>NC_143136.1:10017500-11267500 GCF_059928025.1 Delphinapterus leucas
ATGCAATCGACAGTCTTCTGTACGCCTGTGGTTGGTTTCCACACGGTTCTGGGCAGAAGATTTGAGCTGTGTCTTAGCCTCAGACAGAGGTGACTGTGTGTTATGTGCAGGGACATTTAGGGCTCCAGTGTGCAGGGAGGGGTGCAGAGGATGCTAGTGTGATCATCTTCCAGGAGTCAGCAGAGGCCCTGGCAAATGTGGACAGTTCCAGAGCTGTTCAGAATTCAAAGGTCATTATTATGCAGGACATCAGAGCTGTCATTTACACATCTTGTTTTCACAGGGTCACAACGCTTTGGCAGGAGACTGGGGAATACGAAGCACATGAACAGAAATACTCACAGCAGCTTATACAATATTATTTATATTTTCTCAAAATAATCATGCACATGTGTTTAGGTCTATAGCTGTAGAAAAAGTTAAAACATTTCACTTTTCTCCCTTCCTTCTATCTCCGCATTATAATTCAATAAGTGTTTTCCCAGATTCGCTGGTGTGTTTTTGGTTTGTCTTTCCTATTAACCTTTTCCATTTCTTTATATGCTTTCTTCGTTACATTTTACCTCTATCCTTTTCTTCGTTATTATCTGGTCTCTGTTTTAGTATATGTTTCAGTGCAGGCAAGCAAAGTATATCAGGTAATCACCATCACGTGGTGTCAGTAGCAGAGAATTGAACAAAGTCCTAAAAATCAAGAAAAGTAAACATTGATGCAAGAGGCATTAATGGTTAGTGGAAACTAACATATTAAAGGAATGGGTTATATGTCATGAAAGCACCTGCTGAAGTGATGAAAGGACAGTCTGCTGCAGAAGTTTTGTAGGGGTCTGGAATGGAAGATGCATGGGGTTAGTTAGGACTTGGATTAGGTTAAGGAAGGGCTGCTCCACAGCCCAGGGTCACAGACTGTGCGAACTTGTACTGGAATCTGGTCACCCTTCTTTTAGCTTGAATTGTTTTCATTGATTTTTAAACCAAAGTCTGATCTTCTATTTTAAGGATTTCTCCACACATGGAAGATTTGGGGGATTAAAAAAAAAGATATCATATTGCGATGCCTAAAATCAGACGCAGCACCCAAACTTGACTTTTGCCTGAGGGCTATTTCAAGTTGCTAAATAATACACTCGAATTTATTTTAGCAACTTCCTTATTTAGATTAGTATAATATTATTCTTCCATTTCTATCACAAGAACAATTCATTTTGCAAATTAATCAAAAATACCGCCTTCCATTTAGCTTGGCTGAAATTCACCAGATGCTAATGAGACATCAGTTCCACTGCTGTTTCCTGGTAGAAAGGATCTTCCATTCATCATGTCCTGTGACATGACATTTTCCTCACTGGAATTTTTGCATGGGGATATTGAGCCTCTTGGGATGACTTAATTTTAGTAAGGGTTGAAGTTTTACAATTTTGTAGTACTTCCAAAAACCAGCATTTTAGTTTTGTTTAGATCATTGAGAAGCCTATGGAGCCTTATTTTTATTGTCGTCTAGCTGGAGAGAGAATTCAAGGCTGCACCACATATCTGTGTGCTTAAAGAGAGCACATGGTGTCTGTACTCGGTCCAGGCGATGTCAGTGTGGGCTTCTGCGTCTGTATAGACCATTCTGATGAAGTGGGAGGCTTTGTGGCCCGGTGGAGGCCAGTGGACACGGGGCAGTTCAGGAGTCAGGATCTGACTCTGGCATTTATTGAAATGACATCACTTAATTCCCTAGAGCCTCAGTATCCCTGCCCGATATTGGGAAACATGAGATGTCCATATCACAGGGCCGTGGCGCATGGGAGACCTTGGGAGTACAGGCCTGTAGAGGTGCTGGAGAAAATCCTAATGGAATTTAAAATGGGATCCTATATGTGCAAGCATTTTGTAAAGTGCTTCGTAAATAAAAGGTGACATGTACACAGACCATAAAAGTGGCATCTGTTGCCTCCATCGAGAGCCACCTTCCTGTGGCCCTTGTTGCACTTGGCATTTCAACCCTGTTATCCTTGGACGTCTCTGCTTCCCCTCATCCTCTTTTGAACTACGCGGGAATGCTTCTGGCCTATACAACAGATTTTAACTGACTTCAGCGGTAATCATTTGGGGCTAGACTCACGTTTTAATTTCCTTCTCAGAGTTCTCATTTTAAAGGATAATTGTTGGGAGAAAGTTGATACTTGAGTTTTTGAATCCAAGTCACCAGCATATGCTCTACATACTAGTGTTTTCTGTTTTGTCTTTAAGATCTGTGCTGTGACAAGAGGGGTGCAGTTGGCCACAGAAATGGGCCATCAGCTGTTTGTTTTACTTCTTACCCATTGTTTCCAAGCGCTGCTTAGCTAAATGTATTTTTAATTTTGTGGTTAAAAAACAAATGTGTTGGCAAATACCAATTTTAGCCAGAAATACTCATGAGTGTATAATTGTTGGCCAAGAGGAACCCTGATAAGAGGGTCTTCTAAAAAATAGCAAAACCATAGTTACCAGCCAGCAGTAGTAGTAGGAGATACTTTTTTTTTTTTTAATTATGAGGGTTTTTAACTTTTGAACTGAAATTTTTAAAAAATGCTTTAAAAAATAAAAGTATAGCTAGACATTGGTACAATTTAGTTGCCTATTGTGGTGGACAGAATACGGTGGGCTAGGAGTGTAAACTTAGTGTAAGATTCAAGGATATCTAGGGAGGTCCCTTCATCCCAAATTTCCTTGACACACCAGCCTGGCGGGGATGCCCAGAATCCTGGTGTTTGAGCTTAATTCCTTTTAATAAAGGCATGATTTCCTATTTAAATGCAAATGTCCCTAAAATGGTATCACATTAAGGTATTATCTGTCATTAAAACTGGAATAACTTAGCTTAGTCAGGGGTTGATTTTAGTAGGAGAGAGAAGAGTAGGTAATTCTAGAATCCAGCTGGAGGAGCTGGGTCTGAGGGGGACCTGGGTTTGGGGAGGTGAGATTTGTCAGATTGGTCAGCAAATCAGAGTCTTGTGTTTGGTTTTCAGTTCTTCCTAAGTTTAGAAACAGGGGAGGCTGGTGGCATTTGAGCCATACTTCTGAGACAGATGTTATGCCAGATAAACAAAACTAGTTTCATTTTAGAGGAGTCTGAGAAGCCTTAGAAGTGCTCATCCGATGCCGTAAATGACCTTGAGCCCCATTCTGTAGCTGAAGCCTATATATGCCGCTCTCAGAGAAGGCAGGAATTTGGGCTAGCTCATGGAATTTTTTTCCTTTCCAACACAAGCATTTAAAAATTATGATTAGAGAAAATTATTTGAGATTGGCTTCTCCGCTGGGCACTGTCCTGTATGACAGCACTGCTAGGTGTATCAGCCTTCCTCAAGCCTGTGCACACGAACCAGGAAGTGAGATTAAGGTTCTTTCCAGCACTTACATGAATCTGTCCTAGCCCAAGGATTTTCTGTGACATGGACATTTCATTACCACCCTCTGATGACGGCAGTCCTGAGGCTCTAGGGAATTAAGCATGCGATACCTTTCTTTTTCCAATAAAGAACCTAAACCTGATATCCTATTCTAAGAGTCATAAATGAATGAGAAAAGAAACTTCAAGCATCAAAATGGTTCAAATATAATATACTAACCAAGAAATTGTTGGAAGGATGATATGAGCAGTGTTGGTGTTCTTACATTAAAAATTTGTATGCAGATTTTCTCTCATTCAGAATTGGAGGATTAAATTATCACCTAAACGAAATCGCTTCTTGAGAATATTATAGGTTAATAAAAACAGTTTGAAAGCAAGCAAGATTCACCTTGCCTGTGAACTTAGCTAATTCTTTTGCCATCCCTGAGTTTGATCGTTCGATGAGTTTCTTTTGGAAGTTGTTAGAATGATTCTTTTCCAATTATCCTGGAGAAACACATCTATTAGATATAACCTGCCTTTTGTTCAATGTTAAAATCATGAAAGCAGCAAACATTTAGTGAGATAAGATTTAATTAAAATGAATGATAGGGCCTTCCCACATCTGCTGGTGTCACTTCAGTTTGTGTGAGTGTAAATTCAGTAAAGGAAAACATCCATCAGGTCAGGGACTCTATATAAAGGAAATCATTCGCAATAAGATGGAAAGAGAGTTTTTTCCCATTCAATACTGAAGAAATAGTTTTAGTTAAATGCCACGGGTGTGGTGTCAGGGATCATATAATCAAGACAGACCTCTTGGAATTTAGGCTATGATACCAATAACAATAAGAAGAGGAATCTTGATTCATGTGTATATTCTCATTTCAGTAGGAGAGCAAGGGGCTGAAGAATTGCATTCACCCTCCATAAGGAAGGCTGAACTGATCCTTTATACCAACTCTGCTGTGGTTTACTTTTTTGTCTATTTGCAGTCTCTCTCTTTGGGTTGGCTTTGTGACTATCCACAAAAGTACGTAAACTGTAAAATAACCTATTAAGAGGAAAATAGATCTGAAGACCAAGGCAAAGGAGAATTCTAGGTCCAAGAGGAAAGTAAACATAGGTTAAAGTTATAAATGTACAGAGGAAGGCTCACGTACTGGCTAAAGATAGGAATTGGGGATGAATGTTGGGTTAGCCTTGGCCCATGAACGTAATAGACCATGTATGTGAAGGAGCCCAAAGGGAATGAGGATAAGCAGGAAACGGGGATGGAAGATGGAGGGAAGAAAGAAGAAAGAGAAACCACACACGAGAGAGATGTTCTGGGAGAGAAGCCATTGAATGAGTGTCCATCAGGTGGAGTTCTTCAGGTTTGTCTCCCCATTTTGGGGTCTAGAGTGTCACATGGTGACAGAGGTCTTGAGAACTCTATGGGTTATCCCCCAAAGAACAGAAACTGTCACTCAGGAACGATCTATGGATAGACCCAGAGCAATCAGAATGTTTGAACAGTCAGGGCAAGGGAGCTGGGGGCTTCTCTATAGGGATCAGGTGCTGTACCTTTTACCTGGATCAGGTGCAAGTGCACCTCCTGCCTGGTCTCCACGTCCATTTGAGCACTTCACCTTCCCTGTCTCCGGGATTTGTAAAGGGCCAGTGCAATCTGAGTGGGAAAAAAGAGATTGAGGGTTTTGATCTTACCCAAGCCTAATTTCTAGTCTCCACCTATATATCCCGGTCCCTGAATCTAGCTTGTGATTTGATTTGCTGATTTTCATCACCTGACTCAAAACAGGAACTGGGAAGAGGGACCAGTCAACCACTTAGTCCTTCTGTGTCACTGATGCAGTCATTTTATCTGTAAGTGACTGTGCTGAACCCCTTTGTTATTGGATAGGTGTTCTCGAATATCTGTTGTATCATTGTAGATCTTACAACAGTTAAAATTTTAAAGCCAACAACATAAATAAAAGAATCTCTGGTTATAGCACATCTCCTTTCATTTTCTCCTATTATTACCTGAGGTCCAATAGAAAACAAAGTCATAAATAATGTAAATTTCTTGCCCAAGGTCAAAGAGATGGAAGAGCTAGGAATAGGATCTCAACAGGCAATGTAGTATTTTTTTCTTACTAAGCTACATGGTTGTCCATGGTTCACTTTGACCGTAGTTTCTTTTACATAAAGGGGAGATCCTGGAATCAGATTTCCTGGGTTCACTTTTTTTTTTTTTTTTTGCGGTACGCGGGCCTCTCACTGCGGTGGCCTCTCCCGTTGTGGAGCACAGGCTCCGGACGCGCAGGCTCAGCGGCCATGGCTCACGGGCCCAGCTGCTCCGCGGCATGTGGGATCTTCCCGGACCGGGGCACGAACCCGTGTCCCCTGCATCAGCAGGCGGACTCTCAACCACTGTGCCACCAGGGAAGCCCCAAATTTCTGTTGTTTAAGCCACCCAGCCTGTGGTATTCAATACTTTGTTATGGCACCCCTGGCAACCTAATAGGGAGAACAGGAAAGAAACCCACTAGGAGGTTGTTAGCACCTCAGTGTGGCATGGAATCACTTGGTGGAGGACAGTGGGGATTTATGGCTTATTTGGGACTGAAACCCAGGTCCATCAGATCTAAGAGCGGAAGAGGCCTTTGGAGGTCAGCCCCTTCAGATTCCCACTCGGTGCATAAACGCTGCCCTCATCTCCTTTCTCAGAATGTCATTTGAACTCTGCCCCTCATTCTTTGTAATTTAATTTCTCGCATTTCTCAATATGTTAAATTGTAAAAATGCCTTTACAATGATACCAAATCTGCCTCCCTCTGCCTCTGACTAGCAGTGTGACATTGAGCAAACTGCTTAAATTCTCCAATCTCTTTCCTCATTGGTGAAATAGAAAAATCATACCGATCTTGCAAGACTGTTGGGAGGATTAAGTGAATCCTTACGCGGTACTTGGCATATGGCGGGGGCTTTCTTCAGTAAATGATGGTTTTGACCCCTGCCATGTCCCCACTGGCTTTCCGTCTTTGGAGAAAGCTATCAGTGGTTTATCATCTTAGCTTTACATTTCAAAATATAATTCGTAGTGAGTTTTCCTTCTGAGGGAACTTGAAGAAGACGTTGGGGAGGATCTCTATTCTTCAAAGAATCCTTCTCATCAATAATTTATACATCAAAATGTCCATTTCATTAAAGCTTTTTCTTTATCATTTTCTTTTGATGTAGCAAAGGAAATAACTAGAAGGCTAAATTGATTTTTAAAATAAGAAAGTAGAATGGTATATCATTTACTTGTGGGATCAGGCTAATTTTTTTCAGGGAAGTGCAATAAAAGATGAGTTTTTAGTGACATCCTTTTTTTTTTTTTTTTTTTTTTTTTGCGGTACGTGGGCCTCTCACTGTTGTGGCCTCTCCCGTTGCGGAGCCCAGGCTCCGGACGCGCAGGCTCAGTGGCCATGGCTCACAGGCCCAGCCGCTCCGCGGCCTGTGGGATCTTCCCGGACCGGGGCACGAACCCGTGTCCCCTGCATCGGCAGGCGGACTCTCAACCACTGCGCCACCAGGGAAGCCCGACATCCATTTCTTTAAAAGTCAAATATTACTTTTGTTAGTGGATTAGGATGTTGCAGCAAATAAATACACAGATGTGAGTGAACTGGAGGTCGAGGCTGATTACCTGGAAATCTTATGCCTAATTCCAGCCACACTCAGAGTACTGAGGACACATAAGTTGTTAAGTTGCGTGGATAAGGTTGGAAACTGCTTGTGAACATCTTCATTCCTCCAATCCATACATCCAATTTTAGAAAGAAAGTTTTTATAAAATTTCCTGAAAGACATTTACTTTCTTCACCCTTGAGCAATCAAGTAAACTACAAAGTCTTTTGGAAGGAAAGAGTATGGCTGTCTCATTCATTATTGTTTCTATCATTTAGAATTTAATGTTTAAGCCAAAGAAACGAGTTCTAGGAATTCATGAATGTCACGTCTTGCATCCAATGTTTAGATGATCTGCATGTTTCTAAGCTTGCTTGAAAAAAAATAAGCTACTACATTTGAAATTAATGAACCCAAATAGAAGAGCAATAGCATATCTAAGACTAATGGGAAAATAAGATTATGAGCTATAAGCAATGAGAGTATGTTGTTTAAATTAAATGTGAGTAATAGACCAGTGAGGCCCAGCCAATGGACAAGAATTTTAAAAATGTAATTCATAACGAGTTTTCCTTTGAGATGGCGCACTGTGTTCCCAACAAGAGGCAACAGTTTGTCTCTGTGGCTGGGCTCCAGGTGTTCTTGTGTGGCCTGGGCTCAGGAAAAGGCATTTATAAGGACTTTTACATCATAAATAGAATTCCCAGATAGTCTCTTAAGTTTTATGTTAAAATAATCCTTTCTGTCTCTTGAAATACTAAATCTGGATTTAGTAAAAGGCTGAATTCTACGTGTCTAAGAGAACTTGCTAGACTGATCTTCTGACCCTTTAGTTACAGGCCACCTGTGTTTAATGAAATAAAAATGTGCGCTATGGTCACTGCTTTTTATCAAGGTTTTAGTGTTTGTCAACCATGTGATTTCAGACCTGAATGACCACCTGCTGTGGTCCCTAGAGCTGGAATAATAAGCTCTTGGCTTAGAACGACGAGGATGAGGCTTCTGTGGCCTCCATCTCCACAGATTCAAGGTCAATGCAGTTGGCATGATGGGACAGCTCAGGTTAGAATCTGACTAATGCTTCATTGTTTCATGAGTTAGACAGGATTCATTGCCTTCCTTCCCTGAAGTCCTCTTAGAGCAGTATAAGCACTCTGTCAGGGGGCTACAGAAAGCCCTTACTGGGGGGATCATCTTCACGGACAATTGCCGCTCCGTTAACTGGGAGCAAAAAGATTCCAGAGCTTTGCAACGGTAGGAAACAGACTCTACTTCTTGACCCTGCCGTGTGTGGACTCCTAGTTTAGAGAGGTCTTCCGAATGTTTCCCTGTAGGCTCTGTAAGCAGGAATTCTCTCCCAGCTGTGGCCTGGGCTGGCTGTGCCCTGCTCATGACCCTGGCATGCTGGGCAAGCTGAGAGGTGGCCACGCCTTCCTTTGGCCTAGGAATGGTTGAGCCTTCTCTTCAAGAAAACTGCACTGTTCAGAGGGGAATATGCTCAGTTATGTGATTCATATTGTCCACAGCAGAAGACACGTCAGTCCCTTAGGGCAAGCAGAGCTTTTCCTGGCACTCGGATGTGAAATGAATTTCTGGAGTGGGACTTCATGTACGGGGACGCGGTGATGTGCACACAATGTTCTCCACAACGTCCCTGCGGTAAATGCAATAGCACATCCCGCAGGGAGGAGCTGGACACAGGATGCTGAAATGTGATTCTAATGTTTCAAAGTTTCATCTTTCCTTTCCTGGGATTTAGCCAGACTCTTAAAATAAAAACAGTGAATTTTTTATTATGGGAAATTTCTACATGCATAAAAGTAGAGAGAGTCATTTGGCAAACTCTCAAGTCTGCATCGCCTAGCTTCAGCAATTATCGACTCATTAGCTAGAGTTTTGACCTTGCAGATGTTCAGACATTTAACTATGAATCGCCCAGATGTTGTTTGGAATCAGGCTGATCCATGACGGAAGTTGAAGTTGGCTTTGAGGGTCTGTTAGGTGGGAGTGGCTTAAATCCTCTCCTTTCCATTTTCAGAGGTTTTGGTTTGGAATTGTCCTCCTAATCCTTGTTCCAGCATCCCCTTTAGCATGAAGATGTGGATGAAGAATGTATAAGTGGCTCTGATTCTAATAAATCACAAGATCATCAGAGATAGACAGGGAAGTAGGAGAAGAGGACCCTTACCCTGCACAGAACTCTCATGCAGGTCTTACCTTTAAGGAGCAGACTGTAAAGTCAGCTTTATTCAGTGAACACTCAAATGTCTATTATGTATGCAGACATCAAGGACCTCCAATTCTGGTGAAGAATCGCCCAAAGTTTCCAAGTCTGTCCATGAGTGATTAGGCACTTTATGTACAAGAGATGCATTCAACCCCCAGGAAGGAGGTTTTTACTCTATTTTGACACATTATTTGAATAGAGTTGGTATTTTTCTTAAGGCTGAAGGAAATTAGGATCAGTGAACCCAAAGAACAGTCAAGATGCTGGTAGGGAAGACAGCCAGACAGCAAGGGAGGAGGTGGAAAAACTACAGATATCTGGAGCTGGAAATAAAATACTACTATCATTGGGGGTCATTTTAGAGTAAGGGTGAAGGACGTCCCCACATGGGTCTATGGTACCCGTAGATCATCACGGTGATGATAGGATGATATGCAGCTGTGAGTGGAAAAGGACTTGGAATTGGATGATATTGTTTTAAGCCTTGACCTTACACTTGCCAACTGGGACACCTTAAACAATTTATCTGACCTCTCTGTTGAGTCTGTTCTCAACTCCTAAAATGGATCTGGGAATACCCACCTGACAGATGTGGTGAAGATTAAAGAGATAATTAGCAAGCTCTATAAACAATGAGCTTCAGTGTCTAGTTGGCTGAGTTTTTTATGTTCACTGATGTCACTGGGACACCAAGAAGAGATGTATATTTTCTGTATACTTTAAGGGAGAAAGTAAACAAGAATTGCTAAATTCTGACTCTGAAAGAGAAAAATAAAGCTCCTCAAAAAGCTTCTCTCTCTGGTCTTCCCTGGTGGCTCAGTGGTTAAGAGTCCTCCTGCCAATGCAGGGGACACGGGTTCAATCCCTGGTCCGGGAAGATCCCACATGCTGTGGAGCAGCTAAGCCCACGTGCCACAACTACTGAGCCTGTGCTCTAGAGCCTGCAAGCCACAACTACTGAGCCCGTGTGCCACAACTACTGAAGCCTGCGTGCGTAGAGCCTGGGCTCTGCAACGAGAGAATCCACCGCAGTGAGAAGCTCGCACGCTGCAACGAAGAGTAGCCCTCACTTGCCGCAACTAGAGTAAAGCCCGCGCACAGCAACGAAGACCCAGCACAGCCAAAAAACAACAACAAAAAACCCTTCTGTCTCTGGGATGATTTGTTCATGACAAGTAGGCTTTACTGAGAGGTGAAAATTGCAGAGGATGAGACAGAAAAAGTAAGCTGGGACCAGGTTGCCAATGACCTGTGTGCCATGCGGGGGAATTTAGATTTATTTGTTCAGAAATTTGGCTCTTTATTTTGTAAAGTATTGAAATATAAAAATACAAGAAAATAAGTTAGAGTCAGAGAAAATATAAATTAAAAAGTGATATCCTAGTTGGAAAGCGGAAACAGTCATATAGGTCACAGAGCCCTAGAGTGTTGTTAAAACTGAACTTCTAGCAGACTCTGAGTGTATGGCAGCCAAATCAAAAAGGAAAAGAAAATGAGCAGTCACATAATCTCCATCATTCATGAGGACAAAACATCAGTTCTTATGACTAGCAACACTTTTAAATGAGTGAATTTTCTTGGGAAGGAATTTATAAATGAGGTAGAAAATGATGTATGGCATATACGCTCTTGCCAACGTCCTCATGGTAAACGCAGTAGTAGATTTTAAAGGGATGTTTCTTATAGGACCTTTCTCTTCCCCTTCCCTACTTAATTTTCCCCACAGCATTTATCACCGAATTTATTATTAATCATTTCGTTTGTCAGTCACTCCCACTAGAATATAATCTCCACGAGAGAGTCTTGTTCACTTTTGCGTCCCCAGAACAGTGCCTGGCTCTTCTTAAGTGCTCAATATATATGGGTGAATAAGTGAACGCAGGTATGACTGCAATTTTTTTAAGCTAGAACTTTTCAAAGTAAGCTTCCTACTGCTGTGTGAGAAAGCTTCATTACTGTACGAATGGAATATTTGACTTCAAGCTATTGAGAAAAACAGATTCTGCATTGGTTTTTAAAATTAATCTCTGAGGGTCATTTTTCATTTTACTTGAAAAAATATTTTTACCTATAAATATATAATAATTTTGCAAGGAAGTCCCTCTCTGTAACTTAGCTATGCTACTAATTTTAACTAAGTCCATTTTGTCTCTTATGCCAGTTAACTCAGTTGGGCATAGGTTACTGTTATCATAGTCAGTGGGTTAAACTCAAGGTTGATAGAATAGTTTATACATCAGTGATCAAACACAGTTTTTTTGTTGTTTTTACAATAAATACGCTAAAAACATAGTTTCCTAATAAATATTTATGGCCCCTTACAAGTCAAAGTCTTGAAGCTATTTAAAAATCCTTTTAATATTATAGGAAAGCTCTTCATTCTTAGAAAGTAGACTTTGGAAGAAATCTAACTCTATGGACAGCATGACACATAATACGCAAAGATTTAACTAAAATTTTATGGTCAAGAGTATGTAAACATTTGTTAATCTTCTTCCTCATTCATCAGTCAAAGTTTTAGAATCAATTCAGTTCTTTGCTTGGTCAAAAGCAATTGTTTCAACATTTTCTTAAGGTTTCTTTCAAGCTTCCTTCTTAAAACAAAATGCGCGGCTTTCGTTTTATCTTTCAATTCATTCAACTACACTTCAATTTAAAAAGAAAGTATATATATATATATATATATATATATATAAATTCAATCAACGCTAACTGAAAGACATTTGATTTGGGGCGTTTAATAATTTATTTTCACAAGTAACATATTTTCCATGGAACTTGCCAGATGAATTATATGCAAAATGTATCCCCCAAATGACCAGAGAAATTTATCTGAAAAATGGAATGACTGGATACAAACCAAGTAATTTTTAGTGGACAGCTGCCAAAACTAGTCACATGGAGTAATTTATTATGATGCTGAGGCCCGGTTTGGAATTGTGCCTGCTGGGTATGCACAGCTTTTACATTCAAAGGCGATCACAGCTCTGCAGATGCACAAGGGGCTCCAGACAGCCTCTTGCAAATATCAACGTTGTGCACTGTTGTCCATTTGAGCAAGGACAAGATTTTCCTTAGAAGAGAGATCGATTTTTTAATTTTTATTTATTCATTGAAGTATAGTTGAGTTACAATGTTGTGTTCTGGTGTACAGCAGTGATTCAGTTATACATATATGTATATGAATATTTTTTTCATATTCTTTTCCATTATGGTTTATTATAAGACATTGAATATACTTCCCTGTGCTATACAGTAGGCCCTTGTTTATATATAGTAGTTTGTATCTGCTAATCTCAAACTCCTAATTTATCCCTTCCCCACCCCCTTTTCCCTTTGGTGACCATAAGTTTGTTTTCTATGTCTGTGAGTCTGTTTCTGTTTGGTAAATAAGTTTGCTTGTATCATATTTTAGATTTCACATATAAGTGATATCATATGGTAGTTGTCTTTCTTCTTCTGACTTACTTCACTCAGGATGACAATCTCTAGGTCCATCCATGTTGCTGCAGTGACATTATTTTGTTCTTTTTTATGGCTGAGTAATTTTCCATTGTATATATGTACCACATCTTCTTTATTCATCTGTTGATGGACATTTAAGTTGCTTCCATGTCTTGGCTATTGTAAATAGTGCTGCCCTGAACATTGGGGTGCGTTATCTTTTAAAATTAGAGTTTTCTACAGATACATGCCCAGGAATGGGATTGCTGGATCCTATGGCAACTCTATTTTTAGTTTTTTGAGGAACCTCCATACTGTTTTCCATAGTGGCTGCACCAATGTACATCCCCACCAACAGCGTAGGAGGGTTTCCTTTTCTCCACATCCTCTCCAGCATTTGTTATTTGTAGACTTTTTAATGATGGCCATTCTGACCAGAGCAATATAATACCTCACTGTAGCTTTGATTTGCGTTTCTCTAGTAATTAGCGATGTTGAGCGTCCTTTCATTTGCCTACTGGCCACCTGTACGTCTTCTTTGAAGCATCTATTTGGGTAGAAGACAGAAAAGGAGTTTCCTAATTACAAGGCTGCCTTTCTAATAGTCCTTAATGAGCTTTTCCCAGCTTTCAACTGCAAAGTCTATACAAACACACAAAAGGGGAAAAAACGCACAGCATCAAGAAAAAAACAGATAAGAAGTCAACTATTGCTAGAATGCAGAGGGAACTTCCGTTTGCCACAAGGAGGTATGAGATGATAGAAACAGAAGGCAGAAAACTTACCTCTAACTTAAGTAGAAAAAGCCATTGCTTTTATTCCAGTTGTTCTAGTTTCTAAGATATAATTGATGAGTGTGTCCTTAAGCTAAAGAGGACTTGATTATGCAGTTTATAAGGACGTGTCCTATTCCCTTAACAACAACTACAACTTCAACTAACAAAAGAAAGACACCTACATAAAATCTGGCCCTTTTGGTTGAGCTAAATATCATGTTTGACTGTCTGGCTTCTTGGTTGGTTGCTGAGGTCAGAGCTCCATCCACTCCTGGTTTAGTCGCTTGTGACAAGGGGCATCCTCTTATGGTGTAAACTATGATCTCACCATGCAAGGGACAGCTTTTCTTAGAAAAGGAGTCTGTGGGTTAGGGCAAGTTAGATGGAAGCCATAGAAATATAACTACAAACAGAATGCAGCCATAAAACAATTTTACCTAATGACCTCTGTGGGTTTTCCTTCCAGGAATGTAAGGAGTCAATAGTAGGGAATTTAAACATTCAATTCACATACTGATAGGTTAGAGATAGAAAAGATACTTTTTAAAAATAGAAGCTAAAATGGCATTTGATAAAATTTGATCATTGTTCCAAGCATTCTACTTAGTGATCAATTCTACAAACCTCCCTTTGAAATCAAAATTATTCTGGATGTGCCACCAATGTAACCATGAGGACTAGAGAAGAGAAGGTGACATTATCATGATTTGCAATTGATGTTCCCTTTGTGTTTTGCGGGGGGGCTTGTTTTATCCGAAAAACTCAAGAGAATCAACTAAAACCTCTGACCTGTAATGAGAGCCCAGGGTGATGACAGGTAACATAACGTTATCACTTTACATGTCAGTAATAACCGCTAGCAAGTATCATGGGTATTACAAGAAAGAGGTGAGGAAAGGATCTCATTAGCAATAGCTACAAAGAAATCTAAATATTCAGGAGTAAATTAATCAAGAAATGGACAAGAAGTATAAAACTTGATTAAGAGACAAAAAAAATTAAAGAGAAGAAGACAACCCTTTTGTTTTTTAAGAGAAAAGATGTTATGTAGTGCTTGGTGGGGGCGGGTGGGTACAGGGTGGGATCCTGAGTTAACAATACCTGGAGGAGCCCAGAGAGTCTCTGTAAGATCAAGGGCAGGGGGCTGGGTCCCCCACCGCCTCAGAGGGAGGGAGGTAGGCAGGGCTGGGAGAGGCTGTGGGTGGGGCTTTGAAACACCTGCCTGATGTGTGGGGCTTGGGGAGAGCTGGGAAGGGTGCTTTGGTCTGTTTTGTTTTTAATTTTTTTATGCAGTAAGTTTTATTTATGCCATTCTCCTTTGCTTCCTCCTCTCCATTCTTCATGAGAATCTGCAGTCACATCTACACAAGGCTTTGGAGCCGGATCTGTGTTTTTTTTAGATGCATCACCACCCTCAGGCCAGCATTAGGAAGAGAGCAGGAAGGCTCAGTTTTATTTGGATTTTACAACGGCCTCAGAAATGAAGCTTCCAGTCAAATGCAGTTCTCTGGGTCTGCGTTATGGTCTTTTACTAGTATAACAAACCAAACAAAACGGTCCTTTTTATTTTCCCTTACACTCAGGTCATCTGCGTGGCTGCACATTGAGCCTCATTTACAGAGTGGTTTGGTAAATTCTCTCAGTGATCTGGAAGGGTGGGCCCCGTGCCACATTTCATGATGCTTTTGTCGCAGGCACTGTCTATGCTGAAGGATTTCATTTGGAGTGACATCTAATTTAATGACTGTAGCTCAATATATCTGCTCTGGCATAATTCTCATTTCCATGTCAGGTCAACAAAACTTTATTTTTTGCTTAAAATAATTATTCTTTCCATTTATGGTTTAGGAAGGTTGAAAACCATTGCGATACGTATCAATAAAAAACATGTTTGAAATTAAACTGTAAAGAAATAGACTGTTTTTTAAAGCTGTGATTTTAATCAGATCATGATATAAGTGATACGATTAAAATACTTAGTGTTGGTATAATTATAAAAATAAGTGGTACGTTTGAACTTTGCGTTTCACGGTCAGCGCACACATTTTAGGGGACTCAAGTAACATACACCATATGTTTGTGTTTTAGGCAACTTTTTCGTGTAACTGTGATGATCAGTACACGGGTACTTTCTGTGAAGAATTTGACGCCTGCCAGAGGAAACCCTGCCAGAACAATGCAAGCTGTGTTGATGCGAATGAAAAGCAAGATGGGGGCAACTTTACCTGTGTTTGCCTTGCTGGTAAGGTTTCCACAGTTCATAGTTGCTATGTGTCTCTCTGTAGAATAGACACTTATTAATTAAGGATGGTTAAGCATACATCGTTGGACAGGTGACTTTAAGGTCTCATTTGGTTCCATCAGCCCATGCTGATGGGAATGGAGGAAGGAAGTTCCTGTGGGGATAAACATCATGTTCTTTGGCTAGCTTTCTGACGTTAGGGTGCTTCTGTCTTAGCATTCCACCATTTTTGCTCTGGACTAATGATATTCCTGGTCAAATAGAGGCCTGGATGTTTCAAAGACAATTCTGCAAATATGTACTGAGTGTGGGCTGGCGCTGTGCTGAGTGATTATGCTAAGTAACTTAAGAAGAATTTAGGCTAAACTATGCAGGGTGTTAGGTAATGCCACCCAGTCCTCTCATTTGTGTTCATTTCCTTGTGTTCATGTGTGTTCATTATTCCAAGTTCTTGGAACACCATCCTGCACAATGGGGCAAGTCTTTAATATTCCTTGGTTAGTATGTGGGATTCATTGATCTTACATGAGACTTTCAGATCCTCGGAGCACAAAGGGTGCCTCTTAGGAGAGGGCAGAGGACAACAGACTTCTGTGCTCTGGCAGTCATCTTATTGACTTACTGCTCAGCCAACTCGGTTATAAACCCTCAAGGAGCAGGAACGGCGTTTTATTGGTGAACATTTTGGTACAGCTGTTTTGATGCAGCTTAAAAGCAAACACCAAATTACTCCTTTTTTATTATCAATATAATGGAAAGCTGACATCATCTTTCTTTTTCCATCTCAGCCTGTTGCCAACGTCTGCCACTGGGCAGGGATTCAGGGCGATGTAGGAGGTGGGGATGGAGTGAAGTGGGAGTCGGGGTGATTAAGTGCTCATTGTAAGAAGCAAGGCCCATCCATGCAGAAATTCATAAACAAAAAAGTGAAAGCCCTTCACTCATCTATCCCAGCTCAAACTCTATAATAAGGGTAGGTTAATAGTTTGATGTATTTTTTCCAGACCAGTGTGTGTGTGTGTGTGTGTGTGTGTGTGTGTGTGTGTGTGTGTGTTTCCCTTGCAGATCAGATGATTAAGTATTTTTCTATATATTTAAAAAAAGTGATTATAGTATACACATGGCTCTACAGCTTACTTTTTTCAGTGTATATTTACCAGTAGATCATACATATCTTTCTGTGTCAGTACATATGGGGCTACCTTATTCATTTTAACAATTTCGTAGCACACCTCCTAAATTTGTATCTCCAGGTGAGACTACTGCCTACTTGCCATCTCCATTCAGATGTTCCAGGCCACCTTAAGCCCAGTCATTCCCAAACTGAGTTCATCACATCCCCAGCTCCACACAGCTCAGCTTCTGGTGTTCCATCTATTTCTACAAGCCAGACATCTACAGGTCACCCTAAGTGACCCCCACCCTCTGTCCTTTCTGCCTCCAAGTGTTCTCCATCTTACCACCAAAAGACTTGGCAAATCCCCCCCCTCCTCTGCAGCCCCACTGCCACTGCGCCCAGGCTAGCTGCCTTTGCCCCTTGTCTGTGTAACTGAGATAACCTCTCACTCTTTCTCTGTCTCCTCTCGACCGTGCTGTGCCCTGGAGCCAGAGTGATCACGCCAAAGTGGGCCCTGGCTTTCGTTATGTCAGTGCCCCCAGACTGTCCATTCTCCTCGGTGATTATTTTCCAGTGCCGATCTGATGTAGTTGCTTTCCCATTTAATCCCCTTCTTCCCATCGCTCTTGAGATAAAGACCAGAATCCTCGTCCTCTTTCTCCTCCGTGATCTGTCGCTCACTCACCTTTCCAGCCCCATCTCACCCCACTGCTCACCTTGCTCCGGGACCAGCTACCTTGGCCTTTCATCTCCCTGCCTGCATGAGCTGCTGCAGGACCACCTCCCCGTCTCTGTGCCCGGACAGCTCTCTCTGCTGCCTCCCTTTTGCCTGGTTTCTATTTTGGACCTTGTTAAATGCCCCCCTTTCCTTGGGAAGCCTCAGCTGAATGCTTCAGTCTAGGTCTCCTTCCCTTTTCCTCTTTCATAGCTGGGCGTTCCTTTCCTTCACAGCCCTCATCTGTTTGCGGTGCATGTGTACACGTGTGATTCTTTGATTCCTGCGTGTCTTCCCCCCCAGAGTCAACCCTGTGAGAGCAGAACCTGAATCAGTTCCGTTCACCATTGTGTCGCACCGTGTCTGATGAACCCGGGACGCTCAGACAATGTGCTGATGAGATGGATTAATGAACGAGTATGAACGTGGCCTGATGTTTTAAACCACTCCTCTATTGATGGGTCTTTAAGAGAGTTTCAGTTTTATTTCTCTCTTACAAGTGATGCTAGGACGAATAAAGATCCTTCTATAAATAGTCTCAATCAGGGCTGGTAGGTGGAGCTTGTCACTGTTTGGACTGAAATGATTTGTTTGATATTTTATTCAGGTCTGTTCTCAGAGGAGATTTCTCTATTTTTAAAGGAACTCAGGTGCATAGAATTGGAATGACCATAATGCTTGGTTCGTGATACTCTCTCATCTTGTCCATAGCGTGCTTTTCTATATTTACTTAGCTATTTTAATATGCAGTAATCACTGGTGGAGCCACCACCAAAACCGGAAGTTCAACCTGATGACTAACCATATAGTCTCCTCGTCAGCCCATCCCTCGGTCTCCCTTCCCCATCCAGAGCCAACAGTCACCCTGAATCTTGAGTTGATCCGTCCTTTGTTTTCCTCTTTATATGATCTTAGTATTTACATGGTTTTGTTTGTTTGTTTGTTTTGTTATTTTGCGGTACGCGGGCCTCTCACTGCTGTGGCCTCTCCCGTTGCGGAGCACAGGCTCCGGACGCGCAGGCTCAGCGGCCATGGCTCACGGGCCCAGCCGCTCCGCGGCATGTGGGATCCTCCCGGACCGGGGCACGAACCCGTGTCCCCTGCGTCGGCAGGCGGACTCTCAACCACTGCGCCCCCAGGGAAGCCCCATTTTATGTCCTCTTTAAGAAAATATTTTCCTTCCTAAAGATCTAAAAGATATTCAAGTATATTTTCTACCAGGCATTTAAAATTTTTTGATTTTCAGCAAAGTATTTAATTAATATGAATTTGATTTTTGTATCTGTGGTTTGAAATTGGGATATTTTATCTTTTACTCTAACTTTATTTTTCTTCTTCAGAGATACTCCATTTCTATAAGTACATCGTATATGAAACCTTTACACTGTGCCCCCTTCTCTAGAAAGCTGCTGATAGAATTTGGAATGACTGGATACTTCATACATTTTTAACTGTGCTTACTCTTATTTTAGGCATTTCTGCACTGTCGTGTTTAACCATCGATTTGGAATTTCCAGAAGCAGTGTAAATTATTTTTTGCTTATTAGTGGGGAGAAGAATTTCACCTCTGTCATCTGAGATGATTTAATATCCTCCACGTGGATAGCACCTCATGGCTTTTTCTGGGTGTTTCCAGGTGGCACATATAGACATACAGCATTCTCCTTGGTTCTTCTAATAACAACAATAACAATAGAAATAGTACTTTGGCTTTCGGTTAGCTTCGGGAACAGAGAGTTGCACTCTAAGAATTGGATTTTGATAATTAGACTCAGGGACAGTTTGGTGATTTCCAGTAAATTCATTAGAATGGTGCTGGAAGCTGAGATACGGCAAACAGGTCTTGATTTACAAAGTGATCATCTCTTATTTCTTCTGTTAAAACAACAAAACTATAACACCACATTTGTAAGTTGCTATGGTTTTAATAAACGACTTTCGAAC
Source organism: Delphinapterus leucas (assembly GCF_059928025.1). Taxonomy (NCBI): domain Eukaryota; kingdom Metazoa; phylum Chordata; class Mammalia; order Artiodactyla; family Monodontidae; genus Delphinapterus; species Delphinapterus leucas. Next base: position 10,036,987 of record NC_143136.1, read on the forward strand.
AGTTGTTCTTCAATTTCCTGAATATTACAGGTTTAAATCTATCCAGTTTTCATGAAATAACATACGGTTTCATTTCAGAGATACATACCTTTGTATACTGGCCACAGTTTAAACGACTGTACATAATCTCCGCTGACGTTTACATCACGCTGTTTTCTGGCTCTTGAACGGCATAGAGTTTGTATACAGTTTTGCATCTGTGAGGAAACCCCAGCGCATAAAAGAAATTCTTTCATGTTTAACAGAAATGCAAAGCAGCTAGAGAACCACAGCAGCTAGTTAAAATCTTTTCTGCTCTCCTTGAATCTGTAGCTCTGTCTTCATCTCTCTCACCTTCTACTTTATCCAAAGGTGACCTCACATCGGCTGGGGTCTCTCAGCCATCCTGTTTCTATCAGGGTCTCTCTGACTTCCAGTAGCAACTTCACTGGCCTTTCCTGGAACTGGGGCTGTGGGATTCCTTCCCCCATAGCCTCCATTTTTCCTCATGCTCTAGGACATCCCAAGCAGAGGTAGAAGAGATCTAGGAAATCTGGTACCTAACTGTCTCTTTGCTCAGCTACCTCCTGACTTGTTCCTGCAGTTCTCTTAGGCCGGTTTCTACTTTATCAGTCCCCACGTCCTGTGGGAACAGCCCTTTTTTCCCCTTTTATAGAGCATCTAGCTCTATCTCTCCATCTGCTTTGTTTTTCTTCTTAACATTTTTTTTCTTTGGCCGCACTCCACAGCATGTGGGATCTTAGTTCCCAGACCAGGGATCGAACCCACACCCCCTGCAGTGGAAGCCCAGGGTCCTAAACCACTGGACTGTCAGGGAAGTCCCTCTCCACCTGCTTTTTACTGTAGTACACACACACATGCACACAAACACACAGACGCGTGCACACGCTAATAGCTAGTGTTTATTCAGTGTAACCACGTGCCAGGGCTGTGCTAAGTGCTTTCCAAGGCTGCTCTTTAGAACAATCTCCTAGTTAAACACTCTTAATTATACCATTTTTGTAGATGAGAAATCTGAGGCACAGGGGATTTTGTAACTTGGCCAAGAATATTAGAGGGACGCTCGACTGTAGTCACACGCCAATCCCCAAATCTCAGTGGCTTCCAAGCAAAGGTTAAGTTTCTGCTGTGTCATAGTTGGATGAAGGCACTTGGCCTCCAGGTGGTAACTCAGGGATCTGGAGGGTCTTGTGTGATGCTCTGAGACGAGTGCCTGGACGTGTCGTTATGTCACTTCCGCCACATGCCGTTTGCCAGAATTTGGTCCCTTGGTCCCTAGAGGTTTTGCCTGGGAAGAGGAGTCGGTGTGGCGAACATTCTCATGGTCTCCGCCGTGCCAGGTGCACGTGCCCATAACTGTTGGGACTGAGGTTTGAACCCAGGTTCTCTGCTGGGCTCCCAAGCCCATGTTCTTGGTCATTTTATTACACTCTTTTCCTGTGTGTGTAGCCGCACTGCGAGCTGAGGACTCTCCTGGTACAAACATGTGATTCAAAACCATGTCATGCTTTCAACTTTCTCATATCAAACAGGACTCTCCTTAAGAGGAGAAATACTAGGCCATTTTGCCCCAAAGCGGGGACTGGATGCTTGAAAAGAGGCGTTTTCTATTTAGTTGAGTTCTGAATGTCCTTGAAAAGCTTATGTTTCCATAGGAAAACTACATTTCCTTTGTGAGAAAAACTGTTTCCAGGTTAATTAACATCAATTAATTGACCTCTGAAGCTCCAGATATGTGCATAAGAACTCTCTAGCAGTGGGAAGTATGCTTCCTGTTGAAAATTTATCACTGTGCTTTCATGTTTGCAAGTCTGATCATGAGACATGATCTTGTTTGATGAATGAATGAATTCAAGCCAGGTTCTTGTCACCAGAGAACAAAACTTCCACAAGTCTTCACAGAGACGTTGTCTTGATGCAACACTCATTTCTCTCGAGAAGAGAACGTTTCTTGGAGAGGAAAAATATTATTTTCAGCAAAGAAGCTTCTGCTCCAGATTTGCTAATATGTTGACGTTTTGCTTTAATTTCTACGTCAAATGCCACTACAAAGAGGATTTTTGAGTCATCGGTAATCCGGAAATGTATGAATATGGTGTGTTGGATGTTGAGTGAATTAAGTAATAAACTCTCTGCTGTAGTTTCCATTTTGATTTTTACTACAATTTCTTGGAAGCAGGAGGTGACTTTTTTTTTAAATAGTAAAACACTGATGTGTCATATACATGTGTTGCACAATATAAGATGAATTATAGATTATGGTCAATCCAATTTCTGTTTTGGGAGGAAATTTTATCAAGGGTGATTGATAGTTTTCTTGAAATTTTTGGCAATACTTTCAAAAAGAAGGGGGTTGTCAATAGCACCAAATACTGCGGGAGAATCTAAGAGGAGGTTATTGACTTTGGCAACAGGTTTGTCCAAACCATTGGTGGCCTCCTGTTTACACTGATGTGATAAGGGTGCCTCAAAAGCTTTGAGGTCTCCCTAAAAGACTTCATACGGGGACAGAAGCAAGGGAAGGTGGCTCGGAGTTACCAGACACACTGAAGGGCAACACCATATATGGAGATAGTCATAGCCGCTCGGTTTTCACGTGGCCTAGAAGCTTCCCAAGCGACACTGGTTGGCAGTGACCAGGTGACCGGATACGGATGGGCAGGATGTGAGAATCAGTGAGTGGCAAATACAGACTGATCTAAAGATAACGTTAGTGGCACAGTTAGTGTGCAGAACAGAATTAGAAAGGTCTCTTTTATATATTTTTTTAAAAATTATAACACACAATTTAATAGCACAGGCTCTGGAGTCAGAATGCCCTGATCACAAGGATAAATCTCACACAGTTAGAACTTAAATGTGGGCTGTTTCCCATCACCCCACTATCATACTGTCCGGTTCAGAATGAACTTCCTGGAGACTCTGCTTGCTACCTGAGGTTACATGAGCCCCAAGTGCCAGAGTCAGAAGACCTGGTCCCATCTAGACCACTACCCGTCCCACTTGACCACAGCCTCTGGAGCCAGCAGTCTCAATCCTGCTTCCATCCTTACCGTTTTCTAGCTGGGCTCCTTAGGCAAGTTACACAACCTCTCTGGGCCTGCTTCTTTGACTTTGCAGGGACTTGGCAACAGCCCTCATCACGGCTGGTTATGAGTATTAAATGAGAAAACAAGCTCCAATTCTGTTGACACATGTCTCCAGTACTTAGCCATGGCACCTAGTAGGTGCTCAATAAAGATTTGTTGAATAAATGAATGAATAGAATAAGATGAAATTCTATCCGAGGCATCCAGATGTATATCAAGGACTGGATTCCCTTAACTCCCCTCTCTGCCTTCTCTCCCCAGGCTTCTCCCTGTAGCACACATATTTTTTTTCCCTCCCACATCAGATTGGGGCTGGCCTGGGGCGGCACTGCTGTGTTACATGACTCTTTATTTCTCCATCCCCTGTCAGTGCCACGCCTTGTGCTTTGCTCACAGTGGACGTGGAATCTAACTTCTTTAATCAGGATTTATTTTATAAAAGCCTTCTAATTTCAAGAGTGTAATTTGTCCTCCAAGGAGCTATTACTTCTTCTGAAAAGAATAGCTGTGATGCGTGTTCAGAACCACCACTGCCAAAATATTATGTATCATACGAAGCACTTCTCAGCTTCAGAGCACTTCATTGTTCCAACTAATTGTTGATTTCAGCCTGTTTTTAAAACTCATCATTTCCGAGGTAAGGGGAGTGCAGCATGTGTTCCCATCCCAGCTTTACTCTTTTAAACACTGGGTGTGGCTCAAATCGGCATCAAGGTGCCTTTGAGCGTGAGTTAGAAATGGGTCAGCTCCTCCTGGAGGTGAATCCCGAGTAGAATTTGCAGAGTCCCTACACCCAGTCTCACTCAGCTAGAAGGGTGAGTCCAATGGCAGATGAGTGCAGGTTTGAAGAAGTGGGTTAGTTCAGTTTCAGAATGGAAGGAACCTTGGAACTGCCTCTGTACGTGAAGTGGCGGGGGCGGTAATGATGACTGCATGAGGGTGGAGGATGTGACCAAGGTCTATAAGCTCACGGGGAAAGTCAGGCTTCTTCATGCTGTGTCCATCTTTGGGTCAAAGTGTGTTTACTGCAACATTCTCATGATCTGTGAATTTTCCACTAGTTATGAGTAGAGCGGGAGGTATGGGCATCTCTGGCGGGCTGTGACTGCATGGACCGTGATGCAGAGAGAGTGCCAGTTGAGTCCAGGGGGCAAAACAGAACTGTAGTGTGGCCAGCCTTGGATCCAGTCTCTTCTACTTACGAACTGTGCGACCTTGAATTGCCCTCTGCACCTCTAAATGGGTTTCCTTATCTTTAAAATAAGGGCTTGTTGTGAGGATCACTGATTCATTCAACAGTCACTTGTCAAGTGTCCACTATGTGCTGGGTATTTTCTAAATGCTAAGAACCCCACTGTGAAATAGCAAAGACCCTGTGTTCATAGAGGTGGTGTGTTAGTGAGGAGATGAGTCAACAGTATGCACGTGTGTGTTCTTTGGTGTGTGTGTGTGTGTGTGTGTGTGTGTGTGGCCAAGGGAACGCATCATGGTGATAGATGCTAGGAAGAGAAATAAAATACAGGAAAGAGATAAAGAACTGGGAGTATGACTGTAGACAGGGGGATTAGGTGAGGCCTGTTTGAAGGGGAAATGCTTGTGTTGAGACCTGACCAAAATGAATAAAATGAGCTTGTGAACAGTGTGAATGGCAGACGGAATAGCACATGCAGAGGTCCTGAGGCAGGAATATGCCAGGAGTGTGTGAAGGGCACAGAGCCTAAGAGAACCAGTGATGACGCTTGGCTGGGACCAGACCATGCGGGCAGGACAGGGATTTTATCCCGAGAGTGACAGGAAGCCATTGGAGGGTGTGAACTGGGGCGGGCCCTCTGATTTTCCTCTTGAAGGAGAATACACATAGGGAAGGAAAATTGGGAAACCAGCCAGGAGGCCATTTACCCTCCGGAAAAGAGAGAGTGCCGGCTTGAGCACCATGGTACTGGAAGTGGTGAGTTTGGGATTCAGGGTGTATTTGAAGGGATTGCTGATGACGCTTCTGGTTGGGTAGTTGTGGATGATGCCAAAGCTTTTTTTAAAATAGCAGTTTTATTGAGATGTAATCCACATACCATCGAAACGGACAAGTCAATGGTCTTTAAAATATATTCACCGAGTTGTGTTAACTGTCACCACAGTCAATTTTAGAACATGTTCATCACCCTAACAGCAGCCCTTTCCCCTTGAGCTGGCACTCTGAACCTGCCACACACACACACACACACTGCAGCCTAGGTAACCACTGGTCTACTTTCTGTCTCTATAGATTTGCCTATGCTGGATATTTCATATAAGTTGAAAAATATGATATGTGGCCTTTTGTGACTGGCTTCTTTCCCGCAGCATCATGTTTTCAAGTTCATCCATGTCGAGCATGTGTCAGTATTTCACTCCTTTTTATGCCCGAATAATATTCCATTGCACGGAGACACCACATTTTGTTTATCCTTTATCCACTGATAGAATGTGGGTTGTTTCCGCCTTTTGGCTGCTGTGAATAACGCTGGGAACCCACCCTCTTATGCTCGTCCTTTTCCAAAGGACGAGCTTATGCTTCCAAACTTTTCAGTCTTCCTCTCGCTGCCATCCCCCACTCTCTGTCCCCCATTTCCTTCCCAGCCTCCCGTCTGCAAGGGTTGGAGGTCTCAGTTAAAACCAGTCCCTCATGGGCTTCCCCGGCAGCCCAGTGGTTGGGACTTTGCCTTCCCATGCCGGGGTTTGTGCTCTGTGCCTGGTTGGGGAGCTGGGATCCCACATATCTCGCGGCCAAAAAACCTAGACATAAAACAGAAACAATATGGTAACCAATTCAATAAAGACTTTAAAATGGTCCACATCGGGCTTCCCTGGTGGCGCAGTGGTTGGGAGTCCGCCTGCCGATGCGGGGGACACGGGTTCGTGCCCCGGTCCGGGAGGGTCCCACATGCCGCGGAGCGGCTGGGCCCGTGGGCCATGGCCGCTGAGCCTGCGCGTCCGGAGCCTGTGCTCCGCAACGGGAGAGGCCACAACAGTGAGAGGCCCGCGTACCGCGAAGAAAAAAAAAAGGTCCACATCAAAAAAAAAATCTAAAAAAAAAACAAACCGGTCCCTCAAACAAGCAATGATTTTGTAAGGCCTTTGCGGCCACTCTGTCTGCTCAGCTTCCTCCTCCTCTTCATCACGGCTCTTTGTCCAATCAGTAATTTTCTACCCATTTGTTTAAACTTTCTTTCTCTTCATATCATGAATCTGCTTCTCCAGTGTCATTGGTGGTGTGCTTCTCACTGATTTCCAGGGCTTTTTCTTAGTCCTCGTGTCTCTCTAGCAGCCCTTCTCGCCTGGCTTACAGAGCACTGCCCTGCATCCGTTCTCCTTGGACCTCTCCAGCCCTCCTCCCACCTTCTGTGCCCGGTTCCATCTCTAGAGCTCAGTCCTTACCCCCTTCAGCTGCCTTTCCCTGCCTGGGCCAGCAATCACTCATTCTGAGCTGTCACCTCTAAGTGAATGGCTTCCAGACCCTTCCTTTCAGCCTCCGGAGTCCCCTCAGCCCCAGCACTTTCACTGGGCTCAGCGTGATGCTCTGCTAACCCTCAGCTCCTCCTGAGACTCAACCCCAGACTCCCCTCCCTCTGCCTCCCACACATGCTTTCAAGCCTGGCTGTCTGCGACTGGCTCCTGTTTCTATCAGCTGTGCCGTCACTGCCCTCATCTCTCAGGCTGGAGGCTCAGTCCTGCCTGTTGACTCCCCCGTCTTGTTTATTTCTGGACCGTCTCCAGGTTTGCTCTGTTTACAATGATTCCCCATCTGCCCCTGCACGCTGCTTCCTCTTCCATCGCCAGTGCCCTGATTCAAGCCTTGTCATCTGCTGCCCGAATGATTGTGGTGAGCCGGTCACCCTCACCACCATCCACGCTGCCTTGCTTACGACTGCAGTGCAGTATTCCAGAAGCCCAGGACTGGAGCCCAGCCAAGCCAAGGGCAAAGCCTCCTCTCACTACTCATCCTCTGTGAGACTCTGGGGAAACTAACGTCACTGGGTCTCAGCTTTCTCTCTGTAAAGCCCCACAGTGCAGTGGTTAAGTGACGCATGCGGTGGGCTTAGAAGGGTCCCTGGTGTGCAGTGAGTGCTCAGTGAATGTCAGTGGCTCTTATTGTTGTTTTTGTGAAGCCAAGAGTCAGATGCCCTGCACGGAGCACTTCCACTACTTCCTGTGGCCGGAGATGTGGCCTCGGTCCCGTCTGTGGGCTCCCTCTCTGGGAAGCCAACTTGGATCACGTGGGACCCTTAGGACATCCTTTCCTTCTCTCCTAAGACCCAGGAGAGCTGGGCCTGAGCGGCTCCCTGCCACGTTCCCTGCCTCAAGGCTGGCCTGGCTCTCACGGTCTTTCCCAACAAGCCTCACGAAGAGGCGAGAAAAGACATGTAAGGAGGAACGAGTGTGGGGTTTGGGGTCTGCGGTCCTGGGTTTAACTCCAGGCAGAGTCACTCACCGATTAAGTTTCTCTGAGCCCAAGTTTTCTTGTCTGTAAAATGGAATAATGGTATCGCCCTTGTAGGGGTTGAAGAGAACATGCACACACGTACACGTGCATATGCAAACATGTATGTATACACATACACATGCACACACACACAAGCACACATCTGCATCCACACGTACATACGCCTGGCTCAGAATAGGTGATGCATAAAGGGCACCGGTTTGTAGCTTCTAAACACAAGTAAGAGGAAGCCGATGAGGAGGATCTGAGCTTCAGTTCTCTGCCTCTCCCAGAGGCTGTACCCATCCTCCTACGCCCCGTTTTGCCTGCCCCTTTGACCCTCATTCTGTCCAAACCAGAGGCCCCTGTTTCCAAGGAGAAGAGAGGAAAGTCTTAAGCTCTCCCGCTAAGTTAAAGCAAACAAGAAGGGACCATGCTACAACCCTGCTTCGGCATGGCTGCGCTCTGTTCAGAAACCTTCAAAGGCACCATGCTGGTGACCCCAGCTCCTCAGCACGTGGATCTGAGGCTGTCACGGCTTTCCCCGGCCCCAGCCTTCCCCCCCGCCCACTCCAGGCAATCCAGCCTCGCGTGACACCGAATGTGCCTGACTCGGTACTACTTCCTGGCTTTTGCTCCCACTGTGTCTAATTGTTTCCTGTGAATGTGTCTTCTCTCCTCATCTGGAGTAAGCTCCCTGCAGGCAGGAACTGTTTCTAAACATCTTTTAGATTCTCCGTTTGTGAATGTTCACCCCACAAAATTTCTTTCTGAAAAAATGAATGAACACCTCCTCTATGGCCTGGGTTATTACACAAACTTAGAATTCAACCGATAAATATCTTTAAGGCAATTCCTTACCTTGTCTGCCCCATGGTATAAGTTTTTGATTAATTTAATGTCTTCTCACTTCTGATTTCAATTTCTCAGAACATACTTAATGAAAGGATCTTTCTTGAAATCTCTCCCCCATTGTAATCACTAGATTAGGAGACACAGGTGTCATATATAGTCTGGCCTATATTAATATCTCAATTAATACTTCTTATTTGGGTTCTAGGGAAATGGAATGAAAGAGACTATTTAAAAATAGCAATGCATGGTGCTTATGCAGCCATTAATTACTTTGTAACGAGTACCCACAGTGTCCCTGGCTCTGTGCTTGGGGCTGGGGACAGAAATCACCAACACATGCTCTTAAAGAATAGGAAAGTAGATCTGGAAGCTATGCAGTGACAGGTACAGTAATTGAGCCTAGGGGCTCTCCCACTCATGAAAAGAAAAAACATGTGTCAACATGCAGCCAATAAAAGCTTTTTGATGTGATACAGTATTTGACTTTCACGCTCTGATCTTTTTCCTTTGTTATCTGCATGAGATGTGTAACTCTTAAATGAATAACATTAATGTTAAAAGAAAATGTTTGCTGCTGCTTTTCCAGATCAGTGGTTCTCAAACTGTAGCACGGACCTTGTGTCAGAATCACCTGGAGGGCTTCTTAAAACTCAAATTGCTGGGCCCACCCCCAGAGTCTCTGATTCTGTAGGTCTGGGATGATGCTGGTGAATTTGCATTTATGGTAAGTTCCCAGGTGATGCTCTGGGGACCACACTTGGAGAACCGCTGCTCTCAACTGCCTGTTAAAAACTGAGAGATCAAACAATATTGGCATAATGCGCGGCAGTGTTAAAATCGTAAGTTATTCATTCATTCAAAAATATCGAGCCACCTACAATGTGCCAGGCATGGTGCAAGCTATTATGGATTCAAGGGTGCACTTGAAAGAAATGGCTCCTGCTATTTGGGGTCGATCTCATTCATTACAATGCTCTTGGGAGCCAGGTGTGATCTTTATCCCCATTTCACCCAAGAGGGGAATGAAGGTCAAAATCAATGCATTGATGCTGTCACTCAGCTGATCATGGCTTCACCATCCCAGACCTCTGACTCTCCAAACCGCTGTCCTTTCCACTGTGCCTCTTGCCTCTGTGCTTATTAGATGTGGTTACTTTTTTTTTTTTTTTCTCTTAACCTCGAGGTTAATTTTTCTAATGCTGCTGAATGTCAGCTTTCTTTCATGCTTTTCTATCGCATATTCCCATTTTAATTATATTTTATTGATTGCCTTCTGCAGATGGGCCTCCTATGTCTTCCTTTTTTTGCCTTTGGTTTTAAAATGATGTTTGCATTTGCTCAGATGTGTTTGTTTTGCCCCTGCCAGCAGATCTTACTAGTTTGTTTTTTTTTTTGTCTGTTAATTTCTGCCTTCCTTACTCTGGAATTGGATTCCTCTGAGACTGAATGTCTTGATGGAGCACAGATTCTGGCCAGTTATTGCTTGCTTCATTGTGCTAATATTAGGCACCTCATCTCTACAGCAGCAGCTGAGGCCCCCGCCGTCTGCTCTGATCCCCCCAGGCTGAGAGCCGAGGCTGGTGGGCTCTGTCGGTGGCATCAGGCTTTCAGTACAAATCCAGCGCTTCTCCTCACTGCACAGGGCAGGCTATTAAAAGCCCAGGAATATGAAAAATAGCTCTCACCACAATTCCCATCTTGGAAGCTTTCAGGACAGCTCTGCAAAGAAACAATTAGATTCTACCTCACAGAGTTAAAGTGACTTTTTGTTTCAGGAGAGAAATCATAAAGATCATACACAAAAACAGTTGTTTCAGAGAATGTTTAGAAAAACAACTGATCGCTTGCCTTGACTCATTTAGCCAACTTTGTTTACACTTCACGTAATTTGCCATTGAACTCTGCAAGGTTTACCTTCATTTGAAGGGTACAGCCAGTCCATAGTGATTTGGGGGTGCTGAGGGATATAGCTTTTTGTTACATTGCTATCAATCAAGAGACACCAGTAGGATGTGGTTTTCTCCGAACCATTCTGATATTCACAGGAAAACATAGCTGTTTTTTCTCTTTATATACACTGATAAATTTTAATCATATTTTATACTTAAATACAAAATAGTGTAAAATTAAATACTCCCAGGCTACATTAGACCAAAGATAATCCGGTAATGTACCCATTGAATGAATGATTTGGTTCAATGCATTTCCTTAAAGGTGTCAAGTCATCTCCATCTGGCAGGCTTCACTCACTAGCACATGCACTTTATTTCATCTGGCACCATTTCTCATGGTCAGACTGCTTTAAAAGCACTAAGCCTCAGTCTAGAGCTTTCTCAATTGTCCCATATGTCTTTGAAAGACATATGTATCCTGAGGCACAATTTTACTTACATCTTTTTTGTTATACGAGAATGTTCTCCAAAGAGACAATAAAACCTCTGTGATTCCCTAAGAGATCAGCAAGTCCCATAACATCTGTTTTTGAAGCAATTATTTTACTTATGAATCGAATATCAAAATTATAAATTCTTCAGTACCTTAAAGTTTTTAGAGTCAAATAATTTATTTTAAAATGGTCTTTAACTTGCTAGGAGTTATAAATGTTTCTAAGGATTCTGATTTTTCAAAATGTTCTGAAGGTGTTTCCCTGTTTTATAAAGGATCAGCATCTGTTTAAGGGCAGATAAGAGGCACTGGGATAAAAGCAAGGGTTTTTAGTCTGAAGGACCAAGGTCTCATTGACCTAGACTGGGGTTTCTCAACTCTGACATTAGGGATATTTGGGGCTGGATAACTCTTTGCTGTAGGGAACTGTCTTGTGTATTGTAGGATGTTTAGCAGCATCCCTGACTTCTATGCACTAGATGCTAAAAGCATCCCAAGGGGTGTGACAATAAACAGTGTCTCCAGACATTGTCAAATGTTCCCTGGGGAGAGAGTCACCTGGTGCAGAACCACTGACCTAAGGAATTAAACTTGGATAGGGGCTTTGGCAGGAGAAAGGAGTTCTGTTTCAGATCAGATCTGTTGATGCCTATTGCAGGAAACTGTCAAAGGTGCTGAATGCTAGTTGGAGAAGCAAGGCTGAAATTCAGAAGAGGGTCAGCCTAGTTCCACCCATGGCAGTCTGGCTGAGGAAGCAGGGGAAGGAGGGGCCCTTCAGCAGGGCAACTGCTCCATTATGTTTTCCCAGATTGGAATTCAGGCCACTGCAGAGCGCAAGGTGATTTTCGATAGCACATTTTTGAGATAATTTTTTTTTATTTTAATAGCTATGCATTTACTTTAACGGGCATTAGGAAGAAGAGTAACTGGCACATTTCGCCCATGCTGTTCTGGGTATTATTGCTTAGGGAGAAGCTAAATCTAACTTGAAAGATATAATTGATGTTAGGGGAAAAGCTTTAAGCAAGTTAGTTCACTTGTGCCAGGAAATGTTTAAGTGCTGAGGATTCAGCGATTAACAAGACAAAGTCCTGATTCTCAGGGAGTTTATGGTCTCCAAAGGGAACCAAGAAAGAATATCATTTCAGGTAATGATAAATATCTTGTAACGGAGCATGCAGGAACCCTGGGGGGACCACAGGAGGCTCCAGGGACTGAAGCCTTGATCCCATGGCATCACCTTCTAGGTGGGGAGGTAACCAGTAGATGTGTGTGTTGTTGAGTAGAGGTAAGTGATAAGATGAAGAATAAGGGAGGGAAAGAGGCACAAGGTCTGAGCAGGTGACTTCTGAGTGGAGACCTGACTAATGGGACGAGGTGGCCACGGAAGGGCGCAGGGTCAGAGGGAACAGCCGATGCAAAGTGATGGGGGGCCATTAGGGCTGAGGTTTTGTTTTGTTTTGTTTCTATTATTAGAGTTCTTCCAGAAGTTTTAATATATTTTTAAATTGTGGTAAAATATACAATGCATAAAATTTACAATTTTAACTATTTTTAAATTGTGGTAAAATAAACGTAACATAAAACTTACCATTGTAACCATTTTTAAGTGTACAGTGCAGTAGTGTAAGTACATTTTGATATCCTAGAGTGCTATTACACACAGGGAGGGCTATCTGAAATGATCCTTTGTGTTTGTTTCCTTATAAGAATTAAACTAAGAAATTATAGTGATTCTCAAGCCCTGTCAAACATCTCAATGTGTGTTGCCTTAGCCCTGTCTTTCAACTTAAAATTCATCAAAAAAAATAAATTTCTCAACTAAACGTTTTAATTGGGACCCTAAGTCTGATAATTGCTCTCATGCACCACACTTTCTCCATCGTGACAACTTCTTTGCACACAAACACGCTCAGATCAGCCTAACCCAGATGCCAAGTGACAATCCCAGGGCTCAGATCTCTGTCATTGTAGCATCATCTCCTTTTCTGGCTCCATCTCTTTCTGTGTTACAAGACTCATCCCACTAAGGGAAGAGCTTTATTATCTCTAGCTAATTGCAGTTCTTGACCCAAATGAATTAGATCTGGTGCTCAGAGGACCAAGGTTGTTTCTGCGAGAGAGAGATTTTCGGCTGTCTTACAAGACCTGGGCATCCAGGGCAATTCTCATACCAGTGATGAACACACAGGGGCCATCCTTTTCCTTACTGTCTCCCTACGGTCAGCTCTGGTCTGGACTCTCCAAATGGGGCTGATTTCACAATGCACAGTCTTTGGGTTCAAGAGACATCTTGACCTAACTGTTCCGATTTTGTTTGTAACCCCCACTAAGATTGTAGCTAACTCCTTCTCTGCTTAGCTGGATTTTACATTTCTTTAGCTCCCCTAAGACATTTGTTTATCTCCCTAATTGGTTCTATGGGTGACTTTTTTTTTTTTTTTTTGCGGAACGTGGGCCTCTCACTCTTGTGGCCTCTCCCGTTGCGGAGCACGGGCTCCGGACGCGCAGGCTCAGCGGCCATGGCTCACGGGCCTAGCCGCTCCGCGGCATGTGGGATCTTCCCGGACCGGGGCACGAACCCGTGTCCCCTGAATCGGCAGGCATGACTTTAATGCTATTCTGTTAGGTGACTTTAATGCTATTCTCTTAGGTCCTCCTCTCCTTTATGTAATTCAGTTTTAACTGCTTTTAAAAAAATTTTTTATTTTATTTATACAGCAGTTTCTTATTAGTTATCTATTTTATACATATTAGTGTATACATGTCAATCCCAATCTCCCAATTCATCCCACCACCCCACCCCCACCCCGCTTTCCCCCCTCGGTGTCCATACTTTTGTTCTCTACGTCTGTGTCTCTATTTCTGCCCTGCAAACCGGTTGATCTGTACTATTTTTCTAGATTCCACATATATGCGTTAATATACGGTATTTGTTTTTCTCTTTCTGACTTACTTCACTCTGTATGACAGTCTCTAAGTCCACCCGTGTCTCTACAAATGACCCATATTTCATTCCTTTTTATGGCTGAGTAATATTCCATTGTATATATGTACTACATCTTCTTTATCCGTTCATCTGTCGATGGGCATTTGGGTTGCTTCCATGACCTGGCTGTTGTAAGTAGTGCTGCAGTGACCATTGGGGTGCATGTGTCTTTTTGAATTATGGTTTTCTCTGGGTATATGCCCAGTAGTGGGATTGCTGGGTCCTATGGTAATTCTATTTTTAGTTTTTTAAGGAACCTCCATACTGTTCTCCATAGTGGCTGTGTCAATTTACATTCCCACCGACAGTGCAAGAGGGTTCCCTTTTCTCCACACCCTCTCCAGCATTTGTTGTTTCTAGATTTTCTGATGATGCCCATTCTAACTGGTGTGAGGTGATCCCTCATTGTAGTTTTTTTTTTTTAACATCTTTATTGGCGTATAATCGCTTTACAATGGTGTGTTAGTTTCTGCTTTATAACCAAGTGAATCAGTTATACATACACATATGTTCCCATATCTCTTCCCTCTTGCGTCTCCCTCGCTCCCACCCTCCCTGTCCCACCCCTCTAGGTGGTCACAGAGCACTGAGCTGATCTCCCTGTGCTATGCAGCTGCTTCCCACTAGCTATCTACCTTACGTTTGGTAGTGTATACGTGTTCATGCCACTCTCTCACTTTGTCACAGCTTACCCTTCCCCCTCCCCATATCCTCAAGTCCGTTCTCTAGTAGCTTTGTGTCTTTATTCCTGTCTTACCCCTAGGTTCTTCATGACATTTTTTTTTCTTAAATTCCATATATATGTGTTAGCATACGGTATTTGTCTTTCTCTTTCTGACTTACTTCACTCTGTATGACAGACTCTAGGTCCATCCAACTCATTACAAATAGTGCAATTTCATTTCTTTTTATGGCTGAGTAATATTCCATTGTATATATGTGCCACATCTTCTTTATCCATTCATCAGATGCTCATTGTAGTTTTGATTTGCATTTCTCTAACAATTAGTGATGCTGAGCAGCTTTTCATGTGCTTCTTGGCCATCTGTATGTCCTCTTTGGAGAAAGGTCTACTTAGGTCTTCTGCCCATTTTTTGATTGGGTTGTTTGTTTTTTTAAAATTGAGCTGCATGAGCTGTTTATATATTTTGGAGATTAATCCTTTGTCCATTGATTTGTTTGCAGATATTCTCTCCCATTCTGAGGGTTGTCTTCTCGTCTTGTTTATAGTTTCTTTGCTGTGCAAAAGCTTTTAGGTTTCATTAGGTCCCATTTGTTTACTTTTGTATTTATTTTCATTATTCTAGGAGGTGGGTCAAAAAAGATCTTGTGATTTATGTCAAAGAGTGTTCTTCCTATGTTTTCCTCTAAGAGTTTTATAGTGGTCTTACATTTAGGTCTTTAATCCATCTTGAGTTCATTTTTGTGTATGGTGTTAAGGAGTGTTCTAATTTCATTCTTTTACATGTAGCTGTCCATTTTTCCCAGCACCACTTATTGAAGAGACTGTCTTTTCTCCATTGTGTATCCTTGCCTCCTTTGCCATAGATTAGTTGACCATAGGTGCGTGGGTTTATCTCTGGGCTTTCTATCCTGTTCCATTGTTCTATATTTCTGTTTTTGTGCCAGTACCATATTGTCTTGATTACTGTAGCTTCGTATTATAGTCTGAAGTCAGGGATTCTGATTCCCCCAACTCCTTTTTTACCCTCAAGATTGCTTTGGCTATTTGGGGTCTTTTGTGTCTCCATACAAATTTTAAGATTTTTTTGTCTAGCTCTGTAAAAAATGCCATTGGTAATTTGATATGGATTGCATTGAAACTGTAGATTGCTTTAGGTAGTATATAGTCATTTTCACAATATTGATTCTTCCAATACAAGAACATGGTATATCTCTCTATCTGTTTGTGTCATCTTTGATTTCTTTCATCAGTGTCTTATAGTTTTCTGAGTACAGGTCTTTTACTTCCTTAGGTAGGTTTATTTCTAGATATTTTATTCTTTTTGTTGCAGTGGTGAATGAGATTGTTTCCTTATTTCTCTTTCTGATTTTTCATTGTTGGTGTATAGGAATGCAAGAGATTTCTTTGCATTAATTTTGTATCCTGCAACTTTACCAAATTCATCGTTGAGCTGTAGTAGTTTTCTGGTGGCATCTTTAGGAATTTCTATGTATAGTTTCATATCATTGGCAAACAGTGACAGTTTTTCTTTTCCAATTTGTATTCCTTTCTTTTTCTTCTCTGATTGCCGTGGCTAGGACTTCCAAAACTATGTTGAATAATAATGGAGAGAGTGGACATCCTTGTCTTATTCCTGATCTTAGAGGAAATGCTTTCAGTTCTTCACCATTGAGAATGATGTTTGCCGTGGGTTTGTCGTATATGGCCTTTATTATGTTGAGGTGGGTTTTCTCTATGCCCATTTTCTGTAGAGTTTTTTTTTTTTTTTTTTTTTTTGAGGTACGCGGACCTCTCACTGTTGTGGCCTCTCCCGTTGCAGAGCACAGGCTCTGGACGCACAGACTCAGCGGCCATGGCTCACAGGCCCAGCCGCTCTGCAGCATGTGGGATCTTCCCAGTCCGGGGCATGAACCCGTGTCCCCTGCATCGGCAGGCGGACACTCAACCACTGCGCCACCAGGGAAGCCCCCATAGAGAGTTTTTAATCATAAGTGGGTGTTGAATTTTGTCAAAAGCTTTTTCTGCATCCATTGAGATGATCATATAGTTTTTCTTCTTCAATTTGTTAATATGGTATATCACATTGATTGATTTGCGTATATTGAAGAATCCTTGTGTCCCTGGGATAGATCCCATTTGATCGTGGTGTAGGATCCTTTTAATGTGTTGTTGGATTCTGTTTGCTAGTAGTTTGCTGAGGATTTTTACATCTATATTCGTCAGTGATATTGGTCTGCAATTTTCTTTTTTCATGATATCTTTGTCTGGTTTTGGTATCAGGGTGGTGGTGGCCTTGTAGAATGTGTTTGGGAGTTTTCCTTCCTCTGCAATTTTTTGGAAGCGTTTGAGAAGGATGGGTGTTAGCTCTTCTCTAAATGTTTGATAGAATTCACCCGTGAAGCCATCTGGTTATGGACTTTTGTTTGTTGGAAGATTTTTAATCACAGTTTCAATTTCATTACTTGTGATTGGTCTGTTCATATTTTCTATTTCTTCCTGGTTCAGTCTTGGAAGGTTATACCTTTCTAAGAATTTGTCCATTTCTTCCAGGTTGTCCATTTTATTGGCATAGAGCTGCTTGTAGTAGTCTCTCATGATGCTTTGTATTTCTGTGGTGTCCGTTGTAACTTCTCCTTTTTCATTTCTAATTTTATTGAGTCCTCTCCCTCTTTTTCTTGATGACTGGGTAAATGTTTATCAATTTTGTTTGTCTTCTCAAAGAACCAGCTCTTAGTTTTATTGATCTTTGCTAATGTTTTCTTTGTTTCTATTTCATTTATTTTTGCTCTGATCTTTATGATTTCTTTCCTTCTGCTAACTTTGGGTTTTGTTTGTTCTTCTTTCTCTAGTTCCTTTAGGTGTAAGGTTAGATTGTTTATTTGAGTCTTTTCTTTTTTCTTGAGGTAGGCTTGTATTGCTATACACTTCCCTCTTAGAACTGCTTTTGCTGCATCCCATAGGTTTTGGATCATCATGTTTTCATTGTCATTTGTCTCTAGGCATTTTTTGATTTCCTCTTTGATTTCTCCAGTGATCTCTTGGTTATTTAGTAACGTATTGTTTAAACTCCATGTGCTTGTGTTTCTAACGTTTTTTTCTCTGTAATTTATTTCTAATCTCATAGTGTTGTGGTGGGAAAACATGCTTGATATGATTTCAATTTTCTTAAATTTGCCCTGGCTTTACTTGTGACCCAAGGTATGATCTATCCTGGAGAATGTTCCATGTGCACTTGAGAAGAAAGTGTAATCTGCTGTTTTTGGATGTCATGTCATATAAATATCAGTTAAATCTATCTGGTCTGTTGTGTCATTTAAAGCTTGTGTTTCTTTATTAATTTTCTGTCTGGATGGTCTGTCCATTGGCGTAAGTGAGGTGTTAAAGTTCCCCACTATTATTGTGTTACTGTGGATTTCCTCTTTTAGAGCTGCTAGCAGTTGCCTTATGTATTGAGGTGCTTCTATGTTGGGTGCATACGTATTTATAATTGTTATATCTTCTTCTTGGATTGATCCCTAGATCACTATGTAGTGTCCTTCCTTGTCTCTTGTAACATTCTTTATTTTAAAGTCTATTTTATTTGATGTGAGTATTGCTATTCCAGCTCAATTTTGATTTCCATTTGCATGAAATATCTTTTTCCATCCCCTCACTTTCAGTCTGTATGTGTCCCTAGGTCTGAAGTGGGTCTCTTGTCGACAGCATATATATGGGTCTTGTTTTTGTATCCATTCAGTGAGCCTGTGTCTTTTGGTTGGAGCATAATCCATTCACATTTAAGGTAATTATCGATATGGATGTTGCTGTTACCATTTTTTTAATTGTTATGGGTTTGTTTTTGTAGGTCCTTTTCTTCTCTTGTTTTTCCCACGTAGAGAAGTTCCTTTAGCATTTGTTGTAGAGCTGGTTTGGTGGTGCTGAATTCTCTTAGCTCTGGCTTGTCTGTAAATCTTTTGATTTCTCTATCGAATCTGAATGAGATCCTTGCTGGGTAGAGTAATCTTGGATGTAGGTTCTTCCCTTTCATCACTTTAAATATCGTGCCACTCCCTTCTGGGTTTTAGAGTTTCTGCTGAGAAATCAGCTGTTAACCTTATGGGAGTTCCCTTGTATGTTATTTGTCATTTTTCCCTTGCTGCTGTCAATAATTTTTCTTTGTCTTTAATTTTTGTCAGTTTGATTACTGTGTGTCTCGGCATGTTTCTCCTTGGATTTATCTTGCCTGGGACTCTTTGTTGTTCCTTGACTTGGGTGGCTATTTCCTTTCCTATGTTAGGGAAGTTTTCGACTATAATCTTTTCAAATATATTCTTGGGTCCTTTCTCTCTTCTCCTTCTGGGACCCCTATAAGGCGAATGTTGGTGTGTTTAATATTGTCCCAGAGATCTTTTAGAATGTCTTCATTTCTTTTCATTGTTTTTTCTTAATTCTGTTCCATCTCAGTGAATTCCACCATTCTGTCTTCCAGGTCACTTATCCGTTCTTCTGCCTCAGTTATTCTGCTATTGATTCATTCTAGTGTAGTTTTCATTTCAGTTATTGTATTGTTCATCTCTGTTTGTTTGTTCTTTAATTCTTCTAGGTCTTTGTTAAACATTTCTTGCATCTTCTCGATCTTTGCCTCCATTGTTTTTCCAAGGTCCTGATAGTCTTCACTATCATTATTCTGAATTCTTTCTCTGGAAGGTTGCCTATCTCCACTTCATTAAGTTGTTTTTCTGGGGTTTTATCTTGTTCCTTCATCTGGTACATAGTCCCCTGCCTTTTCATTTTGTCTATCTTTCTGTGAATGTGGTTTTCGTTCCACAGACTGCAGGATTGTTGTTCCTCTTGCCTCTGCTGTCTGCCCTCTGGCGGATGAGGCTATCTAAGAAGCTTGTGCAAGCTTCCTGATGGGAGGGACTGGTGGTGGGTAGAGCTGGGTGTTGTTCTGGTGGGCAGAGCTCAGGAAAACTGTAATCCACTTGTCTGCTGATGGGTGGGGCTGAGTTGCCTCCCTGTTGGTTGTTTGGCCTGAGGCAACCCAGCACTGGAGGCTACAGGCTCTTTGCTGGGGCTAATGGTTGACTCTGGGAGGGACCATACCAAGTAGCACTTCCCAGAACTTCTGATGCCAGTGTCCTTGTCCCCACAGTGAGCCACAGAAACCCCCCACCTGTGCAGGAGATCCTCCAACACTAGCAGGTAGGTCTGGTTCAGTCTCCTATGGGGTCACTGCTCCTACCCCCTGGGTCGTGATGCGCACACTACTTTGTGTGTGCCCTCGAAGAGTGGAATCTCTGTTTCCCCCAGTCCTGTCGAAGTCCTGCAATCAAATCCTGCTAGGCTTCAAAGTCTGATCGTCTAGGAATTCCTCCTCCCGTTGCCAGACCCCCAGGTTGGGAAGCCTGATGTGGGGCTCAGAACCTTCACTCCAATGAGTGGACTTTTGTGGTATAATTGTTCTCCAGTTTGTGAGTCACCCACCCAACGATTATGGGATTTGATTTTATTATGATTGTGCCCCTCCTACCATCTCATTGTGTCTTCTCTCTTTGGATGTGGGGTATCATTTTTTGGTGAGTTCCAGTGTCTTCCTGTCGATGATTGTTTAGAAGTTAATTGTGATTCCTGTGCTCTCACAAGAGGGAGTGAGTGCACGTCCTTCTACTTCTCCGTCTTCAACCAAATCCTCTAACTGCTCTTGTCTTTATCTCCTGATTTTCCAGATGAAATTCTGCTGCATCTCCTTCTTATCCCCCTCCCCTCCTAAAGTTAGTTGCTAACTTTCTTCTTAGTAATTTCTGTATTACACGACAGTTTAAAATTTGCACCATACATCTCTTTCTAGGGCAGGATCATAACTGCTTGTGTTGTATCCAGCGTCCCTCTCATGTCCTTGTGTGGTCCTGAGACCGCAGCATGAAAACAGTGCTAAAGACTGAAAAGGAGCTGGGCGTGTTTGGGAACCGAGCAGGGCCCCAGGAGGCTGCAGCATTGTGGTCAATGGGGAGCGTGAAGATGAGGAGGCAGGGGCCAGGTCAGGTGTGCTTTTTAGCCATGGGGTAAAATGTTTGGGTTTCATGCCAAGCTCTGGGGGAAACCACTGGAGGGTTTTAAATATAAAAGTAATAGGATACAAATTATGTCTTACAAACATCTCTCTGGCTGCTCCCATGTAGAACTGATTTTGAGAAATCAAGTGTGCTCATCAAGAGATGAGCCAGGGGACCATTGTCTGAGTCCTGGTGGGAGGCAGCGATGACTGCAACTAGACAACATGAGTGCTGTCATATGGTTGTGATGATAACTTGGAAGGCGGTCCATGAGTGCTTATGGTTTGGTTATGAGGAAGCGCCATATCGCTAGCTGGAAGGACAGGAATGGGGATGTTTACTGGTATTGGCCTCCATAGTTAGGTATAGACTTCTGTCATTTGGGAACCAAAATGAAGGAAGCTTGTCACTGCTGTGTATTTTTAGGGAAGTGTAAATGACAGTCACATCTTTTCTGCATCCTTCTGTGTCCTTTACACAGGCCTTTCTCTGTGTTTTGTCAACCTTCCCCTTGGGAACTTACAGTGTAGATCTTCAAGGCCTGAAATGCCTGAAATACATACATTCGTATGTGTGCTGGAACAAATTCTCCCTGACGCACACCAATGGTCACCACTTACTACCTCCCCCACCCACTGTGTTGACGCCATCACAGTCTGGCTTGACCATCTTCTACCAGGTCATCTGGGTGCCTGTCACTGCTTTGGTAGGATAAAGAGACGTTATTCACGATTGGCATAGTTACTTCATTCCCCAGAAAGGGACTAGCTTTCTGCAGGGTGGAAGGAAGAACCCAGGCAAAGCTTTAATGGTCTTTGTTCATTTAAAGTCCTACCAATCCCTCATTTAGTTTTGACTCTGTGGTTACGACGTCAAATTAAAAAGCAAAAGACACAGGAAGGGAGATCTACAAGGCTTAGGTATCCAGCTCAGAGTATCACATATAGCTCAATGTCAGTGATTTGTCTGACAACTGCAGGTAAGTCTCTGCTCTCTGAGGGTCTAAGAAATGACTCACTGGTGTTTAAGAGCCCTTTGAGTCAGATGCAGGGTGCTCATGCCTCCTTGCCCTGGGGTGGGAGGGAGACGCAAGAGGGAGGGGATATGGGGATATATGTATACGTATAGCTGATTCACGTTGTTATACAGCAGAAACTAGCACAACAATGTAAAGCAATTATACTCCATTAAAGGTGTTAAAAAAAAAAAAGTCACACGAAAAAACCCCCCGATATATAATGCTTTTAAAGCTTGGGAACAGAAAGCAATGGTGCAGTGACTGATCCTTGAGCAATGTTCTTCACTGGAGGGGACTACTGGCATTTGAGTGAGAAAACTGTGTTATTCTGGACCATTTTAGGCAGTGCAGGGCTTCAGCATCTCCACCATGGAATGCCGGTGTGACCCTCTAACCATTATGACAATCCCTAACATCCCCACATCACAAACGTGGATTATCCTCTTGGATTGATATCTTCCTAAACTTGAGTCCAATATTGGAGCATTTAACAGCACTGAAGATTCACCTTGCTTATAGTTTTAATTTAATATTAGATCCGTTAGGGAATTGGCTGTCTAGTGGTTAGGACTTTGCACTTCCACTGCGGGGGGCCCGGATCCAATCCCTGGTCAGGGAACAAAGATCCTGCAATCCGTGCAGAGCGGCCAAAAAAACAATTTAGATCTATTAGATAAGAGCAAATTAAAGGCATGGGAAGATTTGTGTATTATCAGACAATGTGGTTCTTAAAAAGAAATTGTTGATATTAATAAATATAGAGTGTTTAACTAAATTTGTAAATGGGACCAGACATTCATTAAGGAGGCCAGTAAAAGTGATCTTTTCAAAATAAATATCTTTTAGTTAGGGATGCATAATGAAGTCTTTATAGGTGACAAGAAATTTTCTTGAAGATACCCACAGGGATGATATGGAAGTATGAGGAGACTAGATGAAATTAAATGGACAAAATGTGAATAATTCTGAATTTAGACATTTTATTTGAAAATATATTAACATAAAATTGTTATATTAAGATATTCTGTTCTGAATTTTGGAGTAGATTTTTGTCCTCGTGTTTGGATTTTTAGTTTACATGATTATCTTACTCTTCTCATACCCATGAATTAGCTACAGTCCCCTAGACAGTTTTTTTTGTTTTGTTTTGTTTTGCAGTATGTGGGCCTCTCACTGTTGTGGCCTCTCCCGTTGCGGAGCACAGGCTCCGGATGCGCAGGCTCAGTGGCCATGGCTCACGGGCCCAGCCGCTCCGCGGCATGTGGGATCTTCCCGGACCGGGGCATGAACCCGCGTCCCCTGCATCGGCAGGCGGGCTCTCAACCACTGCGCCACCAGGGAAGCCCCCCTAGACAGTTTTAAAGCCTGTAAGGAAGAGTAGGATTGCAAACAATGGCCTCCATGATCACAGTCTGTAATTTAGACTAGTTTGGCAGGTCATTGAAGCTCAGGCCAATCATCTTTCTCCTAACATTGATTTATTTTTGCAAATACAAATGCTAATGGCAGTCTTTCAAAACGAATAATTCAGAAAGACAAGTTTTTAATGTACTTTATGTGCATCCTGGAAAGCACAAAATGTTAGAGTATGATTATAATTTTGTAGGAAATATCTGTGCATAAACATTTCTGATAGGAATTATCTCTAAAGTATTAATAATTCTGTCACTCAAATAACATAACTAAGGGTAACATTTTTCTCTTTCTATTTTAAATCTTGTATTTTCCAAATTTTCTTTCATAATCATTTTCCACTTTAAACTAAAAAACATAATTGCATGTTATTTTTTAAACTTGCCTTTTGGGGGGGCTTTGTTTTCAAAGTTAACAAAGTATTTGGAATGTATTTGAGACTTCTCAGCTGCATGGGTATTCCAATAGATACAAGTCCTTATTCTCTCATCACACATATGTGGTTACGTTATTACCCAAAAAAAATCACCACTGGAGTCTTGCTTGCTTCACCGAGAAAATTTACAGGGTTCGGTTTGTGCTTCTAATTAGAATTAAGATGCATATAGTCATGTGCTTAATATTATATGTGTCTCAACCTTTTTGTCTTTAAAATGAAGGGATAGGGCGTGAATTGAACACCGAGGGTCTTCTAGCTGTAAAATATAAAAAGTTAAAAAATTTTAATACCTACCTGGCAATTTTCCTAGTGGTTTTTTTAAATAGGTACTGGGATGACCTTGGGAAAGTGGCCGTCATCTCAGTGGTCAAGCAAGACATTACAGAGCCTGTTTTTCCTTAGGTCAGAAGGAAAGGACAGCGGTCTTCAGGCTCAGTTTCTGAAGGTTCCGACTAATATTTCAAAATAAAATTCGGAGCTAACGTTGAAAAAAGTATCTCTTTGCATAAAGTTTTTTTTTTTTTTTTTTGGCTGCGTTGGGTCTTCGTTGCTGCGCGGGCTTTCTCTAGTTGTGGCGAGCGGGGGCTACTCTTCGTTGTGGTGCATGGGCTTCTCATTGCAGTGGCTTCTCTTGTTGCAGAGCATGGGCTCTAGGCGCGCAGGCTTCAGTAGTTACAGCACGTGGGCTCAGTAGTTGTGGCTTGCGGGCTCTAGAGTGCAGGCTCAGTAGTTGTGGCGCACAGGCTTAGTTGCTCTGCAGCATGTGGGATCTTCCCGGACCAGGGCTCGAACCCGTGTTCCCTGCATTGGCAGGTGGATTCTTAAATCACTGCACCACCAGGGAAGTCCTGCAATAAAGATTTTTGCAAAGCAAATGACTTTTGAACTATGATTCTAAATGGCTCTGATTGTTTCTTGTTGTAAAACCAAATTAGATCAAGGATTGCCTGGGAGACTAGTTTAATGATGCTGCCTTGGTTGGATGGGTACCAGTTGACTCCATCAATTCATGGGATGGTTCATCAGAGTTTTGGGACAAAATATTTTATAAATGTCTGTCTTGTTTTGTTCAGGTTATACTGGAGAGCTTTGCCAATCCAAGATTGACTATTGTATCCTAGACCCATGCAGAAATGGAGCAACCTGCATTTCTAATCTCAGTGGATTCACCTGCCAGTGTCCAGAAGGTAAACATTATTACCCCAGGAATAACGTACGTTTTCCATTTTAAATCATACATTAATTTGATGACCTTGTACTTCAATTTTCTGAAAAACCTCTACTCAAGAGAACTTCCTATTTTGTTCCATTTATAAAACAATATATAAGATGGTACTTTCCTTTTAAGCTCTGTGCTAGAATAGCTTGGAAATTATGTCTGAATATTAGACATAATCTCAAAATTTCTGCAATTTTCATTTATACGTTGAAAATGAATAATGGTAATAAAATGGAATTTCTTTCTAATGGCAAATTTCACTTGTTAAGATTCCTATTTTTTAAACCATGCATTTGGTTTACGTTAAAAAAATTTCAACGTAAAGTTCACCTGTTTTTGTCTTTACATCAACTTTATAACATCTTGGAGACTTCTAGTCCCCTGGAAAGCCACATCTTTAGAGCTACTTTTAATAAAAGAAACAGTTGTACTGTTTTCAGTTTCACCTTGAAGAAGCAGGCAGATAATCCCAGCTATGGAACGGGTGTTCAAGGAATGATTTTGTACTTGGAGGAAGTTTTCTTCCCATTTCTGCTTGGAGGGATGTTATGGAAGGGATTGCTTTAAACCTTTAATACTGTAAGAATAACATGATATTAGAGGTGTTTTTTTTCCCCCTAAAATAATCAGGAGCATGTGAGCTCCTGATCCACAGAAGTGACCTTGACAACTGCATAGAGTAGGCTGACATCCTATGAAGAGATTAAATGTAGCGTCTGCGTGTATAAGGAAACATCTCTTTACTCAGAATAACCTGAACTGCCCCTGGCTGAGAGGCTGGAGTGGGGCAGTGGTACAGATCGGTGTTGATAAAAGGCCACCGACCTCCTGGGTAACCCGAGGGCTCAGGGTTGCCGGGGTGGCAGCCACTGTCGACAGTGCCTCATACCCTTCCATATTTTGAACACTGAACAGTGCAGCGGCTAAGGAAGTGAATTCTGTGTCCCAGCTTCTGCTCCCCTGGGCAGCGGCAGGAACGAGTGGCTGTGGCTCTTTTGGTTATCCCCAAGCTGTGTGTGCTTGTGACGGATGTGGTTACCATGATGATGGAGTTATATGTGCTGGACCATCTCCACCCTTCACTTGAGTGTCTTAAGCAAATGGGAAAACTGGAAACGTTGGCAGGCGGATGACTGAGTCAGCGGCACCAATTGTCACCCAACGCACAGAGTGCTGGGCGGTTTCTTACAGCTTTGCCACACCCTGGGTTAGTCGTCCGCCATCTAACTCTCCTTGTAGGCTGTGCTTAGAGTCAAGGGCGGGCTTCAGGGGCAGTGGCTGATTGACTGCTGACAAATCATTAATTCCCCAGCCCCATCCGATCCTCCTTTCCCTGTTCTAGTGAATATGTGTGATGAGGACCCTGCTTCCCTCA
Organism: Delphinapterus leucas; assembly: GCF_059928025.1. Taxonomy (NCBI): domain Eukaryota; kingdom Metazoa; phylum Chordata; class Mammalia; order Artiodactyla; family Monodontidae; genus Delphinapterus; species Delphinapterus leucas. The sequence goes on from NC_143136.1 coordinate 10,062,948, forward strand.
CAGGGACATTTGGGGATCGAATGGGACTTTGGGGAGAGGTCTTTGAAAGCTCCAAAGTGCTTTATTATCATAGTTCTGATTGCTGCCGGGAAGTTCAGATGCCAGCCCAGAGGCTCTGAGAGGTAGTGACTTGCACAAAGTCACACTGGTAGTAAAGGATGACCCTTGAACCAGAGCCCAGGAATTCTGTGCTCACTCATGCTCCATTTTCTAGTTTATAAAGATTTGCCAAGCACATCCTACATGCCAGGCACTGAGCTGGGTTCTGGACCCTAGGGTTGGCAAAGCTGAAAGGGCCCCTCCCATGGTGCAGACACAGGTAAGTCCATAGTTACAAGCAGGAATCAGTGCCTTGAAGACGCACAAGGATCTGCTTAGCTTTGGGGACCCGGGAGAGATGCCCACGTGTGGAGACCCTGAATGACGAGAAGGAGGAGGCTGGCGCAGTTGAGGGCATCACCAAGGAGCAAAGGGAAAGGGGAAGAAAGTGGGTGGCGACGGCTGAGTCCTCAGGGCTTCGCAGGGCTTTGTGCGTGGTGTTGGGGCACATCATATTCAGCCCAGATTGGAGGCCAGAGGCTTAGGTTTGAAGCCTGTTTGGCCTCTTGCTCACCAGCTCTGTGCCTGGGCAAGCGATTCCATACTTCTCTGTGTCTCAGTTTTTTAATCTGTAAAATTGGGACAGTGATAACGCCCACTTCCTGGGGCCCCTGAGGATGGAATGAGAAGATTCTTAGGTAAAGTGCTTATAGCACAGTGCCTGGGTAAGTGCTCAGTAAGTATTAGGCACCTTATCATGGCTGTTTTCCTAATAATGATTATTACTATTAAACCACTGAAAAATGTAAACAGGAATTTGACATTTTTCCTGTGGAGCCATGTGGAATGTGGGTTGGAGAGAGACAAGACTGGGAGTAAGCAGAAGAGTTTGTGGGACAGTTGTAGAAATCTGGGAAATCGATGTTGACTGCTAGGAAGGGAAGGTAGAATTTGGAAAGGAGAGAAGCTGATGGATTTGGGAGAACTTGGCAGGGAAAATGGATGGGATATGGAGGGGGAGGGAGAGTGACGGGGCAAGTCTGTGGCTTCTCTTACTTTACGGTTGGTTGTGCCATTCATGGAGAAAAAGAAACATGGAGGAAAAGTGTCCTATTTTGGACACGTTGAGCGTGACATTCAAGTGGAGATGGCAGCTGGGCAGTTGCTGTGAGTCTGGAAGCGAGTGGAGATGTCTGGGCCAAGTCTATACACAGAGACCTTGGTCTGTAGATAGTCATTTAAACCTGGCCGTCAGTAGGGTTGTCTAGAGACCTTCTCCTTTATCCAGTAGCCTATCAGTTCCTCCATGTTGTCTTGATAAAGCCTAGAGAAAATGTGATTATCTAGAATTGAAATGATGGAGATGAATTTCCCAGCAAGTCTTCATAGGAAGACTTTCATCCGGAGGTTTACCTTCACTGGAGACTGACCAGGGAAAGTGGCTTCAGTTATAATACGGAAGGATTCATTGCCATGCTTTGAAGCCTCCCAGCAGCCAGCATTTTAAAAGCAGCCCCTCCCACTGACCTGTTCTTAGGGTGCTTTTTGTAGAAACTAATATTTACAGAGCACCTTGCTCTTAGAAAAAGCCTGCGTCTCCAGGAGTTTTCTCTTTTCAGCCACGCTGTGAAAACAAGTTTGAAAGCGTTTCAAGTCCACACAGTGTTCTAAAGTTTCTTTCTTTTTCTTCCCCCCCACCCCCCGCAGTGATTAACATTTTGGCATGTTTGCTTTGTATTTACATATATAGTTTTTTTTTTTTTTTACGGTACGCGGGCCTCTCACTGTTGTGGCCTCTTCCGTTGCGGAGCACAAGCTCTGGATGCGCAGGCTCAGCAGCCATGGCTCACGGGCCCAGCCGCTCCGCCGCACGTGGGATCTTCCCAGACCGGGGCACAAACCCGTGTCCCCTGCATCGGCAGGCGGACTCTCAACCACTGCGCCACCAGGGAAGCCCCTATAGTTTGTTTTTTTGCAAAGTAATTTGAAAGTAAATTATAGGCATCATCACATTTCATCCCAAAATAAATCAGTTTAAGAACAGAATAAATCAGAATAAGAACATTCTCCTTGATATCTACAATACCACACCAAAGAAAATAAGTAATTATTTCCTAATATTATTTGCTCTCTGCCCCATTTTTACTTGCTCCTTTGCATGTTTGTGTTGATTCTGTCTTCCCTGTTTCCCTGTGATACTCTTTGAGGGTGGGAAATGTATTTTATTCATCTCTCTCTTACTAACTCTCATTACCCTATCATGGAGCTTTTAGTTCCATATTTTATGTTAGTAGGAGGTTAATAAATATTTGTATATTAATTTATTTTAAAAGTCAACACTTAGAAGTCCCTCACACTATGCTTAGTAACTCATTAGAAGGTTATAATACTATGAAGCAAATTATATTAATATTTCCATTGAACAGATTGAGAAACTGAGGCATGAGAGAGTAAATAACTTGCCTGAGATCAAATAGCTAGAAATTGAAACCCAGGTAACTTAGCACTAACATTCTTAACCCTTGGCCTATACCATCTCTTAATATATTCTTTAAAGTAAATTTTATTTTGTTTATTTTAAGAGATGGTCTTTGTAACCATAGTCATGAGTAAAATAAATTCAGTTTGTTGGGTTTTAAAACTTCTAAATGTCACTGCTTAAAAATCTTAAGCCTGGAAAAAGCTAGAAAAATTATTTTTTTCCTTTCATTTTTTTGTAAGTGCAGTGAAATCCCTTTACAATAATCTCTCCCAGTCCAGAAAGCTATTAAAACTGGTTTTCCCTCTGGACAGGGCTTTCAACACTGCTCATTCACATCCTTGCTCTTTTCTGTCCTTTTAATCTTCATCCTATTTCCTTCAAGGAGCCTTTTCCATCTGATTCTGGGCTGAGTCCTTAGAGGTTACATTTTTTCCTGAGGACCCATCTCTTTTTAACCTCTCTCCAAAAGTTCAAGGTCGGGGAGGCCTGAGAGACAGCTTGTACAGTAATTATCACATGAGTTCTCCTTCTGGAAGGTATTTGCTCTTCTATACTTACATTTTTATCCTTCATCAACGAGCCCTGTCTTTTCTTTGAATTTCGACTTAATTTTAGCTAGGTCCATATTTGAAAAGTGCAGTTTCAGATTCTGGTTAGAGTGGGGTTGTTAAGAAACAAAAGTAAACTTGTCGTGAGTGTTTTCTTATTTTTAACTTATTGAAAACAACAAAGGTAAATAATTGGGAGCTGGGTTTATTGCCTCTGTATATATTCTTTACATTGATATTGTCTTTATGTTTGGTTTAGAACTTTGAGGTCCTTAAATTTTGAACTAAATGCATTTTTACTCTGAGGAGGACTAATTATAAATACTTACCATCACCGCTTATTGGTATTTAAATATGTATATTTAAATATATGAGTATTTTTGAACACACAAATAAGTAAAATCTGTGTATTACTGTCTAGCCATCGTCTTTGCTTCAGCATCTCATTAAAAATTTTTTTCCTTAGAAAAACAAAGTAGAACAAAGAATAAAAAGAAAACAGTGGTGATAAAAACATTCAGCAGTAAAGCACATTTGTCGGCCCTGCCTGTGTGACCATTTGCATCGTGCTGGCACGTCTCATAGAATCTAATGACCTTCCTGGCATCCACCTATTAGAGAAGCCATATGGTAACCAGAGACAAAGGGAGCATAGGGGGCTTCATGACTATTTTGAGGAAGTATCATTTGATCACATGTATCTTAAAAACCTTGAATGTAAAAACGTTTTCTGGTGTGACACCCTTGGCTAGGATTACAGATAAATATAATTTGGATGAACTGCTGTTGCATTACAATTATGACGGCAAGTATTGCAACCGGGTAGAGGACTCACATTCGGTCCTCTCACTCTTAGAATGCAATGTTGGATCCACTGTCAGACATGCAGATCTTTAAAAAAAATTTTTTTTAATTTTAATGAAGTCTAGTTGATTTACAGTGTGTTAATTTCTGCTGTACAGTAAAGTGATTCAGTTATTCATATATATATACACGCATACATTCTTTTTCATATTCTTTTCCATTATGGTTTATAACAGGATATCAAATATAGTTCCCTATGCTACACAGTAGGACCTTGTTGTTTATCCATTTTATATATACTAGTTTGCATCTGCTAATCACAAACTCTCAATCCATCCCTTCTCCACCCCCCTCCCCCTTGGCAACCACAAGTCTGTTCTCTATGTCTGTGAGTCTGTTTCTGTTTTGTAGATAAATTCATTTGTATCATATTTTAGATTCCACATGTGAGTGATATCATATGTTATTTGTCTTTCTCTTTCTGACTTATTTCACTTAGTATGATAATCTCTAGTTGCATCCACGTTGCCGCAAATGGCATTATTTCATTCTTTTTTTATGGCTGAGCAGTATTCCATTGTATATATGTACCACATCTTGTTAACCCATTCATCTGTCAGTGGACATTTAGGTTGTTTCCGTGTCTTGGCTACTAAATAGTGCTGCATTGAACATAGGGGTGCGTGTATCTTTTTGAATTATAGCTTTGTCCGGATATATGCCCCGGAGTGGGATTGCTGAGTCATATGGTAGCTCTATTTTTAATTTTTTGAGGAACCTCCATACTGTTTTCCATAGTGGCTGCACTAGTTTACATTCCCACCAACAGTGTAGGAGGGTTCCCTTTTCTCTGCACCCTCTCCAGAATTGTTATTTGTAGACTTTTTAACGATGGCCGTTCTGACTGGTGTGAGATGGTACCTCATTGTAGTTCTGATTTGGATTTCTCTAATAATTAGAGATGTTGAACATCTTTTCATGTGCATGTTGGCCATCTGTACAGACATGCAGATCTTGTAACTTGGAAACTCCGTTGCCAAGTGTGGACAGCTGGTGTCCTTCTGTGGCCTGGAGCTCAGGAGACCTGAGTCTGGGCTTGATGACAAGTGGGAGAGTGGAGTGGTTATGAATGTGGGTTTTTTGGGTCACACTGCTTGGGTTTGAAGTCTGGACCCACTTCTTTTACAAATTTTTGCTTCTCTGAGGCTCATTTTCCTCATTTAGAAAAGGAGAACGATAGTAGCATACCCTTTATCAGTTGATATGAAGAACAGAAAAAACCCTAAAAACCCTTAGCACTGTGCTTGGCAAACAGTACGTGTTGAACAAAGGTTAGGTGTGATGATAACGATGACAGTGATGGTGGTGATGAATATAGTCCTATCACCTTGGGTGGGTCATGTCTTTTTTTTTTTTTTTTTGCGGTACGCGGGCCTCTCACTGTTGTGGCCTCTCCCGTTGCGGAGCAACAGGCTCCGGACGCGCAGGCTCAGCGGCCATGGCTCACGGGCCCAGCCGCTCCGCGGCGCGTGGGACCTTCCCGGACCGGGGCACAAACCCGTGTCCCCTGCACCGGCAGGTGGACTCCCAACCACTGCGCCACCAGGGAAGACCCATGTCTTTTTTATCTCTTCCAGCCATGCTTCCTTGTTGTAAAAAGGTTCACTATATTACCTTTAAGTGTCCCTGCTCCTAATCCCTTACTGAATCAGTAAATCCATCTTGTTGTTTCAAGCAATGTTTGTAGAGAAAAGTTTCATAATCTCTAAGGAAGGCCTGAGTCTAAAACTTAATATTGGCCTGAAGGCCCTATAGGTTAAATCCCATTGCAACATGCTCCAAGGGTTTATCCAAACTATATTTGTTTATCTACATTTTATAGCCTTGAGAAATCTAGCCATATAAGTTCTTTTGTCCAACTCAAATGTCAGGGTAATACCTTTCATCTTAAAGGGATTTATAGGCAATAGCCACACATGTCATAAAAATTATCTCTGAGATAATGTGTATTGTTCAGAAACTGGCATGTTACCCAATAAGGATTTAGGAGTTATATAGTTCTGGGATTTGGTTGTTTTCTCCAGTATCCTGGTATGTAGGATTTGGTAAAAGTACTGTCTTAGGCTCATATAAAACTGCGTGTATTTATTTAAGAAATGTGCAACATGTCCTCATAAAAGCCCCAAATAAAATACTGTTCTTATTCTTTTAAAATTTGGCATTATCCCTAAATCACCACTTCATTTAGGAATCATAACAGCTGAGATCCTTGGAGTTCCGAGTGGTATATAGTTTCATCTTTTGGAAACAAAGCAGGGTATTAAGACTTACTAAGTGTGAGTAAAATTTTATTTCTGTGTTTGGTGCACGCTGATTAATTTTTGATTTATGGCTAAGTTCATGTTTCCTTTTTGTTCTTTTTCTTTTCTTTTTTCCACATAGCACAGTTTCTCTGAGATCATTTCAAAACACTGCAAGGAATTTTGTTTGTCTGCTCCTCCCGTTCGCAGTGGGGACCAGCTGTACTCATTTTAGTGAGTGATGGGTCCTGTTCCTCACTTTTATCTCTGCTTCCCCTCTGGGAACTGCTCTGATGCTCGGTTTAGTGGCGGCAGGTGGCGGTTGGAAGTCACAGTGTGATAAGTGAATGAAGAAATAAATAATGATAACTTGGTGCTTTTCTTTTTAAAAAGAGGTAGGCTATACCTAAACAGGTCACCACAAATTCTGATTTCTTAAGGTGTGTGTCTAGACATGCCCATAAAGATGATTCAGCATTATTTCAGGTAAACGCCTTGAACTTCAACTCTTCCTCTCTCGTGGCTAATCATTGTAATCACACAGCAGTAGCAGTAATAATAACAGTTGTGATGACATTGGCCACTTGTTGAGTGCCTACTCTGTGTTAAGCACTGTGTTTGGCACTTGAGGTTATTATTCAACAAAACATAGCAGCTCACAGCTGGGGCTCGAGCAGACTTGAGTTTGAATCTCTTTGATCTCTTAGCACTTGGTGACCTTGGGCAAGTAAACTGAAATTCCCTATACCTTATTTTCTGCATTTCTAGAGGGTGGGTGGTATTAATATCTACCCAATGAGCTGTTATAAGAACTAAATGAGCATACAGTGCACAGAAAGTGCCTAGCAGAGAGCGATTAATACGAATGCCGCTATTTAATCCCCGCAACTGCTGTAACAGGGCAGATCCCGAGGCTCTAAGTCTTGGTGGACCCAAGGCACAAGCTCGGCCTTGTCTGGTTCTGGAGTCCGTGTTCTCTCTGCTGCACCAGGCTCCTTCCCTGATCAGGTTCTGCCTTGTGTGAGAGCTGTTTGGGTGCATGTCTGCATTTTCTCATGGGACTGTAGACTCCCTCAAGGCAGTGGTGCTCAACTTCTTCTGTATCCATGGAGCACCTAGCACTAGAGTACCTGTGAGCCATGTTGAATGCATGAGTAAGTAAATAGCTGGAAACAGCTGCAGCAGTATCATTTTATGTGGGAGGAAACTGTAGCCAAGGTGGATTAACCAGTGTTCACTGCTCTAACCAGGTGACCCTTACTGGTTAGGTTCATTGCAAACTTAGTAATAGCAGCGGTGAGGCGAGGGTTTGGATCTCATCCTTTCAGGGCCCCATTCGTGTATGGTTTAGGGGTCACCCAGAGACACGAGAAGAGTTCAGATAAAGACTTTGGGGGTCCCCTTCTCTGGTTCTCTTCTTCCCCAGGACCTCCTCACTCCTCATGGGGTGACTGTCCTGGGATCCTTCCCGGGGTTCCTTTGGACAGAAAGAGCAGGTTTGATGCTTGGTCTTGGTCTCCCTGGGCCATAGTTCCAGCTGAGAATGCCTGCAGGGTGGGCTCCCCAGACATGGAACTCAACCCATGCTGTTTGCTGCTTCCATATTTGGACTCCTCTTCAAAACTTGCCTGCTTTTGTTCACCTTCAGAGTCATGAGGTAGGTGTAGGGTTTTTTGGTCTGGAGTTTAGAGTTATTTGTGGGACAGTCTGTTCAAAGCTTACTTTTCCATACCAGAAGCAGAATGTCCATATAATTGTTCTTAAAAGCAACAAAGATGCTTTGCAATAGAAACACAAATACCCTAGAAATAAACGGAATTTTTATTTTTTCTTGCAGCAGATTTTATCTCCTTATACATTCCCCAACTCTATACCATAATAGTCGGAGGAGGCTAGAGTGAAATTTTTGTCTAACTTGGACCAAAATACCACACGATACAGTCCAGGGTCTGATTCTGAACTATTCAGATCTAGGCTCTGACTCCTACAGCATATTAAAGTGGAACTGACAGAGAGACCGAGGCCTGAGAGAAATTGAACAAATAAAGCTGGGAAAGTAAAAGGATGCTTGTTTATGACTTTATCATATTCTATTTTTGATTCAGTAAACTTTTCTTCGACTCTGCTTTTCCAATCTAGGTCTCATTTCATGTGACCTAATATATTGAGAAAAGGCAGCCGAGGATAGATACCTAGGCTTCTCCTTCTTAATATAACCCCTTTCTGCAGGTATTTTCCCACTGTTCTTCTTTTATTTTTTTACTCTTATTTTTGTTGGGGTGTAGTTGTTTTACAGTGTTGTGTTAGTTTCTGCTGTACAGTGAAGTAGAGTTCCCTGTGCTAGACAGCAGGTTCTTATTAATTATCTATTTTTTACATATTAGTGTATATATGTCAATCTCAATCTCCGAATTCACCCTCCCCCCGCTTCCCCCTGTGGTGTCCATACGTTTGTTCTCTACATCTTTGTCTCTATTTCTGCCTTGCAAACCGGTTCATCTGTACCATTTTCCTAGATTCCACATATATGCGTTAATATACGATACTTGTTTTTCTCTTTCTGACTTACTGCACTCTGTGTGACAGTTTCTAGGTCCATCGAGGTCTCTACAAATGACCCAGTTTCATTCCTTTTTATGACTGAGTAATATTCCATTGTGTGTGTGTATACACACACACACCCCACATCTTTATCCATTCATCTGTCGATGGACATTTAAGTTCAGCCACTATGGAGAACAGTATGGAGGTTCCTTAGAAAACTAAAAATAGAATTACCATTTGACCCAGCAATCCCACTATTGGGCATATACCCAGAGAAAACCATAAGTCAAAAAACACATGCACCCCAGCGTTCATTGCAGCACTAATTACAATAGCCAGGTCATGGACGCAACCGAAATGTTCTTTTAAATTGACCCAATTATATTTTATTGTAATTTCTATGAAGAATTTGCCATTTTTAGAGTCCCTTCCTCATTTTCAACTCCTAACTATTCTACACTTAGCAGTACTTCTGGTCACTATGATCCAGGGCCTTCCCATGGGATGATCTACTCACCACTGGTCATTGTCACTGCGTTCGGCTATGACTCTCTTTTCTGTTACAGCCCAGGACTTTATATAACATTTTTACGTAATTTTTATCATTTTTTCTTGATTATCAAAGGAATCTGTGCTCAGATAAGCTCAAAGAAAAAAAACCCCTACAATTCTATCCTTAAAAGAGATCATTTTAAGTTTTAGGTGAACATCTTTGAAATCTTTTTAACGCACGTTTTAGAAAACTGAAATTGGATCTCACTGTGCATTCTCTTTTGTAATGATTTTCTAAAAGTGAACACTGTGTTTCAAATAATCTTATATTGTTAATTATTTTTCTAAAGGGTGGTTATTAATGGCTGTGTTTTATTCCATCATATGAATGTGGCATTATGTACTTAAAAGACTTAATCATTCACATGCCATTTATTGATTACCTGTCTTGTGGCAGCTAATCACAAGGGCTCCGGGAGTGAATAAGACAGGTGGGGCTTTAGCTCTTGGTGCTTATGGAATAGCGGGTATGAAGATATGACCAAGGCTCTGATAGAGCTGTGTTGGGGTGATTGGGTGGTTGAGAAGAGGGAAGCCTCACTGAGACTGGGGCCTGGGAGGAAAGTCAGGAAGTGCTCCAAGGATGCTGATGTTTCAACCAAGACCCGAAGGAGAAGCAGCAGCAAGGTGAATCGGTGAGGGCTGCGGGCAGAGGAGAGATCCTCCCAGGAAGAGAGAACCAACAGCATGAGGCAGGGGAGAGGGAGGGTGGCATATGTGAGGAACAAAAAGACGTTCTGCAGAGCTGTGACACAGAATGTGATGGAAGGACAGTAAAGGCTGGAGACAGCGTAGGAGCCAGCTCAGGTGGGCCTTTAAACACCATGATAACGTGATTGGGCGTCACCTGAGAGTAACTTCAGGAATAGCCTTAGCCCGGGAAGGGCAGAACTTTAACATTCGGGAGGGATTACTGTGGCTGAAGTGAGAAGAAGGGACCAGAGGAGTTCGAGAATCAGAGAAACCTGTTAGGAATCTCTTGTAATTTAGGTGAACTGCATAGTGGAATGAGTTAGAGTGGTACCATGGAGACAGAGGGACATGGCAGATTGGCTGTGAGAGGAGGAGTGGGGCCAGGCAGAGCAAGCCAGCTTTCAGAAGGTGCAGGCACCTTCTTGTATGGGGGTGCTCTTGGGTAGTGAGCAGCCTTGAGAGGGGAGGATAAGACATGAGCACAGAAGCCCATGGAAGAGTCAGAGGGAATTGTGAAATTGTCAAATGAAAAATGAACCTGAGCATGGGGGAGAGAACCGGGCTGGAAAGGTCAGTTCAGGGGGTTTCTACTTATAGGTCTTAATTCCAGCCACAGCCATGTGTGAGACCCCCCAGGAAAGAACACGGAGGGGAAGAGAAGAGGGGCCGGGACAGAATGAGGAACGTCAGCTTCTAAGAATCACTGAGGAAGTGGAGTCTGCCAAAGGGACATTTATTCATTTTTGATTTTTTGCTTTTTGCTGTTTTTTACCTGCTGCAGAGAACTTTTCATACACGTGTTTTTTATGCATTTGTTCATCTAGTTCTGTGGGACAAACTTCTAGAACTAGAACTAGAACTACTTGTTTAAAGGGCTTACAAAGTTGTATTTAACTTTTACAAACCCAGAAACCTTGTGGTCCAGGTGCAGAGATGAGACTCAGTTGAAGAAATACCAATCAATTAGAAAACACCTGAACGATGCTTATCTTTTATTTGCAGTCTTTGAGAATTCTAAAAGAATCCAATTATATCTAACTCCTAAATATGCTTGTGAAAGCTTTTCTTGTTCTACCCCATTTCTTCAGACCACAGCTGTTCCTCTGTGTCTGTCTTTCATTCCCCTTATTCTTTTTTTTTTTTTTTTTTGCGGTACGCGGGCCTCTCACTTCTGTGGCCTCTCCCGCTGCGGAGCAGGCTCTGGACGCGCAGGCTCAGCGGCCATGGCTCACGGGCCCAGCTGCGATCTTCCCAGACCAGGGCAGGAACCCATGTTCCCTGCATCGGCAGGCGGACTCTCAACCACTGTGCCACCAGGGAAGCCCTTTTCCCCTTACTCTTATCATACATTCATGTTTTTTAATTATTATTATATGTTTATTAGGAGAATTGGCTAGGTTAGGTGATAGCCTTTTGTTTTCCATACAAGATAATTTTTAGAGCATCTCTGTATCCATTAAAAATCTTGATTTTAAAGTAACAAACAATCCAATTCAAATAGGCTAGTGAAAAAAAAAAGAGAGTGCATTGGCTCATGTAACAAATATGCAGGATGAACTCAAGATGGCTTGATCCAGGGGCTTAATATCGTCAAGCCTGAGTTTTTATCTCTCCAACAATCTTATCTCTCCTTTCCTGTGTTGGATTCATTGTCAGAATGGCTGGAGCAGAGTTTGTCTTCTCCCAGTAAATCAAAAGCCGTGAGGCTGACTTGGATTGTTTTGAATTGAGACATTTGCCCAGCCCTGAACCAATGCGGCCATGGTATGGAATACTTTGGCAAGCCAGGCTTTAGACACAAAGTCACCCTTGGAGCTGGCATTTGGGGTCCATTTCATCCGAAGTATAAGGACTGAAAGAGGCATGTTGGTTTAAAAAAAGAGGAAAATTGGTGCACAGTTGTCAAAATAAATGATAATGGAATTTGGGGGGTTAAAAGTAGTAAATAAATACTGTAGCAGTAGAGTGCTATCATACCACATGCAAAGATTAAATCTGTCTTGGTTGGGAGAAAAAATAGTTATGAAACTTCGTAATAGTGTATGCATTTCCCTCCTCATGACCAAATAGAAAGAAACGCTGTGGCTACCAGCCAAGAAAAAAACTGTGTAAAGGAAAGGTGGATCCTCCTTAAAAAATCCTGACGGCAGGCCACACCTCAGGCCAATTAAGTTAGTAGCTCCAGAGGTGGGAACCAGGCACTGAATTTTTAAAAACTCTCCAGGTGGTTTCAGTGCAGCTGGGGTTGAGAGCCACTTGCTTGAAGAGCAGAGTTACAGAGTTCCCTCAGGGATTAATTACTCGGAGCAGCCCAAGAAAGTTTCTGTAAAGCCTTCTATGCCAACAGAAGCCTTGACATCCACAAGAAAGGGGATAATGGCCCTATGCCTGGTATGGTCTCGACATTGGCAAACCTAGCAACAGGGCCTAGCACCCCTTTGATTTTCTTTGTGTGGAAGTGGAAACTAGGTGTTTCTACATCAGCCCATTTAAAATTCATGAAAATGAGTGTTACTTTTAAAAAAAGCAGATGAAGAAACTGAGGCTAAAAATTCGTTAAGTCCTTGGAGAGGGACAGACTTGTGTTGAATTTCAATTCTGTCACTTACCAGATGGCTTTGGTCAAGTTACTTAACCCTTCTGGGTCTCAGTTTCATACTATGTAAAACATAATGCCTATCTCATGGACTTGCTGGGTAATATATGGTGGGTATTCAGGACCTGTGTCTCCCTTGCACGTCCCATTTCTTAGTTCCTATATATATATATATATTTTTTAAATTTTTCTCCAGACTTAGAATTTCCATGAGTTGAGACATCAAGATCCTTCTTACGTGTGGAAGGCAATCCTCTGACTCTCTTACAGGGAAATGTTCCTGTTTTTCATGTCAGAGAGAATGGTTACATCATTTGCCCAAGATTCCCAGCCTCTTGGGTTCTTCCAGGTTCCAGCTCTGTCTGGACTCCTTGAAAGCTTCCTGGCTTCTCTTTCTGATTCATTCTTGTCTCCTGCAGTCTATTCTCCACACAATAGCCAAAGTAATCCTTCTCAAATGGAAAGTCCATGTTTTCATTCCCCGTCTCTCAAACCTTGGTGATCTGCCATCGAAAATGTGGTCCAGGGCTTCCCTGGTGGCGCAGTGGTTGAGAGTCCGCCTGCCGATGCAGGGGACACGGGTTCGTGCCCCGGTCCGGGAAGATCCCACATGCTGCAGAGCGGCTGGGCCCGTGAGCCATGGCCGCTGAGCCTGCGCGTCCAGAGCCTGTGCTCCGCAACGGGAGAGGCCACAACGGTGAGAGGCCCGCGTACTGCAAAAAAAAAAAAATGTGGTCCAAGGCCCACACATCCCTGGTTGCCTCTCCAGCATCATTTCTTGCTCCTCTTTGCCGGTGGCTTGTTGTTCTTAAAACACACCAGTTACTTGAGAATTGTCCTGCAAGGGGCGCCATTCACCTCTGGACACAACTTGCTCCTTGGGCATTTGCACCTGCTGGAACCCTTCCTCCTGGCTTGAATGTGGCTCATGCCCTCTGGTCATTTAGGTCTCCCTAACTACACTATTTAAGATGACCCCCATTATTCTCTGCCCCTTACCTGCTTCAGTACCATGTAGCACTAGCTAATGATATATATTTACTTATCTTTCTATTTGTTTTTCTCACCAGAATATAAGGTCTTGAGCAGTGCCTGGTACCTGGTTGTTCTCAATTAGTACAGGTTAGATGAATGAATGCCCAAAGGAAATCGCAGAACCTTCTGACTAAACCTCTAAATTTCCATTGTTAATAGCCAATTATTTTTGCCCATATAATTCATCTACTTTAAATAATTTTCATCTCTTCTGCCTTCTCTCTCTTTAGGCTGAACTGGGGAAACGTTCATTTAACATTCCTCTATTTCCTAGTTATTTTTCATTTTCCTGTCTTAGATCTAGATTTGTCTTTCTATTCTCCTAAAGAGAAAGTCCTTCAAGTGGTTTTTACTCTCTCAAATGGCTTTTCTTAAAAATTAAGTCACATTTTATATGTAATCGCCTTGGGCCTTAAACGTCTGATGTTTTTGTAACTGCTTTTCCTAGATATTCCCCCTTTTCCTCCTTATCTTACATAACTGTCTGCTTTCTTAGAACCAGAACAAATGTGGTTCCAATTAAGTTTTCCATAAACATCAGCCAGAACCTCTTCTCTGATTCTAATATCATTCCTCGTCCTTCTCTGCCCAGCCAAATCTTGGGCTTTTCTTTGAAGCCCAGCACAAAACCCAACTCTCCCACGAGGTTTTCCTGGCCTGCCCCACCCCGGTAATAAGCCATCTTTCTTTGGAATCACTGCCACTCTAGAGCCTGTGCTGCACACACTGATCCCATGTTGACAGCCTGGGCCGGTCCCTCCAACCTCACACCACACTGGAATCGTTCAGTAAAATGTTTGCAGAAAGAAAAAAAAAAGGCCTCAAGTTGTTCCTTCTTCGTCCTAAATGTGCCCTTCTGGTCTCTTCAGTTAGAGAATAAGTTTTTTGAGAATCAAAGCTCTTCTTTATCTTTGCTTCCCTTTGCAGCTCATCAAGCCCCTTAGATGAACTACATTGTCTACCTTCATCTTGGTTCAGTGATTATTCATTTATACCTCTGTCATTAAAACAACAATTGACCAATCATCTTTTTCATATTTCCTCATTGTAACTCCCCACACCTAAAACATATTTATCAATCCTGTTTTACTCATTACCCTAGTGTGTAATAAATCTGTTAGAGTGTGTCCTCTGTCACTCATCCATTCGTTTGTCCGTCTATTGCATAAATATTTACAGCGTGGCCACTGTGCTGGGTGCTGGGGCTCAAGGTTGAGAGGAGCTAGCATGGCTCCTTCCCCGGGAAGTCCGTGGTCATGTGGGCTGGGAGACAGACGATAGGAAATCCACAACTACGTCACTGCAAATTCAAGGAAGTGCTATGAAGGTAGTGAGCAGGACACTGTGATACACAATAAGAAAGGGATACCTAGAATGGGGTGATCAGAAAAGTCCTGTCTGTCTTAACGTTGAAGCCGAGAACCAAAAGGAGCCAGTTGTGAAGCAGTTAGGAGCAGCAGTGTCCAGGCCATGTTGCAAGGCTCTGCATGGGGAGTAGCTTGTCTTCTGGGGAACTGAATGGAGGCCTCTGGGCTGGCTCCTAGAGAGAGAGGGGCCAGAGTGGTCAGCTGAGTCCTAGCCCGCAGGACTTGATGCTTATGGGAGGGAGGTCAAATTTTATTCTAAGAGCAATTGGAAGCCATGATAATATTTACATTTTAAGTAAATTATGCTCATTGCTATTTGGAGAATTGGTCATAGGGGTAAGATAGAACAGGGAATCTCATCACAGGAAACTATTATAATAGGTGAGGAGAGAAATAATTGTAACTTTGGCAGTGCAGATGAAATGTTCAGGTTCATGGAAGGAATGCTTTATTCCATATTTCCCTTATTAATATTGCAGAAACTTCTGACCTCTCAGTAGCTTTCTACATAGAGTGACTTTATTGTCTTGTAATTTAAAATCTTCTGGAAATGTTTTCTTTTGGTCTTAAATATCTGATTTCCATAATGTGTATGTATATTTCAAGGGTGTTGCTTTTTTTCTGTACATAATAAATGTTGAGCAGGCATATTTATATAAATACTGGTTCAAATACAAAATTTGAAGCAACAGTCAACTAGCTAAATCATAGTTTTTTCATTAGCCTCTCATTGCTTAGATTTCTTTTGCAGTTCTGTTTTATTTTCCAATTTAATCCTTAAATCTTTCATCCTTTTCTAAACTTTCTTCTTGTTGCATTGGGTTGTTTTAAGTCTCTTTTTTTTTTTTTTTTTTTTTTGCGGTACGCGGGCCTCTCACTGTTGTGGCCTCTCCCGTTGCGGAGCACAGGCTCCGGACGTGCAGGCTCAGCGGCCATGGCTCACGGGCCCAGCCGCTCCACGGCATGTGGGATCTTCCCGGACCGGGGCACGAACCCGTGTCCTCTGCATCGGCAGGCAGACTCTCAACCACTGCGCCACCAGGGAAGCCCAAGTCTCTTTGAAGTTACTTCCTTGTGTTTGAAATAGAGGTTTTCTCTGGAGCTACTGTGTTTTCCTTCCAATATTTCCTGATGTCCGTCATGTGAGGTTCGTATGGTTTGAAATAAACTATCCCAAACACGAAGTCTCACCACCTTCAGCATCCTCTCTGCACCTTTAGGTTAACGTCATCAAATAGTTGTTCATTTTCTATTCTTCAAGTAGGATTGTAAATCCAGATATACTAGTCCATTAGCATCCAGTAATTTACTAATCTTTTAGCTCAGAGACGTTACTATTGTTATTTTTATTACTTCTATTACAATATTCCACAAAGCTGTATTTCACGTGTTCTCCTATATAGAGTTCTTCATGTTTTGGAGTTTGAATGTATCCAGGAACATAGCTGATCCCAAGAATGCTAAATTTTGTTTTTCACCCCTCTTGCCTTTGCTACCGTAACTAATTTGGTTTGCATATTCTGCAAGAGGAATTTTCAGAAATATTTACCTTAAGAGATTATTGAAAGACTGACCGAAGTTCTTAAAGAGTTATGCTAATAAAAAGAGAAACTTTACCAAAGGCTATCTAAAATAATTTCTTTTAGACTTGTAACATTATTCAGGAACAGGAAAATGCATAAAAGTTCCTACTATTGGAGATGGAGTTTAAAGCTGTTTATCTGTAATGTGTGTCTGTGTGTATGTGTTGAGAGAGAGAGGATGGAGGGAGAGGCAGAGGAGAAAATAGAGTGAATGAGAATCTTGGTTCATTTTTAGAATGTTTCTTGGAAAGATGAAATATGTTCTGGCTGAATCTCAGCTATAGATGATCCAAGGCCATTTCTACCGTGTGGTGTAAAACATCTTTCTACCAGCACTCTCAGAACTGCCCTGCACCCTGAAAATTCAGTGCACAGCTGCATTTTATACCAGTCTTTGTCGTAGCCTTGGGTCATCAACTTCCATATTTTTATACAGAGAAATCGGAGTCATATACCACTATATCTGAGTTTGGGATCACTTCCAAAGGTACTTATATTTATATATCTAGATATTGAATATACAACGTTTCTTATCTGGGCTGCAGTTTAACTTTTGAAACTACATTCACTCAATATTCAAGCTTTCTGTGATCAGTATCATGTTTACAAGCTAGTTTTAAAAATTTCAAAAAATTACTCATTAATGCCCCTGTAGCATGCACTGTAGCAAGAACCATAAACTAGTCAACATCTGGCCTGGATCAACACATTGGAAGGTCATGCTTGCATTGGTTGGCATCATGGCTCTAAATTTGATATTTGGATGATTTTTTTTATATTTGGATGATTTTAAAGATGACTTTTGATTTTATAAGGAGTTGGTAAGTAAGGTGGTATGCGATATGTTTGCTCCTTAGGATTCAAGTTTTATCCTTGTATTTTAAAAATATCTTCCATGTGATATTGGAAATACTGACAACTAGTCAGGTTCAGGACATTTCAAGTGCATTGCGTTCAAAATTCATCATTGCTAAGTAATTTCCGTTTTCTAAAGCTGCCTTAAATTGAGAATTCAGGACACCAATGGCTCTATTCTGGCCCTAATTTCTTATGCTAGCATAGCACCTTCAACTTTTCAAGTGCTTTTATGCAAACTCTTATGCAAGGAAGCCTAACATGGGGCTCAAGAGCACAGATGTGGTTTCAGATAGATCTTACTTTGAAATTGCTTTTCCCACTTACTGAGTGTCCCTGGGGGACTAGTTCCCTAATATAAAGTCTCTAAGCCTTCTTCTGTAAAAGTGGATAGTAGTAGACCCCAGTTGATTCAGTGGTTGTGATAAATAAAAGATAGATACCAATTGCTTCACGTAGTATCTGGTATATAATAAGAATTCAACATTTACTGTTACTATTAGCACCACAATTCCTCTCTTTCTCTCTGCCAGCACAACTATAACTACTTGATATATACAGCCATTCCGTAATCTCCATTCTTAACAAATGAGGAAGCTAAGAGATACAAGAGCTAGTTACTTGATTGTGCTGATATGGTTTATCAATCAGAATTTGATTTATTGAATTGCAGACAGTAGACACCCCAGTAATCATGATTTGATTACTATAGCCTTATACTAAGTTTTGAAGTCAGCTAGTGTAAATTCTCCAAATCTGTCCTTTTTTTTTTTCTTTCTATATTGTTTGGGGTGTTCTAGGTCCCTTGCATGTTGATATAAATTATAGAGTCACCTTGTTAATTTGTACAAAAAGAAGCCAGCTGAGATTTTGATCGGTATTGCAGTGAATCAATTTGCATCTTAATAATATTGAGCCTTCTAATTCATGAATACGGTATAGCTCTTCATTTATTGGGTGTTTTTCATTTCTCTAAGCAGTGTTTTGTAGTTTTCAGTGTAGAGGACTTACATAGCTATTGTTAAATTTATTCCTAAGTATTTTATGCTTTTTAATAATATGGTAAGCGCTGTTTAAATTTTCAAAAATTTATGGTCACTTACTACTAGAGAGTAGAAATATAATTTACTTTTTGTATATTGACTTTGTATCCTGGTATTCTGCTAAGTTTACTACAGCCCAGATATCAAGTATTACAGCTAAGAGTAATGGTCTGGAGCTTGGATTCGGGAGTCAGACTGCCTGGGTTCAAATCCTATTGCTGCCATTTTCTAGCTGTGTAACCTTGGTCAAGTTGCTTGATCTGTCTCTGTGTCTGTTTCTCCATCTGAAAAGGAAATGATAGTACTTAGCTCATAGAACTGATGCCAGGACTAAATGAGTTAATATAGTTGAAACTCTTGGAACAGTGCCTGGTACGTACAGGTGTTAGCCATTAATAAACAGTTTCAACAGACTGTCCTTTTGAGCCTGTACAGAAAGGCTGTCACGGATGCTTCTGCTCGTCCCCTCCTCCCTCAGCTGTTTGCTCTAGGACCCCACCTCCACGCGTCAGCCTCACCGGATGGCCCAATAACTGTGTGTGTGTTTAGAGAAAAGTATGTGAGCACCTCTGATTCCAGGACACTCGCTCTTAGATGTACTCAGGACTCCACCATGAAGGATTCATGCAAATGTGAAATTTGATTGTGTTCCAGAGATTGGCTGACAGGCCAGCTTCTTTCCAGTTTCCCTAACCACAAACTCTGGACACAGGCAACTTGGAATTTCCCCAGAAGCACTGCTCAAAGGAAGGAGAATCCAACATTTATTGAGTTCCACATACAGTTTTATTTGGTCCTACACATCAGGGGTCATCCCCATATTTTAGGTAAGGAAATTAAAGCACAAAATGATTAAGTACCTTGCTCAAGGTCATACAATAGTAAGAAGATTCAAGCTTTGGTTTCCTGGCCCTGAATTCTTTGGGTTATGAAAGTTTGTTCTTTTCTCTCTTAGGAAGGTCATTTAAGAGGTGGCTGAAGAAGATGTGAGTCACTTAGAAAACAATGTTATATGAGTAAGAGGATAACAATTGCTTAGGTGATAGAAGGAAATAGAGAATTTGCTGATCAAAGCAACAGTGTCTTGGTCAGCTCAAACTTCCATAAAAAAATACTACTGACTGGGTGGCTTGAACAACAGACATTTATTTGTCACAGTTATGGAGGCTGGGAAGTCTGAGATAAGGATGCCAGCATGGTCAGGTTCTAGTGAGGGCTCTCTTCCTCACTTGCAGTTGGCTGTCTTCTTGCTGTGTCCTTAGTGGCAGAAAGAGGAAGCTCTGGTGTGTCTTCTTCTTACAAGGTCACTAATTCCATCATGGGGGTTCCACCCTCATCTAATCCTAATTACCCCCCAAAGACCCCACCTCCTAATGCCATCACATTTTGGGGTAGGACTTCAACATATTAATTTTGAGGGGACACAAACATTTAGTCCATAACAAATAGTATTTTGAAAATTGGCTCAGCATTTAATCTGTGAATCCCCTTTCTAATGTTCATTAATAATCTTGTGAGCTAGGAAAATTATCCCATAATCACCCTATATCACATGCACCTCCATAAAGTGTATTGAGATACACCTTGAATTCATTTTTGCTTTGTCATCATCCTTTGTAACAGAATGGCATTTTATATTACATTATATATTTTTAGACTGGATAATATGTCAAAGGTGTCTTCTCTCTTCAGTATATACTGAGGTATATTAGGCTTCTCTGAAAATATAAATATTATTTGCATCTCATCTTGTTTTTCTATTTTCTTGAAATGGTAAGAAAAGGGAAATTTTTTTTTTTTATTTATTTATTTTTTTTTTGGGAAATTTTAATAGTAATAAAATGCAGGATTCCTGATTCAACAGCAGTGAACCTTTTAGATATTCAACAAGGATTTATTGATTCCTTCTTTAGTTAAAGTTTCTTCTAGTACATAATCAATTCCTCTTTCAAGTCTTTTACATAAAGCAGAGCAAAACAAAAGTTTCCTTCTGGCCCACATTACTATTTAGATGTAGTGCTGTGTCTCCTATTACATTGTATCAGTTAGCTTTTGCTGCATAACAAACCACCTCAAAACTTCGTGGTAAAAACAACAATCATTTATTTAGCTCATGACTGTTGTGGATTGGCAATTTGGGCTGTATTTCAGCCGGTCACAGGCCAGATTGCTTGGTGGCTATCTGGTCTTGGGTGGCCTCACTGGACTGGCTTGCTTTGATTCATGAGGTCTCTTGTCTTCTAGCGGGCTAGCTTGGGCCAGCTCACCTGGCTTCTAGGCAGAGTTCGGTGACATTTTTGACAACTCCCTTTTTGATGTTCTCTTTTCCATTGTTTTCAGTGACACCTTCCTCTCCTGGTTTTCCTCTTATCTTTCTTAAAACTTAACCATCCTTACAGTTGGCCCGCTTCCTTCATCAACATGGTCTGCTGGACTCCTGCTGGCAGTTGAGTTTTTGACTCCTGTTACATGGTGTCCCTAGGCCCTGCCCGCTCTTCAGTTCTTCTACCATCCAATTGGTCCCTGAGCTAACAATGTTATGTTACTTGTAAAATAATTGTCCAATCTGCCTCACATTCTTTATCCCTATTGCTACAAATTGGTCCTTATGACCTCTCACTTCAGTTACTCTAGTAAACACCTGGTTTCCTCTTTCCAGTCTCAGACTCCACTAATACACTCTTCACGTTGCTTGCAATTAAGCATATCAAAACCACGCAAATAGTTGACGTCCAGTGACCTTAGAATGAAGTGCAATCTCCTTAGTGTGGCATGTAAGATGTTCATGATGTGGCCTCTGACCAGTGCCCTCATTCATGCTTGCTTTCCATCTCCTCTTGGCCTCATTGAAATATTGGCTCTCCCCAGAGTCATGATCCTTCACATCTCCTCACCTTTTTATCCACCATTCTTTCAACTTGGAGTATTCTATGTGGATCATATTAATATTTGTAACCGAGTATATCAACGTGAATGTAGAGTGATTACTTTCCTAAAATTCATTTTTCCTTTATTTTGACTTGATTGGTAAGTCTCTTATTTTTTCTTTCACCAATATCCAAGCAGAATAGAAACACAGGGGCTTCCCTGGTGGAGCAGTGGTTAAGAATCTGCCTGCTAATGCAGGGGACATGGGTACGGGCCCTGGTCCGGGAAGATCCCATATGCCGCGGAGCAACTAAGCCCGTGAGCCACAACTACTGAGCCTGCGCATCTGGAGCCTGTGCTCTGCAACAATAGAGGCCACGACAGTGAGAGGCCTGCGCACTGCGATGAAGAGTGGCCCGCACTTGCCGCAACGAGAGAAAGCCCTCGCACAGAAACGAAGACCCAACACAGCCCAAAATAAATAAATAAAAAAATAAAAAATAAAAAAAGAATAGAAACACAAGTCCTTGTTATGTTTACACATCATAACATTTTCTTAATTGGGCGTTATTGACTTCTCTTCTGTGCAGTATAGTGGAGAATTAAGAGCTTGGGCCTTGTATCCTAGCTCTGCCACCCACTAGCTAAGTAGACTTGAACAGGATACCTCACATTTCTCTGTCATCATCCTCTCATCTGTAAAATGGGGCTACTAATAGTTCTTGTATCATGCAGTTACCCCGGGGCTAAATGAAATAATGCACGTGAAGGCTTAGAACTGTCTGGTGCATCTCAGCCCCTAGTGGATGTCAGCTGTTGCTTTTATTATTACCATTTTTCTTTCATTCATTCATTCATTCATTCAGCATTAGACCGGGGAACTGTTCTAGGAATTTTGATATATGTCATTTTAGAACCCATAACAACTTTATGAAGAAAATAATTTCAGCCCTGTTTTTGGGGTGAGGTAGTAGAAGATGAGAGAGGTCAGGACTTGCCTTGGTTGTTCAGTTTGTCATAGGGTGAAATGTGTTTAAGTATGTTCTTTTCATTCAGAGTGAAATGGAATACATCTCGTGAAGGATGGAGTTACATACCACTCTTGGCTACAAAGGGACTCTTTGGAGAATTCAAGTGTTATTAAAACTGATTGTGTGGTACATTTTTAGTATGATATTTAAAATGTCAAAGCTACAGAGAAGTTTATAAGATGTTGAATAACATTGGATTTTTAAAAAAATTTTCTATTTCTGTACAGAAAAATATCAAGTTGATTTTGACAATTTATGAGTGATGCTTTAGATAAAGTCTGGGAACTATTTTTGTTTGTTTTATATATTCACTGTGTCCTGAACAACAAAAATTAACAATATTGCTGAGTTCTGTGTGAAGACGGTTAACATAAACTTAAATCTAGATAAGAAAAGCGAAGGAGAATATTGGAATAAGAACTGTATATGAGAAAAATTATTTAAATTTGTTTCTAAAACTTGAATAGTCTTCATTTAATTTTCAAACTGCTCTTAAAATATTAAAAGAATAGGTTTTACCAAAGTATTGTTAAACACTTACTTGGACACACAGACCTATAGATTCACATATATATGTCTGTACAATTAAAACAAATTTTTAATTGAAATATAGTTGATTTACAATGTTGTGTTAGTTTCTGGCGTACAGCAAAATGATTTAGTTATATATATATTTCAGATTCTTTTCTATCATAGTTCATTACAAGATATGTAATATGGTTCCCTGTGCTATACAGTAAGAGTATGTATGATTTTTTAAATTGAGGAATACTGAAACGCATACACAAAACAAAATAAAAATCAGCTGTACAAGAAGTACGTTTAAAATTTTTAAAAATTAAACCCTTATTGAGGTACCATTTACATAGCATAAATTTCATGCATTTTAAGAGTACAATTCGGTGCTTTTTAGTAAATATACAGCATTGTGCAGCCATCACCACAATTCACAATCCAGTATTAGGACATTACGTCAACCCTAGCAGACCCTTCATGCCCATTTTTGGTCAATTTCTCTTTCCACGGCAGCCCCAGGCATCTACTTATCTATTCTCTATATCTATAGATTTACTTTTTCTGGACATTCCTTATAAATGGAATTATACAATATATGATCTTTTGTATTTGGCTTCTTTCACTTAGCATATGTTTTTTAGGTTCATCCATGTTGGAGCACATGTCAGAACTTAATTCCTTTTTGTTGCCAAATAGTATTGCACTGCATGACTACACCACAGTTCGTTTTTCATTACAATAACCACATTTTTGAAAAGCATGTATTAAAGAAACTGCTAACAGTAGGTACTTCTAGAGAAGGGAGTGAGGGACAAAGGGAGAAAGATTTTGTCATTGTTCACTATTTTATATGGGTTTTCGTTTTTAAATTCAGGATTATATCTTTATCTATTAAAACAAAATAAGGAATAAATTCCCCCAGCAATGTGTATTAAATAAGAGGTGAAATCCCTCCACTGACCCCAATCCCACCTTCCTGAATCACCATTAATTTATTTTTGGCATCTTTCTAGTCTATACATACACACATGCACATGTATACATATAAATATATGTATATCCCTGTACATCTGTACATCTAAGCAATCATATGTGTTGTATTTCAACCAAAATGGAAGCACAGGGCTTCATAATTTAACCCCCGGTTACCAAAGCTAAGTAAACCCACCTTGTTGGGTTGTGCATTAATCCATTCACAGTGGAGAAGAGTTAAGAACAGCAGCCCCAGTTTCTTGGTTATTAAGTGTAATGCGGTTTAATTTTTTTTACCCCTCCCCGCTTCTGCATCTTCCCACAGGCTACCTGGGCTCTGCCTGCGAGGAGAAGGTGGACCCCTGCGCCTCGGGGCCCTGCCAGAACAACGGGACCTGCTACGCCGAAGGGCTGCACTTCGGCTGCAGCTGCAGTGCGGGCTTCACGGGCCCAGCCTGCGCGCAGCTCGTGGACTTCTGTGCACTCAGCCCCTGCGCCCATGGCACATGCCGCAGCGTGGGCACCAGCTATAAATGCCTCTGTGACCCAGGTGGGTATGATGCATGGACCGGAAGTCCTTTCTTTCCCCAATCTCAAAGCCTTTTAACTTTTGCATCTGAGCACAGGTTGGCCCGCTGTATGGGTTTACCTGTCTAAGTGAACCCCACTCATGTATGACACCCTTTCTTTTTAGACTTCCCCTAGGCAGGCTTTGAAAAGCACCCTTTCCCCTTTTCATGAGCATTTCACAGCCATTGTAGAAAAAGAAGAAAATACAAGTAAGCAAAACGAAGAAAATTAAAAACAGGCTTAATCTTATAACAGCTTAATTATTTTGGACAATTGACTACAGGTCACTCCAGAGCTTTTACTGTATTACGTATCTTTTATTACTGGGCTCTGAGGCTAACGGAACGTTTTTCATTTTAATGGGCATGCAAAGCAGAATGCAGTCCATTCAGAATTTTATCACCTTTTAAAATTCTTACTCGGGGCACAGTCCGTGTTAGAGGACCTGTGACTTCCTGTGTAAATGTTCAAAAATTCCATCATTTACTTTCCAAATGTTCTTCTGTATTGGTATCGCTGATTGTTTATTGTGAAAGTTTTGACGCTCAGAAGTCAGAGTGGTTCCTGGTTAAAGTTTGTGTCCGCACAGCCTCCTGGTGCGGCCTAAAAAAACGCACACGGGGCAGCTCCTCCTTTCCTCTGGTTTCTATCCTGCCGGCGTCTGCATCCTTGCGGGAGCTGGGTCTTCAGAACGTTTCTCAGCACAATGATCCCCCCTGCCCCCGTCTCTGGCGCATCAGTATGGCTGGCCAGCCCCCTGGTTTGCTTAACTCCTGGTTCTGCCCAGGCAGTGCCCTCCACCCGGGGTGCCAGCTGCCCTGTCACCCCATCTCACCTGCAAACTTCCCCTTCTGGGGCTGAATCAGCTTTCCTTCCCCCGAGTTCCCACAATCAGCAACAATATCCCTTTCCTGGTCTTTAAAACATTATATTAATTATCCTTGTGTGTGTCTCTCTCCCCATTGAGGGGTAGGAGGAAGTGTGTCCTGTTAGTAACTTCTGTATAACAGTAAGCTACTATTTAGGGAGCTTCATCTTTCTAGGTTCTGAGCTGAGTGCTTCACATCTCTGGTCCTTTTAGTGCCCTTCTGCCAGGTGGATATTGTTGAGCCGCATCTCCCCAAGGTATGAAATGCCTCATTCCTGCTTCAGCCACGTGTTGGCGGCCACACACCCACTCAGGCTGAGTCCAGATGCCAACCCAGGTGCCCTGGTTCCACTGTCCTGTGCCTCGTCTGGAACTCTCAAGGGGCACATCTCATACTCATGAGGCACCTAAAGGGGTGAGTGGGAAAAGCAGCTAAGCATTTGAAGGGTATTGAAAAACCTCTTTCATGGAGACGTTTTAATTCTCTGGCTTTGTAAACAATCATGGGATTGATATTTTGCCAAGTGCCCCTTTCCTTTCTGTTCTAAAATACAGAGGGGATGGGGCTGTTGAATCTGCCTGGTAAGTGCATTAGCAGGATTCTCCAGAGAAAAGGAAGAGAGAGAGGGAGGGAGAGACGGAGGGGGAGGGAGAGAACTTGCTCGATTTTAAGGAATTGACTCAGGCAGTTGTGAGGACTGGCAAGTTCAAAATGTAGTGCAAGTTGGCAGGCTGGCAACTCAGGCAAGGAGTCTACATTACAGTTTTGAGCCCAAATTTCTCCTTCCTCGGGAAACCTTAGTCTTTGGTCTTAAGACCTTCAACCGATTGGATGAGGCCCACCCACATTCCGGAGGGCAATGGATTTAATCAAAGCCTACTGATGTAACTGCTAATCTCACCTAAAAACTACCTTCACTACAACATCTAGACTGGTGTTTGACCAAATATTCAGGTCCTGTGGCTTAGCCAAGTTGACGCGTGAAATTAACTATCCCAGTAACATTTGGGGGTTTTGCATAAACCTCGTGGGGAAGGAGTTTCTTCAACCCTACACATGACACGAGGACACTTTTCTGCATGGACACGCGTCCTCCCCTGTCAGGCAGTGTGAAGATGGGAGCCGCTGCCCCCTTGGGGGCCAGTGTTCTTCCATGTGCCTCGCAGGCACGTGCCGTGGCCTCAGGGAGCTGAGGGGGAGCCCGGGCAGTGTGGTGCCCTTGCCTGTTGGGAAAGTGGGGCCCCAAGACCACTTTGTGTTTGCAGATGAAATAAGCTGCCCTTGTCCCGGGAGAACAGTCTTCCTCACGTCATGACTCGTGAGCACGCCGCTCCCAACGCCCTGCTCTGGATGTCATAACACACAGGGCAATAATAATGCCCTTGGCCGCCATCTGCAGCAGAGCCTCAGAGCATCCTCCACACATGTCTCCTGGGACTCCTGGTTCCCTCAGGGAGCCCAAAGGGAAGAATCACATGTCACAGGACCGGGAGGCGGCTTTGTTCCTCTTCCCCTTCCCCTCTGACTTCCGTTCTTAAACATATTAAACTTGCCCTTATATTTAGTTGGTGTATTTTTAAAACTTGAAATGGGATGTGGTTATTTAAAGATACATGTGGCTTTTTAGTAATACCAAGTAGAGTCTGTCAACATCTGTGCAGATGCCTACATGGTCCTAAGTAGAAAATATGCTGCCTAGTGTCTCTCTGTCCACCCAGGGAGCAGTAGCTGAGGGTGGGAGAAAGGACCCATGAGATCCCCACTCGTTGACTGTCACTGTAGGAATTTACAGGGCATTTCTGGGCCTCAGTGTTTACTTTCACTAATAATGTCTTAGATGCTCGTGAGTTCAGCTGCAGTTGGGGTCACAGACTAGACCTGGGACAAGGTACTGACCACGTCCTCTTGCTGACCATGATCTTCTGTCGTGTGTAAGAGCGTTAGATGAGAGACACGCAGTACATTTCCTCTCATGGAGTAGTAAGCGTGAGTGTTTCTTTCTATCCATGGAGATTCCAACACTTTTCCTTAAGCCAAAAGGGTGACGTGTCTCCTGTTGAAGTTCCTCTTTCCCCTCTGCTGTTCCCTGCTCAACCTTCATTCGTGTCCATTTGGAGCATTTAGATTGATAAAGCCAATGCCCAGCCTCTAAGGAGCCTTGAAAAGCCTGAAGAAATGTGTGTTCCATTCCTGGATGCCTGCATTTAGTAGGCAGTCCCCCGGGGTAGAGCCCTGAAGCTCTGTCAAAGCTCTCTCATCGAACTTGGGAGATAAAATTGCTTTTAGAGAGGTTGCTTCCTCAGATCATTAGGTGACATTGTGTGAAACAAAAAAGGCATCTTAACATCTGGCAAGAATTTACATTGTAAGAGGTGAAAATGACAGTTCTCTGAATGCGAAATTTCTAGCCTTAATCTTTCGGAGCTTGTAATTGCTTTACCACTAGTTTGCATAATAGAAGAATCTCATGAGTGTAGGTGAAATTGGGTGTCTTGCTCCAGAGTGGCAAGCCTGATCCTCTTTGTCGAGAGCAAGCAGGGCCCCGTTGCATAAAGCGGCAGCAGACTGAAATCATGTCAGGTTGATAATTAGCTCCCATCTGACAAAATGCCATTTGATGACAGCAAATCAGATTTGCCAGGTGCTTTATTTTCAAACCTCATGTTTAGCTTATCACGCTAGGGAGTTCTGATGGGATTTTAGTATTAGATAATAAAATGTCAGCAGTGAGTAAGCACTGAAATGTTATCTTTCAGTGACAGTGTTAAGTGATAGGCCACATGTACTCTAAAAAAATTACAAATTAAAATCTCCTAAGGACTGGAGAAAGAGAGAACTTGGAGTCCAACAAACACTGTGGGAAGCAGGGCCACAGGGCCTGGAGTCGCCTGGGACCTGCTGTTGCCCCTGAAAGTAGAAGATGATGTCTCATATGTTCTCAAAGAAGTGGTGGCATCTGGAGATGCCATTTGGGTGCTGACCAGTCCTGGAAGGAATCTCTGGTAAGAAGGGAAGTGGTTCGCCTGAGTTCACTGGTCTTGGCCCCTGCCTGATACACTTGAGTTATTACTCCAACCTTGTTTGTCGAATTGAATGAACCTTGCCATTACAGAGTGTGCCTTAAGTTACTATTTAAGGAGTTTATAGTATAAGGCATTAGAGGATTAAAAGAAAGGATGTTTGGACTTTTTCCAAATGAATTTTTTTTAAAGGAAATTATATTTATAAGAATCTCAGGTACTGTTTTTTCTATTTTTGACATCCTTCCCTATGGCTGCATTTCTGGTCGGGATGGCCTAAAAGACACAGTTGGCATTGCTTCCTTCTGTTAGACTCAGACTTAGCAACATCAGCACTCTGATAGTGTCTGCTGGAGACAGGATCTAAGATCAGACTTAATGGTCAGGATTTAAATAGCAAGTTAACAGCAGTAAAGAAAAATGTACACCTACGATGGTATGAAAACATTTAGCTTGATAATGAAAACCTAATTGCATTTAGCTTCCTGGATAAGTACAGTGGATAAGTTGCGTGTTTTATTAACTAGGAAACCTTACCAGGTTTACTAAGATGAAGTCACTTCTTGTGTTGAACATGCTCTAGGAGGGTCCCGATCTGTACCTCATATTATTCTTGAGTATCATTGCTTTTATAGAATATATTGCCTCCTTTCTCCACATCCTAACCCTATCATCATGCCCTTCCTCTGTTATATTTTGAAATACGATAACTGCCCTCCCCATTGGGAACCCAGATAGAATCCGGTCTACCTCGCTGCGGCAGTAGCAGCTCTTCATAATCTGTACTTCACCTAAGAAAACGTTTAAATCTCTTGACATCATGATGACACTAAAAATTGAGAAAGAGAAGAGCAGCCCCTGACATCTGGGGGCTTGTTGGTCACTTACAAGCAGGCCTTGGAGTTGTTAAGAGCTGGTGACCACAGCTGGGCCGTGGTGTTTCCTGTTGCACATAAAGACGTAAACACCCACACTGAACACCGACCTCAGACACGGTCACTCATAGGCCGTGATAAAGTCAGACAAACAAGATCGTGTCATAATTTTGTCTAAGTACAGATAGAAACAAGGTCACCATGCAACCCACAAAATACCAAACATCCCCTTTGGCTGCAAATCAAATGAGGGCCAGCTGCTTGTTCGCCAGTTACAGCTTTAGCCTTGCTCTAGCCTACTTCCACCCATAGACAAGACTCATTGCAGTACTCAAGCGTAGAATTGCTCCTGCTTCCTGACAGCATGCAGAGTGACTCCTTCCCAAATCACCCAACCAGAGTTCAAATCCTATAATAAGCCCCGTCTAACACCCTCTGACCGAGACACCCCGAGATTCCCCTTGCTGCAATGAGTAAGAAACCCAACTGCATCAACTACAGTTTTGTCCCTGGTGGCCTTTGGTTTGAGAGCATTGGCAGGACTTAACTGATTAAAATGCTCAAAATACTGAGTGTTCAAAATACTGATTGAATTTTCATATTAACAGTAGTTCAGTCAGAATTTCCAGTGAATTGGAAACTGAAATGTTGTTTGGGTTTATACATGGGGGAAGGTTGCTATGGAACAAAAGTCCTAGGTGGGGTGGGGGGAAGTTCAGAGAACAGGAGATCCAGTTGGCTGCAGGATAAGATCCACTGGATGCAGTGATGGGCAGTAAGCCTGAAGATGCTGACTGGGGCAGATTGGGGTGAATCTAGGTGCTAAGGAGTTCAGAAAATGACGACTTGGAAACATTTTGTATCAGCAGTGTATGTGAATGGATCTGTGGTTTTGAAAGATTATTTTGATGGAATTGGGTGATTTCAAGAAAGATTGGGTGACTTTCAGAAAGATTATTTTGATAGAATTCGATATTACAGTCAAGAAAAGATGATGAGACAGATCAGTCAAAGCTCAGGCAAGTGGAAGTGAGGTCTTGAACTTAACGGTGGTGGGAACTGGAAGGAGGGACCTGAAATCTGTCGGAGGAGTGGAATCATCTGAGTTTGGTTGTCATGTGACTGTAGGGACCAGAGGTGAGCGTAGAGTCAAAGATATTGCTGAGGCTTTAACTTGGGTAACTCAGAGAAACAGGGAAATGTGCAGAAGGCCTTTGGGAATGGCAGGCCAACCAAGTGGATGTGCCAGTAAATAGTTGTTATTTGCGACCGGCATTGGGTCCTGAGCATGACACCAGGGAGGTAAGGATGGAGTTCCTGGTGTGTGGGTGCTAGAGAAAGTCAAGGGAAC
The DNA here is from genome assembly GCF_059928025.1 of Delphinapterus leucas. Classification (NCBI taxonomy): domain Eukaryota; kingdom Metazoa; phylum Chordata; class Mammalia; order Artiodactyla; family Monodontidae; genus Delphinapterus; species Delphinapterus leucas. The sequence continues at coordinate 10,093,461 of NC_143136.1, forward strand.
TATTAAGATAGATGGGGCGAGGGTATAAACCGAAAGGGGAAGGATTGGTGAGAGTGTTCGGGAATTCTCGCACTGAGGCGGGGGCTAGAGGCAGCAGCAGAAGAGGTTGGAGGAGGTCGCTGGGACTGGGAGGGTCTCTGGGGAAGGCCGAGCCATGGAAGTTCCTGGGAGGGCAGGATGTGGGGGTGGGGGGGATATTGCCCAGGAGCGAGGAGCTGAGTCAGGCTTGCCCCGATGGCCAGACACTAAGGGACCTGTCCTGCTGGTGTTCACAATTAACCCCCGTGGCCATTCTTCATCACCATTTTGTTTTGATTCTAATTTCGGGGCGTGTTCAGGGAGACTTTGTGATATTTGCCTTCTAATTTAGGCTAGTGGCCTGAGGGATTAATACGAGGGCGGGAAGGACAGTGGTAATGAGTGAAGGGCACTTGCTGGTGCTGCATAAGGAATTTTGATGAGATTCTTGACATTAAAAATCGATCCACAGTCTATTTAACCTCGCTGTAAATGCCTAATCCATATGGATGAAAGTGTTAATGAACTGGCCTTTAATTAGGAGGGATTTCTGCCCCCACAGCAGCACTTCAAATTCAAATCATTCAGAATGCATTCTTGGCTGAAGTCTTGTTGAAAAGGTATGAGATTTACCTCCCGGCGGTAGGAATTGGCAGGGTCAGCGAGGACGGCGGAAATCACTTTACATCTTCTTGCCTGGAATGGAAGTCAGAAGTGGCAGCTGGTAACAGCTTACGTCACTAACCAGTGCATTTCTGAGGATGGCTCTGTTTGAAGCACTGCCAACACATAATTTCAGGAAATTCTTATCAAGCCCATGGCCATGGAAGTCAGATGGGAACTTGTTCAAAACTGTTTTGTAACTGAGCCACTGACTCTTGCGTTGCGGTTGGAAGTTATTATGATCCGATTGCTAACATTTTCTGGCTTGCTGAGAATGTCTGGGAATTTGGAAATTGAGAATTGAAATTTGGCATGCCTCGCCTCTCATACCAGGTGTGAGGGAAAGGGCTTTGGGCTTAGAATTGTGTAGGACCGAATTTCAGGGCTCCTAGAGGACACCTCAAAGCCATGCTTGAGGAGTGGCCTTGATTGTGGTCCGAGTGACTTTTGAGCAATAGTTTCTGACTTCCCAGCACAGGGCAGCACGACTTTGACTTCGAAAGAAATCGAACTGCTCGTAGGTAGGTGAGCCACTTCTGGTCTTGTTTCACTGCAGATTCAGCGGCTTCACAGTTGATGCTGAGGGCTACCTGTAACTGAGACTTATGATTTCACTTGAGCTGATGTCTGCTGGGTGCACCTAATTAAAGAAACTGCTCTTCCACAGAGCTTTTATATGTTTGAAAATATCAAATTTCCCAATAGAAAAAAAATCACAAAATTTACATTTGCTTCAAAGAGGAACAGAGGTGCAGATAATCTCAAATAATTTTTAAAAGTAACACTGTCTTGGGACTGTTTTGCCTCTTGACTTTATTCTTTTTATAGTAATGGTCTCAAATATTTATGTATTTCTGAAGGGGAGGCAGTCTAGAAACATGCCAGGGTTCAGAACACACAGTCTGGGTTCCAAAGGATATGCAGGTGGTAGATAAAGAGTTTTAAAAAATAAAATTGAATTTGCTAGCTATAAAAAAAATCATCAAATAGGCAAGTGTAATAATCTTTCCTCTTCATATTTGACTTTTGTTTTTTAGTTCTCTGCCTGAGATAGCTCTGATGTCCAGAACTTTGACTTTCCACTGCTTTATGACCTCCTAAATGAATAAATGCCTTATTATTATTAGGCATCCTTAATATTCATTCAGTAGAGGCAATAGGAATAGAATTGAGGATTTACTAAAATTATTGAGTTCTGACTCCAACTTATTTACATTTTGAAATTTTCTTTGTAATCTGGTTGCCTCGAGGTACAGTTCTGGTGGTTAATTTTCTCCAGGAAATTCTTTAGTTAAAGTCCTAACTCTGAGAGTCAGCTTGGGCCCTTATGAGTTTACAGCCCTTGGGGATGGTGGCCAAGTGGGAGGTGTGTGCTTCTAAAAATACTCTTGAATGACTATGACACATTTCCATATTGTTTAACAATCTTTAAGATTCAGCATGTTTACTTGAGAATAGCAATGACTAATAATAGAGAGTTAGAAGATTGCACTGTTGCATTGTCTCTTTGAATGTCCCCAGTGATATGAGTGTGAAAGTAAACATACATGGGGAAAAATATCTACGGTCTGCATTGCAGAGTCCATGCACCAGAATTTTCTGGAAAAATGCCAATCACAAGTTTTGTTTTCCATCACACAAACACCTTGGTACCAAACTGTGTCTCCATGAGACTGCATGTTATCACTAGAAACAGCACAACTTTGTCAGATCATGTTTCCCAATTTTTGGTTCATAAAAATCTTTGTAGATTGCCATTTTCTTAAAAAAAATTGTTTTCAGCTTGACTGAAAGTTAATTGACATATAACTTGTTTAAGTTTAAGGTGTACAGAGTGTTGATTTGATACATGTGTATATTGCAGAATGATCACCTCCAGAGTGTTAGTTAACACCTTCCTAATTACTGTTTCTTTTTTGTGGTGAGAACATTTAAGGTCTACATGCTTAGCAACTTTGAGGTATATAATACAGTGTATAATTAACTATAATCGCCATGCTGTACATTAGGTCCTCAGAATGTATTCATCTTATAACAGGAAGTTTGTACCTTTGACCAACATCTCCCCGTTTTCCCCACCCCCAGCCCCTGTTTCTCTGAGTTCCGTCTGCCGTTTTCTGATAGTGTTCTTTTCAGCTAAAATGTTCCCATGGGTCAAGGAAGCTGCATAAGAGGATGTGGGGAAAAATTGTGCTCACTGATCTGAATTTAGACTTCTCTCTCCTCCTCTGAACAGGTATATGTGACTCCGAGTCACACAGCGAGAAATTATAAATGCTTGCCACCTCTATACCCTTATTACCTACCCTCATTTTAGCCTTCCTTTTCAAATTTGGCATCTGCTGTTGGTTTGGGATTTCTCTGCATCGCTTTCTTCCCTGAAGCAAATCCCAAGAGGAGTGTAATTTTGTTTAGTCTCCGTGTCTGTGGCTGGCAGGTTATTTGACTGCACGCTTCACTCTTGGTTTATTTCTATGCCTGTGACTGGTGCACGTTCTGACTGTGTGTTCTATGGTTGGTTTACTGATATGCTGAGGGGAGGCCATGGCTGTTACCAAGCATTACCATATGCCATATCTAGCCCTTGCCATACGTAACTCCTACCATTTCCTTGCATTTTTGAGGATCAGAAGTTGGTGGGAGATGTTGTGTGCATTGCTATTCTATAACTCAGGTATTCTCAAACTTGAGTGTGCTGATCAGAATCAGGTAGAGGGCTCATTGAATCTCAGAGCTCTGGACTCCACCTGCAGAGTTTCTGATTCAATAGGCCTTGGGTGTGGCCTGTGAACTTGCATTTCTAACAGGTTCCCGGGTGATGCAGGTGCTGCTGGTCTGGGGACCACACTGTGTGGACCACCCGTCTAGTGTGATGAACACAGACACACGCCCTCGTGAGGGCAAACGGCACAAAAGAATATGTTGTGATCACTGGGTGAGTGGCAAATTAAAATCAAATTTAACCATAGTCTGTGAAATAAATTAAAAGGAATAAAACATTTTAAAAACTTCCCTGTACTTTAACCTTTTAAAATTCCTCTTTGTTAACATACATACTTGTGTGAAAATAGTCATCTAGGTTTTATTTTCTTTCCAACGTGCCTATTAGAACCCTACTCTTTGATTTTGCCCTGTCACCCATCCGTTGTCTGTGCTGGGCCTCGTGCCCATCTTGGTGTGTTTGTTTCATACTAAAAACCTCTAGAATGTGAGGGCTTTTACGGTACGCGGGCCTCTCACTGCTGTGGCCTCTCCAGTTGCGGAGCATAGGCTCCGGACGCGCAGGTTCAGCGGCCATGGCTCACGGGCCCAGCCGCTCCGCGGCAAGTGGGATCTTCCCGGACCGGGGCACGAACCCGCGTCCCCTGCATCGGCAGGCGGACTCTCAACCACTACGCCACCAGGGAAGCCCTAGAATGTGAGGGCTCTATGCCTACTTTTTCTTTTCCAGATCTCCTCATCCTCTACCTCATCTCAACTACAAGCCAAGTCATTTTTACATGTGTTCATAAACATCCTAGATAATCAATGAGGTTATAAGATTATGCCATTAAAATAATTTACTTACTGTTTATAGGACTTCCCTTGTGGCGCAGTGGTTGAGAATCCGCCTGCTGATGCAGGGGACACGGGTTCGTGCCCCTGTCCGGGAAGATCCCACATGCCGCGGAGCGGCTGGGCCCGTGAGCCATGGCCGCTGAGCCTGCGCGTCCGGAGCCTGTGCTCCGCAACGGGAGAGGCCACAACAGTGAGAGGCCCGTGTACCGCAAAAAAAAAAAAAAAAAAAAAAGTTACTTAGTGTTTATAACTAAACACACATACCGCAATAATCTTTAAAATCAAGTTGAAAATACTATCTTGTCGTTACACTTAATCTTGAATCCTAGTGCTTTAGCCATGGTGTTATAAGCATTTACATTTTTAAAAATAATTTTTATAGCAAGTCAGTGAGAAAAATAGGCTACTTTATCACGGATAATTTTAACCATAGCTGCTTTATGTTTATAGGGCACATGGGTGAATTTGTAAACTATAAAGAAATAGATGAATGTTAAACTTTCTTGTTAAAGGAAACAATATTTCTTCTTTAAGTGTTTGCATCCTCTCGTGCCATATATTTCCCTTTTGTAAAACACATTTCCCTTTTCGTTAACCTCCCGAGTAACATTTTTTTCCCTTTAACTGATATAGATCATAGGTAGAATCCACCCTCTAGTGGCCAAAAGCATCATGAATGGCCAAAAACGACATTCATAAGACAAGGCTAAAAAATTATGAAGAGACTGAATTTTTCGTGTGACTAGTTTGTGACCTAGTTCTAAAGGCAGATCTAAGAGGAAACTTCTAGAAATGTTTAGATCTACACAGTTGCAATCATTCCCAAGATGATGGACAATTTTAAGGTTAAAACGCCTTTAGATATGCAAGAGCGTCTGTTTAAGTGGGTTCACTGCTGAGCTCTCTGGACTTCTGAGGCCCTTCATGAGCATAGTCCCAATTCAGCTGTGTCATCTACAATACATTCTTTCATTTGTTCAGGAGAGTGTTAACTATTTGTAAGGACTAACTCAGAGTAGCGGTTGTTTGCTTTTCTACCATACATTTAGTGTATTTATATAGTCATCATTTATATATTGTTATGATGGCTAGCCCTCGTGTCTCAAAAAGTGTCCTCTTCTAAGGAGACTGGATTTTTCCCTCTATACACTATGGGAATGCCCTCATCTCCTTCCCCTCCACTTAAAAAAAAAAAAAACCCTTAATAAAGTCAGACTTTTCCTAATCTGACCAGTTCTCCTATTGTCCCATCAAGTGTTAGACACAGAGTACAGTTATCATTTCCCTTGGTCATCAGCAACCTGGTTTGGAGTTGTGATACTACACATAAAATACCCATAAAGTATCTATATTATCCCTTTGTGTTACACAAGTAAATAACATATTTCTATTGTGGAAAATTAGAAAAAGTGAACTGGCATATTTAAAATACAAAAAATAATCCCTCAGTTTCATTGCCCAGCAAAAACCACTGTCAATTTTGGAATACATTTTCCCAGGCGTTTTTTTTTTGTATTTGTACAAATCAGACATTTGTAAAGAAAAGAACCACTTTCCGTATTTATGCATGCAAAGGTTATTTTGCCCTATGATTCCGCTTTTCCTAGCAAATTCACCTCACCCACTGTGACTGAGCATCTCCTAAATTCACCCACCTGTGTGTTAAGGAAATGAGAAAAGAACAGACAGTTGTTAAAGAAAAAACACAGTTTGGGATCAAAGACTGAGCAGTGAGTCAAAGTTTGACTGCCAAGCAGGAAACCGGATCCAGCACAGAGGTAAGTCTCAGGAGATGAGGCTGAGGAAACGGAGAAGAGTAGGTTTTTTAAAAGCCCAGTGTAAAGAGACTTTTGTTTCATACATAGGAAAATTCAGGTATTTGAACTTCTCACTGGTGAAAGCGGGGCTAATTAATCGCGGAAGTTCAGGGCTGGGGCTGCTTGAGTTTTTCCCGGAAGTGGTCCTCGCTGCCCGTGTGAAGCAGTGACTCGGGGTAGTGGTGCCCTTTGGGGTGACGTTGCTCAGCGCCTTTGCTGTATACTCGAGGCAGGGCGCCTATTTCAGGATTACAGTACCCACGTTGTCTTTTTTTTTTTTTTTTTTTTTTTTGTGGTACGTGGGCTTCTCACTGCTGTGGCCTCTCCCGTTGCGGAGCACAGGCTCCGGACGCGCAGGCTCAGTGGCCATGGCTCACGGGCCCAGCCGCTCCGCGGCATGTGGGATCTTCCCGGACCAGGGCAAGAACCTGTGTCCCCTGCATCGGCAGACAGACTCTCAACCACTGCGCCACCAGGGAAGCCCTGTATTCTTTTCCATGACGGTTTATCACAGGATATTGAGTAGGGTTCCCTGTGCTGTACAGTAGGACCTTGTTGTCTACCCATTCTATATATACTAGTTTGCATCTGCTAATCCCAACCTCCTAATCCATCCCTCCCCCAGCCCCCTCCCTCTTAGCACCCACAAGTCTGCTCTCTATGTGAGTCTGTTCCTGTTTCATAGATAGGTTCATTTGTGTCATATTTTATTTTATTTTTAAATTTATTTATTTTATTTATTTTTGGCTGCGTTGGGTCTTCATTTTATTTATTTTTGGCTGCGTTGGGTCTTCATTGCTGCGCACAGACTTTCTCTAGTTGTAGCGAGTAGGGGCTACTCTTCGTTGCAGTGCACAGGCTTCTCATTGGGTGGCTTCTTTTGTTGTGGAGCATGGTCTCTAGGTGTGAGGGCTTCAGTAGTTGTGGCACACAGGCTCAGTAGTTGTGGCTCGCGGGCTCTAGAGTGCAGACTCAGTAGTTGTGGCTCACAGGCTTAGTTGCTCCACGGCATGTGGGATCTTCCCGGACCAGGGATCAAACCTGTGTCCCCTGCATTGGCAGGCGGATTCTTAACCACTGCACCACCAGGGAAGCCCCTGTGTCATATTTTAGATTCCACATATAAGTGATATCATATTATATTTGACTTTTTCTGTCTGACTTACTTCACTTAGTATGATACTCTCTAAGTCCATCCGTGTTACTGCAAATGGCATTATTTCATTCTTTTTTATGGCTGAGTAGTATTACATGGTATATATGTTTCACATCTTCTTTATCCATTCATCTGTTGATGGACATTTAGGTTGCTTCCAGATCTTGGCTGTTGTGAATAGTGCTGCTACGCGCATAGGGGTGGGTATATCTTTTTGAATTGTAGTTTTGTCCGGACATATGCACAGGAGTGGGATTGCTGGATCACATGGCAGCTCTGTTTTCAGTTTTTTTGAGGAACCTCCATGCTGTTTTCCACAGTGGCTGCACCAATGTACATTCCCACCAACAGTGTAGGAGGGTTCTCTTTTCTCCACATCCTCTCCAGTGTTTGTTATTTGTAGACTTTTTAGTGATGGCCATTCTGACCAGTATGTACCTCTCTGACCCTTAATTCCTCATCTTTAAATTGGGACTAGCCATGATTATCATTCTGGGTTGTCACGAGGGTTAAACAAGTTAACACAGGTAAAGGGCCTGTTATGAGCAGACACCGCTCACGAGCTACCGGACAATAAACCCCTTGTGGTTGGAGACCTTGCCATTTAGTTTTGTAATCACGGTACCTGGAAGCTTCTGGCACATCATAGGCATATCTTAAATGTATATTGATTTAATCAGTGGCATTTGGGGTGCTGATTCAAGAGCTATCATTTAAGCATGGTTTCTGTACCAAATACTGCAGGCACAGCTGAGAACTCTGCAGTCGTAGCCTCTGCCTTCAAGCTTATATTCTAGTGGAGGAAGAGAAATAATAATTGATAAAGAACAAAGTTAATATGATAATATGACCCTTATAAGTGTTGTGATGGGAATCGGTTGAGTGCTGTAATGAGTAACTGTTAGGGGAAGGTACTCTGGGTAGTGTGTTTAGAAAATTACCCGAAGAGGTGATTTTTATTCTATTTTGTTTTGTTTGCTGATATAGGTGTGCTTTATTGGTGACTTAAGAGCTATTGCTCTTATGAAGTGGTATTCCAAAATGGGGAACAACTCTTACTACAATCTTCTCTTGATTTACCCAGTATATCAATACATATACGTATATATGTTCCAGGAAAACTCAGTATATCTTAAAAACTGTTGTACGTGTAAAGCAGTTAGGTTCTAGGCCTCGAAGGTTGTAAACAGGGTTTTGCCTACACGAATGGTCAGTGGAACAGTCCAGAGTTGTGGAGGGTGCCAGGCCATCACTTGTGCAAGGGAATCCCAGATGTTTCCAGGTGTTTACTATCTCTGGCCCCCACCCACCAAATTCTAGTAGAATCCTCCAGTCGTTATGATAAGCAATCCCTCCTCCTCCCCAATTTCCAAAACAGCCTCTAAAGGGCAGTACAGCCCCCATTGAGAGCCAGGGTGTTGAGGGTCTCCAGTGACCTCCGGATCTCCTATCCAGTTGTCATTCTTGCTCTTAGAGCCTTTGACACTGTTAACCAGCCCTCCCTGGCTTCCTGTCCTCTCTTGGCTTCCATGACCGCACTCCTTGGGGTTTCCCCCTCTCCTTCCTCCGTCCCTGCTCCGAGTCCCGACTGGGCTTCTTGCTGTCCATCTGCCCATCGACGTAGATCCGACCTTGGTCTCTTTTTCTCCTCTCCATGTTCTTCTTTGATGAAAACTTCAACATCACTTCCAGGCATCTAGCTCCCAAAGTGCTGTTTCTATGCTATTCAAGCTCATTTTCCCAACTGCCACGTGGACCTGGCTACGTGAGCCCCAAGTTAAACGTGTCCAAAATCCAACTGGGCAACTTCCTCTAAAACCTGTTATTCCTTTGGTCATAGTTGTGTTCACGGCAGCATCATCTACTCACACATTTTAGACATGGCAGCCGTCTTAACCTCTCTTTCTCACTCCCCACATCCAGTTGGTTGTTTTGTTCTCTCAAGTCTAAGAAAGTGACTGGAGCTGAATATACAGGATCAAGTCCTGCAAAGATCAGAACACTGGTGATAAAAATCAGTGCCCCAGAAGGGGCTCCTCTGACCCCACCCTTCTGATCTTCGATTTTATTTTAAAATAATTCTTTGGACTAGCTTAATTTTTCTAGACCCTGGGCTGCCCTGAGCTAATTTGTTTGTCCGAATTAATTACCAGCAGGGGGTGGCAGTCTCATTTTCACAGAAGCCTTCTGTTTTGGAAGAGATTCCTTTTTCTTCAAACAGTCCGATTTAGGTTCTTTGGCAGTGTAAAGGGTGTCTTGACATTTCCATAAAGACATTTAAATGTTACCGTCTCTAAAGAAACACTTTTAGAGTATGAAACCTTTATTTTTTTTCCCCCAAGGAAGAAAAACCTCGTCAGCCTAATTATCTCTGTAAAATAACTTCCTCACTTGCTTTTCATGTTGCTAATGGAAAAGGATGATTATACTGTTTTCAAAAAATAAAAACAGTTGTGGAAGATTTCAAGAAATTTGCTTTTGATTTCTGTCTGTATAAATAACACCACAATTCAGAGGTCGAAGATGCTTGTAGGGTTATATATTATCCTTCCAAGTTGATTTTTGAAAGATCTGCTGGGAGGGCAAAACGATCAAAAAGATGCTGCTGGTGATCCTTGTTCCACACTGAGAAGAAGGCAAAAGAGACTTAACTCTATGTGTGTGTGTGTGTATATATTTTCTAAAAATTGTGATAAGGGGAATTCCGTGGTGGTCCAGTGGTTATGACTCCATGCTTTCACTGCTGTCGGCACGGGTTCGATCCCTGTTCAGAGAACTAAGATCCCGCAAGCCATGCGGCACGGCCAAAAAAATAAAAATAAAAATAATGATAAAAACCAAATAACATGATATCTACCCTGTTAACAAATTTTTAAGTGTACAGTACAGTATTGTTTACTATATGCACATTGTCGTACAACAGATTTGTGGAAAGTTTTCGTTTTGCGTAACTGAAGCTCTATATCCATTCAACAGCAACTCCCCATTTCCCCTCTCCTCCACCCCAGGAACCACCATTCTATTTTTTTCTTTTATTTATTTACTTATTTTTTAATTTAATTTTGAAATTTTATATTTTTATACAGCAGGTTCTTATTAGTTATCCATTTTACACATATTAGTGTATATATTGACATATATACCACCATTCCATTCTGCCCCTATGAGTTTAACTACTTGAGATCCCTCATATGAGTGGAATCATGAAGCATTTGTCCTTCTGTGACTGGCTTATTTCACTTAGTACATGACCTCAAGGTTCATCCATGTTATAGCATATGACAGGATTTCCTTCTTTTTAAAGACTGAATAATATTCCATTGTATGTATATATCGTATCACATTTTCTCTATCCATTCATCTGTTGAGGGACATTTAGAATGTTTCTACCTCTTGGCTATTGTCAATCATGCCACAATGAACATGGGAATGCAAATATCTCTATGAGATCTTATTTTCAATTCTTTTGGATAAATACTCAGAAGTGGGATTATAGATCATATGGTAATTCTATTTTTAATTTTTGAGGAATCTCTATACTTTTTTTTTATGTTTTACGTAGCAGCTGCAGCCTTTTACATTCCCACTAACAGTATATGACGGTTCCCATTTTTCCACATCCTCAACAACACGTGTTATTTTCTGTTTTGTTTTGTTTCGTTTTATTATGGCCATCTTAACAGTTGTGAGGTGATATCTCCTTGCGGTTTTGCTTTTCATTTCCCTGATGATTAGTGATGTTGAGCACCTTTTTATATACCTGTTGGCCATTTATATTATCTTACACAATTGACAAAAAACAGCACGAAGTGGATTAAAGACTTAAACCTAACACCTGAAACTGTAAAACTCCTGAAAGAAAATATAGGGGAAAACCTTCATAAAATTGGTCTTGGCAATGATATGACGACAATAAAAGCACAGGCAACAAAGGCAAAAATAAAGTGGGACTATGTGAAACTAAAAAGCTTCTGCGCAGCAAAGGTAGCAATCAACAGGGTAAAAGGCAACCTTCAGAATGGGAGAAAATATTTGCAAACCATGTCTTTGATAAGGGGTTAATATCTAAAACTCTTGTAAGAAAAAAAATTTTCTGGGTGAATCTAGATCAAGACAGCAAACTTGTTCTATAAGGGGTCAGAGAGTAAAGATTTTTGACTTTTCAAGCCATATGGTCTCTGTTGCAACTATTCAATCTACCATTGTAATAAAGCAGCCATAAATAATACATACTTGGATGGGTGTGGCTGTGTCCCAATAAAACTTTATTTATAAAAACAGACTGTGGCAGATTTGGCCTGTGGACCACAGTTTGCTGATCCCTGATCTAGAGCAGGGTTTCTCCGTCTAACTCTATTAACATTTTTGCTGGGTAGGTTTTTGTTGGGGGGCTGTTCTGCGCATCGAAGGATGGCTTGCAGCATCCTTATGCCAGATGCCAGTAACAACCCCTTCCCCTCCACCCCGGTTGTGACAACCCAGAATGTCTCCAAACATTGCCAGATATCTTCTGGGGGACAGAATTGCTGTTGGTTGAGAAACTCTGATCTAGATGATTGAAATAATCTGATGAAGAGTGATAGGAAATATTTCCGTAAAACTACAAGAAGTAGGGGAAGATAGAAGAATGGAAATCCCTAGTGTATTTGCCTCAGGAAGGTCAAGTTCCCCTCAGAGGGGCTACTATCACTGCCTAAATTTGGAAAGCAGTTCAAAAACAACTGAAATGGCAACGTACTGGAAAAGTGCTCCGGAAATAATGCAAATGTGATCTTAACCTACTTTTGTGATAGGAACCAGAAACAGAACAGTTCAACGCATTAGCCTGAGCTAACAGGACTTTCTGAGCTCGAGGGCTGGCTCTGAGTTGCTGGATAGGAGCTCACGGTTCCAGTGCCCACTTGAGCAAGCGTTTATTTTTTCTGCTTATCTGAATTCAGAACCAACATAGGGTGATTTCTGAAAGTGCTCACATGTTTCTCATTGTTTGGACAGGGCCAGACAAAAATGGCCCAGATTCACTGCAAATTGGCAGGAACACGTGTTTTTGAAAGTTAAAAACAGCCTAACATTCATGAGTGAATCTCAAAGAATGTTGTCTTCTTGTCCTTTAGAATAAACACCTGTTTTGCAAAAAGGAGAGTAAAAGCCATCTTTCTTGAGAAATCGTTGGTTTCTTTTTCTTCATTGCTATTATTCTATTTTTAATAGTTAAAAAACTTAAGCACAACTTACCATATTATAATTTAGATAATTGTCATTTTAAATAAACAAACAAACAAAAAGAAAAACAGCCCACATTTCGCCAGGAAGTTCAGTTAAGCCTTTTTAGCTGAGTTTCTTTTCTGGCTTGAAAAACAAAGGAAATCCGTGGGTCCTTTTCTTCTTGAATAAAATTCTCCTTAGTTAGATATATTTTTCTAATTGATTGGAAGAAAAAGGGCTCCACGTCCTTGAAAGGAGCTGTTTGGCTGTGAGTCCTGTCCCTATTGCTACCTTCTGTGACCACAGCTGATGCACTTAGTAACCCACATCTCCCGTTCACCGGTACCACTGGACGTGACATCATAATGGGACCATCTGGTGGATCAGTGGGATCACTTCTTTTATAGTTGGGCATGACAAAGGGTGATAAGAATAGATTCTTCATAACCTTCCTGGAAATCCACATTTCAGCATACCCCAAGAGACCCAGTTCCTTCAGTCGCATCTATTTGTGCCTTACTTTCCAATGAACACCCACCGCCTTCCCTGTAGGCCGGTCCGGTGTGCGTATAAATGGTACCTGTTTGACTGCAGACTTTTCTCTCTGTCCCTCAGGCTACCATGGCCTCTACTGTGAGGAGGAATACGACGAGTGCCTCTCTGCCCCGTGCCTGAACGCCGCCACCTGCAGGGACCTTGTCAACGGCTATGAGTGCATGTGCCTGGCAGAGTACAAAGGTGAGCATCACGTGGCCGACTAGTGCCAGCAAGGTTCTCAGTGACGTCATGGATTTCTCCACGTACATGCGTAAACCTCTAATTGGAGTGTGAAGTTGTTGAGAATAAGAGTCAGATGCTGGCAGTGGGATGATGTATGGGGCTGAAAAGAACAGTTTGGAAGTCTCTGGTTTCCTCTTGATAAACTGAAAAATCTGCCTCCCGCCCTTTCCTTCTTCTTGTATCCTTCCTCTCTTCTCTGTTGAATGTGTTAAACGCTGACGATAAAAAATGATATTAAGTGGACTTTCAGACACAGGTCAGAGGACACAGCCATGGAATCCGGGGGGAGGAAAGCAGTGCTTGCTGGACGAGGAGAGGATGCCGTGCTTTTTGGTGGAGGAGGCAAGTGGAGTCTCACATGTTGGCGAAAAAAGGTTCACTCTCGTTAAATGAGTCATTAAAAAGGAGACACATGTTAGTTCATTTGAGTGGACATGTGTCAGAGTCACTCTGGATAAACAGCTGACATTCACCGAGTGTTTATCACATTCAGACCCTGTTGTAAGTCCTTACGTGCATGAACTCATAAAAAAGGCCTGACAGTAACCGGAGAGGTGGTAGTGTCAGCCCTCAGGAGCCCAGCCAGCATGGTCCTGAAAGCCCTTCCATCTCCTCCCCAGCAGGCTCACAGGTGTGGCTTTATTGGAGCCCTGACACCCTCAGCCGGCGCTGTGGCAGGACGCTGGGTCATCAACTAATTTGTGCGCATTTCTCTAAGTCACGACTCCCAGGCTGGTGTAGATTTTTGTAATGCTTTTGAGGGCTCTATTTATAGCCATTTCACTTAACCTCTTTCTCCCACCACCGCTTACTTGATACCATCCATCTGCCAGTGACCTCACATTGTAGCCGACTTTGCTTCTCTTTGCATGGATCCATCTTTATTTAGAGGTCTTTCTGGTGAGCCTCGAGGGTTTGTAGGGCACATGGATGAACTTGACCTAGCCCCTGGATGGAGGGGCTGAAGCTGGGTCAGGTCTTGGCTTTATGTTTGGCACATCTGATGCTTCTCATGGACTATAATGCCCACTTAGAGCCAAACTCCACCAATTCCCATGAGGACAGATGTGCTGGCTTCATCCACATGGATTTCAGTTCTAAGTAGATCAGAACATTGAGAAATAGGGAGTCCGCTCAAGTCTGGAAAGAATAAAGGAGCAATGAATTAGGAGACCTAGGTAGCTCATCCTCATTGTGCCATTGGATTACTGATGACCCTGGATTAACCTTTTCAACCGACTTGTCTTTATTTTGTCTGTTTAAAGAAAGGGCAGTAATGCTTACTGAGAGATTTTGAGATTCTTCAATGACAGAATGAGTAGTGGTGGATGTGCTTCCAGATTTTAAATTCCAAAATTCTTTAGTTTATGATAGAGTTTTATGGAGTAAATTTCATCTTTATGAATGACAAAATTATTAATTGGGTATACTCTGAATTTGCCTTTTATGTTCCTGGCTTTGAAGCGTTGCTCATGCTGTCATGACCAAGAAATAAAAAACGAAACTGTATATGATGACCCACTAGTGACTCCACAAATTCATGGACTGTGATCCTAGCTTTGTTCACCTCCTTCTTCCATTTTTCTCAAGGAGTATTCCCGAATTTCGCTGCTTTCCTCAAGCCTCATATTAAATCACTCACTCATAGGATAGAACAAATTTCATGTCCATCTTCATGGAAAGAAAGAGAGGTTATAATCTGTAAACACCTTCAAATTTCTCTAGTTTTCCAACGAGCAGTGGTTCTCAAACTTGAGCATGTGTTAGAATCTGCTGGTGGGCTTCTTACAACATAGTTTGCTGGGCCCCACCCCTATCTAGGGTAGGGCCCAAGAATTTGAATTTCTGGTAAGTTCTCAGATGATGTTGATATGCTGGGCCTGTGCCACCCTTTGAGAAGCCCTGTCGTACAAACTCATCTGCAATCACAACCACTCAAATTTTATTGTCTTCCTTATTACCTGATCACATGCTCCCCATTCTGCTCAAGGTTAATCCTTCCATATATGCTCCTTGTTCCACCCCTTCTGTCTTTCTGTGACCTTCCTCCATCAGTTACAGACACCCTGCTGTGGATAACTCAAGAAGGTAGAGTTGACTCGAGATGACTCAAGACCCTGGAGGGGATCTCAAACACATTTGAGGATGTGGGTTTTTGTGGAAAGGGTGCGGTGCTGGGAGCCTTTGTGTACCACAGGGTTATGGGATAGGGTTCTGGAGAGAATGGAGGACTCAATGACCAGCTGAGCCCAAAAGACCCTTCAGCTTATAGAGAGGGAAAACGTGCTATAGTGTGCTGCACTTGACTCTACGAGGCAAAGGGCTCTCCTGATCTCATGGATCCTGGCTGCCCTCTAAGAGGATTGCAGTTAGGCTGAGCTGGTCCTTTGTGTGTGTGTGTGTGAATGAGCTCCTGCTCACACCTGGAGAACTTTGAGAACCCCAAATTGGGAGGCCATGTAGACAGGGCTAACTTGCCTGGCCTGTCCAGCACTGGAGGAATCTCCAGTATCATCTCTCTCTGCCTGAGGTTGCCAACCTCAAGCCTGGCCAGTCCAGGGAGCCTGTACCAGCAACTCAACAAGGGGAAAATATTTAGGAAGTAAAAACAAAATTGCAACAAACCCCACAACTCTAAACATTCAAGAAGGGAAGTAAAAAAAAGTAATGTATACCACTCAAAATTGAATTTAGATCTGGAAAAGCAAAAGGAGGAAGTATGTCATCATAGAAGTAAAAATATGAGGGAATGGAAACCATGAGTGAAAAGACGTGAAATGTGGAGAAAAGGTGAAGAGATATGTTTCATCTGAATGATGGATGTTGCGGAAGAAGAGAGAACACATGGAAATAAAACCAGAATCAACCAACTACTAGGGAGAAGTCTATGAGATGAAGAAAATTGAAATTTCCAAATAGAATGGGGTTACAAAATGCCAGAGGATTAATGAGGGAGATGATACATAATTTGCAATTTCCTGGTAGAATTTCCAAATCCAAGAACACTGAGAATAGTTTTTACAAGATTCTTCATAGTGAGTACAAGTTACACACAAAAGAATCAAATCAGCATTGAACTGCTGCTCTTCTCTAAAATGAAGCTAACAACAGTGAAGAGTGTTTTAGATTTTTCAATGAAAATGTCTGGTTGTTAAAGGTTCATTTGTATTTGAGGGGTAAAGAAAGACATTTTGTACATTTAAGGATACAGAAAACATAACACCATGTACCCTCTCTAAGAAAATTATTTTCCAAGGTATTCTTATCAAATTGGAACTAAATCAGAACAAAGATAACCAGATAGGGGACGATGGAGAACAGGAGGAAAAGGGTTGAGCAGACTGCTTTACATGCGGGGATAAACCTAAATAGATGACATTCTTATGATTGTAAATACTAATTTAATGGTAAAGAAAAGTCTCTTGAAAAAATAGACATGCCTACTATATGAATTATTATTGCTGCATAGTGAATTATTGTAAGGTAGTTGCTTAAAACAACCCCCTTTTATTATCTAACAGTTTCCTAGGTCCAGGCATGGATTAATGGATTCCCTGTTCAAGGTCTGGAATCCAACGCTGGAATCAGGGTGTTGGTTGAGCTGAGCTCTCATCTGAGGCTTAAATAGGGAAGGATCAGCTTCCAAGTCCCCTCAAGTGGTTGGCAGAATTCATATCCTTGCAGCTGTAGAATTCTTGACATTCTGCTTCTTGAAAGCCAGGAGAGGCCTGAACCCTCTTAAAGGTCTCACCTGGTTAGGTCAGGCCCACCTAAGGTTAACTCAAAGTCAACTGATTAGATACTGTAACAGCATCTTCAGAATCTCTTAACCTTTGCCAAATGCTATTGATTAGAAGCTCACACTCAAAAGGAGGGAGTTATATAAGGGTGGTCACCCTAGAGTGTGTCACTACATCTGTTCTTAAGGAAAATTTAAATGACCAAACTAAAATTTCATATTATTTTAACCAAGTCCATGAGTTGGTGGGTGTTGGGAAGGATTGGAAGGCATACAAGTGTGTTAAAGATCTCATCTCAATGGGCAGGTAAAGTGATATTTCATTTTGATATATTTATAGAGACATTTAGGTTTGGGTTTAAGCAGGAATGTAAACCCTAGCAAAGTAGCAATAAATGAGAGAACTTCTAAAGTAAGAGTGATGGGCAGGTGTTGAGGGGTAGGGTAGAAGGTATTAAAGAGAAGCAGAAGTGGGTAATTCATGCCCTCCAATCCAGAGGAAGAGTGAGTGAGGGGAGGAGAGAGGTCAAAAGATTCTGGGCCTTTCTCTCCTTAGGGTATGGACATTCTTTCCCTCTTTGGAAGCATTTATCCCAACATATATTTACATATAAGATGTCTGTATAAACTTAGGAAACTATCAGATGGGTGGGCATCAATTCTTAACTAGTACTTACCTCTGGAGTTAGAACTTGGATAAGTGGTGTGTTGGGGGGAGGATTGGAACTTTAACTTCTTACTTACATATGTGCTTTTTTAAGTGGTGATTTTTTACTCTTTTCTGTTTTTAAAAAACTTAAACAAATGAATATAACTTCCTAAAAAGAATGAATGCAATAGAAAGTCAGGCAAGACAGCTAAGAACATTTTGAAAACGGAAAGCTGTGAGGGGGAACTCATTCCAGATGTTGAAACCCATTGTAATGCCGCAATTATTATTACATCCCCATGTTATGGGTGCAAGAATGGACAGCTAACCAAAACTGAATAATGGCCCAGAAACCATCGTCTATAATAATATATGACTCTTAACAAGGAATTGCTATGAATGGGATGGGAATTCTTTTCTAATAAATGGTGCTAGAAAAACTGAGTTGCTAAACAGAAAAAAAGAAATGTTCTTACACACACACTTCTAAATAAATTCCATATGAAGTGAAAAAAACTGACTCTTGTTTGACTTTGCCTCCTCCTATACTTACTTGCCCCTTTCTTCCTTTTTCTTTTACAACCAAATTTCCTTAGAGTTGGTATAGATGATGCCTCTTATTTCCTTAAATTTTCTTTTCTTAATCTTCTTTAATTTGGATATCATCAGTACCATTCCGATAAATGGATCTAGCAGTGGCCTAATTGAAGACTGAAACCCCAAAGCCTGCCTCTCCAGCTTCCAACTTCACATTCTTGCCCTTTTGCTTCATGATCACTGGGTCCCTTTTGAAACTCACCCTGCTTTAGCTTCCATGGCTCCGTTCCTCCCCCCACCCTCACCCCCCAACCCTACTCTTCCCTCCTGGCCTTCTTGGAATGAATCCTTGCTCTCTGGACACCATGAATGCAAGTGGTTCCCAGGCTTTTCTTCTTGGCCCTTTTTTCTCTCCTCCTCTTTCCCCTTATCCAGTCCTATGGCTGCATCCATTGTCAGAAATGTTGATCTCCAAACAGGTGTGATTTCTCTTTCCTGAACTCTCCAAGCATTTTCTTAATATTTTCTATGACAGTTATGGTCAACCCTGTAGTCAGTACTTTCTGGCTCGAGACTTTCCTTTCCCTGACACTAAATTAGAATCTCCTGAATGGCAGTGACTACACAGGTTCTTCTTTTTTTTTTTTAAATGCTCATCAGCTCTTGATATGGTGGCTTACACACAGCACATGCTCCACAGCGACCTGTACTTGAATGGAAGCTACTGCTTAACACCCTAATTAAATAAAGCAAGGCAACTCGAACATTTTCCCAGTACGTTTCCACTGTGGATCATGAAATTGTTAGAAGCAAAATACATGGAGGGACTCCTAGTAATCTCCCTTCAGACATACTGAAATGCTGATACTTCTTTAAAACTAGTCCAGGGATTCCCTGGTGGCGCAGCGGTTGAGAGTCCGCCTGCCGATGCAGGGGACACGGGTTCGTGCCCCGGTCCAGGAAGATCCCACATGCCGCAGAGCGGCTGGGCCCGTGAGCCATGGCCGCTGAGCCTGTGCGTCCGGAGCCTGTGCTCCGCAACGGGAGAGGCCACAACAGTGAGAGGCCCGCGTACCACAAAAAAAAAAAACAACAAAAAACTAGTCCAGAGCTAATTCACAATGAGACTTTCAAGACTTTAGTTAGTGTTCATCACATTATAGTTTCAAGAAGTCAAGTTCCAGCCCAACATTGTGTTGAATTATTATTTATAGCAGAACAAATTTAATGGTCAAGACTATACTCATTTGGAATTTTTGGTGACAGAAGTTAGAAAGAAAATACTTCAGTTTTTAATTATGAAAATAATGTAGCAACAATGATAACAATTTAGAAAACTGAGAAAATTTCATAACTCATAGCTTTACAGCGGAACACAAGAGCCATAATCACCTGTATTAATTCCGTCCTTTTTAATATCTGTGTTTTTACAGTTACAATTGATTATACCTACAAGTTGGTATTACCCTTCTCAGGCTTACCATTATTTATGTTTGATTTAGAAATTGTTAGCAAGTTTTATTAGTTCTATTTTAAACGGCGATGTGATGGTCCCATGGGGTAATATTTATCCATTCCCTTGCTATAGCTGAAGTGAAGCTACTGTAAATAATTCTGGAATGAACATCTTTATTCATATAATCTTCATACTTTCTGGATTTTGGGGGGATAGAGTCTCAGAAATAAGATCATTGGGTTATGAGTTTGATCACGTTGTACTGAATTGTTTGTTTTTAAAGTCTACAGAAATTTATGATTGAAAGGATGTGAACTCTCTCTTTGTTGGTTAGAATTATTTCCTCTGTATAACCAGTGAACAAGAATTTCTGGGTATTTTCTGTACCTGTCCCTTCTCAAGTACTGTGATTGATAGAAAAATGGATAAATCAGGACTTTTCCTTTATCAGGCTATTATTTAAGCAGAAGAGTGGACTGAGACTGGCAAACACAAGGAATAATGAAGTGAAGGTCGAGATCTCAATTGTAACATCTGAAACAGCTTGGAAAAAGTTAAGCTCTGTGAGGTTGAAATACTGGAAAGCTTTTCATGGAAGGAATCAGTTTGAATAAAATAAGATGATGTCCAGATTGGTTGAAGATGGTGGAGTAGAAAGACGTGCGCTCACTCCTTCCTGTGAGAGCACTGGAATCACAACTAACTGCTAAACAGTCATTGACAAGAAGACACTGGAACTCACCAAAAAGATACCCCACATCCAGAGACAAAGGAGAAGCCACAATGAGATGGCAGGAGGGGGGCAATCACAGTAAAATCAAATCCCATAACTGCTGGGTGGGTGGCTCACAAACTTGAGAACACTTATACCACAGAAGTCCACCCACTGGAGTGAAGGTTCTGAGCCCCACGTCAGGCTTCCCAACCTGGGGGTCCGGCAACGGGAGGAGGAATTCCTAGAGAATCAGAGTCTGAAGGCTAGCGGGATTTGACTGTAGGATTTCAACAGGACTGGGGAATACAGAGACTCCACTCCTGGAGGGCACACACAAAGTAGTATGCACATCGGGACCCAGGGGAAGGAGCAGTGACCCCAGGGGAGACGGAACCAGACCTACCTACTAGTGTTGGAGGGTCTCCTGCAGAGGCAGGTGGTGGCTGTGGCTCACCGTGGGGACAAGGACACTGGCGTCAGAAGTTCTGGGAAGTACTACTTGGTATGGTCCCTCCCAGAGTCAACCATTAGCCCCACCAAAGAGCCTGTAGCCTCCAGTGCTGGGTCGCCTCAGGCCAACCAACCAACAGGGAGGCAACTCAGCCCCACCCATCAGCAGACAAGTGGATTACAGTTTTCCTGAGCTCTGCCCACCAGAGCAACACCCAGCTCTACCCACCACCAGTCCCTCCCATCAGGAAGCTTGCATAAGCCTCTTAGATAGCCTCATCCACCAGAGGGCAGACAGCAGAAGCAAGAAGAACTACAATCCGGCAGCCTGTGGAATGAAAACCACATTCACAGAAAGACAGACAAAATGAAAAGGTAGAGGACTCTGTACCAGATGAAGGAACAAGATAAAACCCAAGAAAAACAACTAAATGAAGTGGAGATAGGCAACCTTCCAGAAAAAGGATTCAGAATAATGATAACGAAGATGATCCAGGACCTCGGAAACATAATGGAGGCAAAGATCGAGAAGATGCAAGAAATGTTTAACAAAGACCTAGAAGAATTAAAAAACAAACAACTAGAAGAATTAAAGAACAAACAGAGATGAACAATACAATAACTGAAACGAAAAATACACTAGAAGGAATCAATAGCAGAATAACTGAGGCAGAAGAACGATTAAGTGACCTGGAAGACAGAATGGTGGAATCCACTGCTATGGAACAGAATAAAGAAAGAAGAATGAAAAGAAATGAAGACAGACTAAGAGACCTCTGGGACAATATCAAACGCACCAACATTTGCCTTATAGGGGTCCCAGAAGGAAAAGAGAGAGAGAAAGGACCCGAGAAAATATTTGAAGAGATTATAGTCGAAAACTTCCCTAACATGGGAAGTGAAATAACCACCCAAGTCCAGGAAGCGCAGAGTCCCAGGCAGGATAAACCCAAGGAGAAACACACCAAGACACATAGTAATCAAATTCACAAAAATTAAAGACAAGGAAAAGTTATTGAAAGCAGCAAGGGAAAAATGACAAATAACATACAAGGGAACTCCCATAAGGTTAACAGCTGATTTCTCAGCAGAAACTCTACAAGCCACAGGGAGTGGCACAATATATTTAAAGGGATGAAAGGGAAAAACCTACAACCAAGATTACTCTAGCGGCAAGGATCTCATTCAGACAATGGAGAAATCGAAAGCTTTACAGACAAGCAAAAGCTAAGAGAATTCAGCACCACCAAACCAGCTCTACAACAAATGCTAAAGGAACTTCTCTAAGTGGGAAACATAAGAGAAGAAAAGGACCTACAAAAAAACAAACCCATAACAATTAAAATGGTAATAGGAGCATACATATAGATAATTACCTTTAATGTGAATGGATTAAATGCTCCAACCAAAAGACACAGGCTTACTGAATGGATATAAAAACAAGACCCATATATATGCTGTCGACAAGAAACCCACTTCAGACCTAGGGACACATACAGACTGAAAGTGAGGGGATGGAAAAAGGTATTCCATGCAAATGGAAATCAAAAGAAAGCTGGAGTAGCAATATTCATATCAGATAAAATAGACTTTAAAATAAAGAATGTTGTAAGAGACAAGGAAGGATACTGCATAATGATCAAGGGATCAATCCAAGAAGAAGATGTAACAATTATATATGTATATGCACCCAACACAGGAGCACCTCAATACATAAGGCAACTGCTAACAGCTATAAAAGAGAAATTAACAGTAACACAATAATAGTGGGGGACTTTAACACCTCACTTACACAAATGGACAGATCATACGGACAGAAAATTAATAAAGAAACACAAGCTTTAAATGACACAATAGACCAGATAGATTTAATTGATATTTATAGGACATTCCATCCAAAAACAGCAGGTTACTTTCTTCTCAAGTGCACACAGAATTCTTCAGAATAGATCACATCTTGGGTCACAAATCAAGCCTCGGTAAATTTTAGAAAATTGAAATCATATCAAGCATCTTTTCTGATCACAATGCTGTGAGATTAGAAATCAATTACAGAATGGATCTTGCTGTGATTTATGTCATAGAGTGTTCTTCCTATGTTTTCCTCTAAGAGTGTTAGAGGTCTTTACAATTAGGTCTTTAATCCATTTTGAGTTTATTTTTGTGTATGGAGTTAGACCCACCTCCTAGAGAAATGGAAATAATAACAAAAATAAACACATGGGACCTAATGAAACTTAAAAGCTTTTGCACAGCAAAGGAAAACATAAACAACACGGAAAGACAACCCTCACAATGGGAGAAAATATTTGCAAATGAAGCAACTGGCAAAGGACTAATCTCCAAAATTTACAAGCAGCCCATGCAGCTCAATATCAAAAAAACAAAGAGCCCAATCCAAAAATGGGCAGAAGACCTAAATAGACATTTCTCCAAAGAAGATATACAGACTGCCAACAAACACATGAAAGGATGCTCAACATCACTAATCATTAGAGAAATGCAAATCAAAACTGCAATGAGGTATCACCTCACACCAGTCAGAATGGCCATCATCAAAAAATCTAGAAACAATAAATGCTGGAGAGGGTGTGGAGAAAAGGGAACACTCTTGCACTGTTGGTGGGAATGTAAATTGATACAGCCACTATGGAGAACAGTATGGAGGTTCCTTAAAAAACTACAAATAGAATTACCACATGACCCAGCGATCCCACTACTGGGCATATACCCAGAGAAAACCATAATTCAAAAAGACACATGCACCCCAATGTTCATTGCAGCACTATTTACAATAGCCAACTCACGGAAGCAACCTAAATGCTGGTTGACAGATGAATGGATAAAGAAGATGTGGCACATATATACAATGGAATATTACTCAGCCATAAAAAGGAACGAAATTGGGTCATCTGTAGAGACGTGGATGGATCTAGAGACTGTCATACAGAGTGAAGTAAGTCAGAAAGAGAAAACAAATATCATATATTAATGCATATGTGTGGAATCTAGAAAAATGGTACAGGTGAACTGGTTTGCAAGGCAGAAATAGAGACACAGATGTAAAGAACAAATGTATGGACTCCAAGGGGGGAAAGCAGCGGGGTGTGGTGGTGGTGTGATGAATTGGGCGATTGGGATTGACATGTATACACTGATGTGTATAAAATAGATGACTAATAAGAACCTGCTGTATAAAATATAAAGAAATAAAATAAAATAAAAAGAGTAGATAAATATTATACAGCAGTAGAAATGAATGAACTGAAACTACACCCATCAACAATGAAGAATCTTAAAGATGTAATGTTGAACAAAAGAAGCAAATTATAGAGGAACACAAACAGCATGATTCCATTTATATTAAATTTGAGAACAGACAAAACTAAACATTATATCATGTAGAGATATATTCAAAGGTGGTAAGAGTATAAAGGAAAAGCAAAGAAGTGATTTTGCTTTGAGAAAAGCAAACATTGAGAAATGTTTTACTTTTTATCCTGGATGATGGCTACACAGGTACTTAACTTTATTACTATTCTTTCAAGTAAACGCCAGTGTTTTGTGCATGCTTCTGTATATAAGGTATCTGTCACAATAAAACTAAAATATTTAAGTTAAAAAAAAAAAGATGATGTCTTCAAGTGAATAGGAATTTCAAAGGATACTTCAAGTTAATTTTCTTTGCCTGGCTTAATTTTATTGGAGATAAAATAAAGATTTTTCAGTTTTCAAAATATTAACCACGACTGAATTGTGATGACATCAGAGATTTATAATTGGAGCATGACTCTTTGAATTTTTGCTCATTTTAATTCTAAAGTTAACTGTTATAAAGAGCCCTGTTGGAATAAAGATCTTTTCAGAAATGTTTCCTCTCTATCCCTTAATATGAAAAGTATGAATTTTTATTAGTTTTGACTGAATTACAGTTTATTTTTGCTTGAGACTAAACATAAGTTTCGTAATCGTGTGTGCTCCATCCCTTGCCAATGGGTGATGCATGTGTCATTCCACAGGCTTAGTTTGAAGTGTGGACCTGATTTTCCCTGACAAAATAGAGTATTTTTGAGGCAGATTTGGAATGGCTTCTCACTCCTCTAGCAATCCTACCTGTGTGTCGGCCAAAGTACACAGACTTTCGCCCCTCCTGAAAGGACAGGATTCTGGTGGTATAGCCGTAATTTCTTTTGCGAGGTAAGATATGGCCTCTGCTCAGAAGGACCTCAGAGATTTTGGGGAGATCATGCAGGAGGACAGATAAGTTATGATTTAAGACCATAAACTCTGTAACAGTGGAATCTTACTGTGCTCTCAATACACAGTGGCAGAAGAATGGAGTTCTGTCTTGGGAGAGTCAGCTTCAGCTTTCCATGAGTTGGGCTTTGGCATTGAGAATGTGCTGGGGGAAGACCAGCTTGGGAGAGAGGGCGAAGTCTGGTGTTATGGTCAGAGGACATGGGATGCCCAACACTCAGTGTTGTGCAAGGGCCTAGGGGCCCTGGGGGTGCAGACAAGGGGAGCCCAGGAGGCCTTAGGAGGGGAGTTGGAGGGGACATACCCTGGACATCTCAGGGGTATTCATGACTGTCCCTGCTCTGCATTTAAGATTTCTAGCTCATAGCTGTTCAGTTCTGATCAGTGACCTGAGCAACATGACAAATATTTCTTACACAGGGCTTAGCAAGGCTTAGAGGATAGAAACAGGAGTCAGCAGAGTGCTCTCAGGGGACCTTTAAGCCCATCTTGCTTTGTAGTCATTGTGTTGCCATGAAGATTAGCTTCTGTCCCATCTTGCTGCCAGAAAACTCTCAATGACCTTCAAGTGACTGAATATCTTATCTTTTGAAAAAGAGAAATAACAAAGGATAAAGTCATTGCCCAGAAAACCCACCCAAAAGATTGAAATTGCTTATTATCTTGGACATTTTCATCAAATCTATCTTACTGAAGGCTTCTAATGTTAAGGTGCTTAAATATCTAGCCTAGAATGTGCTTTTCAGCCCTATTTGAAGAATGTGGTCATTTGTGTGCTCATGTGTTCGTTATACGACTATTATAAGGTTAGATTGGCAAATGTATTTGTAGAAACCCGGGAAAGATTATCCTTGATTGCTTTTATTTTAGGTCTAATGGAAATATCTTCTAGGTTTCAGACATCTCTGAACCTTGATCTGTGGCTGTATTTCCCATTACAATTGAAAGCCTTTTTTGTCACGTGGTTCCCATTGATCAGCCTCCTGGGAAATTCTAACTATGTGAACCCTTGTCTTCTGATGAACATTTTGAAGCAGAAAAGGCTCTTTTGCATTTTATTCTTTCAATTCAGCCTGTGCTATTTGGGAATCAATGGGAAAATGGAAATGGAGACTTCTGGGTGCAGAAGCCATACACACTCAAGTGAAGAACAATTACCAGTTTTATGCTTTAATCTTTAAATTAGTTTGACCTTGAATATTACCATGAGTCCTGGGTTTGTTAAGGACGATGCGTCAGGGAGGCTCCATCACGTCACTGGAGGCAGAGAGGGAGCTAGGAGATGGCTTGGGGCCGGGAGCGTCTCCCACCTGGCGTGAGGCAGTGGGCTTGGGGTGGTGGTTTCAGGGAGAAATGTCAGGCAGAGATCTGAGAGACACTTTAGAAAAATATCTGGTAGACTATTATTGTTCATAGGTTGGATATGAGGGCAAAGGATAAAAAGAAATGAAAAACCATCCATTCTAAAGTGCTTTACTAGGCTCAAATAAATCATTAATGTGACTACAAGTAGGTAGTAGTCTCCCCCTCATTCTTGAACCTTCCTTCTTAAGGCACTGACAACTGAAAAGGAAAGGAGAGAAAAAAAATCTCAGCAAGAATAATTTCAGTGACAAAATGATGTGAGTCACTGGGTGTGGCAGGCCTTTGTACAGATATGAGTGAAGTAAGGGAATTAAGTAATACCATCCTGTCATTATTTGCTTTATGCTTATTTTTTCTTGAGGCTGTTGGGAAGGGTGAGTATATCGTTATATACATTCTTACATAGAATGTAATTTATCTTCCTCTCCAAATGGTAGGGGGTCAAGAGAGAGAGATTTGTCTATTCATCCATCTGGCACTCCAGTGAAACAACACCAGAAATTCTACCTTTCGAATGGTGTTGGATTTTTAAAGTTTTTTTTTTTTAATAAAATGATAAAATACTATATACTCACTGTGAAAAATTGCAACAATATAGAAATGCACAAAGTGACATTCGAAGTAATTCATTCTCCTCTCAGTCCATCTTCAAGCACTTGCATACATACATGCACACGTAGACTATTTTTTTTTACACCAATGGGAACTGTATTTGCTATAAAGATTTTTTTCAGGACCTCCATTTTGTTTGAATGGGCACTGAGTTCCGTAGAATGTTGTATATTTCCATGGCTGAGCTCCGTCTCAGGGGAACTACTCAGCGAGCACAGACTCACGTTCAAGTTGCCAGCATCATCAGGTCCCAGCTCTGTCCCTGCCAGCCTGGTGACCTTGCATTTGGATACTTGTTTCATGGTGCCGGTCTGAGGATCACATTACACGTAAAGCACAGCACAAGGGTCTGGAATGTAGTATGTGCACGAGATGTTACCTTTCGCCTGTGGTGAACCAGTTGGTCTTTGGGAATGAGGTCTAAGGACAAACGCTTCCTTCTCTCCTCTGCAATTTTCCAAAGTATGACTGGGGCTCGTCTAAATATCTGACCCCAAATCTTTACCTTCAGGATACGGTTTATCAGTTATATTGACATTTTATGTCGACTGTCTGGCTGTGTTCTGTTTCTTTTGGAGACTTAGAGAGCATTTATCACTGATAAATTTTATCTTTCAAAGTTTTAACATTCTGTTGCCCAGGCTTTGGGGCATGTGGTCAGAGAAAGTACGTAAAAGACTTTATGGTGGGACCTACGAGCCGGTACTCAATCTGTTATTTTCTCCTAAGGTGTGTTTTTACAACAACCTAAAGTCAAAGGTGGGCATGTGAATACACACACATGTGCACACACACCCCTCTGGGAATCAGCCTCCACTGTTCAAGGCTTTTCAAACACTCTCCCTTTAAAGGCCATGGGAGCTGGAGACCCCTTAATGTAATGAGTCACCCCTTTTGCATCTGTTTCTCTGCAGGAATCCACTGTGAATCCTACAAGGACCCCTGTGCTAACGTCAGCTGTCTGAACGGAGGCACCTGTGACAGTGAAGGCCTAAATGGCACATGTGTCTGCGCACCCGGGTTTACAGGCAAGTGAGCTGGGAACTGAGTTTTCAAATTTACCACAAAATCCCTGAGATGGCAGCTGTTAAAAAAACCCCAGAAACCTCTATGCATACATTATTGCAAAATATGAATTGCAAAATGTAAGTAGGCATTGCTTGGATGAAGAACCGTTTTAAAACACAATCTACTGTGTTGTCATTAAGCAAGGCTCTTCTGAAATCAGCATTTGGTTCGGAGACCTGCTGGGACTGCCCTTACCATACATTTTGCCCTTACCATACATTTGCAGACCTGCAGCTTTGAAACATGAAAAATGAGTCATTACACTAACACCTGAAAAAGTGTCAATGCTAATGGAAGCAGGAAGGAGAAAGGAAGGATCAGATGTGTCTTCTATAGAAATTGCATTACGCGACCACGTTTACTTTTATTGAAAGATACAGCAGTGTCTGGAATTCGAATAACGGAGAGGTGGTAGTGGCGGCGGTGGGACATCAGGGGGAGCTACTCTTAGTTCACGGTTGAATTATTAGTGAAGGTGAGGACGGTACAGGTGTGGGGAGGGAGAGTGGATGGGGGAAGAAAGCTTCTGATGGCAAAGCAGCGAGAGAGGACAGGGCTGGGTTCCAGAGGAGCCACAGTGGCACCCTCTGAGTGGTCGCTTCTGGACTAGGGGATCCAGCTTAACAAGGGCTCCTTCGAAGTCACCCCTCAAGGGTTTCAGCGAGTTTGTGAACCCTGAAAACAGATGTGAAGTGTTGGATATATGTGTATATGCTGAGAGGAGGCTCTCAAATTTTCATCAGATTCTCAAAAGATATCATGAACCACCTGGGGAGAGAAGGTTCCATCCTTGGCTTCGCCAGCCAAATGCAGGAGTCCGGAGATGCAGAGCGTAGGTCAGGTCTCTGTTTTCAGCACTTGCTCAACCAGCAAAAGCAGCAGGGTCGCTCTGGTTTACAAGTTGGGAAAGGTTGACATATAAAGTGCTGATAGAAGAAGGTGGGCACTGAAGTTTCTGGAAAACGTGTTATCATTGGCTGGAGAGCACCTTGCGTGCTCACCTCTCTCCCCTAAGGCCTGGTGTCCACCTCCCTAGCCCTGGAGAATTTCACAGAGCCTGGACTCCCAGTCCATCCCTAGGGAGCCTTATTTGTGCTTCTGGGGAAGATGCCAACAGTCAAGACGTGGGAGAAGCAACCTCTGATATTCCTTCTGTATAGCTGTGTCACATCCTGTGTTTTCCTTTCGTCTTTTCCTGGGACTTAGAAGTGGGCTTACTCCAGAAAATGATTTGCAGATGGTTTTGTTTTTCTGACTGGTTTATAAACACACACAGACATTTATACTCATCAATGGATGCAAAAATAATATTGGGGAAGCATCCTGGTTTTTTCCCCCAGACGTTTATGTCCCACAAATAATGAAAAGCATGGAAGAAAAATGAGAAAATATAGTGCTATAGAAAAAAAGCCCACCACTTAAAAATGCACAACTAGGAGACAACCATTGTTGACATTTTGATACATATATCCAGGGATTTTCCTGAAGGTCTATGTGTGTATAATATGTAGTGTATAGTGTAAATGCATATATTTGAACATAAAAGGAATCATGCTGTTCATACTATATTGCAATCTACTTTTAATTTAAAAATATGTGTATTTCATAAACGTGTTTTCACATTAAGGTATATACTTCTGTTTTATCATTTTTACTGGCTGTCCTGTCATCCATTACATCAGGGGTCCCCAACCCCCGGAACAGCGAGCAAGCAAGCGAAGCTTCATCTGCCTTTCCTCATCGCTTGCATTACCGCCTGAATCACCCCCCACCGCCCCACCCCCGCCCCACCCCCGTCCCCTCCCATCCCCCCAGGCTATGGAAAAATTGTCTTCCATGAGTCACCGGTCCCTGGTGCCAAGAAGGTTGGGGACTGCTGCGTTACATGATACATCAGGATTTTTTTAACCCATCCTCAATTCAACCTCTGGGGAGTTGGGAGCTTTTTCCTATTATAAACAACATTGCAATGAATGTTCTTGCATGTACATCTTTGTGAACTTGTATGAGTATTTCTTTGAGCTAATTTCTTAGGAATGGAGTCCCAGGGTCCAGGAGAATTCATACTTATTTCCATATTGCTCTCCAGGAAAATAGCTTGCACCAGTATTCACTCCTACCCATAGTGCAAAGGAGCTTTTATTTCCTTGTTCTCACACACATACTGAGAATCGTCATTCTAGTGGCTTTATATGCTATTTGTGTTGTTTTAATTTGTAAGTCTTTGATTCCTAGTGAGATTAAATACTTTTAAAATATATTTATAATCATTTGTGTTTCTTCTTGAACTCCCTATTCCTATCCTTGGCTTGCTTTTCTACCAGATCGTTCACGTTAATCTTTATTCTTGATTTGAAATCGTCCTGTATATTAAGTATATTACATTTGACTATATTACATTTGATTACATAGGACTCTTCCAACTGAACTAGGTTCAAGCATTACTCTACCTGGTCTTTGAAAATACCCAGTGCCTATTTCTATTCAGCCCTGAATAGGGTGCAAATATTTTTCCAATGTCATTTGTCTTTTAAATGTATATAAAGTATTTTATTCTATATATCATATTTTAATTTTATTTTGCACATATGCATTCCCTTTAACAGGAAAGAAAATGGTCTTCAGCCAAACCACTGAAGTAAGAAATGCAAATCTCATTTGTTCTTTTTTTTTTTTTTAACATCTTTATTGGAGTATAATTGTTGTGTTAGTTTCTGCTGTATAACAAAGTGAATCAGCTATACGTATACACATATCCCCATATCCCCTCCGTCTTGCGTCTCCCTCCCACCCTCCCTGTCCCACCCCTCTAGGTGGTCACAAAGCACCGAGCTGATCTCCCTGTGCTGTGCGGCTGCTTCCCACTAGCTATATACGATTACATCTTAATATTTTCTTTTGATTTCTTGTTTCATGCTAGAAAGACCCTAGGTATCAAGATTTTATAAATATACTCATATTTTTCTAATTATGTATGAGTTAATTTTGGCCATGCAAATATTTAATACATTTGAAATGTATCCTGGCATCTTATGGGAGATAAAGTACAATCTTTTCTCTAGAATATTTAGCAAATCTCCAACTGCCTACTCAGCATTCACTTTTGGATGTCCCTCAGAGACACCTCAGACTCATATATTTTCTTCTCCTTTCTTTCTTTAAATATTTTCCAGCTCATTAAATGATATTACTACCACCTGAGCTGTTCTGGATGGAAACTGAGGCATCATTTTGATGCCTCCTCTTCTTCCTCCTTACCTGCATCCAACCACCAAGTCCTAGAAACCTCTAGATCCTCTCACTTCTTCCTAGAGCCAACACCAGGCTGCCTGCACCTCCACCTTCACTAGTGCAAGGTGTCCCCACACCCATTCCCCTTCACCCCTAAACATTTGCCACACTGAAGAGACCTTTTAAATTAAAATCTAATCTTGTCTCTCCCTACTTAAAATCACCTACTGGCATTTCATTGTCTTTAAGAAGAAAAGCAAAGCCCTTAACCTGATCATCAAGACCTGGGAGGTCTGGCCCCATCTGGTCTTTCCAGGCTTTTCCTGGGCACCCCTATTGCTGTTTGATTCTTGAACACCCATGTCAGGCTCTTCTCAGTGAGGTTCTTGCCCCGGACCTCCTGCCTCGCAATCCCCTGTGCCTCCCCTGCCCCCCATACACATGCTGTAGCTGGAAAGTCTACCCCTAGGCTTTTGTTCAGGGTCCTTACCCTGATCGCAGGGTGCGGTAGGACTCTTCCAGTTGAAGTAGGTTCAAACGTCACTCTAACTGGGCTTTGACAACAACAAATGCCTGTCTCTAGTCAGCCCTGTTAATTTTTCAAACTGCAGGGGACCACAGACTATTTCCTTAATGTGTTTTACAGAACACTGATCAGATGAGATACTCCATGGAAAAAATGTCTGTGCCCCCCAAAATTGGGGACTTGCTACCTGCCATGTGGAGGTTCATAAAGAAGGCCCATGTGTTAGAGGCACTTACAGTCAAGAATCTTGTTTGCCTTTGTTTATTTCCAAATATATTTGATCATATAACTTTTTTTTTTTCCCTTAAAAAAGAACCTATTCTGAGAACTGGCATTCCAGGGGAGGGACTGATAAAAAGTTAGCTATCATCATCTAAGGAATCATGGTGCCTCTGCTCTTTGAGTCGCTACCTTGGAACTAAATCCTCTTTCATTATAACTGAGGTTTAGCAAAATTTACTCTTGGCCAGCTATTAAGTGCTCAAAAGCTCCCTAATTTGACTGAGTGGAGCGAATTATGCAACTCATTGTTATCTAATTAGACAGGCCATCCAGTGTCACATTTACCTTTTGAGACTGGCTTTTTCAGTTGGCTCAAGACACTTCACTCTCAGGCCAGCAGACTAACTCTGGGAGGAGGTATGTGGGGAGCTCTGCCCTTCCTTGATGAATTTAGGCTTCTTCTTGAAAATACACCCCCTCCGGTCATCTGGACCCAGAGAGGTTCCCTCTCTTCAACCCCTGCGGGCCTTCTACACAGCTGTCCCCTTAAGACCTGGCCTGCATCCTGTCCATTTTTCAGTTTTTAACTTATTTTGTGTCCACTCTTGTCTCTGAGGCTTTGTAATTCTGCCACCTAGAATTACTTGGCTCAGGCAGGACTAGTAGAGGGAAAGAAAGGATGCCCTCACGCAACATGAATTCTCCAGGACTTGCTTTGTTTCTACCTGAGATCATAGGCTGGAGATTACTGTACTCCAACAGGGAAGCCTGAAGTTCTTTCAGGCCCGTTGCCATGGCCACTAGAACAGTAGTCCAAACGGGACATCAGTGACCCATTGCTCTCTCACCATAGCAGAAAGTCTATATGCATTATTAAAAGTCAAATAATGTTATATTTCCCCTCTGTTTTCTAACTCAGCTACTTTTCAATATTTGTCTTTTAGTTCACAAGAGAGTGTCCTACAATTTCCAGCTCATTTTCATGGGCAAATGCCATCAATGTTTTATTCTCACTGAGATTTTTAATTTGCATTTCTTTGATGTTGAGCATCTTTTATGTAATTATTGACCATTCATATGTCTTACCTTGGGAAGGGTCTTTTCAAATCTTCTGCCCATTTTTTTAAAAAATTGGATTTTTGTCATATTACTGAGGTGTAAGAATTATTTACATATTCTAGATATAAGTCCTTTGTCAGATAAACATTTTGCTCATCCATTCTTTTTTTTTTTTTCCCAGCAGGACATCCATGCATTCTTAATGGTATTTTTGTGGGGAGCAAGTGCTTTTATTCTTGGTGATCTCTGATTTATCAATTTTTTTCTTTTTTAGTTTGTTCTTTCTTTGCCTACCTTATGATGACACTTTATCCAGTGTTTCCTTCTAGCATTTTTTAAAAATAGATTTTGCTTTTAGGTTTAGGTTTTGAGTTAATTTTTTTGTGTGTATGGTGTGACTTAAGGATGGAAGTTTACTTTTTTCCCCATATGAGTATCCAGTTATCCTAACATCCTAGCTAATGGAATTCATTAGCACATTTTTAAGGAAACTATTGACTGTGTATATGTCTTTTTCTTCCTTTGGCTGTTTTTTCAAAATCAAACTTTTTATTTTGAGATAATTGAAACTTCAGACTTCATAAGCCATCTTAAGAAGTCACACAGAGGGATCCAGTGTACCGTTTAACCACTTACCCCAATGGTAACACGCTGTACAACTATAGTACAATATCACACCCAGGATACTAACATTGATACAGTCAAGATGCAGAACATTTTCATCACAAGGATTCCTCATGCTTCCCTTTTATAGCCACACCCATTTCTCCTCCACCACAGGAAGCTTTCCTCTTAATCCCTGGAAACCACTAATCTGTTCTGCATCTTTATAATTTTGGTATTCCAAGAATGTTTTATAAATGGAATCATATAGCATGTAACCTTTTGTGTTTTTTTTTCACTTAGCATAATTCTCTGGAGATTCATCCAGATCATTATGTGTATCAAGTTTCTTCCTTTTTATTGCTGAGCTGCGTTCCATGATATGAATATACCACAGTTTGTTTAACTATCACCCTGTTGAAAGAAATCTGGGTTCTTTCCAATTTTGAGCTTTTATGAAGAAAGCTGCTGTAAACCTTCATTTACAGGTTTTTGTGTGAATATAAGTTTTTATATTTTCTGGAACAGTTGCCCAGGAGTTGAAATGCTGGGTCATATGGTAGTTGATGTTTAGTTTTCCAAACTATGCCAGAATGTTTCCAGAGTGGCTTAACCATTTTCCCTTCCCATCAACAATGTATAGTGATCCAGTTTCTTTCTATCCTTGCCAGCATTTTGTGTTGCCTTCATTTTTAATTTTAGCCATTTTGATGTGTTTAGTGATATCTTGTGGTTTTGATTTGAATTTCCCTAATTGTAAATGATAATGGACGTCTTTTCATGTGATTATTCGACATCTGTACATCCTCTTTGGCGAAACGTCTCTTCATGTCCTTTGTCCATTTTCTAATCGTACCCCATCATATCAAGGCTACATACTATCAAGTATGATTTCTGATCATTGATGTTGACCTTAATCACCTGAGGAAGTGTTTATCAAGTTTTTCCCCTATAATGTTACTCTTTTCCCCTCTTTGCATACTTTACTCTTTGAAGGAAGGTTACTATGTGTGGACCACACTTAAGGAATCGGGAGTTTTTCTTTCCCTCTTTGAGGGTAGAGTAGCTACGTAACTATGTGAAATTCTTCTGTAGGAGAGATTTGTCTGTTTTCCCCCATTTATTTATTTATTTGATCATTTATTTATATCACTGTGGACTTGTGGATATTTATTTTATACTTTGAGTTATAATCCAACATATTTTTATTTATTTTGTGACTCAAAATGTTCCAGATTTGGACACTGAGAGTTCTTTCATTTGGGTTTCTGTGTCCCTTTGACATACCCCATTGTTGTTGGTGGAGAGTGTGTGTGTGTATGTGTGTGTGTGTGTGTGTGTGTGTGTGTGTGTGTGTATGAACACTTACATGCTTTCCGGCACTGCAAGAAGCTCCAGTCTTATCTTGTATATTTCCTGCTCCAGTCTTGAATCAGCCATCTCTTCAAGGAGACTTGGTTCTTTTTATTGGAGAATGATACTGGAAACCAAGATCTGGGCACTAGCTATGCTCATTGTTCATAGGATGTCATTGCTCCTAGATCCTCTCAGCTGCCATAGCAAGGGAATGTGTGTGTATAATAACCCACGTGTCTATAAATATTGCCATATGTAACCATCTATATCTAAATAAAGCTAAACATGAATTTATACTAAATTCTCCAACTCTGTTCCATTATTACATGTATCATTCCAGCCTTCTCTCCTGTTTATCTGTAAATTCCCACACCAACAACAAGATTCCTGGCTCCTACCATCCAACATCCTTTTACTTACTTGCTTAATTCCTATATACACGTAGAGCAGTATCAGAATTCATAACTTGTATCCTTATGGGAAGCAACTTTATAAACTAGACTACAGTGCTGGTGTACACATCCTTCTGCCTTCAGTCCTACCAACTCTACTTGTTCCAGAGTCACTTAGGTCAGCACTGCCCCGCACCCAGCAGTGAGGTTGTTTCATACATTTGTAAGTACTGTTTGATTATTTTTTCACAGTCTGCATCCATTTTTTTTTAAATTTTACATCTTTATTGGAGTATAATTGCTTTACACTGTTGTGTTAGTTCTTGATGTACAACAAAGTAAATCAGCTATATGTACACATATATCCCCATATCCCCTCCCTCTTGAGCCTCCCTACCACCCTCCCTATCCCACCCCTCTAGGTCGTCTCAAAGCACCGAGCTGATCTCCCTGTGCTATGCAAGCTTCCCACTAGCCATCCATTTTACATTTGGTAGGTTATATATGTCAACGATACTCTCTCACTTTGTCCCAGCATCCCCTTCCCCTTCCCCCTCTGTGTCCTCAAGTCCGTTCTCTACCTCTGCGTCTTTATTCCTGCCCTGCCACTAGGTTCATCAGTACCGTTTTTTTAGATTCCTTGTATATGCGTTAGCATACGGTATTTGTTTTTCTCTTTCTGACTTACTTCACTCTATATGACAGGCTCTAAGTCCATCCACCTCATTACAAATAACTCAGTTTCGTTCCTTTTTATGGCTGAGTAATATTCTATTGTATATATGTGCCACATCTTCTTTATCCATTCATCTGTCGATGGACACTTAGGTTGCTTCCATGTCCTGGCTATTGTAAATAGTGCTGCAATGAACATTGTGGTACATGTATCTTTTTGAATTATGGTTTTCTCAAGGTATATGCCCAGTAGCGGGATTGCTGGCTCATATGATAGTTCTGTTTTTAGTTTTCTAAGGAACCTCCTTACTGTTCTCCATAGTGGCTGTATCAATTTACATTCCCACCAACGGTGCAGGAGGGTTCCCTTTTCTCCACACCCTCTCCAGCATTTAGATTTTTTGATGATGACCATTCTGACTGGTGTGAGGTGATACCTCATTGTGATTTTGATTTGCATTTCTCTAATGATTAGTGATGTTGAACAGTTTTTCATGTGTTTGCTGGCAATCTGTAAGACTTCTCTGGAGAAATGTCTATTTAGGTCTCCCAACCATTTTTGGATTGGGTTGTTTGTTTTTTTGATATTGAGCTGCATGAGCTGCTTGTATATTTTGGAGATTAATCCTTTGCCAGTTGCTTCTTTTGCAAATATTTTCTCCCATCGTGAGGTTTGTCTTTTCGTCTTGTTTATGGTTTCCTTTGCTGTGCAAAAGCTTTTAAGTTTCATTAGGTCCCATTTGTTTATTTTTGTTTTTATTTCCATTTCTCTAGAAGGTGGGTCAAAAAGGATCTGCTGTGATTTATGTCATAGGGTCCTCTGCCTATGTTTTCCTCTAAGAGTTTTATAGTGCCTGGTTTTACATTTAGATGTTTAATCCATTTTGAGTTTATTTTTCTGCATGGTGTTAGGGAGTGTTCTAATTTCATTCTTTTACATGTAGCTGTCCAGTCTTCCCAGCACCACTTATTGAAGAGACTTTTCTCCATTGTATATCCTTCCCTCCTTTGTCATAGATAAGTTGACCATAGGTGCATGGGTTTATCTCTGGGCTTTCTATCCTGCTCCATTGATCTATATTTCTGTTTCTGTGCCAGTACCATACTGTCTTGATTACTGTAGCTTTATAGTATAGTCTGAAGTCAGGGAGCCTGATTCTTCCAGCTCTGTTTTTCTTTCTCAAGATTGCTTTGGCTCACAGTCTGCATTCTTTCCTGGGACCTTCCAACTAGAGTGGTTTTGTTTTTGTTTTTCCTGTAGAAGTACAGTTTCTCAAGCACCATTTGTTGAAAAGGCTATCTTTCCTTCATTGAATTGCTTTTAAACCTTTGTCAAAAATCAGTTGGCCATATTTGTGTGGGTCTGGTTGGATTCTGTATTGTTTTTCATTGATCTATGTATCTATTCCTCTGTCAATACTACTCAGTCTTGATTGCTGCAGTTATGTAATAACTATTGAAATCAGGCAGAAGGATTCTTCTCAATTACTCTTTTTCTTTCAACACTGTTTCACCTATACTAGTGTCTTTGCTTTTTCATATAAATTTTAGAATAATCTTGTCTATATTTACAAAAGATTTTGATGAGGTATTAATAGGAATTGTATTAAACCTGTATATTAATTTGAGAAGAATTGATATCTTTACTATTTGGAGTCTTCTAGTCCATGAACACAGTATGACACTCCATTTATTTAGATCTTTGATTTCTTCATCAGCATTTTGTAGTTTTAAGCATGTAACTCCTATACATGTACAACTAAATATTTCTCTCTTTTTGAGTGATTACAAATAGAATTGCAGTTTGGTGTGCACATGTTCAATGCTAGTGTGTAGATATACAACTGATTTTTGTATGTTTATCTTGTATCCTCTGACTTTGATGAACTTACTAGTTTTAGGATTCTGGGGGGGTAGATTCCTTGTGATTTTATGCATAGGTAGGTATGTCTTCTGAAATTAGGGACAGTTTTATTTCTTCCTTTCTGATATGTATAAATTTTATTTCCTTTTATTGTCTTATTACATTGGCTAGAACTCCTCACACTAGTTTGAGTAAGAGTGGTGATAGCAGACATCCTTGCTTTGTTCCCAGTCATAGGGGAAAAGCATTCAGCCTTTCACCATTAAGTATAATGTTAGCTATATAGGGATTTTTAGATTTTTTTTTAAATCAAATTGAGGAAGTTACTCTCTATTCCTTGCTTGCTGATAGCTTTAGTTATGAATGGGTGTTGAATTTTGCCAGGTACTTTTTCTGCATCAATTGATATCAGTATATGATTTTTCTTCTTTAACATATTATTATGATGGATTATATTGATCAATTTTCAAATATTGAATTAATCTTGCCTTGCTGGAATAATACCCACTTGGTCATAGTGTATAATTCTTTTTATATATTGCTGAATCCTGGCCTCTAATATTTTGTTCAGAGTTTTTGTGTCTGTATTCATGAGGGATATTCGTCTGTAGTTTGTTTTCTCTCTCTCTCTCTCTCTTTTAATATTATCTTTGACAATATTGAATTTTTCACATCTAGAAATTCCATTTGGTTTTTTTTTAATATCTTCCTTTTTTATCCTCATTTTCCCCATGTTTTCCTTCACATTTTGAACAAATGTCTTGTTTACTCACCATCATCTGTTATTTCTGGACCTCTGTCTTTTGACTGATTTTCATTCTGGTTATAGGTCCCATGTTCTTGCTTTTTTTTTTGTACATCTGATATTTTTTTGTTTGAATGCTGGTCATTGTGAGTTAAGTTGTTGAGTGATTGGATATCTTTTAAAAGTGCTGGCCTTTTTTGTGGCAGGTAGGTAAGTTACTTGCTGACCTGATTGATCCTTTCAAGGTTTGTTTTTGTATTTTGGAGTCTCTAGCAGCCTTTAGGGATAGTTATGTCCTACTACTGAGGTGTGACCTTTTCCTCCCATAATGCACTGGGTGGCCAATGAAATGTCTGCATTCCAACCTGTGAGAGTTTGAATACTTCCCAGTCCTCTGTGAGCTTTGGGAACTGTTCATCTTTCCTCTTGTTTGCCATGCCTGTGGAGTTCCAACCTACTCGTACACAGTATTCAGCAACAAACTCAGGGATGCATTATATCTCTGATGCTCCTTTTCTGAGTGGCTCTACCTTCTGTAGTGGTCTGTCCTACAAATTACAGCTACCTCAGCCTCCACAAATTCCAGTTACTCCCCACATTTCAGTGAAACCATTGTGTTCTAAATTGGTTCAGAATTTAGAATGCCAGAGTGGTTATGGTACTCAGCTGTTCATTTGTCTCCTCTTAGCAACCACAGCCATGCACTGCCTGTTGTCTAATGTCTTAAAGTGTTTTTTTAAATATATATTTTGTCCACATGTGTAATTATTTACAGTGGGAGGGCAAGACAGGTTCCAGTTGCTCCATTGTGGCAGAACTTCCAAGTAAGTCATTGGATTCATTTCATCTAGAATAAAATGCTTGTGAAGTATGAAGGAGTTATACTTACAGTACCCATTCCAGTGCGTGGCACATAATAGGCTTAGATTTAATACTAGGTATTATGATTATAATGATTTTCATTGATATCATTTGGTGTGGGCTCTGTTAACCCAAGGATATACTGACAGCAGAGACTTCTGACTTATCTTTTTCATTTTAATTTATCTGAGGAAAGCATACCGAATTAAACCGTACACTTGTAAATTTGCATAAATACTACCAAAGCTGATACCTACTATACAGATTGCCTCTTAGAAAGTAGTAGATTGAAAAGCAATAGGAAAAGATTTAAAGTTCAGACTTTGATTTCCAGCCTTAGTCAAGTAGAAATTTCATTTTGTATTCTCTTTACAAATGTTATTCAAGCACAACGGTGATTCAAAAGTAACTGATTTTCCCCACTCAAATAAAAAAGTAAGCAACTCAATGAAAAAGTCATCTGGCTTAAGCCAGCAAAAGCATAAAGATTTATTAAGTATTAAGTATTATTAAGTACTTTTTATTATTTACTATATTTATTATTTATGAGTGGAGAAAGGTGATATAATGTACTAAGAACTCTTCTACTAAAATTAACTAGAATGCATATTGCTTGGAGATGGAATGGTGAGGTGTTGAAATGTATGTAAGAACATAATACTCCTAATACAGGGAAGCATAAATGAAACCAAAATTAGTCTCTATAATTCTTAATAAATCTTCAGTTACCTTGCAAAGTGCATGAGCACTGTGAGGCAGAGAAGAGCAATCCTCTTTGGAAGTCTTCTGGTTGGAAATTTCCTTGGGTGGCCCCATCATCGGAATCACCCCATATGCTCACCACCAGCATGTGACACCGTGAAGTCCTCAGCTGCAAGCCAGTTGGGGGTAACTGATTCAAATAGAAGTGTAGGCATGTTAGTTTGTAAAATGGGCCAACAGAGTCAATCTAAAGGTATCTGTGAACTGTGCATTGCTCCACGGTTCCTCCAGAGCACATATGCTGTGGAAATAGCTGCTAGCTATTTGGGCTTCTGACTGGCATGGAGTTTTATCATAAACTAATGTCATTGAATCCCAAGTATAGCTCTAAGAACACTGGTGATGAAAGCCAGACTGGGATAGGGTTGGGACCCTCTCTGGGCCATGGTTCTTTGGTTCCTGGGTCTTACATATTTGATGAATGTCTACAGAAAAAGTTCATCCTATTTTCTCCTGCCATTCTCTATTCCTACCAAGTCCTTCCAATCCAGTGAGTCCCAAGAAGAGATAAATCTGAGGATCTTAGACTTCTCTCAACTATATTAGAGCCACTTAGAGGTCTAAGAGCCAAAACATGTATTAGGGCTGCTCTGAACTTGAACTTGGCATTTACATCCCTAGGGAAGCTCTGGACCAGAGCAGGACTGGGTGGGCTGGACTGACAGCTCTAGAACTGCCCAAAATTTAGGGAATTAAAAGGGTTTGACACTGACATTAAACTTCTGAAGCAGGGTGGGGCTTTTGAGTTTTGCTAGGCTATAGAAGTAGGGAGAAGTCAGGCCATTTCTGTAGCTATTGCTGAAAAGGTAACAGAGCATCTTATTTCAGAATTTGCAGTATTCAGATTGCCAGGAAAAGAAAGCTATTGTTTAGTAAATACATCAATTAAGCTTGTCTTCCTAAATGGATGGAAAGCAGTACTGATGTGTATATTTGTCAAGGCCTTTGATTTCATCCTTTTACCGCTTCTCAGCACGTTCCTGTTTATCTGTCTCTTCAACTAGTCTACCATGTAATGCCGTTTGTAATAGTTTAGTCTATGCCCTTTTCCAGTCAGAGTGATTGCCCCATTAATAGACAGAAAACCTTTGAAAGAGGTTGGTAAGAGGCAATCAATTTCATGTCTTTCGTATTGATATAAATGACTATATTTATTGCAGGAAACAAATTCGCTTAGACACTACTGAATTATAAGCAATCTAGTAGGACCTAGACGTAGTAAATGTTTTATTTGACAGATTTTACTTTAAAAATAAAGCAGTCCGCTGCCAGGTATGAAAAAAGTGTGAAGTGAAACAGACGTGAACCATTTTAGTTTGAGATTCTGCCTCGAAAATGGTCTGTGAGTGACATATGGTGGTTTTATAAACACGAGGTAAACCGATGGCAGACAGAAAAGCTCTTTAATACTAATTAAGTAAGCCTGGAAGTAATTACCCAAGTGTACACTGAAATATTGCCTTTGAAAATGGACAGAATATTTGATTTTGCTCTTTTGTTTTAGTCGATGACTATAGCAATGCTAGGAATTTAAAAAAATATATATATATCACTTTTTACATTTATCTAAGCAAATGGAGGTATATTTAAAGTTTTCTTTTTCTCATTTTCACGCTTTTAAGAAAGATTGCCTCAATTTGAAGTATCCTCTCTTCAGCTTCGATGTGATATCTTTAAGAGGTGTACCCGTTTTGTATTGACTCATACACACGCTTTAAAATCACACAAAGATGGCTTTGTTTGTGTAACTTCTACTAACAAGCTATTTCTTGTAAGTTGGCCTTTGGACCACAGTGATATCAGCCCATGTTCCGGTTTGTTAGTTTAAACTAGGCTTTCTCTGAGGGGATCAAGGATGCTCACAAATGTTGGGTGTAGCAGCGTCAGGAGCCCCAGGTCACGGTTTTC
The DNA here is from genome assembly GCF_059928025.1 of Delphinapterus leucas. Classification (NCBI taxonomy): domain Eukaryota; kingdom Metazoa; phylum Chordata; class Mammalia; order Artiodactyla; family Monodontidae; genus Delphinapterus; species Delphinapterus leucas. The sequence goes on from NC_143136.1 coordinate 10,135,710, forward strand.
ATTATGGGGGAAGGACGGACGGACTGGAGCAGATGTGAGCTTCCCTCGGGGACCATTTCCCAGGGGAGATTATTTCAGGACTGGACTCACCCCAGACATCACAACTGTCATTCCTTAGGGGGCCCTGATGTTCTCCCTCAGCATTTCAATCCCTCCCAGAAGCATTTCCAGGGATTTTGAAAGAGGAGTACATTTTCATAATTGACTCAGGCTAGGCACATGTCTGTGACCTAGAACTATCCAGAAAATAGTCAAATGCCCAGGCTTACACAATCAAACACTTAGCTACAAAAAGAAAAGAACCATAAACTGTGAGTTCTTTGGCTTTCCGGAGTTTCAGAAAAACAAATAAGAAGATTCAGCTGACTAAATCCAAAACAAAATATATTTCTTTAGTAAAATCAGGAGCCCAAGTTTGTTTTTCTGATAAACTTCAAAAGGTTTATTCAGATATGGGAATCAGCTTCAGATAATGAATTCAAAAGATTAAAGGAGATTCTTTTTACCGGTGCCATTTCTTTTTCTTTTTTAAGCTTTACTTAAGTAAAGGATCCCTTGTCTGGAATTCTGGGAGAGTTCTGCACTTTATACAAACAGCCAGTTGGGCTGCATTGCAGGAGATCATGACCCCAGCCTTAGATCTTTGCTGAGCTGGAGAAGTGACGGGGGACAGAGCCGCTGGGGCAGCTAGCCTGGCTCACTGCCGCTTTTCTTCATCTCCTTAGGTGAAGAGTGTGACATCGACATCAATGAATGTGACAGTAACCCCTGCCATCACGCCGGTACCTGCCTGGACCAGCCCAATGGTTATACATGCCACTGCCCACGTGGCTGGGTGGGAGCAAACTGCGAAATCCGTGAGTATTCTGCCGCTTAGCCACTGTGACTTACCGTTACATTTTCATTCAATGAGAAGAGGATGCGCCAGCCCCACAGCACTCACAGGTGAGGCAGTGAGGCCCAAGGGGTACCCTGAGACCCCCGTGCCTCCCGGATCCCAGTTGAGGACTTTGGCTCACTGTGTATGCTGCTTCCCTCCTTCCTGAGTCTGAATCCAGCCTTTCCACCAGGATGAGAATGTGCAGATGTCATCCAGAGTTCGCGGCTGCTAAGACAGCCAAAAATGTGCTTAGCAGAGAAGCATTAGAATCGCATCAGAAAAGAGTCTTTGTGTTGAAAGCATTAAAAAAAAAAAACCACACAGAATGTAAATTCACTTCGCATTTTTTGTCTTCAAGTGTCTTCAAACGTATTAGGTTCCATCAATTGCCTGGAGAAAAGTTCCGTGAGGATGAGCGCATGAAAGAAACTCTGAAAAATACTTTGAGCTGCTTAGAGCGAGGTGTTCTCTACAGATGGACTCACAGAAGTTTGACAGTGTCAGGATCAGGATTTTATATGTTAAAATCATGTATCTGCTAGGACTGAGGTGAAAATGAGAACTGCCCTGGAATTGGGTTTTCATTGTTTTGTAAATCGCTGAAAGCTCAGCGTTGAAGTGTGTTTTCTTCCCATTTAAATTAGTCAGGGTCGTTGGGTTGGGCTGTGTCATCAAATCTCCCTCCTGGGCCCTCTCGCCCACTCTCTTACTCTTCATCAGGCAAAGACAGCTCATCTGCTGTGTGAGTTTGGAAGGAGACAGCTCAGTATACACAGCCCTGTCTGTCTGTCTGCCTCTTGGGCTGGCCTGTCTGCTGCCTCTACTCCTCCACGCTGTACATGTTTCAAGAACAGGCCCCTCACTGGTGGTCCAGCACCGCCTATGACTGCACGGGCTTGTCTAATTCTTGGTGTGTGTCCCAAGTGGGGCGTGGCCAGTAACAGGAAACCTTCTTATCCACAAATATGGACCATATTCTTCAGCATCAACTTGACCAGTAATGAAGGTGTTGTTTGGGCTCCTGTCTGCTCACTCTTTGTCTTTCATCTTGGCTCAGGACTTGAGAGAGGAAGAGAGTAATTCCTTTTAGGTCTCCCGCTCGTCCTTTCCAAATACCCCTGTACAGAAAGGTTTTAGGACCAACTGAAACACTCTATTGTTGAAGAAAGGGAAGGAAAGGGATTCCAGTGGTACAGATGCTCAGGGCTGTGAACTGATGCAGGATGTTAAGACTAAAGTAGGTATAGGATGTTAAGCCCAGTCTGGTGAGATCAGCTGGTGGCAAGGATCCCAGATTTGGGCCAACAGGACCTCGGTCCTCGCCCTGGCTGGGGCACTTACGGTGTGGCTACGTTTAGTGGTGCTGAGCCTCAGTGCACTTGTCCATAAAATAGGACCAGTTTTCATTATAAAATTGGATAATTCTGTGAAATGACAAATTTCACGCCTTGGGGCAGAGGAAAATCTATGTATAATTTTAAAATCCTCGGTGTGAAGAAGTCAGGAACACAAAGGATGCCCTTAAGAAGTTTTGAAGTAAAATCTTTTAACTATAAAAAAAAATCTAGCTTTACTTCCTTCTGGTGATGGATAAGATAGGCAAAAGATATACAGGGATGGAATAATACGGACAAAAGTTGGCTTCGTGGTCTAGCTCCGTCATGGACAAGTGTACCTCAGCCTTGTCTTCCTCACTTGTAAAATGGTGATAGAAAAGTTGCTGTGAGGCTTAACGGAGGCAAATTTGTGCAGATCTCTGCTACGCAGTAGGCACTAAATAAGTGTTTGCTGCTTCTCTTTCCTTCTGCGCCACTGTAGCCCTTATACTATGAGCTACTCCTGGCAAACACTAGCCTTTGGCACTTTTCAGAGGGCACAGGCCACTCTGAGCAGCTGGGTGTGATGGGACCCATCACACATCTCAGCACACACCTGGGTTCTCTGTTCGCCCAGAGTAGCACTTGCCATTTGATGATCTCATTTGCACCCCTCCATTCAGCCAAAGGTGTTAAAATAAATGTCATCACAGATTAGGCTCTACTGGGTCCCCATGTTGGATGCTTCCATCCTTGACCTGAGCATAAGAATGGAGAATAAGCATATAAGGTTTGTGATAGCACACAGGTGGAGCTGGTGGCCAGTGCCAAGAGAAATGGATCTGAATCAATGGAATGGATTCAAAGCAGAAGTGGAAGCAGAGTTTGGACTGTCAGTGGGCAGAGAAGATATAAGAGGTCTCCTGTCCTGTATGAGCCATGGGACCTATGGCTCTGAGGTTCCTTTCTAACCCTGAACATCTGTGATCTTCTGAAGTGGCTAGAAACCAAGAGGAGGGTGCCTGAATGACACAAGGTCAGGTTGGTAAGTCTCAACAGGAAAGCTCAGATGAAGCAGAGAAGAGGGAGAACTGTGGCCCATGTAGCTCCATAGCATGGTGGGCTCCAAGTTGTCAAAGGCAGTAATGGGGCTTCCCACCAGCCTGACCTCTGCTTCCTGAGGCCATTCACCTGCCCTCCTTTCTTGTTCACTACACTTTAGTCACATTGTCCTCCTTTCCCTTCTTTGAGCAGGTCCCAGTCATTCCTGCCATCAGGGCCTTTGCCTGTGCTGTTCCCCATGCCTGGAGCTCTCTTCCTTGCGATTTTAGCACAGCTGTCTCCTTCTCAGCTTTTAGGTCTCAGCTTGAACGTCACCTTCTCAGATGCCTTCCCTGACCACCTGTGTTTGTTTCCTACTGCGGCTGCAACGAATTAGCGCAGATTTCATGGCTTGAAACATAACATGACTGTCTTCCTTCTGGAGTTTCTAAAGAACCTTCTTCTTTGCCTTCTCCAACTTCTAGAGGCTGCCTACCTTCCTTGGCTCGTGGCCCCTTCCTCCATCTTCAAAGCCAGCAATCACGTCTCTCTGACTCCTGCTTCCATTGTCACATTTCCTTCTCCAGATCTCTCATATCCCTCTTTCACTTATAAGGACTCCTGTGATTACTTTGGGCCCATGAAGGTAATTTAGGATAACCTATCCATCTCAAGACCGTCAGCTTAATCGCATCTGCAGAGTTCCTTTTGCCGTGTAAGGTAGCATAATCAAAGATTCTGGGGAATAGTATGTGTTCATCTTTGGGAGACCATTATTTGGCCCACCATAGCACCTTATCAGCAGTGTTTCATTACTCCCATTTGTTCTTAAAAATTATAACATTTGGAGATGATTTAGCATTACTGTTTTTCTGTTACAGCATCACCTTAATCACTGTAATAAGTATTCGCATAAACATAACTTAAACTGATTAAAGGGGCAGGATTTGGTGAATAGAATGGGTGCTGCTCTTAAGAACAGGGATCTGGGTTGCTCCTGCCACCCAACCAATCACCAGGCAGGAGGAAGTTCATTTTATCTCTCTGGAGCTCAGTCTCTTCATCCCTAAAATGAAGGATTAAGTAAAATGGTTAGTTTTCTTCCTTCCAGCCCTAGAATTGTTGGATTCACCCTCAAAGTAGTGTCATATTCTGCCAGGAAGCACAGGTTATAATAAGGCAGGCATTTCCTATTGCCTTTTCCTTACAAAACACCGTAGGATGTTTCCTATTGCACGTGGAAAAGAGAAATTCAGAAATTCGTAGAATACGTGTGTGATACTCGCAAACACACGCTGAGAGTTCGTGCAGATTCCAGTGAAGAAAGGGCTGTGCATGTGGAAATGAGTCTACTTTGTCATCAGCCAACACTAGATTCAGAAACCTCAATGGGATTTACATGCAAATTAACACCATTTTAGTGGTTCCATGGCTCGCATTCCTAACGTTTACCCTAATAATGGATCGTTTTTAGAAATTTGCCCTTTAGAGTTATTATCTGGCCCCCAATCAGTAATAAGAAGCAGAAATCTAGCAGACCACACGTATTTATCAAAACCATCAAAAACATTGATCCAGAACTATCCTAAAAGGATCATGAGAGTAGCTATGATGTGTTTTTTGTTGTTTGTTTTTTTGCAGTATGTGGGCCTCTCACTGTTGTGGCCTCTCCCGTTGCGGAGCACAGGCTCCGGACACGCAGGCTCGGCGGCCACGGCTCACGGGCCCAGCCGCTCCGCGGCCTGTGGGATCTTCCCGGACCGGGGCACAAACCCGTCTCCCCTGCGTCGGCAGGCGGACTCTCAACCACTGCGCCACCAGGGAAGCCCAGCTATGATGTTTTATACATATTCTGAGACAAATGCAAACCCTAAGTTCTAGAAACTAACAAAACAAGCCTGCTGAAATTTTAATTCTGACACTTGTTCTTAACCACCTTTGGACTGATCAAAAAATGTGGGGAGGATTTTAATAAAACTTTTGCCTTCCTAAAATCGAAGTCTAAAATTCAAAATTCTTATAATTCTCTACATAGTGGAATGTTTTGTATCATTTGTGTTGGAGCTTTAAGGTCTATACAGTTAGAGTTACAGACAGTCCTGCTGACTGAGAGTTGGCTAGTTCTATATACTGAGCAGTTGAATCGATGGTTAAACTATTGAATTAATGATATTCTGCAGTTGAGAAATAGGGGAACAGGGCATCTTGGATTTATGCATTCAACGAATAACCAAGGCCCTCTTATTGTAAGATGTTAAGCATAGTGCCCAGGATATAAAGATTAATGAAACAGCTCTTGCCTTCTCCTCATCCAAGGGTGGGTCTTCATATGTGACAGGAGTTGCTGTGAGACTTCGTGCAGGTAGCTCCAGGAACCCAGGGAAGGAGCAAAGTTGGATATCTGGGGCTTCTTCTTCCCAAAATGCATGGAATTTAATAATGCTTGAAGAAACCCATCAAACAGTTATGTTATATGAGCAGTCCTTATCGTACAAATAGATTCGGATCTTTGGTTCTCATTTTTATAAATGAGATTTTTTTTGTAAACCAGGATTTTTAAAAAACAAAACGAATTTGGGATTAACATACACACACTGCTGTATATAAAATAGATAACCAACAAGGACCTACTTTATAGCACAGGGAACTATACTCAATATTTTGTAATAAGCTCTAAGGGAAAAGAATCTGAAAAAGAATATATATATATGTACATATATATATATATATATATACACACACACACATATATATATATACATAAAACTGAATCACTGTGCTGTACACCTGAAACTAACACAACATTGTAAATCAATTATACTTCAATAAAAAAGAAAACAAAATAAAATTAATTAATCTTCCTCCCCATGGAGACTCCCCACTTCACTCCCCAAAGGTAACAACTGTTACCCATTTATTGTGGATTCTTCCAGATGCTTTCAGTCACTGTATAAAGTCCCATTTTCTCCCGTACAAATGGGACTATTCTGTACATACTGTTCAGCATCTTGCTTTTATGCTTAGTAATAGATCTTGAGTGTTTATCCATGTTGGCTTATGCAGATCTTCCTCAATTTTTTTAACACCAGACAGTATTTCCATTTTTTAGATGCTCTATAATTTATTTAATCATACCCCTATTGATAGACAGATAACTCATTTTCAGGTTTTTGGTATTAAAAACAACAGTAGAGTGAAAATTCTTATATATTCTTGTGTGAGAATATCAGTGGGATAAATTCTTGAAAAGGAATAGTCAAATTAAGGGGTTCTTGAATTTTTCATGAGCATGTATTTATATATTGGCTCTTTGCCAATAAAACTTTTCCTCTTGGAAGCAATGGTGTTGGGGGTTGAAGTTGACTCACAAGTCCCACTTCATCCACAATTACCTTACTAAATACTTTGAACACCAAGGCTGCATCCTCCACTGACCTCTTGGGAAGCGATCGTGGCTAGATGTGGGGAAGCAGCCTGATTACGGGAAGGACATTACTGTGGACTTGTGCGGTCCCGGTTTTGAATCCCAGCTCAGGTAGTTACTCCTGGTAAACAAGAGCTCTGAGCCACAGGCCTTGATAAATGGGGTAATACCTGTGAATAACATAGTGCAGTACAGTGCCTGGTTCACAGTAAGTGCTCAGTAAATGGTTGCCTTAGTTGCTGTCATTAGTTGTCACTCCGAGCAGTGAGCAGCCTCTGGGTGTCCGTTCAAAGTGAAATTTCCCCGCCTCTGATGGAATATTGATAAATTAGATGTTTTTGAGATAACTTCTGATTTTCTAAACGTACTGAATATTTTAGGATAACAGGCATTCTGTAGATACGTAGTTTTATTGATGCAATTAGACCTTGACTTTTCTGTTGCAAGGTAGATACAGGTATCCCACGAGGGGAGTCTTCATCCTCCCTTCCTGACGGGTCCTGATGGATGCATATAGCAGAGAGAAGTGTTTCTCAGGCCTTTTGACTGCAACCCACAGTAAGAAATATACTTTGCATTTTGATGCGGCACATAGCATACAGTGTCTCTCCCACACACACAAAACATGAAGTAGTACTTACTTTACAAGTGTGACACGCTTTTATATGGTTTTCTAAACTTTTTTTTCTAATGCAGTCTGGCCCCGATACATTGATTTCCACATTGTGCAGTATGGAAAACATTACTTATTAAGTGTTTAGAGCCAAAGTGTGTGGTTCAAATTCAGGTTCTGCCACTTATTACATGTGGAAACCTGGGCAAGATTCTTTTCCCTTGTAGGTTATTACAAAATTTTGAGTATAGCTCCCTGTGGTATACAGTAGGTCCTTGTTGGTTATCTATTTTATATATAGCAGTGTGTATATGTTAATTCCAAATGAGTTTTATTTTTTAAAAATCCTAGTTTATACCAGAATGAGAACCAAAGAACTGAATCTATTTGTACAATAAAGACTGCTCATATAACATAACTGTTTTGATGGGTTTCTTCAAGCATTATTAAATTCCACGCATTTTGGGAAGAAGAAACCCAAGACAACCAACTTTGCTCCTTCCCTGGCTTCTTTGGAGTCCCAGCTGCTTCTTGTATAAAAGGGAGATAGTAACAACGTCCACTTCGGAGCATCGTACGAGGAATAAAGGACCTAACACACTTAGAATACTGTTCAGCACACATTGAACTCTCAATAACCGTTTGCTTTTATTAACCAAAATGCTGAACAAAATAATACAACTGTCTATTTGATGTCGCCCCTTGGGTGTCTTAAAGGCACTTCCAATTCAGCATGTACAAAACAAAACTCATGAGCTTCCACTCAAACCTGGTTGTCTTGCCGTGTCCCCTGCTTGCCTCAGGCACTTCATCCGTCCAGGGATACAAACCAAAGGCCAAGAAATTTGACACTACCTTTGTCTCTCCTCACTGGCCTCTGCAAGCTGCATAGTCTGGTGAATTCCACCCCTGACTCACACCCACATTCCTTCACCTCTCTGTCTCCACCCCTCTCACGCAGGCCAAACCACCACCCGCTCCGCCAGATGCCGCAGTAGCCTCTGACCTGGCTTCTACCCTAGCCCCTCAAACCCTTTCTTCATATACAGCCAGAAGCAACCTTTCTTTTCTTTTTGCTTCCTTTCTTTCTTTTTAATTTTCCAAAAGTATTTTACGTTTTCATTATTTAAAAAATTTTTTCATTGTGGTAAAATACACATAACTATCTTAACCATTTTTAAGTGTAAGTACATTTATATTGTATACAATATTTAAGTACATTTATATTTATATTGCAACCATCACCACCATCTTTCCTCAGAATTCTTTTCATCTTGCAAGACAAACTCTACACCCATTCAACAGTGACTGCCCATGCTTCCACCCCATCTCGCCCAGCCACCTTCCCTCCCTCCCTCCCTCCCTCCCTCCCTTCCTTCTGTCACCCGCCCCGCTCCCCAGCCTCTGGTAACCACCATTCTACTGTCTGGGGTTTTTTTTCCCTATATGTTGCACGTATAAGTGACATCATGCAATATGTATCTTTCTGTGTCTGGTCTATTTCACTCAGCAGAATGTCCTGCAGTTCATCTATGTGGTCGTAAATGGAAGAGGCATCTTTTCAAAGTGCAAATCTGAACCCTCAGACCCTCCCTGCAACCACTGTTTCCATCCTTGCCCACACCAAGTTGCTATTAAAGTACATCAGTGGGGCTTCCCTGGTGGCGCAGTGGTTGGGAGTCCGCCTGCTGATGCAGGCGACACGGGTTCGTGCCCCGGTCCAGGAGGATCCCACATGACGCAGAGCAGCTGGGCCCGTGAGCCATGGCCGCTGAGCCTGCGCGTCCGGAGCCTGTGCTCCGCAACGGGAGAGGCCACAACAGTGAGAGGCCCGCGTACCGCAAAAAAATAAATAAATAAAATGCATCAATGACTAAAGAGCAAAGGCCACACTCTTGCCTATGGGACTGGGAGGGCTGCCCCTACACTGTGGGGAGGTGCCCCGTCTTCACTCAGACAGTCTCCGCCTTGCTGCCTTGAGCGGCCACCCTGTCCTCCTTCCAGCTCCTCACTCTACTTTCCACCTCCTTCCAGGTCTTTGCCTGGGACAGCCTTCACTTTGCTGTTCTCCATCCCTGGTGACTATGCACTCACCCTTAGAGCCACACTTGCTGCGGACCCCCATCACAAAAGCTCTCCTGATCCCCAGTTAGATGGCGAATCCCTCGTCCCCTCTCAAAGCAGTGCCGCTCTGGTCCCTCATGGCTTAGCACACTTGGACTTAGCCAAGTGGCTTAGCCCACTTTTCTCTCAGTTTTCCCTTGCTTCTTATCCCAGGCACTCAGCACCATGCTCAGCATATAGTAGGTGCTTATTGATAACTGGTTCAGTGATGGGATCGCTAGGAGGGAGGCGAGCTGTGCCTTCCATTCCCCCCTGCTTCTGCATCGTCTGAAGATTAATGAGAGTGTTAACTTTTTTCAGTCTCATTGACTGTTTTGATTGTCCACCGAACTTTTAGCTACAGAAAACATAAAGAAATTTGAAATCCCGCCTCACAGTTATTCTAGGCTGCAGATGGTTCAAAAATTATCTAGCTATCTAAGTGACATCTACTCAAAACAGACTTTCATTCCTTTACTTTCAGACTCTTTTTAAGTCTGAAAAAGACTTAAAAGTAGGTGGACAAATTAGTCAAGCTAGATTCACCTGGGTAAATGAAAAAACAGATGTGGGAAATGTATTTTAGAATTAAATTTGTCTATCGAATGAGGTCTCTTTGGTGGAGTGGAGGTGGTTGGTGGGTCTCGTTTTATCCTCAGCTTGGCCGCTGACTACCTGCTTTACCTTGAGCAGAGGCTCCGAGTCCAGCCCCTACGTAGCTCCTATTTTCGTACCGATTGAAATGTTAAAGGCGAAAGCACTTTAGAAGATACAAAACCTCAAACAGATTGAATTTAAACCGAAATGCAAATGCTCCCTGAGACCCAGAAGTGCGACATTTTTTCCCTGAACAGTTGGTGTGCATGCGTTCCTGGTCATGCATGTGCCGGGGCTGGTGAGGTCATCCCTTCCAGTGTGCTCTGGTGCATGATTTTTCTCCGAGCCCTGCCGCAGCCACTATAGTAAATGATTCATGCACTGGGACTCCCTGTATGCGGCAGAGCGATGACTTATGGACCGGGAGATGGCAGCTGCAGCCACCTGCTACAGATACATTTGCTGCCTCGCAGACCAAATGTTGGATTTATTCAGATCCAGCTTGCCTCCTAATCCACCTAGCGTGCAAAGCAGCCACATTCACTTATCAGACAACTTTTAGATGACAGTAGGGTGGAAAAAGCAAGGGGCAGGGGCAGGGAGGAGAAACAGAGGTTCAGGAGAAATTTTGAGAAAGTTTTCCCGAAAGTCCAAACAGCTTGGAATTCAGAGTTTGGGGAAATAGAGCAGATGGTCAGAAATGCAAGCGATTTAGGCAGCTCATCAGGCCTGGGGCGGTGTGCCGAGCACGTAACCTAGTACCGTTGGTTTTCTGCTTCAGTGGCCGTGTGCCGTTGTGCACTGGCTGTGTATACACAATCAGTGTGATGTGTAAGCTATTTACGTGAAGGTGTGATTGACCATAGGAGCTCATCAAGAACTTGTGTGGCTGCCACATGATCAGATCTGAGCGCTCCCCCAAGCTGGAGTAGAAAGAGTATTGGCTGCCCTCGTGACAATGCTCAGTGAGTGTTATAGCACACCCTGTGAGTGCTGGACTCTGGCCTACAACTGAATTTTTCAGAGAATGTTGAAATACTTGGAAATCAAGTGAGTCATGCTTCTCTTTCAGCCAGAAAGATGACTTGTCTCTCTCCATGTGCACCAGGTTACTGCCAGATGAAAGGGCTGCCAATCTGGGACTGAGTCTTGGTTTCACAAAACACTCCCTCTCTTCCACTGCGGCCATTAATTTGCAGTGATTTATGTCGTTCCATCTGCCTGCGTGTGCGTTGGCTGCACGGGCTTTGTGATCAGGAAGGCAGGCTCGAGTGGCAAAACCAGACTTCGAGGGCCTTGGTGTAAAACTCAGGAGCCAGAAGATCTGGACACACACTCAGAAGTCACTTCATTCATCCCGTTCTTCTCAAACTCTCAGGAACCATCCAGGCTCAGGGCATGGGTCAGTTTTCCATTAGGCTTCTAGGAAAAAGGTCTGCACACTCGGATCCTTGTTTGGGTGTTTACCTGTGCTCTTGTGCAGATCGTAACGTTTCAAGGGAAAGAATAGCTGATTCTGAGACTCCAGTGTCACTGAAGATGTCGCTAAGATGAGAGTATGAGGACCCAGAGGTGACAAATACTCTCACCTAAAGTGGGACAGTGGAAAGAGGCCTGAGGATTTCACAGGAAGACAGGCCCATTCCCACCCACCCCTGAACCCCATTTCCAAGCACCCAGAGTCCTAAGGTGGAAATCATGGCCTGGAGGTGATGGTGGTGGAGGTGGCGGTGTGAGTGAAGTAGAGAAGGCATCCTCTTTCCCAAGTTCAGTTTCTCTTTGATCTTATCTAGCCCTTTTTAATCTTCACAGCTTCCTTTCAAATCCTGGTCACATCACCTGAACCATTCCATTTGTATGCAGGTCTGTAAACGGGACATAATTAGACACTCTTGACCTGTGCCAGATACAGCGATGATGTCCATCCATCCACTTTTTTCCTGCCCATCCTGGTTGGTGTTTTTTGAATGGGCACAGGGCAATCCCGATAACCCTCAGCTCAGAGTGTGTGCCTCAGAGGATAGGGTCTTCCTCCTCTGTATCCTTCCCTCTTCCACCACTGCAGCTGCTCCTCCTTAGGGACCACCCACCATGAGCCCAGCAGTGGACTTCCTTACTTTTCTTTACATGTTTTCTAACTTAACGCTCACAGCAAGCTTATAGGTTATATGTTGCAATTTTCATCTTATAACGGAAGAAATTGAGGCTCAGGGAGGTCAAGTAAACCTTGCAGCTGGGATTGAAAGCAAGCTTGGTGTGATCCCAAGGCTCACACCCCTTCTGCTAGTTATGCTGGAAGATAATCCCATGGGTGTTTTCTTCAGATGACTTTTGCTTACTTTTTAATTATTACAAACGGACTGCATTCTTCTCTCTCTTTTTTTTTAAGTTGGAAAAGACTGAGATGTGTAAAGAAGGAAATAAAAATCCCATGCAGGCCTGCTTTTCAGAGATCACTGTCGTTAGCACACTGCTGTGTGAGGCAGAGGCTAAGAATTTGGACCCAAACTTGCCAACATGCTCACCCGGGAAGTGACATCAGCTTCCTAGACGTTGTCTGTAAAGTGGGGAGAAGGAATAATATATCTTCCGGGGGTTGTGATGATTAAATGAGATGTTTTCAAAAAGCTTAGCATAGTAAGAAAACAACAAATGTTCATCATTGGTATCACTCCATCCTGAGCTTTTCAGTAAGGTAGACGTTGGAAGCTCATATGTGATTGTACTCTACAACTAGGTTCTGTTTGGTAACCCTTTTTTTTTTTTTATTCTTTTGCCATTTGGTGAATATCTCTCCGTCTCACTAAGAGTTGAATATTTAGGTTGTTTCCCATTTTTCCACTTTTACGAATTGTGTTGTCTGTTGGTGGGGTAGAGAGAGAATATGGGGTTGAGAGACTCTAGCTATATCTATAACGTTTTATTTCTTAAAAAAAAAAAAAACCTTTAAAAATATGAAGCAAAGAAGGTCAAATAGGAACATTTATTAACTTTGAGCGGTGAGTACGTGGCTGTCCGTGCTGTTTTCTGAACTTTTTTCTAAATGTGTGATAGTTGATAATCTAACATTTAAAAATTGTGCTGCTGAGATGAAGATCCCTGCACCCAGGGCTTTATGCATTTATAGGACCGTTTCCTCAGCATAAATTTGGAACATTGAAATTTCTGGGTCAAAGGAAACTCCATGCAGTCCGCACAGGGGCTGTGTACCCATTCACACAGTCCCCATTTCTGTACCCCTGTCAACTGTGGTTATCAAAATTTAAAAATAATATTTGGGAACTGATATAGGAATTGCATTTTTAAAAATAATTATGAAGCTAAAGAATTTTCTACTTGTATTTCCTTGGTGAATTCATTTTTATATTCTTTGTGCATTTTTCTATGGCATGTTCCTGTTTTTTCTTAATGATTTGTAAGAGGTCCGTATACAGTAAGGCCTTTGGTCTGGATTATCCATAGAAAACAATTCTTCCCAGCTTGGACAGCCCTTATATTTTAGGTTCCCGATGTGAGGACAAGAAAGTCCTTCCCATTCAAAAGGCCACGCACAACTCATCCGCAGCCGTTCGCTTATTTCTGCCTTCAGACATCCAGTGGAAGTCCGGGCACATGGCGGAGAGCCTCACCAACATGCCCCGGCACTCCCTCTACATCATCATCGGCGCCCTCTGCGTCGCCTTCATCCTGATGCTCGTCATCCTGATTGTGGGGATTTGCCGCATCAGCCGCATCGAGTACCAGGGCTCTTCCAGGCCGGCCTACGAGGAGTTCTACAACTGCCGCAGCATCGACAGCGAGTTCAGCAGTGCCATCGCCTCCATCCGGCATGCCAGGTGGGCGGCGGGAGGAGGCGTAAGGGGGGTGCTGCTCTCACATGTGCATCCTCGGGATCAGGCTTATATTATGAACAGGACTTTACATCCCCAAGGAGGGTTTCAAAGAATAAAACATAAGTTCAAGGTAGTGTTGGGGGACCGGATAATTAGGCTGTTTCATAAGCAAACCCCTTTAATTTGCTGCTGGCTTTCTGTTTTCATTGAATGCATTCATTCATTTTGTGTTTATCTCTGTTATACATATCTGACTCTTCATCACTGTGTGTGAAACATTTTTTTTTATAGTTTATGATCTCGATTTATTTTTTGTTTCATGCCTTATTATGCTGAAATGACTGCATCTCCCGTAAGAAGTCTAAAATATAATACTGCTAGAGTTGCTTCATTTCATGACTTAACAATACCTTCAAGAACCCAAACTCCCTCTATTTCTTCATGTCATCATAATTGGCTTTTTGATATGGTCTCCTATACGTGTTCACTTCTTTATCACTACATTACTACCTAGACAACAATGTCTAGGAGTTGTGAAACATTTTTTGATGATTTTTTGGGGGGATGTGTTTAGCTGTGTTGTTCTTCTAACAGTCAGTGTGAGTATAAATCACCCATTTGATTTAAGGGCTTATTTAAAGAAAGTCAAATGATGGTCATTCGGCTGTTAGAGTTCGTATTGTATAAAATAGTGTCCTCTCCTGGAGGAAAGGCTCCTGTAGAGACAGGAATTAGTGTGGTATCATAGAAAGAGCGTGAGTCTGGGTGTTGGAGCGACATCGTTAAGCCCGACTGCTCCATTACCTGACTGTATTTTATTTTAATTAATTAATTAAATTATTGATTTATTTATTTTTGGCTGCTTTGGGTCTTCGTTGCTGCATGTGGGCTTTCTCTAGTTGCAGCAAGCAGGGGCTACTCTTCGTTGCGGTGCACAGGCTTCTCATTGTGGTGGCTTCTCTTGTTGCGGACCACGGGCTCCAGGCGCAAGGGCTTCAGTAGTTGTGGCACATGGGCTCAGTAGTTGTGGCTCGCGGGCTGTAGAGCGCAGGCTCAGTCGTTGTGGCGCATGGGCTTAGTTGCTCCGCGGCATGTGGGATCTTCCCGGACCAGGGCTCGAACCCGTGTCCCCTGCATTGGCAGGCGGATTCTTAACCACTGTGCCACCAGGGAAGTCCCTGACTGTATTTTAAACCGATGATTTAACCTTCCACAAATACAGTTCCCTCAACTGTGGGAAGGGAGAACTACCTCCTTAAAGAGTTATGACAATCAAATTAAATTACAAATATTTAAAGATTGTATAAACAGATAACACTACATTTACTTCTCCAAATCTATTACAACACGGAAAAAATCAGTTAATCGAATTTTGTTGAGTTTTGCAAGGAGTATTTACTAAAAAGATAATAGTGATATTGTGTATTAAAAGCATCATCTTTTCCTTCAGTTGGCAGAATGATCTAAAGCGCACAGTTCAGAAAGCGAGTGTGCTGTAGCAAAAAGTGGGCTGAGCTTGATGTCTTAAGCTTGAGCCTCCAGGGAACTATTACTTGCATCATCTTTGTTGGGACGTCGTGATTGATATTGTTCAAGACACAAGCAGATCCAGATTCTGTCTGAGTGGCATAGAAGCTCAGAGGTTCAGAAAGTTAGTTTTCTTCCAAAGGAAACCCGCAAACCTAAGACTCGGGTCTTAGCGTGAGCCCAGGGGAAACGAAAACCAGAACCTGGCTTCCAAGGAGAGGAGCCAGTGGATGAGAGAAGTTGGGAGATAGAGAGCATCTGCCCCAAAGCCCAGGGCAACTTCTTCCTGGGAGCTGCACTAGCCTCACTTCTGTAACTTTGGGGGAGAAGAGAGAGTTAACCTTCTTCCAGGTTAAGCCCTACAGATCAGCCTCGTTGTGGGAGCCTTTGTTTAAGAGTCAACAACTCAGCAACACAGCTTCCAGGAAACGTTGAGGTGAATCCCTGCCATCTCATCTTAATTGCTTATTTAACTCTTTCCTCTTGAGTAGAGAGCAGTGAGTTTCATTACTGTATCTCCAGTGGGTCCTGGCACATGGTAGACCTCACTAAAATTTGAGGCCTGAAATGAATGGATGATCTCGGTGAGGGGTTGGCATAGGATGTCTTGACCTGCCTGAGAAGTAGATTCATCCCAGGGCACCAGCTTTGTAAGTGGTACCAGCCTACAGGAGTATTTGGAGTATCTTGAAAACATTGGATGAGAGGTAGAGGATGTTAAAAGGAAAGGAGAGTAGACAAATTCATTTGTTTCTCAGAAGTCTTCCTGAAGGGGCTTAGTTCACCAGGAAAGAGCAGACTCCATAGCTCTATACGGGGATGTATTGGGAGACCCAAGAAATCAGATTCCCTCCACACTCCCCTACCCTGGAGGAATCTCTGACTAAGGTCCTTTTGCATTCAAGAGGAAGAAGAGTATTTTATCTCAGCCCTGGAATAAGTTAAGATGGGTTCTTCTGGGCTTCCTGCTTATATAGCCCGCTGAAAAGATACTTAACTGAATACTCTTGGAAGGAAAGAATAAATTTGAAAGCATTTATAAACCTGGTTCTTATTCGGCACTGATTTATATCAAAAATATTTACTGCAGAATTCCTAAGTAGCGAGCTCCTGCACGCACCAGTGACTGCAGATAAAGCCACTGATGTTAATACAGCGCCTTCCCAAATATCTGAGGACATTCCTGTCTAAACGTTTATTCGGCTATGACCTGTGGCTTCTACAGCATGGTTCTCCAGAGGCCCTGGCTGGATCTCTGGCTGGTTGGCCCTTTTGCCCCTTTTCCTGGAGACCCTGGAAAGGCATTGACAAAAACGGAGCCCTTTTTGCAATTCTCCTCTTCCTAGTTTTGAGCACCAGCCTGTAGCTAACATGCATTTCATGGCCTGTCTCCCTGCCACTAGCCTGGAGGTGACATTGGATCAGAATGACTGCAGCTGAGCAGCTGCACAGGATGCATCCTGACTGGGTCATCTGTGACGTTCCCTAGTGACCCGGGAAGTGTCTGGTGATTCTGACGTCAGCAGTCGGCTGGTGCTGGTGCTGGGTTGAGAAGGGAGGCCCCTCCTTTCCTGTGTTCCACAGCCGCTTTGCTTACACTCAGGCTGGAAAGACTTTGTGACAGACTGGCAGGAGTGAAGCCACAGCTCTCTAAGTTCTGCATCTGAGGTCACACTTCGCTTGCTGATTGCTTACTGCTCTACCAGCTATAAGTGCCCGATCACAGAAAACAAACAAACAAAAAGAGAGCTGGGAAAGGACAGAGTCGCTTTTTCTCAAACAGCATCTCCCGATGTGGGCCTTTTTAAAGTTCACGTCCACCTGCCGTTCCTGGAGGTATTGTTTAGCTGTTGACTTCCAGGGGAATATGAGCTAGAAGAATGTACATACTTTGACCTCCCTCATAACTGGTTTCAGTTTCTTTTGTTTCTTTAGTAAAATAAGGCGCACAAGACTGGTCACCAACTATGACATTTGAGCTGTCAGCGACATTGATACCACGGCTGCACAACTGCTGTTAGTGCTTCTACGATGGTTAACACAGCGAGACACGATGCGAAATCCTTTGCAGAGAGACTGTGGGTGACCCCTATCAATGGTCTTCATCAATGGCCTGTGAAACATTTTAGACTTTGTGGGCCATATGGCCTCTGGGTCTTTGTGACCAGCTCTGCCTTTGTCGTGCGAAAGCACCAGAGGCATTATGAATGGGCACAAACTGTGTTCCAATAAAATTTTATTTAAAAAACAAGCAACAGGCTATTACTAGCTTGCAGACTATAGTTTGCTAATCCAAGGTCTACATTTTAATTTTCTCTAGCTTCCAATTTTTTTTTTTTTAAGCAATTAAGATGCCCCTTTAGGGTAAGGAGAAACAGTGCATTGTTTAAAAAAAGAACAGTTGCATAAAAACTCCTGCCGTAACATAGGCAAGCTCTGACATTGGCTTAGTGCCTGAGAGTTTAAAATGGAATTCTATAGGTATTAGCTTATTCCTTAACATCCACCCAGTTCTGAGACACTAAGGAAGTATAAAAAGCTGTTAGCGTTGGAAATTTAAGTATGAATGCACATTTGTTTTGCACTAACTCTGAGATCACTACTCTGATAGGTGTGGGAGATTGAAGGAGAGTCTTACTTCATTTCACATCTTAGCTTCCATATAGTAGATGCTGCACTTTGGGTGGGGATTTCTGTGTCTCACCTAAGGAATTTGGAGGCTTCTCAGGAGCTGGTTAGGTCATAGTGCAAGGAATCCAGCTCCAATTGTGCTGGGGGTGTTAGTCGTACTTTCACCAGGTACCCTTGCGCCAGCGTTACACTTTGCGATCCAGGCTGAGTTTCCCATGCAGACACAAAGCAATGCTTGTCGTATCTTCAGTTGACTATGTGTGTGTACAGTGGACACGTGGCAGCTCTTGAGTGCCTTCAGCTCTTGCTTTGTTGTGCTCAGTGGATCTGGAACGCTCATCCTCCAACCTGCCTTGTCAATATCCAGCTGCACGACAGCAATGTAAGATCACGGCCCTTTGAACTACAGCTTGTGGATGGATTGCACAACATGGAGGCATTTAACTTTCTAGATTTGGAGGAAACAGATTATTCTTCAAACTGGAATCATATAAAAAATAAAATGGGTATTGTAAACCTGTATTCAACTTATTACGTGGCTTGGATTTTTCCTGCTGGCCAACCGATTGATTCATAGGCTGCATAGGATTCGACGACACTCCCATTGGAGTTCCTGCAGGAAACCGTCCCGTGGCTACCATGTTTGGATACAGAGAGCTTTACACTGGGATTTCCTGATTTTTTAAATTAATTAAATTAATATTATTGGTGGTATATTGTTGCCGGTGTATCTACCTATTTTATGAGAAATAGGTTGTCAAAATGCTTGCTCCTTTAAGTAGGCTCCGAAATCTTCAGACTTGGGAGAAAGTGTTAAGAGCCAGTTGGCTTTTATATTGTTGCCCTTTTCCTCTTCTCAGATTGTGCAGACCTCAGTCAGTTTAGATAAACAGACCTCAGGCTGGAGTCCAATCCATATTTATGCCCACACAACTCCGGACCTTCAGTGAGGCTAACATGTTAGACATAGTTTTATTGAAGACTTTTTAATAGTGCCTCAAGAGCTGTGGTTTCTCAGTGGCAGAATACTTTAACTCTTTATCTTTGCACTTTGCTTGGTGCCTATCTGGCATGATTTGTGCCTTTGCAACTCCGGAAGGCCAATAAATCTTGAGTGAATTGGAATACAAGATTGATGAATGTTTAAAAATAAGAGATCATATGAAGAAGGCAACGTTTTCTCACTTCCCACTTGATTCTACTTCTCATCTCTGTATGTGAGAAGACAGACTTTCCAAGATATAAAAAGAAGAGATAGAAAGGTGGGGAGATGGGATTAAAGCCATGGGAAATAAGCCCGGAGAAGTCCTTGGGGGCCCATCCTGGCAATCCTTTTAAAATTTGAGATTCTTTTAAAATTTCTTTTTTAGTAGGCTCCATTGGACTTGAAACAGTTAAAAAATGTTGTTTATAAAAGGGAGGAGGGGTGGCGGGCTAGTGGGGAAGATTGTTTAAATCGTATTGCACTCCAGGGGCCTTTAGGGAAGGTGAGGTCTTGAAAGGGAAGAGACCACCCAGAAGTTGAATTGGCTTTATTTTAATAATCGCCATTTTAACACTGGTTTGGCGGGAAGTCCTGAGACTGGATTTTGACACTCCTGGCTTCTGCGCTTCAGTCCTGCTGTCAAGGGGTTTTTTGATATATACAAGCCTGTTGGGACAATGGCTTTGTGCTCAGAGAAGAAAGAATGGCCTGTGTGTACATGGGCGTTGGGGAGTGATAGGTGGGTGCCATCGGATGGGCGGTGCCCACACAGATTGTAGACTAACACCTTGTTATTTGAAGTCATTTCCTCTCTCTGCCTTTCTCTGTCCTGGGACCTCAGGTGGCCTCTGAGCCCTCACAGCCCTCCTGCAAGTCCCAGGGGAGAGGCTGTGCACAAATGCAGAGAAGCCCACCCTGCCACTCTGCATTCCAGGCACTAGAGTGGATGTAAAATAGACTTGTCTCTCCAAATCGCTCTGGGTCTGAGAAGAAGACAAATCGATACATGTTTTCTGGAAACCTGTTGTAGAGCCGTCACGCCTGACTGCTCTTCCAAGATTTAACCGACAAGCTTCGCTACTAATTTGGACTCTACAGTTCTGTGAAATCCGATTTTTGCCCTCCCACGCCAAAGGCTAATATTTATACTCATTCAATGTTAATATCAAGAAGTCTTAAATTTCTGTACTAGCTAGAGAGGATATTTGAGAGCACTTTTATAGTTCCATTTGATCCTTGAAGATAAGTTATTGTCACCAATTACCTTTAACAGGACTTGAGAGCCAACAGTTCTCTAACCAGAGTCCTCCCTCCCTGTGATTTCAGGTTTGGAAAGAAATCCCGGCCTGCGATGTATGATGTGACCCCCATCGCCTATGAGGATTACAGCCCCGATGACAAGCCCTTGGTCACACTGATTAAAACAAAAGATTTGTAATCTTTTGGGGGATTATTTTTCAAAAGGATGGGCTACTACATTCATTTAAATATTTTTAAGAAAATGAAAAGCTTAAGAAATCTAAAACGTTAGCTGCTCAAGAGTTTTCGGTAGAATATTTAAGAACTAATTTTCTGCAGCTTTTGGTTTGAAAAAAATATTTTAAAAACGGAATTTGCGACATCCATTAGACTGCGTTTTAACGTACTTTCAGCTCTCTAAACTATATGCTTCGACTAGTGTGTGCGCTTTCCACGGTAGATATTATTACGAAACCCAGATTGTTTTCTGCGGTTGTTACAGAATAAGTCTAAGCGAGGACAAGTTCGTATTTGACGTGTGAGTGTTGGCTTTTTGAGTAGAGTTAGGAAACACATGTAGAGTATGAACCATAATACAGTATTACCATTACTTAAAAAGAAGTCTGAAGTGTTTGTCCTGTGAAAAAGAAACTAGTTAAATTTATTATTCCTAACCCGTATGAAATTAGCCTTTGCCTTACTCTGTGCATGGGTAAGTAACTTATTTCTGCACTGTTTTGTTGAACGTTGCGGAAACTGGAAACATTCGCTTGAGTTTCTTTTTGTCATTTTCGTAACATTTGTCAGGCTAGGCCTTGAAAACATACATGATGACAGGGCCTGGTGAGGCAAATTATGAACAAATTGAATCTGTATTTTCCTTTACAAGTCAAGGTTTTTATAGTTGTTCCTTGCTAAGGGGTAGTAAATGTAAGAGCGTACCCGTTCCTTCAGTAGTGAGTATTTCTCATAGTGCATCTTTATTTATATCCAGGACATTTTTGTGGCTGTATTTGATTGATATGTGCTTCTTCCGATTCTTGCTAATTTCAAAGAATACTGAATAAATGTTACCAAGTCAAGGATGCACTTGTCTCTCTCTTTTTTTTTTTAATCATGTAAAACGTTTGGGTTTGATACTGATTATCAAACAAACAATCCTACTGTCTTTTACATTTTATATGTTCCAAGGAGTACGTTTTGGTGGCTGCTGGAGCCATTCCCTGTGCCTCCTGGGAGCACTCCTGGCTTCCCAATTGTCAGGGAACCATCTATACTGTCTTGTAAATATGAAAGGTGGATGAAATAACAAGAATTCGCATCTTAACTCTTGCATCAGAATTTGCCAGTGAAATGCAGCCCATAGAACTATTGAGGTACATTGAAATTGAGAAACACTTCTAGACGTGATGTGCAGAGAACCTACAGCTTCGAGGAACATATACGTTGTTCTCCTGTGGGGGCCAAATGAAATTGCCTTAGCAAACAGCACCTAGGTCCTTAGAAACTGGAAGGCAGCTTACAGCCACCCCTATATTCAATTCCATTTTGCATCCAAATGCTGCCCCTAAGTCCCGGAGTCTTTTTAAAAAAACCTACTTTGTCTTCACATGGGAACGTTTGGTAAGACCAAGAGAAGCCCTGAAACCAGGTGCAAGGGAGGGGTTTAGGCAAAAAGAAGTATTTAAGATGCTTTTCCTTCCTTCTCTTCCCTTAAAACATCTGTCCCCAATCCTACAAGCAACATAGCAGTACAGCCACACTCTGATTATTAAATGATACAGTGCAATATGGTAATGTTTTTAGTTTGTTTAAGTGTTAGGAAGTGAAGTAAGAACAATATATGAGTGGGGCTGGTTGAGCAGCCATGGAACACATGCAAGCCTTCCATCTTCTGGGGGAAGACTTGGTTGTGCAGTGCACGGAGACCTCCCTCCACAAGACACGGCCTGGAAGCCACGAAAGTTAAACTCCATCTTCCTGTTGATTCCTCCACACGCCCAAGGGCAATGTCAGTCGTGCCGGGACCTTCATTTGGAAGCTGCTTCCACCACACCCTCTCAAATAATTTTCAGTCTTCCAAATTTTAAAATTCAATAGACGTGATACCCCTTTATTGGTCTTTTATCAGTTATAATTTGTCTTTTTAAAGCAATTTAATGGAACCCACTCATTCAGGTTGAGAGCTGACTCATCTGCCTTCTGACAGTCTGAGGCAAACCCCAAACCCTTTTAAAGACCTTCGCTTATTCATTTGGACGTTCAGTAATAATACCTCTCACTGCGCACTTGTTCTGTGTTAGGCAGATGGTGAGCAACGAGGACCTCAGAAAAAGATTCTCGCTCCGGGGTTCACAGCTTGTTTTGAACCAGACCTTCATCTGATAATCACACAAGTACAGAATTATACTTTGAAGAGCCCCGTGAAGGAAAGGTAAACACCGCCATTCAGCCGCTTGTTGGTAGCAGAGTGGATCGGAATCTTGCTTCAACCATTTACTTGCTAACAACTTCGGACATGTAACTCTCTGAGCCTACACGTCAGTAATTTGGAAAATGGGGATAAGGATGGGACCTCCCTTGGAGGGTCATTGTGAGAATGAAATACCAGAATGTATGTAAATCACTTAGCCCACCTCCAGCATGCATTAAGCATTCAGCAGGTTAGCTATTACTGCTGTTGCTTTTGTTCTCATTTTAGATACAGACCACACCGCAAGGGAGGTTAATAAGCTTAGTATCTGTGGTCTGCAGTTAATGCACCGAGGATGGTGGAGGAGTTACGGGAAAGGTTGGAG
Source organism: Delphinapterus leucas (assembly GCF_059928025.1). NCBI lineage: Eukaryota > Metazoa > Chordata > Mammalia > Artiodactyla > Monodontidae > Delphinapterus > Delphinapterus leucas. The sequence goes on from NC_143136.1 coordinate 10,158,697, forward strand.
TACAGCTCCGAATGTGTCAGACACTCCGCCATCTTGTTTACGTTGTTACTTTGCTGTCTTTGTGAAAAAAGCATTTAATAAGCAAGAGTAAACCACCACCCAGGACTTCTTGAACTGGTGATAGTCTCACAACTTAGCAGAGCTGGAATTTGCCCTGTTCTGCTGTGAGGGTTCTCACAAGACAGGGCAACTGTATGTAACAACAGGGATCCTCGCCCCCTAGAAATGGTCCAGCAGTGTCTCCAACTCATTCTGTGGTTTTTTTCAGAGCTCTTTATTCTTGCAAGGAAATGGCATACACGGATAAATCATTTCCAAGTGGTTTAAATTTAATTTCCAAGAGCCGGTTTCTTTGACATTTGTACCCAGGTCTCTACTTAGTAACGTCAGGCTGGCCTTGGATCACCAGCTGTGCCCCTACCCTAATGGCCTTCTGCTTCTTCATTTCATGGGACTATAATTTTTTGAACCATTTGGCCTGGCTGTGATTTTCTCCAAGAACTGAAGGGTGGCTGGGAGTCTGAATCGATTCTCTTTCCAAACAATGTTGTTGGTCAGGTTTAAAAAAAAAAACTCTTGAAAACCTTTTCAGGTGCAAATAAGTAAGTCACAGTTTTACTGTTAAAGGACTTTACAGTTTACTTCTTGGGGCAAACAGAAAAACCATAAGAAAGATGTACATTAAATAATTATAAAATTGTAAGTAACCACTCACAATCACCCTGGGAGACACTGTGGATGCGCCCACAACTGCCATTTCTCTACCCCTCTTTCAACCCACCATGGGGTGGAAATGCCAGGTATCTGCTGCCCCAGCTTCCTTTGCTTTTAGGGTGAGCGTGTGGCTCAGTGTTGTTCAGTGGGACCTTCAAGGAAATCTCCTTGGACTTCCTAAAACGACTTTCCTCCCTGATAAGAGAGAGAAGACAGAGTACAGACTTCTTGTTGCCCATTACTCTTGCTTTTGTGTGCTTTTACGTAAGGACCAGAGGCTTGAAATGACTGCACACCTCCCTCATCCATGGGGGCTGCTGTGCAATTCTGAGGATGTCAGAGGAGAAGGGAGAGAGCTGGTGCTTAGTGATGAAATTGAGCTTTTTATTGGGGGGGTGGTTAAAATAGTACTTTATTTTTTTCCCAGCGTTATTGAGGTGTAATTGACAAATACAGTTGCAAGGTATTTAGTGTACAATGTGATGATTTGATACACGTATACAATGTGAAAGGATTCCCTGCATCAAGTTAATTAACACATCCCTATTTACCTTTTTTCTCTGTGTGTGTGAGAACATTTAAGTTCTACTCTTAGCAAATTTCAATTATACAATGCAGTTTTATCAACCATAGTCACCATATCATACATTAGATCCTCAGACCTTACTCATCTTATGGCTGAAAGTTTGTTCAGCCTTTTACCAGCCTCTCTCCATTCCCACCCCATCTCCCCACCCACCAGCCCATGGCAACCAATTTTCTACTCTCTGTTTCTTTGAGTTTGAATTTTTGTAAGAGTCCACATACAAGTAATACCATGAGGCATTTGTTTTTCTCTGTCTGTCTTGTTCCACTTAAGATAATCCCCTCCAGACCCATCCATGTTTTTGCAAATGACAGGATTTTCTTCTATTTTAGACAATAATATTCCACATCTTCTTTATTTGTTCATCCATTGATGGACACTTAGGTTGTTTCCATAACTTGGCTATCGTGAATTATGCTGCAATGAACATGGGAGTACAGATAATCTTTTCGAGATAGTGATTTTGTTTCCTTTGGAAATATACCCAGAAGTGGGATTGCTGGATCATGTGGTAGTTCTACTTCTGATTTCTTGAGGAAGCTCCATACTGTTTTCCACGGTGGTTGTATCAGTTTACATTCCCACCAACAGTGTACAAGGGTTCCCTTGTATAAGGATTTCTTTGCCAGCATTTTTTATTCTTGTCTTTTTGATACTAGATATCCTAAGAGTTGTGAGGTGCTATCTCATTGTAGTTTTGATTTGCATTGCATTTCTGTGGTGGTCAGCGCCACTAGCCATATATGGTTCATTAAATTTAAACTTTGATTAGAGTTAAGTAAAATAAAAACTTCAGCTCCTCACTTGCACTAGCCGCGTTGCAAGCGCTCAGTGGCCACATGCACTGAGCCTGCCATGTAGGACGGCCCCATCAGTGATTATGTTCATCATCACAGAATGTTCTAATGGACAGTTTAAGCCATTTAAAATTGGGAACTCTAGTCCTTGCAGCCAAAAGCAATGTAACTGCTTTTGAAATTGTGTTGTGTATGTGCTCATAACACAATGAGTCATAAGGCAATACTGGATGAATTGTTTTACCAGTCATACTTTGGAGAGATCAGAGTCAGGGGCTGTGGAAAGAAAGAGGAGAGGGGGCTTGGAAGGTCAGTGAGCATCCCGGTGTGGACAGCCTGGATGACCAGCCTGTAGAGTGCAGAATTTTCCTAGAGTCCACGAAGAGTCATGAATGGCTTTGAGCAGGGAAAGAAGCGACTTCTTATGCTACAGATAGAAAGGGCACAGACTTTGAAATTGCTCATAACAGTGTTCGATGAACTCTGATAAGATTTGAATTTACTCGTCAACCTCAGTGTCTTCAACTACAAAATAGGAATGAAAGTAGCTAATTTAGAGCAGGGGTTGGTATACTATGGCCCAAAGGCCAAATATGTCCAAAGCTTGCTTTTTGTTTTTGTTTTTGCGGAACGTAGGCCTCTCAGTGCTGTGGCCTCTCCCGTTGCGGAGCACAGGCTCCAGACGCGCAGGCCCAGCGGCCATGGCTCACGGGCCCAGCCGCCCCGCGGCATGTGGGATCCTCCCGGACCGGGACACGAACCCGTGTCCCCTGCATCGGCAGGCGGACTCCCAACCACTGCGCCACCAGGGGAGCCCCAAAGCTTGTTTTTGTACAGCTTGTGCTCCAGCTAAGAGTGGCTGTGTGTACGTATGTTTTAATGAGATCTTTATTTTAGAATAGGTTTTGATTTATGGGAAAGTTGTGAAGATATTACAGGGAGTTTTCACATACCCCACACCAGTTGTCCTTATTATCAACCTCCTACATTAGTATAGCACGTTTGTAACAACTCATAAACCATTGTTAATATATATTATTATTAAAGTCCATACTTAATTCAGATTTCCTTATTTTTTTACCTGGTGTGCTTTTTCTGTCCCAGGATTCCTGCATTGTATTTAGTCGCTCCGTCTCCTGAGGCGACTTTTGCCTCTGACAATTCCTCAGACCTTCCTTGTTTTTGGTGACTTTGACAGTTTTGAGGGGTCCTGGCCAAGTACTTCGTACACTGACCCTCTATAGGGATTTTTCTAATGTTTCTTTTCATGATCACACTGGGGCTATAGGTTCTGGAGATGAAGACCATGGAGATAAAGTGCCATTTTTATCACGTCGTACCGAGCTCTCCGCATGGCTTATCACCACTGATGTGGACTTGATCACCGGCTGAGATAGTGTTCCTTAGGCTTCTCCACTGCCAGGTAACTCTTTTCTTCCTCCCTCCTGTGCTCTTTGAGTCACTATGTGCAGGCACACTTAAGGAGTTGGGAGTTACACTGCACGTCCTCCAGCAGGGAGTCGTTACAGAAATTATTTAGAATGTTTCTGTACGGATGCGTCTATTGCTGTCTCATTTATTTATTTATTCAATAAGTTATTTATACCAATATGGCCTCATGGATATTTATTACATACTTTGGGGCATAATCTAATACTACTTTAATTATTTTGTCGCTCACATTGTTGTCTTTGGCCATTGAGAGCTCTTCCAGTCGGCTCCTGTGTTCCTTTGATATTCCCCATAACTGTGTGTATGTGTTAGTATTTCCTTGTTTTCTGGCACGGCAAGATGCTTTAGGCTTATCTTATATAAGTCCTGCCTCAGCCCTGGAATCAGCTGCTTCTCCAAAGAGTCTGTTCCTTGGAGAGTGGTTTCTACAGATGACCATTTGAAGTTGATTTGACAACAGCAAACACTAATTTTGAACCCCAGTTAAGCAAAATGCCTCCTCCTCCAGAAAGATTTCATTCTTCTCTTTAGTAGACATGTATTACACAAAAAAGTTGTACTCAATTTTTATTATATTTTGACTTGAATCAATAACAAATTTGTGCAACTTTGCTTCCTCTCTTGTTATATAATACAAGTATCTACACAGTATGCTTGATTTTACATCTTGAACAGCAAAGCTTAAAATACTTACTATCTGGACTTTTGCAGATAAAGTTTGCTGACCTCAGCTTTAGAGCAGCTTTCTGAGGTGTAAGTGAAGCAACATACTTAAGCAGCACGTGCTCGCATATTGTAGGCCTGTATGTGAGCCTGTGTGGTAAATGTGTGTGTCCCCATCCTCACTGGAGATGGTGAACTCTTTCAGGGCAATGACTCTGTCTTATTCAGCTTTACCACCCCACTGCCTGGTGTGCCGCCAGACCTTCAGTAAACCTTTATTAAGTGTTTGAATTGATTGAATAGCAAAATGCAGAATGGGTTAAAGAGGGATGGAAGACTGTACATGGGGGAATAATTAAGGTGCTGTGGTCTCCTTTCTGAAGAAGAGATACAAATGGCCAATAGGCACATGAGGAGATGCTCAACATTGCTAATCGTGAGGGAAATGCAAATCAGGACCACAGTGAGATATCACCTCATACCTGTCAGAATGGCTATCATCAAAAAGACCACACGTAACAGATGTTGGCAAGGATGTGGAGAAAAGGGAACCCTCTTGTTTGCTGTTGGTGGGAATGTGAATTGGGGCAGACACCGTGGAAAACAGTATGGGGGTTTCTCAAAAACTAAAAATAGAACTACCGTATGACCCAGCAATTCCACTCCTGGGTATTTACCTGAAAAAAATGAAAGCACTGATCGAAAAGATACATTCACCCCAGTGTTCACTGCAACATTATTTACAATTGCCAAGACATAGAAGCAACCTGAGTGTCCATCGACAGGGGATGGATAAAGAAGACGTGACACACACACACTGGAATACTACTCAGCCATAAAAAATGAAAGCATGCCATTTGCAACAACGTGGATGGACTCAGAGGGTATTATGCTAAGTGAGATGAGTCAGACGGAGGAAGACAAATACTGTATGATGTAACTTATACGTGGAATCTAAAAAAATGAAACAAACTAGTGAATGTAACAACAACAACAGAGAGGTGCTATGGTCGTAACAATTTGAGGCAAAGGGTCCATATTAATATGGCACCAATGGGAATTGGCTAAGGGATTTTAAGCATTTATTTATAAAATCTTTGCAAGATCTCTGCCCTTTGCATCTGTTGACCTAGCTTGGCTATTTGAGGGCCTGGACTGGTCAATAGGCTATATTATTTTTTCAATTCTTCCAATTTATCCTGGTCCCTTGCAAGCCACTATGCTTTGAAGGGATTTTATAGACTTTACTGAAGGCTTTGAGGGAGCATTGCCAAGAGGGTCACATTGCATGGTGAAAGTGAAAGTGGCCTTCCACTATATGCAGATCCCATTTCCTCCCTTGTTCTTTTCTTTCTCTCCAGAGCCATGAGAAAACTCATCCCTTGCTTTGTTTCGCGTGGAGCAATTGCTCCCATCCTCAGGATCCTTAGGAATTCACCTTTTGTCTCAAATGTACACCAAGTATGTTTCCAACCAAATGCTGGTCTCTTCTTGAAAGGACCTTCTGATAAAAACTCCCAGGAAAGTTAAATTATCCATATGTCATGACATCTATGTAACTGTTTAGATGCTTCTGCCTGCAGGTAACAGACAACCCAACACACACACACACACACACACACAAACACACACACAAACTTAAACCATAAGGAAATCTTGTACCTGATAGTCTGGAAGCAATGCAAGCTTCAGGATCAGCTTGATCTAGATGTTCTGGCTGTATTTCTTTGCAGTTCCTTTGGTCTTGTCCTCCTCTGTGTAATGACTTCATCACCAGACTGTTTCTCTCATGATGGCAGAATGGCTCTGATAGTTCCTGTCTTAACATACTCTGCGTGCCCTGTATAGGTGTGTACCCACTCAGCCCATCTCTACTCTGTTTCTTTCTATGTTGTATATTTTCCATCATACTTGACACCATCTGGAATGACACTGAGTTACTTTTTCAGTTCTTTATTTTCTGTTTTTTCCTGCTATGATTTGAAATCCATATTCTATATTGACAATGTCTAGAACAGTGCTTGACACATAATGGCTTCTTAAGAAACAGTTGTTGAATGAACGAATGCCAGGACATCTAGGGGATGAACTGGAGGTTGACTCAGAGGCTCCCTCTTAGGAGTGAGGGGACTTCTTCCACAGAATCTCCCAAACATCACTCAGCTCTCATCAGCCCAAATTGGATCTCATGCACACTTTGGAATCGTTCCTCGTGGCCGGCTAAGTGTATATACACTCACCTGATTCCTGAACCAATCACTGTTGAAGGGCATGGGATTATCACGGAGCTGGGAAAGCCATCATCACACCCGTGAACACACGGAATATACAGTGAGTGGTGGCATGGGAGAAGCACCTGAACAAAATGGAAGTGCCATTACAATGGGGGAAGGTACGAATGATACTAGGAGGCCACCAGAAATGTCCTCTACATCAACATATAGACAAGGGAGTGACCAGAGTGAGTGGGAAAGATGAAGAAGCATTAGACCGAGAGTTTACAAACCTGGATCCTTATCTTACCTCTTTCTCTAACAAGCTGATAGAACTGGGCGAGTCATTTCACCTCTCCAGGACTGTGCTTTGTCATTTTTGATATTGAGAAGTCGGACCAGTGTCAAAGGTTATGGCTTGACTTTCATACCTGTTATTTGATCCACAGATATGTTTTTGTTTATCCTATACTGTGTGTGTAAACCAAAATTTAAAAATAATGAGAGTCTGACTCCGTCTCTCTCTCTCTCTCTCTCTCTCACACACACACACACACACACACACACACACACACACATATTACCACAAGGCAGCAAGTGACTGAAACTGAAGTGAAGCTGCCCCTTTAAGATAGATGCACACAATCCCCACCACTCTCTATTGTCTCCCTGGTACTAAAAATGAATGTAAGTTACCACTTACAATCTTATTTGTCCAGCTATGTTTGTTTCGTTTTTGCTTTATTTTCTTTTTGTGGATAAACATTTTTCTGTAGCTATGCCTTCAAAGTAGGTAACTGCCTATTATATTAAGTGGGCTGTGTGTCAAGGAGAATGAGAGCATAGTTCCTTGTGGGAGTGAAGGCTATTTGTAGTGTTTGATATGCAAAAAAACCTGCCTTTTTGACTTAGTTACATTATTTCCTGGCCCCTGGGGATGTTTGTGTTGGGAGCCCATGACTAGATCAGTGATTTTAAAAGCTACTTTTTAAAAAGGTATTCTTGTCTTCCAATGAAATATTACTTGGAAGTGTGATATATAAATCAGATTAAAATAAGCAAGATGATCTGATTGAACTTGGTTGAGGGGCCCTGGTCCCCAGCCCCTTTGGCCCCATGTGCTCACTACCCCCCACCCCAGTGGTCTCTGAGAAGATAGGAAGACCCATAAGAATCCCATAGAAGGCAGTCTGTCTAGCTTAATCCATCTCCAATACTCTTCATCTCCCCATCCTTTGATCCACTCATCTATCCAAGAGGTGTTAATGTATGAGCACGTATGAGGCTGGTGCTGGGAACTAAGTGAGTCAGATGTAATTATTAGCTGTATACCACAGAGACATAATACTTGCCCCATGGATTTTTTTTATTGAAGTAGAGTTGATTTACAATGTTGTGTTAGTTTCAGGTGTACAGCAAAGTGATTCAGTTATACATTCATATACATCTCTTTTTTTTCAGATTCTTTTCCCTTATAGATTATTACAAAATACTGAGTATATTTCCCTGTGCTCTACAGTAGGTCCGTGCTGGTTATCTGTTATAGATATAGCAGTGTGTATATGTTAATCCCAGAGTCCTACTTTATCGCTCCCCACCCCTTTCCCCCTTGGTAACCATAAGTTTGTTTGTTTGTTTGTTTGTGGGTCTATTTCTGTTTTGTATATAAGCCCACTTGTGTCATTTTTTTAGATTCCACATATAAGCAATATCATATATTTGTCTTTCTCTGTCTCACTTCCTTCACTTGGTATGATAATCTCTGGGTCCATCCATGTTGCTGCAAATAGCATTATTTCATTCTTTTTTATGGCTGAGTAATATTCCATTGTATAAATATATCACGTCTTCTTTATCCATTCATCCCTTGATGGGCACTTAGGTTGCTTCCCTGTCTTGGCTATTGTAAATAATGCTGCAATGAACACTAGAGTGTGTGTATCTTTTTGAATTAGAATTTTCTTCAGATATATGCCTGCCCCATGGGTGTTAAAGGCTAGAAGCAAGACAGAGATCTGAAATACATCATTTCATCAGGTTCCAATACCAGGATGTTATGGGAGCTCCTAGCGGGGAGAACCTGGTAAATTTCTGTAGAAGTCAGGGAAGGCTCCTTGATATGTAACATCTAAATCAGGATCTGGAGGATGGTTAAAAATTACCCAGGTGAAGGGAAGATATGTGAAGTCTAATGAATGAGAGTAGGTACTTCTGAAGAACTAAAAAAAAACTGTCACGCTAGAGCATCAACATGCAAGGTCAGGATAAGCATGCATTGCTCTATGACCCAGCAATTTTACTCCTAGATAAATGCTCAAGAGCAGCAAAAGCATGAGCTGAAAAAAGTCTTGTGGAAGAATGTTTATACCAACTTTATTCACGATAGTCTCCAATACAATAGAATACCACTAAACAATAAAAAGGAAAGAACTACTGAAATATGTAGCAATACATCAGAATCTTGTAGGCATAAATGTTGAGCCAAAAAGCCAGACACAGCAGAGGACATAATTCATGATTCTGTTTATGTGAGATTCCAGATCAGGCAAGACCAATTTATGGTGCTAGAAATCTGAACAGCAGCTGCCTCTGGGTACAGAGGATGAGGGGATTGACTGGAAAGGGCATTTCTGGGATACAGAACTAGTCTACATCTTGATTTAAGTGATAGCAAGAGAGTATACATTTGTCAAAGGTCATCAGACTATATACACTTAAGATCTGTGCATTTTATTATACATAAATTTTTTAAAGTCGATAAATTTTTAAAAACAATAAGGTCACTAAAAAAATAATGCAAGAAGGAGAGTGGGTGAATTGAAGATGGAGAGGTGGGCAGAAACCAGAAGACTTCTGGGGTGGAGGGTAGGGTTGTTTTGTGCCAGGACTGGAAGAAAGCGAAGGTCACGTGTTGGTGGGGGAGGATGACTGTGCTGCGGGCGTTCTAGCAGAAATGAGATTCAGTTAGTGCATCATCAGCCTTGTTTCCTGGATTGCATCAGCAGCTCCATGATTTTGTAATGTAGGTTTTGCTTGGATAAGTTTCCATGCCAGTTATTACAGTTTTCTCATCCACAGATTAAAAGTTAACCCACAGACACAGTCCCAGACCAACAGAAAACCAATTGTTGTTATCTTTCTGTTGGCTTATTTGAAAATCTCCAAATTGCTAAAGAGGATGTCCACAAAATTGAAATCCTTTTATTATTAAACTAGCCCATGTGGAAAATACTCCATGGCCAAATGATCTTTTAATAAGGCGATTTCCTACTTTCCCAAGTCAAAAGGCCCCTTAATTTGAAATTCTGATATTGTGGTTTCCTTATATTGGAGCCAAACGACTCTTGCAGTCTTTCAGAAATGTGACTTCCATGGGGACTTGTAGTTTAACTCATTATAGCGCGATCTTTCTTGCAGTGAGGTGGATGTACATCCCTTAAGGACAGAAAGGGTATAATAAACATCAAAGTGGTCCTTAGATCAAACTGAGTTTTAGACATACTACTCAAAACACACACACACATGCATGCTTACACACACACACACACACACACACACACACACACAAAGACCCACACACAGACATTCTACGGAGGAGCAGCATTTCCAAACCAATGACGTAGACTAGGGTTTCTTGAATTCTGTGCTATTTATATTTTGGTCTGGATTATTCTTTTTTGTGGGCTGCCCTGTGTGTTGTAGGATGTTTAGCAGTGTCTCTGACCTCTACCCACTAGATGCCAGTAGCATCTTCTGGTTGTGACAACCAAAAATGTCTCCAGGTATAGTCAAATACCCCGGAGGACAAAATCATCCCTGGTTGAGAACTACTGAACTAGACAATCTCCCATTCCTTTTCATTTCCTCATCTGTCCATTCATTCTCTCACTCATTCAGTTCGTTCCATCCATTCGTGTTACAGATGTTCTCCAAGCACCCATCCTGTGTTGTACAGGTAGTGTTCTCAAACACCCACTCCTAACCCACTGGTGTCTCGTGATTGGTCTAGGGGTGTGGAGGCAACAAAATGCCGCTAACTCTAAAGGATTCAATGTCTTCTTTTTTCATGATTTAGAGTGATTCGAGATTTCCTTTGTAATATGATGACTTGCACTCAACATTCCAATAAAAATAGCTGGCCAAAGTGCTGATCAGTTTATGCAAATTATCACTTTTAATCCTCACAATAATCCAACGAGACAGGAACTTTTATTACTGCCATTTTAAGGTGCAGAAACTAAGTCCTAGAGAGTTTTAATAGCTTTCCGAAAGTCCCACAGTTTTTAAGACATGGAACCAGAGCTCCTATTCATAATCACCATCTATCTATCCTTCCATCCATCCTTCCATCCATCTCTCCCTCCTTCCCTCCACCCACTCACCCACCCACCCATCACTAATTCATTAGACCTTCACTATGTCCTGAATTCAGCAAGTATTTATTAAATGCCTATTACATGCCAGTTAGCCCTTCCCTAATAGCTTTTCTAGTTTGCTTTGTGAGGGGAGGAGAGAAGCGCCATGGCAGCATGTGGGCCAGGAACTGCTCACAATCCTGAGTATCATGAGCTTCACCAAGGATGCTGTGTCTGTATCTTTTAACAGTAGTGGGTGCAGGGAAGCTCCCTTTTGAGTCTCAGTTCAGAAGACAAAGGAGAGGAGTTGGCTCTGAGTTTTGTGCTTGGGATGGAGGCTTCCCCTGGAGCGGGTGGACGTAGGGTCTTTGCTGTTGTCTTCTCAATTGGCCGATGACTTTGGGCCATGTGAGACAGGCAGTAGATATGAAGGCACTTTCAGAGAGAGAGCCAAGCTTTGCATACCGACTCAGGCTTCCTGTGGTTGAGAGGTGAAGGGTGTTTGGAAATTACTCTGCTCAACCCTTACTCTACAGTTGAGCCATGTGAGACCCGGCTGGGAGGACCGGAAGATGACTTTCCCAAGGTCAGGGGAAACAAGTGCTAAGAAGAAGCAAAAGATGGGTTCGTGTAGCTGGAAGGATGAGCAGCCCTTCTCCTGGCACGTTGGATGCATTCCATACATGGTAACTCATTATTACTCCTAATGGGCCCCTGTCTCCATTGGCCACCCTGAGGTCAGCTGTGTCTGCAGAAGACAACAGGTGGTATGTTGAGATCAGGAATTGGCTTCAGGAGAGGCTGCTTTATATAACTGTTTGTTTGCCACATGGACATGTTAGCACAGCTCAACTTACAGACAACTCACCAGTGAGTGCTTCAGCTAAGAACTTGGGAATGAAGTACAGAAGGCTTTCAGGACAGGAGGATATGCCAACGGAAAGGCTTCCTTTCCTCAAATCAGGCAGAGAGGGACATGAATTACATGCTTTGTTCTTTGTATGACTTGTTAGGTGTGCTGCAAATGGATTAACTTTAATTCTTAAATAGTCAGACACTAGTGATGAGAAGTACGCAATAGAATAAGAACTACAATCGAAACCGTTTTAAATGTGGAATCATCTAATTTGGAGGTAGTTGGTAATCCTAAGGTAAACTAAGGTTAAGTTGAAGGTTATTGTACAAGTGGGTTGGTTGCTTTTCAGGTCCTTATTTTCAGGGCTCAGCAGAGTCAACCTTTCTTGAAAGGCTACAGCTATTTGGATCCCCTCCATAAAGGATGCGTGATCTCCACACCATTCCTCCACGGTACCTCCCTTGAAGGCAATCACCACTTAATATGCAGACAGGACCAATTACCAGCTATTTTCTCACATGGAGGACTCATTCCCAGACCCATTGCTCCCAAGGCACCAAGCAGTTTTTCCTTCAGCCCCTTCTGTTTTGTTTAGGTGTTTATGCAACTCAATTGTATGGTCCTTTGAGGTGAAACTCTATCTTTTATCCTGGTCCCACTCATCATGTGTCTCCATCATTTGTTGACTGGTTGTCTTTGAGGCTCCCTCCTGTGCCTCTCCTGTCCCCTTATAGGGGGAGGGGTAGTGGCTGAGGAGCATCAGGAAATACTTTCCTGCCCCCAGCACTCCCATACCAATTCTTTTATTTCCATTACTCCAAATTAATGTGTTTGCACCAAATCACAATTTCCCAAGCTTGCCCGATTATGGAAATCACTGGCACACTTGTGAAAATAACAAGCTTCAGGACCTTCTTCAGTGGAGAATGATCCACAAACCTCTGTTCTGGGCCTGCCTTGGGCTAAGTTTTGGACCAGGTTCTAGCAGATTGATTCAGCTCGATCATCTTCAAGGAACCACAGTTGGAGAGGGGGTGTATTGAAAGCTTTGGGTAAGAGGGGGGCTGGGGGTATAGAATGTAGAAGAGCCAGACACAGTTTTCTGTGTACTCAGGGCTGGGCGTGCTGCGTGAGCAGGGCCTTTGGGTCAGCTCAGAGTAGGAAGGCTTTCATCTTGGGGGAGAGCATAGTAAAACAGATGATTGCTGGTTATTTCTGCTCCATCCCTGACCGTCCTCCTTGAACTCTGCTCATCGGTTTGGCTAATGCCATACAATTGGCACAGGAATTCGTGCCAAGCAATTCACCCTCAGGAGCTGGGGCCTTCGGTGCACTTTTAAAGGTCCTCTGTCACTGGAGGTGAACTTGCAAGTGGCCAGGGCTAGGCTCAAAAAAATGGAGAAATTTTTTTCAGCACAGTTGCACGCTTAAATCTAGTTGTGACAGAAAATAACTGATCTCCTAGTTTCCAAAGACCTCAGGATTTTAATCTATAAATTATACCTTTAATTTACTTGCATTAAAAAATAGAACTTTCTGTTCAAAATGCTCTCAGACAAATATAATAGCTAATCTCGGATCCCCTTGTGGCAAGGAAATGATCTAGGGAAGTTGGCAGAAGTAAGGTGGCTGGTCTTGGGTTTGTCTTTATCAGACTTGTGGGCGCCTCTCAGTGATTATAACTGGCTGGTCAAACTGTGGACATAAGGATGGAGTGGGGGGATCTGGCAATCAGGTGTGCCTGCAAATTCCGCTTCACTCAGCTTTTCTGAGCCTTGCTCTGGGAGTGGGTCGTTTGTAAGCAACTCATTAAATAAAAGTTGCTGGAAGCCTTTGCTCTTCCATCTTGTCTATTTTTTTTTTTAAAGAATGAAGCATTCTTTAAATTCTATGGTGCTTTACAATTTTCAAAAGTTTCACATACACGATTTCATATAATCCCATAATAACTCTTATTTTCCCTACGCCTGTATTGCCCCTCCCCCCTTCCCTGTGCCCACTGGTAACCACTTGTTTGTTCCCTGTACCTGTGAGGCAGCTGTTTATTTTATTCACTAGTTATTTTGTATTTTTTAGATTCCACATATAGGTGATATCATGCAGTATCTATCTTTCTTTGTCTGACTGATTTCACTAAGCATAATACCCTCCAGGTCATCCATGTTGCTGCAAATGGCAAAATTTCATTCTTTTTTATGGCTGGGCAGTATTCCACTGTATACACACACCACACATCTTCTTTATCCATTGATCTGTTGGTGGACACTTAGGTTGCTTCCACATCTTGGCAATTGTAAATAGTGCTGCTGTGAACATTGGCTCCTATCTTGCCTTGGCTCCACACTTTTGCTCTTACATCCCAGAGCACGTTTCCTCCTCACAAGGATCCCCAGCATTCAGCAGTGTCACCAGAGAACGTGTCAAAATAGAGGTGACTTCGGGGGAGCCATTTCCTTGTTAGCCAGCAAGTTTTAATTTGTCCAAATAACCAGATTCTTCAGGGAACTGACATTTTGTCTTCGTATTCATATTATTAAGCTATACTACTATATTTAAAAGGCCTCCTATTCCCAAGTCCAGACATACAGACCCTTCACCATGTGCAGAGCTAGAAATCTGTCTGAGGGTCCTTGATGAGGGCTTCTGTCCTGGGCTTATCCTCTGTGTCCACACAGCATCCTTCTGCTGGGCAGTCCCTCTGTTCTCAATAGGGAGACTTAAGAGCTCTTGGTCCATACAAGTCCCCTCTGCTTGGTTTATCTGAAGTTGCAAGGTTTGCCCCACGTGATTTCCACTCTGGTGACAATGCAGGCATTTTGAGCTGCTGTGGACAGAGCATCCTGTTTTGAGGTTTTGTAGAGTGTGTAGAATGCAGAAGCTACTACTGGGCCACTTCCGCTTCTTTTGAGTATCCCGTTTTGTTCATCAAGGAGCGGTCGTGGTGATTGTCCCGATGGCCTGTCACTCCCCTGCCGTGTGGTCCAGCACCGGGCACATTGTCTCCCTGATTCTCAGAGTCCTTTCAGATCCTTGAGTTCTAGGATCTGTTTTCTATTTATTGTCCCAAATGTCCAGAAATTCCCTATCCATGTCCAGTTGATGCACAAGTACTTTAAAAGATTTGCTTTCAATGAATGTATTTTCCAAATGGATTTGCATTTCCATTTTTAGGTGGTTTTTCAATAAGATGCAAAAGACTTTACATTTTACACAAATACATCTTCTTTCCCTTTGTGCCTTCTTCCATTACCCGTCTTCTCAGATGTCCTTAGAGCACCGATAATATTCTTTTTCTATAAAAAGCTTAGAAAAGTCAGTACGAAAAGTCCTAAAATTCAATAGAGTAGTGGGAAAAGAACATGGACAATTTATAGAAGAAATACAAATGTATTTCTTGAGAAAATACATTTCTTCTTATAGAAGAAATACAAATATATTTCTTGAGAGAAAGGAATTCCAATTCGCTTGTAAGTCAAAGTAAAATAACAATGAAGTGCCACTCTCCTCTTATCAAAATAGCAAGTACAAAGTGTGATGGTGACATCACAGGAGTTATAAAGTCCATCCTCTCCTACACATGAGGGGCGGCACAGCTCTGAAATTGACTTGGGAAGGGCCGCCTTCTGATGGAGGGGCCGGGAGGGGGAGGATAGGGCTTTAGGAAACGTTGTCTGGAGTTCGGTTTAGTTGGCATGTGCCCAAGATTGAGGATGAAACATCGATCAGTCAAATTAAAGAACGTTAATGAGAGGGAGGCATTAGGCTCCCCTTTGACCCCCCCCCCACGAAGAAGAAAGCCATCCTTGGGCACACTCCAGCTAGGTGTGACACCTGCAGAGAGACCAGAGGATGGCGATGATGCCTTTGGCCTTACAGAGGCAGATGTGGTGGGGAGACTGGAAGGGCAGGCATGCGGAGGGTTATTCCATTGCTCTCCCAGGCTTTGGCTCAGTGCATGCGTGTAGTGCATATAAACTTTAAGAAAAAAACTGGAATCCTACTGATGCCTGGTTGTTAACCTATTGTTAATTAAACATTTTTTTTTTCAGGAGTGTTTTCCCTTTATTAAACACAGGCTTTAAAGTCGTTGTTCAAAGACTTCTTTCCCAGGGAGACCTGCTATGACCTGTATTAAAGAGCAGCCCCTGTCACTCTCTTCACAGCTTTCTCACTTGGTTTTCTCCTAACACTAATCGCTGCAAAATACACACATGTGCACGTGCATCCCGTTAAACTAGAAGCTGTGGGAAAGCAGGAGCCTCCTCTCTTTCACTCACACCTGTCTCCTCAGCGCCTGGACTTTAGACGGGTGCAGGGTAGGTACTCAACGAATGTTTGTTGAATGAATAAATGAGCAAATGAATGAACGCTATATAATAGCTGATAAAACGGTTAGTCCCTAAAATTAAAAAAATCTTGTTCCAAGTTTATTGAGGAATAATTGACATATAATCATATATATTTAAAGGATATAAAATGTGTGTATGTGTATATGTATATATATGTATATGTATATATATGTATATGTATATATATGTATATATATAAAATGATTACCAGTTCCAAGGTAATTGACACGGTCATCACCTCACATAGGTAATTGTTTTCTTGTGATGAGAACGCTTACCAGCCTCAGCAAATTTCAAGTACCCCACACTCTATTGATAACTGTAATTACTGCACTGTGCCTTAGATCCTCAGAACACCTTCATCTCATACCAAGTCTGTACCCTTGGATCCTCATCTCCCCACGGCCCCCTACCCCAGTTGCACACACAAGTGATATCGTACAGATTTGTCTTTCGTGCTTCCCTGGTGGCGCAGTGGTTGAGAGTCCGCCTGCCGATGCAGGGGACACGGGTTCGTGCCCCGGTCCGGGAAGATCCCACATGCCGCGGAGCGGCTGGGCCTGTGAGCCATGGCCGCTGAGCCTGCGTGTCCGGAGCCTGTGCTCTGCAACGGGAGAGGCCACAACAGTGAGAGGCCCACATACTGCAAAAAAAAAAAAAAAAAGAATTTGTCTTTCTCTGTCCAGCCCATTTCACTTAGCATAATGCCATCAAATTCCATCCATGTTGTCAAAGGTGAAAAGAGTACCTTCTTTTTTATGGCTGAATCATATTCCTTTGTGTATATATACTTCATTTTCTTTTTTTTTTTTTTTTTTTTGCAATACACGGGCCTCTCACTGTTGTGGCCTCTCCCATTGCGGAGCACAGGCTCCGGACGTGCAGGCTCAGCGGCCATAGCTCACGGGCTCACTGCTCCACAGCATGTGGGGTCTTCCCGGACTGGGTCACAAACCCGTGTCCCTGCATCGGCAGGCAGACTCCCAACCACTGCGCCACCAGGGAAGCCCTATACTTCATTTTCTTTATCCTACCATCTGCTGAAGGACATTTAGGTTATTTTCACACCTTGGCCGTTATGAATAATGCTGCAGTGAGCATGGGAGTACAGATATCTCTTCGTACTTTCTAAAATTTTAATCATATGTTTATCACTGGACATTCAAGGGACTTGCAACTTTTCACTCTTGTCCATAACACTCCGAAGATCATCTCTGTACATAAATCTTCATTAGTTTCACTAAGGATTTCCTCTTGTCAGACCACAGGATGTGGAATTGCGGGTAAGAAGATGAAGGTTCTCGCAATGGAGTTATCTCTTGAGGCAGAGACTTGGACGTTTGGTACCTCCGTTGGCAGGTATAGGGTATGGAATACATCGGAATATATCAGGAGCTCAAGACATGTTTGGGGAGTGAACCAACTAAGCAGCCAGTGGAGCTAGAGGTGACTTTGTGCTTCTTGGGACTTGGCGCCTGTCTCATAGATCCTCCAGGAGCTTTGGGACCAGGGTGGCCTGGCGCCACGTGTGCTGTGCCCGGTGGCCAGATGGTCTCCTCGCCCACGGAGACCTGTGGGTGGATGGCTGACACATGAGTCATTGTGGCCACTGAGAACCGCAGGGAGCTCAAGCAGCCCAGTGAAATGGGCTCTTTGCCCCAGGAAACATTTTGTGGAGTCCGAGGATCGGAGGGGACCTGAGTGAAGAAATGGGATTTGATAGTCTGAAGTGCAGAGGTGACCAATGTCTTCAAGAGTTTTCTGGGCTGTAATCGGTCATGTTTGGATCAGGACCACAGGAGCATCCTGGCAGAGGCCATCTGGAGTGCCGGGAGGCAAGACAAGGGCTAATTGGTTGTGTGTGTCTCTGGTAGGAGGCTCAAGTCTCCCAACGCTGGCTGGAAATCCTGGCTGGCGAGACAGCTGCTTGCTCCCTGGGCAGAAGAAGGCCAGCATCCGCCCCCACTTCCTTCCCATGTGCCCTTCCGAAAACCCCCGTCATCACTTTTTTCTCCCCGCCTACACGTTGCTTGTCGTGGATTTGGGGCCTGTTTGAACAGGAGTTAGTCTTGGTTTAACTGATTCCATGAGCAGGTAGAATGGAGCCCTTTATTTTCCCCA
Source organism: Delphinapterus leucas (assembly GCF_059928025.1). Taxonomy (NCBI): domain Eukaryota; kingdom Metazoa; phylum Chordata; class Mammalia; order Artiodactyla; family Monodontidae; genus Delphinapterus; species Delphinapterus leucas. The sequence continues at coordinate 10,176,803 of NC_143136.1, forward strand.
GGTACCATTTATGGGTTAGAAATTAAAGGGAATGGGGAGCAAAATAGGAAAATGTGTGCTGGGAAGGACCGTCTGCTTGGGGAACCGTGAGTTTGGGTTATAGGACACTAGCGCTTTTACAGACTGGGCAGCTCCCAGGAATCATTCCCTGTACTAAGTTGCTAGGTAACACATCGCAGAGGGGTTTAGAAGTGCTTGAGCTCTGAGAGGTCAAACTTACTGGATGACTGCCTTAGACCATTCCTGCATGTCCATGGCTGAAATCAAGCCACCAACTGGTGGCTGCTGGCCAAGGAGCCTCCCAGGGCCACTTGTCAGCGTTTCACCTGGCATACAGGCCTCCTGCCCCGGGATGTAGGAAACTGGGCCCCAGGGCTGGTCTTTCTTTTCTCATCATTTTGGTGTCTGCTGTTTTGACTGGGATACAGGCATTTTGTTTCTTGCTGGTTTGTGCGAATTTTAAATCCTGAGGGACTTTGGCAGAAGTGGACAGGTTTTCTCAGCTTCCTGATCACCAGTTCTGTGGGAAGAAGGGGAGGTTCTTATCTATCATTTTGGAAGATACCAAGCTGCTCATGGCCCCAAGTGAAGGAAGGGAATTGATGTTTATGGGAAGGGACTTGCCATTACTGGGAGCGTTTAAGCTTTTGTCAGGGTCTGGTTAGGGGCTCAACTACTTACCTCGTGTATATGTGTGCAGAGCCAGATGAAAGGATGCCCTGGCAAACTGTGAGCTACACACAACAAAGCTTTATGAACCAGTCATTCCTGCCACTTGCTTCCCTCACTTTTAATAAATAACATCTTGCTTCTCTTCAAATTGACAACAGAAGTCATAAAATGTGTCAGGCCCAGGGCTCTGATGATCTAAAAATGCCACCTGCCTGAGTCCTGAATCCTGTCTGAGAATGGACAAATTTGGGATTGAGGGTTGCCAATCAGTGCCCAGACCTTGGCACCTTGACCTTGAAGGGAATCCTCACTGTCAGAGACTTTCCCTCAAGCTCAGCTCTCAAACTTGGCTGCACTTGGGTGGCCACATGAAACTCAGAATGCCCAGTCAAATTTGAATTTAGATAAACAACAAATAACCCTTTAGTATATGTATATCTTATGCAATATTTGGGGAATACTTATGCTACAAAAATTATTAGTTATATGAAATTCAAACTTAACTAAGCCTCCTGTACTTTTATTTCTATATCTGGTAGCCATAGACTCTACACTGGAATCATCTGAGAATTTCAGACAATGTTAATGTCTGGGTCCCACCTTAAGAAATTTTAATGTAGTTGGTTTTTGGTTTTTTTTGTTTTTTTTTGTGGTACGCGGGCCTCTCACTGTTGTGGCCTCTCCCGTTGCGGAGCACAGGCTCCGGACGCGCAGGCTCAGCGGCCATGGCTCACGGGCCCAGCCGCTCCGCAGCATGTGGGATCTTCCCGGACCGGGGCACGAACCCGTATCCCCTGCATTGGCAGGCGGACTCTCAACCACTGCGCCACCAGAGAAGCCCCAGTGTAGTTGGTTTTGATTGGGCCTGAACATTGGAGATTTTAATATACAGAAAGGGCCAACAGCCACTGGGCTAAAACAATAACTTCTAAACTGTTTTTAGCATTGCAAAGCTTCATGTACTTTTTCGTCTTAGCCATCGGGACTCCTTTAATGATCTGCTTCGTTTAATCCATTATTGTGGGCGAGCCAATCACCTGGAGCCTCAGTTTGCTCCGCTGTAGGTGGGGTACGAAACCAGGTCAACTCCAGATCCTCAGTATTATCCATCAAATCTTTCCTAAGTGCAGAGAAGCATGAACTGTATCCCAAAGGGTCTAAAGCAACCAGCAACAAGCAAGAAAACATTTTTGAGCTCTCGTGATTTAATCTTTAAAATTCCTGTGAATTTTCCTCTTTATCATACATGTATTTTTTGTTTGTTTGTTTGTTTGTTTGTTTGTTTGTGGTACGCGGGCCTCTCACTGTTGTGGCCTCTCCCGTTGCGGAGCACAGGCTCCGGACGTGCAGACTCAGCGGCCATGGCTCACGGGCCCAGCTGCTCCGCAGCATGTGGGATCTTCCCGGACCAGGGCATGAACCCGTGTCCCCTGCATCGGCAGGCGGACTCTCAACCACTGCGCCATCAGGGAAGCCCTATCATACATGTATCTTAATATAAAAATAAGAAATTACTTTTCCTCTACAATGTTCATATAAAGTTGACAACAAAGGCAGGTGACCTTTATTTATCCCACAATGTCACGAGCCTCCCAGTTCCGAGCAAGATCTCTTACGGGGAGTACAGCCTGAAGTTATGCTCTTGTGTGCTGTGGAGTTTGGTTCAATGCTTTCATTCCGAGATACAGTTAACTACCTTTCCTTACTTGGAGAAATACAAGAGAACTTGGTGTTAAGCCCAGGAGAGCTTGCTAATCACCCAAGCCTCCTTCTGGCTCAGTAACAGATATGATGAATAGGGACAGACTAAAAACGGCCCCAAACTTAGACACATCCTGACTCTCTATCTGTAAGAGGCAAGGTGAATAAATTATGGTGTTTCATCTATGGAATTCTGCATAAGTAGTAAAAAGAATAGTTACTTTTTTTTTTTTTTGGTGTTGACTTGCAAGGATGCTCATCCTCTACAGTTAATTAAGAAAGCAGATTATAGATTAATATAGCCTGAAAAATAATCAGAGAGATGGACTTGAATGGGTTGGGGATAGAGGAGACTCTTACGTTTATGAGGCCCAGATTTACCAGACTCATTGTAGTACCATCTACATGCATCACCTGGAGCTGGCTGAAATGCAGAATCTCAGGCCTCGCCCCAGACCTCCCAGCTGGAGCCCATTGTATAACAAGATCCTCAGGTGTTTCGAATACACGTGCAGTTTTGAGAATCACTGCGTTAGACCGCGCTGGGTTGGTCCAAGTATCACAACTACTATGTATTACTCTTGCAGCACGTGAATGAAATTAAGTTTTTTGAAGAGGTATTTGTAAGATTAATTATCTATATAATGTTTGTTGTAACTGTTATTTTAATCCATGTAAGTTTCTACCACCTGTGCCATTTCTTTGCAGGGTATGAAGTCAGCCATACACACTTTGGGTCCAGCGGTCTCTTTGACCCATATTGGTCTCAGTTCTCACATCATCCCATGTCAGCACGTTCCTCCCAGTCTGTCCCCATGGAATCAGAACTATGTGTGGCTGCAGATGTACGCATGTCACTCAGGGCTGCGGTGGCTGGGTACTGGGGCTCCGACACTGGGCTGGAAAACAGTCAGCCCTTTTGTGAGCTGCCCGTATTTGCTGAGTGATAGAAGAGCTTTGCAGAGTTTGGCTGGTCAGTTAGGAAACTGGCGAGACCAGGGAAATGCTATGGTTTATTGAACTGTAAATAATGTTGAACAAATCCCTTCTTCTAGCAGTTTCCATAACAGTCTGTCATAGCCTGCTCAGTGCCTTGTGGGGAGTTTTCAGTGGAGGACCAAGCAAAGCTCTGTTGGTTTTGCTAATAGGATAAACAGTTCTCTTCTGACTGGCAGACTGGAAGCAGCCCCACTGGACTCTTTCCCTGGACATTTCAATATCCTATAAACTGTCCTATGGGAGACATAAAGAATGGTGGAGATAGAGTCGCTATGTGGGACCAGGAAATCTGTAAGCCCGAATCTCTGGCAGGAACCTCACTTTTCGAAAGAGAAGAGGGGTCTCCAAACAGTATAATGGACCATCACAAAAGGAGCCCAAGACTGTATCCTTTGAGCACCCCGGCCCCCTCCCTGAGAGCCAACTCCGGACTTACCCCAGTGGTCCATACGATTCCCTGATCCTAGTGAGAAATGATGCAAAGGGGGACACTGGGGTTTAATTGTGCCTGTGTCTAATTAGCAGAATGAAGGATGAAATCTTTGCCTCCACCGAGAGAGAGACGGTGGCCCTGGATGACCCAGCCTGGCTTCTCCTGCTCTTCTGACAAAGATGAATGGGAGGACAAGTTCTGCTTTTGATGAGACCCAATGAGGTGATGTCTGCATTTTACCAAAGGTCACGTGCAAACACTGCACCCTTGCCAGTAACCAGTGTGTAAACACAACCGCAAAAGAAACATGGATCCCAGGAATGACCAGTCGCTTGGGACACTTGGAAACTTGAATGGACCCCACACTAAGAGCCACTGGTCTCTCTGATGCTGCAGCGTTTGTTTTTACCCCATGGTTTATGATCTGGATGTTCTTTGTTTAAACCCAAATGCCCTTTTAATATAAAAAAGTTGTGTGCCACCCCCAACCCACCCCTGTACCCTAGCAAAATAGAGGTCTGTGGTCCTCTGGTTTATTGCCTGGGAATGAGCCCTGCTTTTTAAAGCATGAAAAGGAAACTAATGGAGGGCATCTTGCCATTGTGGGAATCAAGGGTTTGTGCAGAGAGCAGAGGCACCCAGACGGAGAAGGTACACTGGGGACACCTTCAAGCCCTTGCCCCACGTGAGTACCTGATGGGGTTTTGTTAGGACATCGAGTTGCTGGGCTAAATCTGGAGGAGACTGAAAATGAAATCAAGTCAGCCTCATCTGTTAGAGATGAGTTCCCCAGACACCAGGCTGTTCCCCATGTCTGTGCATAATCTGTCCCCGTCCCTGGAACACGCTGTCTTCCTCTTGTCACTTTCTCCTGAAACTGGCCACTGCTGTCTGAAGGGTTCATGTTGTCCTCGTAATACTTGACCCCCCCCCCAGCCAGTATGAATCTCAACAAGGGGTCACATTTAAAGAAAAAGTAGCCCATCAGAAAACAAGATCACAAAAGGAAATTTTAATCTTTGGGATAGCCGGTGCAGAAAATACCTAGAGCTGTGTGTGATAGGGGTGAGGGCAAAGAAATAGCCATGTCCCTTTAAAAGTCGCTCTTGGTACTCTTGTCACTCTCAGTATCTTTCACCTGGATTTCATCTCTTCTTCTCAAGCCCATCTCCCGATAAAAACATTCCCTAAACTTGGCCTGAGAATCCCTGGACTTTTACAGTTTCACAGTTCTCAAACTAGGGAAGCAGCCTGCCTGGGTTTCAGTCTCCACTTTCCCATTCGTAGCCATGTGTTCCTGGGTAAGTTACTTAGTCTATTTCCACATTTATAAAATAGGGACAAAGTTTAGATGAGTTAATACATGTAAGTACTTAGAACTATGCCTGGCACATAGTAAGTGCGAGGTAGGTGTTTACTGTTATTATTATTGCTATGAATTTGACCTTCCCCCATTCCGCCTTTTTCAACAGCTAGTAGTGCCTTGCTTTCCAAAGTGAAATCCCACAGCTACTTTCTCCTCCTGTTTTCCAACTACCATGTACCCTAGATCTTCCCACTAGAGCAGGGGTGGGGATGGAGAGGAGGAGAGGCAATGGATCCTCATGTAGCCGTACCTTTTATCTGATACATCTGCATGTTAGACTCCTATTCATCCTTTAAAACTCAGGCATTGCTGTCCCTGTGACTCTTTTCATCCTCCAGAGAGAGCTCCTCCTTCCCTTTCCTGAGCCACTGCAGATGTCACCATACAGTCAACGTCATTTGTTTGTCTTTCTATCTGCACCATGAGACCATGAACTCCTTTGAGGGGAGGGGACACGTCTCCTCTCTCTTTCTATCACTAGCACAGTATTCGACACACAGAAGGAGCTCAGTAAAGTTGGTAAAAGGGAATCAAAGAAGACCTTCCATTGCTTTGGTGGAAGGCAGCGGTGTTGTGAACTTTGAGGGGCTACAGAGGATGGTGCCAAAGAAGCATACGGGGTGGTCTCGCCACCAATCCTGAGGTGCAGATTTCATAGAATTTTTTCCTAGGGGGATAGAGATGCTTCAGCCTGCACCAATTATGCTCTGAAGGGCTCCTCTCTTCAGAGGACAACGTGAGATTAATGAGTGTTATTGACAGTAAATATGATAATTAACTAACGATATTCATAAGTGTCTGAAATGCTTGGCACAGTGCCTGTGAAAACAAGAGACCCATCTTCCACTTATTTCTTAAAATGAATCTGACTCAAAAATAATAACAGACCAATCACCACCAACAAAACCAGTAAATTGGATAAACATTTAGATTCCACTACTGCCCCTCTCTGAGATTATGTGTACCGAGGTCTCCCATCCTATATATAAGCCAAAAAGTTCCCCTCTGAATTTGCCTTTTAAGAAGATTGAAATTAGAGGGAAAGAGAGGCCTCTTTGGAACTTCACTTGTTAGGGAACTAAGCTTTCAATAAAGATACAACCGGGTACAACCCTGTGTAGGAGTTATACCTGAGGGGGACACTTGTGTTCTGCCACCTAACCCTGCCAATCTTGTCACAGAAGAAGGTAATGCCTGAAGGGCAGGCACTTTGGAGGTGCTGGAAAGAAGGTGGTGTTGACCAGTGGGACAGGTGAGCATGCCTCGTCTTTCCACCTCAAAGACCAGGTGCCGGGAGATGACTCCTGCTCACGTGGGCCCTGGGCCAGATCAGGCCCACACATAGGGCAGGAAGGAGACCTCCCCTGTGGAGAGAACATCTAGCTGTGTTGTCTTCTGGAAAGATGGAAAAGCAAGCTCTTGAGAGAAGAGTGAGGCCATGATTCTCATGGACTCAAGTGTGAAATGTGTGACTTTCTTTTCAGTGCTCGGTACAAAAATGCCACATGTGTTTTTCTGAATCAAATTTAGCCTAACTTAGGTCTCAGCCTCCTCCTTCCATAATGTGCAAAAAGCCAGGACTTAACACATTCCAGAGACCCTGGGAAAAGAGCCTGGGGTCCCTGGTGGCCTCTGAGCTCTTCAGGACACAGGGCAAAAAGTCCACCAGAAGAAGGAGGGTGGGGGAGACCAGATGTCTTGCCCGAAGTCTCCTAGCAGATAGGAGACGGGGCGATGATTCGAACATGGTCCTTTGCCCTGCATCCTCCCTCATGTGCCAGAACCCTTCCACAGGACAGCGGCTCTCAGAAAAGCGTCTGTGGGGAAGTTCCAAGTGCCCACACAGCAACTATATGGTGCTCATCGCCCCCAGCAAAGGTTACAAAAGCTGAAGTGAAAGGGCTCCTCAACTCCAGCACTCGTGCTCAGAGTTCAGAAACCAAGTAGGAAGTGAAACCACAGAACCATCTGTAAGTGAAAAAATAAAGAAATGAGGAAACTGGTAGGAGGAAGTATTGAAACAAACCCTGATCTGGGTACTGACGGTAGTCGAACAGGACCACGACAGGATGGATGATAAGTCTTAGTTGTATTAAGAACCAAACGGTTATTACAACATCATTTATGAAATGACTCCTCCATGCTAAGTCCTCTGCAAGGTGCTGGGACTATAAAGGTCCATTAGACCTCAAGTTCACCGCCCAGTACAGGGACTGTCTCTGCCAGTGCCTAGTACATTCAGGGCAGTAGATTTAACCACAGGCATCTGTACAAGCCCAGGAGCTTTAGAAACAAAGAGTGATCTCATAGCTCATGGGGTCACTGAAGGTGCAGCTCACACGTCAGCGGTCCTTTGAAATTTAAATAAAATAGATGCCAGTCTCCCAGCTCATGACTAGGGAACAGCCAGTGCCTTCTCCAAAATTTCTGTCAATTTCTAGGCTCCTGTGGACTCGTGGTTCCTTCCGATGCTGAGAACCTGAAAAATGTCAAACTTTCGGGACACTGTGACTCACATTCTATAGCTTTTCTTTCCTCTGCTCCACTCTGACCCAGATGTGGAACTCATCCTTTTTCTACAAAAGTACTTCACGTGAGCTGGGGGTCATATTAAAAAACAACTGTATGGAGATGGACACAGAAGTATAGGACTGAACTACCACCAGGCAGAATGGACACTGGCCCTAAAAATCTTATGTGGCTGCTGGTACATACATCAGCTCCACAAAGCAAATGTAGGTACAATTGATTTTAACAAAGGTACATGGCCCTGGGTTTTACACTTAAATGATTCATAATGTAACGTTATACTGTCCTCTCTTTAAAGGGCTTTCAACCATCTCATCCTGGGAATTCCTCACTGGGCATTCTCAGAAGTACCCAGGCTTCCTCCATGTTGCTTGATTAACTTTCCTTAAGACCCTCTTTACTAATTCATGCCCATCCTTTTAAAAAAATCAATATGAATGATGTACAATATCTATATATGGTCAAGATGCACCCATTTTAAGAATACGGTTTGATGAGTTTTAATAAAAGTATGAACTGATTTAACCAACTCAATCAACATGTAGAATGTAGCCACCATCCAAAAAGTTTCCTCATTCTCTTTTGTAGACAGTATCACCACCAGCTCTGTTTCCAAGCGATCACTGATCTGCATTAGGCCATTCTAGCTTGGATTTACCTTTTCTATACTGTACAAATGGGATCATACAGGATGTATTCTTTTCTGCCTATGAATCTATTTAATTTCATTGAACAAAGGTACTACAATTTGTACGGCCATTCACTTGCAAATGGACATTTGAGTCTCCTTTTTGACTATTACAAAAGATGCTAGGATCCTATGTGTACAAGGCTTTGTGTGGAAATACGTTTTTATTTCTCCAGTAAATACTTAGAAGTGAAATTGTTAAGTTGTGTGGTAAGTGTATACTTAACCTTATGAGAAGCTGCAAAGTGGTTTCCAAAGAGGTTGCGCAATTTTGCATTCCCACAAGAAATGCAGAGGAGTTCCAGTTGTTTTATATCCTCACCAAACTTTGGTGCCGCCAGTCTTTTTATTTGTAGCCATTCTATTGGGTGTGGAACTGCGATATCTCATTATTATTTTAATTTCGCTAATGACATTGAGCATCTTTTCCTGTTTCCTGGCCATTTGCATATATTATGTTTTGTGACATGTCTGATCAAATCTTTTGCCCATTTAAAAACTTGAGCTGCTTATCTTTTTTTTTTTTATTATATGTACAATTTCTTTACATATCCCGGGCACAGGTCCTTTGTCACTGACGTGTTTCGCAGATATTTGTCTCAGTCTGTGGTCCACCTTGTCATTTCCTTCGTGCTGTTGTTCAATTATAAATTTTTCTTTTATGACTTTATGCTCTGTGTCTTATGTAAGTCATCCTTGCCTACCCCCAAATCATGAAGATTTTCGCCTGTGTTTCTTTTTATAGATTAGCTTTTACATTTAGGTCTAGAATTCTATGATTGGGTTAACTTGCAAATGGAGTGAAGTACGAGCTAACCTTTATTTATTTACTTTAATAAATGGGTATACAGTACCAATATAGTACCAACTGTTGGAAAGAAAATTCTTTTGAATAGCCGTGGTATCTTTGCCAAAAATCACTTGACCGTGTGTGAACAAGTTTCTTTCTGGATTCTATTCTGTTCCACTGTTTCATATGTCCACCCATACACCAATACCACATTATCTTTTATTTTTTATTTATTTTTATTTAACTTTATTTTATTTTTTATTAACATCTTTATTGGAGTATAATTGCTTTATAATGGTGTGTTAGTTTCTGCTTTATAACAAAGTGAATCGGCTATACGTATACATACATCCCCATATCTGCCTCCTCTTGCGTCTCCCTCCCACCCTCCCTATCCCACCCCTCTAGGTGGCCACAAAGCACGAAGCTGATCTCCCTGTGCTATGCGGCTGCTTCCCACTACCTATCTGTTTTCCACTTGATAGTGTACATATGTCAATGCTACTCTCTCGCTTATCCCAGCTTATCCTTCCCCCTCCCCGTATCCTCAGTCCATTCTCTACATCTATGTCTTTATTCCTTTGCTGCCCCTAGGTTCACCAGGACCATTTTTATTTTAGATTCCATATATATGTGTTAGCATACGGTATTTGTTTTCCTCTTTCTGACTTACTTCACTCTGTATGACAGACTCTAGGTCCATCCATTTCACTACAAATAACTCAATTTCGTTTCCATTTATGGCTCAGTAATATTCCACTGTATATATGTGCCACATCTTCTTTATCCATTCATCTGTTTATGGACACTTAGGTTGCTTCCATGTCCTGACTATTGTAAATAGTGCTGCAGTGAACATTGTGGTACATGACCCTCTTTGAATTATGGTTTTCAGAGGGTATATGCACTGTAGTGGGATTGCTGGGTCATATGGTAGTTCTATTTTTAGTATTTTAAGGAGCCTCCATACTGTTCTCCATTGTGGCTGTATTAATTTACATTCCCAACAGTGCAAGAGGGTTCCCTTTTCTCCACACCCTCTCCAGCATTTATTGTTCGTAGATTTTTTGATGATGGCCATTCTGACTGGTGTGAGGTGATACCTCATTGTAGTTTTGATTTGCGTTTCTCTAATGATTAGTGACGTTGAGTATCCTTTCATGTGTTTGTTGGCAATCTGTATATCTTCTTTGGAGAAATACCTATTTAAGTCTTCTGCCCATTTTTGGATTGGGTTGTTTGTTTTTTTGATGTTGAGCTGCATGAGCTCCTTGTATATTTTGGAGATTAATCCTTTGTCAGTTACTTCATTTGCAAATATTTTCTCCCTTTCTGAGGGCTGTCTTTTCGTCTTGTTTGTGGTTTCCTTTGCTGTGCAAAAGCTTTTAAGTTTCATTAGGTCCCATTTGTTTATTTTTGTTTTTATTTCCATTTCTCTAGGAGGGGGTCAAAAAGGATCTTGCTGTATTTTATGTCATAGAGTGTTCTGCCTATGTTTTCCTCAAAGAGTTTTATAGTGTCTGTCCTTATATTAAGGTCTTTAATCCATTCTGAGTTTATTTTTATGCATGGTGCCAGGGACTGTTCTAATTTCATTCTTTCACAGGTAGCTGTCCAGTTTCCCCAAGGAGCACTTATTGAAGAGGCTGTCTTTTCTCCGTTGTATATTTTTGACTCCTTTATCAAAGATAAGGTGACCATAGGTGTGTTGGTTTATCTCTGGGCTTTCTATCCTGTTCCATTGACCTATATTTCTGTTTTTGTGTCAGTACCATACTGTCTTGATTACTGTAGCTTTGCAGTATAGTCTGAATTCAGGGAGCCTGACTCCTCCAGCTCCGTTTTTCTTTCTCAAGATTGCTTTGGCTATTTGGTGTCTTTTGTGTTTCCATACAAATTGTGAATTTTTTTATTCTAGTTCTGTGAAAAATGCCAGTGGTAGTTTGATAGGGATTACATTGAATCTGTAGATTGCTTTGGGTAGTAGAGTCATTTTCACAATGTTGATTCTTCCAATCTAAGAACATAGTATATCTCTCCATCTGTTTGTATCATCTTTTATTTGTTTCATCAGTGTCTTGTAGTGTTCGGCATACAGGTCTTTTGTCTCCTTAGGTAGGTTTATTCCTAGGTATTTTATTCTTTTTGTTGCAATAGTAAATGGGAGTGTTTCCTTAATTTCTCTTTCAGATTTTACATCATTAGTGTATAGGAATGCAAGCGATTTCTGTGCATTAATTTTGTATCCTGCTACTTTACCACATTCATTGATTAGCTCTGGTAGTTTTCTGGTAGCATCTTTAGGATTCTCTATGTATAGTATCATGTCATCTGCAAACAGTGACAGTTTTACTCCTTCTTTTCCATTTGGATTCCTTTTATTTCTTTTTCTTCTCTGACTGCTGTGGCTAAAACTTCCAAAACTATGTTGAATAATAATGGTGAGAGTGGGTAACGTTGTCTGTTCCTGATCTTAGAGGAAATGATTTCAGTTCTTCACCATTGAGAATGATGTTGGCTGTGGGTTTGTCATATATGGCCTTTATTATGTTGAGGTAGTTTCCCTATATGCCTACTTTCTGGAGAATTTTTATCATAAATGGGTGTTGAATTTTGTCAAAAGCTTTCTCTGCATCTACTGATATTATCATATGATTTTTATCCTTCAGTTTGCTAATATGGTATATCACGTTGATTGATTTGAATATATTGAAGAATCCTTGCATTCCTGTAATAAACCCCACTTGATCATGGTGTATGATCCTTTTAATGTGCTGTTGGATTCTGTTTACTAGTATTTTGTTGAGGATTTTTGCATCTATGTTCATCAGTGATATTGGCCTGTAGTTTTCTTTCTTTGTGACATCCTTGTCTGGTTTTGGTATCAGGGTGATGGTGGCCTCGTAGAATGAGTTGGGGAGTGTTCTTCCTCTGCTATATTTTGGAAGAGTTTGAGAAGGATAGGTGTTAGCTCTTTTCTAAATGTTTGACAGGTGAAGCCGTCTGGTCCTGGGCTTCTGTTTGTTGGAAGATTTTTAATCCCAGTCTCAATTTCAGTGCTTGTGATTGGTCTGTTTATATTTTTTATTTCTTCCTGGTTTAGGCTCAGAAGGTTGTGATTTTCTAAGAATTTGCCCATTTCTTCCAGGTTGTCCATTTTATTGCCATATAGTTGCTTGTAGTAATCTCTCATGGTCCTTTATATTTCTGCAGTGTCAGTTGTTACTTCTCCTTTTTAATTTCTAATTCTGTTGATTTGAGTTTTCTCCCATTTTTTCTTGATGAGTCTGGCTAATGGTTTATCAATTTTGTTTATCTCTTCAAAGAACCAGCTTTTAGTTTCATTGAGCTTTGCTACTGTTTCCTTCATTTCTGTTTCATTTGTTTCTGATCTGATCTTTATGATTTCTCTCCTTCTGCTAACTTTGGGGGTTTTTGTTCTTCTTTCTCTAATTGCTTTAGGTGTAAGTTTAGATTGTTTATTTGGGTTTTTTTTTGTTTCTTGAGGTAGGCTTGTATTGCTACAAACTTCCCTCTTAGAACTGCTTTTGCTGCAACCCAGAGGTTTTGGTTTGTCGTGTTTTCCTTGTCATTTGTTTCTAGGTACTTTCTGATTTCCTCTTTGATTTTTTTCAGTGATCTCTTGGTTATTTAGTAGCGTATTGTGTAGCCTTCACGTGTTTGTATTTTTTACAGATTGTTTTCCTGTAATTGATATCTAGTCTCATAGTGTTGTGGTCAGAAAATATACTTGATACAATTTCAATTTTCTTAAATTTACCAAAGCTTGATTTGTGATCCAAGGTATGATCTATCCTGGAGAATGTTCCATGAGCACTTGAGAAGAAAGTGTATTCTGTTGTTTTTGGATGGAATGTCCCATAAATTTCAATTAATTCCATCTTATCTAATGTGTTATTTAAAGCTTGTGTCTCCTTATTTATTTTCATTTTGGATGATCTGTCCGTTGGTGAAAGTGGGATGTTAAAGTCCCCTAGTATTATTGTGTTACTGTTGATTTCCTCTTTTATGGCTGTTAGCATTTGCCTTATGTATTGAGGTGCTCCTATGTTGGGTCCATTAATATTTACAATTGTTATATCTTTTTCTTGGATTGACCCCTTGATCATTATGTAGTGTCCTTCTTTGTCTCTTGTAATAGTCTTTACTTTGAAGTCTATTTTGTGTGATAGGAGAATTGCTATTCTGGCTCTCTTTTGATTTCCATTTGCATGGAATGTCTTTTTCCATCCCCTCACTTTCAGGCTGTATGTGTCCCTAGGTCTGAAGTGGGTCTCTTGTAGACAGCATATATATGGGTCTTGTTTTTGTATCCATTCAGTGAGCCTGTGTCTTTTGGTTGGAGCATTTAATCCATTCACGTTAAAGGTAATTATCGATATGTATGTTCCTATTGCCATTTTCTTAATTGTTTTGGGTTTGTTTTTGTAGGTCTTTTCCTTCTCTTGTGTTTCTTGCCTAGAGAAGTTCCTTAAGCTCCGGACACACAGGCTCAGTGGCAATGGCTCATGGGCCCAGCCACTCTGCTGCATGTGGGACCTTCCTGGACTGGGGCTTGAACCCATGTCCCCTGCATCGGCAGGCAGACTGTCAACCACTGTGCCACCAGGAAAGCCCAATCTGTGTTTTAACAAGCATTCCTGGTGATTCTAATGAACACTAGGTTAGAGAGACACTGCTTTAGAAAGGAGTTTATCAATTTTATTAATCTTAAACTATTTTTTTGTTTAATTGAATTTCTCTATCTTTGGTCCATTTTCTATTTTATTGGTTTCTGCTCTAATCCTTCCTTCTTTCTTTCTTTCTTTCCTTCCTTCCTTCCTTCCTTCCTTCCTTCTTTCTTTCTTCTTTCTTTCTTTCTTTCTACTTGTGTTTAATCTGCTCTTCTTTTTCTATCTTCTTAAAGAGATGTAAGCTGATTGATTTTAGACCTCAGTTCCTTTCCAATGTAAGCCCTTCAGGGTATAAATTTTGTTCTAAGCACTGCTTTAACTACATTTAATTCAAAATATTTTCTAACTTTAAGTCTTATTTCTTCCTCTTCCCTAGTACTTTTAAATTTTCATATACTTTGAGGTTAGTTTTCCAGAAAGTTTTCTGTTATAGACTTCTAATTTAAGTCCTTTGTGGTCAGATAATATAATCTTTATGATTTCAGTTCTTTTAAATTTGTTCAGAAATTTTTAATAGTGCAGAATATGGTCTATATTGAAGAATTTTCCTTAGGCAGTTGAAAATAATATATATTCTGCTATTATTGGATGGAGTGTTCTGTAAATGTCAATTAGGTCAACTGGCCTGGTAAGAGTGTGCTTACTGATTTCTGGTTACAGTTCTTTCAGTTTCAGTATTGAAATCTCCAACTATAATTGTGGATTTTTCTACTCCCTTTACATTATTAGTCTTTGCTTCATTTATATTAAATCTCTTTAATTAGATGTATAAACTGCTAGGATTGTTTTGCCTGTTTGACAAATTGATTCTGTTATCATTGTGAAACCATTCTTACTCGTGATAATATTCTTTATTCTATAGCTTACTTTGTTCACTATTGATATTGTCACCAATTTATTGGTGTTTTCATTATATATCTATTTCCACTCTTTTCCTTTTACTTAGCTATGTAATTATAGTTTAGGTGACTTCCTAGAGAGTATATATCTGGGTCTTGCTTTTTTATTCATTATGACAATCTACCACTTAATTGTAGTACTTCAGTCATTTGTATCCAATGTAATTATCGATAAAGTTGTGTTGATATTTACCATTTTATTATTTGTTTTATACTTGTTTAATTTGTCCTTTTTTGGCTTTTGCCTGCCTCATTTTTAAATTATTTTTCATATTCCCTTTAGTCTCCTCCATAGGCTTATACTATTTTATTTTATTTTAAGGTTTGCCATATGTCTCTTAAAAAATCATAGTTTAGGGCTTCCCTGGTGGCGCAGTGGTTGAGAGTCTGCCTGCCGATGCAAGGGACACGGGTTTGTGCCCCGGTCCGGGAGGATCCCACATGCCGTGGAACAGCTGGGCCCGTGGGCCATGGCCGCTGAGCCTGCGCGTCCGGAGCCTGTGCTCCGCAATGGGAGAGGCCACAACAGTGAGAGGCGTGCGTACCGCTACAAAAAAAAAAAAAAATCATAGTTTACCTTCAGATATGTTATATCACTTCACTTCATAAGAAAGACTTACAACAGTGTATATCTGATTTCCCCCTTCATGCTTGGTGGTGTTATAAATTTTACTTCTACATTTGTTTAAGCCTATAAAATACATATATTTTTTGGTTTAAACAGTGAATTATCTTTTAAATAACTTAAAAATGAGAAAGTCCATTTATATTTATCCATATATTTCCCATTTCTGGCCCTCCTTATTCCTTTCCAAATTTCTATTGGTTTCAAAGAGATGGTTTTAACATTGGTCTTTGGGAAGAACTGGTAGGAAACTAGGTGAAAGAGATTTGGAGTAACCAGCTCCTAGAAGGCCCTTAGTGCCATCTTAGACTTTAGATTACCTGAAAGCAATGCAGGTTCCATGATCAAATTTGGATTATAGGAAGATCACTCTGGCATCACTGGGAAAGTTTATTTGAGGAGCTTGGATGCACTCAGCTGTCTGTTGAAATAAATCAGGTGAAACTGCAATACATCAGAGAGAGTGATGCAGACCTGGAGTGATGTCACCTCTGTGGATATGCAGAAGAAAGGACTGATTCAAGAAAATTTCAGGAGCTAAAATGAATAGCACCAGGTGGTTGATGGTGTTTGGGGGAGAAGGACATGGAGAAGTGTGGACAACATCCAAAGTTTTAGCTTGGGTGGCCGAACATGGTCATTACACCAGCTGACATGGAGGCTCAGAAGAGCTAGTCCGAGGAGGGGGGTACTGAGCACAGCATTGAACGCTTTGTGTTGGGACTTTCTATGGGAGACCCAAATGGAGACAGATGGATCTGCAGCTCGGAGGAAAGGTCCGAGTTGGGTCTTTAAACTACAATATAACATCTGTGAGCATAGGTCTGATTAGACTGTTTACCTGAGGCGGAGTTTGTCCAAGTGTGTGGTCGTGAACCACCTGCATCAGATTCACCTGCAGAGCTGAATAAAGTTAGCAGACTCCCCGGGCTGAGAGTAGTACCAAGAACCTGCACTAACAAGCCCCACAGCTGATTCCTAAGTTTTATTAAAAAACCTGATTTAAAAAAAAAAACAAAAAAAAAACCTGATTTAAAGAGTAAGAAGGAGTTGGATATATAAGCCTTCCACCTTATATTTTTTCTCCCACATACAAAAGGTGTGTGAAATCTTGAGAATTCAGCTGGAAGATGCCTGGTGTTAGATGTCAAGTGGAGGGTGCTGAACGCGAAGTTAGTAAATAGATCTGTAAAATAAGTGAAAGAAAGAATTTGTAGTGGAAATAGACTTTTATTCTCAAGCTTCAAGAAAAAGATCCTTTGGAGGTGGTGGGAATTATATAAGAAATGATAGGAGGGGTGACAAAACTGATGATAAATTTTAAATAATTGGATGATTTACATAAGAAAGCAGCAATGAAACTATCTTTCCTTACAAGACATAATCATATGGCATAAGAACATAAGGGCTGCCCATCTGGATTAAATCTACTGTCATTTCAGCATCCTGTCTCTCACAGTGGGACAGAGGATGAATTCTTGTGCTCCATGAATTCTTGTCCTTCCTGAAGTCAACCCACAAGGTTAGAGTTTCACCTTCTTAAGTTCTGGATGTCTCCAATATTAACTGTGACTCTATCTGCTTATATAAAGATTTATATAAGTACTTACATAAATTACTGACATAACTACTTACATAATGACAGATAGAAGAAGATGCTAAACTGAAGTGATGGAGGGCTTTTCATGAACGTGTTGACCTTATTTATGAAACATAAAGAAAGAAGTTATACTTTTCAGATTGCTTAATATCAATCATTGATTTCTCCTTGGAATATTTTTGGGGATTTCAGAAATATGGAGACCATGCTAAGCACAAGAAATAATAATTCAAAGGCAGTGAAATAAAAGCATATGAGCTATGGTTAGCTTTCAGTGCATAGAGGAGTTATAAGAGATATTGAAAATAATAACCGTAATAACTGACATATAGAAGATGTTCAATGCTTTGTTTGAAGTGCTTTACATACACATATTCCTTTTATCTTCCTAAAAGGTCTACCTGAGGTAGGTACTATTGTGATCCCCATTTTGTTTTTGTTTTTTGCGGTACGCGGGCCTCTCACTGTTGTGGCCTCTCTCGTTGTGGAGCACAGGCTCCGGACGCGCAGGCTCAGCGGCCATGGCTCACGGGCCCAGCCGCTCCGCGGCATGTGGGATCCTCCCGGACCGGGGCACGAACCCGCGTCTCCTGCATCGGCAGGCGGACTCTCAACCACTGTGCCACCAGTGAAGCCCATGATCCCCATTTTATAGATGAAAAAGCTGAGGCACAGAAGTCCCCCCAGGTCGCAAGCTGGTACGAGTTCGAGCTAGGATTCAAACCCAGGAATGTGGCTCTGGAAAGCTGCACACCATAGAGATGAAAAAGACCATCAAGAAGAGAAGCAAGGAAGGATCACCGAGAAAAGAAAGAAGCTAAAGAACTGAAAAGGTGCTTCAAATAAAATGCCTTTGGCTGACATGAAATTGCACAAGTAGCTGAGGTTAGAAAATAAATTAGAAAGTATCTATCTTATGTTGAAAACGAAAAGGCTTCCAGTGGAGCTGATCTTTAAGTTTCCTTCCTGGAATTCTACCCTCTGATGACTCCAATCACCAAATAGTGAACCAGTGTCCCATGAGCCCTCTGACAGGCATCATGCCTTGTGATCCCTCACCAAAATTTTACCTGTAGATATACAAGAACATGTCAAGAAACAAAGAGCATAAAATATAGTTAAAACAACTGAGAATAAAAGATGAACTCAAGAGCATCTCAAAATAAAAATGAGAAATAAGACTGGTGAAGTTTCTCAGAAAATGGGAACCAGAAAGGCAAGGGGGAAGTCTCTGGGGTCCCTTAAACTGATTCTGACAACAGAAGGAATTAAGGGTTTACCGGGAAACCAGCGTCTGGGTAGTTGAAAGCTACTGAGGACGCTTGTTCCTGGACCAGGTGGGTGCAATGCCAGGTGCGGCAGACTCCCTGGAGGGCGAAACCCGCCTTTGTTAAAGGATGGTCATGAAATTTCAGAAAAGAGGAAAATGACAAAGTCTGTAGTAAAATAAGTATTGCCCACTTTAGTTAGGAAAAACCCTGCAGACTCTTTCCCTACAGTGAATTTAGACAGTAAAAATATTTGCAAGCATTTATTGCCCTCAAACCAGGAAGGCTAGCTGGCAGAATGAGGCACAAGGCCCATTGACGCAATAAATGCCCAGGGGAAGCCAGGCTGCTTGGAGACCTCCTTCCGAGAGCCAGGGTGTGGTGAGGGGTCACCAGAAGGGGGCTGGCGTGGCCGCATGGCCTCATCCAGCTGGATGAAGAGAAGGCCTTTCCCAGGGGAGGCAGCTTGGAGGCCACTGTGAAGGTGGATGAATACACACCTGTGTTTGTGTCTGGCTTTCGACTTGGGGGGTTTAAGAAAGGAAATTGGGGTCATATCAGTGAGAGACCAGGTCCCCAGTATAGGCCAGTATAATCACTAGCAGAAGGCAGTGGGTAGATTGAACACTGATGTGGGTGGCCACATAGAACGCTAACAAAAGCGGAATGCAGCTTCAATTCGACAGTGATGGAGAGTCATACTCAATACAATTCCACACAGAGTAATCTGGGGAGGAAAGTGGTAAAAAATCTGGGGGGATATCAAGGTGTAAGAAAGACCCGTTAAAAGGCTGATAAAACACTCAAATGATAAAAGAGATGAAAGGAAGTGGAGAAGAGTAAAGAGTCTCTCGATTTGGTCAAAGAGTTTTAATACAGCTATATCTGCACAATGCCTACTGATTATGTGGCATCTTTGTTGGAAATTTTGACAGATGTGTTTTTGTAACAGTAGGGATAATCTGATTCAAAGCCAGCTGATATCCACATTTCCTAAGGATTAAAGAGTAATGCCTTTTAAAGTACATTTTAATAAGGAGACTGGGGAATGATAAACAGGGGGCATTTAATCTGTTTGGGAGGGATGATGTTTGAAATGTTGGACAAGTCACTTTCAACACCAGATGCGGTGTCACGGACCAGTAGGTAGTTCCCAAATGTTGGTACAAATAAATAAATATTTGAGTGAGAAATCTCTGTTAAAGCAGAGACACAAGAAAATGTGAATGTGTTTAATTTTGTTTTAAAAATCTTTAGGAGAAAGAAGAATGAAAAAATTTTAAGTATGCTTATATAGTTTTTCAAATGAAAATGGAAAAGCTTGAGTAAATAGAGTTATTGGCCTAATAATTCAACAAAGAAAAGCATTGAAATGAGTTTATTCAAAGCCAAAAAGCTAAATCACGTGATTTTAAATTTTATTATAATTTTGAATTGGAAGATGTTTCTAAAAACATGCAATCTCGAATTGTTCCATTCCTGCACAAATTGGAAATTTGGACTAAATGTGCAGCATGAGAAGCATCCATCATCTCCCCTAGCTCCTGCCCCAGCTTCACCCAGCTCCAGCTAAAATAACCTGCTACCAGCAGGCTCAGGTCTCCCCAGTCTGAACCACTGAGACTCTGGCCTGTATTGATTTAGTATCTCCTTTATTAAAGGCTAAGGATGTAAGGCAGGGTTAGAGACAGTGTCTGTAAATTCAAAGATAATCTCCTAGCCTGTTTCATAATCCCACACTGAAGCCAAATCCAGCCTCTGTACCCTGGCATTGAATTAAATCTCAGAGACAGAGTTTCAGGAGAAGTAGAAAAGTATAGTTTTATTGCTTTGCCAGGCAAAGGGGGCCACAGCGAGCTAATGCCCTCAAAACTGTGTGTCCCCACTTGGAGGAGGTAGTGAGGAGTTTTATAGTAATCATTCAAAGAGGCCGTGGTCATGTGGACATTCTTCTGATTGGTTGGTGGTGAGGTAGGTGGGAGTTGGCATCCTCAACCTCCTGGTTCCAACCGGTCTGGGGTCTACGTGCTTGTGGGCAGCATGCGGTCAACTTCTCCCACCTGGTGGAGGTTTCAGTATCTGCAGAACAGCTCAAAGGTGTTCTGTGTATCCCTTGAGGGGGAACCAGGACGCTGCCTTCCTCCCTTATCTCTGCATCCCCACCTTCTCCTAATTAGCAACTGTTTGAATCTGCCCTTTGGAAGTCAGGGAAAGTCACGGGAGGCTGAAAGAAGCCTATTTCCTGTAATCAAGAAATGGGGGACACAGAAGGGTTTTTGTGCCCATGAGCCCCACAGGGTCCTGCTCAGTTTCAACACTAGCTCTAGGCCCCCTGCTCCCTACCTGCACCCCACCGTGGAGGCTAGTTTGCCCTGAGTTCACTTCTCCTTGCCTCTGGGGTTTTGGTCCTACTCTCCTTCAGCTCTGAACACAGCCCTGCACTGCCCCACTCAAATGATTTCTGTGAGGCTCTTACTCTGATGTGTGTGTATCTCTCTGCCTTTAACTAGGACACATCTTGGAAGGCACACCACTCCCACCCCCCCCACCCCAGATGGATGCCAACCCAGCTCGAAGTGGATGTTTCATGCACTGCTGGCCATCCTCTCTCGGTGGCAACTCTTGTCTCCCTTTCTCACCTCTGGAGTCCCAGCAAGCCTTGTGCTTGTGTGTAGCTTTGGACCGTCTTCTAACAGAAAGTAAGATATATTTTAATTCAGGAATTGATCATTTTCACTGACAGGGAAGTACTTTTTCATTAAGGATCTGGAGTTATGGCTGTATCAAAATTGGTATCAGTCAGGGCTCTCCAAGAAACAGAACCAATAGGAGATTAGTGTGTGTGTGTGTGTGTGTGTGTGTGTGTGTGTGTAAGTTATATATTTTGGAGGCTGGCAAGTCCGAAATCTGTAGGACAGACAAGGAGAGATATGGCTGAAATCCAACTGATAAGCCAGATAAAATACCTACATTTTCTTAGATTCAGTAGGGTGACTTGTAGGAAATAAATGCAAAGGCCACTACTTACAATCCGATATCAAACCTTTTTTTCAGGAAAATAAAAGGTTTCTTTTTTAAGAAAGAACATTCTAGAAAATATATTCTCTCAGAGAATCTGGCTTCCCATCTGGTTTAAACTTGATATGAAGGATAGTATTAACAGAAGAAAAAAACTATCCAATTGGGAGAGGGAAAAGTGTTAAATTATATAAAATTTATTTGTTTGGAAGACTTACAAAGCTAAACTGAAGTATTTATATAAATTTGAGACCATTCTGAAGATTGAGTTAGGAGAAACAGAATGTACTGAAAGTGTAGATTTAGAAGAATATGTGTGGGTCAGTGAGGTATGTGAAAACAAGGGCTATATAAACAGATACTGTCAAGACCCTGTGTTCTTAAAGATCACAGCAGAACACACAAGCCAGGAACTGAGAGTCAGAACAAGAGGTCAGAGATCTTAATTAAAAAGCAATGTCCGGGCTTCCCTGGTGGCGCAGTGGTTGAGAGTCCGCCTGCCGATGCAGGGGACGCGGGTTCGTGCCCCGGTCCGGGAGGATCCCACATGCCGCGGAGCGGCTGGGCCCGTGAGCCATGGCCGCTGAGCCTGCGCGTCCGGAGCCTGTGCTCCGCAACGGGAGAGGCCACACAACAGTGAGAGGCCCGCGTGCCGCAAAAAAAAAGCAATGTCCTTCTTACCCAGGAATGGAGTTCTCTCCTCAGGCTAATGACTTACAATGAGAAAAGCCACCTGAAAAAGAATTACAAAGTAGTGAGGAACAAAGCAATCCTTCAAGTTTCCACTTTGGAGATAGGATTTGGGGTGAATTTGGAAGGGGTTTGAGAAGAGATTATGGGGAAGGATTTGGATTGGAAATAAAAGGGATATTCCTTTCTACCAAAGTGCATCTTGGACAGGTACGTGTCACTCACCAACACAAGTAAGCTCAGTGGATTCCTGGCTTATCTGACACTCACTTTGGGTGGAAAGAGACCCAAGAGGATTAACTAAGATCTGGGTATTAAGTCAATGCTGTAATGCTATTTTAGGGAGAAAGAGATTTTTAAAGAGGGATTTGTGGCATTCAGAATAGTGGAGGAGCATGGATTGGTGTGGCTACACAGGAAGCCTTGGAACAAAATCATTCTTAAAAAGGACTTGCTTGAGAAGCATCTGGGGCAACCAGAATATGGTAAGAATATACTGTCAGGAGACTAAAGCTCAAAATTAGCAGAGGTCTGAGAAGAGGAATAAGGATAGAGGGTGGATATGTGATGTTCAGAGCCAATAGGATGGGCAAAGTCCAATTGCTTGGGACAGATGAGATTCTAACTGGTCACAGGGAGAATGCTAATAAAAGTGGTTTGTTCTATAATCTCATCATAAGATGGCAAGAAAAGTTTAAGCAGGAAAATATTAAGAGTGTTTAGGAATTTCCGATGACTTCACTTTATAAGAACTAAAATGAACAAACCTGTGTGTGAGCTCAGAGTCACTATCAGGAATCTTTGAACCGTCTGACCCCAGAGGATGGAAGCAGGGCCAGGAGATTAGTGGTGAACAAATGCTCTTCCAGTTTTCGAAAAAGAGGAATTCTGCAAATGACACACTGGCAAATCTGATTTTATTGTAGGGAAATCTTCTAAAATAGAATAATTAAACAGATGGCTTGTGAGCAGAGAAGAGGAAGCAGTGACTCACTAGGGAAAGTCATGCCAAACTCATAATCATCCTCTTTTTCTTTTTTTTTTTTCATTGTATACACTCCTAGATGGGTGGATCAGGAAACACTGGGGGAAACCTTTAGAAAAGCCTGTCTTAATTTCAAAAGAGCACTTGTCGAAGACTCTGCCGATAGCTTGGTAAACACAATCATGGGCTGTTAGTTGGGTGTTTGGACAGTCAGGTGGAATTGTGGCTGGCTGAGTAAGAACTTCCAAAAAGTGTTGGTTAGTAGGTTGGTATCAACAGGAGGAAATGCTGAAGAGGAATATCACATGGCTTCGTTCTTGGCTGACTTCAACATTTCGTCAGTCGTCTGGCTCAGGATATAGAAGAGGCCACGTAAAATCCGCAGAGGATACAAAGCTGAGTGACAAAAAAAGAGCTAAAGTGACAGACGTAAGAACTGATTCAAAATTATTTTGACATCTAGAACTCCGGGCAGAAACCTATGAGATAAAATTTAACAAGGGCAAATGTAAAATCCTATACATGGAATTTCATGAATACATAATGTTAACGACCTGCCCAAATTTTAGACCCCCTCAGGCTCTAACTCTGACTATAGAATCCATGTGTCTGGTGTTTTGCCCACTAGCATGCCCCTTGAATTTCTTTGGCCTTAGGTAGGAATATAAGTAATCTTTTATCCATATTTCTGGCCGTGCTACTAGACTAGCTCTGAGGTTATTTTTGCAGTTCTTACTTACACACCATGCTCACAATAACTGAGCCCTTTCCTGTTATCTCAGATTCCATGGCCCTGTTCTCCAGTCTCTCTTTGGCTTTGTCCCTGAATCAGCTGCTCAACACTTACCTATTTGGATTTTCATGATAGTTGATGTTATGAAACTCAACAAACCCCCTGCACTGGCCCTGCTTTAATAATTGTCCTTTATCTTGGGTTCTGTTTGGCCTTTTGTTTGCAAAAGTTACTTCTAAGTCTGATAGAAGAGTTGAACGGACCTCACGCTTTTCCCTCCCATAGACTGGCTGGAAATATAGATTTAGTTCCAAGGCATGAAAGCAATCAGCTAGGTTGAAGTTGAAGCCCAAGAAGTGACTATGGTCTCCAAGGAAGCAGGTGGAGAGTAAATGAAGAAGAGAGCTAAGAGCTGAAGTCTGAAGGAAAGCAATCCAGTAGTGGTTAGTAAAGAGAGACTGCAAAAGAAAAGGAGAGGACACCCAGGAGGGCGGGAGATCAACAAAGAAAGTTAATAGCACAGGAGTTAAAGATGTGGACAGTTTTCAGGAGGAGGGATTGACCAATAGTGCCAAATACTGCCAAAACGACAAACGGGATAAAAGACGTAAAATATTTCACTGGATTTATCCAAAGCTAGATTGCCAATGACATTGGCGAATGTAGCTTCTTGGGGAGAAATGGAGGAAAAGGCAAACTGCTAAAGGTTAAGGGGGAAGAGGTTTGGAGAAATGGAGATGGTGAGAATAACCTGCACTCTTGAATAAAGGAAAGAGAATGATAGGGCAGCAGTTAGAAAGGGGTTAAAGGTGAGATGAGGGAAGGGTGTGTGTGTCTCACAGTGGTTTTCATATGTGACAGGGGAAATGTTATTACAGGCAGAAATGGAAGACTCATAAAGAAAATGTGGTTTTGATGGAAGAATATCCCCACAGATCCATCTATACTTCTTCCTGTTTCTTCCCCTCCTCTTCCTTTCCTCTTCTTATCCACTTACCCTACCTTCCACTCCATCCTTTTTCTTTGGAAGATCAGGGGCCATTCTTTATTTACTTACCTTATTCCCAGCACTATCATCACAGTCCGTTGCTGTGACTGGGCTCAAGCCTGAGTGGAGGTATGAGCTAACATTGAACAGGGGCTCATCCAGACACATGCCAGTAGCAGAATTATAGAGACCTAGTCACTGTACTTTGTTACTATCAGATACTAACAAGAACATCTTGGAGGTGTGTATGAACCAAGATGCGCCTTGGAGGAAAGTTCTGGAAAGCATGTCACGTGTGGACATCTCAGAGGACCTCGGAATATCTGGCACAGAAAGGAGAGCACGAGATCTAGGGAGGAAGGTACAACAGACTTGTTCGATATTTCTCTGAGGGCAAACTTTTGGACGAAGGTATGCAAGTCACATGAAACTGAGTTTAGTTTGATGTCTGGAAGAACTTGCCATAAAAGCCCTCTGAATTGTTGCCTTCCTGTTGTTAGAAGCTTGAGTAAAGTGACCTCACGTCAGGGTGGAGATGGCACATCATAGTCCCAAGATGGCTTTTAAGTTCTTTCCTAAAAATTTCCAGCAAAGTCCTGGTAATACTCTTTTTTTTTTTTTTTTTTTTTCCCGGTACGTGGGCCTCTCACTGTTGTGGCCTCTTCTGCTGCGGAGCACAGGCTCCGGACGCACAGGCTCAGCGGCCATGGCTCACGGGCCCAGCCGCTCTGCGGCATGTGGGATCTTCCCGAACCGGGGCACAAACCCGTATCCCCTGCATCGGCAGGCGGACTCTCAACCACTGCGCCACCAGGGAAGCCCCCGGTACTCTTGCTGGATGGCCTTCCTCAATATGGCCAAGGAAATGGAATAGAACGATTATCTAGATCTAGGGTAACACATTCCATGTCTAGCTTTGTCTTTACCCAAACCATAGGGAGCCCTAAATCAGGCAGCTTTGGGGAAGGAGAAATAGATTTTGGAGAGGCAACTGGCAAATGCACATCACATGATTCTCTGGAACATTGTCCTAATTATGAAGGAGTGCCCATGCCAAAGCTTCAGAAGGAGAAAGAATCAAGCCATTGTTCTCTGTTTTTTTTTTTTTCTTTTTTGCGGTACGCGGGCCTCTCACCGCTGCGGCCTCTCCCGTTGCGGAGCACAGGCTCCGGACGCACAGGCTCAGCAGCCATGGCTCACGGGCCCAGCCGCTCCGCGGCATGTGGGATCCTCCCAGACCGGGGCATGAACTCGTGTCCCCTGCATTGGCAGGTGGACTCTCAACCACTGCGCCATTAGGGAAGCCCTATCATACATGTATCTTAATATAAAAATAAGAAATTACTTTTCCTCTACAATGTTCATATAAAGTTGACAACAAAGGCAGGTGACCTTTATTTATCCCACAATGTCACGAGCCTCCTGGTTCCCAGCAAGATCTCTTACGGGGAGTACAGCCTGAAGTTATGCTCTTGTGTGCTGTGGAGTTTGGTTCAATGATTTCATTCTGAGATACAGTTAACTACCTTTCCTTACTTGGAGAAATACAAGAGAACTTGGTGTTAAGCCCAGGAGAGCTTGCTAATCACCCAAGCCTCCTTCTGGCTCAGTAACAGAGATGATGAATAGGGACAGGCTAAAAATGGCCCCAAACTTAGAAACATCCTGACTCTCCATCTGTAAGGTTCAGAAGAGCACTGGTCTGCAACAGAATTCCGAACTAATAGTGGGAGTGGAAATAACATGGGCCAAGCACTTCTAGAGACCAGGCTTATAGACCCATAACAATCAATACACAAAGTCTTGGCTTATTGCACTACTGGAATAACAGAGAAGAGTCAATAAAAAGTCAAAAGGTGATGGCCATAAAGGTTCTTGGGTCTTTTCTCCTACCACTTATTCCATCACAGATGGATGGGAAGGTACATGCAATTCTCTTTCTAATGCATATTCATTATGGAATCAGGAAGTGTGATCAGTGAACTCTAGGCCAGGTCTTGGAACTGCCAAATCATTTGGAGGTGAGACAGAGAATCTGACTGCACATATGAGTAATCCTGTCATTTCTCTTTTTGGTGAGGGAAGAAAGCCAGTTCTCCAGTTCACCTCCCCAACTGGCTTTCACAACTCTACTGCTCTCATGATCCTTGGGGATAAATGTTGCAAATAAATATTTTCAAGTTCTGCAATTTTTGTGCTTAAAGAAATTGCTTTCTAATTTTGGCAAAAAGAATTTGATGAAACCCATCTCTATTGGACTGGGTGCCACAAACAAGAATTATTGTGAGAAAAATCACTAAAATAAGGTGTAATTTCTGTGGCTAGATGACTCAGTGTCTTTTCCATGAGCATACTGGCTTACTGATTTGCTATGCTTCCCCTTGTCCTTACCAAATTGATCCAGAATCATCTTGTGTAATTTTCTGATTTCGCTGTTACATACAGCAATAGTCATTAATCAGTTAGGAGTTCTCAACGTATCAATTTATTGCAGTTAGGTTTAGTAGAAACACATTTAGTGGAAGAATGAAGTAGAGGCACCAGATACGCTTTGGTGAGATGAAGATGAAGAAACCACACCCATAGCAATAACTCTCACTTTGCCCTGTTAAAGTTTAAGACATAAGGAAAAGAAATGACTTGATGTTTGTCTCTCTCCACCACCATTCTCCAAAACTTCCAAGAGGAGTTGTTAGGGCCACAGCAATTTCAATATTAAAACATGATGTACAAACTTTCTATATCTGAGAAAAGACACACTAAATCTCACAGCAGCCAAATCAAATTAAAAACATAGAAAAGCAGATTACTGTATACCTGCTAATTCTAGCTAAGAAGTAAAATCTAATCAAAAGATGTCTTGGGCATATTGAATTCAGCTCTTTCTACCATCACATTTATGGATCAAATCGGGGGTGTGTGTGTGTACATAGAGCACGGAGAGGACAGCAGTGAGAATTACCTGAGTTTGGTTTGGGTTGATGCATATGGAAAGCCAGGGGGCCCAACTATTAACACCACCCCACACTTACCCCTGGTTTATCTTCTCGGGTGCTGTTTCTGACTTACGAGAAGGAGAAGTAACAAAACCGCAATGACGCATAAACCGCCACAGTTACGCTTATTTGTCAATCTGTAATTCTTCCGTGCTTTTCTTTGTAGAAGTTTGGAGGTTTGTCACGAAAATGTCCCATATGTGACGTCTAACCTCAGTGACTTCTCTCTTTATCACTGTAGTTTAGAGGCACTGCCCAAGGTACAAACATCTGTCGCATTCCTGGTTTCCTTGTGGTTGAGTGTTTCCTAACAAAATGAACACACATGTATGTCTCTGTTAGCATCAACTAAGAGTTAAGTGTATAGAATGTAACTTCCAAAGTTGATATAATATACCCCCTTACAAAAATGTAATAAAGTAAATAGATAATTTGGGCTCTTCCTTTTATTTCTGATGACTAATATCGCCTTTTCTGTCACGGTAACTTTTATGTGGATTGGGTAAATTACAATACTATGCAGGCCAGATTAGCTTGAAAATTTCTCTCCCTGTATCTGTTTGGTCTCCATTTCTGGTTTCCATGTCATGGGAACATCATTCCTAATTGTTTTCTCTATTTTGCTAAATCAGAGAATGTATATTTTCTACTTCTTTTTTCTTTTATTAGGAGGATTAAATTTTTGTTTATTCGGTTTTTTGTTTTTCTTAGTTCAGGTCTTTCTTCAGGCACTGAATTAGGCCTCATTCTAGAAGGCAAACTCGGGGCTGGGGGAACGGCTGGTCAGTAATTGAAAATGATCACTTATGGCTGCTAAAAATTATAGCGTTGTTATTTTGCTTAAGCTAAAAAGAGGAAACTCCATCCAAATGCGAACTAATTCAAGATACCTTTTCCCCCTGCCTTTTCAGAATATTGAAAATAAAGTTATAAAGACAAAATAGCTCATAAGTGCCTTTAAAGGATATGGTTTAAATGTTCAATACAAGGCAGAGAGGAGTTTTTAAATGCAGAACTCTGGGCTCACTTAAAGAAGTTGCTTTAATTTCATTTGACTTTCATAATGACTGAAGTTTCTCTGGACTGCAGAGAGACTGGTCAGTGATGAATGACAAGATCTACAGAATTTCTCATGTGGGTCATTTACTTGTTCACTACAACTGAACAACGTGTTAATGCGATTGGTCCATGAATGATAATTCAAACTTTCTTTTTGGACAAAAGTTTGAATTTCAGGATCCTAGATATTAGTTCACGATACTGAGTTCTTTTAGTATTTCATATGTTGTTATGGGTTTAATTGTGTTAACCTTCCCACACACAAATTATATGTTGGAATTTCAAGCTCCAGTAGCTCAGAATGTGGCTGTTATTTGGAGAGAGAGCCTTTAAAGAAGCATTTAAATTAAAATGGGTTAGGAGGGGCCCTGATCCAACCTGACTAGTGTCCTTATAAGAAGAGAAGATTAGAACACACAGAACAGAGAGACACAAGGGATCTGTGAGCACAGAGAAAAGACCATGTGAGGACACAGCAAGAAATTTTTTTGCAGCCAAGCAGAGAGGTCTGAGAAGGTATTAAACCTGCCAACACTTTGGTCTTGGACTTGTAACTGTGAGAACATAAATTCCTGTTTTTATTTGGATGAACAATGGCCAATATTTACTGAGCACTTACTATGTGCCAGACATTTGTGCTAAGCTCTGTATCATTGAAACTTTGCAATGATTTGCTTTTTTTTCCAGTATTTTTATACATTATACTCCATTTAAAAGTATTACAAAATAATCGCTATATTTCCCTGTGCTATACAATACGCCCTTGTTGCTTGTCTATTTTATACATAGTAGTTTTTTTTTTAACATCTTTATTGGAGTATGATTGCTTTACAATGGTGTGTTAGTTTCTGCTTTATAACAAAGTGAATTAGCTATACATATGCATATATCCCCATATCTCCTCCCTCTTGCGTCTCCCTCCCACCCTCCCTATCCCACCCCTCTAGGTGGTCACAAAGCAGTGAGCTGATCTCCCTGTGCTATGTGGCTGCTTCCCACTAGCTATTTTACATTTTGTAGTGTATATATGTCCATGCCACTCTCTCACTTCGTCCCAGCTTACCCTTCCCCCTCCCTGTGTCCTCAAGTCCATTCTCTACATCTGCATCTTTATTCCTGTCCTGCTTCTAAGTTCTTCATAACCATTTTTTTTTTTTAGATTCCATATATATGTGTTAGCATATGGTATTTGTTTTACTCTTTCGGACTTACTTCACGCTATATGACAGACTCTAGGTCCATCCACCTCACTACAAAGAACTCAATTTCATTCCTTTTTATGGCTGAGTAATATTCCATTGTATATATATACCACATCTTCTTTATCCATTCATCTGTCAGTGGACATTTAGGTTGGTTCCGTGTCCTGGCTATTGTAAATAGTGCTGCAATGAACATTGTGGTACATGACTCTCTTTGAATTATGGTTTTCTCAGGGTATATGCCCAGTAGTGGGGGTGCTGGGTCGTATGGTAATTCTATTTTTAGTTTTTTAAGGAACCCCCATACTGTTCTCCATAATGGCTGTATCAATTTACATTCCCACCAACAGTGCAAGAGGGTTCCCTTTTCTCCACAACCTCTCCAGCATTTATTGTTTGTAGATTTTTTGATGATGGCCATTCTGACTGGTGTGAGGTGATACCCCATTGTAGTTTTGATTTGCATTTCTCTAATGATTAGTGACGTTAAGCATCTTTCCATGTGTTTGCTGGCAAACTGTATATCTTCTTTGGAGAAATGCCTGTTTAAGTCTTCTGCCCATTTTTGGATTGGGTTGTTTGTTTTTTTGATATTGAGCTGCATGAGCTGCTTGTATATTTTGGAGATTAATTCTCTGTCAGTTGCTTCATTTGCAAATATTTTCTCCCATTCTGAGGGTTGTCTTTTGGTCTTGTTTATGGTTTCCTTTGCTGTGCTGAAGTTTCATTAGGTCCCATTTGTTTATTTTTGTTTTAATTTCCATTTCTCTAGGAGGTGGGTCAAAAAGGATCTTGCTATGTTTTAAGTCATAGAGTGTTCTGACTATGTTTTCCTCAAAGAGTTTTATAATGTCTGGCCTTACATTTAGGTCTTTAATCCATTTTGAGTTTATTTTTGTGTATGGTGTTAGGGAGTATTCTAATTTCATTCTTTTATATGTAGCCGTCCAGTTTTCCCAGCAGCAGTTATCGAAGAGGCTGTCTTTTCTCCATTGTATATTCTTGACTCCTTTATCAAAGATAAGGTGACCATATGTGCGTGGGTTTATCTCTGGGCTTTCTATCTTGTTCCATTGATCTATCTTTCTGTTTTTGTGCCAGTACCATACTGTCTTGATTACTGTAGCTTTGTATTATAGTCTGAAGTCAGGGAGCCTGATTCCTCCAGCTCCGTTTTTCTTTCTCAAGATTGCTTTGGCTATTCGGGTTCTTTCATGTTTCCATAAAAATTGTGAAATTTTTTGTTCTACTTCTGTGGAAAATGCCATTGGTAGTTTGATAGGGATTGCATTGAATCTGTAGATTGCTTTGGGTAGTATAGTCATTTTCACAACATTGATTCTTCCAATCCAAGAACCTGGTCCATCTCTCCATCTGTTTGTATCATCTTTAATTTCTTTCATCAGTGTCCTAGTTTTCTGCATACAGGTCTTTTGTCTCCTTAGGTAGGTTTATTCCTAGGTATTTTATTCTTTTTGTTGCAATGGTAAATGGGAGTGTTTCCTCAATCTCTCTTTCAGATTTTTCATCATTAGTGTATAAGAATGCAAGCGATTTCTGTGCATTAATTTTGTATCCTGCTACTTTACCAAATTCAATGATTAGCTCTAGTAGTTTTCTGGTAGCATCTTTAGTATTCTCTATGTATAGTATTATGTCATCTGCAAACAGTGACAGATTTACTTCTTCTTTTCTGTTTTGGATTCCTTCTATTTCTTTTTCTTCTCTGATTGCTGTGGCTAAAAGTTCCAAAACTATGTTGAATAATAGTGGTGAGAGTGCGCAAACTTGTCTTGTTCCTGATCTTAGTATTCCTGTTGTTTAAGCCACCCAGTTTGTGGTATTTTTTTATGGCAGTCCTAGCAAATTAATACACTACCCATATTAGCTTTTGATTGATCTTATCCATAAATTAGGATGTGTTTGGTTATGATTAGTAAGAAACAAATTTAGACCAGGCTGAATTTCCATACCTAGCATGAACTAAAAATTTTGGAGCAGAAATTTTATTTACTCTTAGCAACCTATATGAAAGATTTTTTCAGTTATGTGATAGCAATTAAGATGCTTCTCGTCGATGAAGCAAACCTCCAATTCTACCTCTGCACATTTCCTTCCGTGAAGAATCAAAATTCCTGTTTGAAGAAGTGAACATTTGCTGATAGTAATGTTAGAAGTTTGAAGCACCAGCATTCCTTGTTTTATAGACTTTACTGTATACACACTTGGAATTGGTCAGCTTTCTGCTTAGTACTTCTATTAGCCAGAGGGTCCACTGGGTGAAATGTTCTGGTTCAGAGTGGCTAAGAAGTGCCATCACAGGCCATTGCTGTGGCTTGAACAGCCCAGTGGGGGGACATCAAGCATCTGTGGAAGTCAGCGCATTGAAATGCTGCTTCAGTTATCTTGTCTCCGAGGTCTTAAGCCACAGTGGTTCAAGTGCTGGGTTGGAATTCACCCATACTCCAAATAAACTGTGAAGTTCATTTTGGAGTCCGATTTTTGTTTTGATTTAGCCTGTGTCTAAAGGGGAATGAAGCCCAAGTAAGCTTCTCTGCAGTTGTCAACCACTTTCAAGTTTGGTGACATCAGGCACCATCTCCTGCACATAGTCACCTAACAGGGCTGACCCTATGCTTCTGAAACTGCTACCTCTAGCAAATGGACATTCATCCTAACTTTTAACTGCATACTATATTATATCAATACAGTCCCAAACAAGTAAGGATAAAATATCTCCCTAGTGTTTCCAAAAGCATGTAACTATTTTATATCAGTTAGCGCTTTTTGGTGCAAGCAACAGAAATGTCCTCTGGCTAAACTAAACAAAAATTAATAAATACAAATTTTAAAATATATAAGCTCTTTGAAGAGGTCACAAGATTAAACAACAACAACAAAACAGCACAAAACAAAGCAATACAAACAAACAACAAGTAAACAACCAGACAAAGAAAAAAAAGAAAACAATAAAGAGTCTTGGTAGCAGGAACTATTTGGGTTTTGTTAGACTTTGCTGCTGGAATTAATCAGCTTCAACTAACATCAGTGTCTTCATCCCTCTTACATAATTCCAGTTAGGAAGGGACTGGGCGTCTGACCTCTATGGGGTCATCTGCCCACTCCCTGGCTAGAGAGGGCAAGGCACCTTGAGCAAGAATTCCATCCAACTGTGTTCAGTGAGGTGGAGCCCAACCCCCCCAAAGACAATCAGAATGTAAAGTTCAAAAGCAGCTGGAGAGGAAGAGTGGCAGCCCAAAGGCAACAGCCACCTGGCTTCTTTACCACTGGGAGCTGCCTTGGAGCATAGCATTTTTAGTTTGTGCACACCCCCTACAGTGTTCCTAGGTGCTCTTTTCCAGCTGGAGCTGATCACTCACACTGTCCTGTGGACGGAAAGTGTCCCTTCTGTTCTGTGCTCTCTACGAGGTACCAGTTGGCTCCCCTCAGGGACCACTCCGGATGCTCCACTCTGGCCCTGAATTTGTGGCAGACTGGGTCTAAAGCACTTAGAGATCTTTTGGCACAATGAAAGGCTTGTTCATGTAAATATTTTTTTTTTTTTTTAACATTAAAAAAAAAAATTTATTTATTTTTATTTTTCAATTTTTGGCTGCATTGGGTCTTCGTTGCTGCGTGTGGGCTTTCTCTAGTTGCAGTGAGTGGGGGCTGCTCTTCATTGTGGTACACGGGCTTCTCATCACGTGGCTTCTCTTGTTGCAGAGCACGGACACTAGGCTCACAGGCTTCAGTAGTTGTGGCACGCGGGCTCAGTAGTTGTGGTGCACGGGCCTAGAGCACAGGCTCAGTAGTTGTGTCCCATGGGCTTCGTTGCTCCACGGCATGTGGGATCTTCCCGGACCAGGGCTCAAACGTACGTCCCCTGCATTGACAGGCGGATTCTTAACAAGTGCACCACCAGAGAAACCTTCATGTAAATATTATTATTAATCGTCATTATCAGAAACAAAGAACATTTTGATAGCAAGAGAGAAAGAGAAACCAGCCCTGGCTGGGTGCCCAGTGAAGCAGCTGTGTGGGGTGAACAAAGCGCGCCAAGCTGCCAGCCATGCGGGATAGCAGCTCCTCACTGTTGTTTGGATTTTAGCAGAATTTCCCAGATGACATGGCAGAAGCCCTGAGAGGTTCGAGGTGCTGGAACACAAATCCATGTGCTTTAGGACAAAGCAAGCTCTTTCCTGACCGTGACTGTGTTTTCAAAAACTCTGAAGGACAGTGGTGACCACATTCTGTCTTTCTGAGGCTTCCAAATGAGAACGTGTGTTTCTGTGGCTGAATATTTTTGCTCTTCTTGGGTCTAGGGGCAGTAGCCCATTTGGGTCTCTCCCTTCTAGTTTCCCAAAGATCCAGAGATGGGTGGAGTCCAAATGGAGAGAGGTCCACTTGGGAGTGAGAGTCATCAAAAGTCATAACAAAGTGACCTTTCCTATTACGAATACACCATCACAAAATCTAGTCAAATGTCGCAAAATGTAGCACTTCATTAGCTACTTTACTGTTACATAATGTTTAAAGCATCCAAAACAATAAGAAGGAATGCAGTTATATTCAGTAAAAGAGCATGAAACTAAGCCTTAATACTAGGTGTTGTATTCACGTGGTTTTACCCTCCCTCTACTGAGGCAGTTGTGGATGGAACCAAGAGCTTCATGGCTGGACACATGGAGATAGGTGTACTTGGCAGAGGAAGGTGCTGCTGGGTTTTATGTAGCACTGGTGCTCCTTCCTGGTTCTATAAGATGAAAGGGAAGAGGATGTAGAGTAGGTAGGCGCAGGAGAAAACCACAGGGTGCCTCCAGGAAGACTGTGCCCTCTTCTGCTCTAAGCTACATGGCTCTGCTCAGCTGCACCAGCAAACCATGTAGTGAAATCTAGGGAAAGTAGGAAGGCTTCCAAGAAGTGTATGAGGGGTCAAGACGGCTCAAAGAGAGGACCTCTGGGTAAGGTGGCAACACTGGGCTCTCGCTCCCTGAAGCAGTAGCCAAGGCAAAGTTCAAGGTTGGAGATCTAGGAAAAGAAATTCCCTTTTGTCTGACACTGTGTGTGCCCCCAGAGCTTGGTTGACATTTAATTACAGACCTTATCTGGTGAGACTTTCAGATTCAAGCAAGTTTGGTGGTTATTGTTTTTGAGTCCAAAAGTGTGGAGAAAATCTTATTTTCTTAGAAGGGCAATACAAGTTCCCCTCGTCTACAACAAATCTGCTATTTCGTTGGGTGAAAAATTTGAAAAGGGAAAGAAGCCTCTCCACCACCCCTCCCTGCAAGAACAACAGCAAAGTTCAAGTGATTTCTAAGGGGAGGAGCCCCAAACTATGAGGATGGTTTTCCCCCCTAGCCGGGGTCTGAAGCTCAGACCAAAAAAGTGGATTTTGTCTCAGGTAACTGCAAAGGGGAGTGGGTAGAGAGATGGCCTGGCAAGACTTGGAGAGGCTATTTTTGAGAGGAAGCAGGGAAATGTCTAATAAAGAATTTTATTACACATTTTGTTTTAAAATTCTCCTCCCACGTCTTTGTGAAAATTTCAGTAAAATCTAAATAATTCGCCAACGTACAATGCAGTTGGATCTGTCTGGAAGATGGGGCATGGGCTGTTGGTCTCCAGGTGTGGTGTGTGTGTGTGCGCGCACGTGTGCGCGCAAGTGTGAGAGTGTGTGGGTAGTGGAAGAGAGCAGGGAAGCCTAAGCCACCCAAAATAGACCCGCCGCATCTGACTGCACCATTTTAGCCAGCTGTCACTCTGTGCCTAGGACCAAGTTAAGCCTTGTATTTATGTGATATCATTTAATTCTCACAACAACCCAACAAGGCAGACACTGCTGTGTTTTCTGTTAACTCTGTGTCAATAGCCTCGCTCTTCTGATAAGAGGCTGTGAGCATCTCGTGGGCAGGCAGGATTGTGTTTCATTTATTTTTGTATCCCTGTTTTCCATCATGAGGTTTGGCAAATGGAAGGTACTTGAGAATATTTGTTGAGTTGAACTGAGCAGAGGTGGTATGATTGAAGACATAGATTGAAGCTAGATTGTAAAGCCTTGATTGACAGGTCGAGTTTGGATTGCGTACTAATTGTTGAGGTCGTTGGGGACGTGATAGGGTGGGCGGAGGCGTGCAGGAGGGTTTTGTCTTGGTTAATCAGCTTCCAGCAGATGAGAGAGTTACATCCTAAAACTCGAGTTGAATGGAACTCAGCCTTGTTTCTTGCATGAACGCATTATTTTTCTTGACACATTTTTGATGGTTTGTTTTATATGATTGGTTTACCAAGGATAAGCCAAGGGTAAGCCCAAGGGGTTATCTAGAAGTTAATGTTTCTCTCTGAGCTGTCCTTTGGTTTGTAAAAGAAAATAGATAAAACAAAGCTAAGTAGAACTCTGAGAAAAGTTATTATTTTCAACATTGAACTTTCTACAAAAAATTGGTTGGCTGCCAATCGATAATAAAGCTTATTCTTCTGGCCATTAGAAGAAAAGAATGATTTCATAGATTTCTTTACATCTCCTCTGTGCTGTGGTATTTTCCGCCATGGAGAAAAGTCTCCATTTGTTTATCTTGCCCAATTTGGCAAGAACAGAAGACTCACAGGACAGCAGTGGTCATCACCGGCGGTAATACATGAGAATCAGCTGTCCCAAAGTCTCCCAACTTCAGAGTCTGCCTACATAGTCATAGGAGTTCATAAGCACATTTCACTTTTTCTAAGAACTTAACAGAAACCATATATTTTCTTATGATAAGAACATGCAGGCTAACTGAAATAAGACTTCTGGCTGATTGGAAGCTCTGATTAACAGTTGTAGTTGTCTATCCCTCAGTATCCTCAGAGGATTGCTTCCAGGACCGCCTGCGGATACCAAAATCCGCAGATGCTTGAGACCCTTATAGTATACAGCCCAGTTGGCCCTCTGTACCCATGAGTCCTGCACCCACGAATTCAACCAACCTGCGAATATGGAACCCGTGAATACGGAGGGCCAACTGGGCTGTATATATGTCTTTGAATAAAGAAATGAGAAGACAATTGGATTGTTATTTTATACGCAGTTCTTTTCGTGGTAAAAATATTTTCAAATAAATGTTCCTCAGGAGACATGCAAATAAAAATGATCCTTGGAAAGAATTGCTGGGAAGCAATTTCATTCTCTCCCCTCACTTTTACTGATGGGGCCACTGAGGTCTGAGGGTTTAGTCTACCCCAAGGCCAGTAGTCCAGGATCACTCTCACCCCAACACTTGTTGAACCCTCCAGGGTGCCTCAGGTCCTTTGTTGAGTCGATTGAAGATATATCTCCCAGAATATGTGTGTTCAATATGAGGAATATGTATCCCCTAAATTCTCTCCCTCTATTCTGCCCCTCCCAGTTTTCCAGTGAATCTAGGGGAATGCAAACCCTTTTATTTCTGGCACAACAGGAGGGGTGAGGAAGGGTACCCGATGACATGGAACTGTGATAACGTAGTTGAGGTGACAACAAAAACCAGCAAATGTTTGCCGGAAACCTGGCAGGATGTCCTTTAAAGAATCATCACCAAGACTTCATTTGGACACTTTAGTGTTCATTTTCTCACACGCCAGTATCACCATCTTGCTGCTTTTCCTCTCTGCGAGCCTCACTGCTTCCTTCTGAGAACTCGGGATGCGAAACCACAGAGGGGACCTCCTCAGAGAAAACAGAGCCTATTTGCTAAGACATCAGCCTGGGGAGAGTGTCCTCAAACCACACTTTCAAGCATTCTCTGAACCAATATTTTCTCCAGTGTAATGAAAGAAAATATTGAAAAGGAGAAATATGCTTTTTAAGGGAAACAAATTGCTGTTATTTGAATCAAAGGAAAGAACACAGCCAGCCTGCATTTCAGCAAGACAGATCCCATGTAAATTGCAGCTAATTCTAGAAATGGAATGTTGTAGACATATTACCGGTGTCTGAAATGAAAGAATGGAATATGCAAATTACTGACCTTTTGGACAATGAAATAAAAGATGTGAAAATTATTGAGAGCTTGTTTTTCAAGTTATCTGCTTCTATTTTGGTCAAAATAAACTCAAGGTCTGTGGCGTGAAACAGAGATTTAGAAAAAGCCGAAGTAAGTGAAATATGATGGAGATTTGACATTTAAACGTAGCATCCTTTTGCAAAAGAGCATGCATAACAATGTCACCTCAGGACAGAACACAGTGCATTAAATAAAGTGAGTCCTTGTTTCCGGGCAGTTCATCCCAGTGATAGCCCAGGCCACGTGTGTGGTCACATATCAGCCAAGTCTTGTGACATGGATGGGAGGTTTGGCCCAGGCGGGGCCTTCCGTCTCTTTTCTTACTTGGCTTTTTTCACTTGGGTTGGGATGTTCACTTTTCAAAATAATTGCTAAGTGCAATTTAGGAAAGTTGCGGTCAGCCAGCTCCATCTGCTTCCTGGAGCATAAATGGGGGGATTCTTTCAGAGGTGCTCAAACTACTCCGCTCAACTCTGATTGAAGGAATCCGTGTCTGCCCCACCCCCGGCCCTATGCTAGCGTGTCCGTCTAGAAGGTGGATGGCAAGAACCAGAGCAGAGCACTAGCCCGCCATTGTTCTTACAATTCCCCAGAGATGGTGTTTGGCACCTAATCAAACCAGAGCTTGCTGCCTTTTCCTTTATTCACACAAGGTTTATGCTTTTCTCTGTATCATTTTATGCACAAATTTTAAAAGCTGTGGACTCTTTTTTTGTTTTCTTTTGAGAAAACACATGTGATGCAAGTTGGAGGACTATTCAATGGAACTATTTCCTACTGTGATTAGCAGCTTTCTAATTTGACTATTTTGAAAATTTTGTGCTGTGAGCCTTCCTAGAACTGATGCTGATAGAGTACACTGGTGTCTCCAAGCTGTATCTGTACAGACTGTGCATACTTGTTTAAGGGCTCGTGGTCTTGGTTCCTGTTGCATAAGAAATTCAGAAGAATGCAGATGTTCCTCCATCCTGCAGTGGCTGGCTA
This sequence comes from Delphinapterus leucas, assembly GCF_059928025.1. Taxonomy (NCBI): domain Eukaryota; kingdom Metazoa; phylum Chordata; class Mammalia; order Artiodactyla; family Monodontidae; genus Delphinapterus; species Delphinapterus leucas. The sequence continues at coordinate 10,215,740 of NC_143136.1, forward strand.
GATGCAGGTACTAGTTCCCAAATTCAGAACTCTTCTGGGTACCTGAAACTGAGAGCCACGGTCTTAGAAGAAGCAGTGAGAGCCATTTAAGAGGCTGAATACTCAATGGTTAAAAACACAGTTTTTGAAGACAGAGATTTGTGAATCTAACTAACAATGAAACCTTCAGCAGACTATGTAATAATAAAATTGTTTATAGTTATTTAACATTTTCCAAATATTTCTATGTGCCAGAAACTGTGTCTGTGTGTATATATGTGTATATATATCTACATATGTATACACATACACATATATATAGTTTATCCTTATAATAACTCTAAAAGGTAGAGAGTACTAGGACCTCCTTTGTATAAATTAGGAAAAACATTCATAGAGCTTAAATAACCTGCCCAAGTCACACAGCTATTTGGTGGCGGAAGCCAGGAAAGCCCAGGGACCCTAATGCCAGAGGCTGTGCTCTGATTCATAGCGTCCTACTGTCCTCAGTGTGCTCAGACTGTCACCGCAGAGAAGCCTGCTCTTCAGGGAGCTGTTTGCTGCCACTCTGAGTGAGATAAGGAGATTGTAAATAAATCACATCCCCCAGTACACCATTCAGTTCACAGGACCTTTTTTCATACTAAGACTTCAGTGGAGAAAGCAATGCATTGATTTGCATTTCTGCACACACACCTTAAAAAGTTGCGAACCAGTCTTTTGAGTGTGTCTGGTCTATGAGGAATTTCCTTGTCCGAAACAGTAATATCTATTAAATTTAAATCTCCACCAGGGCTGGGAATATCTACCTCGAAGTGTCCTCAGGACGATTCAATGAGGAGGTGTGCACAAATGACATCAAATAAAATGTTCCAAAAGTTCCTTTCTACCTTGACCTTCTCACCTCTTTCCTGCCTCCACGAATTCTTTTTACAAAAGAAATCTGAGTGTGAAGAAAGAAAAGTTAGTATAAGAAGGTTAGAAGTGAAAGCTTTTAGAAACTTCCACAATACTATTTCTAGTAAATTCAGCATGAAGCATTACCTTAAAAACGTTTCCTTAGCATATTAATTTTCACATTCTTTCCCTTTTCATCAGGAAAAGAATTTCTTCATAACAGATCACTCTGGGAATAATTTCCATGCCTCTTCCTTTTTCACCTTGAAAACCACTGGGATAGAACTAAAACCATGAATAATAATTCTTTGCTTATGAGGTTAACTTTGCAGTATAGGAAAGGCTTGAAATATATATGTGTGTGTGTGTGTGTATATATATATATACACACACACACATATAACTTTATGTTATATATGCAATATTATAAATATATATTAATCTTTGTAGCCTGCAGTGGGTAAGGACTTACATCAATCCATTTCATATTTCAATTTCAGTGCTTGTATTCAGAATCAATACACAGGTTCTTTTGGTACCCTTAGGTCCTCTGTCACTGTACTGGGGCTTGTTGTATCTTCCTACTGTGCTATAATTACAGAAATAATTTACACTTGAAATAATTTACACTTGCCGATATCGACCTTTCCAAGCCTATTGCTTAAGTGGCGATTGGAAGGAGATCTTTTTGACATTGGCATCACACATGCAACCATGATTCCAGGTCAAACCCTGCCCCCATCACCATCCTAAACAAATTGGAGAGTTGGCCACTTAAGTCAATCACTTCAAATTCAGACAAATTCAGTACATGCTTCAAGTTATCATTTATCTCCTGGTTTCCATGTGAGTTAGCAACTAATAAAACCTCTGAACTGTATTGCGGACAAGGTGAGCCCACACTCATTGGCACAGGAAAGCATCTAGAAGATGCTTCTTTCTATGAATCTAACAATGTTCACTTCAGCTCCAAGATCAAAAACTCTGGGAATCCCTCTCAGAGAATGACCTAAGATACAATTTTTCATGTGAGGAGATATATTAGCTTTCAGCTGGCCTGGCTAATGGTCCCCAGGCAAGGGGCACCTCCAATCATGGGGACCTCCCATGCCCATACCTAGCAGCGTCTCCAGCCCTCCATCCTCCACTCACCTAGGATATGAAGCTACTAGAAAGAGCGAAGGCTCCAGGGCTGTGCTGGCCAGCATGGTAGGCACTAGCCACATGTGGTGATTTAAATTTAAATTAATTAAAATTTACTAAAATGTCAGGTCCAGTTCTTCTGTAATACTAGCCGCATTTCCAGTGTCTAATGGCCACCAATGGCTAGTGGCTACTGCACTGGATGGTGCAGATATAAAATGTTCCCATCACTGCAGAGTTCTATTGGGCGGAGCTCCTCTGGAACAGTGGTTCTCAAATGTCACCGTGCATAAGGATTGCCTAGGAATCTTGTCAAAAATGCAGATTCTCAGGTCTCATTCTCAGTAGGTCCTGGGGGTGCCTACTGATTTAAACAATTACCTGTTTCAGGGACAGTTTACCGATCCGATTTTGACAAATACTGTCCACTAGGGTTAAAAATATTTGCTATTTTTTGAAACGGTAGTTTTTAAACTATGATGAAAAATCATTAAAAATATTTTCTGGGGCTTCCCTGGTGGTGCAGTGGTTGAGAGTCCACCTGCTGATGCAGGGGACACGGGTTCGTGTCCCAGTCCGGGAAGATCCCACATGCTGCGGAGCGGCTGGGCCCGTGAGCCATGGCCGCTGAGCCTGCGCGTCCGGACCCTGTGCTCCGCAACGGGAGAGGCCACAACAGTGAGAGGCCCGCGTACCGCAAAAAAGAAAAAAAATTTTCTAACCCTTTATGGACCAGTATAATAACAGTGAATTACTAGAAAAATCGAATTTTAAAATAAAGCATATAAAATACAAATTTCATTTTTTTATTATTAGGTTTAAAGAACATAAAATTACTCTGCCAACATGCTCTACGACTTCCTAAATGCTTACTCTCAATTTCTGGACTTGTCTGTTTACAGACCATACTTGGAGAAGCAATGTTCCAGAAACTAAGAAAATGAAGGGACCTGCATCAATAAAGGAACAGACCTAGGCTTATTCACCTTTCAAATAAAGATGAGGGGTAACTCAGGGATTCATATTTGCTTCTTGTAACCTCATATTTTTTCCATTAAAAAATTTAACCTCTGTTTAGATTTCTTATGTCACTGAAAAAAAAAGTCTTGCTTAGAAGAGAATGTATGTGTTTGTTCTTTCTAAGATGGAAAAAAACTCTTACCCATGTTTTATGATAAAAGTGCTGAGGAAGGAATTATGGGAGGAAGAATGGATGGTGGCTGCAGTGAAAGAGAACAAGATCCATACCTGGGAACTGCAGAAAAAAGAAGGAGGAGGAGAAGAAGAAGAAGGAAAAGAAATGGGACGTGACTAGGGAGTTGCTACTGAATCTATACGTGATGCTGGTCCGGCCACTGGTAATTTTCCCATGGCTCCTACTATTCATTTGAGCTTGAATTCCCTGAGGATGGTTGTGGCTGACGGTGTCTCCTTCCTCCAGCACTTACTGGGTAGCCTTTGTGCATCTCTGGAAGACGAAGAATCAGACATCTGTGATGCTGATTTTTAAAGTGCTCATGTGTGGAAGTTATGGGAAAGCAGGACTGTCCTCCCAGGTGGGCTGAGGTGCGGGAAGCCGCAGGCACCAGCACACCCAACAAAATGAACATTGACTTCTCAACGGCATCAAAAAAACTAGTCAGTGACCACATTTTTTATTTGGTTCAAGTGTTCAAATTAGGGTCTGAAAAAGTCACATGTTGCATTTGATTGCTAATTTTCATGTCTCTCTTTTTTTTTTTTTTTTTTTTTTTTTTTGCGGTACGCGGGCCTCTCACTGTTGTGGCCTCTCCCGTTGCGGAGCACAGGCTCCGGACGCGCAGGCTCAGCGGCCATGGCTCACGGGCCCAGCCACTCCGCGGCATGTGGGATCCTCCCGGACCGGGGCACAAACCCGCGTCCCCCTGCATCGGCAGGCGGACTCTCAACCACTGCGCCACCAGGGAAGCCCCATGTCTCTTTTTACTCTATAGATTTCCTTGTCGTGTAACTGTGGAAGAAACCTGGTCATTTGTCCTACAGTTTCCAAATTCTGGATTTTGCTGGTTGAATTCCAGTGGTGCTGCTTGACATGTTCCCTTGTCCCCCATATTTCCTGCAAAGCAGTGGTTAGATCTAGATCAGCACTATGCAGTAGAAATGTGATGTAGGCCACATAACAAAATTTTAAATTTTTGAATAGTTTCCTAAAAAAATAAAAAGGAACAGTTGAAATTAATTTTATAATAACATTATTCAGGATAATTGACATATAATAAACTGTACTTAAAGTGTACAATTTGAAACCATCACTGCAATTAAGACTTTCAAAATATCCATCATCCCCAAAAGTTTTCTAATTTTACTTGGTAATTCCTTCCTCCTGTCCAGTTTTTCACATTCACAGGCAATGATTGAGCTGTTTTCTGCCACTGTAGATGAGCTTGCATTTTCTAGGATTTTCTATAAATCAAATCATATAATATGTATTCATTTTTTATCTATCTTTTTTCACTACACATAATTATTTTGAGAATCATCTGTGTTGATGCATGTATCAATAATTTGTTCCTTTTTTTGGTGAGTATTATTCTATTGTATAAATACTGATATATCACAATTTATCCATTAACCTGTTGGTGGACATTTAAGTTGTTTCTAATTTTTAGTTATTTCGAATAAAGCTGCTGTGAACTTTTATGCACAAGTCTCTTCCCTTGGGTAAATTTCTATGAGTGGAATGATTGGATCATGTGGTAGGTGTATGTTTAACTTTTTAAGAAGCAACAAGACTGTTTTCCAAAGTGGTTATAGCACTTGACATTCCCATCAGCAGCAAGTCAAATTAATTTTTATATATTTTATTTAACTCAATACTTCCAAAACATTATCACTTCAATATATATCAAAATTTTATTACTGAAATATTTTATTTTTTATACTCTTCCAAATCCCATGCGTATTTTGAATTTATTTCTAACATATCCCAATCCAAACTAGCCACATTTCAAATGCTTAGAAATCATGTATCTAACGATTCTACAATATTGTACAGTGAACTTCTAGCAACTTTATCTGATTCCTGTTAATTTTTTAAAACAAGAGTGATTCATTGCTGGTGTTGTGTGCTTCTATAAAGTAGTGTCTCTCTTTTGTGGTATTTAGTTTACTTGGCGGATTCAGATGCTGACAAACTGAATTACACATTATAAGTCCCCCATCAGCTTTTTTTTTGAGATATAGTTGATTTCCAATATTATATTAGTTTCAGGTGTACAACATAGTGATTCAAAATTTTTATAGATTATATTCCATTTATAGTTATTATAAAATGTTAGCTATATTCCCCCATCAGCTTTTTACCTAATGCCCTGAGCAGAGGCTAATACTTTTCCTAGATCAATGATTTCATTACGGATTGCAAAATGGTAATATTCTATCATTCCTTCTTCCTTTATTAGCTGAAGTACTTGAGAAACACTTAGCCACATTAACTGTTTACCATGAATGCACTTCGTATATGTAAATCAAGAGAAATGTTGGATTCTTCCACTTTATTTATCAGTTTTTATAATAATGAATAGGTTCTCTAGTATCCTCCAAAGGCAAACAGTAAAGAGTTTTCAAAGAATATATGTTGTCTTTAAAAATATCTTCATAAACTCATGGATTTAAACATGTTCGATGTGTACTTATTTCACTGTAAATGCTCAAATTGGCGCATCTTTGGACTTTGGGAGCTTTTCCTAATTAGTTCCTGCGACATTTTGATACAAATGAAGATTTTTCTAACAGCATCACTGTCTTCTGGTTTTTTTTTTTTTTTTAGACTTTATTGGAGTATAATTGCTTTACAATGGTGTGTTAGTTTCTGCTTTATAACAAAGTGAATCAGTTATACATATACATATGTTCCCATATCTCTTCCCTCTTGAGTCTCCCTCCCTCCCACCCTCCCCATCCCACCCCTCCAGGAGGTCACAAAGCACCGAGCTGATCTCCCTGTGCTATGCGGCTGCTTCCCACTAGCTATCTATTTTGCGTTTGGTAGTGTATATATGTCCATGCCTCTCTCTCGCTTTGTCACAGCTTACCCTTCCCCCTCCCCATATCCTCAAGTCCATTCTCTAGTAGCTCTGCGTCTTTATTCCTGTCTTACCCCTAGGTTCTTCATGACGTTTTTTTTTTTCTTAAATTCCATATATATGTGTTAGCATACGGTATTTGTCTTTCTCTTTCTGACTTACTTCACTCTGTATGACAGACTCTAGGTCTATCCACCTCATTACAAATAGCTCAATTTCGTTTCTTTTTATGGCTGAGTAATATTCCACTGTATATATGTGCCACATCTTCTTTATCCATTCCTCTGTTAATGGACACTTAGGTTGTTTCCACCTCTGGGCTATTGTAAATAGAGCTGCAATGAACATTTTGGTACAGGACTCTTTTTGAATTATGGTTTTCTCAGGGTATATACACAGTAGTGGGATTGCTGGGTCATATGGTAGTTCTATTTGTAGTTTTTTAAGGAACCTCCATACTGTTCTCCACAGTGGTTGTATCAATTTACATTCCCACCAGCAGTGCAAGAGGGTTCCCTTTTCTCCACACCCTCTCCAGCATTTATTGTTTCTAGATTTTTTGATGATGGCCATTCTGACTGGTGTGAGATGATATCTCATTGTAGTTTTGATTTGCATTTCTCTAATGATTAATGATGTTGAGCATTCTTTCATGTGTTTGTTGGCAGTCTGTATATCTTCCTTGGAGAAATGTCTATTTAGGTCTTCTGCCCATTTTTGGATTGGGTTCTTTGTTTTTTTGTTATTGAGCTGCATGAGCTGCTTATAAATTTTGGAGATTAATCCTTTGTCAGTTGCTTCATTTGCAAATATTTTCTCCCATTCTGAGGGTTGTCTTTTGGTCTTGTTTATGGTTTCCTTTGCTGTGCAAAAGCTTTGAAGTTTCATTAGGTCCCATTTGTTTATTTTTGTTTTAATTTCCATTTCTCTAGGAGGTGGGTCAAAAAGGATCTTGCTGTGATTTATGTCATAGAATGTTCTGCCTATGTTTTCCTCTAAGAGTTTGATAGTTTCTGGCCTTACATTTAGGTCTTTAATCCATTTTCAGCTTATTTTTTTGTATGGTGTTAGGGAGTGATCTAATCTCATACTTTTACATGTACCTGCCCAGTTTCCCCAGCACCATTTATTGAAGAGGCTGTCCTTTCTCCACTGTACATTCCTGCCTCCTTTATCAAACATAAGGTGACCATATGTGCGTGGGTTTATCTCTGGGCTTTCTATCCTGTTCCATTGATCTATCTTTCTGTTTCTGTGCCAGTACCATACTGTCTTAATTACTGTAGCTTTGTAGTATAGCCTGAAGTCAGGGAGCCTGATTCCTCCAGCTCCATTTTTCTTTCTCAAGATTGCTTTGGCTATTCGGGGTCTTTTGTGTTTCCATACAAATTGTGAAAGTTTTTGTTCTAGTTCTGTGAAAAATGCCAGTGGTAGTTTGATAGGGATTGCATTGAATCTGTAGATTGCTTTGGGTAGTAGAGCCATTTTCACAATGTTGATTCTTCCAATCCAAGAACTTGGTATATCTCTCCATCTATTTGTATTATATTTAATTTCTTTCATCAGTGTCTTATAATTTTCTGCACACAGGTCTTTTGTCTTCTTAGGTAGGTTTATTCCTAGATATTTTATTCTTTTTGTTGCAGTGGTAAATGGGAGTGTTTTCTTGATTTCACTTTCAGATTTTTCATCATTAGTGTATAGGAATGCCAGAGATTTCTGTGCATTAATTTTGTATCCTGCTACTTTACCACATTCATTGATTAGCTCTAGTAGTTTTCTGGTAGCATCTTTAGGATTCTCTATGTATAGTATCATGTCATCTGCAAACAGTGACAGCTTTACTTCTTCTTTTCTGATTTGGATTCATTTTATTTCCTTTTCTTCTCTGATTGCTGTGGCTAAAACTTCCAAAACTATGTTGAATAAGAGTGGTGAGAATGGGCAACCTTGTCTTGTTCCTGATCTTAGTGGAAATGCTTTCAGTTTTTCACCATTGAGGACGATGTTGGATGTGGGTTTGTCATATATGGCCTTTATTATGCTGAGGAAAGTTCCCTCTATGCCTACTTTCTGCAGGGTTTTTATCATAAATGGGTGTTGTATTTTGTCAAAAGCCTTCTCTGCATCTATTGAGTTGATCATATGGTTTTTCTCCTTCAATTTGTTAATATGGTGTATCACGTTGATTGATTTGCGTATATTGAAGAATCCTTGCATTCCTGGAATAAACCCCACTTGATCATGGTGTATGATCCGTTTAATGTGCTGTTGGATTCTGTTTGCTAGTATTTTGTTGAGGATTTTTCCGTCTATGTTCATCAGTGATATTGGCCTGTAGTTTTCTTTCTTTTTGACATCCTTGTCTGGTTTTGGTATCAGGGTGATGGTGGCCTCGTAGAATGCGTTTGGGAGTGCTCCTCCCTGTGCTACATTTTGGAAGAGTTTGAGAAGGATAGGTGTTAGCACTTCTATAAATGTTTGATAGAATTCTCCTGTGAAGCCATCTGGTCCTGGGCTTTTGTTTGTTGGAAGATTTTTAATCACAGTTTCAATTTCAGTGCTTGTGATTAGTCTGTTCATATTTTCTATTTCTTCCTGATTCAGTCTTGGCAGGTTGTGCATTTCTAAGAAGTTGTCCATTTCTTCCAGGTTGTCCATCTTATTGGCATAGAGTTGCTTGTAGTAATCTCTCATGATCTTTTGTATTTCTGCAGTGTCAGTTGTGACTTCTCCTTTTTCATTTCTAATTCTATTGTTTTGAGTCTTCTCCCTTTTTTTCTTGATGAGTCTGGCTAATGGTTTATCAATTTTGTTTACCTTCTCAAAGAACCAACTTTTAGTTTTATTGATCTTTGCTATGGTTTCCTTCATTTCTTTTTCATTTATTTCTGATCTGATTTTTATGATTTCTTTCCTTCTGCTAACTTTGGGTTTTTTTGTTCTTCTCTCTCTAATTGCTTTAGGTGCATGGTTAGGTTATTTATTCGAGATGTTTCCTGTTTCTTAAGGTAGGATTGTATTGCTATAAACTTCCCTCTTAGAACTGCTTTTGCTACATCCCATAGATTTTGGGTCATCGGGTCTCCATTGTCATTTGTTTCTAGGTATTTTTTGATGTCCTCTTTGATTTTATCAGTGATCACTTCGCTATTAAGTAGTGTATTGTTTAGCCTCCATGTGTTTGTATTTTTTACAGATCTTTTCCTGTAATTGATATCTAGTCTCATAGCGTTGTGGTCGGAAAAGATACTTGATACAATTTCAATGTTCTCAAATTTGCCAAGGCTTGATTTGTGACCCAAGATATGATCTATCCTGGAGAATGTTCCATGAGCACTTGAGAAAAATGTGTAGTCTGTTGTTTATGGATGGAATGTCCTATAAATATCAATTAAGTCCATCTTGTTTAATGTATCATTTAAAGCTTGTGTCTCCTTATTTATTTTCATTTTGGATGATCTGTCCATTGGTGAAAGTGGGGTGTTAAAGTCCCCTACTATGAATGTGTTACTGTCGATTTCCCCTTTTATGGCTGTTAGTATTTGCCTTATGTATTGAGGTGCTCCTATGTTGGGTGCATAAATATTTACAATTGTTATATCTTCTTCTTGGATCGATCCCTTGATCATTATGTAGTGTCCTTCTTTGTCTCTTCTAATAGCCTTTATTTCAAAGTCTGTTTTGTCTGATATGAGAATTGCTACTCCAGCTTTCTTTTGGTTTCCATTTGCATGAAATATCTTTTTCCATCCCCTCACTTTCAGTCTGTATGTGTCTCTAGGTCTGAAGTGGGTCTCTTGTAGACAGCAAATATATGGGTCTTGTTTTTGTATCCATTCATCTAATATGTTTCTTTTGGTGGGAGCATTTAGTCCATTTACATTTAAGGTAACTATCGATATGTATGTTCCTATTCCCATTTTCTTAATTGTTTTGGGTTTGTTATTGTAGGTCTTTTCCTTCTCTTGTGTTTCTTGCCTAGAGAAGTTCCTTTAGCAGTTTTTGTAAAGGTGGTTTGGTGGTGCTGAACTCTCTCAGCTTTTGCTTTTCTGTAAAGGTTTTAATTTCTCCATCAAATCTGAATGAGATCCTTGCTGGGTAGAGTAATCTTGGTTGCAGGTTTTTCTCCTTCATCACTTTAAATATGTCCTGCCAGTCCCTTCTGGCTTGCAGAGTTTCTGCTGAAAGATCAGCTGTTAACCTTATGGGGATTCCCTTGTGTGTTATTTGTTGTTTTTCCCTTGCTGCTTTTAATATGTTTTCTTTGTATTTAATTTTTGACAGTTTGATTAATATGTGTCTTGGCGTATTTCTCCTTGGAGTCATCCTGTATGGGACTCTCTGTGCTTCCTGGACTTGATTAAGTATTTCCTTTCCCATATTAGGGAAGTTTTCAACTATAATCTCTTCAAATATTTTCTCAGTCCCTTTCCTTTTCTCTCTTTCTTCTGGAACCCCTATAATTCGAATGTTGGTGCATTTGATGTCCCAGAGGTCTCTGAGACTGTCGTCAGTTCTTTTAATTCTTTTTTCTTTATTCTGCTCTGCAGTAGTTATTTCCACTATTTTATCTTCCAGGTCACTTATCCGTTCTTCTGCCTCAGTTATTCTGCTATTGATCCCATCTAGAGTATTTTTAATTTCCTTTATTGTGTTGTTCATCATTGTTTGTTTCATCTTTAGTTCTTCTAGGTCCTTCTTAAATGTTTCTTGCATTTTGTCTATTCTATTTCCAAGATTTTGGATCATCTTTACTATCATTATTCTGAATTCTTTTTCAGGTAGACTGCCTATTTCCTCTTCATTTGTTAGGTCTGGTGGGTTTTTATCTTGCTCCTTCATCTGCTGTGTGTTTTTCTGTCTTCTCATTTTGCTTATCTTACTGTGTTTGGGGTCTCCTTTTTGCAGGCTGCAGGTTCGTAGTTCCCGTTGTTTTTGGTGTCTGTCCCCAGTGGCTAAGGTTGGTTCAGTGGGTTGTGTAGGCTTCCTGGTGGAGGGGACTAGTGCCTGTGTTCTGGTGGATTCAGCTGGATCTTGTCTTTCTGGTGGGCAGGTCGTCGTCTGGTGGTGTGTTTTGGGGTGTCTGTGGACTTATTATGATTTTAGGCAGCCTCTCTGCTAATGGGTGGGGTTGTGTTCCTGTCTTGCTAGTTGTTTGGCATACGATGTCCAGCACTGTAGCTTGCTGGTCGTTGAGTGAAGCTGGGTGCTGGTGTTGAGATGGAGATCTCTGGGAGATTTTTGCCATTTGATATTATGTGGAGCTCGGAGGTCTCTTGTGGACCAGTGTCCTGAAGTTGGCTCTCCTACCTCAGAGGCCCAGCACTGACTCCTGGCTGTTGCACCAAGAGCCTTTCATCCACACGGCTCAGAATAAAAGGGAGAAAAAGTAGAAAGAATTAGTAGAAGTAGAAGAGAGAAAGAAAGAAAGAAAGGGAGGAGCGAGGGAGGGAGGGAGGAAGGAAGGAAGGAGGGAAGGAGGGAAAAAAAGAAAGGAGATAAAGTAAAATAAAATAAGATTAAATATAATAAAGTTATTAAAATAAAAAAATAATTATTAAGAGATAACAGAAGAAAAATATTAAAAAAACAAAAATAAAACGGACAGATAGACCCCTAGGACAAATGGTGGAAGCAAAGCTATACAGACAAAATCTCACACAGAAGCATACACATACACACTCACAAAGAGAGGAAAAGGGGAAAAAAATCATAAATCTTGCTCTCAAAGCCCACTTCCTCAATTTGGGATGATTTGTTGTCTATTCAAGTATTCCACAGATGCAGGTACATGAAGTTGATTGTGGAGCTTTAATCCGCTGCTTCTGAGGCTGCTGGGAGAGAGTTCTCTTTCTCTTCTTTGTTCTCACAGCTCCCAGGGGCTCAGCTTTGGATTTGGCCCTGCCTCTGCGTGTAGGTCGGCGGACGGCGTCTGTTCTTCGCTCAGACAGGACGGGGTTAAAGGAGCCGCTGATTCGGAGGCTCTGGCTCACTCAGGGGGAGAGGGAGGGGCACGGAGTTTCGGGGCGGGCCTGCGGCGGCAGAGGCCGGCGTGACGTTGCACCAGCGTGAGGCGCGCTGGCGTTCTTCCGGGGGCGTTGTCCCTGGATGTCGGGACTCTGGCAGTGGCGGGCTGCACAGGCTCCCTGGAAGTGAGGTGTGTATAGTGACCTGTGCTCGCACACAGGCTTCTTGGTGGAGGCAGCAGCAGCCTTAGCGTCTCATGCCCGTCTCTGGGGTTCGCGCTTTTAGCCGCGGCTCGCGCCCGTCTCTGGGGCTCCTTTAAGCAGCGCTCTTAATCCCCTCCCCTCGCGCATCAGGAAACAAACAGGGAAGAAAAAGTCTCTTGCCTCTTCGGCAGGTCCCGACTTTTCCCCGGACTCCCTCCCGGCTAGCCGTGGCGCACTAACCCCCTGCAGGCTGTGTTCACGTCGCCAACCCCAGTTCTCTCCCCGCGCTCCGACCGAAGCCCGAGCCTCAGCTCCCAGCCTCGCCCGGCCCCGCGGGTGAGCAGACAAGCCTCTCAGCCTGGTGAGTGCCGGTCGGCCCTGATCCTCTGTGCGGGAATCTGCCCGCTTTGCCCTCCGCACCCCTGTTGCTGTGCTCTCCTCCGCGGCTCCGAAGCTTTCCCCTCCGCCACCCGCAGTCTCCGCCCGCGAAGGGGCTCCTAGTGTGTTGAAACCTTTCCTCCTTCATGGCTCCCTCCCACAGTTGCAGGTCCCGTCCCTTTCCTTTTGTCTCTGTTTATTCTTTTTTCTTTTGCCCTACCCAGGTACGTGGGGGGTTTCTTGCCTTTTGGGAGGTCTGAGGTCTTCTGCAAGCGTTCAGTAGGTGTTCTGTAGGAGTTGTTCCACGTGTCGATGTATTTCTGGTGTGTCTGTGGGGAGGAAGATGATCTCCGCGTCTTACTCTTCCGCCATCTTCCTGTCTTCTGGTTTGACGAGGTGTTCCAGGTTCATTTGTACATTTCCTTGATCAGCCATTTTTTTAAGGAGTTCTGGTTGCTGTAATTAGAAATATTATTTAGAGACCATAATCTGGGCACCACAGATACTGATTGCTATTGGGGTGGTTATTGTTTCTGAGCTTTTTTTTTTTTTTTTGCGGTACGCGGGCCTCTCACTGTTGTGGCCTCTCCCGTTGCGGAACACAGGCTCCGGACCCACAGGCTCAGCGGCCATGACTCACGGGCCTAGCCGTTCAGTGGCATGTGGGACCTTCCCGGACCGGGGCACGAACCCGTGTCGCCTGCATCGGCAGACGGACTCTCAACCACTGCGCCACTAGGGAAGCCCTGTAATACTCTTTTGAAAGAGGTATCTTTCAACTGTTGTGCAGACTATGGGGGAAAGATGTTAGAGAATGTCTTTCATGATGCACAGTAGGAATACATTTTACATCATGATGTGTTATGTATACACACACATGCTTGGATGTGTACACACACACACATACAGCCAAAACACATGTTTCATGAAGCAGTACTTACCTTTAGTATGTGTGGCCTGTTTGATATTTTCTGTTCTTCTCTTTCTGATCCCATTTATTTTTTTAAACGCTGATCGTGACTCACTAAACTGACTTCACATCTATGAAAAATGGGTCGAAAACCCTGAGTTAGGGCAAGCAGAGAAACCTAAGTGGTGAGGTGGAAAGAGGGTGGTCAAGGTGCTCTCCTTTGTTTCTTTCCTGAATGACGAGGGAACCAACCCTGCTCCAAACAGATGTCCTAGCTACCAGAGCCAGGCTACATTTCTGACCTCATGAGATCTTATGGTATGCTCAGCTTTGTTCTTTACTTTTCCCAATTTGAATGGAATGGAGTTTTAGCTAGGAGAAATAAACACAGGAATATTTTGGAAAAGACAGGAAGAATAATATTGGGAAAATATTATTATAAGTTAATATTCTGATACTGTGTTTGTCTATGTGTCAGGGTGTCCAGAAGTGAACGGTAACTCCCAGAATGGGACTGTAATGTTGCATCTTGAGGACGAATTCTGTAATGTTGCATCTCGAGGGCGAGTTCTCCTCAGTCGGCCTGTGCAGGCTTAGCCTCTGCGGGGCTTCAGCTGAAGAGTATTTACCCGTGTACAGTGTACAGCACGAAGGGAAAAGGGCAGGGTTCAGAACTGCATATATAGTATAAACTAAACTAAATATTTATATTAATTATTCTTCTATCTGTTTAACTGTCTCAATTCCTAGAAAGAACAACTCCAAATGTAAAAGAAATGGCACTCTTTGTTTGACTGAATTATGTGAAATATTTCTTTTCTTCCTGATAATATTCTGCATTTTTCCAACTTTTAAAAATTCCGGGGCTTCCCTGGTGGCACAGTGGTTGAGAGTCCGCCTGCCGATGCAGGGGACACGGGTTCGTGCCCCGGTCCTGGAAGATCCCACATGCCATGGAGCGGCTGGGCCTGTGAGCCATGGCCGCTGGGCCTGCGCGTCCGGAGCCTGTGCTCCGCAACGGGAGAGGCCACAACAGTGAGAGGCCCGCGTACCGCCAAAAAAAAAAAAAAAAAAAAAAAAATTCTGCATGCATGACTTTTTATAATCAAACACAAACAATGAAGGTTGTTTTTCCTAGTGACTTTTTAGAGGTTAGTGCTTCACTGCTCTTATGGTTTATGAGATGAGGAAATCCTCATGGTTAACCTTAAAAGTCTTTTAATTTCTCTGGAAGCCTATGTTGGTAACAGGTTGAAGGTGGCGACTACTGTCCAGCCTTCTGCATTTGCAAAAGATAGTCTCATTACCAAAGGATCTTGCTGCCATGGTGCATCCACTGTCCCAGGGGTCCGTGAGTAAGCCTGTGAAACAGTGTGATTTTCATGATCTCTCAGGGCGATTAGACAACATTATCACTATTTCTCTCCTTATTCTAGGAGTGAGCACCAGAAAGATTCTCTTTTGTAACTTGAATCTACACAATTACAAGTACATGTAATCAAAAATATTCCCTTTACAGAGCAGCCATCCCCCCAAAACTCCTACCAGCAATACTAACCCTTTGTTGGCTATTCCCTTTACTGCTTCCTTTAACGACCTTGGAAATTCATGTTTTTCATTGTAATTAAATAACGGAGATGTTTCCTGTGATAAAAAAAAGCAAATAGTATAAATTGTTTTGAAAACATAAAATAGGACAGTGTTAGAGGCACATCATATAAAAATGTAAATCTCTGGAAGCTTCCAGAAATATCTGTGAAATATTGAATTGGGTCCTGGATGCTGTTTGGTGAGGGAAAGGAAGGGGGCAGAAAGAGTTGTATGTTCAGGAAAGGATTTGTGATACCACTCCAGCAATAAGGGCTAATGCATGTGCAGCAAGGGGAAATCAGTTTCATGAAATCCACATTTTTACCCTTTTGTTACTCCAAGGTTGTCTCACACCTCAGGTCAGATTCTCTGGGAGACAGACTCTGAAGCAGAGGTTTATTTGCAGGGGGTTTGCTGGGAAGTTCTCTAGGGAGCCATGCCTGGATGGGGTGGAAGCGGGACTGGGCAAAGGAAGATGCTGAACAGTGATGGGGTTGTAATAGAACCTTGGCTGAACCTGGAGGGAGCGATGGAGCTGGGATGGCTCTTCAGAGGCTCCCCCAACTCCCCCTACATAGAGACAGACCTTTGTATTCCTGCATCAACCCGTCATTGCCCGGGGACTGTCCCAGGGAGGGGGCACAGCCTTGGGCAAGTCAGCCTCCTTTGGCTGAGGGCAGAGTCGAGAGCAGGACCCAGCTGTGGAAGGAGCAACGTCAGGGATTCTGTGCACACAGCATCCACTACCGTCCTCACCTCTGAGGCTCAGCTCGACTTCCTTCCCAGTAAGTTCACTCCACTTGGGAACAGCACCTCCAGGTTTCTGGTAGGTCTCTTGACCTGGCTTCTCCAGAGAAAGGTTAGTGAGACCAAGTACAGCCTCGTCAATGCAGCTGGAGTGAAGGCCCAACTGATGCTCATCATTTCCCTCCACTACAACCTGTTCCAGATTCATTCATCCTGAGCTGGCCACTCAGCTGGGCTTAGTGGCTTATTGGTGAAATGACCCAGACCATCACACTTGAGGGAATCTCAGCTCTTGATCACCAAGTCCCTCTCAGGCCACCATTGCTGCATTTATCTATTTACTCTTAAAACTGGGCAGAGGAGTTCTCAGAGACACCCTGAGACACATGGACACCACGATTTATCCCTCTCTGTCCCCACCTGTAAGAGCAGCCCTATCTCCTCTTGATAATGCAGGTCAATTACTTCTGCAGCAGAGTAAATCCTGCCCTTCACTGCAGATTTCTGGGCATGTGGAATCAGAAGTAGTTGGGCAACAGCTATCACTTAAATTAAAAAAGAATTAAATAAACTCTTTTGAGGTCTAATTTACATAGAATTAAATCCACATGTATTAAGTATACAGCTTGATGAGTTTTGACTCATCACTACCACAGTCGAGAGATAGAGGGGCTTCCCTGGTGGCGCAGTGGTTGAGAGTCCGCCTGCTGATGCAGGGGACACGGGTTCATGCCCCAGTCCGGGAAGATCCCACATGCCATGGAGCGGCTGGGCCCGTGAGCCATGGCCGCTGAGCCTGCGTGTCCGGAGCCTGTGCTCCGCAACAGGAGAGGCCACAACAGTGAGAGGCCCGCGTACCGCAAAAAAAAAAAAAAAAGAGAGAGATAGAATACTTCATGCTAGAAAGTTCCCTCATATCCATTTGATTTCAATTACTGCCCTCCCACCCCCAACTAGGAAACTACTGATTTTCTTTCTGTCATTATACGTCTACAGGTAAGGTTTGCCTTTTCTAGAACTTAATGTAAATGGAATATATAATGCATACTCTTTGGTGTCTGACTTCTTTTGCTCAGCAGAGCATTTTTAAGAGCCTCCATGTTGCTGCATGTTCTAGTGTGTTCCTTTTTGCTGCTGAGAAGTATCTCACTGTAAGGATAAACCATATGTTCAACCATTTACCTGCTGATTGATATTTGGTTTTCAGTTTGGCCTATGATAAATCAAGCTGCTGTAGACACTTGTGTACAAGTTTTTGTGTGGACATAGGTCTTCATTTTCTTGGGTATATATCTAGAAGTGGAATTGCTGAGTCATACGGTAAGCATGTATTCAACTTTATAAGAAACTGTCACACTGTTTTCTGAGATGGTTGTTCCATTTTATAACCCCGGCAGAAATGTTGGAGAGTCCCTGTGACTCCACGTTTTTCCCCTAGATCCTTAAGGTAGAAGCTTAGATAATTGATTCTACACGTTTCCTTTCTAAATATAAGCCTTTAAGATTACATATTCCTCTCTTAAGGTTGCTTTAGCTGCATGCAACAGTTTTGATAGGCTGATGTTCATTGTTCTGTAATCAAAATATTTAAAAATGTCCTTTGTGATTTCGTCTTTGATCCGCACATAACTTAACAGTGTGTAGTTTAATTTCAGATATTTGTAGATTTTCCAGGCATTTCTGTTAGTGATTTCCAAATTAATTCTGTTATGGCCAGAGAACATATTCTATACGATTTCAATTCTTTGAAAGTTACCGTGGCTTATGTTATGGAGCAGTATATGAGTATATGCTCTGTCTATATGGGTGAATATTCACATGCACTTAAAAAGAATGTGTATTCTGCTTTTGTGGCGTGCAGTGTCCTATAAAAGTCAATTACATTAAAATAGTTACTTTGCAAAGCAGAGTTTAATACATCTTGAGCAAGGAGAGCAGCACTTCTCTTAGTTCAGAGGGGTCATGGAATCTGGGAATTCAAGATCTCCAAAGACGTCCATCAATCTGTGTCCTCATCTCAAGCCTCAGGGTCTCTCTCCCTCCCAATCAGAGTCCTGAACTCGGCACAGCACTTTCTGGAGTGGAGAATTCAGTCTTCCTGGAGCTTTTACTCCACGTATAACTCATTCCCGGGTCTGATCCTCAGCTTTCTCCACCACTTAGATGCAGGAGATGTGAGTCTCTTTATATGCCAGGAAGGAGGCGCCTTGGCCATAATCACCAGCTGTATTTCTTTGTCTTTCTCCAGTGCATCCACGACACTCAGCAACAGCCATCTGATTCCATAATCCTTGTAATTACTGTTTCCCTTAAAACACTCTAATGCCCGAGACACTGCACCCATTAGCGCATTCCCTTCCGTTTGTATCCCATTTCATTCACCCCCAGTAACAGTTTTAACAACCCCCCAGTGACAGCGTCCAGAGATGATTGGAACTCTGTCTATTGCCAGCCAGTGGGTGGTCTGGCTCCCAAATTCCCACTTTAGAGTTTGCAAGCAAACAGGTTTGGACAAGAAGAGAGATTGCATTGTGAGGCAGCTGCAACCAAGGCTTTGGCTGATCCCACAGTAGATGCTGGGATGGCCTCCTGCCATTGTCCCCCGTTGAGGTCTGTGAACCCCACACTGGAAGTGGGCTGCCCGTAGGGAGGGTATATATTGGGCAGGTCGGCTTCCTTTGGCTACCGGCAATGCCGAGAGGGGGACTCAGCCATGGGCCATTGGCTGATGCTCCCAACCTTGGCCCACACTCCTCTCTGCTGAGGCCATAAACACAGTGATCCTGAAGGGGGAGGATGGTACATCAGAACATCCACTACACCATTACTAACAAATCATTCCTGAATGTCGTCTACACTTTAGAGTGGTCTTTGATGATTTCCTGCTCCTTTTGATTTCCTCTTACAATATGACCAGTAAAAAAAGAACACAGAACATACAGCCATGATTTCTGCAGCTCTACCTGCAGTTCCAGGTAGTTTGTTAAAGGTGAAGATTCAGTTTCCTCTTTACCTCACTCCCAGTTCCCCATCCATAAGGCCACTGACTTGATCTCTACCAGTCCCCAGTGATCTCTGAATCTCGGCAAGAAGGGCTGCCCTGTCCAACAGAGCAGGTTTTACTTGCAGAAGTGCACCTGGCCTTCAAGTTAAGCAAAGGCCAAGACAGATCCAGAGGTATCTTTCTTTTTGTGGATGTTGTTTTCTAGATAACCTAATTTCTACCAGTTATGGCCGGCACATTTCCTATAGGTTTGAGGACAGTAATTCTTGGCTTCGATGATGGAAATGGGAAGAAAGAGAGAGAGAAAAAAAATGGAAGCAAAGAAAGATTGGTTTGGTGTGAAATCAGCTCAGGTGGAGAAGCGGTGAGGTGGGAAGATAGCAGGAGCTGTGGCTTCACACCAGTCCCCATGAGAGAGTATTGGGATCATACTGGTAATCAGTGAGTCAGGATGGAGGTACAGGGCAACAAAGACCCTTAGAAATCAGGCCACAAAGAACAAGAAGAGTGCAGAGTTGCCCCTTTCTGGGCTAAATGTGGTGGAAACAGATCTGAGCACATCCTCCATGCCGTTCTCAGCTTCCCCAGGCTCTAGTTGGAAAAGGAGCTGTATTTACTGATCTACAAAGATGGGCAGGGTGTTATTTATGAAGACAGTGTCTCAGAGAGAATGAGAAGGGCTCTGAAAAAGCAGGTACGTTCATGTTCATTGCAAACTGTGCTAGAAAGAATCCACCTTGATCATAATATGGTTGGAGCACGGCCCAATTGCCATCTTCCTTTCAGAAGGACTTACTAGAAAAATTAGCAGGCATGGCTTGGCAGCATGGGCCACACAATCTGAGAGTAGGACAGGGGTGTGAACTAGGAAATTGGGAGAGCAAGAGTAAAACAAATAAAAAAGGAAATAAGGCTTTATGTCAGACTATGAGGCTTCATGTTTGCGCCAACTCTGATAAATCAGGAAATACTGAGAAAGATGTAAGGTTTAGTAGGAGACTAACATGTATTAGTGATGCTTTCTGTATCAATTATCTACCCCTACCTAACAAGTCACCCCAAAACTTAGGGCTTAAAACAATACAACCATATTATTTTCTCATGGCTCTGTGGGTCAGCAGTTCTGTGCTCAGCTGAGTGGTTCTTCTGCTGGCCTCACCTGGGTCACGCATGTGGCTGCTGTCTTTGAGTGGTGTGACCGGGCTATCAGCTCACTCATGTGCTGTCACTTTGGCTTGGCTTCCCTCTACAGGGTCATCATCTCAAAGAGGCTAGTCTGGGCTTCTTCCTGCCATGACCTCAGTTCCAAGAGGGTGACAGTAGAAGCTGCAATGTGTTTTGTGACCCAAGCTTAGAAATGCCACAGTGTCACTTCTGGTGCATTGTACTGATCAAAGCAAGTCACACATCCAACACAGATGCAAAGGCTGCAGATAAATTCCATCTCATGATGGGAGAAATGAGCAAGCCACACTGCAAAGGGCATGGCTTCTGAGAGGAGCAGAATGTTTGTGGCCATCTTTGAAAATAATCTGCCACTTTTCTAAGGCTGGTGAGGGTATGAGGAGGTCCTGAGTAGGAGAATGACAACACACATCCTGGGTATTAAGTAGTCCTGCCCCATTTGCCTTTTAACCCAGTTTGCAAAGACAACTGTGAAGTTTTCCTTTTGAGGGAGGGAAAGGGTTATCTGAACACCCTTATAAATACCTATCAGTACATAGGGACAAGAGCCAGTGGCTCCATCACTATAGGGAGGTTTAAATGGTTTAGTGAATTTTCTATATGGCTCATCTACAGCTGTTTTGGTGATTTTGAAATGAAGTTAATGATACCAGAAGGACTTTCCAATACTTGCTCTGCTAAACATGTGACCATAGTAAATTTCACCATCTGATTAAATTAAAAATGGAAACGAGCTTTAATATGGTTTATCACTTTTATGTGAAAAACTAAATCAAATAATCAAAAAACTAAATCAAAGTCCACAAAACATTCCAAATGGAAATGATTGGACCACAGGAAACATGGGCCACTTTGTGAGAATTTGATCATTCAGTAATAGAAAAGTAATGGGATGAAAACTAAAGTTTTCTGCACATCTCCTATGTGCCAGGCATGTTGCACACATTCACTCATTCATGGCCTCCAATAACTCTAAGTACTATGTGATATTATCACCCTTTTTACAGATGAGAAATCTGAGGTTCAGCAAGGTCAGTGACTTGCCAAAAGTCCTCACCTAGTTCAAAGGCTGGGATTCAGCCTGTATCCTTATCGTCCTAGGTCCTTTCCCATATTTATTGAAATTGATAAATATTTTATAAATGTGTTAAAATTATGTACACTGTAGCTTAAACAAATCTATAATCATATCATAAGCATTTTAAAGCTGCAATGCAACTTGATAATTATCCTCTTTAATGGCTGCCTAATATTTTAATATTCCTGTGATATGCTGGACCATAATTTAATTTACCATTCTCCTGATGTAGACATCTAGGTTGCTTACCTTAGGACTCAGAATCATGAACTAGATTAAATTTGGCTTACAAAAATTTCTGGGGATGGTTGGAATTCTTTTTCTGGACAAAACGTTGTGTTTATAGTTCACCTTGGCCTTGCCAATTTGTGTGTGTGTGTGTGTGGTCCTTTTCCTTGAAATGGTATTTATTAATAAGATTAGACCTGCTTAGATAATTACAGGGGATTAAGTACATGAAATTACGCACGTACTCGTGTGCCTAATATTTCTACTCATTGCTCCAAAACAACTCCTGCTTATTTCAGCAACTGTTCCTTGCTCAGAACAAACCTGTTTACACTTTCAGACTCACCAGGAGGTTGAGGTTGCCACGTCCCAAAACGGGACTGGGAGAGATCAGGATGCACGTCCTGGCTCTGACCAGTAGATGTCTCTATTGCATTCACCCTCTATTACAGGTGCCTTCTGAATAGGAAGGCTTGGGAGCAAAACTGATGGTGGGAGGGTTGTTCCTTTTGTCACCTTCTACCAGGCTCCACCTCCACTCTCATTTCCCCTGCCCTAGTTTCCTGATTCCCGGCATAAAGGTAATGAAAACAGGAGTGTCCTTTGAGTTTAAACACTACTTTACCAAATACGTTTGCAAAGTGGGACTAGTAACTGAAAGCAATCACTACAGAGCCGAAGCCTTTTCTCCTTAAATAGCATCATACTCTGAACTAAAAGCTGTATTACTGAGTCATAACAATTAATTACACTCGGAGGTGGTGAGAAGACAGGATTTAACGCTCTAATGCAATTTGAATTTAGGCCGTTATCTCATCCCGCTGCTATTTAAAACAAAATCACTTTTCCACGGAAGCATCTGCAACCAAGGATGGTTTCAAAGCTCAAGTCGGAAGACATCCCTGGCAACTGAATAGTCCTGTTTTAGCTTCCTGAGAGGTTTAATATGCACATTTGGATTTTCTAGATTTTCGTAATGAAGTGCATCTCTTTTTGCTTTGGGATTTTATAAAAAGAGAATTAGGAGGCTGAGAAGGTCTATTATTGTCAGCAGGACTTTTCTAGGTGTGGGAAGTGTGCATGAAGAGTTATTGGAAAAGTAAAAATATCATCTCAAAACAGAGACCACATGACCAAGCATCTGAGATGTATTTCCATGTAGGGCTGACATACCAACCCCTCATCAGAAGGGATTTACTGGTAGGTCCAGAGCAGGTAGCAGGGACTGGGGAAGTAGCTGAGAAAGTCTTGGTGGTTTTTCGGCAGGAATGGGAGGGTCCCGTGGTCATCAGGGGAGACAGAGACCAGCCTCTCAGAAGCATCTCTGTGGCTTTGCTGGAGGCTCCTAGGGCATTGAGGGTCTGGACCTGCCTGGGTGGGTGGCAGCAACTGTGTGGTGTGGAAGGAGCCATCCAGAGGCCTGGAAAAGTGCCCTGGATAGGCACTGCCACTATGTGACTCTCCTCTGGGCAACTCTGTGAATCTTGTGCTCCCCAAGCCTTGGGAGATGCGGGTTTCTGTCCCTCGGAGAGTTCTGGGAGGGTCTGGTGAGCTGAGTGCTCTGATATCTGGAAATCACTTTACCTGTGCATGACCATGGGCAGATCCTTCCAGACGTGGGGTGTTGATTTTAGTAGTGCCCGAGTAGCTCAGGACCCAGGCGGTGCACCTGCAGTGTGGTATGCCCTCGGGACCCTCCCCTGCCAGTCCCCGCTGCTCCGTAGGCCCATCTCTCAGGAGCCTTGGGCTCCCCGCACAGATGGTGTGGCCCTCCCCCTCTAGCTGTTCCTTCTGTCCCTGAGCATTTCCCACCACTTCTCCTCCCACCCTCTTCATCAGCCTCCAGAATCAGTGTAGCCTCCCCATCCTGCCAAGCTCCCCCAGCCTCCAGCCCCAGAACGTTGCCCTTTTCCCACGGTGTTTCCATGGTCAGAGCAGTTAGAGGAGTAGGGTAAGAGCCCCAGCCTCCAAGTCATCTTGAAGCCACTCACTGGCTGTGTGACTTGAATGGTCACCTAGACTCCACAAGCCTCATCTGTGTCGTCCAAACGATGGGAATGTTCATACTCACCTTGGCCAGCTGTCAAGAGGGTGGGAGGAGCTGGGCTTCTTTAGGAAAGGTAGTTATTTCACAGTGGCCCACACCACCCTCCATGCCTGGGAGCCCAGGTTGGCCCTTGGCTTATCTTTGGGTTCACAGAGCTTCCTGAGGCACCTGGCAGATCTCAGGGTGGATGGAGGACGGGGGATCTTGTGCTACCTTCCTCACCCAGGTGTAGGAGCCCCAGTCCTCTGCCCCACATGTCATGCCTCACCTGGTCCATCTTCCTCTCTTACCCCAGACATACCTGGACCCCCCTCAAAGAAGCTCTCCTCTCCCTTTCTTCACCCATCACCGCTGTTTTATTTTCTTGCCAAGATGTCTCACCACCTGACCTAGCGCCCTTTCAGGTGTTTCCTCTGTCACTGACGGTCTCCCCCAAGTAGAATGAAGCTCAGGAGAGGGGGAACATTCTCTTGTCTTCTGTGCCACTGAATCCTCAGAATCCAGCACAGGGGCTGGAGCCTAATAGATGCTCAGTTAACTCCACTGGAAGGAATGAATGGAATTCCGTGGCCCAGCACAGTGCCCGTCAAGACCCAGGCGATTCGGAGATCCCTGTTGACAGGAAGACTGAGACCCCAGAGGGCTATGGGCTCTGGCTTCAGGAAGCCCCCCCCTCTCCAGGCTCTTCCCTCGCCCAGACCCCATCCCACCCGGGGCTCCCCGGGGGAGCAGGGCCGCCGGTTCTGGACTCCGCACACTCCCCTCGCTGGGATTCAGGGTCCCCCGCGGCCGGGATGCGGGCTCCCGGGCGGGCGGGGGCCGGCCCCGGGCATGCTCAGAGCGCGCAGGTCCGGGCGGCGGCGGCGGGGGAGGAGGAGGGAGCGGTTGCCGCCACCGCCGCCGCCGCCGCCGTCGCCGCCGCCGCCGCCGTGCGCTCGTGGGCCCGGGCGGAGCTGCGCAGTCCTCTCGCAGCTGCGCCAGGACAGGCGGCTCGCGGCCGTGCCCACAAGTTGCCGGCAGCCGAGCGCCGCGCCGCCTCCCCCCGCTCGCAGCCCCCCAGCGCCCACCCCGCGGCGGCCGCCGGCCCCTGGACGTACATCCCGCGGGCGCCCACCCCAGATGTGAAGCGGCACCGCAGCCCCTCGCCCCCCAGCCCCTCGCCCCCCGGCGCCATCGACAGAGGCTCGACAGCGTCTCCTCTGCCAGACCCCGCGGCTGGAAGATGTGGCAGCCGGCCACGGAGCGCCTGCAGGTAAGGGGCACCGGGTGACCGGGGGCCAGCCTGGAGGAGAAGGTTCTCGCACCGGAGGAGCAGAGGTGGTGCGTCTGACCACTGCCAAGGATTTGCCCAAAGCGATCGTGTGTGAACGCAAGGATTAGAACCTGATGCTGTCGGCTTAACCCAGCGCTGGGCACCCCGGTAGGGGTGAGGGGTGGGGGGGGGTGATGAAATTGACGAACGCATTGCTTTGGGCGGCGCAACTTTTGCCTTGGGGATTAGTTGCCTATAGGTATATATAACGCTGGACTTTCTGACCAGCAATTTTAGATTGTATTCCACTGACACAATTTACTGGTCTGGGGTTAGGAATTTTGCATCCAGATTTTTTTTTTTTTTCTACTTTTCGTCTCCAGGAAAGACAGAACAAATGATTTGAGAAAGCATTCGTTTGCCAATATAATTTGGAAATATCAAGCTTGGTTTGGCTTGGTCATGGTATGCTGCTTATTCTATTTTATTTTCAACTATTTGTTGGAGCTCTCCCTTCGTCTCCCCTGAACCCAAGCTCCCCTACATATTTGAAAATCAAAAGTTAAATTCAGCCAGGAATAGTTAATGCCCTGGGTCATCCCATCAAAAGTTTTTCATTGCTGTCTACTGAAATGCCAAACTGCTTTTACTTTGGATTCTGAAGCCAGGGAGATGAGATGGGAAGGCGGTCAAAGTGAGAAAGAGGGGCGTTTTCAGGGAGGAGCTCATTCAGTGACACTCGGGACCCCGAAATCACCCTGACTGCAAGGTTTGACTGCCTTCGCTGGAAAATATTCTCAGGAGGAAGGGCAGCTACTCTGCCACATAAAATCCACTGAATCCTGCAGTTAAACTTTTGGCAGGCTTAGAGCCACACTGTTTCATAGTAAACTTTGAAGAAGTGTTTAAGTGATAAAATACAGCACCGTTGGAAGCTGAATGCATCTGAAGACTTGGGACAGTGGAGGCCAGGAGCCTTCACTGGCTTTGGAGGTTTCTCAATGAAAATTCAAAGGGCCAAACACGGACTGTCTGTCTCTCAGATGCTAGGAGAGTCTAACCTTTGCCTGTGAGTTCTCATACTGAGGATTAACCTGCAGAGGGCATTGCTTTTAGCAGAAGTAGATGCCTCACAACCCCATTCCAAGCCTCCCCGGGCCTGCAGTCTGGGGGAGTGGGTTCACAGTAAGAGCTTGAGACACCAGGCCAGTCCCCTAGGGTCTCAAACAGAATGAACAAGAAAAGAGATCTGTAGCCTTGAAGATAGGGAGGTGGATGACCAGCGTCCTAACTCTCTCCTTCTCTCATTAAGAGAGTCAATATTGGGCTCTGAATGATTGGCCAAAGGTGATGTAAATGTATTTCAGCCCTGGCATCCGTTACCAGTTTACGTGTGCATTCTTCCTTCAGTTCAGGGTGGTGAATTTATTCTAAAGGAAGGAGTGACTTAGCGGGGGCGGAGGGCTTCCCATCCAAGTGAGGAGAGAAGCTCTTGGAGGTCCTTAGAGAGATGAGGTCAGAATTCCTGGGGGTGGCTTTTGTGGCCTGGGGATCCGTGCCTCTGCAGAGTTTGTAGATTTTTGTCTCTTGAAGTTATTTCTACCGGCCTGTTTCATGTAGGGACTCCTGTGTGCTCCACAGCACATGACCCTTGGCAGGAGCTAGCTCTGGCTTGCGTTCTGCATGGCAATCGTTCCTCTCTAGAAATGTCCTGGCTCTTCTGTGAAATGTACACATGTGCGTTTGGCATGAGCCTGGTGTATTACAGTGTGCATTTGCAATGCATTTGTTTCATTTTGAAGTGCCAGATTGAAAGAGCAGGGGTTTTTGGCTTTTGAAAGCTCAAGTAAACATGCCTAGTCACTGACTAAAATCAAGTCACCATTGGAAGATACTTATCGACACAGGGCTTAACTTCATGCTGCCCTAATTTAAATTAGCAGCCAGACCTGGTTCTCTTTTAAAAGTATACCTCAAGCCTTGCAATTATAAAAGTGAGCCACATGGAGAAAAGTCTTTGTATTCATGGCTTCTTCCCCAATAGCAGCTTAGCTCTTCTTTACAGCACGATTTGTATGTTTTTATTTTTTGCTTCTGGGGAAGGGAGCTGTTGAGGGTGACGTGGTGAGTGAGCTGCTTGTAATGATACTTTGTTTACATTCCTTGTGGTTATTTTTGTCACTTGGGCTCTGTTTGCCGTCTGCGATTTTTTCTTCCCTTTTTTGCCCTCAAGGCACCACTGTATAGGAACGTTGGTTTCCGATTCCTCAGTGAATGGGACGCTTCACATGCCCAGATGTTGTGGCCATGGAAATGGCAATGGAAAGCGTGTTCGATGGGGAAATAATGATGAATCCCTGTCTGTAACAGAGTCAAAGCCCCACCCTCCTTACACAAATCTGTTTAACTTTCTCATACCACCTCACTGGTTTTTTTCCTCATTCATTTTTAATGCAAACATTCTAACTTAGATGAGCTTGAGTGAAGAGAATGCTTCAAGGAACTGTTCCCAGAGCTTCCTAACAGGACTAAGGAGTCAATTTCTTGTACAAATACCTAGAAACAAAAGAGGTGAGGGAAGAAAAGGACATCTTTCCTTAACTGACTTTATTAGGTCCTCTTAGATGACGCCATTCAAAAGGTCCATGGCCCAGGGAGGGAGTGTGGCTGAACTTTGTTTAGGCTAGACAGTCATCCTCTAACTAATGTGAGTCCAGTATCCAGCTCTCTTGCTCGGGAAATGGCGTCTTTGGTCAGGGTGGATTATTGTTATCAAACCCCACTTCTTCGCCAAATGAACGAACGCTGATTTTTCTGATCTGAGGCTTTGCTGTTTGACCCAAATCCAGTACAGGCAAAGTGACCTGTTGCCCCGAGCAGGGCTGAGCTGGGGAATTTCTCATTCAGTCACACAGACTGTGGCAAGTTCACCTGCCCCCCGAATGTTAAAACTTCTGTTACATCCCACTCGAGCCCTCGCTGGGAGCTTCTGCCATTAAAAATATAGTAGGATCAAAGGGGGTGTGAAGATTTAAATTACCACCCCAGCTTTTAAAATGGAATAAATATGAATTCTTCCCTTTTTACCTTCTCCTTTGCACAGCAGACTTTTTTCCTTAGAGGGACTCGGGAGAGTTATAAATTTTTTAAGAAGCAGATTTGAAACAGGCTTTTTTTCAGAAAAAGTGAAAGAGGACTTTCCAGTAAAAAAGGCTAAGTATTGGTTTTTCAACATAGAGATGAGACTACTTCTGGCCTCGATATTTTACAGTTTACATGGGTTGCCTGATTGACTTCATTGTTGGGCCGGGCAGAGGCGTTAGAAGTGACAGACTCATCGGCTCAGGAGTGTGGGCTCAGCCACGAGGAGCGTGCGTTTCCCCAGAGCGTCTGTCTTCAGGGTGCTACCACATACATTTTTTGGAAGCCTGGAAAGGTGGAGAGCAGGAGAAAGATGACTGGAGACTGAGTCTGGAACAAAGGAGATCAATGCATCCTTGCCTATCGTGTAGTTATTACAAGGACGGAATGGAGAGTAGTAGTAGAAAGGTATGGAAAAAAGTTCTGGCAAATTCTAACTGTGGAGTAGATCTATGTGTGACCATCTTCTCATGAGGCGTTCTATAAAGGTCCTAGTAATTTGCCTGTTTTTCCTGAAATTAAAATGTCTTCATGGCAGATCCAGAAAATACAGAACTTTTATCGATAAAGCTGGCTTTTGGCTTCTCAGCCTGGACCGTGTTTCCCCCTCACCATTTTTTTTTTTTCATTCACATTTTGGTCAATGGCTGTACCTTAGAACCTCCAAGAGGGTGAAATGAGGAAGGGTAGGGAGGAAACCAGATCCTGAAGAACCTTTCTTTTAGTTTCTTGTTAAACGTCTGGCTGATAAAAAGGTTTACATTTGTGACTAAATACTATTGGGTTGGCCAAAAAGTTCATTGGGTTTTAAGTAAAAAGAAAAGACATTTTTCATTTTCACCAAGAACCTTCTCGAACAACGTATTCATTAACCGAACGAACTTTTTGGCCAGCCCAATATTTGGAGATTGGAGGCGGTAACAGCACTTCTTCTCCAGCATTGTCTTGCCCTTTCTCTGCCTTGTCATATCGGGTGGATCTTGCCTTGGCCTGGAGCGTCGATTGTTCATGACTTATTTCTCTGTCATTACCCACTTCCACCTTTCCCCTGAGAAGGGAGATGGAAGAACCTTCTAAAAGATCAGCTAGAGACCGTTAGACTGGGCCCATCAGGCAGAGAGAAAAGCTTGGAAAATCCAACACTTTTCCTGGCAGACCAAATTGACAGGAGGAAAACAGAGCGAGGCAGATCATGGCAACACCAGCTTTTATGGAGCACGCGCTGTGTGTGTGGCACGACGCTAAGGGGTTTTATTTGAATTATCTAGCTCATTTACCTTCCATAACTGCTTTTATCCCCTTGTTATAGATAAAGAAACTGAAAGCCAGAGAGTTTAAATGATCTGGCCAGGGTTGGGCAGCCAGACATGATCTGAGCTGGAATTCGAAGTAGGAGGTTTGCTCTGGATCTCCATCACCGCTTTTCTGTTATTTAGAAGGATGAGACAGCAGGATGATGTACACATGCGGGTGCTGTTGTTATTAATAAATAGAATGGCAACAGTGGGGGCCTCATGGGCTCTGAGAGGCTACTTTCATATCTCTTGTTGAAGCCGTGTGGTTGCCTGCATGGACCAAGGGCTACCCTCTTTTTGGTGGCCCAAATCTCTGGGGGAAGTAAACTGCTGTGTCGTCCTCAAGCTGAAATTCCCAAGTGCCATTTAAGAGTCTCTTAAGCTGGAGCACATGGCATTTATCCAGACTAGAGACCTTGAAACTGCAATAAAGACTGATCACGTCTGCAGTCGCTCCCCATTTAGGCCAAAAATGGGAGGAAGGGAGGGAGGAGGTCGGAGAGTTCAAGAGCAATTGCTTAGAAATGAGTAATAGCTGCTCTTACAGACACACAGGTTTCTCACTAAATCGATCCTACGTTTTGCTGTTCTTTTCAGCCCTCATAGTGGAGTAAGCATGAAGCATTGGGCCTTATCCTTCCTAAAGAAAACTTGGACTTGTCATTAATTTGAGGTCTCGCAGAAGTAAAATGCTACCTTGTATCATTGGGTCATTTCTGGAGTTTTGACAAACTAGAGACCTTAAAAGCTGGCAATAACCCTGATCACTTCTGCAGTCGTTCCCCATTTAGACCAAAACTGGGGGGGAAGGGAGGGAGGAGGTCAGAGAGTTCAAGAGCAAAATCTCTACTAAGTGACTTGCAAAATGCTAGTCTTGGGAAAAAAGCTCTCTGTCCCTTGGTTACCCATTGCCTAATGTTGACTGTCCTGGGTTATCTTGGAGCATTAGGCAACGTTTTGCATTTTGTTTGATGTTCCAGATTATCTGTCTCTTCCCGCCTTCCCTCGCACTGACTCCATTCCACCGTACGAATTTGTCCCATAAATTGGATCCTGGAGCAGCTGACGCTGGACAGCCCCACGGCTATTGGCCATCAGGCTCCCTTGCACAGGGCTATTTTGACTCCTCCAATTAGCCGCAGTTTAGGGACTCGTTAGTGGTCAGCAAATAAAATCAGTCCAGAAGCACTCAATGGCTGCAGTGTGCTTTGCTCAGCCACCTTTGGGCACAAATCTAAATGGAGGCTTTATCTAAGGAGAGCAAGAAGAAATATTTGAGATATTTGTCCAAAGACCTCCTTAGAGTCTCGTGGAATTCGTTACTATCATTTTATGTTAACTTAAAAGAAAAAAAGGTTGTGATCCCAATTTAGCTGCTCTCCAGTGATAAAGCATCAGAATATTCACCAGGTCCAAACCCCAGGGCGAGAACTGGAATAGGATGGTGTCAAGGATAAAGCACAGACTTGCTTTGTGCCTTTGGCATATTCCAATGCTACCAAAGTCACAGGAGGCTCTCTCACTTAGTACTGATGCCACTTGGTATTTGCCGAGATATTCCTTCCCAGTAAGACAACCCAGGCCATCTCCTCCCCTCATGCGTTGTGACTGAGGTCTTAATTTGATAAAGGAGGTTTCAGTAGTAAGAAAAATACCACCTCCTTCTGTTCTTTGAAGCCTATGTATTAGTTGGGTCTTTTATTACTTGCACCCTTGGCTTTCCTAACTGACATGGCTACAAAGGGACCAGGAGTCAGATTCAGAGCCGGGTCTCTATGTCTTACTCATTGTTATGGGTTGAGTTGTTTCCCCCCCCACCACCACCCCGACACAGATATGTCAACATCCTAACCCTGGGACCTGTGAGTGTAGCCTTATTCGGAAATCCGGTCTGTGCAGATGTAACTGAGTGAAGGCGATGTCATACTGGATTAGGGTGAGCCCTAAACTCCATGACTAATGTCCTTATAAGGAGAGATTTGAAGACACAGAGGAGACACGGGGAAGAGGGCCATGCGAAGATGGAGACAGAGTGTGGAGTTATGCTACCACAAGCCAAGGAAAGCCAAGCACGGCTGGCAACCACCCAAGGCTAAAAGAGTCAAGGAACGATTCCTCCCTAGAGCTTTTGGAGGGGAATGGCCCTACCAACATCATGGTTTTGGATTTCCAGCCTCACAGGATTGTCAGAGAGTACATTTCTGTGGTTTTAAACCACCCAGTCTGTGGTGATGTGTTATAGCAGCTCTAGGAAGCTAACACGCTAGTACATTCATGAAACCTGCTGCCTTTGTCTGTGTTCTGTCACTGTACTTCCGAGGGCTAAGGTGTGCCCGACTTTCATATACTGGGGCTAAATTAGTGTTTCTGTATAGCACGCTTTTTGTGTTGAGTGTGAATTTGTTTATGGTGGATTTGAAAAATAATGAAAACGGACATTAGAGAACAATTAAATGCTGCTTCCTTCTCTCTCATCTACTTCTGGTCAACATCCTGGGAAAATGAAGCCAACACCGAGAGGAATGTGTGCCCTGTTGCCAAGGGAGGGGCCTCTGGAAGTAAATGTGCTCCAAGAGGTAGTTCACGCTGGTACTTAAAATTATGGGCTGGGGTGTGGAAGACAGTCAATTCCAGGAGGATCTCAGTGACCCTTTTCCAGACAGGCAGGACCGAGGGAGGCCCAGGGCTTTATTCTCAAACGATCGGGGTTGTCTGTCTCTGCAGGGTCCCGGGTAGCCAGCCTCTGGGATTTGCCTCTTCCCAGCAAGGACAACTGTAGATTGATGTTAGAATCCACTTGCAGTCAACCTCCAGGACAGCTTCAGAGTATGTCTGGTTGATTATTCGTATCTGGTTGGATGTTTTGTTTTGTTTTTCACTTGGTGACTGCATAAAGTATTTTAATGAGGTATCCATGCCTATGCTGAACTCACTTTTAAGATAAAATAAATGTCATTAGGAGTCATAGTACTCGCTTTTCTGGGCCAGCTCCTCTTTTTCATACAGTAGCCACGATGGCACAGACGTTTCCAGTCCTGACGAGGGTAAGGAGCCTGGATCGCTGCACAGCTGCTCGTTGGATTTGCGTTTCTTAGAGTGAAGAGTCACTCAAGTTTTTTTTTTTTTAATTTATTTTATTACCATAGAGTTGATTTACAGTGTTGTGTTAACTTCTGCTGTACAGCAAAGTGATTCAGTTATACATACATATATATATATATATATACACACACACACACACATGCATTCTTTTTCATCATATATATACACACACACACATGCATTCTTTTTCATCATATATACACACACACACACACATGCATTCTTTTTCATCATATATATACACACACACATGCATTCTTTTTCATCATATATACACACACACACACACGCATTCTTTTTCATCATATATACACACACACACACACATGCATTCTTTTTCATCATATATATACACACACACACACACATGCATTCTTTTTCATCATATATATACACACACACACACACATGCATTCTTTTTCATCATATATACACACACACACATGCATTCTTTTTCATCATATATACACACACACGCATTCTTTTTCATCATATATATACACACACACACACGCATTCTTTTTCATCATATATACACACACACACACATGCATTCTTTTTCATCATATATACACACACACACACATGCATTCTTTTTCATCATATATACACACACACATGCATTCTTTTTCATCATATATATACACACACACACACACATGCATTCTTTTTCATCATATATACACACACACATGCATTCTTTTTCATCATATATACACACACACACACACACATGCATTCTTTTTCATCATATATACACACACACACACATGCATTCTTTTTCATCATATATATACACACACACACACACATGCATTCTTTTTCATCATATATACACACACACACACACACACACATGCATTCTTTTTCATCATATACACACACACACACGCATTCTTTTTCATCATATATATACACACACACACACATGCATTCTTTTTCATCATATATATACACACACACACACGCATTCTTTTTCATCATATATATACACACACACACACATGCATTCTTTTTCATCATATATATATACACACACACACACACATGCATTCTTTTTCATCATATATATATACACACACACACACATGCATTCTTTTTCATCATATATACACACACACACACACATGCATTCTTTTTCATCATATATATACACACACACACACACATGCATTCTTTTTCATATATATACACACACACACACACGCATTCTTTTTCATCATATATATACACACACACATGCATTCTTTTTCATCATATATACACACACACACACACACATGCATTGTTTTTCATCATATATATACACACACACACACGCATTCTTTTTCATCATATATATATACACACACACACACACATGCATTCTTTTTCATCATATATATACACACACACACACGCATTCTTTTTCATCATATATATATACACACACACACACACATGCATTCTTTTTCATCATATATCACACACACACACACATGCATTCTTTTTCATCATATACACACACACACACACACGTGCATTCTTTTTCATCATATATATACACACACACGTGCATTCTTTTTCATCATATATATACACACACACACACGTGCATTCTTTTTCATCATATATACACACACACACACACGTGCATTCTTTTTCATCATATATATACACACACACACACATGCATTCTTTTTCATCATATATATACACACACACACACATGCATTCTTTTTCATCATATATATATACACACACACACACACACGCATTCTTTTTCATCATATATATATACACACACACACATGCATTCTTTTTCATCATATATACACACACACACACATGCATTCTTTTTCATCATATATATATACACACACACACACACATGCATTCTTTTTCATCATATATATACACACACACACACATGCATTCTTTTTCATCATATATATACACACACACACACATGCATTCTTTTTCATCATATATACACACACACACACACACACATGCATTCTTTTTCATCATATATATACACACACACACACATGCATTCTTTTTCATCATATATATACACACACACACACATGCATTCTTTTTCATCATATATATACACACACACACACACATGCATTCTTTTTCATCATATATATACACACACACACATGCATTCTTTTTCATCATATATACACACACACATGCATTCTTTTTCATCATATATACACACACACACATGCATTCTTTTTCATCATATATATACACACACACACATGCATTCTTTTTCATCATATATATACACACACACACACGCATTCTTTTTCATCATATATACACACACACACACACGTGCATTCTTTTTCATCATATATACACACACACACACGTGCATTCTTTTTCATCATATATACACACACACGTGCATTCTTTTTCATCATATATATACACACACACACGTGCATTCTTTTTCATCATATATATACACACACACACATGTGCATTCTTTTTCATCATATATACACACACACACACGCATTCTTTTTCATCATATATACACACACACACACATGCATTCTTTTTCATCATATATACACACACACACACATGCATTCTTTTTCATCATATATACACACACACACACACGCATTCTTTTTCATCATATATACACACACACACACGTGCATTCTTTTTCATCATATATACACACACACACACACGTGCATTCTTTTTCATCATATATACACACACACGTGCATTCTTTTTCATCATATATATACACACACACACGTTCATTCTTTTTCATCATATATATACACACACACACATGTGCATTCTTTTTCATCATATACACACACACACACACGCATTCTTTTTCATCATATATACACACACACACACGCATTCTTTTTCATCATATATATACACACACACACACACATGCATTCTTTTTCATCATATATACACACACACACACATGCATTCTTTTTCATCATATATATATACACACACACACACATGCATTCTTTTTCATCATATATATACACACACACACATGCATTCTTTTTCATCATATATATACACACACACACACATGCATTCTTTTTCATCATATATATATACACACACACACGCATTCTTTTTCATCATATATATACACACACACACATGCATTCTTTTTCATCATATATATACACACACACACACACGCATTCTTTTTCATCATATATATATACACACACACACATGCATTCTTTTTCATCATATATATACACACACACACACACGCATTCTTTTTCATCATATATATATACACACACACACACACATGCATTCTTTTTCATCATATATACACACACACACACATGCATTCTTTTTCATCATATATACACACACACACACGTGCATTCTTTTTCATCATATATACACACACACACGTGCATTCTTTTTCATCATATATATACACACACACACACGTGCATTCTTTTTCATCATATATACACACACACACACACACGTGCATTCTTTTTCATCATATATATACACACACACACACACATGCATTCTTTTTCATCATATATATACACACACACACACATGCATTCTTTTTCATCATATATAATACACACACACACACACACGCATTCTTTTTCATCATATATATATACACACACACACATGCATTCTTTTTCATCATATATACACACACACACACACATGCATTCTTTTTCATCATATATATATACACACACACACACACATGCATTCTTTTTCATCATATATACACACACACACACATGCATTCTTTTTCATCATATATATACACACACACACACATGCATTCTTTTTCATCATATATATACACACACACA
The DNA here is from genome assembly GCF_059928025.1 of Delphinapterus leucas. Taxonomy (NCBI): domain Eukaryota; kingdom Metazoa; phylum Chordata; class Mammalia; order Artiodactyla; family Monodontidae; genus Delphinapterus; species Delphinapterus leucas. The sequence goes on from NC_143136.1 coordinate 10,251,801, forward strand.
CACACACACATGCATTCTTTTTCATCATATATATATACACACACACACATGCATTCTTTTTCATCATATATATACACACACACACACACATGCATTCTTTTTCATCATATATATACACACACACACACACATGCATTCTTTTTCATCATATATATACACACACACACCACACACACACATGCATTCTTTTTCATCATATATATACACACACACACATGCATTCTTTTTCATCATATATATACACACACACACACACATGCATTCTTTTTCATCATATATATACACACACACACACACATGCATTCTTTTTCATCATATATATACACACACACACACGCATTCTTTTTCATCATATATACACACACACACACACGTGCATTCTTTTTCATCATATATACACACACACGTGCATTCTTTTTCATCATATATATACACACACACACGTGCATTCTTTTTCATCATATATATACACACACACATGTGCATTCTTTTTCATCATATATACACACACACACACGCATTCTTTTTCATCATATATACACACACACACACACATGCATTCTTTTTCATCATATACACACACACACACACGCATTCTTTTTCATCATATATACACACACACACACACGCATTCTTTTTCATCATATATATACACACACACACACACATGCATTCTTTTTCATCATATATACACACACACACACATGCATTCTTTTTCATCATATATATACACACACACACACATGCATTCTTTTTCATCATATATACACACACACACATGCATTCTTTTTCATCATATATACACACACACACACATGCATTCTTTTTCATCATATATATATACACACACACACATGCATTCTTTTTCATCATATATATATACACACACACACATGCATTCTTTTTCATCATATATATACACACACACACACATGCATTCTTTTTCATCATATATATACACACACACACACATGCATTCTTTTTCATCATATATATACACACACACACACACATGCATTCTTTTTCATCATATATACACACACACACACGTGCATTCTTTTTCATCATATATATACACACACACACACACATGCATTCTTTTTCATCATATATATACACACACACACACACATGCATTCTTTTTCATCATATATATACACACACACACACATGCATTCTTTTTCATCATATATATACACACACACACACACACATGCATTCTTTTTCATCATATATACACACACACACCCGACACACACACACATGCATTCTTTTTCATCATATATACACACACACACACACACATGCATTCTTTTTCATCATATATACACACACACACACACATGCATTCTTTTTCATCATATATATACACGCACACACACACATGCATTTTCATCATATATACACACACACACATGCATTCTTTTTCATCATATATATACACACACACACACATGCATTCTTTTTCATCATATATACACACACACACACATGCATTCTTTTTCATCATATATATATACACACACACACACACACATGCATTCTTTTTCATCATATATATATATATACACACAGACACACACACACACATGCATTCTTTTTCATCATATATACACACACACACACACATGCATTCTTTTTCATCATATATATATATATACACACAGACACACACACACATGCATTCTTTTTCATCATATATATACACACACACACATGCATTCTTTTTCATCATATATACACACACACACATGCATTCTTTTTCATCATATATATACACACACACACACATGCATTCTTTTTCATCATATATACACACACACACACACACGCAGTCTTTTTCATCATATATACACACACACACACGCATTCTTTTTCATCATATATATACACACACACACACACACTCATGCATTCTTTTTCGTCATATATATACACACACACACACACATGCATTCTTTTTCATCATATATATACACACACACACACACATGCATTCTTTTTCATCATATATATACACACACACACACACATGCATTCTTTTTCATCATATATACACACACACACACATGCATTCTTTTTCATCATATATATACACACACACACACACATGCATTCTTTTTCATCATATATATACACGCACACACACACACACACATGCATTCTTTTTCATCATATATACACGCACACACACACACACATGCATTCTTTTTCATCATATATATACACACACACACACACATGCATTCTTTTTCATCATATATATACACGCACACACACAGACACACATGCATTCTTTTTCATCATATATATACACACACACACACATGCATTCTTTTTCATCATATATATACACGCACACACACACACACACACACACATGCATTCTTTTTCATCATGGTTTGTCACAGGATACTGAGAATCACTCAAGTTTTGAAAGGCTGCTTTACTTTCCACTCTCTTCCTCAGTAGGGAAGGATGCTGCACATGTGAAAGGGAGGGAGAGGTGCCAGGAGAAAGGGGCTCCTTAATCGTTATCCTTTCTTAATAGTAGATCCACCCTAATCCTTTCATGACAAACCCTTCCCCACGGTTTCTGTGTAATTGTGGGTCTGGGGATAAACACGCAGATACTGTAGCCCCTTCTGCCCACCGCATGCTTTGATGTCTACATCAGGAACCAGCTTTCCCTCAGGTGTGTACGGCATCCTGGTGTACAAGCCACCTATAATGCGGGACAGTAGACACTGCTGTTTACTTTCTGTGTCTTCTGAGGCTGCTCCCTAGGCACGGACCTGGGGGCTGCGGGACCGTGGTGCTGATGAGTGGCTGTTGCTACTTTTTTTTTGCTTTAGGTTTAACTGCTTGGGAGCTTAGTGCATTAGTTTCGCAGGGCCGCTCTAATGAAGTACCACAAGCTGGGTGGCTTAAGCAACAGAAATGTACTGTTTCATAGTTCAGGAGGATGGATATCTCCAATCAGGTTGCGTGAAGGGTCGATAGCTTCCGAGGGCCGTGAGGGAGAATCTTTTCCATGCCTCCCTCCCAGGTTCCGGTAGTTTGCTGCAAATCTTCGGCTTTCCTTGGCTTGTGGCAGCTTCACTCCAGCTGAAGCTTTGCATGGTGTTCTCCCCATGTGTTTTTCTCTGTGTCCAAATTTCCTTTCTTATAAGGACACCGGTCATATCGGATTAGGGGCCCACCCTAATCCAGTATGATCTCATTCTAACGTAACTAATTATATCTGCAATGATCCTATTTCCAAATAAGGTCACATTCTGAGGTACTAGGGTTTAGGACTTTTACATATGAAATTTTTGGGGACACAATTCAACCTATAATACTTAGTGTGGAATTTTTTTGGGGGGGAGTTATCCCTCATGTACCAAAATATTTCTCCCTACTAGAACCAACCACCAAAAAAACCCAGTTTTTTTCCAAGTGGTGGTACAGATGTGTAATGGAATAGGGTGCACATCCTCTGCATGGCAAAGTCATGGCTACTATTTTAGACTTGATTTGACTCAAAAATTACAAAATAATATCTGCTTAGGGTACCAGGAAGTTGATAATCTTGTTCATTCCCTCATTCTCAGTGCTGCCCATGAAGGAAACTCATGTGATCTGTCTGGTAGTTTTTTGCCCATAATTTTCCCTAGGTTTTTGCAAACACATACAAATATATAGATACATATTTAGGTTTTTCTCGTTTGTTTAAATAATATAATCATTATATATATAAAACTCTGTAACTTTTTTCACTTTACAGAATGTTTCTTGGATCTCTCTTCTGGTCAGTACATGTAGCCCCAACTCATTCCTTTTACTCCCTACATAAAATTTTGTGGTGGAGCTGGACTGTAATTTATTCAGTCCTTCCTGTATCAGGGAATATTTGGGTTGTACCCATTTTTTGTTGTGGTTGTTTTCCTCCCGTAAATAATACTGTTATAAGGATCTGCACACTATCATTGTGCTTGTATTTCTTTAGATGGAACTGATAAAATTGGAGTTGCTGAATCAAAGAGGATGCACATTTTAAATTTTAGCAGCTGTCAGCGAGGGCCTTTTTTGAGAGTTCTCCTTTTTGATCAGAAGTGAATGTGATTTTGACAGAAGTGTAAAGAAATAGTTTGCTGGAGAAAGGATAGTCTTTTCAACGAAACGATGCGGAAACAATCCATATGCAAAACAGCAAAATCAATAACATCAACAACAAACCCAAAACTTCAGTCTGTACCTCATACATATTCTATACAAAAATTCACCTAAAATGAATCATAGACCCAGGTGTACCACAAAACCATAAAACTTCTAGACAGAAACAGCAGAAAATCTTTGTTTGCATCTGTGTAAACATTACTACAGTCAAGGTAATGAACAGATCCACTACACCCAAAAGTTTCTTTGGGTTGGGCAAAGATTTCCTAGAACAATAACAAAAACACATGGAATAAAAGAAAACTTGGGTAAATTGGACTTCATCAAAATTCTGCTCTTTAAAGAGCAGGACATTTCTGCTCTTTAAAGATATTTATAAGAGAATGAAAAGAAGACACAGACTGGGAGAAAATACTTGCAAATCATATATTTATAATAAAGGGCTTGTATCCAGGATATATAAAGAACTCTGAAAACTCAATACTGTAACAAGATAAACAACCCAATTAAAGAAAATGAGCAAATGATTTGAACAAAAAAGTTATATGGATAGGAAATCAACACATGAAAACACGTCATTAGTCATTAGGAAAATGCAAATTAAAAGCACAATGAGATAACACTGCCCAACTATAGAACAGCTAAAATTAAAAAGGCTTCAACCGTACCAATTGTTGGCAAGGACGTCGAGGAACCGGACCTCTCATGCACTGCTGGTGGGGATGTAAAATGACTCAAATCAGAATTACAGCTGCCTGAGCCTGGGGTGGGAGGAACTTTTGGGGGTGTTGGATGTGTTCAGCATCTTGATTATGGTGATGGTTTCATGGGCTTGTACATATGTCAAAACTTACAAACTTGTGCAGTGTACTACATGTCACTTATACCTGAAGCTGTTAGAGTGCACGTGAAATTTTCACTGTATGCCAAGCACAGTGCCAGGTGTTGGGAACTAAACAATAATACTAGTTTCTGCTCTCACTTCGAATTCTCTGTAGTTTTTGTTTTCTTTTAACTGGATATTAAAATTCTAGCCCAGAATGTAAATAATGAACTCTATATTTTTCTTAGAGTTCCATTCTCTCCTTTTCAAACATTTCTTTGTTTACTTCCTGAAATGACATTTGCCATCCATCTCAGTTTGCCCAAGGATCTGAGAGAAACTGGTAGTTGAGCAAGAGAAGAAATCCAGACCAAAGGATGGAACGTTCAAGCTGATGCCTTGGTGGATCTTCCTCATTCAGGATGGCCCCTTTAACCTCCATCCTCCCAGGGACGCATTTCTCACTTCTTTCTAACATGTTGGTTTTCCAGCTGACTTTTCCAGCTGCCCCAGTCCTCTGGGCCCTTTTTAGCCCTGTATCTTAGCATCTGATTCCTCCCCTAGTGGCCAGTAGACTCAGGAGATTTTGCTATCGAAAGGGTGAATTTCTGGTATTGTGATCCCTGCAGCTGGTCGGGCCACCTGCCTGCCATTCTTCCTCCTGTGATAGAAAACACACAGAGAATACATTCTGCAAAACCATTTGTGGGTCTTGAGTCTAGTTTGCGGATGTAATATGCCTAGCAAACATCGGGTCTGGATTTCTTATGGAACAATTCTTTTTCTCAAGAAGATAGCAACTACAACATTTTAGATAAGGTGCAACAACTTTACCAATGGCCATTGAACTTTAGTAAAAAGCTATTGAGAAGCATATGAAAATAACTTTAGTTTAGAAAACATTCTTCCCCTCAGGGAGGAAAATTTGAGGAATTTGATTTCATCTCTTTTAAAGGGCAAGGAATAGACGCCTTTGTTTAATAAATATATAATGAGATCGTGTGGCATCTTGTCCAATCTGAGGTCCTGTTGAGGTGATGGGGCGCTATTAGTAACTAATGAGAACAGCAGGCATGACCTGTGAGTCCATCTCCTGGCAAACCAGAATGTGTGGTCACTCCTGAGTGTGGCACATAAAATGCTAGACTTCTGTTCCTCTGTTTACTTTAGGGGTGAAGGAAAGAAATGAAATGGGTTGAGGTGAGGGATGGCAGATGGGTGAGAAAGTCAAGCAGAGGGGAGACTGGGGAGCTGAGGGGGTAAAGGATGGGCAGACACCAAACGAGGAAGAAAGGGAAGGGCGGGGGAGTGAGCACCATGCCTGGCATGTCTGCGTGCGCCACAAAGGTTAGCTGTCTGTCACACCTTCAATGCAGCTGTCGGCTTTGATACATTATTCCTTTGAGCAAAGGCATCAGATGCTCACACCTGCTCAGTGATGCCGAATGTTTTGGTGGATTACCTGGCTTTCTTGGAAAAACAGTTCTTTTCAGATGAAGAGCCTGGAAACTTTGAGGGGAAAAAAAGGTAGGTCCAAAGCCACAGGGGTGAGCAGTAAGGGAGAAATGGGAGGTGATGGGAGAATAAGCTTGTCCCTCAGTATCTGAGGGGGCGTTTGTTCCAGGACCCCCGCGGGTACCAAAATCCGTGGATGCTCAAGTCCCTTATATAAAATGATGCAGTACAGTTGGCCCTGCGTGTCTGTGGATGCTGAACCCGCAGATACGGATGGTGACTGTATTTCTTTAGGGTACAGATCAGGCTGCCTGTGGCCCCTACAAGCTACTGAATAGTGGAAAGACCGTGGGGTTTTTAATCACCCACGGATCCAAATCTTGGCTGCTTCACTTATTGGGGGTTATCTCAGGGCCTCTGATTTATATTTTTTCAACTTTAAGATGGGGATAATAACATTTAGCTCCTGACTGTCAGTTGAAATGTGGGATACATGGTATCTGGCACGTTATTGGGAGTTGGTAAATACTAATTTCTTCCCCTACTTCAGATCCAAGAGTGAACTAGGAATAGCAGTGTAGCGTTTTGGAACCAAGCAGACAAGTTTTGTGTTTCCCAAAGTCTGTTCCATGAAGCACAAGCTCAGCGAGCTGCTCTTAGGAGTCTTGCCACAAGGAGTTCAGTCTCTGGGTAGGTTTGGGAAGCACCAGGTGAAGCACAGGACTTCTTGTAGCCTTTCAGATGCCAATGCCCTGTGAATTTCCACAGGAGGGGAGAAGATAATCCCTATATAAAGGCGCACCCACTATCCAGGGCACTTCGATATACAACCTGAACTTAAAGTTGACAAACTGTGGGCCTGAGGTTTGGCTCTAGCTTACAAAAATGTTTCCTTTGGCCCCTTCAGTGTATATGAAAACATCACAAATTAGTCTCCAGGATTGAAAAATTAGAGGAATTTATAAAGAAAGCTGGTCTTTCTGATTCTCTCAAAAACGCGGACAGTCCAACCACCATGGGCCCAGGTTCTCCCATAGCGATCGCTGACCAGACGCTGCTCCACTGGGGTCGGGTGTGGCCTCCAGCTCCACCCAGGCCTTACGGAGCATGTCTCACTTATCACATCGCCTGCTGGGTCCTGCAGGTACTGGGATTGGGGACCCCGATCCAGCTTAGCAACTTCATTTGGCTGGTGAGAGAATTGAATGCCAAGTTCATGTTCTGTTGGAATCAGGACCAGATCCTTGGTCTCATGACTCTTTTTAAAAAAATTATTATTAATTTGTTTATTTTTGGCTGCGTTGGGTCTTCGTTGCTGCGTGCGGGCTTTCTTCAGTTGCGTTGAGCGGGGGCTACTCTTCGTTGCAGTGTGCGGGCTTCTCATTGCGGTGGCTTCTCTTGTTGCGGAGCACGGGGCCCTAGGTGCGTGGGCTTCAGTAGTTGCAGCACGTGGGCTCAGTAGTTGTGGCTCACGGGCTTTAGAGCACAGGCTCAGTAGTTGTGGTGCACGGGCTTAGTTACTCCACGGTATGTGGGATCTTCCTGGACCAGGGCTCGAACCCGTGTCCCCTGCATTGGCAGGCGGATTCTTAACCACTGCGCCACCAGGGAAGTCCCAGTCTCCTGACTCTTCAAGGCCAATGTGATAAACAATTGTGTGACTAAGTTTATTTGTTTAGCACCGTCCATAGTTCTCCCGGCACCACTCTGGGAGCCCACCCTCAGCTCCAGAAGTGGGGTTCCTCCTCGCATTTTCTGCCCTTTAGCACATTGTTGGTGGGGGGCTGCCTCTGGGCAGAAGTGGGAGGCTCCTCCCACTTCTCACTAAACACCAGTCACCCAGTTCCTACATCTCCCACACCAGGTAACTAAAATTCCTCACTGTTATGGTATTGGCTCTTTGGGAGCATTTTTACTGCCAAACATTGGAACAGATTGCTTCCAAAAAAGGGGGTAAATTTAGAGGGTGGAGAGTAGTTTTAAATTGAATGGATCTCCACCTTTTTGCCACAGGTTATCAACCTATGAAGAACCATTCAAATGCTATTTTAGGAAACCCAAACTGAAAGACACCTGTAAGGGTGGCAACACCTTTATAATTAAGAATCCCCGTTTCACCAAAAACACACCCAAAAGCACCTTGCAAGTGTTTTCTGATCATCCTGGGAGCAGATCTGCTGCTGCTTTCATTTACCTTCCCAGGTTGCCACTGTTCTACTTAACTCTGCCCATTTCCTGCAGCATTAGGGGATTCTGATTATTTTTGGTATTAAAAGTACTTGGAATTAACTCAGACAGTGGCTTGAGCTATAAAACAATGAATTAGACCCCCAACCTTCAACCATCTACTCGGTTCACTGAAAGCACAAGTGCTGAGCACTTCCTGGTTCCTTAGTTTTCGATCATTCCTCTGGGTTAGGCTCTCTAACTATAGGTTTGAGACAGTTTCCTATTGATCTTCCAACAAAGGTTTATGAACTTTATTGATAACTATCCTAAAAATTATTGCACACTCTAATCAGACCCAGAGTTAGAACTGTCTATCATCTATCTATGTATCTGTCTATCTATCTATCTATCCTTCTAATTTAATCTATTCTAATTGAATCTAGCAAAAAAGGAAAGGGGTGATTCTGGCTGCAGAATACGAAAGTCCTGGTCAATCTACAAGCTCAGAAAATATAATTACACCTTAAATACTTACAGAGTTATGAAAAAGGTTGACTTTTGGTTAGGAAGGAAAAAATTCAAATGCTTTTGAAGTACTTTTCAATAAAAGATAGTTATGCCTTTGAAACGTTAAAATAAGACTGAAGTAAAACTCTTCAAATGCCAGTCACATCATGAAGGGAGAGATTTAGTTGTACTTGAAAACCTAGACTAAGGACAGGTGCTACCACTAAGCCTAAAACTCTTAGCTCTGAGCTTCCTGGCAGCCTAAGTAAGAAGAGAAACATAATGAGTTATTTGGCCCTCATTACCTAATAGAAGAATAGGATGTACATCAGCTCATCTGCAGCCCCGGACATTTTCCTAAATTGAAGACCCTGGAAATTACATGTGGGACATCATAACACCGACTATTGGGCAATAACATTATTTGTAGTTTTTGCCAAAGTTGTCCTTAGAAGTTGAAAAAATAAACAATTCAGTAGGAATGCTAAGACTGTTTATGTAGAAGTGGACATCTGTGTTTTTTTCTGCCCGTCTTCATTTCCCATGTTCTGCTAACAGCACCCCGATTTTGCTTTTGGGAACTGTTCTTCCCCTGGTCCAGTGGGGGGACCTCATTCAGAGGGGCCTGGCAATCAGTGTGCCCTCCTTTAGCTGTGGGGTCGATGTGTACCCCAAATGTCTAGATTAGTCAGACAATTTCTCCCAAAAGTGGGAATCCTGAGCAGGGTGGCAGAAAGGCTGAAAGTAGCCAAAACCTGGTCATTCTACTCACCGTGATCTGTAGAAACTCTGTAGTCCTCCTGCATGGACCCTGGGAGCAACTTGATACCTGTCCTTTCTGAGCTTGGTCCTTCTACCCTCCTTCTAATCCAGTGTCACTCCAATTATTTATTTATTTATTTTTCTGCCTCCACGAGCCAGAGTTGGTACCAATTGCTTGTAACCGCAAAACTCTGATTGATGTACAGGTAGATTTTCTTTTTTTTGAACCGTTTAACATTCAGTCTTCAAATTCTGTTTCACAGAAGGTGATATGTAGAACAGAACGTATGTGTGGAGGAAAGTGAGGGAGCCATGCTTGAAGGATCTCCAGGATACCAACCAGAAACCCAGGGATGCACACATGCCCCTTCTTGTGGGTACACCTTCTTTGTAAAACTTGTACATGCTTACTAAAGAATGGATGCAAATATTCCCCCCACCCCGGAATTTCTTATGCATATACCCTTACTTTAGTAAGTGCCACTGAACAAAAATAATCCTAATTATCCTATAGTCCTGGCCCACAGCTTCCAAGTACTGGCCTGTCACTGGAGAAAGATTTCTGTCTTCGTTGTTTATAAGGGTGTAGCCCTGCTATTGGCATCTGCTACAAATCTTAAGGTTTTTATAACTTGGATGTCATTTTCACCTTCCTGCCAAATCTCTGCACTGAAAAAGCAGAGCGTCATGTTAAGTAATGATGCTTTTACTGCATCCAAAACAAATAAAGTATTTTGGTACACATAGTCAAGTGAATCCCGCTTGTCTCTTGTCTCTTGTCTCCGGAGCCTGGGGTAGAAATGGTGTCTGGGACACAAACAGCTGTTTTGGCCAAAATAGCTGAAAAGACAGGGTCTCAGGCTGTCTGAGCCTCAGTTTTTGAGAAACATTTGTAATTATTGGTTAAAAATGTGAATGGCTCTGTAAGTTCACTCTAGGACAATGTGGATTCTTGAGCCCAGAAAGTTAAATACCTACAAGTTTGGCAGTCTTGACCTTCTGGGTAGAGAATGCAGTTCCCTAGTTTTCAAGACCTGCTTTGCCACTTTGATTTAATACAAGGCGGAAATCTTCAAAACAAAGTTCTCTGGATGCAGGAAAAGTTCATCTGGCATCAGTTAGCTTGGGCATCTCCCGCCCCCTTCCTCACCCCACCCCCCTTGTCTTTTCTCTAGGAGCTTGATGCTTTGTAGAAAATGAATGGCTTTGCAAAAGTGCAAATTTGGGAGAGTGTTGTACAACCAAAGAAAATTCAAATCAGCATTCCCCCTGTGGGAATCCTCTTGCGGAAATTGAAATTATATTTAAATATTCATTAAACCGCCAATATCTGTTTTAGGATGTTGACAGACTGTCTGAATGGTACAGCTCAATGGTTTTCTGGAAGTAGAGCAGTCTAGAGAATGAAGAATACAGAGTCTAAAAAGCCTGCTAATTGATGTGTCCTGCTCTCTGCTGTGTTAATGGTAAATAGCACAGGCTCAAGGCTGATCTCTTTACTCCTTGGCCCAGAGAACTGGCCTTTTTCTTCATAACGTAGTTGAATGCCCTTGTTGAACAGAGGCTGACCCGGGAGATATGTGTGTGCTCTGAACAGGAGGGCCTGTGTGCTGGCAGGGTACCTACGAGCAGGGCAAGCGTTCAGTGAAAACTTGGAGGGAGTCTTTTGGAAATAAAACTTAATTTGCAGGGACCTCAACGTTACACATGAGGTAGGTTTGCTCTGCGATTTGGGGCCACATCTGTGTTTTCTCTCTTTTTTTTTTGAGCCTCTTCCTTTCTTGCTTCTCTCCTCCTCCTTTCCTCACAATTAATGGGAGTGGAGTTCTTTCCATTCCTGAATTTCTTCGAACTCTCTGGCTAACTGCTGAGTCGTTAGACACTTTTTATAGCTTTCCCAAGGGGTGATCATCACCTCTCTTTTCTCCCATCTTCCTGTTTCAGTGACTGTTCGCTCCTGATGAGCTGAAAGTCACAGCTAAATTGGACAAAAACAAATTTGGCTGTGGCTCAAAGCCATTGCTTATTTGGAGGGATTTTCTTTCTTTTTTTCTTAACTTTCTTTCTTTTTTGGCGTATGGTTAAGAGGGTATTATCTTTGCATTAGATAGTCATCAAAACTCATTTCTTGGATTGTGGAGGAAGAGAACAAATGGAACCATTTTGATCTGAGGACTGGAAGAAATTGATATATTGTTGATTTCTTGTAAAATGCACTAAAAAGTCTGTCTTGGAACTGAGCAGATGCCTGCTTTTGTCATGTTAAAGGACTGAGGCTATTTATCTTTTTTAATTTCGATTATTGGCCCCTCTAGATAGGAAATTGAAGCTTGATTTGAAGCTGTTAATGCATCATGGTAAATAAAAATGTGTGCTAGGGAAAATTATTCTTCATCTCTCGCATTTCTGTGGGCATGTCAGACTCAGGAGAATTTTTATGTAGCATAACAATTTCTTAAGTGTTAGCATGTTTTTTTAACTTCACATTATAAATAGGAGCAGAAGTCTGCTTCAGGAATTTAAAACTAGATTAAGGTTGGCCAAAGCAGAAGACAAAGCCATGGCTCTGTTACAGCTCACATCCTTGGGGTTCTGGGTAGTGGACTGACAGTGGAATAGACTCAACTAAAATGCTCTTATTATGGATGAATACTTCCTGATCTGTGGACCTCGGAACTCACGAGGGTCATGGAATTATTTTAAGATATCTATGAACCTGATGTGCAGTATACATTTTCTATAGACTCCAAAAATATACCTTGCCAAAAATCAACTACTTTTCAAATCCTGTGTGCTTTATTTAAAGAAATATTTATTTGAAATCATTATTGATTCATAGTGGCTCTTGGACTTTGTGCACCTTTTCCATTAGTGGGTACCAAACTCCTCTGTGTGAATCAGCAGCATTTTGGATTTAAAAAAGATTGTGACACTTGAAAGAGTCAAGCACTGTAGATTTCATGAGCGCCACATACGCGGGAAGAATACCCTGACTGGCTGAGACTTGTCACAGTGCCTCTCTTCATGTCCCTTTCTTACAGGCTTTACTTTCAGCAAGTGTTTATTGACCTTTTATTCTTGGGTGAGGGAGCTGCGTTAATTTCTAAGGTGGGTCTAAAAAGTGGTCCTGTGCTCAAGAAGGTTGCAATCAGTTAAATACTAAGTTGTCATCATGGGGGAGACTTCCATCTTCTAAGATGCTGTGAAAGGCAAAAGATGAGGGCCTTTGTAACCTGTCCCTTTTTATTCGAAACACGAATGCTTTCCCTCAAGCCCTACCCAGGAGGATTCTAATATCTCAGGGGTGGGGACCATGGCACGTGCTCGCCCGTTGCTTGGGAGGGTAGATATTTTCACTGGGCACTTTGCCCTGAACTGAGTTGGGGTTCTGTTACTATGGCCAGAGGGAATTAGGGCAGGCGATGCACCATTCCTACCACAGGTGCTAAATTTAAAGTAATAGCAGATGCGGACGATATGGTATCCCCAGATTCTGTTCCTTTTTTAATTTTCCTTAGGGCCTTTGTGCTTTTCCTCCCCGTGGTTTGGATTAATCATACTGAAATCGACGTAGTCCTCTGATTTCAACAGTCAGTCGATGCTCGTCTAATATGGTATCAGATGGTTTTCTAGCCCATCTTTCAATAAAAGTCCAATGGCATGTGTTGAGAATTACAAGAGTACTAAGAAAGGACGACTTGCTTTGTGATTAAAATAAAAATCGCATCTGAGGGTTTCGAAATTTAAGTTTTATGTTTGTTTGGACAGATGCTATTTGGCTAATTTCTTATTGGGAAAATGTCATTTGGTCAGTATTGCATATCCTTTTTTCCTCCTCTTTCTACACGTTGGATGTGAAAAAATTGTATGGAATGAGGCAGAATGAACTAAAGTGTTAGTGATTAGGCAGAACCTTTTCTTCCTTCCCTTGTGTGGTTGGTGCTTGTAGAGAAGCACCCTTATCAGATGCTGAGGAACTGCTTTGATTCTTTGGTTCAAGTCAGGTACCATCTCCATCTGTCTCCACATCTTTTAATGCGCTGTGGACTATTTTCCACACTTGTGTGTGTTTTGATATCTGATGCCTTTGCTAACGTTGTTTCCTTAGTTTGAAATATCCTTCTGCATCACCTTCATGCTCTGCCTCGGAGATTACACTCCTCCCGTACAGATGAGACTGTCTCTCTTCTGCTTTTCCTGATCTCCGGTTGCAGTGAATCATCCCTTTCTTTTGGACGTCCACAGTTTGTTCATATGTCTCACTTATACCCCTTACCTCATTCTAGTTTTTCTTTTTATTGGGATTATTGGTGTATTTCCATCTCCTAAAAGCCTCTGAGCCTTAGAGGTTAGGGACCAGGTCTTTGTTCCTCATCGTATGTCTGATTGCACCTGGCATAATGCTTGGGATATAAATCTGAGAACACGATACAAGCCCAATAAGTATATTTATTGAACAGTGTTTCAGTGAATTAATGGTATTTTACAATTTGTTTGCCATCTCTCTTAATTTCTGTGGAAGGAGAATAGAGAGGTAGAATGGTATGCATGCCGTTGTAAGTTGGGGAGGATGGTAAGAGTACAGCTTGACTTCTGTATTGAAAGAAGGAGGGACGTAGGGAGCAAGGTGCGGGGGGCGGGGAGAGAGAGAGAGAGAGAGAGAGCGCGAGCGAGAGGCTTTCTTGTATTTCTCTTTACAGCCAGCTATTAATGGGGAAGCACACAACTGTGTGCCTATATTAAGCTCTTTGGAAAATGTCCTGATCTCCTTGACATTTAAGTCAACATATCATACATTGTATCTATTTTGTACATAAATTATTGCCTGCTTACTTGCTTATATTCGGGATATTATCTTTGTTGTATTTAATCTCTGGAATGCAAGAGATGTCAACAGTCAGGGCTATTTATAATAAATGATAATTAGTTGAAAATATAAAGTGTAGAAACTGCCTTGTTTAGAATTACTTCTGTTTCTTGGTCATTGATTATAGTGGAGTTTTAGACGGGGGGAATCTGCGGCTTGCTTTTCCTTATGGAAGATACAATGAACTCCAGTTGGGCATATCATCAAGAAATCTGGAGGCCTCCAGGATTGCTAAATACATTATTTGTTGTGATAGATAGGAAGTTCTCAAAAAAAAAAAAGAAAGAAAAAAGATATTTCCAAAGGATACAGAAGCACAGAATCCAGCTTGGCTTCCATTGGCCAAATACAGTACATGTTTAGCCTCAAAATAAACAACTATTGTCGTGGATCATATCCCTAAATAAAATTAGAATCTATGAGGGCATACTGATGCAAACAAACAAATAAATAAATAGGTGAGGAAGGAAAGTTATTCCTTAAAGTAGAATATCAACTAATAAATAAAGCAGGAATGATAGAGTTAGAAAATCACCATTTTGCAACCATCATAGTAATCATTGGTCCAGGCAACTATCATTAGTGAATACTAAAACTAGTTGATGGATGTTTGATGTGGGACAGGATGTTTACATAATCTCAAAGTTTCTCCCTACAAATTATCAATTGGACAAAAAGAGAAAATGTAACTTTCCAGCAGAGAAATCAGGAGGGCATCACCTTAAACAAATAATCAAAGTTTACATCACCCAGAATGGGGCAAACCATTATCATGTGCTTCTTGCCATGGTGCTCTGGGAAGGACCACTTGCACGCTGTTTCTGTCCCAGGAGTGTACGTTCTCCAGAGTAACTGCTTGTACTCTTCAAAACTCTCAGTGCTAAGACAGACAAAGAAAGGCCAAGGCACGGTTCCAGATGTGACAACCAAATGCAGTGTGATCTTGAATTGAATCTTAGACCAGGAAAAAAATTTGCATAAAGAATTTCATTGAGATGGTTGGTGATATATAATTTTCCTATGGTTATGCAAGAGAATGTTGCTGTTCTTGGGAAATACATACTGAAGTTTTTAGGGGTGAAAGGGGAATGACTTCTGTGGTCTGTATCTTATTTTCAAATACACAGGAGGGAAGGATGGAGAGAGAGAGGAGGAAGGGGAAGGAGAGAGAGAGAGAAAAGAAGGGAGAGGGAAATAGGAGGGAAAGGAAGAGGGGGAGAGAGGAAGGGAAGAAGAGAGGGAGAGATGGCAAAGGGGAAAAAAGACAGGAGGAAGTAAATGAATGAGAATGGGAATATATTATAAAGCAAATGTAGTTCAGTGTTGATGGCTGGGAGAGCTGGTAAAAGGTATAACTATCCTTTTTTTCCCAGCTTTATTATTATTATTATTTTATAAATTTATTTATTTATTTGTTTTTACTTTTGGCTGCGTTGGGTCTTAGTTGCTGCACGGGCTTTCTCTTAGTTGCGGCGAGTGGTGCCTTCTCTTATTGGGAGCATGGGCTCTGGGTACACGGGCTTCAGTAGTTGTGGCACACGGGCTCAGTAGTTGTGGCACGCAGGCTCAGTAGTTGTGGTGCACAGGCTTAGTTGCTCCACGACATGTGGGATCTTCCCAGACCAAGGCTCCAGCCCGTGTCCCCTGCATTGGCAGGTGGATTCTTAACCACTGCACCACCAGGAAAGCCCCCAGCTTTATTATTGAGATATAACTGACACATAAACATTGTGTATGTTTAAGGTGGTAAAAACGTTGATTTGATACATTTATAAATTGCAAAATTGTACTAGCTATGCCTCCATCCCATTGTATAGTTGCCATTTCTTTTCTGTGGTGAGAGCATTTCAGATCTACTCTCTTAGCAACATTCAAATATGTGATACAGTCTTATTAGCTATAATCACAGTGTATAATTAGATCCCCAAACTTGTTAATCTTACAACTGGAAGTTTGTGACCTTTGACCAATCTCTCCCATTTCCTGCACCCCCCCAGCACCTGGTAACCACCAGGTTACTCTCTGAAGGCATAGCTATTCTTGCTATGTTTAGAAAATTTGAAATTATTTTAATATAAAATGTTAAAGAAAAACACCTATGTGCCCACGAATGTGGTTTCTAGTGGTTTTGGGGAGCAGTGGTCGCTGAACGTCTGAAGAATGAGGGCAGGGGCTATTCTACTTTGCTTCTCACCACACACCCAGTACAGAGCCTGGTAGAAACAAGTAGGCAGTTAAGAAATATTTGTTTGACGGTTGCATGAACCCCAGTGCCCGGAAGCCCCTCGAGCTGTGGAATATTGATTTTGGCACAATTGCAAATGCCAGTTGTAAAGACATATTTTTAGGTTCCTTTGCAGCTAGTTGTGGCCATGTAAGAAGTTAGTTGTAGCCAGTGGGCTGGACTTACCTGGCGGTCCAGTGGTTAAGACTCCTCGAGTCCAGTGCAGGGGGTGCAGGTTGGCTCCCTGGTCAGGGAGCTAAGATCCCACATGCATTGTGGCACAGCTCAACAACAAAGAACAACAACAAAAAACACCCAAAGTTGTAGCCAGTGGGATGTAAGCAGAAGGGATCTTAAAGGGAGGACACCTGCTTCTCTGCCCCTTCTTCCTCTGTTCTGGTGGGAATATGGATGTAATGGTTGCGTGTTGAGAGGCCCTTTTAAACCATCTGCGGGGAGCCCTATGCTAAGAATGGTAGAACAGAAAGAGAAGTGGCTGGCATCCTTGATGCCAGGGAGCTGCCATGCTCACCCGGGGCTGCTTCCTCCAGACCTCATTTATGTGAGAGAGAAGTAAACGTCTGTCTTTAAACCGCTACTCCTTTGCTTTTTCTTTCATTTGCAGCTGGAGTGAATCCTAAATGATACACTATACTTTCTAAAAATCATCACTATTGAATTTTTGTTCCTCTGTGGAGATTTGTATTCAGTTTGTCCCATATACACATTAACTATAGAAATGCTCTGGCCTTTTTTTTTCTTCTTCTTCTTTCTGTTTTCCCTGAGTGGGATTTTTCTTATCGTGATAGGGACTCTCTTTCTGTCTTTGAGTGCGTGGGTTAGTATCTGTGGTTTGGGGTGCTTTTCATGCTGAGGGTGCCCTCCTTTTTCCTCTGTCATGACAAACCTCCGTTTTGCAGATTGCTAAATTGATCTGCAAAGATTGTGAGGACTGGCTTTCCTAGGAGATTTCTTGTCCTGACAGACCAAGCTGGAGAATGGGTGTGCAGAGGTAAGCACTTGAAATAAGGAGAAAAAAAGGAAATTTTAACTATTTCCAGTTGCCAAAAACATTTTACTTCAGTGGAAGGATTCGGAGCAGATTTTTTAAGTGCTCCTTCTGCTTGGTGAGTTTTGTTTAGCAAATCTTTGTACTTTTTGGAATCCACTCATGTTTTTACTTGTTCACTGGGCAGTTCTTCCTTTTGAGCTATTTATTGCCACTAAGGTTTGTGGTGCCTTCATTCCCACAGATAATAGATGGGTGTGTGTGCCCACAGGACAACATAAATAGAGAAACTGACTTTCAGCTTGTTTATTGTTAGACTGGTATGTAAGCAATGGGGCTCAACTCCTCAATTACATGTAGGTGTGTTTCTGTGCATTGAAATTCAGGAACTTGAAAATGAACCCTGTAGGGATATTGAATGGTGTTCAGTTATTTCCTTTAAAGCACTTATTTTAAAAATGTTGCATGGATGCAGATTGTGTTTATTTGCATAATTCCCATAATAATGTTATTTCATGACCTGGCAGCTCTGTAGTTTGAAGCATACTTTCTTGGTGGGCGGGATTAACTCCCGTTGCCCTGGCTAATATAAATCTGAAAGATAATTGATAATCACCTGAATGTAAAGGATGATATTTGGCATTGCCATGAGCGAGGTCTTCCAGCTCTTTGATTTCAACTGACCTTGACAAGAATCAGTGATTGCTGTTGTATGTAAATTTTTATTTTATTCCTACAGAAAAGAGAGAACAACTAACATTTCTATCACATTTTGGTCTGCAGAACAAAACAAACAAAACACCAAAGGAAACAACAACTAAACAAATTAAAACTAAAACCAAAATGTAGAGGGATGCACGATAGAAATGATTTAAATATTCTCCCGGCTTAAGTGAACCTGGTATGATGGGAACAGGGCAGGATAGGAATTTTCATGTAAATTTCAGCCCCACTGAGTACTCTTTATATGACCTTGGGGAAGTACATAAACTTCTGAGTCTCAGTTTCCCTATTCAGTAAAATGAGTCTAATAATAGAGTTCTTCTGAAGGTGAAATGAGACCGTATATGTAAAAGTGTTTTGTAACCTGTAAAATATGTTCAATTACTTTTTAGCAGTCAGCTAATTAAAGCAGTGGTTTGTCCTCCCCCAGACCTCCAATACTGATTTTCCTGGCATGGAGCCCTGTAGTTTGTGCTCTAGGTAACAGTAATTATTAAGAATTTGTCAGAATTTTTATGTAATGTGCAAAAATATACTCTGATAAAAAAGAGTAGCATTTCCATATCTTCAGGATTACTAGTGTTAGTGGAAACATTCTGAGAGGGAAGTTTGGCAAAGTAAAACAAATCTCCTTTTTCCCTTGCACTTAAGTATGTAGAGACAACTGTGGCATTTACCAGGAGGCTTGGGGTGTTACAAGAAGCATCGTTTTCACCTTGGCCTTGGTTGGAATAGAGAGGCACTTGTCCAAGAGAGAAGCTTTACGAATTTGTGTGTTCAGACAACACAGAGAAAGTAGTGCAAGGGACTTGGTCATGCAAAAGAGTTTTGAACAACAGGTAGATTTTTAAGTGTGTCCAGGAGAAGATGCAAATGCCATAATTAGTTTGGACACCTCTTTTAAGTGTAAAGAAAAACATGCCTATTGGCACAGATGGGCTTGGTTACATGACAGACCTATATGTGGGATTTTGATCTTAGGCAATTGAAAAGCAAGTAACGCTCCATTTAAATTAACTGAAGCTTCTGGTTTTGGAGCTTTGAAATTTGACAGGATGGTTTCCCTATTTCTCTAAGCACCAAAGTGACTAATGCACCACCAGATGTCATACCTAATATTGCCAGAAGCAAAGCATGGATTGAGGACGATTTTGTAGGAACCCTTCTGATGGGAATTCAGAAAGCAAAGTCTGGGAAATGAGACTCTTCTGAGGAAGTGAGAAAGGAAGAGTACATAGTTTTACACTTAAAAGAATAGAAATTGCTTTTGCTGATTAGATAATACGTCAAGGTTACGAGGATAGAAAGAGATATTTTGTGTTTGTAATAAACACATTGTTTGGGGAATACAAACTACAAACCAAAAAGTGAAGATAACTGGTTTTCTTAGATGAGGTTACATAATTTTGATTGAGTTAAAATAATTTTGAAGGATTGAGTCTTTTTTTTTTTTTTTTTAATGAGGTGGTCTGCAAAGTTGGGATTTCAGGAAAGAGGATCATGAATATTTGTTGATGAAACAGTCACGCTTGGTAGTTTTGAGGGGCTCCCTGCAGGCAGACTTCATCCCCAGTTCTAGTTTTTGCAGTTGTTTGGATGACGATAAGAATCAGGGCTACTTGGTTCTGTATTTGGAAAAAAAGGATGCCAGACTACTTACAAGTACGACTGGAAGAAAGACTACCAGATTGAGGTTCCTTTGGACTTTGCCGAATGCTTGACGAGGAGTCCTGGGTTCCCTACTTTACATTAAAATCCCAAGTTGCATTGAAATAGTGGTTAAATAAAGGTGCGCTAAGTTTCTGTTGAGAACTAAAAAGTGACATGTTTTGTTTACGCAATGCTGGTTTTTGCTTTATTTTTCTGTTTGTATTAGAAATGAGCAGTTTAGTCCCAGAGAAAGTACACGTGGGGCTTTCTGCCAAGTTCCAATGCCAAACATGAGTCTTGTGATTCAAATATCCACTGTGAACCTCTGCTTGACAAAAACCAAGTTAAGGTTTTTTTTAACTTTACAAGATCTGAAAAGAAAGCATTATAATTAAAATGTGTCAGAGCTTGGAAAAGTTGAGTGTTACTAAACTGGGCTTTGACCAGTATAGATAGAACTTTGAACTTAAAAAAAGAAACGATTTTCTTTCCTCTTGGTATTGGAAGAATGCAGATAACAATGACTGCGATTAATCTAAGTCTCCCTGTTTCTTGTTTTTCTGATTGTTGTCCTAGGGTGACGGGATGTACTGTGAGCAAAATATTTCGTTCCGTTCTTGTTTTTCATCTCTCGGCTTTAATATTCCAGTGCCACATATCTGTAGAATACTAGCTACAGAAATGAAAAGATGATATTCACTTATTAGTTCAACAGACGTTTATTGAGCACCTACTATGAGCCAGATACTATGCTGAGCTCATAGTCTTGAGAATGCAATAAACATGCAAACATGTCAATTACAGTACATACCTGCTGTAGTACAGAGAGGGGACAGTTATGAACCCTGTGCTAGATGGGAATGCTAGGTCGAGAAGATTACCCTAGGCATAGGGAAGAATGTGTTCAGAGCTGCGAACTCAGGCTTGTCCAGACAAGAGTGAGCACATCTCTTGAGGCTGGAGAGTAGGAGAGGGACTGGGGTAAAAGAATGAAAAAGCCAAAATGTAGCTGAGGCACAATTGGGAAAGGCCTTGTATGGGTTATTTATGAGCATAGACTTCATCTTTTAGGCATTGGGAAACCACTGGTGGCTTTTAGGAGACAAAGAACTCAGATATATTGGTTTTAGGAAGATCACTCTGGTTGTGCCTTAGAAAATGAATTAAAAGCAGGGAAATGAGGACGCTGCTGGAAATGGTGCAGAAAAGGAGGGGACGAAAGTGTCATGTAAAGCAGTGACTGCTGGGGGTGAGGCTGTGGCAGAGGCTTTGAGTGAGAGTTAAGAGGCGGAATAGATTGACAGCAGACTGCGGAGAGGGGAAGCATGGAGGGTGATATTCAGGTCCCCAGCCTGGGCAGTCGAGTGGGAGGTCATGCTGCATATGGGGTCAGCCAGGTTTCGTAATAGAAGGAGCAGATTTCAGGTGGCAGTGGGATAGGGTGGGGTCAGAATCATGAGTTTTCCTTGCCCACCTGTAACTAAATATTTTAGCTTGTGGGCGTGCAGTTTTTAGTTGTTTTTTATGTGGGGTGTGCTGAGTCATAGCAAGTGGTGTGAGTTTTGATTTGAGCTGGTCTCTAATTAGGCAGAACAGGAAAACTATATTTTAGTTGTTGGATTAAATGTTTTTTCCACCTCATGATCTAAAGGCAGAAGTCTCTGCCTTTAAACCTAAGTGTTTACTGAACAATAGCTCTGTACCTGCCATTGTGCTTAAGAGGTACCTGTTACGAATTTTTGCAGGTGAGGAAACATGCTTTATAGAGGTTAAGAAATTTACCCAAACTAGTGAAGATGGTATCAGGTTAGGTGTGTATTACATGCAAGCGTATTCTTACATTTGATTCTTGAAAAATTGTTCAAAAAATAAAAAGACTATTTTAACTGCAGCAGATAAATTGTAAGGTATTTTGGTTCTTATTTGGTCATGAAGTCTGGTCATTTAATCTTTTTTGCCCATATGGGGAAGATAAAGCTTGATTTATGCATTCTGTGATTTTTGTACTACTTAAAAGCTCACCAGCTCTTTAGAATGAAACAGTTTGAGTATCTTTCAGGATCATAATGGAAGAATTGGATACCTTGAAAACCTGTGTTCACATGAAGAATGCTTGCTTTCTGTTTTGTTTGTGCAACACTCAGATTTCCTATGACCAGGTAAACGTATTTTGTAGGCTTTTTTTCCTGGGTAAGATAAAAATTTTGCCCTTGGATTGAGCGCAACACTAAAACAGACCCAACATGCCAAAGTGTGAAAAACCAAGCCTCCACAAGTTCAAGGGTATTAGTTAGTAATGTAACTGCTTTTTAAAGCAGAAATCAACATTCTTGTTACGATAGAATGACAACAGAGTCCAGAGTCTTAAAATGTGTCATCCACCGTGTTCAGTGTAAAATAAAAAATTTTGGCAGGAAAATGCAACATATAGCCAAGAGAAATAGTAGTCAAAACAGACGCTAAGAAGACACAGATGTTGGAATAGCAGAAAAAGACTTTAAAGCAGTTACTAAAATATGTTTAAGGAACTAAAGTTTTTGTTACAAGGAGTGAACAAATGGAATATATCCATAGAGAAATGGAAGCTATACAAAACAAAATGAAAACTCTAGCACTGAAAAGCAAAATATCTAAGATGGAAAATTTTGCTCCATGGACTTAACAGCAGATAGAAGAAGGAAGAAGAAAGGGCTAGTGGCCCTGAAAACAGATCAATAAAAGTTAATCCAGTTGAAGAACACAAAAGACAACAAGTGATTGAAAAAAATTAATAGAGCCTCAGCAAATTGTGAGACACATCAAGCAATAAAAGAAACATGTAATTGCAGTCCCCAAAAGAATGAAGAAAGAGACTGGGGCAGAAAAAGAATTTAACAACTAATGTTTTAAAATTTCCTAATTGTAATGAAAAATATCAACTTATGGGTCCAAGAATCTTAGCAAACCCCAGCTAGGAGAAACCCCCAAAAAACTACATTTGAGACAAATTGTAGTCAAAATCTGAAATTGAAAAAAATAATGACAGCAGTCACAAAAATCAGAGGAAAAGAATCCATTACATGCAGGGGAACAGTGATATGACTCATCACGGACTTCTCATCAGAAATATTGGAGAGTACGAGACAATGAGAATGACTTCTTTTGAGAGCTGAAAGAAAAGAACAGTCTGTCAAACCACAGCTCTGTATCCGGGGAAGATCATACTATGTACCTAAAAACAGAACTTTGTGCTTACTTAGTTTGAGAAGCTCTGAACCAGACAAAGTTAGACAGCTTTCTGTGTTACATGACTTCTCAGTAAATCGGGAATTCCTACAAAAAGGATATCACGGGCTTCCCTGGTGGCGCAGTGGTTGAGAGTCCGCCTGCCGATGCAGGGGACACGGGTTCGTGCCCCTGTCCGGGAAGATCCCACATGCCGCGGAGCGGCTGGACCCGTGAGCCATGGCCGCTGAGCCTGCGCGTCCGGAGCCTGTGCTCCGCAACGGGAGAGGCCACAACAGTGAGAGGCCCGCGTACCGCAAAAAAAAAAAAAACGGATATCACGTTTGCCAATCTCTGAGCTTTTTTTTTTTAAACTATAAATTGTTAATTCACAGAATGTCTCGGGATTAATTTTATTTGTAAAACATTTCTAGAAATGCTAAACTTTGGGAATGGAATTTGATATCATTTGTTCTTCATTTTTATGTTCGTGATATTTCCAGGATAACGTGATTTGGGGATGCAAATCTGTTTATGTCTGTAATAATGAAAATGTGAAGTTTTACCTACCTTAAAGTTTCTTCCTCCTAATAGCACATTTTGGGGAGGTTGAATGGCTTTGGGTTGTTGCCAGGTGAAATATTTTCCAGCAGGGCTAAATTGTTCAGTGTTGCCTCTTTAGACTGTTTATCTATAGATGAAAATAGAACTGCCATCTAGAGTTCTCAACGCATATTTTATGAGTATAATAGTGCCAGGAATATAGGTTGAGTTGGATTACAATGAAATCATTATCTTTTTGTCTCTGTCTTATGAGTATCTATATGTAGTCTTATGTGGAGTTTAAACATGAAATGTTGTCATTTAATGCTACAAAAAAGCAAGTTGTAAAGGTAGTCCAGAACTACATTGTAATTGACTTAAGCCTTTAGTTAAAATAAAATTTCAACTTCTTGAAAAATTTCATTGCTACTCAGTGACATGACCCTCTTTTGCGTATACTAGAAAATGGAGCTGAAGAGATCATCATTCAAAAGGTTTGTTCTGGACTTGGTTGTTTTCCTTATTTCCTCTTCCTAAGTCCAGTCACAGCATCCCTAGTAATCTAACCATTCACCGCATCCCCAGAAACCTAACATACTCCCTTTCCATGGCTGACTTTGAGATCTCCATGTGGACCACATTGAGGCTCCCATTGCATTAACATTGATTGATATGTGAGGCTGTGCTTGTCTTCTTGCTTGTGGCTGTTAAGGATATGATGGAAATTTGTCTCTCTCTGTCTCTCTTTCTCTCACTTGCCCCAGAAATTTGTGAATCTCAGTCTCTTTTCCTTCTAAACCAAAGATTTCTAACTAAAGACTATAAACTTCTTCTATAGCGGTTCTCTAATTGGTGATCCCCAGATCTTTAGCATCAATCACTTGGAAACTTGTTAGAAATACAAATTCTTGACCCCTCCCACCAACATACTAAATCTCTGGAAGTGGAGCCCAGCAATCTGTGCTTTGATAAGCTCTTCTGGTGATACTAGGGATTCTGAGGCTCACTCAGGCTTGAGAAGCACTGCCCAACAATAAGGAAGCATTTTTGAATAGTTTTTCCATCCTGTTTGTTATCCAACAACAAAGGTAAAGCAGAACTCAGAAGTTCTTAGCGATGGTTGTGGCAGGGTGTTGGTTGATCCCCTTTCAAATCAAGTGAAATATTTTAAATAATAACAATAACAACAATTAGTATTCACAAAGAAATAATAGAGGGGGCTTCCCTGGTGGCGCACTGGTTGAGAGTCTGCCTGCCGATGCAGGGGACGCGGGTTCGTGCCCCGGTCCGGGAAGATCCCACATGCCGCAGAGCAGCTGGGCCCGTGAGCCATGGCTGCTGAGCCTGCGCGTCCGGAGCCTGTGCTCCGTAACGGGAGAGGCCACAGCAGTGAGAGGCCTGCGTACCGCAAAAACAAACAAACAAACAAAAAATAGAAATAATAGAACCTAATATTTACTGAATATTTTTCTGTAGGTCAAACCCTCTGCATGCCTTATCTCCATTAATTCTCACAATATTCCTGGGGTCAGTACTTAATGTGATTGCTTTTATAGTGAGGAATCAGTTTAGGGAAAAAAATTGGCCAAGGTCAAGGTATTTAGTTGGACAGTCAGGATTATGATGCTGGCCAGACTAGTCCTAGCAACAATGTTATGACCCGCTTGGTAATGTTATCTGAGACTTCAGACAATGTCTGTCTCCTCCCATCCCTGCCCCTATGTCCCCTGTGAGGCTAGAGATCTTTTTGTAAATGCAAAAAGTGGAGCCAAAGTTCATGTCTTTGCAAGCTCGTGTCTGTCTTACTCGTTTGTGACTTACCCCCTCTCCCAAGGTAATATCCGAAGCTACTTTGATCAAGTAGAGTGAATGTTATACTTTATGCCCTGTGCAAACAAATTTTTATAGCCTGTTTTCTTTCAAAAATTTATCTCATTCTGGAAGTAACCAATTCACTGACCTTTTTATCTTTGGGCTCTAGTTTGTGGTTTTTGAAGCTTTCCAAGATCAACTGAGCAATGATGTGGTTTGGCAATTTAAACAGTTAATACAGTATTAAGCTGGATGATTCTGAAAGCAATTAATGCTTGAATGAAGCCCTTATCCTGCCGAGTTATGCACCCCTACCTTTAAAAAAACTTTATTGGATGATTAGAGGCAGGTTTTCAAATTCCATTCCTGGTAATTGAGGGATTTATTTTACCTCCAAGATATTTTTGCTTTTTGGACGAGCAAGGAAATAGAGAGTTTTAAAGAAGTAAGACAAACCATATTAAATGGAGAGAAAAGAGCTCTCTAAATTGCAATTTAATGTCACCATTTTTTAACATGAAAGTGGAAACTTAAATGAACCTTCAAAGTTACTAATTAATTTGATGCTAGCTCCCACCCTTCCCACTGTGTGGATTCCATTTGGTTGAGGAGTCTAAAAGAAGGACATTAATTAAAATTGGAATGACGAATTTTATTATGTGTAAGTCAGAAGAAATTAATTCCAATGTAAGCATAAATTAACTCCACTGTTCATAGTTCCATAGACCTCCTTTCCATGGTTTGCTTCAGTAATTGAGAGTTTATCAGATGTTCCTAAGAATTCAGAAACACTTTTGTGTATATGGGGAGGGGGTGGGTATTGAAGGGCATAGAAATGTAGGGTGACTTAAGAAATGTCACTTAACTCCAAATTTTATTTATACTAGGGTAGCCTTTAATTTTAAGCAGTGTATCTGTTGGGAATGGTAAAGTTTCTCCTCATTCTCTGCCTGTGTACTTACATCTGTTCCCCTCTCTTTCTCATATCACACACAGGTCAAAACAAATGACCAGCTTTGCACTTGCCTGAGATTCAAAGACTTTTCCTCTCTTTCTACTGCACAGCAGGTCACTGCAAATTATTGCTACCTCTCCAGTCACAACTGTGTGCTATCTAGAGGATAATGCTTTTTAGGGCGGTTTGCTATGCCAGTGTTTTTATGGGACACTCTTAAATGAAAAGAAATGGTAAGTGGAAGTGTTCACATAACATTTGTTTACTTTTCTTCTTTTCCATCCACGTCATTCAGACCTGTAGTGCTCTTTTAATGGGTCAACTACCCATTCTGCAATGCTGACTGCTGTTGATGACTGCATATTTTCTCCTGAGCCCTTTCACACTGATTCACTGAATGAGTCAAAGTTTGGATTGGGTTTCCATTTTTGCTCTCTGGAGGTAAAGGGGTTCCTAAGTTCCCACAGTGGATAATTTTTTTCCTTACACATGACCTACCAGTGAGTTCTTCTGTGTGTTTTAATTTATTCATATTAGGGTGAGATTTTATAATATTTCAAAAGCATTTAGATCATCATCTATACTGGGGGTCAGCAACTTGTGCGTGTGTTTGCAAAGGGCCAGGCAGTAAGTATTTGGGGCTTTGTGGACCATAATCTGCTGTGACTACTCTGAGGTTGCAGTATGGAAACAGCCGTAGACAATAGGGTTGGTTTGTCCTGGATTGTAGTTTGCTGACCCCTGCTCTATAGTAGCAATAGCTTTAGATTTATCTGCCCTACGACTTCCCTTTCAGCCTATTCACCCTTTCCTTCTACTCGAAGAGGATCCTGTGTTTTCCTTCTTCCCTATCTTTGTTCAAGCTGTCTCCCTCATCTTAGAATGCTTTCTTATCTGTTCAAGGAGGACGCTGCTCCTTGAAGGTTCCTAGGATGTGATGGTGACCTGGCTGCAGCCTCTCTTCCTCCCCAATAACCAGGGTGTATTCAGTTGCTCTGACCATCAGCTTCCCCGTCCTCCTTTACCATTCCAGGAGGGTCCCTCCTGAAGTTGCACTCAGAGTAGAAAAGAATAGCCTTCTTAGATAAAGGAGGCTGTTTCTTAGTAAGGGGGGTAAGCAGAGGTTTTGCTCCTCAAAACAACTGGGCTTATGAGAGAACCATCTCCAGGAAGCTCTGACTGACTGCTCCATCTGGAATGGCCTCCCCTGCCCCTCTGAACCCCATAGAAGTTTCTGGACCTACCGTCATGAGGTGCCTCCTCCTTCTGTTACTTGCTTTTCTTTGGGGTGCATTTATGTTAGAGACCTTTGTTCATAAAAGAGGGCCTCTTTCTTCAAAGTTTACGCCTGAAATGACCCCTTCAGTGACTATTTACATGTACATGGTTTTCTTAAAAGCTGACACCAACTAATATATCCATAGAGCAAAGTGTTTGCAGCCTTGTACAGGTCATCTTTGGGGTGATGTATTGCCACCAGCTCTCATGGAATCTTCTTTTAAGATGATACTCAGACTTTTTCCTCCAAAATACAGGCTTTGGTTTCCATTCCATTGAAGAACTACTGAAGAAGAAATGTCTTCATGTGTTTTTCCAAGTTTGCCACCTACTGCTTTTTGTGTCCAGCTGACCACGAGCCCCTTTTTCTCTTGCCCTCCAGATACGTGTACGCCATCACATTGACTCTCTTTTCATGGAGGTCCTTTTGGTCTAGGTTTCCCCACTGCAGTGACCATCAGCCAGTTTCCCTGAATGATTTTAACCCCTCATCCCTCTGGCCCATCCATTTGAAGTACCTGATAGTATTACAGTGTCACTGTCATGAGCTTATCCGATTGCTCAAGAACAATGCTAATATGGGTCAGCTATTGAAACAGTGGAGGAAGATGATAATGCCAGGGTTCCAGTGGCTATTTCAAGGATTGGTATCAGCATTTAAAAAAAGAAGTGTTCAAGAATCAGTGAAAATAAATCTTAAACGTCAAATGAAAAAAATTAAGAACTTACTAGAAAACATCCGTCTGGCTGCTGTTGGCTAAATTGCATCTTTCCCTCCTACCAAATCTCTATGGAAGCTGCCATCTTCAGACGTCCTGGGCTGCAGACTTCAGGACTTCCTTCCCGCAGTGTCGCTCCCCTGAGTGCAACTTTCAGGACCACAGCCTCTGGGCAGCTCCTCTGCTCTGCCTGCGGCTACTATGAGTAGGGCTGGTGGCAGTTTTGATTTATTTCTCCTCCTGAACTTGTTCTTTTAATTCAGTGGAGAGATTCACTGCTTTTGAGGCCTCCTCCTGTCACCAGGGTCAACCTTTTGATGACGAGGGGTTGGGGGTGGAGAAATGCGCCCATGAGCTGAGTGGTAAAGGGGAGCAGAGAAAGCTTGAGGGGAGGGTGTTGAGGGTGGGAGGGAAGAGAAAAGCCTGGGGGAGGGTCAGGCATGTGCGGGGTTGGGGTGGAGGAAAGTTGTGGATTAGAGTATGAAATAACAGTATCACGACAGGTATTTCAGCATTTATAATAAAGCATGGTGTACTGGATGACCAGGATGCAGAAAACTGGACTTGCAACCACTAATAATGTAAAAATAACTGTTAATATTTATTGAGGGTTGTTATGGGTTAGACCCCATGCTAGGTACGCCAAAATACCCAAATCTGTTATAATAAAATGACCTTTCAAAATAGGTCCAATAACAGGGCCATCAGAAATTCCAGGGTTGCCTACCTGGTCCCGTTAGTTTGCTATTCAGTAAAAGAGATGAGCACACACCTGTAGTAGACCAGCGAAATGTCTATACCTTAACAGCTGGAAGTTGAGAATGTTATATGTGTTAGTTTGCTCTTACTGCTGTAATAGGTTATCACGCATTTAGCGGCTTAAAACAACACACGGTTATTCTCTTACTGTCCAAAATGGGTCTCCCTGGGTTCAAATTAATGTGTAGGGCTGACTTCCCCCTGGAGGCTCAAGGGGAGAATCTGTCGCCTTGCCTTTTCCAGCATCTTGAGACGGCCCACATCCCCCGGCTCATGGCTCCTTTCTGTCCTCAAAGCTGGTCAAGACCTTCTCATATTGCATCCCTCTGACACTGACTCTCCTTCCTCTCGCTTCCTCATTTAAAAGACCCTTGTAATTACATTGAGCCCACCTGGATGATCCAGGATACTCTTTCTATTTTAAGATCAGCTGATTAGCAACCTTAATTCCAT
Source organism: Delphinapterus leucas (assembly GCF_059928025.1). Classification (NCBI taxonomy): domain Eukaryota; kingdom Metazoa; phylum Chordata; class Mammalia; order Artiodactyla; family Monodontidae; genus Delphinapterus; species Delphinapterus leucas. Next base: position 10,281,874 of record NC_143136.1, read on the forward strand.
CTGCAAATTTACTTCCCCCTTGCATTGTAAATATAACATATCCACAGTTTCCAGGGATTAGGATCTTTCAGGCCCTGGGGGCATTATTCTGCCTACATCTGCATTACATAGCAAAGGGAACTTTTGCTATGTAATGAAGAAGTTTATGAATCTTAAAACAGGGATATTATCCTGGATCACCCAGATGGGGCCCACTGAACCAAATGAAACCTTAAAAGCAGAGGACTTTCTCAAGCTGCAGTCAGAAAGAGGTGGTGGAAGGGAAGGCGTTAAATGGCAAACATGGCTTTTGATTCAACTTACACAGTGCTGTTGGATGCATCTTTCTGTGTAATTTTTATTTCATGTCTCTCTCTCTCTCTTTTTTTTTTTTTTGCCCAAGAACTACAGTGGCTTTCTTTCATCCCTCTTACAAGCCCAAAGTTCAGCTTCAAAATCTAGCAGTCAGAGCTCACCTATCCAACTTTGGATTCTGTATCTGTAGTCCAGCCAATTCCTTGTTGTGTTTCTTTGATGACCCTCAAGGCAGTGTGTACTTGCTGTGTTCTCTTGATTACCTACAAGATTACCTGTCTTGTCTCAAGGTCTCAAATTTTTCCTCATCTTTCAAAGTTAAATTCAAGTTACACCTTTTCCAGGAAGCTCTGGCAACTCTGGGCGGTATGCTGATTTCTCCCTATAGCATTTATAATCTTTGACATACAGTGTTCAGCTTATTAATCAGGCATCATGCCTTATTTTCTGGGTATTTCTTGCATAAGTCTTAGCCCTCCAAGATATACACTTCTTGAGAGTAAAGATATTTTTCTGGATCTTCCAATACCATGTGCCAATAGTTAATGTTAAATTCATGTTTGCTGATTGACTAACTGAAAGTGATTCTTTAAAAATGATGGAGACATATACTTGGTAGTAGAGGTTTCCTCATTGCACAGTAGCCATCAAAAATCTCACACAAGGGGTACTTTTGGTTACCAAGACTTCAAGACCTTCCATTTCTGTAACTCTTTCCCATCTTGTTCCCCATCTCCATTACCCCCACACCCACCCTGCCCATGTATACATCTAGAACCTGTAAGTGATTTAAAAACCCTTGTGATGGCTTGCTGGCTGGCCTGTCACCCTCTGAATGTTCCCATATTACACAATTTATTATTCTCATCTCCTCGCTCTTCCTGCATATCTAAAATCTCTCCTTCCAGCGTTGAACAAGTAATCTGATTAGAATAATTTGTATTATATTATGAAAAACTCATAGGCAATTTTAACTATTCTGGTTTCTTTTTTGGTAGCAAAAATTTTATTTTAAAAATTTAAACTGAGGGACTGTGGTTTGTGAAGAAATCCACTGTCTCCTCTTGCCCTTCTTGTTCATAAGTGTATCTTGGCATTTCCCATCTGAACTCTTACAACTTGGCCTTAGGGATACATAGAGCACACATTTGTTTTAGTGGCCATGTGATGCTATTAAAAAGTGGACTTAATAAACATATCCTCCAGACTCAATTCAGAGTGATTTTCTGCTGCTTTAGTTTGCATTTCATATTTCACATACTTTTTCCAGCAGTTTCTCTCCTATAAGCATGAGTGTGAGTAGATGCATACACACGTGTGTGTATAAATATATATATGCACACTTACATATTTTTGGTGGAGTGTGGATGGGAGAGGATGGGAGGGACTAAGTTGTGACTTCTGTCCCCATGTGCATGGTTTAAGGAGGAGGTTAAACAAGAGGTGTGGGAAGTGGGTTATGTAAAATGGCACCCTGTGTCTGGAACATTGAGACACATCAGTGGCAATTCACATTATGAAAACATGATTACGTTCCCAAGTCCAAGCTCCTACTGCTTGCCACACAATAGACCAGTAAGTCAAGGGACAAGATGTTGGGGCAAAGAATAGTGATTTTATTCAGAAAGCCAGCAAACTGAGATGGCGGACTAGTGTCCTAAAGAACCATCTTAACTCGGAATGAAATTCAGGCTTCTTTCATGTTAAGGGAAAGGGGAAGCAGGAGGGTTCAAGATTAAAGGGTAAAGGTGGAGTGCAGACTTCTTGGAGCCACCTGGCCTTCAAGGGAAGCACAACACATTTCTTTGTTCTTCTGCTTGCTTACGTAGGCTGGATTCTAAATCTCGTGCAAAAACTTCAAATTATTAGCAGTTATTTTTACTCTACCATTCTTTTCTCTGATTATTAGCAAGGTTTCTGGGCCAAAATCAAACTCATCTATAACAAGTGGTAGCCGTAACTAGCTCGGGACCATGGGATGGGGACTCTTTCAGGGAACTTAATGAGCTATTTGGGCACAAGCAACATTTCTCTAATATTTAACTCCTTATGTGCAGGGCTAGAGTAATAGAGTACATAAGCTAAAGAATGAGGGAGGCAGTTCCAACGTGGTGTTTGTTCTGCTTTTCCTCTGTTACATTTATGGGAGAGAACTGACACAAGTTTGGGAACTCACCTGACAGTGTGTGGTTTTGGAACCACACACATTTGGGTTCAGTTATGTCTCTGCTGTTGATCAGCTGAGTGACCTTGGGCAGGTTTTGCAGAGTGCCTGAGCTCCATTGCCTTCACCTGTAAAATGGGGCTGCTAATACTTGCCTTGAAGGGTTAGAGAGACCACAGATTAAATACCTGCTCCATGGTGGATGTTAATTGGCAGCCATTGTTTGGTCTTGAAAGCCAGTGAGTCATATTTTTTGTAATGGTACATCCTAGGATGACTTAATGAGCAAAGGGATCTGCTTTAAGGAGGAGAGGAACATTGGAATGTGAAAATTACAGAAGAAGGCCACATACGGGGCTTGGAGAACAGTTCCCTGTAGACCAAAGGGACAGCTTGGATCTGTTTATTGGGTTCAAGAACCTGTGTGGTTTATTTGAATAGAGCTGGTCCTTTCACGCTTTGGCCTCATTGGCTGCCTGTGAGCCGTGAGCATTTGCCATGATCTCCAAAGTCCTCAAATCCTCTTTCTAGCCACGTGGGTGAACTGAGGTGCAGATGTCCTGTGTTGTTCCTGACACTGGGGTTTGGGTTTCTGCTGGGACACTGGCTGGGGTGAGAACACAATGCCTCACACGGCTGTGGTCTCCCCATCACTGGGCAGCCCTCATAGTTGAAAAGATAAGAGTTTACTCATTTTGATGATTGTCTTATGAGGAGGTGCTGACGCGACTTTTCAGCTTAATAAACATTGCTAAGTGTTACACAAAACAAAGAGAAACAAATCAAGAGGACTGATGGCATAATATATATACGTATATATGCACAAGAGGGCCTGCATATATATTTATTTATGTTTCTAGAGTGTATATGTTTGTGCATGTAAAATATATCCCTTTAGAAATTACAGTGTGCTCTGTTTTGAAAAGGAGACTGTGATTTGATATAAAAAAATGAAAAAAAGGTTAACTTTTTTCATCCCCAGTAACTCACACAAGGCTTCACAAGCATATATTACCAAAGCCCCAAAGGTAGCAATAAATTCCTCTTGTTGATTTAAATCGCATTAGGGTCCAAGCTTGTGAAACAAATGTTGAAATTGTACAGCTGACATACCAAACAACTTAGGGGGGCTTTATACCAAAGAGGCTTATAGAAGTTATTCACAGAAAAACTTCCAATTGTAAAAGAGATAAACAAGCTTTGGATCTGAGTGGTGTTTAATTGGAGTGTGTGGTGAGGCCCAAGAAGTGTTCGTATTGCAAAACACAGGACTTACTGCAGAAATTCAGCACTTTATTTTTTTATTTTTTTAAACATCTTTATTGGAGCATAATTGCCCCACAATGGTGTGCTAGCCTCTGCTCTACAACAAAATGAATCAGCCACACACATACATATGTTCCCACATCTCCTCCCTCCCCCGTCTCCCTCCCTCCCACCCTCCCCATCCCACCCCTCCAGGCGATCACAAAGCACCGAGCCGTTCTCCCTGTGCTATGCGGCTGCCTCCCACCAGCCATCCACCCCACGTTAGGTAGTGTACACATGTCCGTGCCTCTCTCTCGCTTTGTCACAGCCCATGCCTCCCCCTCCCCATATCCTCAAATCCATTCTCTAGTAGGCCTGTGTCTTTATTGCTGTCTTACCCCTAGGTTTTTCATGACATTATTTTTTTTAAAATTCCATATATATGTGTTAGCATATGGTATTTGTCTCTCTATTGTTGACTTACTTCACTCTGTACGACAGACTCTAGGTCTATCCACCTCATTACAAATAGCTCAATTTCGTTTCTTTTTATGGCTGAGTAATATTCCATTGTATATATGTGCCACATATTCTTTATCCATTCATCCGATGATGGACACTTAGGTTGTTTCCATCTCCGGGCTATTGTAAATAGAGCTGCAATGAACATTTTGGTACAGGACTGTTTTTGAATTATGGTTTTCTCAGGGTATATGCCCAGTAGTGGGATTACTGGGTCATATGGTAGTTCTATTTGTAGTTTTTTAAGGAACCTCCATACTGTTCTCCAAAGTGGCTGTATCAATTTACATTCCCACCAGCAGTGCAAGAGGGTTTCCTTTTCTCCACACCCTCTCCAGCATTTATTGTTTGTAGATTTTTTGATGATGGCCATTCTGACTGGTGTGAGATGATATCTCATTGTAGTTTTGATTTGCATTTTCTAATGATTAGTGATGTTGAGCATTCTTTCATGTGTTTGTTGGCAGTCTGTATATCTTCTTTGGAGAAATGTCTATTTAGGTCTTCTGCCCATTTTTGGATTGGGTTCTTTGTTTTTTTTGTTATTGAGCTACATGAGCTGCTTATAAATTTTGGAGATTAATCCTTTGTCAGTTGCTTCATTTGCAAGTATTTTCTCGCATTCTGAGGGTTGTCTTTTGGTCTTGTTTATGGTTTCCTTTGCTGTGCAAAAGCTTTGAAGTTTCGTTAGGTCCCATTTGTTTATTTTTGTTTTAATTTCCATTTCTCTAGGAGGTGGGTCAAAAAGGGTCTTGCTGTGATTTATGTCATAGAGTGCTCTGCCTATGTTTTCCTCTAAGAGTTTGATAGTTTCTGGCCTTACATTAAGGTCTTTAATGCATTTTCAGCTTATTTTTGTGTATGGTGTTAGGGAGTGATCTAATCTCATACTTTTACATGTACCTGTCCAGTTTTCCCAGCACCACTTATTGAAGAGGCTGTCCTTTCTCCACTGTACATTCCCGCCTCCTTTATCAAAGATAAGGTGTCCATATGTGCGTGGGTTTATCTCTGGGCTTTCTATCCTGTTCCATTGATCTATCTTTCTGTTTCTGTGCCAGTACCATACTGTCTTGATTACTGTAGCTTTGTAGTATAGTCTGAAGTCAGGGAGCCTGATTCCTCCAGGTCCGTTTTTCATTCTCAAGATGGCTTTCGCTATTCAGGGTCTTTTGTGTTTCCATACAAATTGTGAAAGTTTTTGTTCTAGTTCTGTGAAAAATGCCAGTGGTAGTTTGATAGGGATTGCATTGAATCTGTAGATTGCTTTGGGTAGTAGAGTCACTTTCACGATGTTGATTCTTCCAATCCAAGAGCATGGTATATCTCTCCATCTATTTGTATCATCTTTAATTTCTTTCATCAGTGTCTTATAATTTTCTGCATACAGGTCTTTTGTCTCTTTAGGTAGGTTTATTCCTAGATATTTTATTCTTTTTGTTGCAATGGTAAATGGGAGTGTTTCTTGATTTCACTTTCAGATTTTTCATCATTAGTGTATAGGAATGCCAGAGATTTCTGTGCATTAATTTTGTATCCTGCTACTTTACCAAATTCATTGATTAGCTCTGGTAGTTTTCTGATAGCATCTTTAGGATTCTCTATGTATAGTATCATGTCATCTGCAAACAGTGACAGCTTTACTTCTTCTTTTCCGATTTGGATTCCTTTTATTTCTTCTTCTTCTCTGATTGCTGTGGCTAAAACTTCCAAAACTATGTTGAATAAGAGTGGTGAGAGTGGGCAACCTTGTCTTGTTCCTGATCTTAGTGGAAATGCTTTCAGTTTTTCACCATTGAGGACGATGTTGGATGTGGGTTTGTCATATATGGCCTTTATTATGTTGAGGAAAGTTCCCACTATGCCTACTTTCTGCAGGGTTTTTATCATAAATGGGTGTTGAATTTTGTCGAAAGCTTTCTCTGCATCTATTGAGATGATCATATGGTTTTTCTGCTTCAGTTTGTTAATATGGTGTATCACGTTGATTGATTTGCATATATTGAAGAATCCTTGCATTCCTGGAATAAACCCCACTTGATCATGGTGTATGATCCATTTAATGTGCTGTTGGATTCTGTTTGCTAGTATTTTGTTGAGGATTTTTGCATCTATGTTCATCAGTGATATTGGCCTGTAGTTTTCTTTCTTTGTGACATCCTTGTCTGGTTTTGGTATCAGGGTGATGGTGGCCTCGTAGAATGAGTTTGGGAGTGTTCCTCCCTCTGCTATATTTTGGAAGAGTTTGAGAAGGATAGGTGTTAGCTCTTCTCTAAATGTGTGATAGAATTCGCCTGTGAAGCCATCTGATCCTGAGCTTTTGTTTGTTGGAAGATTTTTAATCACAGTTTCAATTTCAGTGCTTGTGATTAGTCTGTTCATATTTTGTATTTCTTCCTGATTCAGTCTTGGCAGGTTGTGCATTTCTAAGAATTTGTCCATTTCTTCCATGTTGTCCATTTTATTGGCATAGAGTTGCTTGTAGTAATCTCTCATGATCTTTTGTATTTCTGCAGTGTCAGTTGTTACTTCTCCTTTTTCATTTCTAACTCTATTGATTTGAGTCTTCTCCCTTTTTTTCTTGATGAGTCTGGCTAATGGTTTATCAATTTTGTTTATCTTCTCAAAGAACCAGCTTTTAGTTTTATTGATCTTTGCTATCATTTCCTTCATTTCTTTTTCATTTATTTCTGATCTGATTTTTATGATTTCTTTCCTTCTGCTAACTTTGGGTTTTTTTTGTTCTTCTTTCTTTAATTGCTTTAGGTGCAAGGTTAGGTTGTTTATTTGAGATGTTTCCTGTTTCTTAAGGTAGGATTGTATTGCTATAAACTTCCCTCTTAGAACTGCTTTTGCTGCATTCCATAGGTTTTGGGTTGTCGTGTCTCCATTGTCACTTGTTTCTAGATATTTTTTAATTTCCTCTTTGATTTCTTCAGTGATCACTTCGTTATTAAGTAGTGTATTGTTTAGCCTCCATGTGTTTGTATTTTTTACAGATCTGTTCCTGTAATTGATATCTAGTCTCATAGCGTTGTGGTTGAAAAAGATATTTGATACAATTTCAATTTTCTTAAATTTACCAAGCCTTGATTTGTGACCCAAGATATGATCTATCCTGGAGAATGTTCCATGAGCACTAGAGAAAAATGTGTATTCTGTTGTTTTTGGATGGAATGTCCTATAAATATCAATTAAGTCCATCTTGTTTAATGTATCATTTAAAGCTTGTGTTTCCTTATTTATTTTCATTTTGGATGATCTGTCCATTGATGAAAGTGGGGTGTTAAAGTCCCCTACTATGAATGTGTTACTGTCGATTTCCCCTTTTATGGCTGTTAATATTTGCTGTATGTATTGAGGTGCTCCTATGTTGGGTGCATAAATATTTACAATTGTTATATCTTCTTCTTGGATCGATCCCTTGATCATTATGTAGTGTCATTCTTTGTCTCTTCTAATAGTCTTTATTTTAAAGTCTCTTTTGTCTGATATGAGAATTGCTACTCCAGCTTTCTTTTGGTTTCCATTTGCATGAAATATCTTTTTCCATCCCCTCACTTTCAGTCTGTATGTGTCTCTAGGTCTGAAGTGGGTCTCTTGTAGACAGCAAATATATGGGTCTTGTTTTTGTATCCATTCAGCCAATCTGTGTCTTTTGGTGGGAGCATTTAGTCCATTTACATTTAAGGTAATTATCGATATGTATGTTCCTATTCCCATTTTCTTAATTGTTTTGGGTTCGTTATTGTAGGTCTTTTCCTTCTCTTGTGTTTCTTGCCTAGAGAAGTTCCTTTAGCAGTTGTTGTAAAGGTGGTTTGGTGGTGCTGAACTCTCTCAGCTTTTGCTTGTCTGTAAAGGTTTTAATTTCTCCATCAAATCTGAATGAGATCCTTGCTGGGTAGAGTAATCTTGGTTGCAGGTTTTTCTCCTTCATCACTTTAAATATGTCCCTTCTGCAGTCCCTTCTGGCTTGCAGAGTTTCTGCTGAAAGATCAGCTGTTAACCTTATGGGGATTCCCTTGTGTGTTATTTGTTGTTTTTCCCTTGCTGCTTTTAATATGTTTTCTTTGTATTTAATTTTTGACAGTTTGATTAATATGTGTCTTGGCGTATTTCTCCTTGGAGTCATCCTGTATGGGACTCTCTGTGCTTCCTGGACTTAAGTATTTCCTTTCCCATATTAGGGAAATTTTCAACTATAATCTCTTCAAATATTTTCTCAGTTCCTTTCTTTTTCTCTTCTTTTTCTGGAACCCCTATAATTCTAATGTTGGTGCGTTTAATGTTGTCCCAGAGGTCTCTGAGACTGTCGTCAGTTCTTTTAATTCCTTTTTCTTTATTCTGCTCTGCAGTAGTTATTTCCACTATTTTATCTTCCAGGTCACTTATCCGTTTTTGTGCCTCAGTTATTCTGCTATTGATCCCATCTAGAGTATTTTTCATTTCATTTATTGTGTTGTTCATCATTGTTTGTTTCATCTTTAGTTCTTCTAGGTCCTTGTTAAATGTTTCTTGCATTTTGTCTATTCTATTTCCAAGATTTTGGATCATCTTTACTATCATTATTCTGAATTCTTTTTCAGGTAGACTGCCTATTTCCTCTTCATTTGTTAGGTCTGGTGGGTTTTTATCTTGCTCCTTCATCTGCTGTGTGTTTTTCTGTCTTCTCATTTTGCTTATCTTACTGTGTTTGGGGTCTCCTTTTTGCAGGCTGCAGGTTTGTAGTTCCCGTTGTTTTTGGTGTCTGTCCCCAGTGGCTAAGGTTGGTTCAGTGGGTTGTGTAGGCTTCCTGGTGGAGGGGACTAGTGCCTGTGTTCTGGTGGATGAGGCTAGATCTTGTCTTTCTGGTGGGCAGGTCCACGTCTGGTGGTGTGTTTTGGGGTGTCTGTGGACTTGTTATGATTTTAGGCGGCCTCTCTGCTAATGGGTGGGGTTGTGTTCCTGTCTTCCTAGTTGTTTGGCGTAGGATGTTCAGCACTGTGGCTTGCTTGTAATTGAGGGAAGCTGGGTGCTGGTGTTGAGATGGAGATCTCTGGGAAATTTTTGCCGTTTGATATTATGTGGAGCTGGGAGGTCTCTTGTGGACCAGTGTTCTGAAGTTGGCTCTCCCACCTCAGAGGCACAGCACTGACTCCTGGCTCCAGCACCAAGAGCCTTTCATCCACACGGCTCAGACAAGGGGAATAAACATGCTCATGATGCAACAGTTTCATTTCTGGGGATTCGTCCCGTTTCCAAGGTTCCCCAAAGTCTCATTCCACCAAAGCCTCAACTTGAAGTCCTGGTTCTTGTCATCTAATCAGGTCCAGGTTCAGATGAGGCTCTGAAGGAGCCTTTTTTGACTTTCTCAAACACAGCTCCTCCTGTGTAGTTCCTCTTGATCTGTAGGCCTGTGAACAGCACGCGCAGAAGCTGGCTCGCTGGCCTGTGTCTGGGGCAGAATTTCAGCACTTTAAAACCCTAGTGGTCCCTGCTTCACCGACCAAGGTTTATGATTTCCGTCTTTCTTTTCTTTCTTCCCTCGCTCCCTCGCCTCTTCTCTCTCCTTTCTTTCTGATGGTGGAGTGCAATATAGTACCTGCTTTTAGCACCAAATTACAATTCCAAGCACCTTTAATTTACCTGCAGATCTAAAACTCCTTTACCATGTATTAGAAATTATTACTCTCTTTTAGACTGGCACCCTTTCCCAGGTGTAGCTCCGCCAGGAAGGAAGGCACATATGGGACAAGTAAGATGGAAGATAAGAGATGCCCACCTGAATATCTGTGGACATCCTGTATTTGAGTTGTCTGCATGGTGGAACATTTTGATATGAGGAGAATTATACAATGATTTATTTATCACCGTAATTTGGCCATAACGTCGCTTTTAAACATTCCTTGTGTTTAGGACAACAGTAGGCTCTCCCATCAAGTTTCAAGCTGGGGTGAAAAGAAACATGATGCAAAGCTGCAGAAAATGCAGTGTGAAGTCTAGGACACCACAGTGCCTTCAAGGTTAGCTTGCTGACAGCCTTCTGAGGGTAGGGGGTATTGGAGAAACTTTGTGTTCCAGGGCAAAGGGTGGGTTTTATTTCTGGTCATTCATTCATTCACTCACTCACCAATCATTACTCAGCTCCCACTGTGAGTCTCAGTTTTACTACCCACAGAAGCTCGTGATGGCCCTAGGCTGTCCCAGATGACACTGGGACTAGGTTGACAAAGGGAGTTGTCATTTCTCCGTTATTCCACTTTGATGAGACTCCAAGCCACTGCCCCCAGAGCAACATTCTAGTGTTTCTTTGAGATAAGGTGTATTTCCTGTACCATGTAATGTAAACAACCAACCAGGGATACGTTCTCTCCTAAAGGAAAGTTCTGTTTTTCACAGGCTTCAAAACTCCTGTTTTGCTTAAGCCAAAGATATTTATGATGACGAGATTTAAGGCACCAACACATGGTATTTCTGTTTATAAAGGGGTCTTTCCGTTAATCTCTAAAATTGTCTCAGGAAAACACTACCAGCATGGTTTTAACAGATCCCTTTTTGTTTAAATATGAGAGTGAAAATCTCTATCCACATATGTTTCCTGGGTGTTTATAAATTGCACATATATACACAGAAAGGGAGTATGTGTTCATTAAAGAATATTTTTAAAACAGAAAACTTATCCATATCCTTGCACTCAAAGATATTTGTTAAAACTCTTCAGTGTATTGCTATTTGATCTTCAATTTCTCATCATACTCTAAAAATATTTTTCCATATTTGCAATATATAAATGCACATATTAAATAGTAGGTGTAGAATTTAATTAATCATTTTTTGGTGATTATGTTATCTGCTTAAATCTGTGTGAGCCTTAGCATGAAAGTAAATATAAATACAAATTGTTATTAGCAGTCAGTTGGATTGTTTTGGACTTAATGATTCCAATGACGTGAATGATCTTAGAGCTCAGGAAACTCAGGTTTACGGAACCTCACCATTGTAGATTGATGATTGTAACAAGACCATGACTGCTTCTAATAGAAATGCTTCTAACAGTGGCTTAAATAGGATACAGTTGCTCACGTAACAAGAGATGAATGACTGCTGGTGTTGATTTGATTAGTTCCTTAACTGTGCCATCATAGTTACAGGTTCTTTCTGTCTTCCTATGCTATTGAATTGGGTGTTTTGCCCTTCATCTTAGTGCATTTACCTCTTGGTTGCAAGATGGCTTCTGCAATTCCAGTCATCACATTTATGTTCAAAGATGAAGAAGGAGCAATACCTTTATGAGGAAAATACAAGGTTTCCCTGGAGTCCCCAGTAGACTTCTGTTTATATCTTATTGGCTGGCATTGTATCCCAAGCCTACGAAGCCTGTTAAGCATTTCCAGCCTCTGAAGAGGAAGGCTGAGGCAGAGGGGGATGGATAGTTGCTGCCACCCACAGGGTCTGCAACCTCAGTAAATTGTAACTGCTGCTGCTGATCTGCCATCAATGAAAATGTAACTGCAGAGTGCGTAGAATGAAGTAGTTTGACTTAACGCTCTCCAGTAGAGCTTCCTGGGGTGATGAAAATATTTAATAATCTGTGCTAGCCAGTACGGTGGCTTTTGTCCACGTGTGACTATTGAGCACTTGAAATGTGTCAATTTTGTGACAGAGTTTTTAAATCGTATTGAACTCTAATAAATTTAAATAGTCATATGTGGCTCGGCTAGCGGCTGCCATATTAGGTAACACAGTTTGTTCATTAAAGTTATTTGAATAATTTTGAGGCGCAGTGCTGACATTTGAAAAATCAAGCCCCTCTGTGGTTAAGTGTGATTTTATAAAATTGATATTGCAAAATGATTATTTCCCTGTCTGTATTTGTATTTATTTATCTTTGCTTTGTAAAGTTAGCCCAAAGATCAGTTTCTCCGACTTAGCACAGATTTCTTTGAAAGAAAATTTATATTCTAGAGATTGCTCTTCTGTAGCTAAAAAAAATGATGCCACTGCAAATTAAGAAAAACAGCAACTAAACACCTCATTTTTGTCCACGTCAGCACTATGGCAGTAATACTGCGACAAAACGATCCTTAAAGGCAGTTGCTCTAACAGTTTGGTTCCTTGCTGTCTGTTGTTGTATTACCTGAAAATGTGTTTCCCCCCATGAAATGGTCCCAATTTCTGAAATGTGTGAGTTTATTTTGGATTTAATTTCATTCCTGGCAAGTTTCATGAGAAAGAAATATTAGAGGAGACCAGGGAGTTTTCAGTATTGAGAGTCCTCCCAGCTCTGATTTCCTTGTATATGTGGGTGTTGGTGGAGGTTCTGGCAGTACTCTTTGGCCAAAGCTCTGATGGAGTGAACACGTCCAAGCTGGAAGGGTACAGACCTCAGATGTGCTAATGGGAAACATCGCTGGAGCTCAGAGTCACGCGGATGGGGGCGGTGTCATCCCTGTTCAGTCTTGTCGGGAAATAGGACAGCAACACATCAGCTTAGCCTCCAGGTTAGAATGTTCGTGTGCCTTGTAGGTTCCATAACAACGCATCTTTTGCTTTCTGTGATATTCAGAACAAAAGTGATTACTTTCTCTGACATGAAATTCTATACCCTTAAAGGAACCATTAAACTAGCTCTAGAAAGTTGGGAAGCATGAGAAGTGCTTGCTTTTTGACTGAGACACACTTCTTGCTGGGCTGTGGACACTGACTTTGTCAGACCTACAGCACTTGAAGGTCTAAGACAAGACTTGCTCAACAATTAAAACAAGCACTAAGATTCGTATCAGTGTCACAGCTGAACAAAAGACGAAGTACTGGACAGATGAGTTGCAGTGACTTTAGGAATAGACTGTCTACACAAGGGTGCACAGGCTAAATGGGATGCAGAGGAGATAGATAATGAAGCCCCAGAGGCCAGCATCCATGGGGTGCTCGTATGGCCTCTAGGCCTGAAAAGGGCCCAGTGGAGCCTTGGCCTCGGGAGAGGGGCTGCTGAATAGGAGGTATGGCCCTGGATCGAGGCGAGTGGCCACTGTGAAAACCCCAGCCCCGGAAGAAGAGTGAGAGAATAAACACTGTATCTTTGTCCAGCTGCTTCCCTGTCCTTCCCTTTGCCTGGCACCTCTCAGAAGCCTGGGGGCAAGTGAAGAATGCAATCCACAGAGGATGGACAGTGGCTCTTCAGGGTCAACAAGAATAACCAACACGTGACTGTAATGTGGCCAGTGCTGCTGCGTGTGTACAAGCTGCTAAGTACTCGCACATACATTAGCCAACCCCATCCCCTACAGTCTCCACCTTACTAATGAGAAGATTGCGCTCAGGGAAGTGATGCAAATTTCCCCAAATCCAACAGTTGGTTAATGACCCAAGTCAGGAGTCCAAGCTCTTAACTTCCGTGTTGTGAGAGGGGCCATGAAGATGTATCAGAAGGTGAAAAAATACAGTAACCAAACCTTATGGAGACAATCATAATCATAATAGTGGGAAGAACGCCCCTGCCTTATGTTTCCAGACATCATCGCATTTGACCCTCACAGTATTCTCAGGGGTTTAAAAAGTTAGGTATTATTAGCCTCACTTTACTAACGAAAAGAGCAAAGGTTCAGGCGAAATGACCTGCTCCAAAACTATCTCAGAGCTGGCATGTGAATATAGGTTTTTTCATTCTGAGTCAGTTGTTGAGGCAAGTTATACCCCATTGCTAATTAGAAGATGTTGGCAACAGGACAGTTTAATTAAATCAAGCCAAACCAAACCAAACCAAACCAAAGACATGTTATATAGACATTCTGCTTAAACAGTAGCCCCCATTTTGCCTCAGGGATCACTGTTTCATTTTGCTCATATTGAAAAGCCCACAGGGACTTCCCTGGTGGCGCAGTGGATAAGACCCCGCACTCCCAATGCAGGGGGGCCGGGTTCGATCCCTGGTCAGGGAAATAGATGCGACACGCCTGCCGCAACTAAGAGTTTGCATGACACAACTAAGGAGCCCGTGTGCTGCAACTGAGGAGCCTGCCTGCTGCCACTAAGACAGGGCACAACCAAATAAATAAATATTAAAAGAAAAACAAAAAAGAAAAGAAAAGCCCACAAACCGTTATGGTCTGTTATAAAAGCGGTGAATAATGTGTGAATCAAAAACAAGAGGAAGGAAAACAATATTTGAGTAAATAAGTAGCAATTTCTGAAAAAATAATATGAAACTTATATGATATGCTAAATACCAAAATTCATTCCAGAGTTTGATATAAATGCTTAATGTATGGAGTGATGACCGGGAGATGACACTGTGGAGGTGATACTGTTGTCGGGTGTTACAATTAGTGGACACCAGGTGCAGTGGAGGGGCTTTAAAAGGGTTACTCCCCACTTCACAGATGAGGAAACTGAGGCCCAGAAACCTGCCTGTGGCCCTTGGCAGACAATACTGCAGCCCAGAGCCTTCGTCTTTGTCATGCTAACTCCAGATTCAGTGCTGTTAACTGCCCTGGGGTCTTAGGATCACTTCCATCCTGACCTTTAGGACACCATGAAGAAAGGAATTAGCAGTTCCTTTTCTAGAAAACCTGTTGACTTCTATGAAATGAACAACCATGTAGCTGCAAGTCAACAGTAAACCAACTGGGAAAATATTTGCATCACGTATGACAGTCAAAGGGTTATATTTTATAGCAAATATTTTAACTGGTGTATAAGAAACAGCATGCAGATAAATGGACAAGGGATATGAATTAGAATTAGCGCATTAGAATGTGCTTAGTAAACAAATTTGCAAAATTTTAAGCTTATTAATAATAAAAGAAATGCAAATTAAAATAACAGTGAGGTGGTATTTTACATGCCTCAAAGTTTTTGTTTGTTTGTTTTTGGTTTTGAAGACCAAAGCTAGGGAAATTATGAGATCATTGGTATAGTGGCCGTGGAGTTTGCATGGCCTCTTTGAAAAAGCAATTTGGCAACAGTTATAAAGAATCATAAAATTTCCACACCCTTTGACCCAGCAATCCCACTCCTGGGAATTTATCTTGAGGCAATTATTAAAAAGGCAATGAAAGCCATGTGTAAAAAAATATTCATTGCAGTAATGCTTATAATAGCAAACTGTTGGAAGCCACCTAAAGGTCCCAAAACAGGGAAAAGATTCAATGAATTATGGGTCTGTATAGTCATCAAATTAATTATGGAAGCTATACAGTAATATAAGGATACTAATGATGTCAATTGAAAAAGGAATGAAAAAATTTATTTATTCTGTGCCTTTAACTGCAATAAAGTCTATATAGGGATTAACATTGAGAATAAATACAGAAAAATAAAAATAATGGATGTAACACGATGGGAAGGTTAGGGGTTCACCTGAGACCTGTGAACACATGAGATGTTTACACTGGCACATGGAGTTCTAGGTGTGTGAAATGGAGTGTTCCAAGATCAGGCTGAGTAGGTAAGTGGAAGCCAAGTTGCGGAAAATTTCAGATACCATCATAAAAAGTTTGAACTTTGTCCTTAGGGGCATTGGAAAAACCATTGGAAATGTCATAACTAAATCTGTGTTTGGGGAACTCTGACAGCACCGAGAGCTTCAGAATGGGAGGGATGCACTTAGGAGGCCTTTTAATGGCCTGGGCAGGAGGTAATGAGAGCCTTGAGCAGGCAGGGCAGGGTGGGGATGGAGAGGAGTGGAGAGAGGCACCTGAGAGCCTTTGTCAGGTGCTCAGACGTGGGAATGTGGGAGAGAGAGAAGAGAGAGCGGAGGCTGCCTTCTTAGCGTGGGTGGGGTTGCTATTTAGAAGAGTGGGAAGAGAGGCAAGATTCTCGCTCCATTTTGAATGTGTTGGGAGTATGGTGTCCTCCAGTGCAGTCCTTAGACTGCGAGGATACAGGTCTTGTCCTTGGGAGACAGGGAAGTGGTGGTGGTGGAACTTGGGCATCTTGGCTTGCGGGCATGGTTGCATTTGGAAGAGTGGAGGATGTCCAGGCAATGTTTGCCTCAGGAGAGAAGATGACAGCTGCAGGCAGAACCCTGGGAAGGTCTGAGATCTAGAGATGGGTGGAAAGAGGAAGCAGTTGAAGAAGGAGCAATTGGAGGTACGTGTGGAAATGGAACGGGGATAGAGTCTTAAGAAAGAGCAAGTGGATGGTGGGGCTGAACAAGGCTGTGGGTTCAGAAGGCTGAAGCCTCATTGGAGGCCTTTGGTTAGGTCATTGGACCTTGGACCGAACAGGTTACACTGGAGCATGGAGAGGGGAAGGATGGGAGCAGAACCCAGATGACTGAGAGGGAAGAACAAAATGGCGGTGATGAGGCAGATACATGACTCTAAAGTACGCAGGACTTTCAAAGGCTCAGAGATAGAGTTTGCCTGGGACTTGGGGTGTTCCCAGGTTGCAGAACTTTCAGTGCTCCAATCGGGAAAGTCCCGGACCAATGAGGACAAGTTGGCCACCCAACCTATACAAAATGTGTCAGCTAAAATATCCGTTCTCTAAGAGCAGTTAAGCCTGGACGAGGATACCAGATGTATATACATAATGCAGTTAAGTAGCAACACAAGGGAACAAGGCTAAGCTGAGCTGCCAATTTAGTGGGATGGAGAGTTTGGGAATATTTTTGAAAGTATTTTTGGGTTGAAGCAATCTGGTGAAATTCCGGGAAAAAGAAGTTGTTTTTCTTTTAAATTTTTAGTTAAAAAAACCAAGTCAGAGTGGCACAATAAAACCGTAGAAAGGAAAGCACTGGTGTCAACATTGACAGTTTTACACTAAATGGCTTCCCCATTTGAGTTTTCCCGTTACTGTTTTATTTATTTAGTTTTAATTTGACACAATGGGGAATAAAAATCCTATAACCACACCTCATTAATTTGCAGTAATGGGGAAGTGGTGTGCTGTTTGATAAGTGAAAGCACTGAGTTTAAAGACAGAGGGCTCATAGACCCTTGGTCCTAGAAAAGACCCAAGTCATCTAGTGGAGCTGACGGTACCTATGGAATCATTGTTCCCTCGGCTGGGCTCTGACTCCTGCCACCTCCTGGGTACTGGAGTTCCAGATGCCCAATCTCACCAGGGTTTCCCAACCTCACTGCCTATTGGTTCCCTGGAGAGTGTGGGCCACTGGACTCCTGCTTTCCAAGCCCTATGGGCTTGGGACCAACCTCTGATTTCTCTGTGACTCTTTTCTCTCATTCCTTGTACAGTCCTTTTGTTAGCATTCAGGACAAGGTTTGTGAAGCAAAGATGCCCTTCTGTCTGGGGCTCTTTCACTTGGCTCCTTGCCACTGGCTAGGTCTGTACAATCCACCCAACATTGCTGGGCCTCAGCTCTCTCTGGAAAAGAGGTTGCAAGATGCCGCGTGGGTGGTTTAGAGTCAATCACCTGAATATAGTGATAAGCACAGTGTCTGTGCTAATTATTATTATTAGTTGTGTCCCAATTGCTTATTAACCACATGACCTTAGGCAATTCTCTCATCCTCCATTTCCTTACCTACAAAAAGAAAGGTCTGAATTGGTCGATCCCTAGGGTCCTGTCCAGTTCTTGAATTAATGCATTTTTCCTGGTGCTGTTTGAAGCTTGGACCAAGGTGAATATTGTGTGTTTATGCGGTGACTTGAGAGAATGACTTCAAGGGAAGGTTTCAGTTTAATATATCCTGACATTTGAAAATGAGAATTTAGTTGAGGAAAAAAGACCCAAGAAGGCTACAAAGAAGGGGATGTGGATCAGATAAGTTAATCAAACTCTGGGAAGATCTGTACAGAGAGCTTTCTGTTCAGCAGATCAATAAATTAGGCAAAATTTGGGCTTTTTGCCTGCATCCCCACTACCCATTTTTCTATTTGTTACTGTACCTCCTTCTCCCCCACTTCTGAGTCTGGCCTGTGCTCTGGACCTTGGCTGTCCATCCACTACTGTCTTCTCCCCTGAATCTCAGGGCTCCAGACATGGAGTCTGGTTCTGGACAGGGCCCATCTACTCTATCCCAAATCCTGGATCTGTCCTCCAAGACCTGTCTGCACTATCCCACTTTGAGGTAACCACTCTGCCCTCTAGGTAATTACTGACCCTGACCTTGGCCTCTGCTCTGTCCAGTTCTGTCACTGCCCAGGCTTTGTCTTGTTTCTGTTATTGATTTTCTAAGGTATGTGCAGCAAGACTTACCCTGTGATTATAATTCATACAACTTGACCTTGTGTGGACCTGGGATGAATGGGAACGAAAGGAAATGAAACAGGAGAAGATTGTCAGTGATTTTTCTTTTTTATATTTCTTTCATTGTTATGACTCCCCCCCAAAAAAAACAAAATTGTGGAGAAGGTCATTGAAGGAAAAGAATTTCAGGAGAGAATCTGTACAAGTGTATGTCATGAAGACTTAATTCATCTTTAATCATATGTTTTTCAACCATCTGCTATATTGCAGGCACTGTCTCAGGCCCCTTTTTGGCCATGGAGAGGGAATTAGTACTTTAGTGGAGGAGAGAATAATCAGGTATTGAAAATAAAGGGCTGTTAGAGAGGCATGTACACAGGTTTTGGGGTGCACAGCAGAAGAGACAGCCAACTGTCTGCAGTGGGGCTTGGGGAGTATTCTCCGAGTGAATGACATTTAGGCTGAATCTTGAGGGATGTTCTAGGGAGAGGAAACACTATTGCCAAACCTTGGAGGAGTGAAGGACTGCCTGGCATGTTTACAAAATGGACGGGTTGGGGGTGACTGGAGGGTTCATGAGAGGAAGTAGAAGATGAAGCTGTGAGATAGAGCTGGACCAGGTTTAGAAGTGCCTTAGAATGCTGGGATAAGGAGATTGTCCTGTGGTGACAGGGAATTATTGCAAAATTGGAATGAGTTAAGTCTAAATTAATGAGATTTGACTGCGAGGGGCTTGGGAAGTAACTATGGACGGCTTCATGTTGGGTATCTCAGTGCTTTTGGAGACCTCATTGATGAGACCAGTCATGGTCATCCTGGCTCCTCTCCACAAGCCGCCAGCCACGCCTTGACCTTCTTCCTCTAGCCTGGCGCTTGCGCTGGGTCTCATCTTTTCTCTCGTAGCCTCCCTGTCTACAGGTGGAAACACCTGTTGCCTTCGCCCCCGCTTCTCTGACTCCGAGGGAGATGAACGAATCTCGTTCCCTTCAGGGCCACAGCCAAAGGAGAGGCTTTGAAGAGATCAGTTCCGACTGTATTTCTTCTTGGTGCTGGTTTCCTCTCCAGAAAGGCACTGTCATTAATTAGAGCAAAACAAACAAAGCAAATCCTAAACGGCTGAGCTTCATATTTTCAGAGACCTGTAAGTCTCATCAGCATTAAAATAAATTAAGCTTCGAGCTTACCTAACGCAGGTGTTCATTGTGATGGACTGTTCCACGCTGTGCGTTACTACCTGGAATAGAGTTTTCTGAGGTCATCACAGAGCTCTGATGGGTCACCCTGTAGATCCTGGATAGAAATGGGCTCTGTCCCCAGAAGGCTGCTCCAGCAGAGGGGCCAATGGAACGTGAATGCCACTTGTGGCCAGCCTGTCCCAGGAGACTGGGATATGGACCTCTGGGCTGTGGTCATATAGTGCTGTTATCCGTTTGCCTATTTAAAAGTTCAGTCTCTTTGTCCTTGAGATCTGTACATTTCATTGTATGTAAATTGTACCTCAATACCAATTCTAGGTAAAGAAAGGCTATCTGTTTATTAAAAAAAAATAACCCAAAACTTTCTTCTTTATTTTTAGTAAGAAATTTGAGGTATGTTTTTCAGGAGAGGACCTTGCAAATCAAAGGGACGATGACAGTGATCATATCATTTGTGGCTTTGGGTCAATTTCTTCTATTTTTTTGTGTATCAGTTTCCTCCTTTGAACTGTGGCATGCTAGGTTTTTGGTTTTTACTCTGGGTCTTGTTTCTGGTTTATTTTTCCTCCATAGTGGAATACTATTTAATGAATACTTTGTAAAAAAAAAAAACTGTTTAAGGTGTCACAGCAGCAAGAGTCATTAATGTTTAAGAACTGGACAACTTGAGGATTACCCACACATTTTTTGAAAGATCAAAATCGAAGCCCTTCATCTTTAATCGAAAACATCTCCGTCAGCTTCCTGATCTTTTATCTGGGTCGTGTGGTTATTCAGATGCTGGCCATCTTGGTGGTGGGATACTCTCCTCCCTTGAGTCCCTGTGTTGCTTTCTCATCCCATCATTTTGGAGCTAAAGCCGTAGAAACCCACAAGGGACAGGGATGCTGGCGGCTGGAGTTGAGAAGCGGACTGGCAGTATCACGATTTCAACTTGGAGGAGAAACCATCAGGTGAATATGCGTGTCTGCTGCCCCCACACAGGCGCTTACGTGCATGGCCCCAGGGAGTGGCACCGCATGACAGGCAGTGTATTTGCTGTTAGCCATTTTTACAAGTTATCTTCGTATTTTGTTCTTCTGCTGCCTAAGATCCTATGAGCCAGGTCACAAGGCCAAACCTTTTGGGAGCTCTTGTTCTCAAAGCCACGTGCCTGGCTGTCAAAACTGAGAAAAGCCTGGTAACTGAAGGGGCACATCCTGTGCTACAGGAAAAGAGATGTTCTGCTGGCCTCTTCCTGGTGCCCAGTGATTTCCAAACCACATCAGCAGAGGTGACTCAGGATATATTTTCACTGCTTAGAAACCGTAGTAACGAGGCAGTACAAATGGTCGGCTGTGTTATGGATTACATTTTAACCAGGTTGGAGACCACCAGTATGTTACTTGGAGACCGCAGTTTCAACTTTTTAATTCAAGCTTTTCTGACTTTACAATAAAATTTCTCCTGTCATGTCTATGCACATGTTTGGACTTCGGATAAGATGCATCCCTGGTTAGAAGTCAGCTCTACACAATTTGTTCTGGAATTCAAGCCTGCACCTGTCCATACACATGGCCTTGCCATGAGAACACCTGACGGTGGCATGACTGAATGCTCGGTTACATGCCAAGAGGGCCTAGGTGCCCCTGCATGGTCCATGCTCTGCTCATGGCCAAGTGGTTTTGTGGGAATAAAGAGGTGTTCTGTAATCTAGTATACTGATTAAATAAGCATTTCAGACTGTAAGGCAGAATTACCCTAAACACCACCTCAAGTTAAATAAGTCATTGGGGAAAATCTAGTGCAAAACGTTTGACCACCAGTCTGTTTTGTTCAGTTCAAATCACTTTCACACTTCATAAGGAAAAGACAAGCAATCCAGTAGAAAAATAGTCAAAAGACTTAAATGAATAGGGTCACAGAAAGAAAGTACAGTTTCCAGTAAACATGGGAGAAGATGGTCAGCTCATTCCATTAAAGAAGTGGACAATGTAGCAGTAGTCAGTCTTCCCCACCACAGTCTTTCCCCCCAGGTGTCAGTAGGAGGAAGGGATACTCATCACTTTCAGACCTCATTGCTCTTTGTACAACTGTAAATTGCTGCTGTGATTTTTTTTTTTTTTTTTTGTGGAGGCTTTAGGTGATGTGTCCAGAAAACCAAGGCATGTTCTTTTGACAACAGCAGTTCCCCTCCTGTAAATTGATTTCACAGTTGCCCTCAACACCTGTACTTTCCTACATTGTCTGTAATAGTAACAACAGTGTACCCAAACGGCAAGAAACAACCTCAATATCCTTATGTGATTAGTGAAAGTATGTAGCCACGATTTAATGGAACACTATAGAACTTAGAGAAATGAAAGCGGGGGAGGGGAGAGGGAGTGAAAGGGAGAGAGGGAGGGGGAAGGAAGGAGGGAGGGAGGGAGGGAGAGGAGAGTGGGAGAGAATGACAGAGACAGTGATTAGATGTGCTGTGTGTTGCTGTTAGGGGAATATATTCAATATATAGTAAGAGAAAAAAGTAAGCTATAAAATAGTAATATGGTATTACCACATTTATAAAACAAAAGGAAACAGAAAAGAAAAATCTTCTTATCCTTTAACTGCCCTGAACATTTCTGGAAAGAGCTGCAAAAGAAACACAACAAGTAAAACAGCAGTAACCACCCTGCTGATAGTGATCGGCTCTGGGATCTGACATTAACGTTCAGAGGAGGAGGAGGGGTCTTTCATGTTTCAGTATCCGCCCTTCTGTGTTAATTCAATTTCCTTTTTTATACCAAGCATGTGGATATCTTTAGCGATAGTAAAACTAATAAAAAGTCCTCCATCCTTTCTCAATCGTTCTCTAATAATGCCCTAATCCTTCCCCATATTTGGTTCTAGAATTCTAGTTTTTTAAGAATCTAAATAAATACTTGTAGTTTTTTTAATTGACCAAGGTTTCCATAGCCTTCAGATATACTTATTTCTTTTCTTTTCTCTTTTTAACTGATTTCTTAAGAAGTGATTACGTTTTGACTGACCCATCTTGACGGCTCCCCGGACTCAACACGGCAGGGTTGGTGGGGCTGTGAGAACACCCGGCTCATTCCCTGGTGGGAGAATCCATGCTGTGGGTTCTCAGTTGAGAGCAACGGTCGTGAAAGTGTACTCTGAGTCAGATGAGGTGGGTTTGACTTGGCTCTACCAACTGCTAGAGATATGCCGTTGGGCAGATTATTTAGTCTCTTTCAACCTCTGTTCTGCATCTGTGAAATGGGGCTGTTAATTATATCTCAATAAAGCTGGAAAAAAATACCAACCGCATTGGGTTATATGAATGACAAGGCATACTACTTACAAAACACTTAGAAGGGACCCCGGAACGTAGTCTTAATCACATCAGATATTATTTTTTCATTTTATGTTTACAGGCAAGTCCACCTCACCTCTACGTTTCAGTTTTCTTACCTTTAAGATGGTTGGATAGAATAAAATGGAACAACTTTTCCAGTTCAAAATTTGATATTTAAAATTTGCATTTCTGGTACACTCTTTTTTTAAAAATTTTATTTATTATTTATAAATTTACTTATTTATTTTTGGCTGTGTTGGGTCTTCGTTGCTGCACGTGGGCTTTCTCTAGTTGCAGCAAGTGGGGGCTACTCTTGTTGCGGAGCCTGGGCTCTAGGCGCGCGGGCTTCAGTAGTTGTGACACGCGGGCTTAGTTCCTCTGTGGCATGTGGGAATCTTCCCGGACCGGGGATCGAAACCATGTTCAATCCCTGCAGTGGCAGGTGGATTCTTAACCACTGCACTACCAGGGAAGTCCTTCTGGTGCACTCTTTATTAAGTCCTACATGGCTTAAGGTTGTATACAGTTGTTGTGGTGTTTGACAGTAAATTTACTGACTTGATTTTTTTTTTTTTTTTTTTTTTTTTGCGGTACGCGGGTCTCTCACTGCTGTGGCCTCTCCCGTTGCGGAGCACAGGCTCTGGACGCGCAGGCTCAGCAGCCATGGCTCACGGGCCCAGCTGCTCCGCGGCACGTGGGATCTTCCCGGACCAGGGCACAAACCTGTGTCCCCTGCATCGGCAGGCGGGCTCTCAAACACTGCGCCACCAGGGAAGCCCTACTGACTTGATTTTTTGATCAAGTGTCTTTGGCTAGCTTAAGTGATGGCACATTACATGATTTATGGGGTTTTTTTTTCACTGATAAAAATCATACATGCTCTGTACTTAGTCGTGTCAAGAATTTGTTGTGCTGAGGACCAAGAATGGAAAGAAGACATAATGTCCACCTCTGAGAAGTGTGTCTACCTCTGCCATATGACTTGTAGAATTTGGGGTCAGGGGCTGCCCATAAAATGGACTATGTCAGTGAACATGTTATTGACTGAGAAGGTGGTCGGAGGAAAATTGTGAGTGATTTGCTATTCTTTCGAGGGGCCCTAGAGCTTAAGATGGGAAATTGCCCTTCCCTGAGTCAACACTTTCTCTACCTTTCTGGTCTCTAAGTTTTGCCTTTGTGTTTGACTGAGATCCTCTGAATTTAACTTTCCTAACTGAAAAGAGCCAACCCTGGAGGCGGATGGATGCTGTGGACAGATGTATCCCTTGAGAGACATGACCCTTGAAATGGCCGGGGAGCCTGATGAGTTGAACGAGGGCTGTGTTTGGGTCTGGTGTTGAGGATGGAGAGGAGGCTGCCCCCTGGCTTGGCTTATTCATCTCACTCAACTCTCACAGATACCCTGGAAGCTGGGCATTTATCCATGAAGAGTGGAGGCTTAGAGGGGTTCATTTACTTACCTAAAGTTGGAAAGTCACAGAGCCTGGATTGGATGGAGTCCAGGTCTCACCTGCTGAACTCATATTTTTTTTTTCTCTCCCTCTGGTCTCCTTGGTTAACTTCTTTATTTCAAGAACCCAGAATAGGTACTTAATCTCTTCCCCTGGTGTCATTAATTTCTGTTGTTGGTTACAAAGGGGATTAGACTTGAGAGTGAGTTTGGAAAAGGAGCTCAGGGTCATGGGGCAGGGGGGAGGGGAGATGTGTATTTCCTGGTGGGTCAGTTGGGATGCACAGGCAAGGAGGATGACTGTGATCTGGGGCTTAGGTGCCCTGCTTCTGATTCTGTCTCACTTGCCTTGCTGTGCTTTGGGTAAGTAACTAAGTCTCAGTTTTCTCATATGTAAAAGGAAATTATATTACCTGTCTAGCAGGGTTTATGTGAAAAGTAAATGGCAAAAGCCTATAAAAGGCCCCATGTAGTTTTTGGCCGAAGGCACATGCCCCTACTCTGCTTAATAAACCTTCAATGGCAGCAATAACTGTGAGGTCCAGCCCTTGGAAGAGAAACCTTCTGGAATGTCTTTGGGGCCTATTCCTATTAGCATTTTTACAAGGTTATCTTTGCATGGAAATAGATTTAAAATGGCACGTTGGAAAGCACACTTCTCCAAATTTGGCCCCCTTTCCAGCTACAGGTAGAACGCAGAGAGCTGCTTAGGGCTTGCCTCCAATTCTTAGTGACATTCTCATAGGAGTTTCCTCTTTGCCACATGGGAACCTGGGCTGTGCTTCTTTTGACAGAGGAGGAAAAAATAAAGAAGTCACATAACATGTGACAGCTATAAAACATCTCTCTGTGATGGCTTACTGCTTGATCTCCAGGTGAGCTTCAAAAAGTTGTCCTTTGAAAGGGAATTATAAATTTCTCCAGAAGAAACTTTTGGACACCTGATTCAAGGGCATTGAGGACAAATCTATTTTAAACTTAACTTAGGAAGCACATTAGTATAGGAAAAAAGAAACTAAATAGGTAGAACCCTTAACCAGGTATTTTCTCTTTGTTTTCTATTTTTTTTCCCCTGTAAAAGGCAAATTCTAAGAAAAAGAGGCCACGATAAAGGCCTGGCTTTAAAACACAGACTTAGAGGGTCTGGGATTGTTACACACTAGGCTAGTAGGACACCTTCTATATTTGAGAAACTATGAAATTAAAATTGATTTCCAAAGAGTGACCTTGAAACCCACTAAGTTTCATATACATTAGAGGAATCTTAAGTTATTTTCAGAATTGTATTCAACCTCAAGTTGACGAAGGTATTCATTTATTAGAATGTATAATTTTCTTAAAATTCTGATTAACCAAAATGTGGTAGTAGCGTCAAACATTTCATTATGACGCTGTTGGAAGGTATGTGTAAAGCTGCATTGTGACGCTGTCTTTCTTAAAAAGTTACTTTTCTGATCACCTCATCCATCCCGAGCACTACCAGGGTCTGGCCAGAAGCATTTGAGAAAGCCCCATGGGCCTCATACCACAAAGCCCATGCTTCGTCCTCTGTGGAGGTGATAGAGAGCCTGACAAATAAATGGAAACTGTAATGTGGTGCCATGTGGCTTCGGAACAGAGAAGCATACCTTTCTCAATGACCCATGAGAGCATTTCTCTGCTTAAGCTGACTAGTATAATTTATGCCCATACCAGAAGTAAACGTGATCAACAAACAACTATATTTTACTTACACACTTTAAGAAAATGACAAGTATGCAAATAAAGATGTTTTGTTCATCACAGTCATCTGAAGGTTTGGCACTTGGAAACCTCAGCTTGCCATTTAGATTACTGTTTCCAGAGCAGTTCTTGTCCATGAATGTACTGAATGAATAAACGAGTGAAGGACGGAAAGAATACAGACATTAGATTATGCAGAAACCTCATTTCTCAGTGCTTACATAGACAAAGTGTTACTCTAATTTTGAATCTAGCAAATGCTCCTTTGCTTAAGCCTCTGATGTATGGAACTATTTTTTTCCCCCAAACCAGCCTCCCATATTTGTTCACACATTTTTGTGGTATAATCTCTTTTACATAATCATGTCACTGCCCCCCACCTCAACTCCTTCCCCCACTTTTGAGGAGAGAATACAACATCACCACAATAAATATTTCTTCATTATTAGGCAGATTTGGAAAGGAGTTTTAGAAAATACTAGTTAATGAAATTTTCAGCAGAGGCTGTCTGTAGGCACAAAAAGCATGATTAAATTTTAATTAAAATATACTTAATGAAATCTTATTGGCTGGAAGTAAATGGAAAAAGTTATTAACCCTCTTTAACTGATTTCACCAAGCTTTTAGATGCCTTGCCTGTAGGGGACTGCCTGGCACATATAAAGCCTGTCTATAGGGATGGATCTTATTTCCGGAGCAGCCATGGTTCACTGCTGGCTTCTGGCGCCATATTGGCATATGGCATTCAGCCTTCTTTTTCACTTTCCCAACAAGTAATCTGCATGCAAATAAACAAAATTATAAGACAAAAAGCTACATTCTTTGAATTTTATTTTTACCTATGCAGCAAGACGTATTGGAAAAAGAGCCTTGAAGCCTTCTCTCTTTCCCACTCTAAGTCTTTTTTGACAAACTCTTCCTTTTCATCTAGAATGCCCATCTTCCCAATGTCTTTCCATATTTTAACCGTTTTTTAAAAGGTCATTTATTTCCTTTGGTTTCACTGCCCTTAGGGCTTGTTGTTGTTTGTGGAAGTGGAAAGACAGCACGAGGAGGCACAGCTGCTTCTTTGTTGTAGTCTTTTTTACTCATAAGAAGGCACGTGTCCTTTCTGCTCATATTCTGTTGGCTAGAACTCAACCATCAGTTCATTCCTAATTCCAAGGAATGTGAAGAGACATGGTTCAACCAAGTACCCAGGAAGGAGGGGAAACAGATTCTGGTGACCAGCCAGCATCCCTGCCACAAGAGACTCTTCTAGGCGAAGGTGTGCAAGTGGTTGGCCAGTGAGCCACCTTGGCCTTGCTGATGTATTTCCTTTGGCCAACACAGTGCTTGTAGAAGTTTTAAATTGTATCAAACACCAAAAGATCAGGAGATTTTATATAAATATCTGGCCTCTTGGCTTCTCTTGAAAAATGTGACTCTCTGGCAGTGTTTACTTCTATTCTTGCTTCATTTTTGTTTAGAGTTCAGTGGGGGGCTCTGCCTTTTGAGTGGGCATGCACTCTTTTGTTTGCCATAGCATTCCCTGTTGTCTCTCAAGAAAGCCAAGCATCGGTTGCCCTTATCATCTTATACCAGACCTGCTTCTCTAATTCCTTCATGACTCCAAGATTGGAAACCAGAACACTGATACACAGTCCCAGTCTCTGTCTCTCTTTCTCTCTCTCTATCTCTCTTCTATCATG
Source organism: Delphinapterus leucas (assembly GCF_059928025.1). Taxonomy (NCBI): domain Eukaryota; kingdom Metazoa; phylum Chordata; class Mammalia; order Artiodactyla; family Monodontidae; genus Delphinapterus; species Delphinapterus leucas. The sequence goes on from NC_143136.1 coordinate 10,309,614, forward strand.
TATTTATTTATCTATCTATCTATCTATCATCTATCCGTATCTCTCTATTTTTCTCTCTTTCTCTATCTCATTATACCAGATGGATTATAGGAGACACTCACCTATAACGTAGATAGGTCTAAGAAATAATATTCTGTTTGGTTAGGGATGGTTTCAGTGAGTTTATAGAATTGCAATTACTGGGATTTTTTGGTTTTTTTTTTGCGGTACGCGGGCCTTTCACTGTTGCGGCCTCTCCCGTCGCGGAGCACAGGCTCCGGACGCGCAGGCTCAGCGGCCATGGCTCACGGGCCCAGCCGCTCCGCGGCATGTGGGATCTTCCCGGACCGGGGCACGAACCTGTGTCCCCTGCATCGGCAGGCGGACTCTCAACCACTGCGCCACCAGAGAAGCCCCGCAATTACTGTTGAGAGGAAGGAAGAAAGGGAGGGAGAAGGGGGAGGAAGAGAAATGAAGGGAACAGTGAAGGGAATGCATTCTATGATTTTGGGAAAAAAAAAAAGAAAAAAAAAAGAAAAAACTCTTCTGGGTCTCTGCATAAAAACCTAGCTGCATTCTGCATAAATATGTTTTATATATTTTATTTATATAAAAGCCTCATTCTATCTAAGATTTGTAATTGGAAATGGGATCTTAATCCTGTAAAACTAGAAGTGGAGAAATATATGTTTCTTTTTGTGATAATTGTTACCAGGACCAATGTATGTCCAGAAGGGAAGTGGTAAAAGAGCTGAGACATAGCAGTGAGCTGAGAGAAAATCCTTCCCTTCGGACTGAAAAGGCTTTTCATGGGGATTTACGAAGCCCTTGCTCTAGAGATGCGACTGATTGGGTAGTGATGGGGTGCTTGTCTTTCTACTTTGCAAAGTCATGGTAGAGAAAGCCAGAGTCCGGAGGTCACCTGGCAGGCCTCACTCACTGAACTCACAGGCAGAAAGACACAACGAAGCCATCTCCATCAGGAGCCAGATTGTGGTGGTGATTAAAAAAGAAGAACACCGGGAACTGAAGCTTGCAGCTGCTTTTGATCCAGGTATGGCCAGAGCTGTGAAGTGAGGGGTGCGTTTAGGCACGCGATACTCAGAGCCAAGGGGAGTTACTGTGAGTTAATCCTCTGAGCCTATAGATGAGGGTAGTAATGACAACTCAGTCTTAAACGCTGTAGCAGCTTGCTGTTTGTTTACTAAGTAAGCCCTGTTTTAAAAACCCGGCGATAGGGGGTAAGGCATCATAATCAAGGTATCCGTGGGTCTAAATATGAAGACAGTGTTTTCTAGTCCTTGCTGTAGATCAGAATCACTATAGAAGTATTTAATAATGCAGACTCCAAGGCTTTATCTCAGACTTGTATGAAAACAGCTCTGCCTAGCTGGCAGGCAGAGGACTCTGAATTTTTATCAAGTGATTATTATACAGCCGGCTTGGTGTGGGTCTGACAATCCACATCTGAGAACCACTGGGTGAAGTGATTTGCTTAAGGATGAATAGCTCATAAATAGCAGATCCAGGTCCAAATCCAACTGCATCTTTTACTGCAGATTGAGTTCATCTACTGGAGCCAGGGTTAAAGTGTTTGATATGTTTGGTAAGGTTTGATAATAATCAAAGACAGCAAAAAAAGAAACTCATTGTTGAGCATCTCCTATGCTAAAACAGTATTCATATATTTTTATTTCATCCTATGCTAACACCGCGAGGTGAGTGTTCTCCATTCACATTTTCCACCTCAGGATACTGAGGCCAGGAGAAGTTCAGTGCCACGTTTATGGCCCCATGGTTTTGTTTACTGGAAGAGTAGAATAAAATTCAAATCCAGGGCTTCCCTGGTGGCGCAGTGGTTGAGAGTCCACCTGCCGATGCAGGGGACACGGGTTCGTGCCCCGGTCCAGGAAGATCCCACATGCCACAGGGAGACTGGGGCCGTGAGCCATGGCCGCTGAGCCTGCGCATCTGGAGCCTGTGCTCCGCAACGGGAGAGGCCACAACAGTGAGAGGCCCGTGTACCGCAAAAAAAAAAAAAAAAAAAATTCAAATCCAGGTCATCAGTAGGGTGACCCTATAACAATGCCATACAAGTATTTCTCTAGATTTGTGCCCTTTAAATCTTAGGTTGAATCATATAAAACATGGTTTAAAATTTTTTATTTATTAAAGTTAATAACTACATTAGTAATGGGAAAAGCAAAATTAAATAGAAGAGTTTCTATTTCATGCCCAAGGAGAACCAAGCTATTGATCTCCCAAGCCATTATCAAAACGTGGTCATCTCCTACCTTGCTTCTCAAAGGATGGGCCAAGGATGCAGTATCAGTGTCACCTGGGAGCTTGCTAGAGAAGCAGACTATTGTCAGGTGCCACCCCACACATGTTGACCCAGCATCTGCGTCATAACGAAATCCCCAGTGATGCCTATGCACATGAAGTTTGAGAAATACTGAACAGTTGCTGGAAACCAGATATCTTATGGAGAAATAAACAGGCTCGTCGTCTTGTCCCTGCCAGTGCAAATGTGAGAAGTGATGGTTGACAGAGCAGAAGCCTGGAGTTAAGCCCAGGAGATGGTTTGTAGGTCATACTAAGGGTACTGATATAGAAAATAAAAAATTTGATTTGATTGCTTTTGTCGAGCTGTAAGCATATTTATTTAACTTATAATGTCAGGGTTGAAGAGCTAGAATTGGATCCATTTACCTTGGAACATAAAAAAAAAACATACAGCAGAGTACTTCTTATGTATGAGTGCATAACCAATGCCTTTTGATTGTGAAGAGGTTTATTGTTGAAGTTCTGCTGGGAGAATCTATAAACTGAATTTAAGAGACTTGTCAGGACACAGGATCTATTTAACTGAAATAAGGTTTTTTGACCATGATTATTGTTTCTCTATTACTTATATCCCTTTCCTGATGACTCTTAGGCAGAATATAATGAACACTTTGAGATGCTAAAAGGCCATATTAATCATCTCTTATTACAGTTGTTAGGATCTTGGTATTTTTTGGTAGTTATGCAAGCAACCAAAATCACTTATTAGCAATATTTATTGCTTTAGGCAATAATTTTTAATTTGTTTTTATGAGGAACATCCCCAGAGTGTGGCTTGCAGAAGAATCAGAGCAGTGGAATTAACTTCGGCAAATAGTTTTGTATATACTTGTATTTTTGGTCTGAGTAAGAAAAATCTACATTTCACCCAAAGCACACAGGATCTATTTCGGCATCAGCCTGATAATGAGACAGTAATTGGTGTGTAAGCCGTTCATTCTCAAAGTTTTCTCATGGGGCATAATTTGTCTCTTATTTGTCAGGGATGGGTTCTGGGAAACAACACTCCCTTTCATGATGGGCAGAGCAAATGTTCTAAAACATTATCATAGCTGGGATTAATGGTCCACTATGGATTTATGTCAAGAATGTTAATGATTTGTTTATGAATAAGTGGGCCTGTCACATGGTGAAACAGTAGCCTGCAGAATTGCTGAATGGACAGTTTGCTTGCAGAGGATTCTTGGAGGAAATAAATACTCTTGCCAGGCCTTTTGCTTCTCTTAAATCGCTGCTGTGAATTGACTTTGGGATTTGAAATGGTGGCATTTACCTTACAAAATCCTGGGCTCGCTATTACCGATCTTGTGACTAAATTTTCTTGATATAGCACGAACAAAGAATATCTTTTCAGGATTGAAAATAATTTGTTTCTGGTAAAACACTGTGAGAAAATAATGATTTAATTAAAACTCTAATTGAGTAAAATCTCTCCATCCCCCTGTCACCAGATTGCATGTTCTTTTTTGAAAAGCATGTCAGTCTGTGGAAGACATGAATTTGCAGTAGATTTTAATTGGTAGATGAAAGTCAATTATTGCCAGGCAGAGTTTAGGAAATGAAAAGCAAATGAAGATTATATGATGATTCATACACACACATATAGATTGACATAAAAATATGTGTGTGCGTGTATGTGTATGTGTATGGTATGTATGTGTGATGGGTGTGTGTGTCAGTGGCTGGCTTGCGGTGTAAATGTTTATGATGTAATTTAATGATGTGTATGTTAGTCACTTTTTAAACATCCACCTTTTTATGAATGATGATGTTGGCTTTCTCTTAAGAAGAAGTTTATACAACTGTTATTCTATTTATGTAAAGAAGATACATTTCTTCTTTTTGCTTTGGGATAGAACTGGTATAGTCAAATTTCTCTTGACTTGTGTTCAGAGGGTCTTAATAACTTAAATAAGGTAACTTTATAAACTTCTGATTGCAATCTGGGGAGTTTCATACCATAAGTGTGACCTAAAAGATATTAACATCTAGGATCCTATATAATAAAAAATGTATAATATTTGTTTAATGAAAGTGACATCTGCATTTACTAGCCAGAGAGTACCCATCAGCTTAACTTGCTTCATCCTTACAGCAGTCCTGGTTTTTCTGTGGTTATAAAGCCATGGAGTCAAGTCTCAAGGCAGGATTATTTGAGTCCAGATCTCATGTTATTTCTGTTGTATTGTGTCACAGGATCAAAATCCATGTAACCTCTCTCCTCGTGTCCCTCTTTCCCCTCTGTACTGCTGTCATGACTGTCATGGACAAACTTACCAAATGCTGTTGAAACAAACTTGTAGGCACTGATGGGCTTCCAGGGATCAGAGAACTCCTTGACACAAAGTGAAAATTTTGTGTAAATCTTGTGCTCGTTGGCACAAGTCTAGTTTATCTGATTCTTTAAGTGGTCCGTGATTTCCCCAAAGGTCATTTTTCCTTATACCAAATCATTAACTTAGTGCATGTCTCATCATACTGGAGTGGATGAACATGTGCCGTTTCTCATCATCATCGTTATTATATTTGTATAGTAAACATGATTCTGAAGTTAAGAAACTGATCTTCCTAAGTACTCACTTGTAAGTTGCTCTCATTCCTCTCTAGTAATTTACACTCTATGTAAATTATACTCCACCCCTAACTGGCAGCCTTGGCAATCAGCAACAGATATATAGCCTTGACGTCTTCTGACCGTTGTAAAGTTCATCATCTTAGAAGGGACCGAGTATGGGCAAGTGTGTATCGATCAGGGCTCTTCTAGAATTAAGAGAAGAACATGTATGATTTGTCAAATTTTCAGCTTTATTAAATTCCATTTTAATACTGTAATGGACCTCAATACAGTCTATTATCATGAGGCACATGGTTGGATTTGGAATGGAGTTGTTAGCAGAGACATATTAAACAAATCCAAAGGGTATGTGTTGAGCATCCACGGTAAACAGGCATTATTTTCCATGCTTGGGGATGAGAAGATGTATGAGGCTTGGGCGGGATGCTCAGGCAGCTGGGTACATCCATCCATGTGTGGATTGCGAATAGGGTTCACCTGTGTGCAGGCTTCTTCATATTCCACTGCTCACATTTGCATCCGTTGAATGTTAGCAGGTTAAACACTTCAAGGGAAGAACCCTTCACTAGAAATGCTAAATTATAGTGGTATAGCACAGTATCTCTGGTATAGAAAGCATATGTACGTATATGATTTATTTCTACTATATTCATATATCTTAGATTTGGGATTTCCTTCCCCCATCCCTTCCACAGGTGTGATTATAATAAAACTGATTCTGCAGAGAGCTACCAACCCATCGCATTACCTTGTGGCCCTACATTCTTTATCAGGAATTTTTCACCTGGCCCTATCAACCTCAAGGTCTGTCATCCTCTAAGACACTGGCTCTCAAGTATTGGTGTTCATTAGAATCAACAGGAGCTTTTGTTAAAAGTGGAGATGGGGCTTCCCTGGTGGCGCAGTGGTTGAGAGTCCGCCTGCCGATGGAGGGGACGTGGGTTCGTGCCCCGGTCCGGGAAGATCGCACATGCCGCAGAGCGGCTGGGCCCGTGAGCCATGGCCGCTGAGCCTGCACATCCGAAGCCTGTGCTCCGCAACGGGAGAGGCCACAACAGTGAGAGGCCCGCGTACCGCCAAAAAAAAAAAAAAAAAAAGTGGAGATGCCTTGCTCCTACTCAGAAGTCTTCTGCTGTAACCGGCATCCCAAAGGATGCTGATGTAGAATAGGCTCTTTAATGGCGTTTATAGAGGGATGATCAACAAACCTCTGAAACTGTTTTCTAGTTTTGGATTCTGTCACTTTTCTGGGGACAGGATCCAAAGTTTTATTTAGATTTTCAAAGGGGTCTGAAATCCAAAAAGAGTTTATGAGCCATTGTTCTTGTAACTGAAATGAAGGACATTAATTGTAACCATACACTTGTTACCTTTTGAGCTTGGGAGGTAAATGGATTGAATTCATAGACAGTGTGATGAAATCATATTCTAATGGGAAAACTATTCGAATAAACCACTTTTACTTTCAAACTAAAAAATGGACTACTTTGGGAGTACGATTTTAGGTACTTTGCCAATAGCACTTAAAACATAATAGTTAATGGCCAGGTGACATTTACAGAAAGATTAAGCTGGTGTTATAGATGCAGAAGTACATTACTTATACCTTACCTGAGGTGGATTGTGCAGACACCTTATGTTCTTTTAGTAGAACAGGCAACCTGAAAACCCTTTCAGACAATTAGTCATCCCATCCCAATACCCCTGGAAGTTTTGCGCTCATGGCAAACACCTCATTCATTTTCATAGGGATAAAGTGGTAAGAAGGCATTAATAACTCAGAGCAGACATGGTGTTGGTATAGATGAAATAATCATGTTATCAAAGTAATTGACTCGAATTCTAAGAAAAATTCCACTCTGAGGTTCAAAGAGAGAAGCAAATAAAAGCCAAATTGATGCCTACCGTGGATTCATAGCTTCATCAGTTTTCTAAAACTTCTTGGTAATAAGGACTTTTTGCAGAGTAGTGATAAGAACCTCATATTCTTCAGACATGTTTTCTGTGCTTCCAGACAGTCAAATTAATAGGTAGTTTTTCTTTAGGGATTAGGTGCACTTTTCTCTTTAAGAAATATTTGACAGTTGTTCCTTGGAGTTGTCAGGGTGCTCTCTGTGCGTGAAGTTACAAATAATTTAACTACCAGCTTCCCTTCGATGTCTCTTCATGTAATAGCAGGTGGCAGAGAGGAAGCACAGGCCTGAAAATACTGTGGGAGCTGTACTAATATGGCTTTGGCTGGTTAAGACAGAAAAGATCTTTCATCTTCAGAGTCAGGAAAAAAATGCTATTGAAGCAAACATGAATATGGTTTATCTTCAGGGAAATGCAAATCAAAACTCTGAGATACCTACCACCTAACACCCGTTAGGCTGGCTACTATCAAAAAGAAAAGGAGAGGGGCTTCCCTGGTGGCGCAGTGGTTGAGAGTCCGCCTGCCGATGCAGGGGACTCGGGTTCATGCCCCGGTCCGGGAAGATTCCACATGCCATGGAGCACCTGGGCCCGTGAGCCATGGCCGCTGAGCCTGCGCATCCGGAGCCTGTGCTCCGTGACGGGGGAGGCCACAACAGTGAGAGGCCCGCGTACCACAAAAAAAAAAAATTAAAAATAGGATTACCATATTATCCGGCAATTCCACTTCTGGGTTCATACCCAAAAGAATGAAAGGGGAGTCTTTTTTTTTTTTTCTTAACTTCTTTACTGGAGTATAATTGCTTTACAGTGGTGTGTTAGTTTCTGCTGTATAACAAAGTGAATCAGCTATACGTATACATATATCCCCATATCTCCTCCCTCTTGTGTCTCCCTCCCACCCTCCCTCTCCCACCCCTCTAGGTCGTCAAAAAGCCCCGAGCGGATCACCCTGTGCTATGCGGCTGCTTCCCACTAGCTATCTATTTTACATTTGGTAGTGTATATATGTCCATGCTACTCTCTCACTTTGTTCCAGCTTACCCTTCGCCCTCCCCATATCCTCAAGTCCATTCTCTAGCAGGTCTGCGTTTTTATTCCCATCCTGCCCCTAGGTTCTTCAGAACCTGTTTTTTTTTTTTAGATTCCATATATATGTGTTAGCATACGGTATTTGTTTTTCTCTTTCTGACTTACCTCACTCTGTATGACAGACTCTAGGTCCATCCACCTCACTACAAATAACTCAATTTTGTTTCTTTTTATGGCTGAGTGATACTCCATTGTATATATGTGCCACATCTTCTTTATCCATTCATCCGATGATGGACACTTAGGTTGTTTCCATCTCCTGGCTATTGTAAATAGAGCTGCAATGAACATTGTGGTACATGACTCTTTTTGAATTATGGTTTTCTCAGGGTATATGCCCAGTAGTGGGATTGCTGGGTTGTATGGTAGTTCTATTTTTAGTTTTTTAAGGAACCTCCATACTGTTCTCCATAGTGGCTGTATCAATTTACATTCCCACCAACAGTGCAAGAGGGTTCCCTTTTCTCCACACCCTCTCCAGCATTTATTGTTTGTAGATTTTTTGATGATGGCCATTCTGACTGGTGTGAGGTGATACCTCATTGTAGTTTTGATTTGCATTTCTCTAATGATTAGTGATGTTGAGTATCCTTTCATGTGTTTGTTGGCAATCTGTATATCTTCTTTGGAGAAATGTCTATTTAGGTCTTCTGCCCATTTTTGGATTGGGTTGTTTGGTTTTTTTTGATATTGAGCTGCATGAGCCACTTGTAAATTTTGGAGATTAATCCTTTGTCAGTTGCTTCATTTGCAAATATTTTCTCCCATTCTGAGGGTTGTCTTTTCATCTTGTTTATGGTTTCCTTTATTGTGCAAAAGCTTTTAAGTTTCATTAGGTCCCATTTGTTTATTTGTGTTTTTATTTCCATTTCTGTAAAAGGTGGGTCAAGAAGGATCTTGCTGTGATTCATGTCACAGAGTGTTCTGCCTGTCTGAGAGTCTTATAGATATTTGTGCACCCATTTTTGTTGCAGTATAGTTTACAGTACCTAAAATGTCGAAGCAACCCAAGTGTCCATCGATGGATGTGGGGATAAACCAAATGTGGCAAATACATATGGAATGTCATTCAGCGTTAAACAGGAAGGAAATTCTGACACATGGTACAATAGGGACGGACTTTGAGGACATTCTATGAGGTGACGTAAGTCAGTTACAAAAAGACAAATACTGTATGATTCCACTTAACGTGAGGTGCTTGGAGTAGTTGAAATCATAGAGACAGAAAGTAGAAATGTGTTTGCTAGAGGCTGGGGAGAGGGAAAAATGGGGGAGTTATTGTTTAATGGGTACAGAGTTTCAGTTTTGCAGGATGGAGACAGTTCTTCAGACGGATGGTGGTGGTGGTTACACAGCAACGTGAATGTACTTAACAGCACTGAACTGAACGTGGCTAAGAGAGTACATTTTATGTCACTATATGTGTCTTTTACCACAATTAAAAAAATTGGAGAAAAAAATGATTTAAAGATGTTTTTACAGAACTAAAAAATGTCTTTCTTAGTTGTCTGTCTCTTGTGGACCGGAGACACCTTTAATTTTTTTATTTTGTTGTTAAAAATTTTTTTAAATTGAAGTATAGCTGATTTACAATATTGTGTTAGTTTCAGGTGTACAGCAAAGTGATTCCCATATACATATATATATATATATATATACACACACACACACACACACAATACACACACACACATATATATTCTTTTTTCAGATTCTTTTCCATTGTAGGTTATTACAAGATATTGAATATAGTTCCCTGTGCTATACAGTAGGTTCTTGTTGTCTACCTGCTTTATATGTAGTAGTGTGTGTCTGCTAATCCCAGACTCCTAATTGTTCCCTCCCGCACCCTTTTCCCTTTGGTAACCATAAGACTGTCATACTAAGTGAAGTAAGTCGGACAAAGACAAATATCATATGATATCACTTATTTTTGGAATCTAAAAAAATGATACAAATGGACTTATTCACAAAACAGAAACAGACTCACAGACATGGAAAACAACAATCTTACCGCGACTCCTTTTAAATGAGAATGAAGAGTGGGGCGACTCGGGCCAGGCTGAGGCCTGCCGATGGAGACGCCTCAGTGAGCATTCAACACAGGGAAATAGCCCATTTATTTAACAAATATTTGTTCATTGTCCCTCTATGCTGGGTGTTGGCAAAGGTGTGGAGGATGGAGTAGAGCTCAAAACAAGATTTATCTTTTTCTCTTTGAACCTGATGGTTCTACCAGGTTAAGGATACTTTTTTGTCCAAATAATTGAAATAGTCTAAACTTTTTTGTTTTGTTGGGTTTTGTTTTGCTTTATTTTGTTTTGTTTTTGGTTTGACAGCAATGGTATTTTTATAGTAAGAAATTTATTTCATGGTATAGAAAGGTATGAAAAAGAAAGCAAAATTCATTAAAACGCTGCTGTTAATGCTCTGGGGTCTATGCTACATTCCGTTTTCTATATGTACATATATATAGGCACACGCATGTGCTTACAATACAGGAAACAAGTGATGCATTCTGCTTCGTGACCCACCCACTCATTTGGCATAGTATCATGGAATTATGTCAAATGATATAATTCCACGATAATACAAGTTTTATGTTTGTCTTTTTAACAGCTAGGAAGAAATTTAAGAGCTTGTTAGATGTTTCAGTAAACATCATGCCATTCTAATGGTGGAAGTAAATTAATTCATGAAAGGAGCAATGTGGTTGAAAGTCCTGGCAGAATGGAAGCTGCGTGATGGGCACTGGAGCTCAGGCTGGTGGCAGAGGCAGTGGCAACTGATAGACATGGGAAGTGTGGGGCCAGGAGAACATCTAGCAGAGGCCTTGTGTTCTTCTTAGATGCTGAGCCTGTCAGAGTCTGGTTCTGAGTTGTTGATTCATCCCACAAGCACGCCTTCAGTGCTTACCATGTGCTAAAATGTATGCTGGTTTCTGGTGATACTGGATTGAAAAGACTTTTTCCCTTTCTCAGAGGAGCTGCTGGCGGAGTGGGGGAGGCAGATACAGTCACTCACAGACATGCTACAGTGAGATATACAACAGATAGAGATTTGGACCAGCTTCTCAACAGATACCGTTATAACATCTATATGTACGGGCCCCATACAGATGTTAGTTCAACCATCAATTATTTTCTCAGAGACTGTTTGGTAAAAAGAAAGAAAAAACAAACCCAAGCTTTGGGATACACTTCCTGGGAACAGCTCTCCATATGTCTTCACTTGATTGGCCCCAGTAAAGAAGGGAGGGGCAGGCTGATTTTCTTATTTGAGAAGGAATTATAATAGTTTCATAGATGGCCAGGGCCTCTGTTCCCACTGGACCCAGCATAAGTTGGGGGAGTGAAGCAGCAGAGTTACCACTCAGTTCAGTAGCTTCACAAATGAATCAGTTCCCTTCTCCAAGTTCTCCCTAGTGGTGGAATCTGTGCCTCCTGCAGCACGAGTTTCAAGTTGACTTCCTCAAAGTGTTGATGATAGAAATTATATTTGGGTGTATGTGTGTGTATAGCATAGGTAGGAACATTTTGTTACTCGATTGCAAAATTAAATTTGATTATCACATGTGTTTCATTATACAGGCAAGCTCTGATTTGCAAAATACTAAAATACTGTTGATTTTCTTTGATAGAAAGATATCCTTATTTTTTGCATTAATTATTTTAATTTGATATCTCCTATTTATCTTAAAGAGATATAGTCCATGGTACGTTAAGCAGCGTCTTTCCAGCTCAGTCATGGAGAAAGTTTATAGATTTCATAAATTCAAAACTTCCTGTGGAAGCATACCCTAATTAACCTCAGTTGTACTTTATTTTATTATCTGTGTCTTTGTTATTTGAAAAAATTAATTTCATTGTTTTATAGTCAACCACAAAAATGTGTATTTATTAAAAGTCAACCATGAGCCTGGCAGTGTTCTAGGTACCAGAACAATGGTACCAATACAACTGTGATGGAAAACAAGAGAGTTCTTGCTTTCCAGGGGCTGCTATTACCATGGTGGGAGACGTACAGTATACCAACAAAAAATGAAAATGTAAAATAACATAGTACAGTAATATAATATAACCTAACATTAGGCAGTGTTGGTACTGCATAGAAGAGAAAATGTAGGTAATGTGATACTTAGCTCAGGAAGAGATGGGAGGCCTCTCTGAGAAGGTGCTCTTTGAAACTTGAGTAATGAAAAGGCGGTAGTCTCATGAATATTTGGGGGAGGTACATTGCAGGCGGAAGGGACAGAACCTGCAAGGGCTTTGGGTTGGGAACGACCTTGGTCACAGTGTCTAGCACATTGTGAGGGGACAGGACAGAAGAGGACAAAGAGGTTGGAAAAGTAGTCAGGAGTTAGACCTTGTGTGCTGTGGCAGGCAGTTTGGAATTTCATCCCATGCGTGATGGGAAGCTGGTGATGGACCTTAAACAGCAAGCTGACAGATGATCTATTTTTGCAGAAAGAACGTGTCTGATTGTTGTTTTGGAGGATGGGTTGTAGCAAACAAAAGTGGAGGCGGGGAGGCCAGTTATGAAGCTGCTATTACTAAATCTAGAGAAGAGATGATGCTCTATCAGGGGGAGATGGTGAGCAATGGTTGGATTTGGGATCTATTTTGAGTATAGATACAATAGAATTATCAATAGATAAGGAGTAGACTCTTGGAGACAGAGAGAACTCAAGAGTGTCTCCTAGGGTTTTAGCTTAAACAAAGAGGCGAATTCACTGAGTTGGGAGGGAGGAGATGGTGTCAAGTTTCTCTTTGGGGAAAGAACTGTGTATTCTGTTTTGGCCATATTAATTTCGAGATACTCGTTCAGACACCAAAGATGCTGAGAAGGCAAGTGTATATACAAATCTAGATCACAGGGGAGAGGTCTTGTCTAGGCATATATGTTTGAGAGTTATTGGAATATAGCTGGGGTTTCAAACCATAGCGCAGGGTGAGATTACCCGAGAGAGATTCTGGACAGAGAGATGGTCTGAGAACAGAGCTCCTTTGCTGGATTCTCCTAAGCTAGACCCTGAAATGTTGTGCCACCATATCGACTGCTGCCGAGGACAGACGCTGAGAACAGATTATTGTCTTACACTCTGTGAACGTTTGAAAGCTGTTTATGCTGCATAAATAATTCCCTAATAAATTATGAAATTTTCAGGCAAAAACCTCATGTGTCTTATTTTTGTATCTTCCTAGTACCATGGGAAGGATAATAAATTTGGAGAGGATTTGTGCCTATAGTTTCCAAAAAATGTTTGTTTGAAAAGTTGAGATTGCTTTCTTAGCGTGCCAACATTTTATAGCCTCCTATTACTTTAAACCTGAAAGCTATCAGGATTTTTATTTGTCATAGGTTGGATTTGCATCAAGAACTCAGAAAAATTTCCTTTCAGCTGTTCAGTGCTACCACCACTTTATAACCTTGGCTTTTGAGCCAGAATACTAAATGTTGAATTGATTGAGTTTTTCAGAGTTTTCTTTTTGTTTTTTTAATAAAAGAAGGAAATGAATTTGAAATGGTAGTACAACAGTCATAAAAGGAAAAATGATTCAGTAAATATCAGTATTTCATTATTTGAAGAATTACAAAGAAAATGTATAGCTTAGGCTGTAGGCAAGGCATTGGTGTCCTCATACTCCCACTTTATGAATCTCAGAAATAAAGGCAAGATGAATTATATTAGCTGTGCTCTGTTATGATAAGAAATTTTTAGTTTGTCATGGTACTGGGCTGTAACTGTTTACCATTCAACACAATGTATTTAACATTAAATATACCTTGTTTCTATAATTTAATTATATTTATTTGACATGTATAACAGCAAATTTTGTTTCATCTGCTCCTAAAAAAAGAAACATGATTTATACTGTACAGTTACATAAGATAGGTTAAAGCATAACTCCTAATTACTGTCGTTAAGTGGTGCCACATTCTTATCATGTATCTTTTTTTTGTTTGTATATCCTTGGATTCTTAATTTTGGTGCTTCTCTCAGTTTGCATCTTTTGGTACATTTATAAGAAAAGAAGGAAATGTCGATGCAATATATTCTAAGCACTCGCGATCTATATAAATGACCTCTTGAATGGATTCTTCGTTGTTTTTATCAAAATTCTATATTGCTCTGGCTGAAAATAGAAGAAGACATAATCCTGGGGCTATTCATTACAACACTGTGTTAGCAAAAGCCTGGAAATATCTCAAATCCATAAGGAGGGGACCAGTTTAATAAACTATGGAATACCCGTGCTCTGAATACTATTCAGTTATGAAAAGAAATTAAAAATTATCTCTAGTACATATTGCTAAGCTAAAAAAAAACACCAATGTGGGGAAGATTGTGTATAGTATCCTATTGTTTAAGGAAGGAATGGAGAAATATGAATATATGTGTGTATATGTATGTATAGCATGTATGTGTTATATATATGTACATGTTGTGTGTGTACAACAAACAAAACCAAATTCTTTGTATAAACCAAAGAACTAAAAAAATCGGGTTACTACAGAGGAAGGAGGGACAGGATAGAGGGGCCAGGGATAGAAACTAGAATTTTCTAAATATAGAAAAAATTTGCAAAACTATGTAAATATTTTACATAATTAAAGGTAAAATTAAAGCAGAGTAAAATGTGTACTTTCTAAAAACTGAAGGCAAAATTTAAACAATGAGGCAACTTTGTATCAAGTTGGTGATTTAACTTCATGGAGAAGAATTATGTCAAATGACTAAAACACTTTCATCTGTTTGTCCCTTACTAGTGAGATATAACCAAAAAAAAAAAATCAGCAAAGATATATTGAAATGTTTTTATTAATCATTTGTTTTACTCATCTTTTTGTAGTAATTATATTGGCATTGTTATTCTGAGCTGATTCCATGTATATATGTGTATGTGTGTATGTATAATATAACATGTATTTTTACATATAGTATATATGTATATATTCATAATACTTGTATAAGTAATCATTTTATCTAATGTTTCTTATTGTACAATATCTTATACTTTATTACTCATTACTTTATTACTTTATCTTGTGTGTTCATACACTCACACTCACATATACTAACACACACATAGTAGGATATGTATTATATTTTATTATATATTTCTGTATACATCACAAAGTAAACCAAATTAGTGATTATGTTCATGTCACTAAGGAACCAAGATTTTAGTAAATATACATTTGAAGGATTAAATGTAAACCCCCCTATAATCCTGAATTTGAAATATCTCTGTAGTTAATGTAATCCTATTTTCATCTCATTTCAAAATTCATATTGTTTTTAGTTTTTAAATTCCTTGTTTCTTAGAGGTGATGTCATCTTATATGTTAGTGAACTTGCAAAATGGTTTTCTAAAATTTTCTTCAAATTTTTATAGTAAGCAATATGTGAAAGCCTGCCTCCTTCATCTAAGTTTTTAGAATGACATTCTCTTTCTCTTGTTCTAGGTTATCTTTCAAAGGCTCTGTGTGGGTTTCTTTTCTTTTTAAGGGAAATGCCTAAATCATAAAGATTGAGTTAGTAATAAATCATCTTAGGTCTTCTGTTGCTTTAATTCAATTACTTAGTTTGTGTGTATGTCCTTTATTTTTTTTTACTTCTTCTGACCTTGAGATTAACTAGCCGTTTTGAAATTATGTTTTGAAAACTCAGAAAGTACAGTATACCCTTGGAATAGCTGTGGGTCTTCCTGAAGGCCAGAACAACAAATTAAATTTAATTCCCTCTTAGAATTTTTCATTAGGCTTTCTGGACCATAGCTCGGTGGCAAGGGACTGGAGATTATTCTTATTATGCATGGAGGTAATAAGTCCTCTTTGACAGTGTGGTTCCATTTCACAACTTCAGTGCCTCTTCACAATATTACCTGTCCTCTGGGGAGGCCATTTTGAAAATAACATATGGCTTTCCTTTCATTGTGTGAAACCAGTGTTTAATTTGGCTGGAAGAGCAAACTGTCCTTGACATCAATTTTACTTGTTTTTATTTCTGGAAAAACCACTCTGAAAGGTCATTTTCCAATAAGGTTATAATATAACTTTATTAAGTGCGTTGTATTTATTTATTACATGTTAATTAAGTTCTTCACACACACACATCCACACATGACATGAGACGTAACAAAACAAAGCCCTTGTTTGTAATACTCCAGAGACCTGACTCACGAGAGCAGTAACATTATCATTTGTGTTTACATGGAGTCTGTGAGGTAGACTAATAATGGCTGCAGATTAGTTGCTGTTTCTCCCTCTGGGAGATTGGGAGATGGAGTCTAATTCCACCCTCCTTGAATCTGAATTGGCTTTAGTGACTTCACCAGTAGAATGTGGCAGAAGTGACTTTCGAGACTTTTGAGGCTGGGTCAGAAGTTTTCCTGCAGCAGATTCTGCCCAGGCCTTTCGGAACACACTCTCTGGGAGCTCTGAGCCACCAGGTAAGAAGTCTGACTACCTTGAGTTCATCCTGGAGAAACCATGTGCAAGGCTTCTAGCCAGCAGTCCCACTTGAACCCAGCCTTCTAGCCATGCCTGCCAAGGCATCAGACAAGTGAATGAAGCCTTTCTGACCAACCTGTCCACAGCTGAATGTCACTGAGCCATCTTTTTTTTTTTTTTTTTTTTTGCGGTACTCGGGCCTCTCACTGCTGTGGCCTCTCCCGTTGCGGAGCACAGGCTCCGGACGCGCAGGCCCAGCGGCCATGGTTCACGGGCTCAGCCGCTCCGCGGCATGTGGGATCTTCCCGGACCGGGGCACGAACCCGTGTCCCTTGCATCTCAACCACTGCGCCACCAGGGAAGCCCTCACTGAGCCATCTTAATCGGCATCCTGTGGAGCAGAAGAATCACCCAGCTGAACCCTGCCCAAATTCCCGATTGACCGAATTATAAGATTTAGTAAAAAAAAAAAAAAGTTTTAAGCAACTAAATGTTGGAGTAATTTGTTATGCAGTAAAAGATAATCTGAATAGAATATGTACACTGATCTCTTAAATCCAGTTTGAATATGATGAATAAATAGTATATTGAGGAAGCAGCATTGAAGGACCTGGGACATGAAAGTCTAAGTTACAGTTTCATTCCTACTAGCTTGTGTAACTATGAGCAAATTGACTGATCTCTTTGAACTTTAATTTTTTTCAGATATAAAAAAAGAATTGTATAATAATAATAAGAAGAAGAATGTCTCAGTGTAATAAAAGAAAGCACTTACTGAATGGTATTGTACAAGGCACTGAACTAGGTGTTTTAATACATTATTTAATTTAATTTCCACACCAATTCTGTAAATTATAGCTATTATTATTATCATTTCATTATTAATACCAGTTTACAGATGGGAAAATAAGCTTCGAGAAGTCAGGAAACTGCTCACATATGCTCTATAAAATATATTTTTCTAACCTCTAGTTTCCTATTATTCTGTTTCTAAGATTCTTTGAATCATCACTTGTGATTTAGTGTCCTATTTGTGAAAGCTCAAGAATTTTTTTTACCGTACCAAAAGAAATTTCAAAGTTGTAAAATCAGTTATGTAAAGAGAATGTCAGAGTCTTTAGTGCAGTTTATCCCAATACTGTTTATATATTGGGACGATAGAAAGAACTAGAAACATCAAAAGGTTCCTCTTTTGGTCTTCAGTCATGTTGTAAGGGAGCCACACTTGAAAGTGAGGGGTGCACCTTACAAGTAGAAACATACTGGTTACAGCAGTTGCCACATAACAGTCCATCGAAATGGATCTTGGTAGAGAGGGAAAAAAGGTACTTCAATGCCAATTGGTGAGCTGTCTTGTGTATAAAAGAACTATGTCTTCATCTCAATTATTAGTGAAGTATGAATTGCCCCTACATTCTTTGTATTTTTGTGTGGTTTTTTTGCCCCCTATTTTCTTCTAATCATTTTTTCTTTAGCTTTGTACTTACAGTTACAAAGAGCATGTGTTCACGCTCACTGAAAGAAGGAAGGAAGGAAACCCACTAATATTCATTGGGTAACTTTAACCCTGTCAGACATTCTGCTAGGTGCTAGCACCTGTGCTATTAGCATAGCACATATGCTGTTTCAGGTTTAAATTTTAAAACGCATAACATTTAAATTTTGGAGATTATTTTGGTTTTCTAAAGGCACATGGTAATAAAAGGTGGAATTGGATTTTGAATCCATCTTCTAAATCCTTGTTTCTGATGTGTAAAATGCCTCCCTATCTCTTGTAAGCCTGCTCTTTTGTTGATGAGATTGATTTTACTTAGGTCTGATTTACGAATTCTTTTAAAAATCTTAATCCAATTTAAGAGTGCTGATTCACATATTGCATGGCTTCCCTGGTGCTCTGAACCTATTACTTTTGGTTGGAGTATTAAGAGTGTCTAAATATAAGCTCATGAATGAACTTGCTGAGTGGATTGAAAAATACCCCTAAGCCTTTTAGGCCTTAGGTTGCAGGGTGTGCATTAGCGGTTGGACTTACATTTATTCATGGTGAAGATCTGTTTGAGGCACTGATGGATGTATCGCTTTGTGTGATTTGGTGAGGATTGCTGGGCTCTGCACCATGCCAAATGAGCCCTGGGAGAGCAACCTGGATACATAAGAATTTCCTTCCATTCTCTTGAGAGAAGACGTTCACATCCTTGGGAGGTCCCTCTTCTCAGAGCCCTGGGCCAGGTGTCTGAGTCACTGTCTACCTGCATTTGATACCTGCTAGCAGTTTCCTCTAGCCCAGCTGTTCTGTAATGGGGCAATTTTGCCCTCCTTCCAGGAGATATTTGACAACGTCTGAAAACAACTGGGAGATGCAACAGTGATCGAGTGGGTAGAGGCCAGGGATGCTGCTAAACACCCAACAACTCCAGGACAGCCCCCACAAAGAATTATGTGGTCCACATGTCAACAGTGCCGAAGTTGAGAAAGTGGAGTAGGTTTTCTCAACCCTATTTTTTCATTATTGCCCCCTAAGGAGCCTCTTTAGACATTTTCCACTAATGATACCCTCCCCATTGAATTTTAATATATTATACAGTAAGTCCCCTACATACGAACCTTCAAGTTGTGAAATATTTATGTCATTGCCTTACATGGGAAACCAATAGCACTGCCATAAATACATGGGGCCAATAAAAATGAAGTGGGAAAAATTAATGAGCTGTTATCGGCTTCTGAAGGCTCTGAACTGGGAGCCAGTACACTTTGGGCTAAAAAGGAAGACTAGCGTGGAAGAAAGGTATTCAGGATACATGGGCACCAAACCGAGACTTTCTCCTTGATATTGTTTGAAAGAGAATTGAAGTGGGCATAACTCCTCACAACGAGACTGAATGCTATATAATGCTGTATCTGTGTACTAACCAAAAACCATCTCATCTCATGTACCCCAGGGGTCTCTCCTACATTTTAGAAACACTGGTCAGGCAAGCCCAGGTAATTTTGTGCCCTTCCCTTTTCTGTCCCTTGACTGTCTACCCATGCAGTGTCGTCAGTAGTCAACTGGAACCATTTGAGGTTTCTTATTTCCTTTTGTGTTCCTAGTGCCAAGCACCGTGCCTGGTGCACACAGAGCAGTGGCTCCATGTTTATCTGTCACTGGAATGATCGAATGAAGATGTGTCCTCACTGACCGTGCATGGCCCCAGGTAGTCCGTAGGTCAAGTTTGTGTGAAGTAGGGTTGGGTCCAGCTCCCTGGGTGTGTGCTTGGTGAACAGACCTTCAAGTGGATTTCCATCCATCCATGGCTAAGGGCTGCTCTTGTGCAAGAGTAACCTATGCAACCACACCCGGCTGGTCTGTGTAAAGGTAAAGGAGATGCGGGTTAATGGATACGGAGAGGACTTTTGCAGGTTCTTCTCAAGATTTAGGGGCAGGCGGAGAAGCTCAATCTTGTCATATATGCCTTAGATATATTCTCTTTGTTCGGAGGGGTGCTTGAGAAGCAGTTACCAGTAATTGTTATTGAGAGAAATTGAGTGTAGAAGAAAAATAGACTTTACACAAATATTTAAAAGCATCCTTACTAAATAAAGACCAAGAGATTTGAGGAGCAATTATTTCATATGATCATTTCTTGTTCTAGGTTAAGGATATAAAAATGAATATTTCTTTAACAGAAGAGTGTACTGAGTGGTGCCGCCTTCTTTCCCTTTCTTGCTTTATTCCTTCCTCTCCTCTCATCCCTCTCCAACTCTTTCTCTCCCTCCCCTTTCTTTCAGGGGAGAAGTACATGCACCCCAAAGTCTCCAATCATGGAAGTGTTTTCCCCATGGGTCAGGCACTGGTAGTCCATAGCTGACCACCAGGGAATGAATGGAAGCCAGTCATAGAAAGTCAAGTCAGGAAGGGTTCAGAGTCAACTCTTAGCATTTCTGTTTTAAAGATGGAGAAATCTGGAGAGAATGAATGACTTACCTCCGGCATACTGCTCGTGAGTTGTGATCCTGTGTGTTTCGTGACATGTCATGTGTGCTGTGTATGAGGTAGGTATGGTTTTGAGAACCAATAGGAAGAGGAATGCGAAGGATAAGAATATTCCCAGTGATGGAGCAGTACGTCATTCAAGTATTTGTTGAGCCAGTTCATGGGAGGCATGCGGCAGAAGCCTGATTAGAGTGGGTTTAAGAGAAAGTGGAAGGAGGGGAACTGGAGAAGAGGGTAAACAAACTGCGAAAACTCAGTTTTTCTTTAGATTGGATGAGAGAAATGGGAAAATAGATGTTGGTAGTAGGGTCAGGAGGGGTACGTTCAAAGAGGATTTTTTTTTTAGCTGGAGGAAATTATAGTGTGTTTTCTGCATGTGGAAATGATCCTGTAGAGAGGGGAACATGAATGATGTAAGAGCGGGGAGAGTTGCCGGAATGATGTGTCTGAGCAGATAGCAGGGGATGGGATCAGTGAGCAAGTGGCCTGATTAGCGAGTGATACCTAGGAGTGTTGGCGGGGTATCTATGGCAACTGGAGGCAAGGCAGGGGCTCACAGGACAGATGCTTAGAGTTGCTCTCTTCTCTCTGCATCAACTTTCTAGAGATACAGGAAGTGTGTTAGTTTCCTAGGGCTACTGTAAGGCACCGCAAACTAGGTGTCTGGGCTAGTCAGTGTTCTCCAGGGAAACAGAGCCAATAGCACGTATACAGATATAGAAACAGAGTTACTTTAAGGAATTGACTCACACAATTATGGAGTCTGAAATGTCCCAAGACCTGCAGACAGCCAGCTGGAGACCTGGGAGAGCCCATGATGTAGCTCCAGTCTGAGTCCAAAGGCCTGAGAACCAGAAGAGCTGAGGCTGCATGTTCCAGTCTGAAGGCTGGACTGCTGGAGACCCAAGAGGAGCTGATGTTTAAATTTGTTGCCCAAAGACAGGAAAAGTTTGATGTCCTAGTTCAAGACGGTCAGACTGGAGGAATTCCCCCTTATGCCAGGGAGGCTCAGCCTTTTTCTTCTAGTCAGGCCTTCACCTGATTGGATGCTGCCCATGCACACTGGGGAAACAACTTGCTTTACCACCGATTTAAATGTTCATCTCCTTCAGAAACACCCTCACAGAAACATCCAGAATATTGTTGGGCCAAATATCTGGGCGCCTCATGGTCCAGTCATGTTGATACATAAAATTAACCACCACAGAGTCTTAAAACAGTAGAGATGTATTCCCTCACCGTTCTGGAGGCTAGAAATCTGAAATCCTGGTGTTAGTAGGGTTGGTTCCTTCCGGTGGTTCTGAGGGAGAGTCCACTCCACGCCTCTTTGTCCCCTGGCTTTGGGTGGTTGCTGGCAGTCCTTGGCATTCCTTGGCTTGTACATATCATTCTAAACTCTGCCTTCATTTTCACATGGCATAGACCCATGTGTGTCTGGGTCCGAATTTCTCTCTTCTTAGAAGGACACAGGTCACTGGCTTAGGGATCACCCTAATCCAGAATAATCTCATTTTAATTTGATTATATATGCAAAGGCTGTATTTCCAAATAAGGTCACATATGCAGGCTCCAGGGGTTAGGACTTCAAGCATGTCTTTTGAAGGACACAATTCAACTCATAGTAGGAAGCAGGACACTCAGCTGGGGATGAGGATGGAGAAGAGGAGAGGTTAAAATAGTCGTACAAGAGAGGAGGAAAAGTTGATGATGAAAGAATTGTGGAGAATGCTGAGCAACCTGAACTGCCTGCTGTGGTTCATGGTCATGAGCTGCGTGTGAGGCCCGCCAGCACGGATGTGTGGGTTTTCCAGCCATGTGCATCTCTGTGTGTGCAGCCTTGGCTTGAGCAGAAACTTGGTATTTTACCAGGGTTGGTTTTCCAAGGGAATTTGATGAAGTGGTCATTAAAGGTGTATGGAGGGGAATTGTTACGATGAGTGACCTTGGATGTTAAGTTGGGTAAGGAAGGCTGAGAGGACATGAGAGGGTGGGTCACAGGGAACGGGTGACAGATGAGTGGGTTGAAGCTCCTGTCTAGTTGAAGATGCTGAGGGTCACAGGTACTAATAAGAGATCACGGTCAGAGACTTGGATGCTTAAAATGGAGCTGTGGACTAGTGGCCTTTAAGTACCTAAGATTTTAAATATGTTTCCTAAAATCACGTAACTCTTGTTCTAGGGAGCCTCTTTTATTACTTTTAATTGTGGTGTTCAGCCTCCTTACCCTAGGCAAATTCGGAGGGTTATTCATTTTCATTATAAAAAGTAATCTGTTCATACAGCTGATGCTTGCTATATTTCTCGTCTTCATCATTTAGGGGAGAAATATCTCTGGTAATGTTTGCAAAGATAAATAAAGCAGAGTGTCATTTCCAAGCTGACCTATTGCAGTTCAATGGTTCAGGACTTCTAAATGTAAAATTAAGATGCTAAGGATATTGTAATCTATGAATTGGAATCTTTTGATTATCAGTGGAGATGTCTTCCTCAGAGGAATATTTGGAGATAAGGCATCAGTGTAAGTTCTTGGCTTCACTATTGCCATTTGTTATTTTATAATGTGGTAGCAAATCTGACTCCCAAAAATATTTCCTGATGGTTAGCTTTGATCTTCTTAGACCCTCCCATCAGGTTCTCATTGACTCCGCATGGATGGCAGAATATAGTATAGTCTTTCCTCACCTGACCCATATCTAGTTTTTGCAGCAGCATCTTTTGCTGTTCACCTTTTTGTACCACACATTCCAGCCAAACCAGAGCACCTACTGGTTCCTAGATATAAGATTTCCTTCCTGCCCCTGGGTTCTTTCTCTTCCTGTCCTTGGGTCTGTTAACATCCTGTTAGCTCACCTGACCTTCAAGGCCCTGATCAGAAGATGTCTCTAATGAGGCTTCCCTTTAGTTCTTGTGATTCTCAAACATTAGTGCATATCAGAATCACCTGGAGAAGTTGCTAGAAGGCAGATTACCAGGCTCCATCCCCAGAGTTGGGGTATGAGAACCTGCAATTCCATTGAGTTCCCAAGTGATGCTGATGCTGGGCCTGGAATCTATATCTTGAGAACCACCATGCTAAAGGTTTAAAGTCTTTTTCTTAGTTACATTGACATTTATTTCTGCTAAAGCTTTGTTCTGTCACACTGCAAACATAATATTAGCACATATTTACTGAGCAATAATTATTTATCTAATGTCTTCTCTATGCACACAGATTATGCGCATTGAAAGATTATTCATTTCCAATAAACCGCAATATTTACAATACTCAAAATCACATTGAAGATAATTTAATCTTGGATGAATCAGTCGGCACCTCTGTTTCATGCATTGCCTAAGGTGTATCCTTATAAACGTCAATCATAATTTTATGGTACTCCAGAAAAAATTAGATCATTTGAACTTTCTGTAAAAGCTGATAAAGCAGAGATTTAAAAGAGGAAGGAGACTTCAAATTTGGAACCTGTATACTAAGTGCATGTGGATGTAATTACGGCATTTATTAGAACTACAGGAGACATAGCCAGACCCTTTGACCTGGGTCTTGTATTTGGTGCCTATTTGGGCTTGTGCTGGGCAGGGAGGTGAGCGGGGCATGTTCTCTGAAGGGCTGTCTTGAGGAGAAGAGGGACAAGGTGAGTCTGGGCAGATTGGGCTGTTTCTGAGCAAAGGTCCTTGTGGTCAAGAAGGGGTCAGCCTTTTTTGTAGCTTTGTGCTGCTCTATTCAGGGCTAAGTCCAGGACAAACAAATGACATACACACAGCTGCCTTTGCTTAAATCAGCTCAACAGACTGTGTTCTCATACAGCCAGATAAAATCTGGCATTTACTTTGTATCTAGCAACCTTTGCTTTTAGGAGAATTAAAAAAAAAAAGAAGCTGGGAATCTTGCATGACTGAGTTTTATAATGTTGCATTAAAGGGAAAATATCGTTTTAATAGATTAGTAATGAGAATGGTTTGGGTTTTTAAAAGGGATGCTATCATCTGTATATAAATGGTGTAAAAATTTAAGGGTGTCTTGTTCTTTCATCTTCCTTTTGAGTCATGTGTCTCTCCCAACTTACCTTTGGTGTTTCCTGTTCCTCACTCCATTTGAATGGTTTGACTTTGTAGCTTTGGGTGAGAAGCACTTTCCTCATGGGGCATAAGATCAGGGGTGGGAGGAGCCCAGATTTCTGCTCGTGTCTTAGAAGAGATGGAAGTGAATTAGTTCTGTTTCTCAAGACCAGGTGTGGGCGAATCGGAGCTATGAGGGTCCCCAGTTTGCAGGTTCCGTCTTTGAGGACCAACCAATCTTGGGTCAGTTTTCCACCCCATGCCCCACTTTTGCGTAGGGCTGTGGGAAGCTCTGGACTGGCGTTCCTTCCTTGTGTGAATAGGGCGGGGGCTGAGACCCTTAGGCTGAGGAGAAGCAGAATTGAGCTCACGGGTGGCAAGAGTTACTGAAGGTCTTGGGACCAAGTGGGGAGTGAATTTTCACCCTCCATTCCAAGCAGTGCAAACCAGAGAGGTGAGTGTGTGAATGAGCCAGTGGTTAAGAAGATGACATGCAATTTCTTTGGATGGAGATTTTGTATCTGATCTTTACGGAGAGGGTCTGGCTTCGGGTTGGGGCCTTAGTCTGTGTAAAGTCTGATTGAGCCTCGCCCTGAGTTGGCTTGGCTCTTGGTGTGGTCAGTGCACATGTCCTGCCGTCCCTCCCTCTCCTGACTCATGCCCAGTGCACATGGATGGGTCCACTTCTCTTTCAAATCTTTCTCTGATGCCTCCAGACCATAAGAGAGTCTTCCCTCCTCTGAATTTTTAGAGTCCGTACAGCCTCGATCACATAGTTTGGCTCTATTTGAAACCGAAGTGGTTTGGTTTAATTTCCATTTGGGCAATTCAAAATGCCTTTATAAGTAATAAAATACATTTACTTGAGTGTAATTAACAAACATATACGCAAAATGAATGGGATGGTTTCATCCTGGCCAATTATAGAAAATGAACCATGGAGTTTAAGGCATGATTTCAAGGAGGATTTGAGTCACTGAGAAAGATGGGTAAACAATAAAAATTAAATGTGAGAAAATAGGATAATCACCAACAAAAGAATTACCTTTATTTTTTTCTTAAAAAATGAATTGAAGCAAATATGCTAAAACCTGTATATACCACTGTTAATCAAGATGACTTTTGAGATCACAGCTCGCTGGTTTAGGCTAGACAAGAACTAATGACTGCCAGAAGGGACAGGACACAGGAGATGGCCTGTTGTGAGCAGCCACACGCCTGGCCTTCCCCACTGTGAATTTGCGGTCGTTCTCCTGAGGATAGAGAATCCGAGCGGGAAATCACAACATAAATTCAGGACCACCTCAAGTAGGGCAGGTTCCACCTTTTCCCCTTAGCTTCTGATAATATAAAAACATATTAGTGGAGGGATTTGATAAAAAGAACTGGTTGGATAGTCTGATTCAGTGGATATGCAGTTTAAGGAAGAAAGAGAAGTAAAATGCAGTCCTAATCTCTTTCTTTGACCTCTTTGTTGGTGCTGGGGCCGAGATAGGTACTCTGGAGAGAGGAGACGTTTCCTGGAGGGGACCTGGAGAAGACAAGGAGCCCAGTTTTGGGCATTTTGACTTTTGGGTACACGTGGATGAGGTATCAAACCTCTTTGTTTCTCAGTTGTGAGTTCTGCAAAGTTGGTTTAAGCATTTCCTGAGTCATTACACCTCAAATAGCACCTGAAATACAGTTCAATAAATGTTAGGCAAGATGATGATGACGACGTGATGATGATGTAAAATGTCAGGGCTTTAACTGGGTAGTCATTCTCCCTGGCCTGTGCAATCAACATCTTTTCTTGTTAATCCTTTCTTTATCAGCGGGCAAAACCAGCAATCTGCAGAATCCACCCGTCAATAAATAGGTCACAAATGGAAATAGGTCACTTGGTGTTTCAGAGAGATGAAAAGAACAAATGTTGAAATCAGTGCAATTAAGGAAAGGAAAGTAACCTGATGAAGAATTGAGAAATAATGAGAAAAGCAAAAACCAAAACCGAAGGAAGGAAAGAAGAAAATAAGCCTAGTAATGAATGACATTAATTATGTAATGATTTGCATTGCAATTATGGCTAACTTCCCAGCTCTTGCCCTGAGTCAGGACCTGTGCCCAGTGAACTGTAGGCACTATAAATGTCCCCATCTACAGATGAGCAGCCTGCAGCTTGGAAGGTTATGTGAACTTCCAAGTTCATGCATCTAGTAAGAGGTGGGACCAACATTTAAATTCAAGTGACCCTCACTGTCGTGGAAGAAGTGAAGCTTCTTAAATGTATTCTTTTTTTTTGCGGTACACGGGCCTCTCACTGTTGTGGCCTGTCCTGTTGTGGAGCACAGGCTCCGGACGCGCAGGCTCAGCAGCCATGGCTCACGGGCCTAGCCGCTCCGCGGCGTGTGGGATCTTCCCGGCCCGGGGCACGAACCTGTGTCCCCTGCATCGGCAGGCGGACTCTCAACCACTGCGCCACCAGAGAAGCCCTTAAATGTATTCTTGACCCACTGGTGCATTCCTCCTGGCCCACAATACATTATTTTGCTTCCTTTTGCTAATTGCATGATTAGGAAAAAAGCACGTGAAGATGTCTGTCATACAAAAGAAATATTTAGGTATTTCGGGCTTCTACAGTTCCTTTCTCTGTTTCATGGTAGGGTTGAGTAAAACATTAACAGATGACATAGTAGATGCAGACATCCTTCAAGAGTTATTGAAGCCAGCCATGGCTCATCTGCAGAATGGATGTTATAGGAAAAGATCTTGTGTTAGTATCATCAGTGCTGTCAGTGTCAACTAAAGTTTTTGAAACTTGCCGGAATGTAGGCTTTTGAATTTGAGGACCTGGTTACCTAACAGAAACAACATATAGCAAAAGCTGTATTGGAATGTGTGCTGAATCCAGGAACTAAAAGTCATATGTCCCCAGGCCAGAGTCTGCTGGGTGTGTGACTGTGAGCTGAGGGGATCTCTGAGCCAAATGGAACCAATTAATGTATGCTTAGATGTGGACTTAAGGTTGTTTACCAAGCCAGTTCACTGGTGGGAGTCAAAGTTTTTTTATCCTTCTTGTTTTTAATTTGCTAATTGTCTTTAAGAAAAAAAGGTTGTAGGAACTTTGGATGAAACTGCAAAAATTCAGATTTTACGAGCCTGCTGAACGCAACTAAGGAAATATAAAGTTGTTCTAAAATTATATGCTAAATATGCACCTGCTTTGAATTTGTAGCTTTGATAGGTATTATTTTTTGGAACAAGTGCAGGGAGCTGTGTTGTACTTGAGGGGCATGATGGAAGGCAATGAGTAAAAGCCATCTTAAGCAATCGCAGGATTTCCCTCTCCCTCTAACAGTCCAGCTGGCATTAGCAGGAGATTTTATGAAAGAAAAAATCTTTCGCAAACGCACCTTTTGGTTGCAAAAAATTGGAAAGTCCACTTGGGTCTGTTTCCTGAGAGAGGAAATGAATGAAATGTGTGTCATTTGTATCATGCATTTGTGATACCATGATTATTCATGTTAGTCCTGTAAAAATACCTTTTAAAATAACTGAATCATAATATTGAGTGGCCCATGTTTAGGTCAATATTTGATTGAAGGTGGTGAATGGAAGCAATGATAGGAAATGGTCTTGTTTGTTTTAGATCAAAAGATAATTTCAGACCAGCAGCCCTCAAAGTAACATGAGGATGAGAGTGTATTAGAATCACTTATTTACTCCTTTCCTTTATCCCTCTTTCTCTTGTCCTCCAGGATGAGCATGGAAAAGGTTTGCCCACCGTGTGTAATTGAAAATATTTTCCACTTGATTCTGTCTTGTTTTGAACTACTCTTTCAGGACTGGTGGCTTATTTTCTTTATTACTTGAAAATATTTATTATCTTCCTGGTTTTTGGAAATATAAAGAAAATTGTTGTTCACAAAGACTTGTGATAGTTTTTACTGACAAGCTAATTGACTCATAAACAAGAACAGCCTTACGTAAAATTTAAAAAAAATTACATATTTAACAAGCAAAGTACGACCTGTAACCATATTGAGTCAGTCACTTAAGCTTGTTTACCCAGCGTTTGCTTGAGTTTCTCAGTATGCAGCCCAGTCAAAAGCAATGAATAAAGCCTGGTTAAGATTGTGGTGTGTGAATGTGTAGTGACTTTGCTGTGAGATTTGGTAGCTTTGAGTAATGGTTACAAGCACCATGTTCCAGTTATGTATTGCTCTATAACATGTCATTTCCAAAATTAGATATGTAGATCAATAATGACCAATTATTTTGCTCATAAATCTGCAATTTGGACAGAGCTCTGTGGGGTCAGCTGAGGCAGTTCAACAAGGGCTAAAGGATCTACTTAAAAATGGCTTGTTTGTGTGGCTGGCAAGTTGGTGTTGGTTGTTGGCTAGGAGCACAGCTGGGTTGTGCTGTTTCCTGTCTGCATGTTTCTCTCCTTGGGGCTGTTTGAGCTTCCTCATAGCATGGTGGCTAGATTCCAAGACCTACTGTTGAAGAGACAATAGCTGGAAGCTGCCAGTCTCTTAAAGGTTGAACCAGAAGGACGTAGACACTTCCTCTTGAGGTGAGGGGTGTCAAAGAATGTGCAGCCATTTTTAATTTATCACAGACCAAATTGGACTACTTATCTCTGCCTCTGTAAGCTATTCACATTCATATCTTTTGGCACTTCTCAAGGTGCTTCTTTACCTGTATCGTCCTTCCCTCCTTTTTACTTCATGCATTTTCAATGGTGGCAAAAATTGGTTCTTGGAATGGGAAAAAAATTACATATTATAATGGGAATATCTGTACCACAGAACATAAACAGATGCACAATATACCTGTGCTATTAAAATTTCAGGGGGGTGAGGGAGGCAATTAGAGAAAAAAAAAAGTCTGAAAAGGGCTCCTTAGGTGGCTGATTATGTAAAAAACTTTGAGAGACACAGCTTTACTTTCAGCCCAGATCTGTTGTCCTTTCTTCCATAAAGCCTATCCTAACCCAATTCCAGCAAACTTAATTGTTATATACTTATAGACATTTCATTTGTATGTCGGCAGTGTATTTAAAATTTTTTTTTATTTTGTTATTTTTTAATTTATTTTCTTTCTTCTTTCTTGTGAATCAGTTATACATATACATATGTTCCCATATCTCTTCCCTCTTGCGTCTCCCTCCCTCCCACCCTCCCGATCCCACCCCTCCAGGAGGTCCCAAAGCACCGAGCTGATCTCCCTGTGCTATGTGGCTGCTTCCCACTAGCTATCTACCTTACGTTTGTTAGTGTATATATGTCCATGCCTCTCTCTCACTTTGTCACAGCTTACCCTTCCCCCTCCCCATATCCTCAAGTCCATTCTCTAGTAGGTCTGTGTCTTTATGCCTGTCTTACCCCTAGGTTCTTCATGACATTTTTTCCCCTAAAATTCCGTATATATGTGTTAGCATACGGTATCTGTCTTTCTCTTTCTGACTTACTTCACTCTGTATGACAGACTCTAGGTCTATCCACCTCATTACAAATAGCTCAATTTCGTTTCTTTTTATGGCTGGGTAATATTCCGTTGTATATATGTGCCACATCTTCTTTATCCATTCATCCGATGATGGACACTTAGGTTGTTTCCATCTCTGGGCTATTGTAAATAGAGCTGTAATGAACATTTTGGTACATGATTCTTTTGAATTATGGTTTTCTCAGGGTATATGCCCAGTAGTGGGATTGCTGGGTCGTATGGTAGTTCTATTTGTAGTTTTTTAACGAACCTCCATAACTGTTCTCCAAAGTGGCTGTATCAATTTACATTCCCACCAACAGTGCAAGAGGGTTCCCTTTTCTCCACACCCTCTCCAGCATTTATTGTTTCAAGATTTTTTGATGATGGCCATTCAGACTGGTGTGAGATGATACCTCATTGTAGTTTTGATTTGCATTTCTCTAATGATTAATGATGCTGAGCATTCTTTCATGTGTTTGTTGGCAGTCTGTATATCTCCTTTGGAGAAATGTCTATTTAGGTCTTCTGCCCATTTTTGGATTGGGTTGTTTGTTATTGAGCTGCATGAGCTGCTTGCAAATTTTGGAGATTAATCCTTTGTCAGTTGCTTCATTTGCAAATATTTTCTCCCATTCTGAGGGTTGTCTTTTCGTCTTGTTTATGGTTTCCTTTGCTGTGCAAAAGCTTTGAAGTTTCATTAGGTCCCATTTGTTTATTTTTGTTTTTATTTCCATTTCTCTAGGAAGTGGGTCAAAAAGGATCTTGCTGTGATTTATGTCATAGAGTGCTCTGCCTATGTTTTCCTCTAAGAGTTTGATAGTTTCTGGCCTTACATTTAGGTCTTTAATCCATTTTCAGCTTATTTTTGTGTATGGTGTTAGGGAGTGATCTAATCTCATACTTTTACATGTACCTGCCCAGTTTCCCCAGCACCATTTATTGAAGAGGCTGTCCTTTCTCCACTGTACATTCCTGCCTCCTTTATCAAAGATAAGGTGACCATATGTGCGTGGGTTTATCTCTGGGCTCTCTATCCTGTTCCATTGATCTATCTTTCTGTTTCTGTGCCAGTACCATACTGTCTTGATTACTGTAGCTTTGTAGAATAGTCTGAAGTCAGGGAGCCTGATTCCTCCAGGTCCGTTTTTCGTTCTCAAGATTGCTTTCGCTATTCAGGGTCTTTTGTGTTTCCATACAAATTGTGAAAGCTTTTGTTCTAGTTCTGTGAAAAATGCCAGTGGTAGTTTGATAGGGATTGCATTGAATCTGTAGATTGCTTTGGGTAGTAGAGTCATTTTCACAATGTTGATTCTTCCACTCCAAGAACATGGTATATCTCTCCATCTATTTGTATCATCTTTAATTTCTTTCATCAGTGTCTTATAATTTTCTGCATACAGGTCTTTTGTCTCCTTAGGTAGGTTTATTCCTAGATATTTTATTCTTTTTGTTGCACTGGTAAATGGGAGTGTTTTCTTGATTTCACTTTGAGATTTTTCATCATTAGTGTATAGGAATGCCAGAGATTTCTGTGCATTACTTTTGTATCCTGCTACTTTACCAAATTCATTAGTTAGCTCTAGTAGTTTTCTGATAGCATCTTTAGGATTCTCTATGTATAGTATCATGTCATCTGCAAACAGTGACAGCTTTACTTTTTCTTTTCCAAATTGGATTCCTTTTCTTTCCTTTTCTTCTCTGATTGCTGTGGCTAAAACGTCCAAATCTATGTTGAAGAAGAGTGGTAAGAGTGAGCAACCTTGTCTTGTCTTCCTGATCTTAGTGGAAATGCTTTCAGTTGCTCACCATTGAGGACGATGTTGGCTGCAGGTTTGTCATATATGGCCTTTATTATGTTGAGGAAAGTTCCCACTATGCCTACTTTCTGGAGGATTTTTATCATAAATGGGTGTTGAATTTTGTCAAAAGCTTTCTCTACATCTATTGAGATGAACATATGGTTTTTCTCCTTCAGTTTGTTGCTATGGTGTATCACGTTGATTGATTTGCATATATTGAAGAATCCTTGCATTCCTGGAATAAACCCCACTTGATCATGGTGTATGATCCATTTAATGTGCTGTTGGATTCTGTTTGCTAGTATTTTGTTGAGGATTTTTGCATCTATGTTCATCAGTGATATTGGACTGTAGTTTTCTTTCTTTGTGACATCCTTGTCTGGTTTTGGTATCAGGGTGATGGTGGCCTCGCAGAATGAGTTTGGGAGTATTCCTCCCTCTACTATATTTTGGAAGAGTTTGAGAAGGATAGGTGTTAGCTCTTCTGTAAATGTTTGATAGAATTCACCTGTGAAGCCATCTGGTCCTGGGCTTTTGTTTGTTGGAAGATTTTTAATCACAGTTTCAATTTCAGTGCTTGTGATTGGTCTGTTCATATTTTCTATTTCTTCCTGATTCAGTCTTGGCAGGTTGTGCATTTCTAAGAATTTGTCCATTTCTTCCAGGTTGTCCATTTTATTGGCATAGAGTTGCTTGTAGTAAACTCTCATGATCCTTTGTTTTACTGCAGTGTCAGTTGTTACTTCCCCCTTTTCATTTCTAATTCTACTGATTTGAGTCTTCTCCCTTTTTTTCTTGATGAGTCTGGCTAATGGTTTATCAATTTTGTTTATCTCTTCAAAGAACTAGCTTTTAGTTTTATTGATCTTTGCTATCGTTTCCTTCATTTCTTTTTCATTTATTTCTGGTCTGATTTTTATGATTTCTTTCCTTCTGCTAACTTTGGGTTTTTCTTGTTCTTCTTTCTCTAATTGCTTTAGGTGCAAGGTTAGGTTGTTTATTCGAGATGTTTCCTGTTTCTTAAGGTAGGATTGTATTGCTATAAACTTCCCTCTTAGAACTGCTTTTGCTGTATCCCATAGATTTTGGGTTGTCGTGTCTCCTTTGTCATTTGTTTCTAGGTATTTTTTAATTTCCTCTTTGATTTCTTCAGTGAGCACTTCGTTATTAAGTAGTGTATTGTTTAGCCTCCATTTGTTCGTATTTTTTACAGATCTTTTCCTGCAATTGATATCTAGTCTCATAGCGTTGTGGTTGGAAAAGATACTGGATACAATTTCAATTTTCTGAAAGTTACCAAGGCTTGATTTGTGACCCAAGATATGATCTATCCTGGAGAATGTTCCATGAGCACTTGAGAAAAATGTGTATTCTGTTGTTTTTGGATGGAATGTCCTATAAATATCAATTAAGTCCATCTTGTTTAATGTATCATTTGAAGCTTGTGTTTCCTTATTTATTTTCATTTTGGATGATCTGTCCATTGGTGAACGTGGGGTGTTAAAGTCCCCTACTATGAATGTGTTACTGTCGATCTCCCCTTTTATGGCTGTTAGTATTTGCCTTATGTATTGAGGTGCTCCTATGTTGGGTGCATAAATATTTACAATTGTTATATCTTCTTCTTGGATCGATCCCTTGATCATTATGTAGTGTCCTTCTTTGTCTCTTCTAATAGTCTTTATTTTAAAGTCTCTTTTGTCTGATATGAGAATTGCTACTCCAGCTTTCTTTTGGTTTCCATTTGCATGAAATATCTTTTTCCATCCCCACTTTCAGTCTGTATGTGTCTCTAGGTCTGAAGTGGGTCTCTTGTAGACAGCAAATATATGGGTCTTGTTTTTGTATCCATTCATCCAATCTGTGTCTTTTGGTGGGAGCATTTAGTCCATTTACATTTAAAGTAATTATCGATATGTATGTTCCTATTCCCATTTTCTTAATTGTTTTGGGTTCGTTATTGTAGGTCTTTTCCTTCTCTTGTGTTTCTTGCCTAGAGAAGTTCCTTTAGCAGTTGTTGTAAAGGTGGTTTGGTGGTGCTGAACTCTCTCAGCTCTTGCTTGTCTGTAGGTTTTAATTTCTCCATCACATCTAAATGAGATCCTTGCTGGGTAGAGTAATCTTGGTTGCAGGTTTTTCTCCTTCATCACTTTAAATATGTCCTGCTAGTCCCTTTGGGCTTGCAGAGTTTCTGCTGAAAGATCAGCTGTTAACCTTATGGGGATTCCCTTGTGTGTTATTTGTTGTTTTTCCCTTGCTGCTTTTAATATGTTTTCTTTGTATTTAATTTTTGACAGTTTGATTAATATGTGTCTTGGCGTATTTCTCCTTGGATTTATCCTGTGTGGGACTCTCTGTGCTTCCTGGACTTGATTAACTATTTCCTTTCCCATATTAGGGAACTTTTCAACTATAATCCCTTCAAATATTTTCTCAGTCCCTTTCTTTTTCTCTTCTTCTTCTGGAACCCCTATAATTCGAATGTTGGTGCATTTAATGTTGTCCCAGAGGTCTCTGAGACTGTCGTGCGTTCTTTTCATTCTTTTTTCTTTATTCTGCTCTGCAGTAGTTATTTAAACTATTTTATCTTCCAGGTCACTTATCTCTTCTTCTGCCTCAGTTATTGTGCTATTGGTCCCGTCTAGAGTATTTTTAATTTCATTTATTGTGTTGTTCATCGTTGTTTGCTTCATCTTTAGTTCTTCTAGGTCCTTGTTAAATGTTTCTTGCATTTTGTCTATTCTATTTCCAAGATTTTGGATCATCTTTACTATCATTATTCTGAATTCTTTTTCAGGTAGACTGCCTATTTCCTCCTCATTTGTTAGGTCTGGTGGGTTTTTATCTTGCTCCTTCATCTGCGGTGTGTTTTTCTGTCTTCCCATTTTGCTTATCTTACTGTGTTTGGGGTCTCCTTTTTGCAGGCTGCAGGTTCGTAGTTCCCATTGTTTTTGGTGTCTGTCCCCAGTGGCTAAGGTGGTTCAGTGGGTTGTGTAGGCTTCCTGGTGGAGGGGACTAGTGCCTGTGTTCTGGTGAATGAGGCTGGATCTTGTCTTTCTGGCGGGCAGGTCCACGTCTGGTGGTGTGTTTGGGGGTGTTTGTGGACTTATTATGATTTTAGGCAGCCTCTCTGCTAATGGGTGGGGTTGTGTTCCTGTCTTGCTAGTGGTTTGGCATCAGATGTCTGTACTGTATCTTGCTGGTCGTTGAGTGAAGCTGGGTGCTGGTGTTGAGATGGAGATCTCTGGGAGATTTTCGCCATTTGATATTATGTGGAGCTGGGAGGTCTCTTGTGGACCAGTGTCCTGAAGTTGGCTCTCCCACCTTAGAGGCCCAGCACTGACTCCTGGCTGTTGCACCAAGAGCGTTTCATCCACACGGTCCAGAATAAAAGGGAGAGAAAGTAGAAAGAAAGAATTAGTAGAAAGAAAGAAAGAAAGAAAGAAAGAAAGAAAGAAAGAAAGAAAAAAGAAGGAAAGAAAGAAAGGAGGGAGGGAGGGAGGAAGAAGGGAAGGAAGAAAAAAAGAAAGGAAGAAGATAAAGTAAAATAAAATAAAGTAAGATAAAATATAATAAAATTATTAAAATAAAAAATAATTATTAAGAGAAAAAAAAGAAAATAAATTAAAAAAAACAGAAAAAATGGATAGAACCCTACAACAGATGGTGGAAGCAAAGCTATACAGACAAAATCTCACACAGAAGCATACACATACACACTCACAAAAAGAGGAAAAGGGGAAAAAATCATAAATCTTGCTCTCAAAGTCCACCTCCTTAATTTGGGATGATTCGTTATCTATTCATGTATTCCACAGATGCAGGGTACATCAAGTTGATTGTGGAGATTTAATCAGCTGCTCCTGAGGCTGCTGGGAGAGTTTTCCCTTTCTCTTCTTTGTTCTCACAGCTCCCGGGACTCAGCTTTGGATCTGGCCCTGCCTCCGTGTAGGTCGCCTGAGGGCGTCTGTTCTTCACTCAGACAGGACGGGGTTAAAGGAGCCGCTAATTTGGGAGCTCTGGCTCACTCAGGGCGGGCGGGGTGGGGGGGGCGGGAGGGGTACGGAGTGTGGGGCGGGCCTGCGGAGGCAGAGGCCGGCGTGACGTTGCACCAGCCTGCGGCGCGCCGTGAATTCTCCCTGGGAAGTTGTCCCTGGATCCGAGGACCCTGGCAGTGGCGGGCTGCACAGGCTCCCCGGAAGAGGGGCGTGGATAATGACCTGTGCTCGCACACAAGCTTCTTGGTGGCGGCAGCAGCAGCTTTAGTATCTCATGACTGTCCTCTGGGGTCCGCGCTGTTAGCCGCGGCTCGCGCCCGTCTTTGGAGCTCTTTTAAGCAGCGCTCTTAATCCCCTCCCCCCCTGCACCAGGAAACAAAGAGGGAAGAAAATGTCTGTTGCCTCTTCGGCAGGTCCGGACTTTTCCCAGACTCCCTCCCGGCTAGCCGGCTAGCCGTGGCGCACTAACCCCCTGCAGGCTGTGTTCACGCCGCCAACCCCAGTTCTCTCCCCGCGCTCCGACCGAAGCCCGAGCCTCAGCTCCCAGCCCCGCTCTCCCCGGTGGGTGAGCAGACAAGCCTCTCCGGACTGGTGAGTGCCGGTCGGCCCTGATCCTCTGTGCGGGAATCTCCCCGCTTTGCCCCCCCGCAGCCCTGTTGCTGCGCTCTCCTCCGCGGCTCCGAAGCTTCCCCCCTCCGCCACCCGCAGTCTCCGTCCGCGAAGGGGCTTCCTAGTGTGTGGAAACTTTTCCACCTTCACAGCTTCCTCCCACTGGTGCAGGTCCAGTCCCTTTCCTTTTGTCTCTGTTTATTCTTTTTACTTTTGCCCTACCCGGGTTCGTGGGGGGTTTCTTGCCTTTTGGGAGGTCTGAGGTCTTCTGCCAGTGTTCAGTAGGTGTTCTGTAGGAGCTGTTCCACGTGTAGATGTATTTCTGGTGTATCTGTGGGGAGGAAGGTGATCTCCGCGTCTTACTCTTCAGCCATCTTCCCGGAAGTCCTTCTGCCGTGTATTTAAGCTGGTTGTATTTCAGCTTTTTCTCCCTTACCTGACTATGAACTTCATAATATTATCAAGTACCAATAGAATGCCTATAATCAATTGTTTGTGAATTGAATAAAAATGAATTAAAGGGAAATTAGGTTTTATAATAGTCTGGGTTCTTCCAGAAATAGACCCTGAGATTTAAGTGCAAGTAGCCTTTTGGGAAGTTCAGGAAACATTGGTCGGTAGCAGGGAGGTGGGGCAGGAAAGGAGAGGAGGCAGTGAGCTGTGTCATCAAGTTTAATCCTGCGGGAAGTTCTCAGAAATGTGAAAAACCAAGCCTAAAGCCAAACCGAAACAAAAAAGTACCCCGAACTCAGGGTTAAACCACTTGTAAGGATGGGGAGCTGGGGTATTTATACTCTGGCTCTCTGTCATTCACTGACTGAGGACTCCCAACGATGTTCATCCACTGTACTTGCTTCTGTGGCTTTGGGAAAGGCCCCTGGCAGAGAGAAGCAGGTACTGATGGTGAAGTTACAGGGCAGCCAGACATGGGAAGGCCTTAGGGCTAAAGGCAGGGCACCAGGAGTGTCAGCTGTAGGCTTTCTTAGCACTTTGTGACTCAAATAATAGGAAGAAAGGTGACGAATGGTCTTTGTTTGGAATGGGGGAACTCTTACTTCCTCAGTGTCAGTCTCCCTTGTTGAAGTTCAGCTCCATGAATACAGGAAGCATGCTTGTCTTATTCAACACTGTGTACCCAGCAGAGTCTCTGATCCAACAAATGAGAGTATTAATGAATAAGAGTCAAAATAAACCAGCACAGGTTTGAGATGTGTAATTGTGTTCCAGTTCCAGCAATGTCAGAGCAGGTAGGGCACAAGGTGGTAATGAAAGCTGACAAATATCAGGTGCAGCTTGCCTTCAAGAACTCTTAGAAAACAGACTAACCACAGGGTAGAATTGCTTCTTCAGGGTTCCAGGGCTGCTTATTGAACCACTGGCATATTCATGACTGTGCAGTTTAGACTCAGATTCAGATCCACTGAGCTCAGACGAGCCCAGGGCAAGTCCTGCCCACTTTCTTTGTCTGGTCCTGAGGCATTTAGCATTACCTTGGGTTCAGGTGCAGTGAAAACAAGTAATACTGACTGGCAGTGGCCAGTGATATATCTGTGCCCAGATAAGCTTGAAACCATGAAGAGTCCACATGGTGAGTGCCTTCTCTTTCTGTTATGGGCTGAATTGTGCCTGCTTCTCCCTCAATAAAGACATGTGGAAGTCCTAATCCCTGTTGCTTCAGAATGTGACCTTATTTAGAAACAGGGTCTTTGCAGAGGTCATCAAGTTAAACTGAGGTCATTAGGATGGGACCTAATCCACTATGGTATCCTTACAAAAAAGGGAAATTTGGACTCAGAGACAGACGTACACAGAGGGAACGTGATGTGAAGACACACAGAGAAGGCAGCCATGTGCCTGGAGTGATGCATCTACTAGCCAAGGAATGCCAGGGCTCACCAGCGGACTCCAGAAGCTAGAAGAAGGAGGGAAGGATTCTCCCCTCAAGCCCCCAAAGAGACCGTGGCCCTGTTGACACCTAGATTTGGGGCTTCTTGACTCCAGCACTGTTAGACAATACATTTCTGTTGTTTCAAGTCACCCAGTTTTTGGTACTTTGTTATGGCAGCCCTAGGGAAGTAGTACACTTTCTTTTCTTTTTTCCTTTCTTTATTTTATTTTATTTTTTTGATCAAGACTTTTCTAAATAATTTTCCTCTCCCTCCCTCTCTTCCTCCTACTCTTTCCTTGTTTTCTTACATATGCTGCGTTGATAACATAGTTGA
Organism: Delphinapterus leucas; assembly: GCF_059928025.1. NCBI lineage: Eukaryota > Metazoa > Chordata > Mammalia > Artiodactyla > Monodontidae > Delphinapterus > Delphinapterus leucas. The sequence goes on from NC_143136.1 coordinate 10,348,109, forward strand.
CATTTGCTTGTGGGTTCCCTGGAGTAAGAAAGGAAATTCCATTCTTGAACCATTTGGAGGAAAGCAGAAAACCCCTCTTCAGATGTTTGGACCTTTTGGCTGTTACTCAAGAGGGAGTCATTTTCCTCATTGAAATGGTTTGCCATCTCTGCCAGGACTGGGTGGAGATGAGCCTTTTCTGCTATTGTAGTTTGGTGAGACTGGCCTGAGAGATGGCCTACATCTCCTACATGTTGGATCTTGAGGGGCTGCAGGCATGGAGCCCTTCCTTTCCAAGGAAATTTGTGTGATTTCTGTGAACCAAGTATGGCCATTAGTAATGGTTCCTTTGGCTGAGAGTTGTCAGCATCCTACACGTGAGGCTGGATTGTTGTCTGGTTGTGGACTTGGACCAGAGATCATTACCAAGGTGATTTTCAGAACCCAGCAATCTAGTTGATGGTAGTGAGCTGTGGTGTGGAGTCAAGAAATGGAAGGAAGTGAAGGAAGATGAGAACAGGGCGATTTGGGCGTGTGTGTAGTTTGATGGCTTTGTTTTTAAATTCCAATTATGTTGTTTTTCTTTACTCAATTAATCATTCATTTATTCATTAAATATTTATTTCGTGACTGCTCTGTGTCAGGTGCTTTGTGAGGGATGAGGGTTACAAAGAAAAGACAACCTTGTAAACAGTACATTCAGGTGTTATAGGTGTTATGCAAATACTCACTATTGTACAGGTATGGTTCAGGCATAAAGCAGACAGAGAGGTTAATTCTACCTGGGCTGGGAGGTGAGGAGTTTCAGAAAAGCCTTTATAGATGTGATCATAATTGAGAGGACAGTCAACAAAATATTAAAGTTGCTGTCTCCCTCAATGTGGATTAATTTTTGCTCTTTTTAAAAAAACTCTCCTAAAGGTATCATGTATAGCAAATGAATTCTCAGTCCTCTGTAGATGACTCTGCAGCGTAGCGCTCTCCACTGACCCCTGATCAAAGCAAACTCTGGTCTTGCCAGAGCTCTGTCATGTCACCTTCCTGACCATTTGAAGCCTGGGCACAAAATTATTTTAAGTTTCCTTCCAGCCTGCCAAGATAATGTTCAATCCTGCATCAACCAAAACATTGTCCTATAGAGGAATTTTGTCTAGCAAAAATGAAGCGAAAATAAAACCAAATGTGTGTAGACGTAAATGTCTGTGTGTTCAGAACATTTATCTGCCAGATCCTGAGGAGCAGGGTATTTACTGACACCATAAAGCCAAGCATTTCAAATGGGAACATTTAGGTGCCCCTGGGGCCACACTCAGGGCCCGAATGAAGTCCCTTGGGAGAATGTGAGAAACAGTCTTCAGAATCTTACGTAATCTTCACTTCTCTGGGCTTTGTTTTCTTCATCAGTGAAATGAGGGAGTTGGTCTAGTTCATCTGGAAGGTGTAGTCTGTATTGCTGGCTAGTTCCTCCCGCAGAGTTTCATGGCTTATGTCTCTACATTTATTTATGAGGGAGGATAGGACCAATATATCTCTAAGAAGAAGTACCTGAGAAGGGAGATAGGAAACTGACCACAATCAGATAGTAGTCAGCATTGGTGACACCGTAAATATCTGAGATGGAAAGAAACAGGGTCTGGAGGAAAGGACCTTTGGAAATGATAGATGATGCTAATAGGCACTTCACAACATTTTATGTGTATCTCCCAAACACAAAGCATTCTTCAGTGCACTTAGTTTTTAACTGATTAAAAATATGAATTGACGTATGCCTTTGCCTAGAATGCATCACTTTCATCCTATCAACAAGAAAAAGTCAGATAGTTTATAAAATCATAGCTTCTCTTGAATCCATCAAAGAGCCAGGGTCATAGTACATCCAACCAGCCTGCAATATACAGAGGTTAAGGCCTCCAAAAAGCGACTACGTATGAGTTATTGCTCACATGTGGAAGAGGATGGGAGGAAGATGGCCTGAGATACAAGAAGGAAAGAAGAATTCAGCTAAAATTATTAACAATTTGCTAAAGGTCAATTATGGGCTAGCACAAGAGTATAGAACCCACAGTGGCTGTATACCCATGGGGGAGTCACACTGTCTTGCAGGCTTCTCTAAACTGACCACCACTGGGGCTCAGGAGAGGGATTGAGAGGCAGGGTACAGGCCAGAGCAAGCCTCCCTTGACGTGCGGTTATCAGGCACAAAGCCTCACCTCAGTCTTCTCCCTACGAAGCCTAAGATTTCACAGCTAAGGTAGGGTGGCAGATCCTACCTTAGGTGGAGTCAAGAAATGGTGGTTGAAGGTGAAGACCCATTGTGCATAGGTGAAGACCCATTGTAAATTCTGGAGAGGAAAAGAAAAAATCCTCTACATCTAGGGGAAAGGTGAGAAACCAGCCTGGATCCAGAACAGTAGAGGTCCCTTGTAGCAAAGTCAAGACCATTGAGAGCATGGTTTCCAAGACTAAAGGAACAGGACATGCCCTAGAAAGCACCTAGTATCAAGAAATTTCAGTCAACCTTTAGGGGCAGGGAAGAAGTGTCAAGAGAGACTGTCTCACTCAGGTGTACAGAGGAGTCTGAAAGCTGAGGGTGGAGCACGAGTATTGAGACATTCTTCCCAGCAAACTAGACCCTACCCTGAAGACAAAGAAACGCTGGTGGAATTGAAGTCTGTACTACAGCAATAAAGCCCAAACCCAGACGATTTCCAGGCTAGACTGACTTGACACACTGCACTAATGCTCAGTAAGCTGTAGAAGGAATGTGGTCCATTTCCGGTATAAATGCATTTACTACACTACTGAAATGATGTCTAGAATTCAGTAAAAAATATAAGATGTACAAAAAATCAAGAGAAAAAACATTTGTCTTCTCCATTGTGAGGAGACAAAGCCATTAGTAAAACCTGACTCAGTGGCGACCTGAGTATGGAGTTTAAAATAACTGTCATTAGTATATCAAAGGCTCTAGAGAAAAAAGTGGAGGGCATACATGAACATATGGGGAATTTCAGCAAAGAGAAACTGTAAGAAAGAATCAAATGAAACTGCTAGGGAAAACAAGAACAAAAACAGCAACAACAGAGTAACAGAGATGAAGACAGACTTTAATGAACTCATCAGTAGACTCGACACAACCAAAGGACAAATAAGTGAACTTGAAGATAGGCCACTGTGTTGATTGTATTGACTTTCTGTGTCATATTTCATTGATTTCTCCTTTGTCTTTATTATTTGGTTTCTTTTACTTTTGGGTTTCATTTATTCTTTGCTTTTTTTTCTTAAGTTTGAAGCTGAGTTTGTTGAATAGAGAACTTTCTTCTACAGTTCTAATCTATTTCTAATATTTCTAATACTGGCATTTATGCTATAAAATTTCCCTTAAGTACCATTTTAGTGGCCTCCTAGAATTTTTGATGTATTATGTTTTCATTTTCATTCAGTTCAAACTAATTCCTGTTTTACCTCTTGATTTATTCTTTCATCCATGGGTTATTTAGAAGTGTGCTATTTAGTTTACATATATTTGGAAAATTTACAGGTATTTTTCTGTTATTACTTTGTATAGCTTGAATCCTAAATTTACTTTTTTTGTGGCTCAGCATTTTGTCTGTCTTGGTAAATGTTTTATGTACACTTGAATTCTGTTTTTTGGTAAAGTGGTTTATAATTATCAGTCATGTTAGGTTGGTTGATGGTGCTATTCAAATCTTCTATATCCTTACAGCTTTTCTGTCTACTCATTCTATCAATTTTGGAGAGAGCAGTATTGAAATTGCCAACCGTATTTGTGTTTTTTGTCTACTTATCCTTGTGGTCTATCATATTTATTTGCTTCTTCATATTTAGAGTGAATTTCTTATAGGCAGCCTAGAGTTGGGTTTTGTTTTTGATTTAATCTCACTATATATTTCTTTTATTTGAGATATTTAGGCCATTTACATTTTATACAATTGTTGACACGTTTAATTTTAAATCTTTTATTTGTTTTCTATTTGTCTTATCTTTTTTTTGGTTAACTTTTTCCTCTATTTCTGCCTTCTTTTTATGATTCCATTTTATCTTCTTTATACTTACATATAACTCTTTGGTTTGTTATTTTAGTCATTGCTTTATGGTTTATAGTATATACCTTTAATTTATTACAACCTACCTTCAAATAATATTAAACCATGTCATATATACTGTTAGATCCTTACAATAGTATACTTCCATTTTTACCTTTTCTGACCATTGTACTAGTGTGGCAATACATCTTACTTTGATATCTGCTAAAATCCCGTACCACATTGCTATTATTTTTAGTAATTTTGAATAGTCAAAATTATCTGATAATTATTATAAATTATAGATAATTATTCATTATCTTTGAATGAATTTTAAATTATAAGAAAGAAACTTATTAGTCCATATAGTTACTCTCTTCTCTGCTCTTCATTCCCTTTTATAGATCTATATTTTCATCTTTTCTTTTGCCCAACTGACTTTCTTTAACATTTCTTCTAGAAAAGGTCCACTGGCAATGAATTGTTTCAATTTTATTTTACCTTCATTCTATACCCAGAATTCTTGATTTGCTGTGGTGTAATTTTCTTCTATTTCTTCTGCTTGGGGCTTATTGAGATTCTTGTATTTGTGGGTTTATAATTTCCTCAAATTTAGAAAATTTCTAGCTGTTTCCTCAGTTTTTTTCTTGTTTTTCCTTACTTCTCCTCTGGGGCTCCAGTTATACATATATCAGGATATTTGAAGTTGTCCCTTAGCTCCTTGATGCATTTTTTTTCTTCTTTTCTCTCTGTTGCATTTTGAATAGTTTCTATTGTTATGTCTCCAAGTTCACCAATGTTTTTTTTCTATAATGGCATCTGTTAGTAGCACCCAGTGTGCTTTTCCCCTTTACCATTATAGTTTTTATCTTTAGAAGTTAAATTTGGATCTTTTTATATTTTCAATATCTCTGCTTACCTTTTGGAATATATGAAATACAGTTTTAATGTCTTTACCTGGTCATTATAACATCTATGTCATTTTTGGCTGGTTTTTATTAATTGATTTGTCTCTATTATGGGTTCTATTTTCCTGCCTTTTTGCATGCCCGGTGATTTTTGATTGGATGTTAGACATTTTGAATTTTACCTTGCTGGTTGCTGGATATTTTTGTAATCCTATAAATATTTTTCAACAATTTTTGTGGAATTCAGGTAAATTACTCTGAAGTACTTTGATTATTTTGGATCATCTTTTAAAGATTTGCAGGTGGAATCAGAGTGGCATTTAGTCTAGTGCTAATTATTTCCTACTACTGTGACTAGACAGTGAGTACTCTACCCAGTGCCCTATGACTCATGAGTTTTTCCATTCATTGGTGGAAACAGACAATATTGCTGGTTCTGTGTGAGCACCAGCACGTTCATCTCTAGTTCTTTCCAGTGGTTCCTTTCCTTTGGTTAGTTTCCTTTCATGTATGCTTTGATTAGTACACAACTGAATATTTAAGGGGACACGCTGCAGATTTCCAAAGTTCTCTCTGTGTGCAGATATCCCCTTTTATTTGTCTCCCTGGGCTTTCATCTCTGTCACCTTTAGCTCAGGGACTCTGCTGGGCCCTTCTCCTCCCTTCATGGCAGCCTGCAGACTCCCTCAAGGTAGTAAGCCGGACAGTTGTATAACTTATTTGTGTCACATCTTTCAGAGATCACTGTCCTTCATTGCCTGATATCCAGTGTCTCACAAACTGTTGCTTCATATTTTTTTTTCTAGTTTATTTGGTTGTTTAAGGTGGCAGGATCTATTTGGTTCCTGTTACTCCATCTGGATTGAAACCGAAGTAAAAAATATTGATCTTTAGCAGTTTAATTGAATTCAGTGCAATAAGACACTCATACATCAGGAGCATGTGAGAATAACTTAGAGAAGAACAGATTTCTAAATGCTTATTCCTATCCCATACTTAATTATGTGGAATGACCAGACAGTTGGTCCATTTTATTAATACTTCTCTCTATCATTCACTCACACTCCGTTAGTTGAATATTCATAATTTAAATATAGGTATGAGTTAATTCAGCTGTACTTGAATTTTTTTCATGAGTGGGTGGAATTTTTGTTCTATGCTCCTAGCATTTGTCGTTTTCCATCAGGGGTTGCAAATTCAAATGCCTGTAAGGGTCAAGCAAGTATAGGAGTGAAGTTGGTAAGGCATAAATAGTCACTGGTCTTTATTTATTTATTTTTTATTTTTGACTGCATTGGGTCTTCGTTGCTGCACATGGGCTATCCCTAGTTGTGGCGAGCGGGGGCTACTCTTCATTACAGTGTGCAGGCTTCTCATCGTGGTGGCTTCTCTTGTTGTGGAGCATGGGCTCTAGGCATGCAGGCAGCACGCAGGCTAGGTAGTTGCGGTGCATGGTCTCAATAGTTGCAGCGCGCAGGCTCTAGGGCTCAAGGGCTTCAGTAGTTGTGGCTCGTGGGCTCTAGAGCGCAGGCTCAGTAGTTGTGGCACACGGGCTTAGTTGCTCTGCGCTATGTGGGATCTTCCCAGACCAGGGGTTGAACCCGTGTCCCCTGAATTGGCAGGCGGATTCTTAACCATTGAGCCACCAGGGTAGTCCCACTGGTCTTTAGTATAGAAGGGAAATCTGGCACTGGCAGAAGGAGGGACCATGGTGAATTGCAGGGGAAAACGCCTAAGTAAATAAGGGCGTTTGCAACAACCAGCTGGAGCTCATTGTTGCCCTGAGGGAATGCAAGTTGCTTTTGTAGACATTCTGATCTTTCAAGAGAAGTAGAAATGCAAATTTTAGTCATATGTATCTCAGTTTTTGAATACTACTTCAAATTTTGATCATAAAGCAGTCTGTGAATCAAATAAAACTTATTTACAGGCTAAGTATGCCTTCAGGCTGTGAGCTTGCAACCTGTGTTCAACAATAAATTGTTTAACTGTTAACATATACAAAAATAGTTTAGAAAATTATAGAAACCTCTGAAGCTAGGGATACAGCACATAGGTATTTTTTTGTGTGTGTATGTGCATATGTATGTATTTCAGATCAGTAACAAAAAGTAAATAAGTAGATACACACACACAAACACACATACACACACTCCCCTGAGTGAGTCTTTCACAAGCCTTGGGGGCTTTTTGCATACTCTGTGGGCATGGAGTTATTTTTATGCTTCTCCCACATAATCTCTTGAGAGAATCTGTGATGTTCAAAAGAAATCTTCCATAATTAAAACTGCATGAATAAATATGGGTGTGTGAACATGAGTATTTTAAGTTAGTTTAATAATAGCTATCAGTTTAATAGATATAGACAGTCTTAAATTTATGAATATCTGGATGTAGGCCTTTAAGCTGTAACTTTTTTGAATATGGCAGTTACTAGGATAATTTGCAGCAAGAAGCTTCATGCCAAATTGGTGTATGTCTTTCTTTTCTTGAAATACCAGATCAACACAAATTGCATTAAAAGTTTAATTCTTGAAATAAAAGAGTGCAATTTTGTATATGCCTACTAGATTTGGAGAGATTATCCAACCCTGCTTTACTTTTAAAAAGGACAAAAACTAATAAACAAAACCTTTGCACTAAAATGTGTTTAAATGAAAGTTGAATTTAAGTAAAATTTTCTTTTATTCACTCATGTAATTATTCCTAATCATCTAACAAATCATTTGCTGTTTATTTAACAAAATATTTTTCTCATTTTTATGGGATTTTTTTGGTAAAGGTGCTAGAATAAATATTTAAAAGCAGAACTCTGAGAATATACATTAAATAGAAGCAAAAGATTATTAGATCTAATTTATGAAAGGACACAAAAGTCATCACACCTGTTTCTTTATTCATATGTGGGGCCTGAATACACTTGTTATTTTAAAAGACAATATACAATGGTATACAATGTATATGGTATACAATGTAAGGAAACCACAACTGAGTTCCACTAATTCTTACAGAACCCTAAAGTAATAAAATGATTATGCGTAGAAAGTCAGAGCCCTACTGATTTTTGTACACTTGTACAAATTAACATTTGTTTGGGGTACTGAGTATTTTTCCATTAATTCCATTCACCCACTTGTTCCTTGCGGTTCTCTTGAGAACATTTGCAATATTTTTGAAGCTTGATTAGGGCATTACTGAATCAGTAATTTGCAAGTTAAAACTGACCATTTTAGTCAGCCTTCAAAATGCAAAGATGAGCCAGAGATTAAAACCTTTAATGCCTTCCCTCTAATTTGTGTGAAGACAGTGTTCCAGTTATCTCAGAAAAAGAGGAGGCAGGATTTGCCTTCCAAAGAAGTTCTGTATTTTGGATGCAGAATCAATACAAAGGTGAGATACACTGGATTTGAATTGGTAAAATATGTAAATCTCTGCCTGCTAAACTGTCAGAGATTAATGTCTGAATAGGAGTAGGAAGCGCCAACTGTAAAATTATACAGGGCATGCGATTACCCCATCTGCATAATGGGGCTTGATTTAGAGGCTCTATTTTAGGATCGCACATAAAGCACCAAATGTAGAAAGCAGAGCTTTGTTTAATTTGTCCTAGGCAGTGCCCTAATTTTCTACAACACTATTCACGTCCCTTCTTTAAGAATGAATAACACATTTTCTTTATGGAACCCTGTGCATCCGTCATTTGGGGACTGTAGCTTTTCCAAGCTACTCTATTAGATTGCCCTTGTGTTGCCTTTTTATGATGCTACTGGATTATGTTATTTGAGGTTGCATTATCTTTATTGCACTTGTATGTCCATGCAAAGAACAAGTGATATTATTTTTGACTGGTCATAACAAGCATTTTAAAGTTGACAGATGAGAAAACTGAGGCCCAGGAAGTATAAGGCCATGCAGTTCTGACAGAGTCGGTTATAGCAAATGGGTCTTGGCTACTCAGCAAGAATTGTGTTATTATTGCAGGTACAGTATTCGACTGTCTCTTGAGACTTGGGATTCCTCTTATTTTGGCAGTAGCTCAGAGAGCTTTGCCTTAAATATTAATAACCTAGGGACTATAATACTTTCTTTGGATTATTATTTGGTGCTTGGTCATTACGGCTCAGCCTATTCCAATAACTAAGTGCAAGATTCACTATTTTTTTTTAAAGATAATGTTGCTATTCATTTATGCAGATTAACATTTATGAGGTCCTTTTAAAACTTTTATCTCCGTTTTATTTTTACAGATGATTTTTTATTAAAAAGTAGTTTTGTATTGGTGAGACTCTGAATTTTTTGGATCAGACAACTAACTCAAGCTCACTTAAGCATAAAAGCCACTGTATTGGTTCATTCTGTCAGTAAGTCTGTGGATAGATCTGAGTCAGATGCAGCTGGATCCAGGGGCTCAGCTTTGTCGTCTGTGACTTTCCATTTCTAAGCTCTCCTGTTGTCTCTGTGTGGTCTTACCATTCACCGACGGACCTCGTGGGAAGAGAAGGTCAGCAGCAGCTCTGAACTCTTTACCCCCTTTTAGCAAAAAACCTACCTATCAACCTCCCAGGTGATTCTGTTCAGCCAATCTTGAGTTTCATCTGAACCAATTCCTTTGGCCAGGTACATGGGGTTACTCAGATGGTCAGCCTGTGTCATGTATCCTTTCCCAATGTTAGGAGGTGGGGAATTATGAATGACAGCCCCATTTCACAAAGCAGCATATGGTAGAGGAGGAGTTTCCCTAAGAGGGGGGCAGAAGGGTGTTCTGATAAGCAGCTTTAGCTATTACGCTTCGACCACTGAAGGTTTACAAAACAGACTCAGAGTTACATAAAAATGTTAATTTTCTGTAGAACTATGTATTGTTGTAGACTCAATGATTCAGCACATAATCTACATTTTATTTCCTTCTTTACTTTCATCCTTTCACAGTGGACAAAAAGGACAATGCCATTAAAGAAAAAAACCCACTTTTTTTCTTTAATGTTTTAAAGACATTAAAAAAAACACTTTCTCTATTTCACTTTCAAATATTGTCTTAGCCTTTTTCTTTAGCTCTTGTAAGGAACTTCTCATGTAGCATTGTTGTCATTTGATTTCACAGTCTCTATTGATTGTGAGAAATCTTTCAGGCAGAGGTCCACATTTTTATTTCTGTTCCAGCTGTGCCTCTCACAGTGCTGGCTGAGTGGGCTTGTTGAGTAAAGGTGGATGGTTGGATTGGTGAGTGATTACAGGGCCGCTATCTACCTGGCTGGAGATGCCCAGACTCTAGAATTATGTAGTTGAGGTTACATCACACATTGTGTTGAAGTTGGAATTTGAACTCCCTTACTTTCCTATCCCTAAGCTTATTTCTTTTACTTAGCTCCCAGGCAAGGGGGCCTTACGTGTGCCCATCTGTAACTTCCAGTCTCTCTGTGTGCCTGGTAATTGAACCATTTGGCTCTGACAGGAATTACAGTGGGGACAGGAAGACAGTGTCAGAACTTCTGGGCAGCTTGATTGTCCAACCCGCGTGAGAACAGGGCCACTTCTAGTGCCATCTTTGGGACCTTCCTGTGTGGCACGAGTCAGGCTGAGTTGAGCTTCAATTTCATGTACCCCTCGTAGAGCGCCAGCAAAACGGCAGCCGAGGGAGAGTGTTCCCACTTGCTCATTACTTTGTCTTCTGAGCCCCTCTCCCTTCATCATCTTCATCCCATAGCTCCAGATAGTTGCTCACAGAGGCAAACTAACTTCAGCTGTCCCTCCCAGGGATCTCTGTTGCTCTTCCCAGACCACTTTGCAACCCTAAACCTGCACCCTCTTGGACTGGAATCAATTAAGAGCAAAGATAGAAACTTCCAGATTAATATGAAGACTTGCATTTATGCAATTAATATGAAGATTTCCTTACATTTAAAAAACTGCAAATCACTACTCCTTGGGAGACCTAAGTGCAAGTCTCTCTCCCATTTAAAAAATATCAGAGCTGGCAACTTTGTATTCTAAAACGTGGCTTTATCAGTTAGGGTTAAGTCAGAAAGACAGAAGTACTAGGAGATATATATTAAGAGGTTTATTCAAGGAGTTGGCTTATGTGATTGTAGGGGCTGGCTAAGCAAGTTTGAAATCCTTAGGGCAGACTGTCAGGAAGGGTGGGCTGGAACTCTGACATAGACTGAAATAGCTATTCACAGGTGGAATTTCTTCTTCAGGGAAGCCTCAGCTCACCTATTAAAGCCTGTAAATTGATTTAATCAGGCCCACCCAGATTATCTAAAATAATCTCCCTTACTTCCATTCAACTGATTATGGACTTTAACCACATTCACAAAGTACCTTCATGGCGGTACCTAGATTAGTATTTGATTGAATATCTGAGCATGGTAGCCTAGCCAAGTTAACATGTAAAACTGATCATCAAAGTGGTCAGTTGGAGTTCTAGTAGATTCTGTGTGGACTTGTGAAATGCAGGCCTTGAAATCCTGATACAGATTTCAAAACCTCTACTGCCTTTATATTGAATTGTATGGGAACTGTTTTTGGTGATTTATATTTAGGTGAATGTACTTGTGTATATATGTCATCATTCACTTCTTTCAGTACTGTGTTTCACAAACCATAGCAGGTCCAGAAAGATCAAGTTGGATGAAGTAGTGAGCAGGTATACTTCATGAACCCTGGTTTATAGATCATTATTTTTACATTTGTGCTGTGTATTTTTCTTTCATTTTATTACCTGCATTACCTTCCACAAATACTCCTTGGACATCTGTGAGGTTTCAGGTGATGTTTTAGGTACTTGGGAGACTTCATTGATTCAAACAGCTTCTACTGAGTATTTATGTGTACCAAACTTAGCTACATAATTTGTGGGGCCCAGTATAAAATGAAAATCAATGTCCTCCATTCAAAAAGTAGAAAAAAGTGCCATTAAAAGTACTGACAATAAAGCTTTTTCTTTTCTTCCATGAATGTCTCTCTGGAATCATGGTGGTTTTCCTTCCTTTTTTTTTTTTTTTAATTTGCTGTTTAATCCTGTTCTAAGTTTAAAAATTTTTTTAAATTTTAGATTATTGACATGAATTTATCATTCATCATTTATTGGACCCAAGTAAATGGGAGGATAATGGATGGAAAATGAGATTAGAGCCACTTTGGGTCCCTGAATCATTCATGGGCTTGAAGGCCAAAGTAAGGACTTAGAATTTTTCAGTGAGGAGTGGGGAGGACTTGGAAGACTTTTGGCAGAAGCGTGACAGCCATGGTGGGATTTTAGAAGGATCCCCTTTGGCTGCTGTGTGGCAAGGTTGGAAATGGCAGGATTAGTTTGGGAGCTGCTATAATAGACCAGACAATGATGGTGCCTGGATTGGGTATATAGATAGATAGTGGTGATTAAACATGGCTGGACTCTGGGCATATTTCAAAACTAGTGCCAACAGGAGTTGCATATAGAATGAATATTTACTTAGAGTCCTGGCCTGGGGCAGCAGATAAAATTGTCCATTGAGAAACAGCGAATTTTCTAAAGTTCTACAGCCAATGCATGGCAGAAGTAGAGAAGGCAGAAAACAGAAGTCCTGTGTGTGTGTTTTTCATCAGCTCTTCTCCTTTTTCATTACCTCTAGACTTTCCCCAAAGTATCTCCTGTAACATCCCCTTCCCAACGTCTTCACTTATTTTGCTGAATTCAGCATGGATTACATGTCTAGAATCTCATCTATACGTATCGCTTTGGAAGAACCTCTCAGAGCAAGGTCCTGGTGACTCACCACTGCCCCATGTTTTCATGGCATCTGTGTAGGGGTTGGCTGTCTCTCACAGTTTCATTTTGGTGGTATCCTGACAGTTTTTTCCTTCTATTTCACTTGATACCTTTTGGCCTGCTCTAGTAAAACAGAATTCATAAAACAAAGATTTTGCTACTGGGTTTGCTGTACAGTTGCACCCTGTATAATTCCAAATGAGTTAACTCTGTTTGGTTTTTTTTTTCTGCTTTCCAGCACTTTCAGACCATGCTGAAGTCTAAGTTGAATGTCCTAACACTGAAAAAGGAACCTCTGCCAGCAGTCATTTTCCATGAGCCTGAGGCCATTGAGCTGTGCACCACCACGCCCCTGATGAAGACCAGAACTCACAGTGGCTGCAAGGTATGAGGCAAATGGCCATCAGGGAACCTCTTGGTGGGGCAGACAAAAGGATGTGTACCCTTAAGGCTCTTGTTCAAAGTGATAACTTTTTTAGGAATGAAAATATCAAACGACTAACAGAATAAGCTCATTGAGTGACGGTAGTCTGAATCCATACCCTGCTCTATTTTTCTTGATGATATAGCACTCTTCATCATTTTGGGGCTCACATAAAGGTATAAGTTTGGTATGTGTGAATGAAATAGTTTTCTTGCCATATTTTCTTTTTTTTTTTTAAACATCTTTATTGGAGTATAATTGCTTTACAATGTTGTGTTAGTTTCTGGTGCATAACAAAGTGAGTCAGCTATATGTATACATATATACTGACATCGCCTCCCTCTTGCGTCTCCTTCCCACACTCCCTACACAACCCCTCTAGGTGGTCACAAAGCACCGAGCTGATCTCCCTGTAGGATGCAGCTGCTTCCCACTAGCTATCTATTTTACATTTGGTAGTATATCTATGTCCATGCCACTCTCTCACTTCGTCCCAGCTTACCCTTTCCTCTCCCCATGTACTCAAATTCATTCTCTACGTCTGCGTCTTTATTCCAGAATCATTCATCAGAACCATTATTTTTTTTAGATTCCATATATATGTGTTTGCATATGGTATGTGTTTTTCTCTTTCTCACTCTGTATGACAGATTCTAGGTCCATCCACCTCACTACAAATAACTCAGTTTCATTTCTTTTTATGGCTGAGTAATATTCCATTGTATATATATGTCACATCTTCTTTACCCATTCATCTGTCGATGGACACTTAGGTTTCTTCCATGTCCTGCTATTGTAAATAGAGCTGCAATGAACATTGTGGTACATGACTCTTTTTGAATTATGGTTTTCTCAGGGTATATGTCCAGGAGTGGGATTGCTGGGTCATATGGTAGTCCTATTTTTAGTTTTTCAAGGAACCTCCATACTGTACTCCATACTGGCTGTATCAATTTACATTCCCACCAACAGTGCAAGAGGGTTCCCTTTTCTCCACACCCTCTCCAGCATTTGTTGTTTGTAGATTTTTTGATGATGGCCATTCTGACTGGTGTGAGGGGATACTGCATTGTAGCTTTGATTTGCATTTCTCTAATGATTAGTGATGTTGAGCATCCTTTCATGTGTTTGTTGGCGATCTGTATATCTTGTTTGTTTTTTAGATATTGAGCTGCATGAGCTGCTTGTATATTTTGGAGATTAATCCTTTGTCAGTTGCTTCATTTGCAAATATTTTCTCCCATTCTGAGGGTTGTCTTTTCGTCTTGTTTATGGTTTTCTTTGCTGTGCAAAAGCACTTAAGTTTCATTTGGTCCCATTTGTATATTTTTGTTTTTATTTCCATTTTTCTAGGAGGTGGGTCAAAAAAGATCTTGCTGTGATTTATGTCAAAGACTGTTCTTCCTGTGTTTTCCTCTAAGAGTTTTATAGTGTCTGGCCTAACATTTAGGTCTTTAATCCATTTTGAGTTTATTTTTGTGTATGGTGTTAGGGAGTGTTCTAATTTCATTCTTTTACACGTAGCTGTCCAGTTTTCCTAGCACCACTTATTGAAAAGGCTGTCTCTTCTCAACTGTATATTCTTGCCTCCTTCATCAAATGTAAGGTGACCATATGTGCATGGGTTTATCTCTGGGCTTTCTATCCTGTTCCGTTGATCTATATTTCTGCTTTTGTGCCAGTGCCATACTGTCTTGATTACTGTAGCTTTGTAGCATAGTCTGAAGTCAGGGAGCCTGATTCCTCCAGCTCCGTTTTTCTTTCTCAGGGCTTTGGCTATCCAGGGTCTTTTGTGGTTCCATACATATTGTGACACTTTTTGTTCTAGTTCTGTGAAAAATGCCATTGATAGTTTGACAGGGATTGCATTGAATCTGTAGATTGCTTTGGGTAGTATAGTCATTTTCACAATGTTGATGCTTCCAATCCAAAAACATGGTATGTCTCTCCATCTATTTGTATCATCTTTAATTTCTTTCATCAGTGTCTTATTGTTTTCTGCATACAGGTCTTTTGTCTCATTATGTGGGTTTATTCTTAGGTATTTTATTTTTTTGTTGGGGGTATTTCCTTAATTTCTTTTTCAGATTTTTCATCATTAGTGTATAGGAATGCCAGAGATTTCTGTGCATTAATTTTGTATCCTGCTACTTTACCAAATTTATTGATTAGCTCTAGTAGTTTTCTGCTAGCATGTTTAGGATGCTCTATGTATAGTATCATGTCATCTGCAAACAGTGACAGCTTTACTTTTTCTTCTCCAAATTGGGTTCCTTTTATTTCTTTTTCTTCTCTGATTGCTGTGGCTAAAACTTCCAAAACTATGTTGAATAATAGTGGTGAGGGTGGGCATTCTTGTCTTGTTCCTGATTTTAGTGGAAATGGTTTCAGTTTTTCACCACTGAGTACAATGTTGGCTGTGGTTTGTCATATATGGCCTTTATTACGTTGAGGTAAGTTCCCTTTATGCCTACTTTCTGGAGAGTTTTTATGATAAATCGGTGTTGAATTTTGTCGAAAGCTTTTTCTGCATATCATATGGCTTTTATCCTTCAGTTTTTTAACATGGTTTATCACATTGATTGATTTGCATATATTGAAGAATCCTTGCATTCCTGGAATAAACCCCACTTGATCATGGTGTATGATCCTTTTCATGTGCTGTTGGATTCTGTTTGCTAGTAGTTTTTTGAGGATTTTGAATCTATGTTCATCAGTGTTATTGGTCTGTAGTTTTCTTTTTGTGTGAGATCTTCATCTGGTTTTGTTATCAGGGTGATGGTGGTCTCGTAGAATGAGTTTGGTAGTGTTCCTCTGTCTGCTATATTTGGAAGAGTTTGAGAAGGATAGGTGTTAGTTCTTCTCTAAATGTTTGATAGAATTTGTCCGTGAAGCCATCTGGTCCTGGGCTTTTGTTTGTTGGAAGATTTTTAATCACATTCTCAATTTCAGTGCTTATGATTGGTCTGTTTTTATTTTCTATTTCTTCCTGGTTCAGTCTCAGAAGTTTGTGCTTTTCTAATAATTTGTCCATTTCTTCCAGGCTGTCCATTTAATTGGCATAGAGTTGCTTTTAGTAATGTCTCATGATTCTTTGTATTTCTGCAGTGTCATTTGTTACTTCTCCTTTTTTATTTCTAATTCTGTTGATTTGAGTCTTTTCCCTTTTTTCTTGCTGAGTTTGGCTAATGGTTTATCAATTTTGTTTATCTTCTCAAAGAACCAGCTTTTGGTTTTATTGATGTTTGCTATTGTGTCCTTCATTTCTTTTTTATTTCTTTCTGATCTGAGTTTTATGATTTCTTTCTCTCTGCTAACTTTGGGTATTTTTTGTTCTTCTTTCTCTAATTGCTTTAGGTGTAAGATTAGGTTGTTTATTTGAGATTTTTCTGGTTTCTTGAGGTACGATTGTACTGCTATAAACTTCCCTCTTAGAACTGCTTTTCCTGCATCCCATAGGTTTTGGGTCATCGTGTTTTCATTGTCATTTTCTTTTAAGTATTTTCTGATTTCCTCTTTGATTTCTTCAGTGATCTCTTTGTTATTTAGTAATATATTGTTTAGCCTCCATCTGTTTGTATTTTTTACAGTTTATTTTCCTGTAATTGATATCTAGTCTTATAGTGTTTTGGTCAGAAAAAATACTTGATACAATTTCAGTTTTCTTAAATTTACCAAGGCTTGATTTGTGACCCAAGGTGTGATCTCTCCTGGAGAATGTTCCATGAGCACTTGAGAAGAAATTGCATTCTGTTGTTTTTGGATGGAATGTCCTATAAATATCAATTAAGTCCATCTTGTTTAATGTATCATTTGAAGCTTGTGTTTCCTTATTTATTTTCATTCTGGATGACCTATCCATTGGTGAAAGTGGGGTGTTAACGTCTCGTACTACTATTGTGTTACTGTCGATATCCCTTTTTTTGGCTGTTAGCATTTGCCTTATGTATTTAGGTGCTCCTTTGTTGGGTGCATAAATATTTGCAATTGTTATACCTTCTTCTTGGATTATCCCTTGATCATTTTGTAGTGTCCTTCTTTGTCTCTGGTAATAGTCTTTATTTTAAAGTCTCTTTTGTCTGATATTAGAGTTGCTACTCCAGCTTTCTTTTGATTTCCATTTGTATGGAATATCTTTTTCCATCCCCTCACTTTCAGTCTGTATGTGTCCCTAGGTCTCAAGTGGCTGTCTTGTAGACAGCATATATACGGGTCTTGTTTTTGTATTCATTCAGCTAGTCTATGTCTTTTGGTTGGAGCATTTAATCCATTTACATTTAAGGTAATTATCAATATGTATGTTCCTATTATCATTTTCTTAATTGTTTGGGGTTTGTTATTGTAGTTTTGTCCCTCTCTTTTGTTTCGTGCCTAGAGAAGTTCCTTTAGCATTTCTGTAAAGCTGATTTGGTGGTGCTGAATTCTCTTAGGTTTCCTAGTCCGTAAAGATTTTAATTTCTCCGTCGAATCTGAATGAGATCCTTGCTGGATATAGTAATATTGATTGTGTGTTTTTCCCTTTCATCACTTTATGTATGTCCTGCCACTCCCTTCTGGCTTGCAGAGTTTCTGCTGAAAGATCAGCTGTTAAATTTATGGGGATTGCCTTGTATGTTATTTGTTGCTTTTCCCATTCTGCTTTTAATATTTTTTCTTTGTATTTAATTTTTGATAGTGTGATTAATATGTCTCTTGGCATGTTTCTCCTTGGGTTTATCCTGTATGGGACTCTGTGCTTCCTGGACTTGACTGACTGTTTCCTTTCCCGTATTAGGGAAGTTTTCAACGATAATCTCTTCAAATATTTTCTCAGACCCTTTCTTTGTCTCTTCTTCTTCTGTGACCCCTAGAATTTGAATATTGGTGCGTTTAATGTTGTCTCAGAGGTCTCTGAGACTGTCCTCAATTCTTTTCATTCTTTTTTCTTTATTCTGCTCTGTGGTAGTTATTTCCACTATTTTATCTTCAAGGTCACTTATCTGTTCTTCTGCCTCAGTTATTCTGCTATTGATTCCTTCTAGAGAATTTTTACTTTCATCTATTGTGTTGTTCATCGTTGTTTGTTTGGTCTTTAGTTCTTCTAGGTACTTTTTAAATGTTTCTTGTATTTTCTCCATTCTGTTTCCAAGATTTTGGATCATCTTTACTATCATTACTCTGAACTCTTTTTCTTGTTTCCTTTCATTCGTTAGGTCTGGTGGGTTTTTACTTTGCTTCTTCATCTGATGCTTATTTATCTGTCCTCTCATTTTGCTTAACTTACTGTGTTCGGGGTCTCCTTTTTGCAGGCTGCAGGTTCGTAGTTCTTGTTGTTTTTGGTGTCTGCCCCCAGTGGGTAAGGTTGGTTCATTCGGCTTTTTAGGCTTCCTGGTGGAGGGAAATGGGGCCTGTGTTCTGGTGGATGAGGATGGATTTTGTCTTTCTGGTGGGCAGGAGCACGTTCGGTGGTGTGTTTTGAGGTGTCTGTGAACTTACTATGATTGTAGGCATCCTCTCTGCTAATGGGTGGTATTGTGTTCCTGTCTTGCTAGTTGTTTGGTTTGGTGTATCCAGCACTGGAGCTTGCTGGTCATTGAATGGAGCTGGGTCTTAGCATTGAGACGCAGATCTCTGAGAGAGCTCTCGCCAATTGATACTACATGCGGCTGGGAGGTCTCTGGTGGTCCAGTGTCTTGAACTTGGCTCTCCCACCTCAGAGGCTCAGGCCTGACATCAAGCCAGAGCACCAGGACCTTGTCAGCCACATGGCTCAGAAGAAAAGGGAGAAAAAAAGAAAGAAAAAAATCAAAAACAATAAATAAATAATATAAAATAGAATAAATTAAAATAATCCAATTGAAAAATTAAAAAATAGTTAAAATAAAAAATAAGAAAGTAATTAAAGAAAAAGCAGAGAGCAACCAAACCAATAAATAAATCTACCAATGATAACAAGTGCTAAAATCTATACTAAGATAAACATAAAAATCAGAAAACAAGTCAGTTGCCGACAGGAATCCTCAAGTCTACAGTTGCTCCCAAAGTCCACTGCCTCAATTTTGGGTTGATTTGTTGTCTATTCAGGTATTCCACAGATGCAGGGTACCTCAAGTTGACTCTGGGCTTTTAATCCCTGCTCCTTGATGCCACATGGAGAAATTACCCTTTCTCCTCTTTGTTCGCACAGCTCCTGGGGTTCAGCTTTGGTTTTCACCCCTCCTCTTTTGGGAAGTCTGAGGTCTTCTGCCAGCATTCAGTAGGTGTTCTGTGGGAGTTGTTCCACGTGTAGATGTATTTTCGATGTATTTGTGGGGAGGAAGGTGATCTCCGCGTCTTACTCTTCCACCATTTGAAGGTCTGTTTTATCTGACAGTCCAGCAGGTCCGTGTTAATTGCCAGCAACATGCTCCTGTATGTATCCCACATAGTCTGTGTTAACAAGAGCCTTATCGGAAGAAATTCAGCATAGTGATGAAGAACACAGGCTCTGGGATCAAATCCTGACTCAGCCAATTGTACTTTGTGTCACCTTGGACAGATAACTCACTCCCTTGGCCTCCATTTTCTCATCTCCCTGCGTGCATCCTTTTGTCGACCGCTGTGATGCCCAAGGGTCTTCAGAACCCTGATCAGCAGCCTTCTGAGTAGCTGGCTGGTCTCCTGCTCCCTGGAGAGCTTCACCACAAAGAGCTCACCGCTCTCAACTCTCACCATATTTTCTGTAGCCCTATGGAACTTTGCGCCTGACAAGAAAAGTCCTGTCCTTAATGATAATCCCTCCCTTTGTAGTTGCAGTCTAAATAAAATATATCTTAAAGATCAAAAAACAAAACAAGTTTCTCAATGGCTGTACTTCCAAATCCTTTGGGGGTAATTTTGACATTTTTGTTTTTCTTCAGCTCTCAAAATTTATGCCAATATTCATGCCTCAGAATACGTTTCAAAAGCGTTTCTCATTTCTGTAAGCCGTAATGCTGACATGGAAAGAAAAGCAGAAATGTAATGCATAATTTTGGTAGGCTTTTGGCTTCTTTCTCACACAATATTCTTTTTGGCATATGTTGATGAATATAGTCATCGGTTTAGACGCAACAAAGAAAATATGTCTTGTGCGTATTTTGTCATCAGAAATTTGTTTTGAGTAGTGAAATTAAATTAACGGGCAGGAAAATGCATGTTTGCTTGTGGATTTCTTTTATAACCTGTAGCTATGCTCCTTTCCTTATTGCTCTCCAGGTTAGGGAAGCAAAGATCCATTGATCTTTCCTGCTGCAGTAGTCCATGCCCTCCCCAGTTCTTGCATAGCTGTGGTCAGATTGGAGCCTGCAGCAATCTTGAGTGTGTGCACAAAACCTCACACACGCCCGTTCATCCCACAAATGCTCTGGGTGCTCAGTGTCTGCCCAGCACTGGAGGCACTGAGAGCAAGACCCCACCGGGCATCTTTATGGGGCTTAACTGTTAGTTGGAGGTGGAGGGAGGAATAAGCACAGATGAACAAACATTGGCTGGTGAGAAAGCCAGTGTGTGAAGAATTTGGAGAAGAATCTGTCAGGCAGAAGGATCAGGAGCGCTAATGGTCTCGTGCATTTTAGATGGAAAGCAATGGGCCAGTGAACCTGGGAAGGTGAGAATGTTATGGTTTGTAGTGGAGTCTGGTGCGCGTCCTGCTGTAGGGAGCCTTGATGTCATGGCAAGGAGTTTAGATTTTGCTCTAAGTACTATGGAGAAGTATCAGAGGGATTTAGGCAAGTGAGTTATATGACTCCATTTGAAAAAGTGTTTTTAAATGATAATTCTGCTAAGGTGAACTTCCAGCTCCCAGAAAGAAGTGGCCAGTGGCTCTGCTTCAGTGGGAGAGAGTGGACCCACAGAATTCAGTCCCATTGTATGCAATGCTTTTGGTGAACTGGTGATATAAAGGAATTTACAAAACTACTCATTAAATTTGAAAGTGATAAGGAATCAAATTGGCTTATATTTCCTTTAGAGATTGCCTAAAGTCATTTTGAATTCTGTTCCTGTTGGGAAAAATGGTCCCTCAAAAGCAAGATGAAGTCAATTAGGGACCAGTATAAGGAGAAGTTTGATAAAGTCTAGAGAGTGTGTTTAAATGTGAGGGAAAATGCAATTACAAAATAAAAAGACCTAGCAATGCAATCCAGATACAAAAGAGATATGTGTGTGTGTGTGTGTGTGTGTGTGTGTGTGTGTATGTATGTGTGTGTGAGAGAGAGAGAGAGAGAGAGAGAAATATTTGCTAGGAGAATAAAAGCTATAATATTTCTGACAAGGAATATAGGGTTCAAGATTCCCGGACTTATTTTTTTCTGTGTACTGCTTTAGGTCAGGTTTATTTATTTTACTTCTAGAGGGATGCTGAAAAAGAAATAGAAGGAATTCAGAAGAGCATGCCAAAGAGAGTGAGGGTTGCCCTGGCATCAGTCTGTGGGGCTACTTAGACAAAGGGAAATCAGCAATGATTTCAGCTGGATACAGGGAAGAACTTCTGTGTTCAACGTGAAAACCACTTCCACTGAGCTATAAAAAATTTATGACCTCTTCAGCCCTAGAAATCTTGAAGAGGAGATTCCAGGTGTAGATAATGATAATCCTGGAGTCAGGGATCTGGGCCAACACTTCCTGAGGTACTTTCCAGCTTTCTGATTCTGTTTCAAGGAAGAAAACCTCTAAGGTATCATTCTTCAAATTGCATACAATAATCCACTTTACATATTTACATTTTAATTGCAAACGTCCTGGAGTTACAGCCTTTCATTCTCAGGGCCAATGTCACCTTTGTGTTCAGAGTCATATTCCTTGGTTTCAAAACAACAAAACAAAGGTAGATTTTTGAGCCTTGAAATTTCTGTTTAAAATCTTCAGGCCTCCGCCATTTTTTTTTTTTTTTTTTCCAGATCATCTCCAGGAACAAAGTGCAGTGTTTCCTCTCTGATTCTTGCGAGTAATTTAGCTCACCAAATGCCAGCTGCAGAAGGATCTCCCTCCTGGGCCCAGGCCTGCCAGGAATAATGAGCACAATGTAGCCGGGGCCCAGCTGCAGAGCCAGCATCGGGACCCTTCGTTTCCACACAGTGCCGGTTCTTTTTGCCTTACAGCTCTCAAGTTGTGCTGAATAACTTTAGGTTTGGGGAGGGACAGAGGCGAGGGGAAGCAAAGGAAAGGGGAGTTGAAAATGGATTATGGTTGGCGAGGTCGAGGCCCTGGCTGTTCTCAGATTTCCCATTTCCCTCTGATCTGTATTCTCCGTGGGTTCTGGTGGGATGGCCCCGCCAGGCTATTCATGTTGCAGGCAGCTGGGTCTTTGTGCATTCTCCTCTACTGCTGCCACTTTCTTTTTTTTTTTTTTTCTTTTGGAGTGGAGTTATTTAACTGTACAATCCACCGCATACCATTAGGACGCTTGTTGGAGCTGTTCAGAGTATCAGAGGCTGTGTCTGATTTTGCAGCAGAGACGATGGCTTATCTTGCCCGTCTTCCCCTGCCTAACATGATGAGATCCTAAGGTGGCTTTGGCTTGTCAGCAAACATTTAGTAAATTAATGGTCATTGAAAACCTACCGTGTACATAGAATTGCGGTGAAAGGAATCAAAGTAGGTGTTGTGAGTAAAGCACTTAATAGTCAAGTAGGAGGCGTGAGGTGAGTGCCCAGGTAAATTGAGAGTGCTTCCGGTACTGGTATGTGTAACAGAAACCCCTGGAGGGCAGATTTCTGGACCTGCTTTCCAAAGATTTTGATTCAGGCACTCAGCTTACTGGTGGGAACAAGAGCCTGCACTTTAGATTTCATGTGTAATTTACATGAAAGTGGCGCCTGGACGTGCTTTGAGGTTGAGGACCTGAACCAGAGAGGAGGGTGTGGACAGACCAACATAAGTGACGTAAATGGAGACACAGTAGGGAAGTGGGAGATGTGGGGAAATGGTGTGTGTGGTCAGCTGGCACTGGGGGGGGGTGGTTAGACTGGGTTTGCCACACAGCTGACCAGGAAGCTGACATCTAAGCAAAGGTTGGGCTCTATCATTTTCGCATCAGATGTGCACCCTTCAGACAGCATGGTGTACAGTGTCGTGTCCTACAGGAAGTGCTTGTCCTTTTTTGGATTGAGTCACTTCCGGGCCTACTCACCAGAGGCCTCAGAGCCTTCATGAAATGGTGATCTGATGATGATAAAAATCATAATAAAATACTAATACTACAGAAATAGATGCTAGTAAAAAGCTAACGTTTATTAGTACAATAAGTAAGCATTTGCCTATGTACTGTTCATGGTACTGAGCCATTTAGTCCTCAGGACGCCTCAACGGATCAATTGCCATCTGTAGCCCCATTTCACAGATGAGCTACTTGAGGCACAGGGAGGCTCAGCCTGTCCCAGGGTCCCCAGTGAGTCACTGGCTGGCAGAGCCTGGATTTGAATTTCATCACTCTGGCTCCACAGCCTGTGCTCATTCCCACTAGAGTCCACTGCTTCTCAGTGACCAAAGACAGCTCTTAAAACTGGTTGACTGTTTGTGTCATGTGCATTTAAGCAAGTTTCTCTTCTGCAGGTTTCAGTTTCTGCCTCTTTCATAGGCCTTAACCTGGGTCATTATATATCAGGCATCCTCTTACCTAAAAGTCCAAGAGTCAAGGATTTACCTTGTTTAACTGAATTAGAATCTTACCTTTGCTTCTAAAAACCAGAAGGATCAGGAGAGTGTACTCACAGCATCATAATTTCATCCCAGATGTACTGCTTGGATTCTCAAATTTGGTTTTCTTTAAAAAAGAAAGGACAGTCTACGATGAGAAGTCACATGCCTTGTAACAAATATATATGGAACAAACCATGAAATGTCCAGTTAGCTCCTGTACAGCCATGTGGACCCTCTACAACATCCATTCCACAGAGATGGTCCCCAGCTACATGGTGCTTACAGTTTTAAAGCAAGATAGCAGCAATGCTGTAACAAATACACTGACACGTAACCGGAGGTTTGGGACATCTTACAGCATTTATCTTTTATTTAAAACTTTTTATAAAGTTTGTGATTAGTGGTCATTTCTAAGAGGGGAAATAACATCTAAGAGAAATACCAAGGGAAGATGTGCGGGGAGAGAGATAAGACGGAAAAGGAGGAAAATTAGAAGTTATTTACATAGGACTCCTGTTTGGGTCTGGGTCTGTCTGCCTTTACTCTGGATTTACCTGGTTGTCTTCCTCTACACCCTCTCAGCATCGCTGGGCTGAGCCAGGGTCCTAAGCTAGGTCTTGAGGGATGGTCTCCAGAGGGGATGCTCCTTTTGGCCACCAGGCAGGCTTTGGGAGTTGCTGGTGAATAGGGCTAGTTAAGCATGTGATGTTTCTTTCCAATCCCCTCCCTTTCCATTCCCTTATCGTTTATGCTGAGGGTGCCTTTGCCTTCATTCTGCAGCTTGGTAGCTGTCCAGCTGCCCCGTCCCTTCACCCTTCCCCATGGGCCCCACCAGCATCTCACCTGGGCCTGCTCTCCAAGTGATGCTCCGGTTCCCAAATCTCACCTCCTCCTGAGTGAGGCACTTGGCCTGGCATCTAAGGCCCTTGCTGTCTTCTTCCCAATTGTGAGGGCAGAAACCATCAAACAAACTAGTCTCTAAGAAGGAGTTAATGATTCATAAACCGTGACCATTTTCATTTTACTCTCTTTGAGATTCCTGTGTTTAGGCATGCCAGTCGTAGCCCCTTAGCTCTCAGAAAGGATGTGGTTGATTTACAGTTTTATGGGACAGAGAGGAGAGTTTCTGAACTGAAGGCGTAGCAGGAAATCCTCAACTCCTACCATTTCATGCACTTGTGAAATGGCCAGTCTTAGAAGTGGATTCCAGCAACCCCACTTATCTAATAAGACCTCCTGATTTGAATTTAAATACATTTAAAGTTAGCATCATATGTATCTATTTTCTATACTTATATTTTGTGTTTATTTGATCAGTTGTGTATTTCATTAGAAATACAGTTATATTTTCTCACTTTAGCTAAAGGCCCACTGTTTTTACACGCTAACAGAAGGGAGAAACGTTGATTATATTGTCATCCTCATCTAATGCATTTTGCAGCCCTTTCTTGGTGTAGGTCCCTTTGGACATTGTATGAACTCAGTTATGCCAATTATAGAGACTTTTTCCTTGCAAAATAAGTTTCTGATTTAGATATGAAGACAGAATACAAATAAAGCAAAAAGTAGTGATATATGAAATAAGATTTGGGCCCATGGTCTTTATGGGTTATTTTCCTCTAAATTCAGAGTGGATGATATTTAATTCTAATTTATTTTCTCTTCATTCTTTCTCAGAGTTCCCTGTAAACAAATCAAAGCACAGTCACTTCTGCTTGTCTCCCCAAATGGAGGAGGGTGAAAGGTGATACGAGCTAACATCTGTTAGCTCATATCAGCAAGCTTTTATTTTTTTGCAATTTTTATTCTCTGTTGATTTGTAAATTTTCTTTCTCTTTCCTTCCCTTCCCCTTCCCTCCTCCCTTCCTTTCTTCCTGATTTTCTTTCATTTTTTTCTTCATCCACAAGAATATATTGCACACCCTCAAGGCTATTAATAGGGACACAAAGATGAACAGTGGTGTTGGATGCTTTGGGTTGAAATAACAGGAAACCTAACTCGAACTGACTTAAATCATTAACATTTATTTGCTTTTGAATCTGCAAATTCCAGTAGGAGGGGAGAGAGCAGGAGATGTTAGAGAGGGAACAGAAGTGTCCACTACAAAAAAGTTCTTCAGGCTTAATGACCTTGAGGAAGACTCATATACTCTGCAGGGTAGGGCAGTGGTGGCTGAGGAAAATGCAGTGTCCTCGGGTCTCAAGGCAAGGGCTGCTTTTCCTCCTGTGTTATGGCCCAGCCCATTCCCTTGAATTCTTATGGAAGATGTTTCTGTGTAGCAGCCCATTAGTCCAGTTTAGAGTAGAGAAAGAGAGGCAGGGTTTCAGAAGAGGTAATGGGTTCAAGCTTATGAAATTTGAGATGTCTGTGGGACCACCAGTGGCAACACCCAAAGGGCATCTCGTTAAATGGATTTGGAGCTTCATGGATGTCTTGAGGATGTTCTCAAGGAGAGTGGGGCCGGGAGAAGGGGAAGGAGTGAGATAGGCACGCCCCACACAAACTTACACATATAATCATGCTTTTTTTTTTTTTTTTTTTGACCGCAGAGCTTATTTATTCAATGACTTTTCTTTGGCAGAATCCGGTACGGTGTTCACAGTTTATGTGCACGTACTCTTCAGGGCTTAAAACCATGATTCAGACATCTCAACATCCTGAGCAGGAGAAGGTCTCATGCTGAATTCATTGAATCTAAGACGCTTCCAGTTTTACCACCGTAAAAGAAAAAGGCTGTCACTGATCCTTTTATGATGCCATTGACGCTAACACACGTCTCATTCTTAGGACTGTTAAAACATGAAAGACAATGGCCACCTTAGACTTGGTGAAATATGTGAGCACCGATAACAATAACACGCTGAGCACGACTGGGCAGACCAAGCACAGTTCTGAGCCCTTTTCATGATTAACACATTTAATCTCCACAAGTACCTGGTGAGTAGGGACTATTATGTAAGAATCACTGGGAAAGGAGCATTAGGAAAACCAGAGGACGCTCTCCTCCCCACAGGGCACTGAATCACGCCTCAGCCGCCTTCTTTCCTCTTCATCCCACACACATTGCCCACTCGTCTCACCATCCTGTTCAACTCTCAGAAGTATCAGGAGGAAAAATGGATATAAGTCTAGGGACAGCTGAAGCCCCTGTACATTATTTTAGGATTAGTCTCTGTATGTGTGTTCAAGATACAGGCTACTTACGCTGCTGCTGTGGTACCTAGTGTGGAGGAATTTCATTTATGGTTTTAATGTAAACTTTTTGGCCGTGAGTCCTAACTTATGACTTTGAATTCTACACTTTAGTCTTCCCATTGACAGCAGTGGTGACTTCAGCAAAGTTCTTCATCCCTCATGAGCTCACTTTTGTTATATGATGACTAAAATCATTTCATCCTGGGAAGTGTCTTTATTTCAGCTGACAGAAGTGTTCAGAATGTAGATTATCGTTCTGCCTGAATGCTTGTTGAGTAGGATGGCAGACTTCTTTAAAAGGTTAATCTTTCCCATGATTGATTTGGCCCACTGAGGGGTTCTCTGGGGATCCTTATACCTTCAAAGTATTTATTTCCTGCTGCCCCACACACTGTGAGGGCTGTGGCTGAAAATGACCATTTTACTCTAGGGAACCAGATCTGACATTAAAGCTTAACCTTCGTATAATGTCAAAGATGATACCGTCCTGTATTTCCAAATTTGTAATGTCACTGCCTACTTTACTTCTTGCCTTTAAAAACTCTTCGGAAATCAGCAAAGACTCATCAGAAAAAAGTGGGAAAACAATCTAGATGAAAGAAATTGTGATATTTTTGCTCTACAATACTCTGGGGAACATGCAGTCGTTAAAAATGTTGTTGTAGAAATTATGCTGATGAGGAAAATGTTCATAATGTATTAAATGAATTAAAAAGCTGGTTGCAAAGTGTTATCAGATCCTATTTTTGTAAAATAAAATAATTACATGCAAATATTCATAATAGAAGGATCACACTACAATATGAACAGAAATGATCCCTGGATAGTGAGATTATAGGTAGAACTTTTGATTTTCTTATTTTTTGCTTTTTATAAATTTTCAGCAATGAACATATATTACTTTTGTAATTAGTTTTTAAAAGTAATTATTGAAGAAAAAAATTCCTTGGATGAGGAGGTTGCCTGGAAAGTTATCTGTAAGAAACTACATTCTCCATAGAGCATTTGGCAAAAAGCTCCCTCTAAGTCACCAACTTAGACATTTGTTTCTTCTTTCTACCCAAATCAAAATTTCCATAGCTTCAGGAAAAGTGACATTTTTCCATCCAACTTGTGACTTGTCTGGCGGCAGACTAGTCTGGTCTGTTCAGCATAATAAGTGTAGTCCTACTCTTATATGTTTGCAAGGATGGGGTACTGGTTTCCTCAGAGTTGCTTGGTGGCAACCTTAGTATAATACTTAAAAGAGCAGAAATTTATTCTCACACATATCTGGAGGCCAGAAGACAAAATCAGCATCACTGGGCAGAAATCACCATGTCGGCAATTCCACGCTCCCTCTGGATGCTCTAAGGGAGAGCCTGTTCCTTGCCTCTTCCAGTTTATGGTGGCGGCAGGCATTACCTGGCTTGTGGCCACATCACTCCGATCTCTATCTCTGGCCACACTGCCTTCTCCTCTTCTGCCTGTATCAATCTATCTCTGCCTTTCCCTTATAAGGACATATGTGATCGGAATTAAAGTCTACCAGGAAATCCAGGATAATCCCCTCATCTCAAGATCCTTAATTTATCCAAATCTGCAAAGACCCTTTTCCCTTATAACATTTACAGGCTCCAGAGGTTAGGACCTAATATCTTTGGGTGGCCATTATTTCATTTACTGTAGGTTCTACCCTTATAAATGGGTAGTTCTAGAAGTGTAAGAACTTTCAGGCAAAAACATAACGTTCATAGTTAATAAGTTGTTTAGGTTAAGTTTATTATTTCTTGAGCCTAAGAAAATTCTTTCATTGGAATTCAGAAAACTACTTAAAAAATAGAAAAATGAGGAAGGTTGCTCCTATGTTGGGCCACATTTCTTTGTCTTACTTACTTATCTATATTTCTGAAAAAGAAGAGATATGTTAACATTTTAAATGGGGTCAGCTTTCTCACACAAAGTTGTGAGCATTTGTAGTTAGTTATGGTTCAGCGTAGTGAGCATATTAAACACTGTTTGTAAAAAAAGTCCACACTTCTGCCACAGGGAGTGAGAATAATGTTTTCTCCCCATTCCCAACAAAGCTTAAAGGATAATTTTTAAGATGGTTCGGAAGCTATCATTAGTGTTATGTGTGTGCCTGAGAGAAGTATCTTGTTATGGAGTTATTTTTTCTCTCATGATTTCCTCATTAGACAGTTTGTCTTTGAAACAACTTGTTGGTTTAGTTCTGAAAATTTAATCATTATGTGAATTTAGGGTTCATTTATTCAGAAAACATTTTAATTATTCTGCATGTTTTCCTGGATTAATTCTGTGGATAAAATATAGTTCCTCTGTGGTAGACTTCATCTGTTAGGCAACTTACAGAAACACCACACAGAAAACCAATTAAGTTGGCAAAAACTCATTAATAATATGCTTTATGGTTTGTTTGCAGCAGAGATTGTACTACTTGTTAGAGATGGTTGCAAGGTTATTGTAACTTCCGAACTAAACTCTGCTTTGTGTAAATATAATGCTTGAATACAATTAGTTAATGTTTAAAAGACGTTTTCAATTATATATATATATATATTTTTTCTACTTATCATTCTTTGTTATATCATTTTTTCCCCAGTGTTTTATTTACCTTTTACATTAGAGGCACCTGTAATGAGGAAGTGAAATGTTACAGCAACACTTTGAATGATACTCTAGGGCTAGTTTAATTTATTCTTTGTTAAATGGAAAAATGAGCATTAAATAAGGACGCATTAGACAATATAGACTGTGATTATAATCTCATACAAGCCTGAACTTATTTTTGCAGGAGATTTTTCAGCCTCAAATTTTTTTAATCAAAGCAATATCTGCATGGATAAAAGCTTTAAATAATAATGAAAAATGAAACATAAACTATATCTCTCCCTCACACCCTAGCCCTGCTTGAAAGGGAAATTATAATTATTTCAACAGTTTCTTCTTATATTTACTTTCATATTTTATTTTATTTATTTTATTTTTTTAACATCTTTTTTGGAGTAAAATTGCTTTACAATGTTGTGTTAGTTTCTGCTGTGTAACAAAGTAAATCAGCTATATGTATACACATATCCCCATATCCCATCCCTCTTACGTCTCCCTCCCGCCCTCCGTATCCCACCCCTCTAGGTGGTCACAAAGCATGGAGTTGATCTCCCTGTGCTATGCAGCTGCTTCCCACTAGCTGTCTATTTTACATTTGGTAGTGTAGATATGTCTATGCCACTCTCCCAGCTTACCCTTCCCCCTCCCCGGGTCCTCAAGTCCATTCTCTACGTCTGCGTCTTTATTCCTGTCCTGCCCCTAGGTTCTTCAGAAACATTTTTTTCTTTTTAGATTCTATATATATGTGTTAACATATGGTATTTTTTTTTTCTTTCTGACTTACTTCACTCTGTATGACAGACTCTAGGTCCATCCACCTCACTACAGATAACTCAATTTCATTTCTTTTTATGGCTGAGTAATATTCCATTGTATATATGTGCCACATCTTCTTTATCCATTCATCTGTCAAAGGACACTTAGGTTGCTTCCATGTCCTGACTATTGTGAATAGTGCTGCAATGAACATTGTGGTACATGACTCTTTTTGAATTATGGCTTTCTCAGGGTATATGTCCAGTAGTGGGATTGCTGGGTCATATGGTAGTTTTATTTTTAGTTTTTTAAGGAACCTCCATACTGTTCTCCATAGTGGCTGTATCAGTTTACATTCCCATTAACAGTGCAAGAGGGTTCCCTTTTCTCCACACCCTCTCCAGCATTTATTTGTAGATTTTTTGATGATGCCCATTCTAACTGGTGTGAGGTGATACCTAGTTTTGATTTGCATTTCTCTAATGATTAGTGATGTTGAGCAGCTTTTCATGTGCTTCTTGGCCATCTGTATGTCTTCTTTGGAGAAATGTCTATTTAGGTCTTCCGCCCATTTTTGGATTGGGTTGTTTGTTCTTTTAATATTGAGCTGCATGGGCTGTTTATATATTTTGGAGATTAATCCTTTGTCCAGTGATTCATTTGCAAATATTTTCTCCCATTCTGAGGGCTGTCTTTTCGTCTTGTTTATGGTTTCCTTTGCTGTGCAAAAGCTTTTAAGTTTCATTAGGTCCTATTTGTTTATTTTTGTTTTTATTTCCGTTACTCTAGGAGGTGGATCAAAAAATATCTTGCTGTGATTTATGTCAAAGAGTGTTCTTCCTATGTTTTCCTCTATGAGTTTTATAGTGTCCAGTCTTACATTTAGGTCTTTAATCCATTTTGAGTTTATTTTTCTGCATGGTGTTAGGAGGTGTTCCAATTTCATTCTTTTACTGGGTTTTCTATCCTGTTCCATTGATCTATATTTCTGTTTTTGTGCCAGAACCATACTGTCTTGATTACTGTAGCTCTGTAGTATAGTCCAATGTCACAGAGCCTGATTCCTTCAGCTCCATTTTTCTGTCTCAAGATTGCTTTGGCTATTTGGGGTCTTTTGTGTTTCCATACAAATTGTGAAATTATTTGTTCTAGTTCTGTGAAAAATGCCATTGGTTGACAGGGATTGCATTGAATGTGTAGATTGCTTTGGGTAGTATAGTCATTTTCACAATGTTAATTCTTCCAATCCAAGAGGATGGTATGTCTCTCCATCTGTTTGTATCATCTTTAATTTCTTTCATCAGTGTCTTATTGTTTTCGGCATACAGGTCTTTTGTCTCCCTAGGTAGGTTTATTCCTAGGTATTTTATTCTTTTTGTTGGGAGTGTTTCCTTAATTTCTCTTTCAGATTGTTCATCAGTAGTGTATAGGAATGCAAGAGATTTCTGTGCATTAATTTTGTATCCTGCTATTTTACCAAATTCAATGACTAGCTCTAGTAGTTTTCTGCTAGCATGTTTAGAATTCTCTATATATAGTATCATATCATCTGCAACCAGTGACAGCTTTACTTCTTTTCCAATTTGGATTCCTTTTATTTCTTTTTCTTCTCTGATTGCTGTGGCTAAAACTTCCCAAACTATGTTGAGTAATAGTGGTGAGAGTGGGCAACCTTGTCTTGTTCCTGATCTTAGAGGAAATGCTTTCAGTTTTTCAACATTGAGAATGATGTTGGCTGTGGGTTTGTCATATGTGGCCTACGTTGAGGTAGGTTCCCTCAATGCCTACTTTCTGGAGAGCTTTCATTATAAATTGGTGATGAATTTTGTCAAAAGCTCTTTCTGCATCTATTGAGATTATCATATGGTTTTTATCCTTCAGTTTGTTAATATGATTTATCACATTGATTGATTTGCATATATTAAACAATCCTTGCAATCCTGGGATAAACCCCACTTGATCATGGTTTATGATCCTGTTAATGTGCTGTTGGATTCTGTTTGCTACTATTTTGTTAAGTATTTTTGCATCGATATTCATCAGAGACATTGACCTGTAATTTTCCTTTTTGTGACATCTTTTTCTCCTTTTGGTATCAGGGTGATAGTAGACTCGTAGAATGGGTTTGGGAGTGTTCCTCCCTCTGCTGTATTTTGGAAGATTTTGAAAAGGATTGGTGTTAGCTCTTCTCTAAATGTTTGATAGAATTTGCCTGTGAAGCCATCTGGTCCTGGCCTTTTGTTTGTTGGAAGATTTTTAATCACAGTTTCAAATTCAGTGCTTGTGATTGCTCTGTTTATATTTTCCATTTCTTCCTGGTTCATTCTTGGAAGGTTCTGCTTCTCTAAGAATTTGTCCATTTCTCCAGGTTGTCCATTTTATTGGCATATAGTTGCTTGTAGTAATCTCTTATGATCCTTTGCATTTCTGCAGTGTCGGTTGTTACTTCTCCTTTTTCATTTCTAATTCTGTTGATCTGAGTCTTTTCTGTTTTTATCTTGATGAGTCTGGCTAATGTTTTATCAATTTTGTTTACCTTCTCAAAGAACCAGCTTTTAGTTTTATTGATCTTTGCTACTGTTTCCTTCATTTCTTTTTCATTTCTTTCTGATCTGATATTTATGATTTCTTTCCTTCTGCTATCATTGGTTTTTTTTTGTTCTTACTTTTCTAATTGCTTTAGGTTAAGGTTAGGTTGTTTATTTAAGATTTTTCTCGTTTCTTGAGGTAGGATTGTATTGTTATAAACGTCCATGTTAGAACTGCTTTCGCTGTATCCCATAGGTTTTGGGTCATTGTGTTTACATTGTCACTTGTTTCTGTGTATTTTCTGATTTCCTCTTTGATTTCTTTGGTGATCTCTTGGTTATTTAGTAGTATATTGTTTAGCCTCCATATGTTTGTATTTTTTACAGTTTCTTTCCAGTAATTGATATCTAGTCTCATAGTGTTGTGGTCAGAAAAAATGCTTGAAACAATTTCAATTTTCTTACATTTACCAAGGCTTGATTTGTGACCCAAGTTATCATCTATTCTGGAGAATGTTCCATGAGCACTTGAGAAGAAAGTTTATTCTGTTGTTTTTGGGTGGAATATCTTATAAATATCAATTAAATCCATCTTGTTTAATGTTTCATTTAAAGCTTGTGTTTCCTTATTTATTTCCATTTTGGATGATCTGTCCATTGGTGAAAATGGGTTGTTAAAGTCCCCTACTAGCATTGTGTTACTGTTGTTTTCCCCTTTTATGGCTGTTAGCATTTGCCTTATGTGTTGAGGTGCTCCTTTGTTGGGTGCATATATATTTAAAATTGTTATATCTTCTTCTTGGATTGATCCCTTGATCACTATGTAGTGTCCTTCTTTGTCTCTTGTAATAGTCTTTATTTTAAAGTCCATGTTGTCTGATATTAGAGTTGCTGCTCCAGCTTTCTTTTAATTTCCATTTGCATGGAATATCTTTTTCCATCCCTTCACTTTCAGTCTGTATGTGTCCCTATGACTGAAGTGGCTGTCTTGTAGACAGCATATATACGGGTCTTGTTTTTGTATCCATTCAGCCAGTCTGTGTCTTTCGGTTGGAGTATTTAATCCATTTATATTTAAGGTAATTATTGATATGTATGTTCCTATTACCATTTTCTTAATTGTTTAGGGTTTGTTATTGCAGTTCTTGTCCTTCTCTTGTGTTTCCTGCCTAGAGAAGTTCCTTTAGCATTTGTGTAAAGCTGGTTTGGTGGTGCTGAATTCTCTTAGGTTTTGCTTGTCTGTAAAGGTTTTAATTTCTCTGTCGAATCTGAATGAGATCCTTGCTGGATATAGTAATCTTGGTTGTAGGTTTTTCCCGTTCATCACTTTATGTATGTCCTGCCACTCCCTTCTGGCTTACAGAGTTTGTGCTGAAAGATCAGCTGTTAACTTTATGGGGATTGCCTTGTATGTTATTTGTTGCTTTTCCCTTGCTGCTTTTAATATTTTTTCTTTGTATTTAATTTTTGATCATTTGATTAATATGTCTTGGCATGTTTCTCTTTGGATTTATCCTGTATAGGAATCTCTGCACTTCCTGGACTTGATTGACTATTTCCTTTCCCATATTAGGGAAGTTTTCAACTATAATCTCTTCAAATATTTTCTCAGTCCCTTTCTTTTTCTCTTCTTCTTCTGGGACCCCTATAATTCGAATGTTGGTGCACTTAAAGTTGTCCCAGAGGTCTGTGAGACTGTCCTCAATTCTTTTCATATTTTTTTCTTTATTCTGCTCTGTGGCAGTTATTTCCACTATTTTATCTTCCAGGTCACTTATCTGTCTTCTTCCTCAGTTTTTCTGCTATTGATTCCTTCTAGAGAATTTTTAATTTCTTTTATTGTGTTATTCATCATTGTTTGTTTGGTCTTTAGTTCTTCTAGGTCCTTGTTAAACGTTTCTTGTATTTTCTCCATTCTGTTTCCAAGATTTTGGATCATCTTTACTATCATTACTCTGAATTCTTTTTCAGGTAGACTGCCTATTTCCTCTTCAATTGTTTGGTCTGGTGGGTTTTTACTTTGCTCCTTCACGTGCTGCATATTTCTCTGTCTTATCATTTTGCTTAACCTACTCTGTTTGGGGTCTCCTTTTTGTAGGCTGCTGCTTCGTAGTTCCCATTGTTTTTGGTGTCTGCCCCCAGTGGGTAAGTTTGGTTCAGTGGGCTGGGTAGGCTTCCTGGTGCGGGGGGGCTGGTGCCTGTGTTCTGGTGCATTCAGCTGGATCTTGCCTTTCTGGTGGGCAGGACCATGTCCGGTGGTGTGTTTTGGGGTGTCTGTGAACTTACGATTTTAGGCAGCCTCTCTTCTAATGGCTGTAGTTGTGTTCCTGTCTTGCTAGTTTAGTATGGTGTATCCAGCACTGGAGCTTGCTGGTCATTGAGTGGAGCTGGGTCTTAGCGTTGAGACGGAGATCTCTGGGAGAGCTCTCACCAATTGATGTTACATGGGGTCAGGAGGTCTCTGGTGGACCAATGTCCTGAACTCAGCTCTCCCACCTGAGAGGCTCAGGCCTGACACCTGGTCAGAGCACCAAGACCCTTTTGGGATGTCTGAGGTCTTCTGCCAGCGTTCAGTAGATGTTTGTAGGAGTTGTTCCACATGTAGATGTATTTCTGATGTATTTGTGGGGAGGAAGGTGATCTCCATGTCTCACTCCTCTGCCATCTTGAAGGTCCTCCCCCTACTTTCATATTTTAAGTACTATGTTTTCACCTATTTTAGAAATCTTCTGTGTATTTTGGTAGATAAAGATTTAGGTATGTAATAACCCTACCCACTTTCCTTCCTCCATCTTCCAAATATAGTTACTTCTGAAATTTTAGTTTATTCAATATGTGCATAATAACTAACGGGTCCATCATTACACCCTGACTGTATGTTTTTGTTGTTCACTTTTCTTTGAATTAATAATTTAAGTTTAGAGTTAGTATAGTTTGTTCCCCAGTACTGTGTCAGATTTGGCATATACCTGTCAATAAATATGTTACTCAACTAGTCAGTTATAGAAATTCTGTGAATCTTTTTAATCTTCTCCTGGGATTCTCTCTGGTGCTTCTGCACCAGACTAGACTATTTGTTTCTAGGCAGTCTTCACTGTTATAACTCTGGAATTTCTCTCTCCTGTGGTGGATACTCCTCTGATTTCTTCCTCTTTTTTAAGAAAATTTATTCTCCTATTTTGCTGGAACACATATTAAGAAATAAAAATTGTGTGCCTTGTGTGCCTGAAA
The DNA here is from genome assembly GCF_059928025.1 of Delphinapterus leucas. NCBI lineage: Eukaryota > Metazoa > Chordata > Mammalia > Artiodactyla > Monodontidae > Delphinapterus > Delphinapterus leucas. The sequence continues at coordinate 10,384,175 of NC_143136.1, forward strand.
ATTTCTTCATTCTATTCTCACCTTTTGGAAAGTTTGGCTGGGTATAGAAATATAAGTTAGATATAATTTCTTAAACTGTGAAGGCACTGCCCATTGATTTCTGTGTCTTCTGTGTCTTGGTGTGAATTTTTCACCCTTGCCCCAATTCATTTAATTGGAAAGTAGTGGATCTTTTCAATTTGGAGACTCTTATTTCTTGGTATTTTAGGGACTCTTGAGTAAAATTTCTCCTTCCCCTCCTAATTTTGAAACCATTTGACAAGTAAGAAACAATATAGATCTATCAGATAAAAATACCAGCTTTATAAAACTTGTTTTGGAGGATGTGGCTTATATGTGTAGACTCACTGGGTTTTCTCAAGCTTTCAAATCTTTGTTGGACCCCTAGTATGTTACTCTGTTCTCTCCCATTCATTTTGTCCTTTTGTGCTTATGACTTAAAAATGTCCGTTATGATCAATTTAGTGGAGTTTGCAGAGGACATAAATATTTAAGGTCAACTTGCCATCTTTATCCAGAAATCCTCTCTGAATTGTTAAACCCTCTCTAAATTGCTAATTTTAGCTGTTTAAACTTCCTTGTTTTATATTTTTGTCTGAGATAGAAATGGTGATCCTTAACTTACTTTCAAGTTTAAAGAGATATTTATAAAGTACTTTGAACTTTTCCTAAGAGTAGAGCTGTATAAATAAAGTACCATTGTTATTCAAATACAGCTCCCCTTGGTTTGAAAGGAAAGGTCAATGAACTATAGACAAAATGGTGGCAAAAGAGATATAGATGTTAAAGTGGCAATAAATTACCCAGATCATAAAAAGGTCATTAATTGTGCTCTTAAATAGGAACAGCTATTTCTTATTACAACTCTGTGTATTTCAATTCCTGACTACCAGCAAGTAATTATAAAAACCACTGTGACAACAGGGGCAGATGTGTTCCTTGGTGTGCTGGCTGTTCATTTCTTTGTTTTTACTGAAAATATTATACATTCATTTCTTGGCAGGAGAGATGATGTCTGGGCTTCTGTACATACTGAGTTCTCCGAGTGAGACATTAGTTAGATTGGCGTTTATGAGTCACCAGTCATCTTCATAAGCCAAATCCGGGAATTATAAAATAATTTACTCAGGAAGTAATGGGGATAAATGAGGTTTCATCATCCTGGGAAACAGGAAAGCTACCTTGTGAGCTAATGATCCTACTGAAATTAGGTTTTCCCCCCACACCATTGATGGATGAATCCATTCTCTTTAAAACTTGTTTCTGTGACACTTATGAGCAGTGTTAAAATTCTCATTTGTCACTATCTAGCTGTGCCTATGATATTTGCTAGGGCAGGGAAGGTGCTGTCCATGATCACAGAGACATCTTACTATTAGTCTATTCATGGGACGATGCAAAACAAATGTTTACTTTTCTCCTTGGATAGCTCACCAGTTCATTCAGAGCTCACCTTGCTTGTGTCCAAAAGTCCCTTCTTTGTTCTCTCTTCCTCATTCTCATTCCAAAGGTGTCCTAAAGTCCTTTCACTCCTTACCCCTCCCTCACAGCCCCGTCCTCTACTGGGTCTGGCTGAGAGCGAGCATTTTGGGGTTGGGGAGACCTACAGGGGCTTTCAGGGCCCTCAGCATAAATTTGCCACCAAACAAACTTTTATCTTGAGGATAAAAATGGACTCTTCTATAGCAAAAACCTGGTTTATTCATAGCTATGCCAACAGAATCTGGATTTCATTTGTGACCCTTCTTAGCAAGGGTCACCCCTCAGAAGAGAGGACGAGCAGGGAGGGAGATAACTCATTCTGCCACGTGTATACTGGAGTCATTCTGAGAAACAGAGTCAAAGGAAGGGAATTTAGAGTCCCCTTAGGACAAAGAAAAAATTAGTTTATTCATTCATGAAATGAATGTTTATCTGTCACTAAAATCCCTACTAGGGACTTCAGGCATTTTTCCTTTTTTTTTTTTTTTTTTTTTTTTTTGGTGTACGTGGGCCTCTCACTGTTGTGGCCTCTCCCGTTGCGGAGCACAGGCTCCGGACGCGCAGGCCCAGCAGCCATGGCTCACGGGCCCAGATGCTCCGCAGCATGTGGGATCTTCCCGGACCAGGGCACGAACCCGTGCCCCCTGCATTGGCAGGCAGACTCTCAACCACTGTGTCACCAGGGAAGCCCTGCATTTTTCCTTTTAACTTATGCTTCCTTTTAAACAAAATAAACATTCACTACTGATAACTATAAATTTATTAATATATAGGATAAATCTGTATATTAATGGTTACTGATACATTTATGTATATTTAAAAAATACATAAAATGGAAATTTTAGAAGAATGAGGTAAATCTGAAATAAATGGTATTATGTATATATCTTTTTAATTGCAGTGGCTTCATATTATCATCAGCTTAGGCAAGTTCTTTAATTACAGTAGATGTAAAACCAAATTGCAAATGGCTTTGATGACTTCAGTATTCTTTGGCTAACCTTTCAGATCTAATCAGATCATCAGTTTTCACCCTAGAATGAGGTAGAAAAGATCACATGACAGAAGGAGATGTAACGGCTCTGCCATTTTTGTTGTTGTTGTCATCTGGTTGTGTGTGAATTCTTTTTATTATCTTAAATCTGTTGTTTATTAGCAGGAATTTCAGCTGGGCTTTGTTAAAATCAGACTATGAAACCCATAAATTCATGCAGATGAGCAAATGTGAATGGTAATGTTCTGAGTGATCACAAGAGTGAGGTGGCCCCGTCAACTCCTTTTCCATGGTAGAACCACACCCTTGGAGACCTCTTATTCTGTTTGTGACACTAGTTATCTGACATATGGACTGGCTGAGGGGGCCAGTGTCAGTCTGTATATTAAGCATGAGTTATGTTGAATTTATTTAACATTTTTGAAGATGAAAATAACTGTAAATAGAAATTCTAAGGTATACCATCCCTAACCTAAGGGATTCTATTGCATACCTCCCAGGGTGTACTTTGGAGACAAAGGACTTGGAGTACAGTGGTAAAGACCTTGAGGCTGCTTCTTGACTTTGCAGAAGAGCATGCCAGGATCGTTCATTGATACTTGCTGTTGTTTCAGGAGGAAAAAGTGATAGGCTGGTGTCAGATATTTAGATTTAGACCAAATGCCTTCTTGGGCCATGCAGCAGGTGAGAAAGCCTAGACCCATCAGGCTGAGTGACATTCTTAACAAAGAGATGGGAAATCAGCCTTACTGTTTCATTTTCTTCATTTCTGGGCCACTCCAGTGACACTGCTCCTCCTTACTGTATCACCGGAGAGATAAGAAAAGAAATCATAATCACTCATGTGGATGTTAAAGACATCAAATGAAATGCAGCTCATCTAGCTTTGGCCAAACTCTGAAATGTATTGACAGCTAGCAGCCAGCTAGCATAGCCAAGATGGTTCATTAACTAGGGCAAAGTCCACATTTGTGGGTCGAGATGTCTTTGCAGCAAGCAGAAGAGACTTTCTCAGTGCCTGAGTGTTTAGACTTGGGAGTTTTTCGTTCTTCTTGTTCCGTAGATCACAACACAGGTTTTTGGAATAGAAGGATGCTAAGATCAGCACTATCTGAAATATGGAAAATTTAGGATTCTGTGAAAGACGCAGAGTGTCATTTTCACTGTATTTGTGGGATAGATGGATTCTTCACCTCACTCATTAATTCATAGTGGTTTGTCTTTAGGCTTCAGTATTTGACTCATTAGCTAATGATTATGCTGTGGCTGTGAATAAGGTGGTATTTGAGATGTTGTATCCTGTTTTCTTTCTTTTAAGTGTGAATAAAGGTAGGTTAAGTGCCTTGACAGTGACGTGGAAGCAAGATTAAGAATTCGTGTATTATGAAGGAGTGTTTGGTATAAGGAAGCTCTTTTTTCCTTCTGCCTCTTTTTCTTGCTCTTCTTTTTCTCTTTTCTCTTTATTCCACCCTTTCCTTTAGTCTCTTTTTTCTCCTACCCATTTCTTCCCTTTGCCCACTGTCCCCTTTCCTGCTTCCTTCCCTCCTCCTATACCCTGGATCTCACCTGTCTAGAAAAAGCACCAAGGGCCTCTGATTAGATAGGTTCACACTACCTTCCCAGCCCGAGCAAATAACCTTTGTCCAGGGGTGGAAGGTACCAGCCTGGGGATTTTCTTCTGTGGTGGAGCTTACTCAGGCTACCTGAACTTCCAAAGGGAAATCAGATATGTTAGGACTGTGGAAAGGGGAAACTGACACAGTGAAACAACAAAAATACGTCTATAGCAAATAGCAAGATGACGATGTAGAACATTAGATCTTAGGCCACAGGGTGTCTTGTTTCTGCTCCAGTTTTGATTCAATGATCACCCAATAGTCAAATGAGTATTTTAGAGAATGCGGAGTTGGTATGCAGGTAACTCTGCAAGAAAGAGGCTCTTGGAACCCATTTTGAAGAGCAGGCGTTTCAGTTGGACTTTAGTGATGGACAGATAGGGGAGAAAAACTGCATGAGAAATCCGGAGAAATGTGGGACAACGTGGGCGAGCCTGGAGGACATTATGCTAAGTGATAAAAGCCAGGCACAAAGACAAATACTGCCTGTTCTCACTTATAAGTAAAATCTAAAATAGTCAAACTCGTCAAAGCAAAGAGTAGAATGGTGGTTGCCAGGGTCCGAGGAGGTGGGTAGTGGGGGAAATGAGGAAATGTTGGTCAGAGGGTACAAAGTTACACTTTTGCAAGATGAATAAGTTCTGGAGATCTACGGTACAGCGTAGTCAACTATAGTTAACAATATTGTATTGTGTACTTGAAATTTGCTTAGAGGGTAGATCTTAAGTGTTCTTATCACCCACAAAAAGACAACCTATGTGAGGCGATGAATATGTTAATTAGCATCGCTGTGGTGATCATTTCACATTGTATGCATCTATCAAAGCATCAAAGTTGTACACCTTAAAATACACAATTTTCATTTGTCAGTTAAACCTCAATAAAGCTAAAAAATGTCTAATAAATTTTTATAAGTGCTGAGGTTTTTTCAGAAGACAACTTGTTGCTCTAGTCTTTGCACATGTGACGTGACCATCACCACTGTTTCCTGCCTCCTTCTGAGGGTCCAGGAGAAAAGTGGAGGTGCGTGGGGTGGGGGCTGCTTTCTGCTGTGATTTGACAATGGAAGCAAAAGGCCATTTGCTGTCATTATCCTCTATGTTTCCAAGAACTTGTTTGCCTTTCTCCAGGCACGTCGTTTCGTTTCTCATTTCTACCGGCTGAGGGTCCAGTGCGTTCTGCAAGGTGCAGTGGGAGGGAGACCCATGCCCCTTCTGCACAAAGGAAGAGCTTTGCCTGCCTTACGTGGAGGAAGGCTGATGCATTTCCCTGTGATCCATCAAAGTCTCTCTTTTGCTTTCTTCCAGTTTCTCAAACAGAACAATGGAAAGCCCGTTCCGTGCAGTTTTCAATGGCCTTGATGTGTATATATTTATAAATTAGCTAAGCAAAGTGCATCATTTATAGAAAGCATAACTCTTGGTGCTGGTTTATGGAGATTCAGTTACCTGTGTAATTGATGCAGATGCATTCGACCTAAATCCACCTATTCTCTTCATCCCCGCGTAGAAGTGTGTATGTGTCTTTATTGTTATTTTGTTTATTTGTGTCTTTCAGCACTTGAGGACTGACTTACTTTACAGTGTTTTGAGTTCAAGCCTTTGTTCATTTCTCTGCCTCCATTCGGGACATAATATATTTAAGCCATTAACGTCTAATTGGAAACATCAGACTGAATTTAGTGTCCTTGATTTGAAATTCAGTCCTCTGGTAAGAGATAAATATCATCTTTACTGTTAGAAATTAACTTAAATATGTTTTCTCATAAAGAATGATAAAAGGATAAATGATGATGCTTTATTTTCCACTCTCAGGGCCCCTGGTTCTTTTTATTAAAGTACATATATCACCTACTTACCCATACAAATATGCATGGCATGTCTGACAGAAATCATTTCATTTTCTCTATACTTGTGTTCCTGGGACTTCCCCAAATGTATTAAATAGAACAACTACTTATGAGGAATCAGAAAAGGGCATTGCCTCATGCAGTTTACTTTACTTGAAATTGATGACATACACAAAGGTTTGTGATTAAAGAAAAAGGATCATGAACTTAATTTATTAAAGCTCTTAAATGTAAAAAAAAAAAAATCCCTCATCTTCTGCTTGCATTTTTCCTTCACTGTTACAAGCAGAGCTTAGTGGTAGGAGATAGCCGTTTGTCTTAAGGGAGTTGAACTTTTCTGCTGCACAGACTTTAGTTTATGGCTCGTTTCTCTAAGAAAAGCATGTTTACCAAAAAGGTACGTGATAAGATCTGGCATGGGATGTATGAACCTTCTACTTAATGTTTTGCATCACTGCAGTGTGTAGTTTTAGTTTAAGGTAGAGCTGAGAATTTTGAGCAAATGGTTATCTAAATTTTCTCAGGGGTCAAACAGTACTAATAATTTCCTTAGTCAATTTATGCCCCTGAAGTTCAGAATAACCAGCCAGTAGATCTGAATCAAAGAGAAAGTGCCAATCCTTAGTTGATTTTTTAGTGGAGGGCAAATAATCCGTTATCCTTAATTCACATAAAGAGGCCAAAGAAGCTATTTTCATATGTAGGAAATAGGGGGCCAAGTCCAAGAGGGAGGAATATTAAATTTATGAAATGATTCTCTATTAACCAGTGAAATATCAGAAAACTCTGTTATATTAGTTATCCATTGCTGCATAAAAATTACCCCCAAATGAGTTGCTTAAAGCAGCAAACATTTATTACCTCACAGTTTTCTGAGGTTCAGGAATCTGAGTGCAGCTTGGCTGGCTGCCTCTGCCTCAGGGTCTCTCCTGTGGCTGTCATTGATGGAGCTGTTGGCTGGGCCTGCAGTTTCGTCTCAAAGCTCGACTGAGAGAGGTTCCACTTCCAAGCTCACTCAGGTGGTTGTTGGCAGGATTCGGCTCCTTACAGGTGGCTGGACTGAGGACATCTGCCAGAGACCTCATTTCCTTGCCACGAGAGCCTCTCCATAGGGCAGCTCTCCAACATGGCGGCTGGCTTCCATCAGAATAAGCAAGTGAGAGAGCTGTGGGGGGGCGGATAAGCAGGACACAAGACAGAGTCTTTTTGTAACTTAAACTTGGAAGTGGCATCTTAGAAGCCAGTCACAACAAGATCCGGTCCACACTCAAGGGGAGAGGATTATACAAGGACGTGAATACTGGGAAGTGAGGATTGTTGGGGCCATCTTAGAAACTACTAACCACATCTGCTCTTCAGACCTTATTCCATTAATCAACAAGCATAAATTGAGCTTGTTGTTTACTGTCTAATAATGAGTTCTGCATTTCACATGATTACTCTTTTCCTGCTTTAAAATGTACCCAGCCTTATCTTTGGGTCTTCTTTGCTGCTCTGGGTGTCCTTCTTTTATTTTCTGAACAGTATAATTCATTTAATTGCCACATTTGGGAGTTACAAAAAAAACACTCTTTGCAGCTTTGCAGCCGAAGTTCCTTCTTGATTCAATGAGATGCTTTCATTCCCTGCACCACTCCTTTGACTCCCACCCCTGTTCAGTGTTGTTTTGAAAAGCTGGACCTGCTGGAGACTAGCCTTTCTGTAGCCCTAGGTTTTGCTGTAATTATATCCTAAGCATTTTTATGCAGAACTTTTATATCAGGTGCCACCAAGGAGGATGCCATCTCTTCACAAGATGGTCTATTGGGGTATACCTTTGCAGACCACAGAGCTCACACTCTGAAGCTATGAAGTACCATAGTTTTTTGAAAGTGAAGGTTCCATCAGGATTGGAGGGAGGTGCCAGTGTATTTTAGGATTGACCAAACTCCACAGGAACCACACTGGAGAGCCCTCCCAGATCATGGGAAGTAGGTGTTGGCATATGTGTAACTAGCTAGTCACTGCTGGAAGCATCAGCTGGATTTCTTTTTCTTTGTAACAAAGACAAAACATAGGCAACTGACTAAGGTGCTGACTGTTTGTGAACTAATGAAATGTTAATGAAAGTTCTGTATATGAGGTGTGTTGATTTGTCCGTCATCCCTATCTGTTTGCTATTTGGCTATAAGCATCATGAAAATTTATGATTTCTTCATTACCTCGAAGAGATATCTACACTCCCATGTTCACTGCCGTGTTATTCACAACAGCCAAGATATGGAAATCACCTAGGTGTTCACCGACAGATGAATAAATAGAATGTGGTATATATACATACAATGAAATATTATTTAGCCACAGAAAGAAGGAAGTTCTCCATTTGTGATGACATGGATGGACCTCGAGGGCATTATGCTAAGTGAAATAAATCAGACAGAGGAAGGCAAATACTGTATGATCTCAAATCAGACAGAGGAGGCCAAATACTGTGTGATCTCACTTACATGTGGAATCTAAAAACATCAAACTCTTGGCAACAAAGAGCAGACTGATGGTTACCAGGGGATGGAGGGTGGAAGAAACGGGGAGATGTTGGCCAAAGGGTACAAACATTCCACTGTAAGGTGAGTAAGTTCCAGGGATAATGGTGATCATAGTTAACAATACTGTACTTATACTTGAAAGCTGCTGTGAGAATAGATGTTAAACGTTCTCACCATCACAACAATAACAAGATGGTAATTATGTGAGATGAAGGAAGTGTTTACTCACCTTATTGTGGTAAACATTTCACAATATATACCTGTATCAAATCACCACACTGTACACCTTAAACTGACACAGTGTTATATGTCAATTATATCTCAATAAAGCTGGAAAAAAAAGAAAATATGACTTCTGAAGTCAGTCATAGATGCATGAAACCATCTATTTTTTTTTCCATGATATTCCCTCCTGGCCTCAGTGACTTAGCTAGTTAATTTGATTGATTATGTCTCATTTGGCAGAAGTGGGAGATTAAGCTCCACTTTGCTCATGAGATGGTTGTGGGAAAAGGAGTTAGAATTCTATGTTCTGTGTTTTCGTCCTGTTTCTTTTCCTGCTGAGAAATAGTGCCTCATTTGAGATGAGACATGGCAAGGACACAGATGGGGTAAGGACCTTTCTCCTTTCTTAAATGACTGTGTGGATGAGGTGTGTTCATTAACTCAGGAAGTTAATATATGTGTAAGGCCACAGTCAAGGATTTTATCCACTTACTTAACCTGGTCACAAAGTTTTGGAGTCAGAAGCAAATTCTAATTCCACCTTGCAGTAGTTGCCTATCCTTTTATTTTTTCCTTTTCCATTATGGTTTATTATAGGATATTGAATATAGTTCCCTGTGCTATATAGTAGGACCTTGTTGGTTATCCATTCCATATATAATAGTTTGCATCTGCTCATCCCAAACCCCCAGTTCTTCCCTTCCCTACTCCCCCTCCCCCTTGGCAACCACAAGTCTGTTCTCTATGTCTGTGAGTCTGTTTCTGTTTTGTAGATAGGTTCATTTGTGTCATATTTTAGATTCCACATATAAGTGATAACACGTGGTGTTTGTCTTTCCCTTTCTGACTTACTTCACTTAGTATGATAATCTCTAGGTCCATCCATGTTGCTGCAAATTGCATTACTTCATTCTTTTTATGGCTGAGTAGTATTCGATTGTACATAGGTACCACATCTTCTTTATCCACTCATCTGTCAATGGACATTTAGGTTGTTTCCATGGTTTGGCTATTGTAAATAGTGCTGCTATGAATATTGGGGTATATGTATCTTTTTGAATTACAGCTTTGTCTGGATATATGCCCAGGAATGGGATTACTGGAGCATATGGCAAGGAGTTGCCTATCCTGAAGCAACTTAATTTTCTTAGTCTCTCTCACATAATCTGTAAAATGGGACTAATACTTAGCTGGCAAGGTTGCTGTGAAGGCCAAATAAGATAGTAACAGGTAGTGGATGGTAAATAAAATAGCTATTATTTTTCTTGCTTTTTTTTTAATGTAGTTTTTAAATCCCCATAACTCAACTCAAATGCTTTTATAAAAAGATTCTTTTATTATTTATTTCATTCATGACTTTTGCTTTAAACACATATTGTGCAATTTACCATTTTCACCATTTTGGAGTGTATCATTCAGCGGCGTTTAGTACGTTCGCCCTGTTGTCAATCATCAAGACGGTCTAGTTCCGGAACATCTTCATACCCCAAAAGGACATCTCTACCAGTCAAGCCATTACTCTCCATCCTCTACACCCCAGCCCCAGGCAACCACTCATCTACCTTCTGTCTGTATGAATTTGCCTTTTCTGCATATTTCATATAAATGGAATCATATGATATGTGGCCTTTTGTGTCCGGCTGCTTTCACTTAGCATCATCATGTTTTCAAGGCTTCTCAGTTTTATTTCACGTAGCCATTTCACGAGTGTATGCTGTGTATGAGGGAAAATAATTCAACATGTGTGCTCTCTGAATGATGGACAAGAGCAGTGTCATCTTTGTAGGAGGATGAACTGCAGGAACCATTCAAAGACTGAGAAGAAAGAACAGTGGGAAGGATGCCAGCAAATTCATTTGTAAATCAGCGTCCACTGAAACTGCTTCCCTTCCCTAACGCCCCTTCCCTCCATCTTTCCCTCTGTGCTCTCTTGCACCTCTTCACCCCTTTCTCCCCTCCCCTACCCCCTGCTTTTCCCCTTCTCAGTCTCTCTCTCTTTCTCCCCCTCCCTCTCTTCCTTTCTCTCTTTGTCCCCCCCTTCTTCTTCTTTTTTTTTTTTTGTGGTATGCGGGCCTCTCACTGTCATGGCCTCTCCCGTTGCGGAGCACAGGCTCCGGACGCGCAGGCTCAGCGGCCATGGCTCACGGGCCCAGCCGCTCCGCGGCATGTGGGATCTTTCCGGACCGGGGCACGAACCCGTGTCCCCCGCATCGGCAGGCAGACTCTCAACCACTGCGCCACCAGGGAAGCGCTCTTCATTTTTTCACTTCTTTATTTCCCACTTTTGTTCTCTTTGCGTGAAGGTAGAACTAAAATAGGTTAGTACTGAAATTTCCTATTTGTGGGGATTATCCCTAGAGTGTAGTAAAATTAATTTACATTAACCTTTGGGATCAGAAAAAAAAAAGTCCAGTACAAGAGCTTCGTTTAAAAAAAACAAATGATCACATTTATCTCTTGTAAAGAATAATCTACAGCCATGAAAAATCATGCTTAATTGAGTATTTAATGCCAGAGTATATATTTAGAGATTAAAAAGACTTTTTTTTAATACAAAATAGTACTGCTGTATTTTCCTCAGATTTTAACAAACCAAATAATTATTATACATAATCTGTGTGCATCTTCATGAAGAAAAAAATTAAGGTGATAACAATTAGAGCAGTCATTGTCATAGTATGGGGCAATTACTTGTGCTTTTAGTTTTCCTCTTGGTGCTTTTCCTGTCTTCAGAATTTTCAACAGTGCATATGCATCAACCTTTGGAATCAGATAAAAAAGGATAATAAACATTGTTATTGAAAGTGTGCTAGTGGAATAGCTCCATTTCGGGCCGTGAAGCCAGAGATCTGTCTTTAGTATAAAGGAAGAACACTCATTGAATGATGGCTTTCAGATGGGATGATTTTGTCCCCAGGATCATTTGACAATATCTTTTGGCTGTCACAACCAGGGAGGTGCTACTGGCATCTAGTGGGTAAAGGCTAGAGATGCGGCTAAAGATTCTAAAATGCCCAGGGTGTCATCCCCCTACCTCCTCACCAATGAAGAAACTATCCAGCCCACATGTCAATAGTGCTGAAGAAGAGAAAACTGCTCATTGGTTAGTTTAAATATTTTAAATTAGCTCATTGGATAGTATCAGTAGAAAAGGTCGTCACTTGGGTTGTCTTTAGGGGGTATAAAGAATTAATTTACTTTGAAGTAGCACTCTGATGATGAGAAATCAAGCTGTTTCTTTCCTCTTACACCTGCTATCTGTTCCATTTTGTTTTTTTAAATCTGGATCGTGAGAAGAAGCCAGGCAATATATCAATATTTGAGGTTAGCATGTTGATACTGATTTAGGTCATGGAATTCCATGGAAGCAAGGAATAAAGGTAACTGCCACGTAGAGAGTACTCAGATCAAGCATAATGAAGAGAATTCTGGCTGAGGGAATAGTGCCACCTGCTGAATTGTGTTTGTGTTTTCCACAGGTTCTAATTTATGCAGGTTGATGCCTGGAAGTGTTACTTTTAATTATTGATCTGTGCATCTTCTTAAGTAGTTACTACCAGAATGTTAAAAAATATTTAGTTATTTATTGGATCAAGGTGTAATTAGAAACAGCTGTGAGCAACTGTATACCATCCAGCTCCTGAAGGAGCAAACAGAATTGTACTTGAAGACCTCGGATTGATTAATAGAGATTGTATCTGGCAGTTAAAACAAATCCATCTCCAGTTTGAATGCTACCAGCCAGTTCCCTTTACCAAGATAACCAGAAAGACTGAAAAATGCATTAAATGCACCATTTCCAAATATCACCAAGTTGAAAAAAAGAAATTCAAGCACATAGTGTTTGCTGCAAAAAAACTGTCAACGTTTCATCCTTTTTCTCTGAATTTCAGCTTTGAGCTTTACTCTCTGTATATTTTTAAGCGTACATTTAAAATCTCCTCATCTTTTGCCCAAGTAATTTTTAAAAAATTCTACAGGGTAGTACATGCATTTTGATATATCTCTTTAATAACTACATTTTTAGATAACTTGAAAAATTATTTTGAATTACATATTGAATTGGATGGGTCAGGTAATTTGTTACCATGATGAATCTCTTTAATGAAGTTAACTAGTTTGTCTCATAAAATTATATGCCTCTGTGTAGTATGTTAATTCTTGCTCCTAATCAAACATTTAATTACATAATGAGCTTGGATTAATTTGTCACCTGAATCTAGAGCTCATTTGTACAAAATTCAAAATGGTATGTATCAGAGACAAGCTAAGAATTTCTAGCATTTTGTTACAAAGTTTCAGCAACGTATGCCAATAGCAAAACAGAGGGTTTGTTCAAGTCCAGAAAAGCATACAGTGATAATGACGGCCAAAAGCTGGAATTCTTGTGTTTATTTATTTATTCTGAATTGTGGGCTTGAAAGTCAGTTTTGTAATGTTGACCGTTCACTTAATTTCTCTGGGATGGTGACTACCTGTCACATGAGCACAGAGGGGCCAGTGTGTGAAGGCGACGCACTCTTGCTGAGGTTGTCAGTTGGAAATGGGGGCTTGTGGTCCTCAGACCGTCACTGGAGATGTGAAAGGACCGTGTTCATCTTCTAACCCTTTACTCTGTGCGATAAGTATATCCTTCCCTTCCTGTAGCCAATTTTAAGCCTTCCTAATCCCAGAAGTGAGGAGGATGTGCACCTTTAAAAGGAGATGATCCTACTAAGTGCCATTAAATAAATGAGAAACAGCCTACCATCTGGGAAACACAGAAGTTAATACTCAAGGATTGGTTCCAAGAACAATACAGTTGTCAGTGTCTGCATTGTTTTTTTCTAAGATTGCTTAACGGGTTTGCTCCCAGACCTCAAGATGACATTACTAGATTATAACCAGCCTTCTTCTGTCTCCTGGAAATTGCTTGACAGTGATTGATTCTGAGTTAGATAAATATTTCGTACTCCTTTCAACCTAAGCCGAGTTTTGTTTCCTCTTTCAGAAAATATTAAGCCCCTTTAAGAACCGAATTTTACTTGATTGACCTTTGTGATTTATTCAGATCTATGCTGAGATCTTGGTTTTTAATTGCTAAATAGGATCAATTAGTGGAATTCATGTCTGGTGTGAGTATTTCGTGGTGCCTTTTGAGAGAATGGATATTTTGCCTAAGCTATAGTCTTATAGGAAATAAATTACTCCTAAAGTCTGGCTGCCATGGTCATTTTCGTGTGTGAAGGGGATTCTTTACTCTTTTCATAATTTTTGCATAGAACAATCTAGTATTTAGTTAAGGTTTATTTATGCTCAGATGTTATGGGTTGAATTGTATCCCTTCAAAATTAATCTGTTGACGTCCTATTTCCCTAGTACCTCCAAATGTGACCTTATTTAAAAATAGAGTCGTGGTTAAGTGTAATTACTTGAGGTGAGGTTATGTCAGAGTGGGGAGGTCCTCTTATCAACTGTGACTGCTGTCCTTATAAAAAGGGGGAGTTTGGGCACAGACATGCACACAGGAAGAACTCCACGTGCCTGCTGGAGTTATCCCGCCACAAGCCAAGGAAGTTCCAGAAGCCAGGCTGGAGACCTGGAACGGACCCTTCCCTAGCACGGCCCTGCTGAAACCTTGATCTTGGACTTCTGGTCTCCTGGCCATTGGAACGATAAACTTCTGTTGTCTAAGCCACTCGGTTGTGAGACTTCATTACGGCAGCCCCAGGAAACTAATACATCAGACCTTAGGGACAGTGCCATTTCTAGTTGAGGTCCGCTACCTTTTATGAGCGTTTACTTTGTGCCAGAAGCTGAGCTAGGTGCCTATGACACAGAGGGAATTAAGCCTTCCAGGAGTCCAGTGTCATGAAGGAAGTGGACTGAAAGGAATTGGGAAGTTTTGTGTCCTTCTCAGTTCATAGTCACCAACTTGAATGGACCCATGAAATGGTCTGAGAAGCTACTGGTTCCCTAACTGACTTACTCAACCACATTCCACGGTGACTATTCAATCTCTGCTGTCCTCCTTTCATCTCCACTGTCCTCCAGTAAAAAAGGACTTTCTTCTGCCTCTCGTGTGGTATTTCTTAAAGATGATATTTTTAAAGACTTTCATATATATATATATATACATACATACATATATACACGTATATGTATTTTTTTTTAAGAAGAAAACAAGAACTTTCCAAAAGGACCAAGTTTCCTTTTCTTGCCTCAACATCACACAGGCATCACTTTGTCCCTTTCCTTTGTGGCTCCAGGCTTCTCCTCCCTGGACCTATTGCTGGGACCTGCACACTCGGTAGGGAAAGTTCTGCCACCCTGGGAACGCGAGGGCACATGTGTGCCTGCAGCATTCCAGATGGGCTGTGAGGGCTCGAAAGCTATTGAGACGACTCCTTATCCTGCCCTTCATGACATAGTTATTCAGAGCTTCGATTCACAGTTCAGTCACAACGAAGGTTCAAGTGTATTTTGTTTAACGACTTTTAAGGGAACTGACATTTATTTTGGTGATAAAGCTGAACAGATGCGGGATTGCCAATGGCTACTTAAGAGCAAAGCATCCTTGAGAAATATCTCCTTCTTTGTGTGACTGCTTCAGTTTCCGGGTGGAGCTAGTCCATGCTTCTTTGCTGTAATTTGTGTGAGTGATGTTGCTGGTAGGTTGCCATGGTGACTTGAGCCCACTGGGCAGCAGGACAGATTTTCATTGTAATGAGTGCGAACACGACAGCTCAGCCATGGGTGCCGCTCTACTGAGCAACCGCCTCTCTCGTTAGCTTATGAGGTCACTGCATGGGGGCGGCAGGGGGGAAAGTGTCAGGGGACAGACGAGAAAGAGAAGCATTGTGCTTCGTTTCCTCTGCCTATACTCTTAGGGAAGAGACCATGACTCACTTGGGGGATACAGGCAAATCAGATTGTTGTTAGAAACGTGCTTCTTAATAATGCTCTTTGCATAAACTACTCTTCCAAGATAGTAACGAAAGAACACTTTCTGAATAGCTGGGGTTCGATTTAATCCACTTATGCAGAACCTAACATGTTATCCAGTTGAGGAGAACCTCTGGGCAAGGAAATGAAAATTAAAATATCTGTTACCACGGTGACATTTAGATTTTGTTGTGTAGGCATGCCTGTGATTGCCAATGTGGAATTTTCAACAAATGAACTTCCCATAACTTCATGGTTTGGTGGAAATAGTATAAACACGGAGGGCTTTGCAGTCACGGGGACTTGTCTTCAAGTCTCAGTTCTGTATTTACCAAGCTGTGCGTTCCCAGACAAATCACTTGCCTTCTTTAAGCCTCAATTTGTTCATCTTTTGAAAATATGATATAAATACCTGTCTACAGGGTATTTGTAAGCATCAGAGATGATGAACAGAGTGGCTTGAAAGATGATAGACACTCAATGCATGGTGGTGATTATTGTTGTTGCTTTTAGTTTAAAAATAAATTGGAATGAAGGAAAGCTGACAGTTTTTTATTGCAGTGTTCATGTAATATTCGTTAAATAGCTTGGGTTTTCCAAGCATTATCATCCTAGAGTAAGTCCACGCTATACAAATAAAAGCATTCTTTGGCTTTGAACATTTTTTTCCTTATCAAAGATTCTCCTTTGAGCAATGAAAGTAATAAATAAGTCCCTTTGCACATTTCAACTTGAAACACTTGGAACTTTGTACGGTTATACCAACATCAGAGAGTCTTTCTCTAATTGCTGAGATGCAACATTTAGTTGAAGGGAGACAATGTAGTATCACTATTTGGACCAAGATTTAAAAATATTTTTCTATTTGAGTTTTCAGAGGAAGTTTAAGGGAATGCATTTCCCTAAACTGGATTTTGCTTTGAATAAGTGCCCTACGATGAGGTTGTAAATGTCGAGTTTCCTTATTGCCTTCTTGGAAACACCGTTAGCTGTTGAGAATAAGTGAGTGACATTTGCGGGGGGACTGGTATAATAGTCCCAATCCATTTACCTGTGGTTGGAAGCTTGTTTAGTAATTTAGTCCCTAACAAAATGTGTAACATTGGTGTCCTGGGGGAATGGGAGACACAGAGCCTCTGACAGCTTTCACTGTAGAGGAGAGAGGTGTAATCTCATCGATGGCGACGACACGTCTGAAGGAAGCATGTGACCTTTGAGGAAGATGAACTGTATGGAGGCTAGAGAAAGGAGGGCCAAAGAGGATGTACATGGCACTGTTTTTCCAGACTGTCTGAGAGGTAGAGAGAGAGAGAGAGACAGAAAAACAGACAGATAGACAGACAGGTACCATCTCTGGCATATAGGAGTTTTCCAACCACATGGTGGGTTGTGTTACTTCATTATACATTTTCATGATCTAGAACAGTGGTTCTGAAAGCTAAGGGGTGCAGATTTATTTCGCAGGGGATACTTGGCAATGTCTGGAGTCATTTTTGGTCTTCACAACTGGGGAGGTGTTAATGGCATCTAGTGAGTAGAGGCCAGAGATGTTGCCAAACATCCTCCAATGTGTGGTACAGCCCTGCAACAAAGAACTATCCAGCCAAAAAGCTCCGTAGTGCCAGGGTGAGAAATACTTGGTGTAGAAAAAAACCCCACCTTCAGACTGGCGCGTGTCCTTCTCACTTACCCCTGCTCAGAATGTCACCTTCTGATGGCTTACTTTGCATTTTGGACACCTTGACTCAAGAAAGGGGTTGTCTTCGCTTGCCCTGCTATAACAAAATACCGTAAACTGAGTGGTTTATCCATGATAAAAATGTATTTCTTACAGTTCTGGAGGCTGAGAAATCAAAGATCAAGGGGCTGGTTGATTTGGTGTCTGATGCGCGCTCTCTTCCTGGTTGCAGATGGCTGCCTTCTTGCTGTGTCATCACCTGGTCCAAAGAGTGAGCTAGCTTTCTGGCTTTCTGGCCTCTTCTTTTTTTAACTTTTTAAATTTTTGGCTGTGTGTTGCTGCGCGCGGGCTTTCTCTAGTTGCGGCGAGCGGAGGCTACTCTTCGTTGGGGTGCGTGGACTTCTCATTGCGGTGGCTTCTCTTGTCGCGGAGCATGGGCTCTAGGGCGTGCTGGCTTTAGTAATTGTGGTGCATGGGCTCAGTAGTTGTGGCTCGCAGGCTCAGTAGTTGTGGCTCACGGGCTTAGTTGCTCCGTGGCATGTGGGATCTTCCCACACCAGGGATCGAACCCATGTCCCCTGCATTGGCAGGCGGATTCTTAACCACTGTGCCACCAGGGAAGCCCCTCTGGCCTCTTCTTATAAGGGCAATTCTACTGATGAGGGCTCCAACCTCATGACCTAATTACCTCCCAAATCCCCCACCTCCACATGCTATCACTTTGGGAACTAGATTTCAGCATAAGAATTTTTGGGGAGCACAAACATTCAGCCCCCAACAGGGGTGTCCTAGCTGGTGACTGATAACTTTTTAGCCTCCAATTGAAATAAGCTGGCAAACTTGCTCATTCATAAATTTCTTAAAATTCAAGTCAGTTTTGAGTCCGGTCAGTTTTGGATACCCTGGGCAAAAGTGGAGGTAGAATAATAATAAGCAGGTACAATTTCTATGCCCATTTGATAGAACAGAAAACAGAGGGGTTATGTCTTAGCGAGCAAGGGAGCAAAGGAGTCACCAAATCCTTTCCCTTTCCCTCCTGGACACACGGCTAGATTACACTTCCCAGTCTCGTTGGCAGGTAGGTATCCCATATGACTGAGTCCTGACCACTGAAATGTGGGCAGAAGAGATGTATTCCTTGTCCAAGCCTGGCCCATGAAATGTGCAAATGTTCCTCCATTTTCCTTCTCCTCCTGCCATCTGGATGGAGAGGCTCCAAGTTCTAAGAGGAGGGTGGAGTCACAGGCTGAGGGAGGACCTGCTGCTTGGAGGACAGCTGTCTGACCAGGAAGCTCAGCCTTGGAGAGTTACTGGCGCAAAAACTAAACCTTTATTTTGCTAAGCCTCCAAAATGTTGGTTAAAGAAGTTATTAGCCTGCTGTCACTAATAAGACAGTGAAATAGACAAGTGCAAACATGAGGGGACACTTGGCTTGTGGCCATCTTTCTGGAGAAAGTCACCTCAACTGGATATGCAGAGATACGAAATGAATGACATTTCTGAAGTTGCGGGTGTTTATATTTGTAACACTCTATTTGGAATCATGTTTTAAAATCAAAGCATCCGTTAAGACCTCTTTATCGGTATTTTACACAGTGGGTGAAAGCTTATTTATATCTCAGACCATCATTCTAGTGATTTCAGGCTCCTAAATCCTGCTTGCAGATTCATAAATTCACATATTATCTCCTAAATGCTAAGTGTTGCATATGCATCTGGGATTTAGCTGAGAAATGTGGAAGACAGAGAATTTTTTTTACCAGACCATTCCCAGTTGGTTGTGCATCTCAAGAGCCAAAGCTTATTACTTTCCAAGTTGTAATTTAAACTTGTTAAATTGCCTCCAGACCCATCGTTTTTATGTAGCATAATGGGAAAAACTCAGTGCTCTGGCTTCAGATGAGTTTTTTCTTTTAATTTTCTCTCTCCAAAATCCTACATCCTTTGGGGCTGCATCGTCATTATTTCATAGACTCTTTGAACAGGAGCATCTTTTTAGGAAAACTTTTTTTGTTGTTTTTTGAGCGCTAGAGAGAGATTTGCCATTGCATCTGGCAGGTGGCTCTTTTTGAGAGTCTTTCAAACTCATGATGTAGTCACATTTTAAGATCTTTGTGGGATGGCTGCAAGGAGAAATTAGGCTTTATAACTATGCAGGAAATTGACCTGGTAAACACATTAGAGTTGCATTGTCTTCTATTGCTCCCTAAATAGCACCCAAAGAATGTACAGTTCATAGCCATCTCGGAACCTAGCAGGAGCTTTGTTGCTGAGAGACAGAAGGTTCACATTTTGTTCAGTATGCTCAATATACTTCAATGGAGAAAGCCTTCAATGGTAGACCAAGCTGCCTGTGTGAAGACAAGCCTCCCACAGGCATACAATGCACATGGGGAGATGAGCTTGGCTAGTATATAGTAAGTAGGTAAACGCTCGATGGCCCATATTTAAATATTTAAAGAATGGGATGATTTTCAGAAAACTTGTCTATTCTCATCTTTTATTTTATTTTCATGGATATGAGGCTACAATGTCTGTTTTTATGGCGGGGGGCGGGGAGAAGGAAAGGGAGAACTGCTTACACGTTTCAGTATAGTAGAACCTATATTCTAGGCAGTTTTTCCTTTGATGTTTTCGAGTTCCAAGAGGCAGGTTTTGTAAACTGATCAGATCAAGTTTGATTTGCTTTGTCATTTGCCTCGATAATTGATAGAGAATTTTTAAGTGTGCAGAGGAAGAACTGGACCCAGAATGAAAGCAGTTCTTTTTTGCTGCCTGTATTAGTCAGGACGGAATGTTATGCTCTGATAACAAACATTCCTCAAGTGTCAGTAACCAAAACGATGCAGGTTTGTTTCTTCCTTACAGCACATACCCACTGGTGGAGGGCTCTGACTCATGTCGTCTTTACTCTGAGACCCCAGCTGCCAGAGGCTTCTGCCTATGGAATTTCACAGGTCTCAGTAACGGGCAATAGAGCATGGAAAACCATACACAGGTTCTTCAGTGCTTCAGCAAAAGAGGCACAGATCACTTTTGCTCAATTTTATTGGCCAGAGCAAGTCTTAGAGCTAAAACCACCCTCAGAGAGACAGGGAAGTGAGATGTCCTGAATACTAGAAGCAGAAACTGCATAGCAGTAAATAGTGGTAATATTTTCTTCACCGTCCCACCCTGAGAGATACACACTCACACATGTAGACGTTTAACCCTAAGCCCAATTTTGAAATAGGCCTCCAAGGCAAAATGAAGAAGTCTCATGAGGGGCAATTTTAGAAATACTGTTCAGAATAGGAGGTATACAAAGAGTTAGATTCTTCTTCCAACTCAGGAATCTTTTTTTTTTAATTGAAGTATAGTTGCTGTACAATATTATATGAGTTACAGTTGTACAATATAGTGATTCACAATTTTTAAAGGTATACTCCATTTATAGTTATTATAAAATATTAGCTCTATTCTTCATGTTGTATAGCATATCCTTGTAGCTTGTTTTATAGTTTGTACCTCTTAATCCCCTACATCAGCCGTGCCCCTTCCCTCTTCCCTCTCCTCCCTGGTAGCCACTAGTTTGTTCTCTAGACCTGTGAGTCTGCTTCTTTTTTGTTATATTCACTAGTTTGTTCTAGGTTTTAGACTCCACGTGTAAGTGATATCATATAGTATTTGCCTTTCTTTTTCTGACTTATTTCACTAAGCAGAATACCCTTCAAGTCCATCTATGTTGCTGCAAATGGCAAAATTTCATCCTTTTTATGGCTAAGTAGTATTCCATTGTATAAATCTTTAGTCAACAGGTGGTGGTAAAGCATTTTGTTTTAGGGGCTATTCCTCCACCCTAGACTCAGTTATGCAGTAGCAAGCATGGTATAATCTCTGAACTGGGAACATTTAATTTAGTCACCTCATTTTAAAAAAATAAATGCAGCTCAGACTAAATTTAGGTTTTTTCTTTTATTTTTCTTTCTTTCTTTTTTTTCTTTCTAAACAGCAGGTCAGATATCAGTAATACGTCCATAGATGTGAGACATAGTCACAAGTCTCTTTTTCAGGGTCTGTTAAACTGACTAAAGGCAAATATGAAGCATGAGAAAAGGACTTTAACATGTAATTATAGAGAATTAAAGGTGATGCTATCAGATTTACTGCCAGACATAACCTCAGTTCTTTCTTGTTTGTAACTGTTGAGAGAATTAAGATAATCTTTTATTAATTTTTTTCTTTTTCTTATTTTGTTACAATTAAAAAACATTTTTTTTCTTTACCCAAAATAAGTAAAATGTCAGTTGCCTGGGAGAAGTCAGAAGGAATATACCACAGCAATAAAATGGAGCCATCCCAGGATAGATAGATAGATTATGATAGGAAAATAGATTGCCTAATACCCATCTACTGCAGCCACCAACAAAAACAAAGCTCCAGACTTCTTTTGAAACTCCTCCTTAGGTCAAAAAGAAAATAATAAAATTAACTCAGCATGATGCCTGAAGAGTAAACATTTCATTTTATTTTGTCTTTGCCCCAGGTTTTAACAAACACATACACAGAAAGTCTCTCATGGTATCCTCAAGTCTTTCTGTGATTTATTTACCATGTAGCAGAGTCTGACAGAAAGGGAAAGGCAGCATCTCCTGCAAAGGCAGCATCTCCTGAGGGAAGTTTATTACCTGGAATTGGTCCACTTTGTCCACTAGCATCTTAAAGAAAATAATTGCAAATCATATAGCTGATAAGGGATTTGTATCCAGAATATATAAAGAAATCTTACAACTCTAATAAATTTTTAAAATGGGTAATTAGCCATTTCTCCCGAGAAAATATACAAAGGGTCAATGTACACATGAAAAGATGCTCACAGTCTTTCAACAGTAAGGAAATGCAAATCAAAACTATCACACCCAAAACAAAACAACAAAACAAAACAGAACAAAACAAACAAAAAAACCTATCACATCCACTAGAATGGCTAGAATCAAAAAGATAAATGGCTAGAATCAAAAAGATAAAAATAATAAGTGTTGGTGAGGATTTGGGGAAAGTGGAAACCTTATACTCTGCTAGTGGGAATATAAAATGGTACAGCCATTTTGGAAAACACACTGGTGGTTCCTTAAACAGTTAAACTAGAGTTATTATATCACCTTAAAAAGTTAGAGTTATTTTATCACCCAGCAGCAATTTCATTCTTAGGAAAAAATATCCAAGAGAAAATAATCCCAAAAGAAATGAAAATATATGCCCCATAAAAACTGGTACACAAATGTTCATAGTAGCTTTATTCACAATGGCCAGAACACAATGGCCATCAACTGATAAATGGATACACAAAATGTGGTAAAGCCATAAAATGGAAAATTATTTGGCAATACAAAGAAATGAAGCACTGATACCTGCTGCAATGTGGATGAACCTTGAAAACATTATGCTGAGTGAAAGGAGCCGGTCACAAAATACCATATATGATATGATTCCATTTATATGAAATGTCCTAATGGGCAAATCTGCAGAGACAGATAGTAGATTAGTATTCTCCTGGGGCTGGACAGGGGCGGGCAGGTAGTGGGGGAGTGACTGCTCATTGCGTATGGGGCTTCTTGTTTGGAGTGATGAAAATGTTCTAAAGTTAGATTGTGGTCATGGTTGCACAACTCTGTGAATACACCAAAACCACTAAGCTGTACTTGTTAAATGAGTGCATTGTGTGTTATGTGAATTGTATCTCAATTGCGTCTCTCTGTTTAAAGTAAGATTGATTTCATCCAGCTCCAATACCGAAATATAACCCTGCCGGGGAGGGTGGACTGGCTCGGTAGTTTATAATGCTGTCCGGTGGGTTCCAAGTTCTGGTTCAAAGTTGCCTAC
Organism: Delphinapterus leucas; assembly: GCF_059928025.1. NCBI lineage: Eukaryota > Metazoa > Chordata > Mammalia > Artiodactyla > Monodontidae > Delphinapterus > Delphinapterus leucas. Next base: position 10,407,331 of record NC_143136.1, read on the forward strand.
TAAGGAACTGGTAACAGCTCTTAGCTGTTCCAGTGATCCCCTTCTCAGCACCTCTCCCTTTCCATTCCACACCATCCACACTGAGATGTCTCACTTCTTGCTTCAGGGCAGAAGGTTTGCTAAAAGTTCATAATATTTGCTAATGAACTTGCTCGATGAAGTACAGTATGGAAGCCCTCAAACCTGATTTCCAGGAGTGACTATGGTAGACTTGCTTGCCTTCAATATGCTCTACAAATGCTGGCTGCCTGCTTTACCAGTGAACACAACTGGCTGTGTGATGCTGGAAATATCTAGAGCTTTCTCTAATCTGAGTGCCTTTGGTCTGGGTCTTGGTTTCACTGTAGGGTGGCACGCACTCCAGTGATCCATCAGCATTCTCTAGGCATGGTGGCCTTGGGGAAAGGAGTTGCAAAACTCGTGTAGAGGGAAGAGTAACTTCCTGCTTGGGATTCCAGTGGAAAACCATTCAGCCAGTGCTGTGTGCCATTGCACACTCTATGTAATGCCGTTGGACTTTTCTCTAGCAAAGACACACATGGATGTGACTGTTTAAGCCGTTACGCCCAACATTGTATGGACTACATTTATTTAAACATTGTAGGCACACAATAAGTTTTGTTGAATTAATTAATAATTGCATAGAAACCATCTCTCTGCCGCTTTGTGCAAAGAGACCTGGATTGTTATAAATTATATAAACTTTTTCATTAACTTTTCAGCTATGGAAACTATTATCTCAGTAAAACTTTACTGTATAAGGAAAGCAAACACTGATTCTCTCAGAGATGTTTATGAAAATTGCATTTTTAAAAGAAATAACAGTCCAGCTCTTTATATAGCTCATTTTCTTACTTCATTCAGCCCTCTTTTTTTAAAAAATTTATTTATTTAGTTTTGGCTGCATTGGGTCTTCGTTGCTGTGTGCAGGCTTTCTATAGTTGCATCGAGTGGGGGCTGCTCTTTGTTGCGGTGCACGGGCCTCTCATTGCGGTGGCTTCTCTTGTTGCAGAGCATGGGCTCTAGGCGCCTGGGCTTCAATAGTTGTGGCATGTGGGCTCAGTAGCTGTGGCTTGTATGCTCTAGAGCGCAGGCTCAGTAGTTGTGGCACACGGGCTTAGTTGCTCCGCCAGGGAGCATGTGGAAGATCTTCCTGGACCAGGGATTGAACCCGTGTCCCCTGCATTGGCAGACGGATTCTTAACCACTGCACCACCAGGGAAGTCCCCAGGCCTCTTCTTGATGGGACCTTTTTGCAGTCTCCTTCCCTGATAACTTGTTAAAAACCTCAGGGTCCCTATTCTTCTCTATCGCTTTGTCCTTTGTTTTCTCTACAGCCATAATCACTCCCTGTTTGCTGCATATTTATTTCTATATTGTTTATATCTCCTCCATAGAATGTAAGCCTCATTAGGGCAGGACCCTATTCATCTTTTTCGCTGTTCTGTCCCTAGCACCTTGATCAGTGTCTGGCTTCTTGTAGGCACTCAATAAATATTTATTAAATGGATAAACAAGTATCACACACACTCCTCTCCCCAAACTACAGTTTGAGAAGAGAGCCCCACAGAACTTATAATGAATGAATGAATATGTCCATTTCTCAGTTGTAACTACTCATTACCCAGCTTCCAGAAACCTAGATCATACTGATGAAGTAGAGGGAATGTAGGAGTTTGGAAGGACCTTCTTATTCAACTCCCTTTCCTGACGAGGAGACTGAGGGTCCAAGTGGTGAAGGGACTTTCCCTTGGTCAAAAGGAAATGACAAAACAAAGACTATACCTCAGATGATGTGATTCCTACGTACATGGTTCTCGAAGTTAGAATGTGTAGAAAAACACTAAGTTACATTGGAATGTTTAGCTGTCCTGATATTTACTAACCATAGAGTAATACTATATTTTAAGTATAACCCAGATGTCAGTTGGGGAACCTTGCTCCTTTGAGATTCAACAATAACTGGCTGAGACCCCCATCGCCCATGTGGTACTCAGAGATTTTGAGGTGTAGAGAGAGGAGGCTCTGTATTCCTTCTTTGTCCTAATTAGTTCAAGATCATTGACTTTTCTTGTACATGCTGTTCCTTTGTCACCTCACTATGCTCCCAAGTTGCCTCTCTAGGTATTTTGATAAATCAAAGGAGAAATTATACCGTTCCTTTAGGAAGGCAAGAGTGGTTTCCCATCAGCATTGGCTTTAAATAAAGAATAAATAACACAGGGTTAAGCATTTGAACTATTTTCACCCACTGACTACTGCTATTTTAGGGTGTTAACTATTTTAGGGTGCTAAAATGTAAAGGCATTGTCCTGATAAAGTAATACATTGCTCTTGTAGAGATGAATGATACAACAGGAAGTACACTGACTTTGTGGGGATCTTGGCCTTGCCATGTAGTCACAGTGTGGTTTTAGACCAATGAATTGATATCTTTAAGCCATAGTTTCTTGACTGTAAAATAGAGAAAATGGTACTTACTCTATGGGTAGTGAGAAATAAGTGAAGCAATATATGTAAAAGCTTTGTTATAGAATGCTCTATGCAAGTAACATCACCATTGCCACAGCACACACGTTTTATTTTTTATGAATTTATTTATTTTATTTATTTTTGGCTACATTGGGTCTTCGTTGATGTGTGCAGGCTTTCTCTAGTTGTGGCGAGCTGGGGCTGCTCTTCGTTGCAGCACGCAGCCTTCTTATTGCAGTGGCTTCTCTTGTTGCAGAGCATGGGCTCTAGGCACGCGGGCTTCAGTAGTTGCAGCATGCAGGCTCAGTAGTTGTGGCTCACAGGCTCTAGAGCACAGGCTCAGTAGTTGTGGCACACAGGCTTAGATGCTCTGTGGCATGTGGGATCTTCCCGGACCAGGGCTCGAGCCTGTGTCCCCTGCATTGGCAGGCGGATTCTTAACCATTGCACCACCAGGGAAGTCCACAGCACACACTTTTAAGGTAGTTCTGTTTCTTTAGAAAATGACTTCATGATTGCCCCAAGCTTCCTGTCCAAGGCATTTGCTCCTTAGTAGCTGAAACTTTGAAAATGATATTCCCCCTGGAGTGAAAAAGGTGGTCCAGGTAAAGAAAACAAATTATGCATAATAAGTTAGAAAGCAACTTGAGAAATAGTCTGCCCCAGTTGGATTTTTTTGAGCAGGTAAGTGAAGTTTCATCAAATTGGCTAAATTCTTGTGTTCAAGACTCTTTTGCTGCTGAGATATACCAGATTTCTTTTCATAGTTACACAGGTCAGCATCTTGTTTTTTTACTGACTCAAGGAAACAACATTACATTGGCAGAGATCCTGCCCTTCTTAGTAGGATTGACACATTTTGCCTTCTGGATATATTTTACTTTAAATCCTTTTGTGGTTAATACTTTCCTGTGAAGAAACAGTATGTTAACATTGTTTGAATAGACCAGCAAACACATAGGTTGCTTTTGATTGCTTTCTCACTTGTGTGGGACAGATAATGGTTTCTCTTCTCTGTTTCTTTTGCTATTCCAAAGCATTGCATCATAGCATCTCAAAATATGGGGTCAGTAGGATTGTTCTTCCCCTTCATAGAAGAAAGATTGGGGTGTGGAGCTATAAATGACTTACCATTAGTCTCAGAGCTATAGTAACAGAGCTAGGATCTTTTCCTTCCCTGTTATAATACTAATGACGGCCTCTTGGCATTCTTCTGAGACACACGCACGTGAATAAGTAGACCTGAGGATCCTTTGTTAAGCCTGGAGAAATGGAAAATAATATTCTAGTGCCCCGCTGAAATAATATTGTTTATTTTACCAATCCTGTGTAGGGGAGAATCTTCAGATAAGCCACCACGTTTTTTCCCTTTTGTTAACCTGTGTCTACATTGGGAGGACTAAAAGAGATGGATGATGTGAAAGAAGGAGGAAATAGAAAAAGAACTTGAACAAATCTCATTTCCTTCCCATTGAATTATCCATGTATTAATTTTCTCATCAAGTATTTTTTGAGTGCTTGCTATTTGCCAGGTTCTGTTTAAGTCACTGAAGATAAAAGGGTAAAGAAAATAGGAACCGTTCCAGCCTCATGGAACTTCCAATCTATTGAGAGAGACAGGCAGGCAGTGGATCATTAACTTCTCAATAACAATGATTGCAACAAGAGTAAATGCTTGAAAGGAAAATACAGGGTACCATGAGCCCCTGTAACAGGGCATCTCAACTGAGCATGGGAGTTCAGGAAGTCTCCTGAAGAAGTGCTGTTAGCTAAGACTAGAAATCTGGGTAGCAGGTGGCAGGTGGTGGATGCTTGGCGGTAGAGGGATACGGAGAGTCCAGGCAAAGACAGGAGCATGAACAAAAGTCCTGAGGCAGCAAGAATCTTGGCATATTTGAGACACACAGAGACTGAAGTGAGAGAGCAAGTGGAGGGAGATGACAGAGATAAGCAGGTAAGAGCCACTGACGATCATTGGTCTTGGTCTTGCAAGAGCCTTGATGATGATGCAGAAGATTTTGACCTGTGTTGTAGAGCAGTGGGAAGTTATTAAAAAGCTCAGAGCAGACAGGGCTATCAGCACTCTGGCTGCAGAGAAAGGAAGGATGGAGAAAGGCAGGGCTGCGTGAGAGACCTATTAGAAGATTTTGGCAGTAATCCAGGGGAGCAATAATGTTGGCTTTGACTTGGGGATGTGGCAGTGGAGAGAGGCATGATAGATCTGAAGGCAGCCTTGATTAGAGGTGAGGCCTGAGGGAGCGGAAAATTTTGGTTATGACTCTTGGATTGGGGCATTGGAGACTTGGGGGTATGACATGATTCCATCTATTGATAAAGGGATACCTGGAAGAACAATTTTTTTTCCCTTAGGGGTGGGCAGCAACACAAGAGTTATCTTTTGGAAGAACTAAGTTTGATATGTGAGCCACTAAAATAGACATCGATCTTGGCTCTATTGATCCAGGGCTCAGAATAGAGAACTAGACTGAAAATATACATAGCTGAGCTGTCCACTTATAGATGGTATATAAAACCATGTAGGGGGATGAGGTCATCAAAGAGAAAAGCCAGATGAGAGAAGAGGAGGGCCCAGGTCACGCCCCAAGGAATGGATGCTTGGTCTGTTAAGATGTGCCATTACAAGAGATCATGTCTGGTAAGGGTTAGGGTAGGTGTGACAGAGTTGCAGGCAATATTTAGAGATCAGGAGAAGAACCTCAGAGAGGAAACTGAGAACAAGGAACCATGGTGGCAGGCCAAAAGCCAGGAGGAAGTGATGTTGTGGAAGGCAAAGGAATATGTGTGAGATGTTGCTGAGGGCAGGGGGAGGATGTGGTACCATTAGGAGAGTGGATAACCCAACTCAAACTGGACTGAACACTAAAGTAGAAAGTCTCAGGATGTGATTTTTCTCTAATATCTCCATGGCTCATTTCTAAATTATGTAGAATTCCCCCTACTGAATATTTCTAATGATCAAAATGATTTATTGTTTTTTTGAGTTTCACTTGGAAGCCAGTTGGAAACACATGAAGTGATTAAAAACTGAACTCAGTTGACTCGCCTCTGGATTTTGGGCCACATAAAAGCCACGTAGTAACTTTTTATAAATGCTGTTTCGAATTATTAAATTGAAGACCTTGACAAAATAAAATATTGAAAATAGTCTTTCTAGTATTACTAGATGAAGTTAGGCATGTCTGGTGTGTCTTTTTTGTGAACTAATGTTTCCATAGTTTCCTGATAGATGTTTGAATCCTGCCTATGAATAGGGCAAAGGGTAAAGAACAAGATTTAGGGATGTTCCAGGTGGTCCAGTGGTTAAGCCTCCACACTTCCAATGCAGGGGGCATGGGTTTGATCCCTGGTTGGGGAACTAAGGTCCCACATGCCTTGCGGTGTGGCCAAATAATAAAAAAATAAAATAAAGAACATGATTTAGGTGAGGCAAGATTGGAGCTGGGGTTCCAGATGGCAGAGTAGAAGGACGTGCACTCACTCCCTCTTGCAAGAGCACTGGAATCACAACTAACTGCTGAACAATCATCGATAGGAAGACACTGGAACTCACCAAAAAAAACACCCCACAACCAAAAACAAAGGAGAAGCCACAATGAGATGGTAGGAGGGGCGCAATCACAATAAAATCAAATCCCATAACTCTGGGTGGGTGGCTCACAAACTGGAGAACAATTATACTATGGAAGTCCACCAACTGGAGTGAAGGCTCTGAGCCCCACATCAGGCTTCCCAACCTGGGGTTCTGGCAACAAGAGGAGGAATTCTCAGAGAATCAGACTTTGAAGGCTAGCTGGATGTGATTGCAGGACTTTGACAGGACTGGGGAAAACAGAGACTCCGCTCATGGAGGGCACACACAAAGTAGTGTGTGCATCGGGACCCAGGGGAAGGAGCAGTGATCCCATAGGAGACTGAAACAGACCTACCTGCTAGTGTTGGAGGTTCTCCTGCAGAGGTTGGGGGGGGGGTGGCTGTGGCTCACCGTGGGGACAAGGACACTGGCAGCAGAAGTTCTGGGAAGTACTCCTTGGCATGTGCCCTCCCAGAGTCCACCATTAGCACCACCAAAGAGCTTCTAGGCTCCAGTGCTGGGTCGGCTCAGGCCAAACAACCAACAGGGAGGGAACTCAGTCTCACCCATCAGCAGATAAGCAGATTAAAGTTTTACTGAGCTCTGCCCACCAGAGCAAAACCCACCTCTACCCACCATCTGTCCCTCCCATCAGGAAGCTTGCACAAGCCTCTTAGATAACCTCATCCACCAGACAGCAGACAGCAGAAGCAAGAAGAACTACAACCCGGCAGCCTGTGGAACAAAAACCACATTTACAGAAAGATATACAAAATGAAAAGGCAGAGGACTATATACCAGATGAAGGAATAAGATAAAACCCCAGAAAAACAACTAAATGGAGTGGAGATAGGCAACCTTCCAGAAAAAGAATTCAGAATAATGTTACTGAAGATGATCCAGGACCTCGGAAACAGAATGGAGGCAAAGATCGAGAAGATGCAAGAAATGTTTAACAAAGACCTAGAAGAATTAAAGAACAAACACCTAGAAGAATTAAAGAGCAAACAAACAGAGATGAACAATACAATAACTGAAATGAAAAATACACTAGAAGGAATGAATAGCAGAATAACTGAGGCAGAAGAACACGTAAGTGATCTGGAAGACAGAATGGTGGAATTCAGTGCCACGGAACAGAATAAAGAAAAAAGAATGACAAGAAATGAAGACAGCCTATGGGGCAACATTAAACGCACCAACATTCACATTATAGGGGTCCCAGAAGGAGAAGAGAGGCAGAAAGGACCTGAGAAAATATTTGAAGACGTTAGAGTTGAAAACTTCCCTAACATAGGAAAGGAAATAGCCACCCAAGTCCAGGAAACGCAGAGAGTCCGAGGTGGGATAAACCCAAGGAGAAGCATGCCGAGATACATAGTAATCAAACTGACAAAAATTAAAGACAAAGAAAAATTATTAAAAGCAACAATGGGAAAATGACAAATAACATACAAAGGAACTCATACGGTTAACAGCTGATTTCTCAGCAGAATCTCTACAAGCCAGAGGTGAGTGGCATGATAAATTTAAAGTGATGAAAGGGAAGAACCTACAACCAAGATTACTCTGCCTGGCAAGGATCTTATTCAGATTTAATGGAGAAGTCAAAAGCTTTACAGACAAGCAAAGGCTAAGAGAATTCAGCACCACCAAACCAGCTCTACGACAAATGCTAAAGGAACTTCTCTAAGTAGAAAACACACGAGAAGAAAAGGACTTACAAAAACAAACCCATAACAATTAAGAAAATGATAACAGCAACATACATATTGATAATTACCTTAAATGTGAATGGATTATGCTCCAACCAAAAGACACAGGCTCACTGAATGGATACAAAAACAAGACCCATGTATATGCTGTCGACAAGAGACCCATTTCAGACCTAGGGACACATACAGACTGAAAGTGAGGGGATGGAAAAAGATATTCCATGCAAATGGAAATCAAAAGAAAGCTGGAGTAGCAATACTCATATAAGATAAAATTGACTTTAAAATAAAGAATGTTACAAGAGACAAGGAAGGACACTACACAATGATCAAGGGATCAATCCAAGAAGAAGATATAACAATTATAAATATATATGCACCCAACATAGGAGCACCTCAATACATAAGGCAAACTCTAAAAGCTATAAAAGAGGAAATCAACAGTAACACAGTAATAGTGGGAGACTTTAACACCTCAGTTACAACAATGGACAGATCATCCAGACAGAAAATTAATAAGGAAACACAAGCTTCAAATGACACAATAGATCAGACAGATTTAATTGATATTTATAGGACATACCATCCAAAAAGAGCAGATTACACTTTCTTCTCCACTGCACACAGAACATTCTCCAGGATAGACCACATCTTGGGTCACAAATCAAGCCTCAGTAAATTTAAGAAAATTGAAATCATATCAAGCATCTTTTCTGACCACAACACTATGAGATTAGAAATCAATTACAGGGAAAAAAACGTAAAAAACACAAACACATGGATGCTAAACAATACGTTACTAAATAACCAAGAGATCACTGAAGAAATCAAAGAGGAAATCAAAAAATACCTAGAGACAAATGACAAGGAAAACACGATGATCCAAAAACTATGGGATGCAGCAAAAGCAGTTCTAAGAGGGAAGTTTATAGCAATACAAGCCTACCTCAAGAAACAAGAAAAGTCTCAAATAAACAATCTGAACTTACACCTAAAGAAACTAGAGAAAAAAGAACAAACAAAACCCAAAGTTAGTAGAAGGAAAGAAATCATAAAGCTCAGAGCAGAAATAAATAAAATAGAAACAAAGAAAACAATAGCAAAGATCAATAAAACTAAAAGCTGGTTCTTTGAGAAGTTACACAAAATTGATAAACCATTAGCAAGTCTCATCAAGAAAAAGAGGGAGAGGACTCAAATCAATAAAATTAGAAATGAAAACTGAGAAGTTACAACAGACACCGCAGAAATACAAAGCATCCTAAGAGACTACTACAAGCAACTCTATGCCAATAAAATGGACAACCTGGAAGAAATGGACAAATTCTTAGAAAGGTATAACCTTCCAAGACTGAACCAGAAAGAAATAGAAAATATGAACAGGCCAATCACAAGTAATGAAATTGAAACTGTGACTAAAAATCTTCCAACAAACAAAAGTCCAGGCCCAGATGGCTTTACAGGTGAATTCTATCAAACATGTAGAGAGAAGCTAACACCCATCCTTCTCAAACTCTTCCAAAAATTGCAAGGAAGGAACACTACCAAACTCATTCTACGAGGCCACCATCACCCTGATACCTAAACTAGACAAAGATACTACAAAAAAAGAAAATTACAGACCAATATCACTCATGAATATAGATGCAAAAATCCTCAATAAAATACTAGCAAACAGAATCCAACAACACATTAAAAGGATCATACACCATGATCGAGTGGGATTTATCCCAGGGACACAAGGATTCTTCAATATACGCAAATCAATCAATGTGATACACCATATTAACAAATTGAAAAATAAAAACCATAGGGTCATCTCAATAGATGCAGAAAAAGCTTTTGACAAAATTCAACGCCCATTTATGATAAAAACGCTCCCAAAAATGGGCCTAGAGGGAACCTATCTCAACATAATAAAGGGCATGTACGTCAAACCCACAGCAAACATCATTCTCAATGGTGAAAAACTGAAAGCATTTCCTCTAAGATCAGGAAAAAGACAAGGATGTCCACTCTCACCACTATTATTCAACATAGTTTTGGAAGTCCTAGCCACGGCAATCAGAGAAGACAAAGAAATGAAAGGAATACAAATTGGAAAAGAAGAAGTAAAACTGTCACTGTTTGTAGATGATATGATGCTATACACAGATAATCCTAACGATTCCATCAGAAAACTACTAGAGCTAATCAATGAATTTGGTAAATTTGCAGGATACAAAATTAATGCACAGAAATCTCTTGCATTCCTATACATTTACAATGAAAGATCAGAAAGAGAAATTAAGGAAACAATCCCATTCACCATTGCAACAAAAAGAATAAAATACCTAGGAATACACCTGCCTAAGGAGGTAAAAGACATGTACTCAGAAAACTATAAGACACTGATGAAAGAAATCAAAGATGACACAAACAGATAGAGAGATATACCATGTTCTTGGATTGGAAGAATCAATATTGTGAAAATGACTATACTACTCAAAGCAATCTACAGATTCAATGCAACCCCTATCAAATTACCAATGACATTTTTTACAGAACTAGAACATTAAATCTTAAAATTTGTATGGAGACACAAAAGACCCCGAATAGCCAGAGCAATCTTGAGGGAAAAAAAATGGAGCTGGAGGAATCAGACTCCCTGACTTCAGACTATACTACAAAGCTACAGTAATCAAGACAGTATGGTTCTGGCACAAAAACAGAAATATAGATCAATGGAACAGGATAGAAAGCCCAGAGAAAAGACAGTCTCTTCAATAAGTGGTGCTGGGAAAACTGGACAGCTATATGTAAAAGAGTGAAATTAGAGCACTCCCTAACACCATACACAAAAATAAACTCAAAATAGATTAAAGACCTAAATGTAAGAGTGGGTACTATAAAACACTTAGAGGAAAACATAGGAAGAATGTTCTTTGACATAAATCACAGCAAGATCTTTTTTGACCCACTTCCTAGAGTAAAGGAAAGAAAAACAAAAATAAACAAATGGGACCTAATGAAATTTAAAAGCTTTTGTACAGCATAGGAAACTATAAAAAGATGAAAAGACAACCCTCAGAATGGGAGAAAATATTTGCAAACTTATCAACAGGGAAAGGATTAATCTCCAAAATATATAAACAGCTCATGCAGCTCAATATTAAAAAAACAAACAACCCAATCCAAAAATGGGCAGAAGATCTAAATAGACATTTCTCCAAAGAAGACATACAGATGGCCAAGAAGCACATGAAAAGCTGCTCAACATCACTAATTGTTAGAGAAATGCAAATCAAAACTGTAATGAGGTGTCACCTGACACCAGTTAGAATGGGAATCATCAGAAAATCTACAAACAACAAATGCTGGAGAGGGTGTGGAGGAAAGGGATCCCTCTTTCACTATTTGTGGGAATGTAAATTGATACAGCCACTATGGAGAACAGTATGGAGTTTCCTTAAAAAACTAAAAATAGAATTACCATATAGCCCATCAATCCCACTACTGGGCATATACCCAGGGAAAACCATAATTGAAAAACACACATGCACCCCAATGTTCATTGCAGCACTATTTACAATAGCCAGGTCATGGAAGCAACCTAAATGTCCATCAACAGACAAATGGATAAAGAAAATTTACATTGTACATATATACAATGGAATATTACTCAGCCATAGAAAAGAACGAAACTGGGTCATTTGTAGAGACGTGGATGGACCTAGGGACTGCCATACAGAGTGAAGTAAGTTAGAAAGAGAAAAACAAATATCGTATATTAACTCATATATGTGGAATCTAGAAAAATGGTATAGATGAACCGGTTTGCAGGGCAGAAATAGAGACACAGATGTAGAGAACAAACATATGGACACCAAGGGAGGTAAGCGGGGTGGTGGTGGGATGAATTGGGAGGTTGGGATTGACATATATACACTAATATGTATAAAATCGATAACTAATAATGAGCTATATAAAAACATTTAAATAAAATTCAAAAAAAGATTTCGGTGAAATATTTTTTAAACACAGATTAGGAAACAATACTGCTTGAAGAATTCATACTATGTATTTCCTCTCCTTAAATTCTACTTTGAAAAGTATAGCTTACAGTAAATTTTTGAAAATGCTCAAATTTGGGGTTGGTTTTATAGAACGTCATTCTTAAGAGCTGCATGAACTGAATGAACAGTGTGAATGAACAGCTGAATGAACAGTGTAGCTGCTTGTTATGGTTGATTGTTTGAGTTCTTTGCATAAAAGAGCAGCGTAAAACAAGAAACTGGATTCTCAGTTGGATATAAATTCCAGATATCTATCATTCTTTCAAAGAATTAATATGAGTGCAAATCTAAACTCTGACTTTTTTAATCTCTCAGTAATAACATGTGAAAAATAAATAAAGGAAGGAAATAACTAAATTTTACCTTCCCAGTTAGATCAGGTCTATTATTGACCGAGAGCCAGGAGACTTGGTATTTATAGCTGCACCAAAAATTAATGGAAAATACATTGTGCAAATTCTTAGAGATTCTTAAGACACAGGTTCTGATTTCAGGTACTTCACATTTCAATAAGTCAATACAAATAATTACCAAACAAGGAAATAATTTCTATTACAAAGATGTATTTTAGGAACTCAGAGGAGGAACGTGGAATGGTATAAGGAAGGATTCACAGAGGTTATAATAACGTGAGCTGAGTCACCTTGAGTAGTCAACGTGAAGAGTAAAGACTCAGAGGAAGGGGTCGTTTGCCACGTTTAACATGAAGTTGCGTTTAGTGGAATGGAGGAGAATGTCAACGTAGAGAGGACAGATTATGAAGGACCTGCAGGCCAAGTTAAGGAGCTATTGAAGAATTTCAAGCAGTTGCTTAGTAGGTAATTTATGTATCATGGGAGGTCATCTGTGGCAGGGGTTAGAGTGGAGAGCAGGTCTGGAGGCAGGGGGACTGAAAAAGATGCTATTGCAGTGGTCCAGGTACACTACGGAGGGAGGCAGAGCAAGAGAAAATGAGCAGTGAAAAGACGGCTGCACCTCTCAAAAGCATCCTTAAGGAGCGAGAAACAAAGATCTGGATTATAAATTCAAGTTTGTAACGTGTACAGTTCTCCGGAGAAGAGAGAGAAATTTACTTAAAGGAATTGGCTGACATAATTGTGGAGGCTGGCAAGTCTAAAATATGCAGGGTGGGCCGGCATGATATTAGCATACAATATTGGATTTTCGTGTGGCAGAGATCCTTGGTATGGAGACAGAATCTTCCAAGACCACAGATAAAGTGAAACATTGTTCATGTTATGAGGCTGAATCAACCCATTCTGGGAAGGGGGGTTTCATGTGCAGCGGTGGCATCTGTGAGCTGATTTTTTTTTAGTTGACTTGCTCCCCTGCAGGTGTGAGGCTTTCAGAGATAGACAGAATGGCTCATTTTTCTAAAACCATGTTAGAAACACTTCACCCCTTCTATTTAAGACAAGTGTTTCTAGACGTGAAGTGCATTGATACTGCTGAGTGTATTGCTAGGGAAGTTTAAGTTGTGAACCCTAACACTAAAGGAAAAGTTAATCATCAGAAGCGTTTCCTTGTTGTCAGAGAGCCTAGGAAAATACTTGATGGACTCAAAGCTTTTTCGTTATTCCCTACCTTTCGAGGGGGAGATTTTGTTTAATTTTGTTTTGCCGAAAGTGTAGGTGGGCCAATGTGAGCTGAGAGCTTAGTATGGATGAAATAGTTTTAGCACTGAAATGATAGATGGGAAGCTATTAACAGGGCTAGTGGACATTTGTGAATCGGTTATCACATGCCATACACTGGTTGGAGCATTGTGCAATTCACCGTCATACAGCTCTAAAGATTTTAGGACCTTCAAACTATAATCTTCTCCCTCAATCACAGCAATTCGAGCATGATATTCATCTTTGAAGCTTTGGGCCAGCTTTTCTCTTTTCTTGCTAAGGTCACTAGAATTTTGTCTCTGACATTTTGAGACAATTTTTAGAAAGATCACTTCCAAGTTATTTCAAATTACTTTCATTCTTATTTTGATGTCATTTAAGTTATCACATAATCGGGACTTCAGGCTCACTGCTGTCCTTGGACAGGCTGTTTTAAATCTGTTTTACTTCTCAATCAGTAGATTCTATATTAAAAGGCTTAAAGGATTTAAAATAAGTCCATTAAAATTTTTAATCCTCTGTCTCATTTTGGAATAGTGTTTCTGTTGTTTCCTCGACATGGAGTATTCAATCTGTGCAGAAAAAAGGATCAGAAAAGGAATTCATTTTCTTTCACTTAAGCTGGGATACAGGGAGTGAAAAGTGGCCCTGTTTGAATTTCTCTGCCCTTATCCCATATCTTTCCTCCATCCTTTTTATGCTTTTTAAAAGGCGGATTTCAAATAAATATACAACACTTTAACTGAAGACTTTCTGGGTCAGAAAATATCGCTCTATCACTGTATCTTATTATGATTTAACTTCTGAGACAATAAAAATTCCAGTTTAAGCGGATGCCAGTTCTGTAATGGAGATCCATGGGAGATGCCTCAGTACTTTTATTTGAAATTTTTTCTCCACTTGAAGCCCTTCTGTGCCAATATCTGGAGGGGTGACTCCTACCCTGCTGCTAGCATCTGCCATTCTGCCATCTTTCCTCGCCGCCTCAGGCTCCTTCTTGACTGTCCAGGTGAGTCTGGGCGGGGAGGATGATGGAGGGGATGCAGAGAGTAAGAGCAGGCCCATCGTACTGACCACCCATCCTCGCTTCCCCGCTGGTATTACTCCTCACACCCCAGCAAGGACTAGACCGTTCCCAAAATGTGATAGGCTAGGGAGTATTTAAGGGTTTTGTTTGTTTGTTTTTTAGATTCCATGGGAATGTAAATAAGATACAACAGTTATGACATTTTTTGAGTTGAAAGTTCAATCCATACAGAAGATCAGTTGCCTTTTTTGTCTACCTTATGTTTAATTGTTTATAATACTTATAAATAATATAGTCATATTCATTGAGATGTAGGTTTCCTTATTTATCCCATACAGTTAATGGTTTTCTTTCAGCTGTCATCTCTGATTTTTAAAAAAAGTTTTGCAACTTTTTTTTTTTTTTTTTTTGCGGTACACGGGCCTCTCACTGTTGTGGCCTCTGCCATTGCGGAGCACAGGCTCCGGATGTGCAGGCTTGGCAGCCATGGCTCACGGGCCCAGGCGCTCCGCAGCATGTGGGATCTTCCCGGACCGGGGCACGAACCTGTGTCCCCTGCATCTCAACCACTGCGCCACCAGGGAAGCCCCAAGTTTTGCAACGTTTTAATTTCAGTTCTTATAGCTTTTTCTGCTCTAATGGCAAAACTGTCCCTACCTGTCTCTGCCCCATGAGAATGCCCTCCCCACTGTTGTAGCCGAGGAATTGCTCCTAGGCTCTGCCTCCCATTTTCTCAGGGAACCCCTCCTCCCTACTCCTCCCTCACTTAACCTTGCCTTTCCCCAGCACAGACTCTTCCGGTCAGGTGGGACTCTTATGTTTGTCCTAACCTCTCCCAAGTTTGGTTCCTGGCGGCTCGTCTTTCCCAGCAGTGGGTGGGTCATTGTCACTCCCACACCCAGCTCTGCCTCCTGGATCTCCAGCCCAGCTGAGTCCCGATCCACCCCCATGTCCAGGAAGGTGCCAGGGCATCCCAGGCATGTGCCAGAAGACAAGGAACAAGGATACAGAGCACATAAAACCAAAGGATCTTGCTGCTTCTATCATAGAGCCTTTAAAATCGACCTAAGAGTGTTGCTGTGTTCCAAAGGCACTGGGGTCTGAGCATGTCTTCCAGGGTGAAATCCAGGCACCTGCCCAGCAGAGGAGGCAGACGTTCCCCCAGATCCTTCCAAGGAACATGAACAGGTGGAGCATCTCCTCCAGGTATAGAGCAACTAACTGGAGTCCTTGTTAATATGTTTTGTATGATGAGGTAGAGTACTTTAAACAGCTTGGGTTTTTAAAGAAAAAAAAATGGGTTTATAACATAGGGCAGCTGCAATGACTGAATCTGCTTTCCCCGATGCACTGCAGTCCTGGCCAGACCATCTATGCAGCTGCTGTTTACTCACCAGATACAGATCGGTTGGACTGCTTTTCCTCCAAACCCCCAGGACACCAAGCCTTGCCATGGTGTAGTAGATTCCAGGTACTGCATCTGTGTTCTTTGGATGCATGTACTCTAATTAAACATATAAAATAGGATTACGTCAAATAATCATAAAAATAGATCACACTTCACTTTTCTTTTCATGAAGATTATGCCACTCACCCACCCTCAGTAACTCACCTTCAGTGGTGATTCGGGGGTGATACTGATGAAGGTCCTAAATCACCCATCGTCTCTTGCCTGATGCCTCCTGGGATGGGAAATATGCATTTGTAGGATCACTGGTGGGGAGGTAATGATGCAGTTTGTGTCTACGGACTGGGCCACGTGGGATTCAGCACCACGGCCTCCAGTACATTAATAGGCCAACTAGTGTGTGGCTGACACACCGGCTTTTCTACCTCCCTAATTACCTGGAAGCTTCCATGTTATTTTTCTGACTCCTTGCCATGAAGACACAAGTACAGACTGTATTAGAACTCAGAGGTTTCTGCAGCCTGGAGAAGCTTGTATGTGCCCCCAAAGGCGTCCAGTGCCTTCTGTTAAAGAAGGCTCAAAGGATCTCCTCAAATAGGTGATCTGGCTGCCAAATCACCACAATGACTTTCATGATGATTTTTCAGCAGAAAATGATTTTTTTTTTTTTTGCGGTATGCGGGCCTCTCGCCGTTGTGGCCTCTCCCGTTGCGGAGCACAGGCTCCGGATGCACAGGCTCAGCGGCCATGGCTCACGGGCCCAGCCGCTCCGCGGCACGTGGGATCCTCCCAGACCGGGGCACAAACCCGCGTCCCCTGCGTCGGCAGGTGGACTCCAACCACTGCGCCACCAGGGAAGCCCCAGAAAATGATTTTAAGGACTGAACTCCATTGTCTGCATTTATCCCTGTTGAATCAGCAAGACCTACAAGTCTTGGTATTAGCCTCTTCTCATAACATTTTATTACACCGAATTATTATTATCATTATTATTAAGTACACTGAATTAACCATGGGATATGACCTAAGCATTACCTATATACTTTGTCAACATAAAATTTAATTGATAAAAGTGTTCCTTTTAGAAGTGTCCCATTTTTTTCTAATACTGTATTGTAGTAAGGATACTTACAGTTTCATTACTCCATTATTAAGTCTGATTTGTGGATTCTCCAGAAAGGAAGAGTTCAGGCTTTTGATTTCCTACCACCAGTAGCAGGAAGATGGACTGACCATCACTCATACAGCAATGCCCTTTCTCTTAAGCATGGACCACACAGCTCTCTCCATGGCCTAGCCCCTAAATGCCCCCTCCAGCTTCATCATGCCCCTTCCATCACCCTCGGACTCCTACTTTGTGCTCCCTGGTTACCAGACCCAGATTCCTTCATGCCTCTGTGCCTTTGTTTATGCTGTTCCCTCCCCCAGACTGCCGTTCCCTACCTACCTTCTTTGCCAAGACTCCTCCGACTCATTCTTTGTGACTCTGTGTAGACCCTGCTTCCTCCAGCAAGTGTTCCCTGGTCGCCCCAGGTGGGCCATTTTGTACCTGGGGGCACCCACCCCCATCTATGTTAGCACTTGCCTCTCCATGCTGAAATTGACCACGTCTCTGTCTCCTCTGCTTTGCGCAGGGTGAGGTCATCACTTGTTACCAATGACTTAGAGTCATCTGTCACCCAGTGCAGCGCGCTCATAAGTGGTGGCTTCAGAGGGTGGTCACCAGCTGAGCTGTCATGGGAGCATTGACTTCTTCTAATAAACTGAGTTAATAATAGATCAAAGCCACACAATGAAAAGATAATTAAAAAACGTGCTGCTTCTGATCCCTTGGATTTCTGGGTCTAACTCTTTCTTAGGAGTCTAACCCAGCTAGAAAATGTTACATTCAGTAAATACAGTGAAACACATAAAATATTCTTTTTCAATTTTTTCTTTCTTTTCCTTTTTTTTTTAAATTTCAAGGCTGTGTACTGTTCTCTTGCCAAAGTCAAAAGAGCTGAGAAGGGGTAAAGCATGTGTGAGTGGGTGTGCATGTTCCATGAGTTTCTGGCCATTTTTGTTTTAAGATGGCATAATTTCATGGTTGTTGAAAAAGCTGTCAACTAAATACTCCGCTGTAGGGTATCTCAAATTTTCACGTGCCAACCGAACACCTGGGGCTCTTAATTAAGAATGCAGATTCTGACTCAGTAGATCTGGCAAGGGTCCTGCTGTTGTGCATTTGTGACAAGCTCTTAAGGGACGTCCGTGCTACCAGTCCGTGGACCACATTTAGAGCACGAGGCAGTAGCATTCAGATGGTGTCTCAGCATTTTCATCTGGTGAGACTTTTAAAGCAAAATTGTTTCCTTCTGTTTCAAAATGCTCCAGTAAAAAAGCGCCACAGATGATCTGATTATAAGCAACCTGAACAGACCTCATATTGTTGTCTTTCTGGGCTTGCGCAGGACATTTTGGAGTCTAGGCAAGCAAGCTCACGGCACAGAAACAAGACATCCAGCATCCTGATGACCTTCAGCCCTTTTTCCTGGTGCTCGGGTTTAGAGTGAAAGGAGGCACATCTCACCATTCTCTCTAGTAAAATTTTACTAAGACTTAGCTGATCATTTTGTGGCATTCCCGAAACCACTTTATTGGCTCCCATTTCCATTGGGTGAGGAATAGAATATTCTTGTAGGAGAATATCCTTGTATCCAGATATTAGGAAACCTTTCCCATTTGTCCCGGAAAACCCCTGTGTATTAGTTTCCTAGGGCCACCGTAACAAAGTACCATACACTTGGTGGCTCCAAACAACAGAAGTTTATTCTCTCACAGTTCTGGAAGCCAGAAGTCGAAGTCAAGGTGTTGGTAGAGCCATGAGGCCATGCTCCCTGTGAAGCCTTCAGGGGACGATACTTCTTTGCCTCTTTGAACTTCTGGTGACTCTTGGAATTCCTTGGCTTCTGGCTGCATCACTGCAGTCTCTGCTTCCATCTTCACACGGCCTTACTCCCTGTGTGTCTCTTATGAGGACACCAGTCATTGGATTTAGGATACACCCTGAATCCAGGATGTCCTTAGATCATTACTACATTCATATATCTTAGTTGGAAATACATTTCCAAATAAGATCACATTCACAGATGTTGGGGGTTGGGATTTGGACATATCTTTTGGGGAGATACTGTTTGATCCACTGTACCCTGAATCCATTGAGGAATCAGGATGTGAAGGTTGGTGCAAGAGAATAATACATACAAACACCCTATTCTGTGCAGAGCAGAGTGGGAGGTGCATCCTCCCAACCCCCCCCTCCGTGTATTGGAGGAGGGGGGGTGGGAAGATGCCAACGCCATTGTTCCATCCCTCCAAGTAACTGTAATGATAATTAAAGAAACAGTAACGAACAGGTATTAGCTTTTTATATGTGGCAGAGCCCGCACAAAGAACTTTTTTAAAGTTTTCATTTAATCTTTGCAACTATGAGATACCTGTCATTTAATGCTGTTACGGATGGATTCCTTCATTGTAAGCTTTCTTTCAGATAATGGTCTCTATTTATTTATTTCTTCCTCTTTTTCCTACCCAGTGATCGAGCTGCCTAGCTGTCCAGACAGCAGTCTGCTGCTCTGCTCAGTTATTTTTATGCCACCTCATTCCGGAAAGCATGAGGGCATTTTTCAAGAATATGGGTTATCGGTGCCTGTAAGTCTTGATTTGTCATTCATTAATTACTTAGATAATAATAAGATTTAGAAGCCAATGCTGATTGATGTGAATGTAAAGTATTTCTAAGGCAGTTGGAAAAGATCATTCAATTGATAAAAAATTCACTGTCTGCACAGCTTTTCAGTTGCTGTCTGATTGCACAAAGCATGATGTATTATGCTCCTTGCATAAAGTGAGTTTCATATTTCACCACCTGCCTCCCTGGCCAATTAGGTACAGGGAACAAGATGATGGAAGTAAAAAACTCTTAATTGTACCATTCCTCTAAAGCCTCCTGAAGATGTAAATATATTGTTCACCTGTTTGCCACTAGAGAGGAGGGAATTTGCCCTCATCTTTCAAAACAATGGCTAGTTAATAAATGAGTTAACAAGCAGAAAATACATGGAGGGCAAGGCGTTTAGTGCCTTCTAGGATGCTTCACCGTGTCTTAATATACTGAACCTCAGTTGGCCCTGAGCCATCCCTCAGGATTTAGCTGTTTTCTTTTAGGCTTCATTTCAGGATCTAGAATCAGTTAAAATCAGATTTTCCTAGAAATCAATATCATTGCGTAGATAGGATTCCAGGATTCTAATTGTGAGCACGGAAAGGAATATGCAGTCTCTTTACTGTTGGACAATGAGAGCTAAACCAGAACCAAATGATTCGAAACGTCTGCTTTTACAGATGAGAATATGTATCTTGTGCCGGATTACTGCTATTGGAATATTCCATCGCCAAAAAAAAATTCTATGTTGGATTTTCAGATTATTTTGGTCCTAACACGTGAACTTGAATTTATGTGTAGGTAGTAGATCCTTTAGCAAAATAATGGACAACAGCTTATTTCTTTAGGTTCTTCCTTACTTACCCAATCTACACAGATTCCATCGCCTGAAAAAGAGAGCATGCATTGTATAGTGTTCTGCTTTAGAGTAAACTGGGCTTTATCTGCCTGGAGCACATCTGGGCTCCACCTCTCGCCAACTCTGTGGTTTGGGGCAAAGTACTTCCACCCTCTGTGCCTCAGTTATTTTATCCTTCAAATGGGGTTATTTGGAGTCTCCAGGTTATAGAGTGGATGGGATGGTGAAATAAGAAAATACATGTGAGATGGTAAGCACAGACTTGCCCTAAAGCAGCTCCATCCAATAGGAATATAATATGAACCACATTGGTAATTTTAAATTCTGATAGACTCATTAAAAAGTGAAAATAGACAGGTGAAAATAATTTTAATAATATATTTTATTTAACCCAGTATATTCAAAATACTTTTTATTTAAACATGTGGTCAAAATTATTAATGTCATGTATTACTTTACCTATCTCTGGCCACCAACACTAATGATTCTGATTCACTTGGTCTGAGGTACAGCCCTGGTCTGAGTGTGTGTGTGCAGAGCTCCCAGCTGATTCTAATGTGCATACCAAGAATCAGACTAGTGTCTGAGGAAAATCACTTTCCCATACCCATAAAATAGATGATGCTATTGGCTGTAACAACTTAACAATGTTATTGATAAGAATTGAATATGGTGCTGATAATGAAATGTGTTGTAAAATATAAAATGCCACAAGGAGGGAAGAGCTTTTCCTTATTAATAATTATGTCAAAATAGGGAGGGAAGGCAGTCCTCAATGGAATCACCTTCTGAAGATGTGCTAAGAACCTAGGCAGTCTTTCCTTTGATTCCACTGATTCCTGCCTTTTCTTGCATTTTTCTTTTTTTTTTCTGAAGATGACGTTTACTAAGCACTGTCTTGGTGGCAGGCTGTATGGATAATGGGAAAAGCATGTTTTTAGAAGTAGTGTTCACTAGAGGCAAGTGCCACTCCATCTGCTTCTTAGTCTGGGTCTTGGTTTCCTTATCTGTAAATGGGATGATTGATACATACAAGGCTGGGCTTTTTTTTTTTCTTAGAATGCACGCAGCTGGGCTTTTGTAAGGACTGATATAAATGATGGACATAAAATATGTAGCTCAGGCTCTGGCCTCCCTCCCAGGCATTCTGCTGGGCCCTGGACATGCGTGTGGTTCTGGGTGACTCAGGGAACCAGCAATCCTTGTAGCAGTTTAAGTCACTAGCGGCATTTGAACAATTATAATAGCTGGCGAGTGCACACGTCCCAGAGCCCACACTCCTGGGCCCTCCTCTCTCACACACTGACATAGGAACCCTTTTTTCCCTTTCCATAGATGATATCTCAAGAGATTTGTTCTAATCTACCAAATGGACCGTTTCCTTCTGTCCTGAGGGGAGAGATTGGGTTTAGCATGGCTGAATTGGTTATTCAGCTTTTAACAGCCGGGAGGAAGCCCTTTGTTGCTGATTGAATCTCCCCTTGGGAGTGCAGGAAGCTGTTTGAGTGAAGTGTGCCCAGATCAGATTGGAGTCCAGGCTAAAGGAAGTGCCCCCATCTCCGTGGCTTATGCAAATTGCTTCCTATTATTCTAAAACTGAGATAAATGAAACAATCGCATGTTACAACATTGTGGGCTTTCTTGCACAAATTTATTTCAAAGCTTGTTGACCATTAAAAAAAAAAAATTCACCCAGGACATAACCATCCTGTGGGTCCTGGTGACTCCATGACTGGTTTACCACAAGTTCTGTTTACTGTTTGGGAACTTTGTCAGAGCAGTGCACGTGGTTCTGTGGTGCCAGAGACATTTGTGTCTGTGCCCCTTTTTATTTTCCTAGGTGAAGAAATTCAGGTTTATAGAGAGTTGGGGACCCACCTAAAACCTTGCACCCATGATATTTACAGCTGGCATTGGTGGATGGCTTCCTTAGCTAGGTGGGATGTGAAATGCTTCATGTGGGTTATCTCATTTCATCCCACCCCTATGAGTTAAGCACTAATATTATTCCGATTTTATGGGTAAGTCACTTCTCCCAGGTTCCATATCTAGGAAGCAACAGAGACAAGATAAAAACCTAAGAATTTCAGCAGGGCATTTCTGAGTGAGCACTGCCTATATTGGGTTTATGTAAGTTGGAAGCTCACTGTGATAATTAACAATTTACTGAGTTCAAAGCAACAGGGGAGATGCCATAAGACAGTTCATGATTAACTCCTAATGAGTGATACAGTCAATAATTGCTATATGAGTTCAGACTAATTTGAGTCTAATGTATTTTTAAAAATCACATAAAACGTATAGTTGGCTACTCACAGCTTCATAACACTCTATGTTTCCTACCATGAAGTCAATTCTTAGTCTATTCTTAGTTGTATTGTGAGCATATGCTGCTCACGTTAAACATTTCTTGGAAACATTTACATTTGCAGTGCTGTTTTGTCAGGTTAATTAAAGCTGTCCCACAGCAGTATATGCAGAGGCCATTCAGAGGAAATTTAGTTGAAAGGTTGTCTGTAACATAAGCTGAGCCAAATAAGTGAGTGAAAGGTTGTCTGTAACATAAGCTGAGCCAAATAAGTGAGTGACAGTGGCGAATTCATTCATTCATTCATACAGATTGAGTCCCACTCATTTGGTAACATTGCTTCAGCAGAGGAAGTGGAAGGATAAATTAGACAGCTACTCAAGGAATTCACAGTCTTGTAGAAAAGAGAAATAAGCCAGTTAAGGTAGAATTTCTTGAACAGGGAGGTAACAAGCCTAATAAGAAATATCAGTCTGATACAGGAGAGCATCTCGCTGTTGTGATGCAAGGGTGGGCAATGTTTTTAGCAATTGCGGAATCATCAGTCTGGGAAGAGTTCCTTGGTTTGTAAAATCCAGCATATTAGTCCGGACAACTTTCGTAACCAGTGGCCTTGAAACCCAGGTACTTTAACACAATGAGCCTTTGTTTCTTGTGTCAGCAAAAAGTCCAATATGGATTGTCTACGAGGGGCTCTTCTCCAGGGTCTAGGATCTCAGCTCTTGCCATCTGGTCACTGTGCTCACCACACCCAGAGTCCTTGGCTTCCTTGCCTGGATCCTTTGTATCTGGTTGACAGACAGAGGAAGAGAGACCCTGTGCATCCTCCTAAAGATGACCTACATCAGCACCATGACCACACCTTGCTGCAGGGGGCTGGTGACAGTCCTCTAGCAGAGTACTCAGGTCCAAGAGGGGACCCTTACGTTGCTAGGCACCAGAGTCTCTCCCACACCTAGATTTTTTTTTTTTTGATAGAAATCTACCATCTCTGCAGCATGTACCCCTGCATCCTTTCATGATGAAAGGAAAAACTCTTAGCCCTAAAGAGGTTAAACTCTGTTAATGTATCTGATGAATAAGGTTTATCCTCCCTGCCTGTCAGACCTGCTGTTTGACCACGGAGGTGACCTCCCTCTTCATTGGTTTCCTTGGTGCCAAGAGACTGGATAACATCTCTGCTACAACTGCAAGGAACTAAAGCATCCAGTCCCCAAGAGATGGCGTTTCCGCCAGTCCCTTATTGAAGGTTGCCCGGAAGCTGTCCTGTGTTCCAGACTGCATGGCAAATGGAAATCAGTTTTGCTGGCCTGAATCCTCCCAGAGTGCTCTGTACCTGGTTTTTCCCACTCTGAGCATCAGTCTTGACTCTCATTGTCAGGTAGAGGGCTCCCTGGACAGATGCTATGTATAACAGTACCGAGAGGGTTCTTTTCCTGTGGAGTCTATTAAGATAACAGGGATTTGATGAAAATGACTGAGCCCTCAGTCTGTGAAGAGAACGACACACATCTCCCTGCCTGCTTATAGTCAAGCACGAGAGACGATGCAGAGCAGCTTCTCATCTCACCTTCGTTTCTCTGCCCTGAGGATAAGGTGAGAGCTCTGAACTAGTTCTGGGAGGAACCATCTCTGCTTAGGTCTCACCTTCCTCCTTACTTAGAGGCCCACATGGTTCTTTCTCTCGATCAGCTTCTTGTTTCAAAACCCTGATGACTGAGTCTTGGGCTCTCTATTAGTTTCCTATTGCTGCCACAAACTTAACCAATTAAAATAACACATTTATTCTAGTACAGTTCTGTAGGGCTGGAATGGTACTCAGCTAAAATCAAGGTGTCAGCATGGCTACATCCCTTTCTGGAGGATCCAGGAGAGAACCCATTTCCTTGTCTTCTCCAGTTTCTAGAGGCTGCCTGCATTCCTTTGTGCGTGTCCCTTCCTCCATCTTTCAGGCCAGCAATGGCTGATCAAGTCTTTCCCATGGTGCTTCACTCTGATGTGCTTCTGTCTTCCTGTTCCGTGTAAAAGGACCCTTATGATGACATTGGGCTCACCTGGATAATCCAGGATACTCTTCCTCTTTAAAAAGTCAGGTGATTAGCAACCTGTGGATCCAGGGCCTGTGAATATGTTACACTACGTGGTAGAGGAGAGTTAACATATGGAATTAAAGGTTCCCGAGAATAAGCTGTGGACGTCTTTGGGAGGCCTTGATCCTGCCTGCCACTGGCTCTGCAAACCCCTTTGCTTGTGGTCTTAGACGAACAGTTTGAGCTAAGAGGAGGCATCTGAAGCTGCTGATAGAGAGTCCAGTGTCTAATAGCAGAAAGTCTGGGATTTCTCGCTTCATATCACCATCTTTGTGACCTTGGGCAAACACTATCTTCCCTATGCCTCTCTTCCTTGAATTATCAGTTGGACATGATGATAGGACTGCCCCCATAGAATCATTGTGGTTTTAAATGAGATAATGCACACAAAAATTTTGCATTGCGTTTAGGCCATAGTTAAAGCTGATAGACTAGCTGTTAGTAATTACTGAATTATGATTGTTGGTCACCTAGGGCAGGGGTGTGTCCTATGCAGCTAGCTTCTGAATATACCTGCGTTGGCTTTTGCATTCCCTGGGTGACGGCAAGGTTGTTTTTCAAGTTTCTTACAGGGGAGCATGAGAACCCTTTTAGAAGTAGAAACTCTGTTTATATTTGTCACCCCGATCTGACACTAGGTAATGATGCTTTTTCACCCCATGTCCAGTATCCTGTGTTCCCACCAGGGCCGAGATCCCTTTTCCATCCTCCCCAGGTTTCTGCATGGGGAGGAAACCCTTGTTAATCAACTTCACCAACTGCTTGGATTGTATAAAACACAGACTATCTCTTAGGTAACAGACCACGTGAGGATTTGTTGAGTAGGAACAGATTAGCTGTATTTTGAGACTGTGGATAGTGCGGTGGGTCTATTTGACGGATCAGAGGGCTGTCTAGCTGCTAGACCTTACTCTGTGATGTCAGGCTTCCCTGAGCATCTGGCTTGCCAAGGAGCAGGTAAGTGCAGGGAAGGGTTTCCAACGTGGAACCTTTTGTTGCTGATCATCCCTGGCAGAGAGGACCCAGCTCTGCCTCTGATTTTAATAGTTGTCCATCGCCAAAGCAGGCCTGGGGTAGATTTGATCTGAGCACCAGAGCTTTTAGTGGACTAACTCATCTTGGGGAGTTAAAGGGTCTTGGACCTACCTCTTTATGAGTGGGCACAGAGAGAGATTTCTCTAAGTTCTGTAGAAGTAGCTGATGGAAGAGGAGGAATCTGGCTGTGTGTGTGTGCGTGCACATGTGTGTGTGTGCGTGCGCATGTGTGTGTGCGTGTGTGTGTGTGAATGTGTGTCTTTAAATATTATTGTTGCCTGTGTCAGAAGCACACAGAAGGAGGCAGTGATTTTTTTTTCTTTTTTTTACCCTGAGTTGCATTGTTGTTATATGTGAGAAGGCTTGTTTTTATTCTTTGGGAAAAAATGCACTGGATCATTAGGGAGGCTTCATTTCCTTTGTAGTTTTCTAATTCCCTTTACACAAAATGTTGTCTGATGTGATAAAAAATAACCTATTTTAACTCGTAAACTAGCACATATAAACATTTTATTAAGCTGTTAACATATATGATCTTACTGTAAACTATTACAATCCTATTGAAACTGAGTTTGGAGCATAAAATAATTATAATAGTATGATGTTCTAGTTTTACAATATAAGAAGAAAACCTTCTATAGAAGAAAGGAGGGGATTATACACCTTCAAATGCAGAAGAGATCAATGAAGTCTTTTCCCCCTATCATTTTATACTCTTTCAGCTTGATCCTTTTGGGCAATGAGAGGATATCTTGACCAAGAGGCAGGGCTTCTAGAAAGGAACCCCAAATTTTAAGCTTTGATCAAATGTTGTGCCTTTTCGTGTCACTTCCGCTCTGGCTGACTTTTCACACGCAGTTGGACAGTCACGTTCAATCAGAGTGCCATTCTAAAATGGGATTTAAATTTTACATTAATGTGCTTACGCCAGGTTTCTAACCAAACGAACTCTCTCACTTCTCTGAATTTTTTATACATATATTTCTTTTCACGTGTTTAGTTCAACATTCATGGAATCCCACAGTAAGTTATGCTATTAGTGCCCTGCCTTGGGGTACTGAATTTCCTGCCTCGAAATGGTCGTGTCAAAGCCGGTGGGTGCAAATCTGCTCGCATAATGTGGTTAATATAAACCACATCTGCTGCCTAATGTGTGAGAAGGTAGGGAATAAAGTAGGAGCCCGTTCTGTGTTTCTACCCGCCCTCTCCCCAACCTCATCTGCTCCCTTACTTCTCTGAATTAAAATTTTCTTCTCTTATAGGCACATATTTTAAGAATTCCTCACCTGGCTTCTAACTTACTGGTTTTATAGGGCAAGATTTGGGGAGTGGGCGGCTGGGGGCTGGAGAGAAGAAGGCTGATCTGAAACTGTGCCCATGGTTAAAAGGTGATGCGGAAAAGCGTTGAGTCCTGAGCATTCCCCAGCATCAGCCAACTTCCCCAGTGCGGCCACGGTGCCCTGGGCAGGAACCAGTCTTCTTGCTGTTTGCTCTGGCAGAAGGAGAGAAAGTTCTGAGTCCCTTTAGCGTCAGAGAAATGCAGTGGAGCAAAAAGCCAAAAACTGATGATGGAGATTCAGTTGGGTAAAGGAAGAAAGAAAACTGGGAAAAAAAAAAGCATCAACGAGGTGCAAGCAAATTACCCCAGGCTGCCAAAGAAAATAGTCTGTTAACTCCTAACTTGCTTTAAATAGGAACCCTGGTTCCAATAGCAGGAGAGCTGCTTTCAAACAGAACGGAGGAGCGAGCTTTGGAAAGGCCAGGTGAACCTGATCTCAGAAAGGGGGAGAATTATGGGATCGAGGAGGTGGCTGTAAGAGTTGATAATGAATGGAGATGAGAACGTCACTCTTGCATGTGAAACTTTACTTAGGATATATTAGGATCCCAATTTCTTCTCCACCAACCCCAGGAAACAGCATTTACTAGATGTTTTAACCATAAAGAAGATGTGTCTTGAGAGAAGTAGAAAATTCGGGGCACTTAGTGGGCACCTACCACTTTAGCAAGTAGAAACTACTTGAACGTTTTAATGTTGTTTAGATATGAGTACGTCAGACAAATAGACTTTATTTAAAGGCTCTGAGGAGTCCTGTCTTAAAGAAATGGTTCCCTTTTACAACATTTTCCAAATGTATTTAACTATGATAGACCTTTCTCCTTCCTTTAGGCTTTTGCTTTTCACAGAGGCATTGGTTGGTGAAAGAAATTTAGGAGTGCTTGTCTATAGCTTTCATTTTATAAATGAAGAAGTGGGCCAGAAGAAAGTGTAATTCTCCAAGATTCCTTATTCTTCAAGGACTGAGGTGAGGTTAGAATCCCGTGTTTTATACAGAACCCGACCATTGTTAGCTGTTGGCCTCTGAGACTGATAAGGGTCCCAGCCCCCAGCAGGAACACTCTGGGTGCCATGCAATGTAGATTCATCCTTCAATCAGCCCCTGAAGGATGGTTTTGCACTTTTATTGGACCTCAAGCTCATTTCTGTGGTAAGAGACCCATGAGACCCTGGCAGTGTAACAACAGTTTGACCTCACAGAATTCCTAGTTCGCATTTCAGAATGATCCAGATAGATCGCATGTTCCATCTAACTTACAGCAAAGGTTTTGCTTACTGAAAGCAAATCTTCTGAGGAATTCCTATTACTTCCCTTTTCTGTAGATTCAGACCACCGCGGTTTCTACGCAAGGCACATTTTCTTCAGTAAGAATAGAAAGGAGAGCTTTAGGCTTGTTAGATTAAGAAAGAAAGAGGAATTTATAAATGTTATTTATAGGAGAAAATGTGTTTAGAACGTGCTTCTACAGAATGGCTTGAAAGAGCCTAAGTAGCCATAACAATTAGTTGGAATCTATTCCTAATTATGCTTCCCTCTTTAAGATGCCATTTTCTTTTTTCAGGAGAACTGTATTTGATGGTGCCAAGTAAATGAATCATTTTAGGAAGAAAAACTACGGTTCATATACTATGTGATTCTCATGCTTTAGTTGGAGATAATTGGCAAAGAAAGAAAGTTAGTGACTTCTAATTAAAGACGTATATTTCCCTTATAACTGCCAGGACAACCTGAGACAGCTATGTTAGCAATGATTTTCCAAGTTAATATGCTTGGAATTTTAGTCAAAATGTTCTAGACCCTGTTTTATGTCTCCTCTTACTTTCTTCAATGTATTCAGAACTCAGTATTGCCATTTGTGATGGAGAACATTGGACAGAGGACATTTGTTGCTTCTGTGATGATTTCCCACCAAGTCAAACTTCCTCAACTTGAAGTTTTCAGTAAGGCACTTGTATACCAGCAAAAGTGCAGTTTCACACATGAGGTCAACAGAACTTTGTTTTCCTAAACACTTCATGTATTTCTATATTGGAAGTTCCTTAAAGGCTACATTTTATCTTGTAGCAGTGGTAGACTTCAAACGTGGCTGTTTTTGTAGAAAGGTTGTTTTTTTTTTTTTTTTTTTAATCAAACACGAAGTGATTTTAACAAGCTATTTTCACAGCTGAGTTCCCAGTGCTGGAGGTTTATGGTGTGTTTCATATGTTCTTACTTTGCTTTCCATTTTTGACTTGTTTATTTTTCATGACACATCTGAATGCCTTCTTGTAAGCAGGACCCTCTTCTTGAGATCCAACTGTGGGGTTATTAGTACAAAGGCACATTACAGGGATCCTTAGTGAGGGGTTAAGAGACACAGTTCAGAAATTATTTTCTTTTCTGACCAAACATATGCATGATGTTTTTCCTCCCATGGAGATATAACGCAGACTTGAATTTCTGAAAGATTCATGTACTTAGGACTCCAGGGCTTTTGATATTACCCGTCTGATCCTCTTCAGAGAGCCTCACATCATTATCTTCCAGTTGAACCACGGGGTGGAAAAGATAATTCTAAAGCTTAAGTCAAGAACTATAATGCAGTCCTGAGTCAGATGTGTAATTGTCAAGCTCTCTTCTTTATGTCATGTGGTCAACTTTTAGTGAAATTACCCCATGACATGGACCTTAAGTGGGTGAAACTGAGATGTCTTTATTGATGATATGTTAAGGGAAAATGGCTGAGTGAAGAGTCTTTCTTTTGAGTGAAGGTTCCAAACTGTCTTCACTCCATTTAGCAGGGATATTGCCTCCAAAACCAATTATTTAGACTAATGCTGACACTGTCCAAAAAGTGCCATCCCCTTTTACTTGATAAAATGAGCATATAAAGGAATATATCAGCAAATGCTAACATTGTGATTTCCTTTCCTAATTCAAATCAATCACAGTTTTTTCTTTTTTTCCCAAAGCAAAAGAAGGAAAAGCATGATATTTCCTTAGATTCAGCTTCTAAATGAGTATCTGATTAAACTTGTAAGAGTAAATCTAATACAATATGGCTACTTTGCTTATAGACAATTAAACCATTTTGCTTATAGACAAAATTATAGACTTTGCCTATAGGCATTGCTCTATTACTTACATGACTCTTCTCTAACATCATTTGATGTGCTTACAAATTACCCCTGTAAAAGTCATATATAAGATAAAGCTCATATAATTTACTTTCTCTTACATTGGACTTATGCAAAGATGTCTTCTTCTTCACCTCAAAACTTGGAAATCAAATTGGGTAGAACCAAATAGATCAGAAAAATCCTATAATTATTACACATTTAAGGGTGAGCGGTAACTTTATGGCTACAACTGAAAGATTTTTTATGACTATGCCCATATCCAGAAGAAACGTTTTTCAGTAAAGGACTTATGAGTCTATTTGAATTGGGCAAATGTTGGGTGCAGCATGATTGGGGTGTACAGCGTGTGATGTACTGACAGATTCTAATGTCTATAATGAGCACCTTTGTATGAATCGTTTCTGATATGAAAAGAAATTTGCTTATCAATGCAAGAAAAACCATTGGTATGTTAATTTTATGCAAGCATGTCTTTACTTTCTAATTCATGCCTCCCGATAATGGAATTGTAATTGGATTTCTGAAGGAACATGCATAGCAAGCAATTTAAAAGGAATTCGTTAATCAGAAATTACTCCAAATTTGTGCAATGAAAAATGAAGACATATAACCTTTGTCCAAAAATGCAAAATGGGAAATTTTCCCTAAATGCTCTAATTTGAGTGAGGATTACCTACCACAACATAGATACCTCAGTGATGCTTTGAATTTTGCCATTAGAGAATTGAAGGTTTCATCTCTTTGTGTTAAGCATTTTTCTCTCACCTTGGCCTTGAGATGCAGAAATCTAAGATAGAGGTAATATACCAAATCATTAATATCTGTATCTTTCCAAGTATTTTCCATTTTTCTGTCTCTAATAGGGGAAACCAGAGTCTTTCTGGATTTGTATGATTTAGGGATTAGGGAAGGACACAGAAGAGTAGCTTTCCTGTCCTTTGAAGTGGGAAATGAGAGGGAATCACAGCTCTGAGACTCACTAGCTGTGTGGCTTTGGCATGTGACTTAATTCCTCAGTCATTATTGCCTTCATCTGTAGGATGCTACTATCATTAGGGTGTGGTGGGGATTTTATCAAATAATACATGTAACATAACGTGGACAGCATAGCACCTGGTCTGTAATAAATGGTGACCTGACATTTTTTTTTTTAAAAAAACAGTACTTTAAAAAATTTGAAGCAAAAAGGTGCCTTTTTTTCCCATAATACCAATAAATAATAATAATGTGAGTAAAGAAAATAATAGCAGCTTACACTTATTAGCCATACCGGGCTCTTTGCTAAGGATGTACGTACACCATTTTATTTCATACTTGCAACAATCTTATGAAACAGGTGCAATTAAACAACCTCAAATGATAAGCAGAACAAGTGCTTCCTGTGAGCAGGTAATGAGTGCCTGGAAGATGAGAAAACTTCAAGAGTGATAGCTCTTGAATTTTTTCAAGCTTGGTAACTAATTGGACCAAAGATAAGCCCAAGGTTTACTATTTGAGAAAGAACTAATATTTACTGAATTTCATACATTTCAATTAATTTGAAATGCTTATGCCAACCTTGGAAAACGTAATGTTATAGATGCAGTAGCTAAGGCTGAGAGAGGCTGAATGCTTGGCTGATAGACACACAGCTAGTAACTGATAGACAGTGACCTGCATCTAGGACCCACTGACTCTGGACCCATGTGCTTTTCTTAGGCCGTGCTGAGGTACCACTCACAGAAACAGACAAACCAGGATCACGGACTTCGGTTTGGAGATAAATCCAGTTAGAGTCTGTTTCTGTCATAGATTTGAGGAACCATTATAGTGGGATTGGCAAGATGGCAGTTGGATCAGCTCTGAGAGATGTGGATTTAGGGACCATTTCCAGATCAGTGATCCAAATGGCTGGAGGCGTAGCCAACAATCACTTGCAAGACTCAGAGGAAAATCTCTCTCACTCTCCATTTCTTTCTGCGTGTGTGTGTGTGTGTGTGTGTGTGTGTGCGTGTGTGTGTGAGTGCATGTTCTAGGGTTTCTCAACTTTGGCACAGGAGACATTTTGGCCTGGATCATTCGTTGTTGGGAGGGCCTGTGCACTATAGGATGTTTAACAGCATCCCTGGCCTCTACACGTTAGATACCAGTGTCATACTAGACCACCACCGCCCAATGTCATGACAACCAAAAACGTCTCCAGACAGTGCCAACTGTCCCCTGACGGAGGGGGCAGAATTGCTCTGGGTTGAGATTCACTGCAACGTGTGTGTGTATGTGTGTGTTTGTGTATGAATGAATATTTGTATATGTTGAGGGGATATACACATACATTTACATAAATGCGTGCACCCATATATGAATTATTGGGGAGAGGAGTGGATAGATTGTGTTAATAGCCTTGATCTCCAGTTCTTCATACCATCTTATGTCCATGCCCTCTGCCATGTAATTTTATACAGTTTCTCTCACTAAAGAGACAGAGCATATGATCCTTTGAGTCTGGCTCCTCTGTGTGACCTGCTTAGGTCAGCACTGTGACATGGAATTGATGATTGTAAGTTCAGCCCCTCAGCCTCGAGAGGCCATACCTCTCCCTTTGCTCTCCTACACTATCGCCAGCATCATGAGAAGGCCATGACCATGGACCTAGAGATTGTCATACTGAGTGAAGTAAGTCAAGACAGAGCAAGAGAAATATCATACGATATCGCTTATAAGCAGAATCTAGAAAGAAATGATACAAATGAACTTATTTACAAAACAGAAATAGACTCACAGACTTAGAGAACAAACTTACGGTTACCGGGGGAAAGGGTGGGGGGGAGGGAGAGTTAGGGAGTGTGAGATTGACATGTACACACTCTGCTATATTGAAAATGGATAACCATCAAGGACCTACTGTGTAACACAGGGAACTCTGTTCAATATTATGTAACAACCTAAATGGGAGAAGAATTTGTAAAAGAATAAAAAGGAAAAATGAGAAGGCCATGACCAGACTAGCCCAGTGGTCCCATGAGGAGGAGGAGAAACAAGACAAAAAACAGTCAAGGTCCCCTAGTCAAGCCAGCCTGGAGCAGAGGCCCCAGCCAGAGCACAGACACATGCACAAGTTTCACAGACCCACAGACCCCTAGCTAAACCCCAATCAGCAGACACATGCGAAGGAAATAGTGCTTTTTACAGTCCACTGGTGCTTCTTACATTTTTGTTACACAGCAAAAATGAAGTGATGTAGAAGGAGGGAAAAGAAAGACTAGAAAAGCAGAGGGAGTAACAGGATTTAGAAAGAACCAGAGGAGAGAGAGTGTCACAAACCGCGAGAAGGGGGCTGCTAATGAGAAGCAGACCTGTTACTTGGGCATCATTCTTAACTTTGATGGGGAACAGTTGTAGTGGGGCCAAGCACTGGGACTGGAGCAAAAGTCAGGTCATAAGAGAGTGAACACATGGTGAAGAACTTTAAACAGGATTTGGAGACTGTTCTCTCCCAGAGCTTGGCAAGGAAAAAAAAAAAAAAAAGGTTCAGAAAGATACACAAAGAGCTATTCCTAAGAAACGGTGTCATGAGCAGTGTATTGTACTTTTATTTTATGCAAGGACATTTTCAGGTATGAGTCTGAGTGATTTGGTTTTCTGGGCATCTCCAGGAGCCCTGTTGGGACCCATGTGAGCTCTAGGTACATAAGCAGAAGGCAAGTGTGACCTCAGGAGCCCCCAGGCAGCACTGGGAAAAGAGAGAAGATGCCGAACGCTTACTTGATTGACAGCGCCCTTGGGTCTTGCGCATCTCAGCCCCTAGTCATTTAGTTGAAGGAGAGATTGGATACAGTGCCGCTCAGCTCGGACCATGGTCAAGGTGCCACCCTCCCTCTGGAACCAGAGAGAAGGCATGTGGGACTCTTCAAGGCAACTCTTCACCTGAACCCACGGTGGCTGTCTTTCTTTTTAACTAGTTTCACCTCATCACCGTTCCCTTTGTTTTCTCTTTTTCAGCTGGTTAGTTAGTTGAATTGTCTAAGCCTCTCTCACACGCTTCCCTTATTTCAGACAGATACTCTCTGTGCTGTGCTGTCTGGCTTCCTTGCTAGACTGTACATCTCTTAAGCCATGGCTCTGTGTTTTTCCATCGTGTACTATCAGCTTGCAGTGGAGACCCTTCGATGACTAGGCACTAAATAAATGCATCAATATTAAGACATGAGCTTGAGAATTGTAAACCCATCCTTGAAACAAGTAGGAAACAACTTACTGGTAACCTTGTCAGATCGATCTCTCTGTGAAGCAGTAGACACTCGTAATGACAAGAGATCAGTATATGCCGGGGTAGTTGGCATTAGCTTCAAGCAGGTTGGATGTGCGTGGAGCTTCCAAGGCTAGATATGATTTAGCTGCACGTGCAGTGGGGCATTATGCACCTTTAGTGTTTGTTTGTACCAGGCTCATGAAGGACAAAGCAAGTCAGCAGACCCTTGCCACTCACACGTGCCAATAAAACCAAAAGGATTCCAGCCAGAAGGTTACCATTGCCAGTCACGGTGAATATCAAGGCTGATGTGCAGGTGGTCTGACTAATGTGACTATCTGATAAATTTTGGAGAGTTGGTTGATACTTCCTGAAAATGTAAGAACTCATCAGCTTTTTTTTTTTTTTTTTTTTTTTGCGGTACGCGGGCCTCTCACTGTTGTGGCCTCTCCCGTTGCGGAGCACAGGCTCCGGACGTGCAGGCTCAGCGGCCATGGCTCACGGGCCCAGCCGCTCCGCGGCATGTGGGATCTTCCCGGACCGGGGCACAAACCCGTGTCCCCTGCATCGGCAGGCGGACTCTCAACCACTGCGCCGCCGGGGAAGTCCAGCTTATTTTTTTTTAAACCACAGGGAGCTTCTGTGATTCTTACTTTGAGTAGATTCTCTTTTACTTATTCATGGCAGTGTAAACACCTGACTGTTTTTAAAGGCAATTGCATGTCCTTTTTGCTAGTAAACATGTATATGGATTTTAGTGCACATGTTTTTAGAAAATAATTTAATTCTTATATTCTGGAATAAAAAAACTACATTTTATCCCTAACGAGTCATATCATGTTAATTGTGTATAACTGGGAATATGCTTATTTTTGTATTATAAGATGTGTAGTAAAACTCAACGTAGAAGAGAAATAGCTCTTTGGAAAGTCTTGCACAGGGCTTTCTTTTGTGTAAAATGTACACAGGAGAAACTGTAGCAGATAATAGAGAGAATGGGTAAAGGATACAGAGATGAAGGCATACCAACCAGTTATCAGAGCTTTCAAACCAGGGACACAGTAGAGGGCCTTAGCAAGAGGGTTTGACATTAATGGATGTTACCAGCTCTCTCTTTTACTCCCATCACTACCCTGATTCCTTGAAAGGTCAAAGCTATTTGGCAGTAACACACTGCCTGGCATGTAGTACATGCTCGATAAATTTTTGTATGGGTGAATCATGTAATGAATGCATGCATGAGTGAATGAATGCTGACAACCCATTAACCTACTTTTCTCCCATTTCTTGCCTGTTCCATTTCAGCACTAGTTTACCAAAATACAGCACTGGGGCACTCATTAGGATTAATTGCAGAAAAAAAAAAAAAAGCACTAAATATTGGGTTGGCCAAAAATTTTGTCTGGGTTTTCCGCAACATGTTATGGAAAAACCAGAACGAACTTTTTGACCAACCCAATGTTTTTGTTTTTTTTTTTTTTTTTTTCGCGGTATGCGGGCCTCTCACTGTTGTGGCATCTCCCGTTGCGGAGCACAGGCTCCGGACGCGCAGGCTCAGCGTCCATGGCTCACAGGCCCAGCCACTCCGCGGCATGTGGGATCCTCCTGGACCGGGGCACGAACCCGTGTCCCCTGCATCGGCAGGCGGACTCTCAACCACTGTGCCACCAGGGAAGCCCAACCCAGTGTTGTAAGTGGAAAAGGATTTAATACACGGGCTGAAGTACTTAAAAACTACTGCAAGTGTTGGAGGAGTGGAATTCAGGAGGGCCCTTGCACTGTTGAGTTCAAGAACACTGGTCTAGGATGGAAGGTGGAAGCTATAAGCCACTGACACTATAATTGCCTCTTGACAACAACCCACCTCCCATGAGGTGGAGATAGAGAGACACAGCCAAAGCAGCTGGGCCATGATCTGCACCTTTCTTCCAGGTGTCATGAGAGGGTAGAGAGTGCCAGGACCTAATTCTCATCGGTGCCTGATTCAGTGCCTTGAAGGTATTCACGTATTCAATAAGAAGTTGGCTAAAATGAATTTAGTTAAGCTGTTGTTGCACAGATCCCTGGTTTCTCTTACTTGGATGTGTTTTTATCGGTCCTGTTCTTTCTGCGTTAACTAATTTCATTAGACATAAAATAACAAGGAGGGATACGTTACTAGCAGGCTGATATTCGGGGGTTCTGATTGGGGGCCACATGGGAAAATTGTTTGGGGTCATTGTCTTTATTTTAGGGCGATTTGAACTGAAGGGTCTGGATTGAGTTTAAGCTTTGCATGGTAATTACAGTTGAGATCAGATTTAACTGGGATAAATTAAATGACCTTTGACCAGGAAATAGCAGGAGCTGCTCACGTATGTTGCATATTTGGGCTGCAAAACCGTTTCAACCAAATGCGTCTTCTACTTACCTAGAGAACCACAGGCCACAACCTCGATTTTAACCTCCGGCTCTCATTTATTTCTTTCTACCTTCTGCCCCTATTTATCCACCATGGAGTGCTTTACTGCAGTCCACACAGAAATATACCTTTTAGTTGCTGATAACAGACATTTTCCAGCTGACGAAACAGAAATCTCCACTGTGGTCTCAAACCTGTCTTGCTTTTCTTTAGAAACAAAAGCTCCTTTCCTAGACAGATTACTACAAATTGGCTCTCTAGGATTTCAAGTATTAAGTGCATCATATTTGAAAATTAATTATGTATTCCATATATGTTTAACGTTACTGTTCTTAATTAACATGCCTCCTAGCATTTTACAGGTTTCATAAAATACAATCTGCCAGAAGAGTTCCCTCCTGTAAAGCGTTGGGAAAGCCTTTATGTTTTTACTTAATGAGCGTGACAATAAGAATTGCTCACTCAAGGGAAATGCCAGAGTCTAGGGATCAAGGTTATTCCAATGCCTTGATTATTACCTTTTCTTTCTAAAGGGGCTCAGTCTTTTCAAAGTTGATACAACTAAAATCTTAGTAGAGATTAACCCATAGGGTTTAAGTGGTTGAGAGGAGATACCAAAATACATTTTATCCAGTGCCTTTCGAAGTGTAAAAATAAGCCAGTGTTTTTGGTCCATCTTTAAATATGTAGAGCTTTACCGGTATCAGCTAAGTAAGGGCTGCAGGCAAAAAGCCAGTGGAAAAGCCATTGATGACCAGCTATCGCTACTGATGGAATAAAAAAGAATGAAAAACTATGAAATCTCTTCTCTCTCTCCTTCACTCCTTTATTTTACTTTTGAATGTCGTACAAGTATGAAAACCAAGGCTCTTTTTCCTGTCTGTCTTCTGTATGCCAATTTGAAGTTAGAATTAAGATGTCAAATGAACTTTCAAGAGGAAAGATTGAGTCTCCTGGGAAAATTATGGGAGTCGCCAGCACCAACAATTCTTTGATCCTAAAGGCAAAAGAATTTATTTTGGTGGTTCTAACATTATAAGCTACCATATGGCTTATAAATATAAACAGAAGAGAACTTGGACAAAGATAAATTCCTGAAAAGACAAGAATGAAATCTTAGGCAGTAATCATGGGAAATAGTGAACTGTCTTTTGGTAATTACTCAGGAGGGCGGAAGCACAGGGCTCCAGTGTATTTGTTGCCCCTCTGGTTTTTTTTTTTTTCTTTTGTAGTTTACGATAATAGAACACAATTGGAATTAAGAGCTTAGCGTGATTTTAAAAACTACGGTCAAATTCCTATTTATTCAACTGCTGACACTATGTGCATTTAGGCTGCATTTCAGCTCCGTGGTTCCAAGTTTCTTTCTCTAATGATGGAAAGTTGAGAAGGAGAGAGTGTTTCTTATCATTCAGGGGCTCTCATTTCTCCTAGGAGGATGTACTCTGTCCACGTCTTTATTTCATCACTAATACTCTGTTGTCGTATTTCCTTACATTCCTGTACTCAGCTTACTAGGGAGAATTCCTTGTGGGCAGAGCATTGCCTCTTTCCGCATTGTATCCTCAGGGCCTGGCATATAGTAGTTGCTCAAGAAACATTTCAAAATGAAGGCATGTATAAGAGAAAAAAAATCCTTGCTGACAGACCCACCCACCTGTTCCATTAAGCATCTTTATAACCTTCAGAATGGATGACGTTTAGAAACTCCCAGAACTGTTTGCAAGAAGCTGTTAGTGAGAGGAGCTCAGTTCTGTCTTTTTGGACTTAGTTCCTGCTCTTGGCTGTTCTTGCGGACCTCCCGGAAGGAAAGGACCCCTCAGCAGCTTCTACTCTGGGGTTTCTGCGCAGAGCGAGATTAGACCGATGGCCTCAGAATTCTGTAGCTCTCTTCCATGGGGCAGGCCTTGACATTGCCCTGTGCTTCCAGGAGGCTGGCAAGTAAACTGCTACAAAGCAGACGGCTGGCTGGCTTTGAGGCTGGGAATATCTGAGACCCAAATCCCAACCCTCCCCTTGGCTGTGAGACCACGGCCATGCTCCTAGCCTCCCTGAGTCTGCCTTCTGTGGCTGCACAGCTATTCTCAATGATATTTTTAAAATTTAAATACAAAGTGAAGACTTGGCTTCTGAATGTATCTTCAGTGTCAGTGTTGAAGGTCATGACAAATTGAGAATCAAGGTGTAAAGGACAAAACTTTGTGTTCACTTTCTTTAGTCTTCGTTCAGCTAGGACATCCTGATGTTTTTGTGTGTGTGTGTGTGTGTGTGTGTGCATGTGCATGTGTGTGTGTGTGCACGCTTTAAGGAGAAAGGGAAACTTGAGAGGTAGTATACTTGGTTACCCAAAGGTGACTGTTTCTGAGGAATGTTTCATTGATGCATGACGTACATACTGAAAAGCATGGAAATGGGATATGTACAGTCAGATGTATTTTTACGAAGTGAATGCACTGATGCAACCAGCCTGGGATCAAGAAATGGACCATCACAACCTTCACACTCCTTGTCACCTCCAGTCACTACCTCCCAAGGATGGGCGCTATCCTGATTTCCAACAGCGTGGATTGAGGTGTTCCTGTTTTTGAACTACACTTACATAGAACCACACAGCAAGTACTCTTTCCTATCTGGTTTCTTCCACTTAGCATCATGTCCTTAACAGCGACTCTTAAAATTATGGTGGGTTCCACGGCACCTGATTTGAAGAATGCAGGCACTGGCATTCTCTAGATCGTGATAGACTTCTTTTTTTTGGTATCAAATATTTGGTGTCATAACTAGATTTTTCTCGTGGGGGGAAACACCTCGTGTAATTTGATGAGCAGTTATGCAGCGAATTTGATCAACGTCGAGTGTAATGTGATGCCTTAAACTGTGAAACCTTAAATACGTCAGCTGTCGTCGTCACTTAATCTGGTAATACTTCTAGTTATTTGAAAAGCTAAAATTCAGTAAACATTCTGACAGCGCTTTGTGGTTGGAAATTTCGTGGTAGTCACTGGCTGCCTTTTCAGTGTGTGTTTGTTTATGTGAGCACATGTGTAAGGGTGGTGAGATGGAAAGAATATCGATTGTGTGGATACATATGCTCTGCCAATATGAGGTCTGCTACCCTGAGAGGTGGTATTTCTGTTTAAAAGAGGAAACTTGGGCTTCCCTGGTGGCGCAGTGGTTGAGAGTCCGCCTGTTGATGCAGGGGACACGGGTTCGCGCCCCAGTCTGGGAAGATCCCACGTGCTGTGGAGCATCTGGGCCCGTGAGCCATGGCCACTGAGCCTGCGCGTCCAGAGCCTGTGCCCCGCAACAGGAGAGGCCACAACAGTGAGAAGCCCGCGTACCGCAAAAAGAGGAAACTCTACAAATGTTATGTATAAATCACTGTCTCTGTCTGGCCGCTTACAGCAGGAGACTTTAATTGGCATCTTTAGCTAGTGTATCTTTTTTAGCTGTTACCTGGACTTCTGTCTCACTCCCAGTAAGGCCTTAAGTTTTTTACAAAAGTGAAATCTGACTTTCAAATGCTGGATTAGCATTTATGTCATTTAAATTCTCTCTGTTTTACTTTTATAAAACCTCTCAAAGTAATAGAAACTTCAGCTTATAGAAAATACAAATAAGAAATCATCCAAAATGAATTCTCTTTTAAAAATAAAGATGTGTTGGTTTTTCATGTTCACTATATTTTTGAATAGGTCCAGAATTTAAATATAATTAAGCAGCTCAAAAAAGTGTGTGGATTGTAGAGTCTATAAAATATTGACTCTTATTTTTAATGTTGTTGGTCTGAATAAAATTGTATGATTTTTTTAAATAAAAGGCAGTTTACCCCTAAATCGATTTTTCTAAGTTTTAATCAGTTTTGAAGGTCTCCTCATGCACCTAATAATTTCAAATTTGCCCAATTCATAGTATCATAAGGATTAACAGGGTTTGGTATAATGCAGATCAACTGGAATTAAAATGAATTTTGTGGTGTGACGAAACATGCATCTAAGTGGCTAACTGAAGGAGAAAGGAGCTTGCTTGATTGGTGGAATTTGCTTTTCCATTTATGTCACTGGTTCCTTGTGTTATCAAGATATCGCAAATACACATTTTTAAAGCAGTGTTTCTTCATGGGTATCTTCTAACTACAGTTCGGCTAATGTTTCCACAATAGTCACATCATCCTAGAGCTTTTAAATGTTCCAGAACCTGAATGCCTGACTGGTTGTCCAGTCAGCTCTCTCTTAGTTGAATTCAATCTAACACACCTTTATTAAACACCGCTTCAAAGCACAAGGTATGGAACTGGTGGCAAGAATGCACAGATGAATGAGACAGCTTTCCTGACTTTAAAGACTTATGCCCTCATGGAGATCAGAGAAATCTAGAATCAAGCCCCAAGATCTTTCATAAACTTCCTGAAGGACTGGGGAAGTCACATCCAAATTGTGTGATTGTTTCCCTCATTTGCATAAAGACAGTACTTGTTTGTTTTTCACAAGGATGTAGAGTGTGAGGCTGAGAGAGCTGTGGATGCAATAGGATTATATGGTGTTTCTAAACCCTGTGTTTCGTGAAAATAATCACAGTAACATAGATGCAATCATGAGAGTTTATCCACAGAGAACATTTGGTACATCATTTTATTCCATTTTACTAGTTAGGGAGCTTTGTCTTAAGTTCTTTAAAGAGAGAGGTATTCAGAATCCAGAAAATAGAAGGAAAGAGCAAAATGGAAGAAGAAAACATCTTTTTAAAAAGAGGTGACTTGATTTCCTACTGGCATGAACCATCTCCTTTGAACTGCTAAGGAAAATAAAGCATTATTTTTCTTGGGCCACATCCTAAGAGGGAAATGAACTGCTTGCTAGCTGTGAATTATGCAGCTTTAATGCACTAGAGAGAAAATGTGCTTTTCTCAAGTGACTTGAGAGTCAATGCCCTGCATTTCACCTAATGTACGAAGTTATATTAGAGTTTGCCGCAAAGCCCCCATCTTGCCCTTTGTTCTTGAAACGTTTGCCATCTCTGCTCTGAATTTGGTGAACCCCTTTTTTTTTAATGATTAAAAAACAAATGTGATGGTTGAGAATCGGTCTCCTTAGCCTCGCTTCACAGTCTGAGTCTCAACATTTGTTATTAATCAAGAACATAATTATGTTTGCAGCAAGGAAAATAAATCATTTATCCTGGCAGGCCAGGATGAGACAGTCCCAGCTCAGGTGGTTGTAAACCTACCAGCTGAGTCAAGTCATTATCGTCAGCTCAATCATTTTAGGTTAACCTGGAGGCAATACGGAGAGCTGTCATCACCATTACCAGTTAGAAAGAAAAGGTTTTATTTTTCCCCACTTATTGGCATGATGAACAGTGAAAATATCCCATAGAGGTATGCCAAGAGAATATTTCCACTTTGTATGCAATGATGGCCATGTGGGCACTGAATAAATAATAATGATAAGAAGTAACACAGGAGGTGGCCAACAGCAGGAAGACGAGCATTCTTTGGCTTCCGGTCTGACCTTGTGCCCCGTTAACCCCCAGATAGCCAGTGGCATGACCAGGGAAGCCAGATAACTTCACTGTGTGTAGGTCTCGTTTAGACCTTGCATGGAGCAACCACAGTAATAAACACTGGGTCTGTGTCAGCCAGCAGAATGTAAATATTTAAAGGGTCCGATTGGCTGTGAGCTGTTTTAAGAGCCTTCTGTTTATGATCATTCACTGTAGTAAATGTTTCCTATTATGCAGACAGCATGTAGTAGGATACTGAACTTCACTGTCTGGCTAAGGGAACACAAGAATGTAAAAATCTGGCAATCTTGCATTCCTTGGCTACTTCTTCAATATTCAGCCAACCTTTCACTCACATCTTTCTGCCATGAGTGTTGCTCCCATGGCAGGTCCCATGTGGTGCTGGCTTTTTTGAGCTAATGCACATGACCTAGAGTGTTGCAATCTGAATTACCTCTGACTGCTTGCTTGGGTTTTTAAACAGTGGTTGTACTTGAAATAAACATGTTAGCTCTGAACAGATAACCTTCAGGTCCCAATAGCTTCCCTGGGTCAATTTCACTTTCATTGGACCAAGAGATCCTTTCATAGCAGAATCATTTCTGATAATCGCCAAGGGATGATACCCCCCCCCATATTTTGATTGCTTAGCCAGAGAGATGGTTCTGAATCAATCAAATTTGTTTGCTAGTATCACGCTTTACACTTGTATTTTAAATAATAAACCTTTTGTTCTTCATTTTAATTTTGATTGCCTCGAGCTCTTTGCCTTCATACTAGTGTTTATGTGAACCTTGATTCACCTTTTGGGCAGAGGCTCTGAGACTCCTTTTCCTTACCTATCTTAACATTCTATTTGCTGGTAACATTGGATCTCATTTTTCTTAACATAGCATAGGCAGTGATGAATTGCAGCATAGCAAAATAACCTTCTATGACCTTGCACTCTTGGTCTGGGTATGGTGGTCACTCCATCACTTGGTCAAATGCATATTGGACAAATAAATGATTGACTGGATGGGGCCCATGTTGTCAGAAAATTGGAAAATTGGATTACGGAAGGGAATGGGTTCTCTGAACGGCAGGGCAGAGATTGTACCTATGGGGCCACATTTCCTCCCAGGTACTACCTTTTCCAAATTTACCATCCTCAATGCTCTTTTATTCTCTTATCTTCTGATTTTTTGCTTCCTGTACAATTGCTTTGTGAAATCACATTAGGATGAAGTTTCTATTCATTTTCAAGACCTTCATGTACATCAATTAATATATATCAATTGAATAATAATTATTGGAGGGCCTATTAGTTTTCTGTGGCTGCTCCAACAAATTACCACAGACTTTGTCGCTTAAAACAATACCCATTTATTATCTCACAGACTGTGGGTCAGAAAATCTGGTGGGCTTGGCTGAGCCCACTGCTTAGGGTCTGTAAACCTGAAATCAAGATACCAGCTGAGCTGCCTTCTCATTTGGAAGACTTGAAAATGAACCCGTGTCAAGGTCATTCAATTCAAAATTCAATTCCTTGTGGTTGTAGGACTGAGGTCCTTGTTGCTTCTCTGGCTGTCAGCCAGGGGTCACTCTCTGCTCCTAGAGGCTGCCTACATTCCTTCTCATGAAGCCCCCTCCATCTTCAAACCAGCAGCAGAGTTGGGATCCTCTTCATGCTTCAGATCTCTCTGACTTCCCCTCTGCCACATTGGGAGAAAATTCTCTGTTAAAGGACTCATGTGATTAAACCCACCTGGATAATTTCCCTTCCTTAAGGTCAACTGATAAGTAACCTTAATGACACTGGCAAAATCCCATTTGCCCTGTAATGTAACATAATCACCAGAGTAGCACCAGGGAGTGAAGTCTGGGGATTCATCTTAGAATCCTGCTTACCACAGTAGGTGAGCGGGGGGTAAATACCAGATTCACTGCAGAGAAGGTTTTTTTCTTTTTAACTCACTGGCAGGGATGTACATTCCTCTACACAGTATCATTCCTCCTTTTCAGTATCACAGCCCACATTTCAGCCT
Source organism: Delphinapterus leucas (assembly GCF_059928025.1). NCBI lineage: Eukaryota > Metazoa > Chordata > Mammalia > Artiodactyla > Monodontidae > Delphinapterus > Delphinapterus leucas. Next base: position 10,451,828 of record NC_143136.1, read on the forward strand.
CATCCTCTTTGCTTCCAGAGTCTAAAGGAGGCCCTGAATCTCTTACAGACATGAGCAATTACTCAGTGTCATGGCAACATTTCAGGAACTCCTGGCCTTGACAGGCAGCTCTAGACTTGGAAGTACAATTCTGAGATGTATTAAAGAATACTGAGGTTTCATGCACATTTTCTGTGAGGTTGAGCTTATTATTTTGTGTTTTCCTCAATTGACTTGAGTATTGCTGAGATTAAACAGTTGCTCTGAAAAACCAGCTGGAAGTTCCAGAATGAAAGTGCTTCTTGATGCACTTTGCTCCCACCGAACTCTCCTCGCTTTGAGAATTCTGTGCTATTTTTCCTGAGCTACTTGGAAATTTTTTGTGCTTTTAACTACATGGCCCAGTAAATGCCAACATACACCGTCTTCTGCACACATCACACCTTTAGTTTGTGCAGCGTTTAACTTAAAGCGACATGAACTTCCTGCCTTCCCTGGCTGAAATGAATACCTTTCACGGCAGGAACTAAGGTGGCTTTATAAAGTAGAAAGTCTTATTTTGTACTTCAGGACAAGGAGGCTTAGGGGATCTCCCTGCCGCAGTGATTTCATCATGCTGCGGCCAAATGGTTCTTCTTAAAATACCACTTGCATCAGCACGCCATTCCTCTCCCAAGCTCCGCAGTGGCTCTCTGCTGGCTGCTAAATCAGCTTAACACCTCCTGGCCAAATTTACTCTTCCCTGTTTTCTAGATTAAAGCCTCTGCTAAACTCAAGTTATAGCTCAATGTTTTCTCCCATGTACTACTTCTGAATCTATTACATACCTTAGCGCCATACATCTTATGTTGTATTATAATTATGCTTTACACATTTGTTCTTCCCTGCAAGACTCGAAGCTTCTTAAGCATACTAACCATGCCTTACCTCCCTTTATAACTTGGGGGTTTGCATAGGTCTGCCATGTGGTAAGTACTCAGTAAACGTTGGCTGAAATGATTTGAATGTACCGATCCACAGTTTATTTCATAAATATTTATTGAGTTCCCACTGTGTTCCTGCACGGTGCTAATGATGGAAAGATGCAAGATGAATACATGTGACTTCTGGCCTTGAGAAGATCCTGGCTTCCAGGAGAAAGACATGGATTCCATAATTCTGTGATGAGAGCTGTAACTGCGGTGTGTATGATGTATGAGCACAGAGGTCAAAGCACTTTATTCCACCTGGTGGGATAGGAGAAGGCTGGATAAGCACCTTGGAGGAGTTGGTATTTGAATGTGTCTTAGGACGAGAGGGCATCACAGCATGTGTCTCGGAGCTAGGACTGGGGATGGGAGAGCCATTCCCGGAGGAGAACACAGGATGTGTGAAAGCCTGGAGGTGTGTGTATAGGGTGTGGTGCCAGCAATGTAATGTGCCTAATTTGTCAGGGCCTGAGAGCCAGGGATGAACATAAGGCTGTAAGGGGAGGTAGAAACTGGATTAGAAAAAGCCTCAGATGCTTTGAGCTTTGCCGAGTAGACAGTTTGCAGCCCTGAAAGGGTTTTCAGGAAGTAATGTGATGAGATTAGTATTTCACTTTCTTTGTTCTTTCATACGAGCCACGGGAAGATGAGAATGTGCCAGAGTCTACTACTGGCCAGGCAGCCCGCTGGCGGCACCTGTGCTCCTTGGAGCCTCTGCAACGTGCCCCCTGCAGGATGGGCCGGAGGAGGTAGACACAGGAGAGGACTGGTCCTGCCTTGTCCTCCCCTGTTGCTGGGCTGCACAGCTGCCTGGGTCTCAGCTCCCGCACTCCCTCTGGCAATAGACTCCTAGGCCAGCCTCCCGCCGGGCCCCTGCATCACGGCTTCCACGCCGACTGTTCCTTACCCATCTCCTTCCTTTTTGCCTCCTTGTGGCTTCAACCTCACTGCTCCCTCCGGAATATCTGATACAGTTTCTGCTTCGAAATCTTCTTTTTTTCCTTCAAGTACATTTGGGGAACAATAAATACTTGAGAGATTTAATCACTTGATCCAAGGCTCTGCTCTTTCAACTTCTGGATTTATTGATTCTTGGAAGAATACAGAGAAAGATTTGCCTCCTCTTACTTTGTTACGTTCCACTATTATCTCCACAAATGGAACAACGTGAGATGCTAAAAATCTGGCTCTTGAATGTAAGGGAAGGACAGGAAACATTTAATACTCAACCTTCTTTCCCATGCCTTGAGTGCCACAGGTGCTCAGGAAGTACCTGTGCTTGAGTGGAGAACTTGGGGGAACAAATTATAAAAACCCAAATGGAACCAGAAAAGATAAGACAGTGGGTGGTATAGTAATAGAAGGAAAGAGACTCAAAGGAAATGGTTTCATGAAACCTTTTTAGCACTTCCTCATCTTTTGTTCCTCAGAGGATATGTTCTTGGCAACTATTAGAAAACTATTTAATAGAGATTTTTTTGTTGAAAAAAACACCCTCAAATCCTTGAAAAGATTTGTTATATAGGGCAGAATAGAAACAATGAATAGATATTTCAAATAAAACAAATCTTATAACAATCATGGCAAATGAGAAATGCCCCAAAGGGGCTTTTCTGGAGCGAAAACAATTCCAGGGCCAATCCTGTCTCCCCTCACTTAAGCTCAGGCTCATTCTGGGCTTTGATTTACAAAATTGCTTTGGTTTCTGATTTATAATAACTTAAAAATAAAAACAAAAGTGGGTCTTTTAAATAAACTCCTTTTGGTTATTTTCAATTTAGTTTCTCCCTTTGTATTTTAAACTAGTGTTCCCACAGGTACTTGATATCGCAAACAATACTACCTTGGAAATGTAACATTGCTTGTTTTATTCAATTAATGTTATAAAAGCATTTTTATTTAAACTACACTTACCTCAGCATTTTTCCCAGTTTTCCTCATTATTCTCTGCAAAGTGATATTTTGTTCTTTGCAAAAAAGCTAGGGAACAAGAGTGAAAATTCATTATGACCCAATATCAGTGCACATTTAATTTGGTAACCAGCCAATAAAAAGGATTTTCAAGTTTTACTTCTTTGGAAAAGCTTAGGTTCAGTATTAACACATTTCCTATTATGCCATGGGAATGGGGACTATTTGGTTGGATCTACATTTTGCCTCTGAAACTCCTAGTGCAGTGTTTGCACTAATCTTAGAGGATGTATCAATACCATTATCTATAGCTTATCTCCTACTCTAGCCTTAGGTCTTCAAGTGCAAGATATAAGCCTCTTTGGGTAGCTGGTTGCAGTCAGCATGGTGCTCTGTGTCATGTAGGTTCTCAGGGATACTGCTTTGAGGAATTCACAAATGTATTTTCCTAGAGTTGTGTATGTAGATTTCTCAGTTACAAGGGAGAAGTAAGTAGCTTGGGGAAGAAGGGAGTTATAATATATTTTGATCATAGAGGGTAGGAGGGAACAGCAGATAAACAAGGACAAGCAAAGGTCAAATAGATCATTTGGCATCTGGGAGTTTTTGTTTGTTTGTTTATTTTATTTATCTATCCTTGGCTGTGTTGGGTCTTCGTTGCTGTGCGCAGGCTTTCTCTAGTTGCTGTGAGCAAGGGCTACTCTTCGCTGCGGTGCGCCGGCATCCCACCGCGGGGGCCTCTCCTGTTGTGGAGCACAGGGTCCAGGTGCACGGGCTTCAGTAGTTGTAGCACGTAGGCTCAGTAGTTGTGGCTCGCGGGCTCTAGAGCGCAGGCTCAGTACTTGCGGCGCCTGGGCTTAGTTGCTCTGCGGCCTGTGGGATCCTCCCAGACCAGGGCTCGTACCCGTGTCCCCTGCACTGGCAGGCAGATTCCCAACCACTGCACCACCAGGGAAGCCCCAACATCTGGGAGTTTAAAGGAAAGATATGCGTGTGTGCACGCGTTAGAGATGTACATTTGTGAGTTGACAATGTGAAAATCTTGGAAGTCAGGAGAGGAGGAATTCTTTCAGAGAGAAGGTTTAGATGACAAAGAAGAGTGGTAGAGAGATGAAGAAAAAGCAGGATTCAGCCACAGAGAGCATCCACAATGGGAGGACTAGTAGGAAACAAGGGCAGAATAAGAGAGGATGTTCTGAGAGGTAGGAAGTAACAAGGATGGTGTCATCTGTAAAAATGAGAACAAGAGAGAGTTTCATGAAGCTCAGCAGGGTAGTTCAGGAGAGTGAATGGGAAAAAGGCTTGGGATTTGACTTTGGGGAAGTTATTGAGGATTGAAGAAAAGAGCCAAAGGATTTTCAGGAATAGAAGCCATACCTAGGAGGATTAAGGAGAGATTGGGTGTTGAGGAAAGAGAGGAGTCATTCTGAAAACTTATTTAAGACATCTAGGAAGCTTGTTAAAAGTATAGGTTCCTGGGCCTTACCCAAAGAAATTTTGATTCAGGAGGCCTGGCATGGGTTAATAGAGCTGCATTTTAAACTAAGCATCCTTCCTGATTCTGAACTGTAGGTGGTCTGGAGACCACTTTTTGAGAAATACTACAGCACGGGCAACCAGTATATGCTGCTGCTTTTGGAAGTGAAGCAGGGAAAGGAAGGCAAGAGACAAAGCGGTGGGGAGAAGTGACAGCAAGGTGATGCAGCTGCCACCATGGGGGAAGGGATTCTGATTTAAACCCAAAGAGGAAGGGACCAGTGGTGGAAGACAAGGAAGATACCAGGAAGGACAGGAACATGTATGAGACCAGTATCCTTGAGTTATTTCTCGGGAAAAGAGGAAAGACTTAGGAGTTGAGTTGATCTTTGATGAGGGTTGGGCACCCAGTTTGAGTGACAGCGAATGGAGGAAAGCGTGAGAATGGTAACCTACTTCCCTGTGATTGCTGTCTTTGTGATCTTGCCCTGTATTGATACATAGCCGTCATTTACTTGCTCTTCTTTGTACCTCTTGCACAGTCTACCTTGATTGCAGACATAATTCAAATGACTTTTTAGTGTTTCATTGCATTTATGCTTCAAAATTCAAACATTTAAAATGATGGGATTTTTTCTGTAAAAGCATCCATCTGTAAATCCATCAGTGTTTACTAATATGTGATGGCATAACAGATGAGCCAGGCTTTTGTGAAAAATATGAGTGACTAGATATTATACTAGTATATTTGACTAGAATACTAATACAGATAAAATCTCCCAATGCATATATATTGTGTAATTACAAATTCTATGCTTTTAGCTACATGGAGAGAAAATAATTTTTAAAATAACAAGTAGTTATTTGTTGAGCTAGTTTTGTCCCTGTCTTTTCTTAGATTTCCACAACAGCAAGGTCAAATCATCATGAAATCTCACTATATATTTTAACATCTATTTACAGGCTACTATAAGTCATTTGTAGAAAGTAGAGCTGTTAGGTTTTTTTTTTCATAATTTATTTACATAATTTATCATCAAAACCATATTCCTAAAAGCTATTTGATATGCTGGACATGTTCTAGACCAGTCTAATCAAGTCACTTCTACCCTAAATAATTAAAAATAGATAAATGCCATCTAACTCTTGGTATCTGTCTAGGAACACTTAACTGAAGGATTATGAGGAATCATGAGATTTCAGTGTCAAAAATTATTCTCATCTCCTAAATTCATTAGTTCTTTGCATTTTATTTTTACTAATAATACTACATTAAAAAAATATATTATGGGGCTTCCCTGGTGGTGCAGTGGTTGAGAATCTGCCTGCTACGGCAGGGGACACAGGTTTGAGCCCTGGTCTGGGAGGATCCCACATGCCGCGGAGCAACTAGGCCCGTGAGCCACAGCTGCTGAGCCTGCGCGTCTGGAGCCTGTGCTCCGCAACAAGAGAGTCCGTGATAGTGAGAGGCCCATGCACCGCGATGAAGAGTGGCCCCCGCTTGCCACAGCTAGAGAAGGCCCTCGCACAGAAACGAAGACCCAAAGCAGCAAAAATTAATTAATTAATAAACTCCTACCCCCAACATCTTCAAAAAAAAAAAAAAAATTATGAAAAGCTCCCATGTACTTTGATTTTGTGTTGTTTGCTTCTCATTCTTTCCCTTCCCTCCCTTCCTCACTCCCGGTTTCCACTAGTCTCCAATTCTACGTCTATTTTACTGCTGCTGCTTCATCCTTCTTTCTCATTTAAGTAATATTTATCCCTTGAGGTGTACTTTGCTCTGGGTTTTCAGAGATGGGCCTGTGTCCCAGAAAGCCTAGAAGAGTGAGTAGCGTTCATAGAAATCGACTATCTTAAACGTCACTGACTGAACAGACTGTAGCGTTTGCAGAAGCTTCTTGCACTGTTTTCATAAACAGGTTTTACCATCAGATGTGCCATTTACAAGCCCTATAAGACCTAAATGTACATCTTAGTTTGTCAGTCTGTAAGCCCTTGATTGGTGCTTTAATGGCGTCTATTTTGGAGGAGGCTTAAGAACAACGTATTGAGTTTGCGTGATGCAGGGAAGTAATATAGCCCCATGATAGGGGAATGTGTGCTTTCTTACACTAGTGTGGAAATGATATTGTTTACATGTAATTGCACATACTGATTCTTCTGGGTCATTTTGCAGCCACTAAAATAAGAAAATAAGGTTTGTTTTGATAAAAACGTATATTCTTTCATCTGTATTCCCAATAGCCAAAGTCTTTAAGAACCGAGATATCCTGGCTTTCTTCAAAATTGCCTTAAACAATAAAAATTTATTCACCAACTTGGGGCACGTTAACTTCAGTTTTGCTTAAATCCAGTAAAAACTTGTTTGGATCTGCAGTAGTGTTTGTTGATTTATTTAAAAGGTGATTCCAGTTCTGTTGTACTGCATGCTGTCTAGACTTCCTGCTGAATATTTACAAGTCAGATCAGAGCAAGTTGTATACCTATTGTAAAGGGATGGTGTTAAATTTACTAAAGACAGGAGAGTATTGATCTTGTGAGAAGACATGTTTACTCCAAACTCCATCAGTATAGAGCAGGACAATACAGAAACCACAACCTAATCCTCTCATTTTTGCATAACGCTTAGTTTTGCAATAAATTGTCTTTTAAGCTGACTGTAGTTATTTGGTCAAATGCCACTTGAAGATAGCACTCATTACCCAGTTTGTGAAGATAACCCCATTTTAGGCCCTGCAGTTTACCTTAAGCACCTTGCTGGGTAGTGCTGTCCATGTGACAGCACTGGTGTGATGAAGAGATCTTTTAAACTTGGGTTCCAATTTCGCAAGCACTCTGATACCTCTTAGAAGCTCCTTATTTTCCCAGAGGATCTTTCTGCACCCTATTACAATCTTTCCCCCCGATTAAACTCCTGTCTTTGTGTTCATGGTGTGTTCAGAGCCTCCATCAAGTTTGGTGAGTATATTGGCTTGAAAACAGCAGAAGCACAACTGCCAAATCCATAAGGATACATGTTTTTAATGTGGCAACTTTAAAGCCACAGCTAAAATGTCAGTGAACCTGAGTGTCTATCACCCTAGATTTGAGGTGTACATTTATAGCTTTATACAAAATTAGTAGACATCTGGATATTAAACTTATAATAGTACAACTTGTAAGATGTTTTTAAACTCCCATTTCCAAATATATATTATTTTCTCTTATCCTATTATTGTTTACAAACTTCTAAAAAGTATAGAAAAATGTTTGGTTTATAATGAAATGGTGAGCTATATTATTTGATTCCTTGACATTCCTGCTGCTAGATTGATAGACATATGTGCCTTTGAAAATGCAAATTCAGCTGACAAGAGAAGACTAACTATTATTTGGTAGATTTGTACATGATCCCACAGGGATCACTGTATGAGGAGTGATCACAGCCATCTGAGAAGAGCAAACAAAAATTTTCAGTATTATGGCTGTTAGAGAAATTAAATTACTTTTGTAAGCATGGTGTAGAAAATGTTTCCATTTATTGAGAAATGATGTTTAGAAATAAAACAGGGACTTCCTGTAATGGGCCATTACTTATTTTTCACTGGAAGTTCTTTTGCCCCATAGATTTTAATAGTTTCAAAAAGTTGGCTATGGTTATAAGCTAGGAGATGCTGAGAGTTTTCTCATACTGTGGGCTTTCCTCAATACCCTCTTTTTTTCTAGCTATATAATTTCCAAGTCAGAGTTATAGATTCCTCCTGGGCGGGGGAGGTTAATCACATCAAATAAAACTCAACATGTCTATAAATCCATGTGTGACAGAAAGACGTTTTAAAAAACAAGACAAAACATCACTGGTTATGTATATAGAAGCTGTTAAGGAAAGGCCAGCTGGACTCCATCTGTTCTCAGCTTTTTCCCATCTGTAAAATGGGATAATAATAGCATCTACCTCATAGGGTTGTTATTAAATGACCAAGGAATGTAGAGTCATTAACAGAGGGCCTGGTAATTAGCAAGTGCTCAGAAAATATTAAATTATAACCACAACAAAAACAACAGCAACAAGGACTAAACCTCAACAAGGAGAAATACCCTCACTTGCAGCCAGTGTGATATTGTCATTTCATTGTTATGTGGCTTCAAGGACTCTGAAAGGATGGAATGGGCTGTTGAAGGGGGGAATTGTAACTTCCTTCCCCATCAGCTTAGAGACAACCCATCTGCAAGCCCATGGATAACACTCTTCAACTCAGAGGTGCCTCTTACTCTGAGGTTTTTTTTTTTTAATCATAGTGAAGATGCATGTAAAGAACATAATTTTCTCCTGTTCTTTAGTTTTAATGATATTAATTTATTTTCCAAGAAATGAACCCAAGGAAATGAAACATTAATATCCACATTGACTTCCCTTGATGGAATACATCTAAAAGTAGACGTAGATTCCTGAAAATCACAACGTATGAAGCATGTAGTAGGGTGCAGAATTCTTTTCACTGAGCTGTATATGGATTGTTCTGGAAGGTTTGTGTATACCTGTAATGAAGAGTCTGACTCCAATTTTTGATGTTTAACTGCTGACAGCTTTTTTTTTTTCTTTTCCTTTGTTATTTTTATTGGAGTAGAGTTGATTTACAATGCTGTGTTAGTTTCTGCTGTACAGCAAAGTGAATCAGTTATGCATATACATATATCCACTCTTGTTTAGATTCTTTTCCCATATAGGTCATTACAGAGTATTGAGAAGAGTTCCCTGTGCTCTACAGTGGGTCTTCATTAGTAATCTATTTTATATATAGTAGTGTGTATGATGACCGCTTTTAAGTCTTCTCTACATCTGGGAAAGCTGATAAGAAAGCCCAGGTGCTCCCTCTTTTGGTGTCGACAGGAAACCACACTCAGAATCCTCCCCTCCTGCCCCAGCCCCTCACCATTACGGAAACCTCAAGCCAGTGCCCTTCCTTGTCTTCTCAAGCCATGGTTGCACCTGCTTTTGAAACCTGCCCTCCCCTCCCCGCAAGGCCTTTTCATACTCTTTTGGTGTGTGTGTGGCATCTTCAATCTCAGCATTCTAACCAGATTTGGGTGGAGGTCCACCCTCTTCCTGCAGTGTGGCCACAACAGTATTGGATATAAGATTTATTCTCAGAGCTTCTTATCTGCATTTTATATGTTATTTGTATGTTCTAAATATTGTCAGAAGGACTTTATTATTATTCTGTTATTTCCTTCTGCTAAGTAGGGTATTAGGCCTTTGCATGGATTAATGATCTCAGTTAATCCTCACAACAGTCATTTAATCCTTCTTATCCCACTTTCAGTGAGAAAACTGGGACACAGGAAGATTAAATAACAATCTCAGTGTCACATAACTAGTGAGTGGCCAACTTAGGATTTGAAACCAGGCAGTGTGGGTTTGGTACCACTGTATCTGCTGCCTTCCCGTTCAGATAAACCTAGCATGCAATTTTTATAAGGCTCTTTATTGGGGAAGCCATCCTTGCATTTCCTCTCTTTAGCCCTCACATATTTCAAAAAGATGATAGCACACACCCAAAGCTCTCTGCATATCGTAGTCTCCAACACATCCTCGTACGCTGAGGGAAGGGCCTGGTTTAATTATCTCCCAAGCAAACACGCACAGGTCCTGCGCCTAGCAGGCAACCCACAAATGTTTCTTGACGCGAAATAATATGGAAACGTTTAGAAATGAGTGCTTTCTGTCTTCCGGTTGTTTTGTTTTTTCTTCTCTTGTGAAATTACTGATTTGTGCTTGTGGGTGAAATGCTCTCAGAAAAAATCAGTTTGAATAATAGACCAGACTTTTGAAAAAACATTACATACTTAAAGGAATATATCATTTGCCTGATAATGCAGTAATGATCTTTTCATGCTTGGCACTTCGTGGTGGCTTGTCTTACAGGTAGCTGGAATGACACCTCTTTGTATCTGTGTATGATTTCCCATCCAGGTCATGAGTTCCGAGAATTCAAAGCCAACCTTTTCTTGAATTCTGTATCACCCACTGCCCTAGCAGACCTTCACACGTGGGCATTTCTCAGTAAATGTTGGTTAAGTTGTTCGATACCTATCAAGCTGTGTCTAAAATGCATAGATTGTACCTTAGGGAAATAGCCGCCAGGTGTAATCCTGTTCCATTTACTTTATACCTATCAACTCCAGTCCTGACAGTATGGTAGGACTATTTTCTCCATTGCCTAGGATTTGTTAGATAGTAAATTCTAGAACTATGACTCATTCCCAGCCATCAGTATCACATCCACAGCCATACCCTCTGCTGTGCCTGCCACCACTCTGCCTTACTATTTAAAGAAGAGATATTGGAACCCTTCGCTTACTGTCCCTTGAAGGAAAGATTCTTTAAAACGCATTCAGCTGCATTTTATGTAAACTTACCTGAAAATCCTTTGTTTTTAAAAAGATGGGATACGGGAGAATATTATGTAATTTCTCTACTTGACCCTACATCCCCCTCCCCCATCATCTCACCTCAATCCTTCTCATTAAAGAAAGGAAAGAAATTTTAATTATGTTTTTTTAGGAATTAAACTTTAAAAGACATTTTAAAACTGGAGGTAGGGTTGGTTAATATGAGAAAGATATTTTTCTTTGAAGAGAAAAAGGACAGAAGACAGGGGACTTCCAGTAGCATTTCTGAGAGGGCAGCGCTGGTCCGGGCTGCCCCAGCCCATGGAAAGTACTTAGACTTTGGAGCCAGATGGTCAGGCCTGGGTTGGAATCCCAGCCTTAATTTTCCTGAAAGCAGCAGGATCTTCAGAGGGCAAGTTGCCTAGCCTCTGTGGGTCTGTTTCTCTTCATCTACAACATGGAGACACTAATTCTCACCTGCAGGGTTGCTGTGAGGGGGCAAATGGATGGTGCCTATGAAGTCCCTGGTTTTCAGAGTCTGCTGCCAGCAACCCCTCCATCCGAGCAGGTCCCTGTGTCCAGAGAACACAGCTACTCTCATCCCTTCAGTGCCAGACGTCGTGGGGGTGAGCTCATGTTCAGACCCAGACACGCTTTTGACCTCAACTAAGTCAGAAAGCTGTTGCTCAGTTTCCCCCCAGATAAAAGAGAAACAAAAAACACACTTTCTATCTAAATTCCTATAACTGAAGAAATAACCTAGCAGAAGGGAAACTTGACACCCTGATTTAATTACTTGTCCTCTTTTATAAAGGATGCTTGTCCTTCCAGAGGAAATCATCTTGAGTCAGAGCCAAGGTGCCGTAGTCATGACAGCTGGACAGTGTAATTTGGTAAAAGATCTTGTTGTTTGCTGCGTGCCGCTCTGAGGAATAAAAGACAAGCCCTGAAGCCATCCACCTCCGGATGCTGCGGAGACGTTTTCCTCAGCACAACTAGACAAGAGACGGTCCATAGAATGGGCTGAGTGCAGAGGGAGCCTTCCCAGCCTTCAGCCTGGGAAGTTATGAGTGCACAGACGACTGAGTCCCGTTAGGGATTTCAGGGAAGGCTCTGGAACTGACTTTTGTTTCAGAAGGATGAATAGAGAGAGACTTGCACAAAGTGGAGGAAGCTGCTCCAGGAGGTGGAACAGCATGATCAAAGCCCCAGAGGACTGGGGACGATGTGGGGTGGGGTAGGAGTGGGGGGAGCATCACAGGGCTTCCAATGTGAGACCACAGCTTGGAGGGGAGATGGATGCAGTCTATGGAAGGGTGAAGGAAGGTCTTATTTGCCATGCCGGGAGCTTAGACTTTATCCTATAGGTGGGGAGGCATTTGAGGTGTCTCTCATTGATTGGGGAAGGGGTGCAGCTTGGAAGGAGGCAAGGAGAACAGTGACCAGCTAGTAAACTATTGCTCTCCTGCATGTGAGGGACGTTGGGGGCCTGGAGTAGGGCAGTGGGAGCGGAGAGGGTCGTTTCTGCTACAGCGGCTGGCAGGTGGTGGCCTCAGTTTGACAAATGAAGAACAACTGGGTCTGAAGTTGATATGCCTCCCCCATCCCTCCTCATCTGCTACCTGACACATCACATTCAAACCCTTGCAGGTCTTTTATAAGCCCAACCTTCCTGCAATTACTTTAAACCAAAAAACCCGAAAGAGTTATTTAAAGGTAATTATATGGTTGTTTTAACCACAAAAGGCCCATTTGTAACTTGAGTTTAAAAAGACATACAAAGAAAACAAATCTTTTCTCAAGAGGAAATTATGATCTCAATAAACCTTGGAAAAGTATCCTCATGGTTTTAATTCTTTGAATTTAAGGATTGATGTGCATGTGTGTGTCTGTGTGTGTGTACATTGCATGTGTGTATTACTTGGATAGGGGATGTCAAGTGGGGAAGGATTTAAGAAATTGAAAGGCAAATGGAGCTTCTATTCCTTATGACAGCAGAGACCTCCAGCCAACCATGCCAGCCATTCTACTTTTTTACGGAATTCTCTGTGCAAGATCTAATTGGTCACAAAAGTGAGGAAAACAGTCACCAACGTTGCTTATCATGTATGTTATGTCTACTCTGCTTTGGAAAAAATGTTTATTTTTTTCCTATTTCACTAAAGACTGTTCTAGAACTTAACATTATTTGTTAAAAGAGGACAACCGTAGAATCCTGGATTCTTGCTGGAGGTCAGAAGAGGAGTTTCCCTCAGGGTACTCTAAATGGGTAAAAAGAAACGAAATTGGGTCATTTGTAGAGACGTGGATGGACCTAGAGACTGTCGTATAGACTGAAGTCAGACAGAGAAAAACAAATATCCTATACTAACACATATATGTGGAATCTGAAAAAATTGGTATAGATGATCTTATTTACAAAGCAGAAATAGAGACACAGGCGTAGAGAACAAACGTATGGATACCAAGGGGGAAGGGTGGAAGTGGGATGAATTGGGAGACTGGGATTGACGTATATACACTATTGATACTATGTATAAAATAGGTAACTAATGAGGACCTACTGTATAGCTCTACTCAATGCTCTGCGGTGATCTAAATGGAAAGGAAATCCAAAGAAGAGTGGATGTATATATACGTATAGCTGATTCACTTTGCTGTACAGCAGGAACTAACACAACGTTGTAAAAGAACTATACACCAGTAAAAATTAAAAAAAAGAAAAGAGTAGTTTAAATTGAAAGCAAAGTTTCTGAAAGTCCCGGCTACTTAGCACTCAGCCAAGGTCTTTCTTTCCAAGCACCTTGAGAATGTGTTGTCCATCTGTGCAGGCTGTTAAAGTAAAGTGCAAACTATCAGCGTGGGGCAGTGATTGGCATCTGGTTATGGCTTTCTGGAGCCTGGCTCACTTAAAAGGCTACTCTAGGCTTTTTTACATTTCACAGTTTTCCTAAGCACCATCTGTTTGCTACACGGAATTGCCATATCCTTCCATGACTCCGGAACATTTTCCATTACGCTAGCTTTAGAAAGCTTACATTATAATATGGCTTTCTTTGGAACCAGCATCCAAGTAAGGTCAGGTTTTTTTTTTTTTCTCTTTAATTATGTTTGACTCCCAGAAGTAAAAGATTAGAATGAAAGATTCTAATATGATCGTGTCCTGTGATCATGACTTTCCAAAATTTCTCTTCAGCAAAGAGAGAATGGCCACAGTTTCAATAATTTTAAGTCATTAACAGTAGTAGGTAGGTACAGCGTGGCTCTTCAATAACCGCAAACAAGCTCTTTTTTTTTTTTCTTCTCTGACATGGTAACTTTCTTGGTCAAAAATTGGAGAATTTACAGATTTAGAGAATTAATCCTGAGACAGTTATGCTTTGAGGAAGCTGAAAGAAAGTTCAATGCTTACTGCCATTCAAAAAAGTTTCCAGAAAAGCATAATAATTTATAGGCAGCCCAGACCATACCCTTTCCTCTAGACTGCCTGGTGGATACACAAACTCAGCTCATCCAAAGTTTAATTCATCATTTCTCTTCCTAAATTGTTTTTCCTTCCGTGAGTGGCACTACGCCCCTCCCACTACTTGACTCACCCAATATCCTCACCCCGTGATCACCAAGAGCTAGTCAATCAGGATCAGCTTGACTTTACTTCCCACTAACTTCTTCTCAGCACCTCCCCCCCCCAAGTCTATACCACTGCCTTCTTTTACTCTAACTATTGCTGTAGCCTTTTAACTTGCCTGCTTGCCACCAGTCCCCCAATCCATTCATTCCATTGCAGTAGAAATTTTCCTTCTCAAATGAAAAGATCTGTGAATGCCATTTGCCTGCTTGAAACTCTTGAAAGGCTGCGCCACTGAGGTCAAGCTAGAGGGCGAACGTCTTCACGTGACTTACACACCCATCTCTTCTGCACCCTCGACAAGTCCTCCGCCCTCTTTCAGTTCTTCAGATCTCAGCTTTGAATCCTTTCCTCTGTTCCCTTAAGTTTGGGCTTGGAGTCCTCCTCTGAGCCCCATGGCACCTAGTGTTTCCTAGAACATAGCACCTAGCACACTGATTGCAAGGGTATGTTTCTACCTTTGTATCATCCACTGGACTATAAGCTCTGTGAAGCCAGGGATTCTGCTCCCTGTGAGATCCATAGTACCTAGGAAAATGCCTGGTGCGTGGTATTTACTCAGTAGATATTTGTTGAATGAAGGAAATGCCATTTTTGGGGGATGTTACAAGGTGAGATAAAAATGTCATTCAACAGAATTTGCCATTGGTTTATTGAATTGTATTTGCTACAATCCTCATGTGAACTGAAGGCATCATGGCACTTACGTAGTAGACTTGTTAGCTGAGATCATTTGATTTGATTTAGTGTTCAGTTCTTATATCCCTTAGCATGGTTTGATGAAATCACACTGAAACTGGATTCAGAAAATGCTTGGGTTCAAGGCCCAGTGATATTCCTTAGCCTAGGGGACTGGACAAATCAATTGGCCTCTCTGAGACTCAGTTTCCTCCTCTGAGGTGAAATGATCCTGAAGTTTACATGTGTGATTATATGTGAAAACACCTCACTTGGTACCCAGCACATAGTAGGTAGTCAGTAAATGTCAATTTCGTGTATTGTCATGAGTGAGAGCTAAAGATACTGACATTTCATCTTGGTCAAGATGCTTCAGTATTTATTACATGAATTAATGTCATTGTGTTTTATATAATTTACCAGTCCTGTCTTAGTGTCCACTTTTTACTTTAAAAACTAATAATACAACTTTAACCAACTTAACCAAACACACACACACACACACACACACACACACACACACACCATTTTCATCAGTTCTACTATGTTTCTCATCCATTGCCTCATTTCTCATCCATTTCTCCTTTTGTATCTTATCCTATAGAAAATGCACAGTTTAGCCTCAAGAAGGGACTTCTAAGTTAGCTTTGTTTTGTTTTGAGCTAAGGAATCTTGAAATAATTTCAAATTTATATTTAAAAATTATATTGACACTGAAGAAGGACAGAGTTATGTCCTTACAGCTAATTTCACATGTGACTCCTTTTTGAAGTATCGTCACTTTTTGGGGTTTTGGCTACATACATCACTTTTCATGGATTTTTGAAGCTGTGGGAATGGGCTTTTTTTCTCTGTAGGCATATGTCATGGTTGACAAATATATCTTAAGGACATGATACAAATCAGTGGTAGAAGAAAATCAGATTGAGTCTCTGCCCTCCTGGAGGTCCGACCCCCCCCCTTTTTTTTTAACTTATTCTCAATTTAATTAACTTAATTAATGTGATCAAAAGCACATCTATTGACTTGGCATTTTTATCAAGTCTCTTGGAAAGTGCAATAGCACTGAAGTTGAATGAAAATGAGTGGCTGGCAAAGAGCTGTAGTTCTACAACACACACTAAGGAAAACCACCAGGCGAGTTCCCAAATGTGTGTCAGTAGGAGGGTCTGACATCTGGGCATCTTTACAGTATGACCAGTTTATAAATTTGAACATTCATTTAACCAGAAGAGACTCCGTTTTCTCCCCACTAGCACTCACTTGAGTTGCAATCACTACTGATACTGCTTGGTACCTTCTCTGCTGGAAAATGAACAGCCACTACAAGAAACCAAGACAAGTGAAAGAATAAAGAAAGACCATTGAAGAGTTCCTGCTGTGAACTCATCTTTTTCTCTTCCTCAGAATGTGGTGTTTTCTAATAGCGGATTTGAATACTCTAAAGGTGGTGGGTAAAGATGCTCGATGTGTTTTTATTGATTTCCCAAGAAGATATTCCTCAATATTCTGTTGTGTAACTGTCCTGAGATGATGTGATATAGAGTAGGATTGGGAAATAGTTCTCTGGTGTTCAGGTGTCCAGGCGGAGAAGCAGCCCTTGCAAGCCCATGGGAATTATATTTATTCCAGCTACTCTTCATAGCCATTCAGCATGGCATAATTGACCTTGCTAATTGTATCCTGCCTCGGAGGAAGAAAGGCTCTGCATTTCTAATTGCCTTTTAATTCTTTTGTTAACATTTAGGTCAGCAAAATATCACTGTCCCATTTTCAATGCATACTGAATACTGATTTTAAATATTTTCTGCTCCTATCCAGCTCTTAATGAATACGGGTAGAAAACGCTGTGTCTATTCTCTGTGCAACAGTACTTTTTGCGATGAGCATTATTCTCCATGTGAATTCTCAAATGCCTTCTCAACCTCTTCCTGGAACATTGAAACAAAAGCCCATAGATAGTTCTTAAGGTTGACCAGTTCTACTGACTCACAGAGTCTGAAATATCATTTAACCAGGCTCTCACGCACTAGTGATATTTCTAACCTAATATTTAGGTATTTTACTTGCTAAATCCTGATATAGTTCCATAGATAATTTTAGTTATCATGGTGCAGGACATTTTCTCACTTAGATTAATTCTGTTTTCAGTGTCTACTTTGATGAAGCGAAACAAAGCACAACAAACAAACAAAGTGCTTGTTTGCAAGAGGAAGGAGCACTAGACAGAACCAAAGATAAAAAATGAGTCTTTTTATTAACTTTTGTGTTCTTGTGGGTGGGTGTTTTTGGTCTATTGCTGGTTTTGCCTCAGTGGTATTCAGCACATCTTGAGGTCAGTAAAAATAATAATTTCTGTCTGTTGTGTTAATATTACTATCCATTTGGAGAAAACATCCTGGAAAAATACTGTGTCCAGTAAAGCCAGCGATTCTTTGGCTGAATAGACAACTTTGCCTCTTCTTCCTGCAAAGGAAGGAGCAGCTCCCCTTCTGGTACATAGGTGATTCTGCTTCTCTTTTTTTTCACTTTAGGTCATGAACATTCAGGAAATATGGGTCTCTAATATTAGAGTATATTAGAGGATGGACCACTAGGGACAAGATGTGAATTTATTTTAATCATGCTGACAATGCAATTTATTACCCTGGAAAGTGATTTGAGCAAGAAGTGTGTGAACATCTTTGACTATCAGATCGCTTGGTGTTTGTACTGGGAAGGAATGAAAAGAAGCAAATCGGGTGAAAAAGATTAATTTAATTCTGGGCTGTAGTCAGAGATAAATTTTTATTTTTAAAGGAGATTCACTTATACGATATTTTGCTGAGACCATATTAATGTGCTACATTTACCATTTCAGGGTCCAGTTTCCTAAAGAGAGATCAATTAATTATTCAAATTAGTCTTTCTTCCCAGAGAGACATGTTCAGAGGTCAAAGCCAGGTAGGTAGTGTGCCTAACAGAAGACAGAGTGTATCAGTTATCTATGACTACAGTGTTATGCTGCTATGTAACAAATCACCCCAAACCCAGTGGCTAGTTAAACAGCAATATTATGGACATATGTGGCCAAGGGTTTGGCCATTAGTTGAGGCCATGAATTGGTCAGTCTTCCAAAGGGTGTGTCTTTCTCTGTGGCTTTCATACTCCTACAATATTTTTATTCTTTGGTTAATCTGGGTCCAGGAACTATGAAAAGGATTCCTAAGAGCAGCCACTGAGATTTCATTGGGAATGAGGAACAACATCTGTGAATAGATACACACCATCACTCAAAATAACCAGACTGTGTACAGAGCACAGATAACTTGCCTTTTCTGGTTAATTAAGAGTTCACTGGAATTTGAGATTTTTCTGGGTTTGAATTCCAGCTCTTAATGAATTGTGTCTACTTGGGCAAGCCACCCAACCTCTGAGCCTCACCTTGCTCATATGTGAACTGGGAACCTTGACTTACAAGATTAAAGTTGAGTGTAATACCCTATGTGGAAATGCTTTGCACACTTTTAAAGTGCTACAAGTGAATTATCATTATTGAAACCAGACTGTGTGCCTATAAAAGTTCTAATCCAGCATCTACGGCTGTATTCTCAGGCCCTATCCTGGTTTTTAGAACAAAATAGGTAGATATATTGGTGAGTTTACTTGTTTAGCTATAAGCATGGTGTTGTATAAGCATGGTCTTCAATTTATCACATGCTGTATTTTGTGTATTGAACCAAACATGTATTATATTATACAGATAGCTTAAAAGACACCAATATTTGATTTTCTTCTATTTTAATTCTATCAGCAGGAGAAATAAGAGTTATCGTCAGAGTCTATTTCTAATTATCCACATATAGATTAATCAAATGGGGACATACCTGAAGCAAACCTACCTTTTATCTTTTTCCTGACAATATTCTCTCCTCTGCTTATTTATTTTTTTTACATCTTTATTAGAGTATAATTGCTTTACAATGGTGTGTTAGTTTCTGCTTTATAACAAAGTGAATCAGCTATACATATACATATGTTCCCATATCTCTTCCCTCTTGCGTCTCCCTCCCTCCCACCCTCCCTATCCCACCCCTGTTAAATTACCCTTGCTTATCTCTCTTCTTCCTCAGGGAAGGTTGAAGCAGCGAGATAAGTCACAGGTAGACTGGTGTTTGGCATCAGTCTCAGGAGAGCAGCTGTTCTTGAGGAGCCTGGAGGAGTTTCAGAAAGTAGCAGGTGTCAGGAAACTAAGTCGGTTGAAATGCTTTGCCTCTCTTCTCCGTGTATCAGGCACCTGTGCAGGGTCTCACAGTTGACTGAAGATTTGTAAACTTTGTGGGCACGAGCACTAATCATGAATGATAAACATAAAAGACCACAGTGATGAATTGGGAATTATTCACAGTATCTATTCAGTCCACCATGCCTTGTCCATCATTTTCTAAGAAGAGTCTGGTATCCTCCCTTCTCTCCATTTGCACTGACCTTTGTCCTGCACTATGACTTTATCCTTCAGGATAGGTTTCCAGAAAGGCAAAATCCTGACTTTCATACGGACATAAAATGCGCATGTGTTTGGAATTTACAATCTCATCAATCAATGAGGGAACCAGGCAGAGGTTATAGCCAGTTCAAAGAAGAATCTGAAGAACAGGCTTACAGATAGATCAGGAATATTGAAATGAATGTACAAATGGAGGCAAAATCCGCACACACACCCCCGCCCCCCAGAGGGCATAGGAGCTACTCAGATCGCTTCTTGACAGGACAGAATTTGCACAAGAATTATTTTGCATTTCTATCACTTACAGGTCAGAGTTGTAAAATACTCCCTTAGAACCAGAATCTGGTAACTCAGAGGGCTGTTCTCTAGAGTCTAGACAGTGCATAGTTTTCCACTGAGGCACAGCCTTTTTCTCTATGACTGGCTGGTCACATTGTGGTTGACTTTGACCCTGTCCACCAGATTAAACTTCCATGAGCATGGCTTTCATCATTTGACTCACTCTGGCCAAATTTTCCTTGGCTTCCTGATTGATTCTATCTAGTCTGAACTCTTACCAGTCATCAAGTTCTTCCATAACCTCTTACATCTCTAGCATTGCGTGGCACTTTTCTCCAAAACACAAACCCTACTTCAGTCAGACAACCTTCTGCCCTCCACATGTGTTCATGTTTAATTCCTCAGCCCAACCTTTTGTGGAATCTCTCCTTTTAAACCTACTCAACCGTTTGTTGAAGGCCAGTTCACCTCAACCTCGTTAAACCTTGTCCCTTATGACGCATGTTGTGTGTATGGATTATATCAATAACAAACAACCCATCACTTAATTCCCTGTTGTTGTTGTTGTTGTTTTTGAAGTCTTTATTGACTCTGTTACAATATTGTTTCTGTTTTATGTTTTGGGCCATGAGGCTTGTGAGATCTTAGATCCCTGACCAGGGATCGAACCCACACCCACTGCATTGGAAAGTGAAGTCTTAACCATTGGACTGCCAGGGAAGTCCCAATTCCCTGTTGTTTTGTATTATCGGGGATCACTTCATGTTTGTCGACTCCAACTTGATTGAAAACACTTTTTAAAAAAAATTTTATTGAGGTATAGTTGATTTACAATATTGTGTTAATTTCTGCTGTACAGCAAAGTAATTCAGTTTTATATATATATATATATATATATATATATATATATACTCGTTTTTCATATTCTTTTCCATTTTGGTTTATCACAGGATATTGAATATATTTCCCTGTGCTATACAGTAGGACCACACTGTTTATCCATCCTATATATAATAATTTGCATCTGCTAATCCCAAACTCCCAATTCTTTTTTATTTAATTTAATTAATTAATTAATTTATTTATTTATTTGCGGTACGCGGTCCTCTCACTGTTGTGGCCTCTCCCGTTGTGGAGCACAGGCTCCGGACGCGCAGGCTCAGCAGCCATGGCTCACGGACCCAGCCGCTCCGCGGCATGTGGGATCTTCCCGGACCGGGGCACAAACCCGTGTCCCCGGCATTGGCAGGCGGACTCTCAACCACTGCGGCACCAGGGAAGCCCCCAAACTCCCAATTCTTCCCTTCCCCACTACCCTCCCCCTTGGCAGCCACAAGTTTGTTTTCTATGTCTGTGAGTCTGCTTCTGTTTCTTAGATATGTTCATCGGTGTCATATTTTAGATTCCACACATGAATGATATCATATGGTATTTGTCTTTCTCTTTCTGACTTACTTCACTAAGTATGATAATCTCTAGGTCCATCCATGTTCCTGCAAATGGCATTATTTTGTTCTTATGCATGGCTGAGTAGTATTCCATTGTATATATACCACATCTTCTTTATCCACTCATCTGTTGATGGACATTTAGGTTGTTTCCATGTCTTGACTGTTATAAATAGTGCTGCTATGAACATAGAGGTGCATGTATTTTTCAAATTGTAGTTTTGTCTGGGTATATACACAGGAGTGGGATTGCTGGATCATATAACAACTCTATTTTTAGTTTTTTGAGGAACCTCCATACTGCTTTCCATAGCGGCTGTACCAATTTACATTCCCATCAACAGTGTAGGAGGGTTCCCTTTTCTCCACACCCTCTTCAGCATTTATTGTTTGTAGACTTTTTAATGGAGGCCATTCTGACCCGTGTGAGGTGGTACCTCATTGTATGAAAACTCTTTTTTGTCGCATCTCACCTTGCACTTTTATGAGCATTTAAAACCCCCCATTATATACTTATTGATCTTGATTACCATGCATTTGTATGATTTAAACAAGAATTGAATAAATGGGAGAGATGGAGAAATTTTTCATTTCTTAAAGTTGTTCTAAGATGCAATGGACTTCTTCTGAATCTTAATCCTCAAACCTTCCCCCAAGAGATCCCAAAATCTTGATCATGGGTCTGCCTCAACTGACTGGGTTTTCACTACTGGTTCCGCCTTAGAAAGAATATATTTCTTGGGAGCAGTCATTTGTTATTTCATTATTAAGTCCCTTCAAAGCATCTGTTCGATGTATCTATCAACCACAAAATTACATTTCATATTATGTCCAAAAGCAATTGTCCAGTTTGGAAGGTAAAAAGTTAATCTCGGTTGGTGTAAAATGAAGTGCATTTGGACTCTGTGCGTTATGAGAGGGTGGATACCCGACGCTCTTCCCTCCAGGTTCCTGAGGCTGATGCAGCCCGAGGTGAGGCAGGCGCCCCCCGTGCTAGTTTGGACTATGGCAGATAAGAGAGTACGATTTTTCTCTTCCTTCCTGCAGGCAGAGATTTCGCCTGTTTTATTCACGTCTGTCTCTGCTTGCCTACAGTAGCATCTGGCATAGTTTAGATGCTCAGGAAATGTTTGTTTTTGAACGAACAAGTGCTTGTTTTTCATTTTCTAATCAGTGTAATATATCTATTGTTTCTGAATTTACAGTTTTTGAAAATCCTGTTTTGGTGATGTTCAAATTGTTTCCCTTAATAGGTTTAGAAACTCAGATAAGAATCCCAGTTTTATGAGAAATGTCCTGTCAAGAAAAGAAGTTAATATAATTTGAACCAAAGTATGCCAAGTGTGTATTACACATTTATATACATTTATAGATGTTTTAAACAGAAATCTGTTTTCTTCCTAGAAATGGTCGTTACATATATGTTTACAAATGTTCTATTAGATTTTTGTGACACAAGTTTTTGTTGCTCCAAATCATAGTTGACTAAAATGCCACTTAAAATCATTAACTAATTGCAATGCAGTTTTCACAATGATTATTTTTGGCATCCATAGAAGAATATAAGTTGTTTGAGACAACTTATATTAGTCTTTAGTCTTGGAGCCCTTTAGTAAATACAGTTCCTACTTGTAAAGAAAACTTTCAAATTGCTTAAAGTAAAATTCTGCTGATTTCTTATTCCTAGCCTACGTAGCCCATCGATCTTCTCACGGTACCAGCTCCTGAAATTATTATTGATGCTTTTTTCCCTCACATAACTAGATGCCAGGTAACGTCCAGGTAGTTTTCAGTTCAATTTTTTTTTCTTCTTGTTTGAAATGAACATTTCCCACAGGTCAGATTAGACAATGGATAACCAAGTAAATTTATTTCATGTAGGAAGCCTTGTGGAGGAGAAAATGGCCCGATGCATAAATCTGTCTTCAGAGGAGCAAGTGCTTTATCGATCTCTATTTGTTGAAAAAGAGGCGCTAGAAGTTAAATCCCAGCCATTAGGTAGGAAGGCCCTTGATAGCAAGGAGAAATGGTCAATCAGCTCTTCAGAGGAGTAGAAACTTATTATGGAATCTTATGACTAAACGTGTTTGTTAAAATAAGACTATCTTTAAAATAGAAAATTTAACTGAAGAGTTTCCCCCACGTACAGCATTATAAAAAAGTCTAAAACTTCTTTGACAGGAATGCTCATACATGAGCACTCTCACACATATATGTGCATTTTCATGTGATTTTTTTTTTCCAGTAACCTCAAGAAAATGATTTCCTGTCTGTACATTTTTTCTGGGCCATTGTAACCTTTGGAGCCACAGGTGTTAACACATATACATTAGGTTAATTCCTGTTACTGAATATTTTGACATTATAATATTGTTAAATTGCTTTTGCAGAATTATCCTTTGCTAATGGCAGTGGAGGGCAGGAACTAACCAGTGTCCTCCAGACATGATCAGCAATCGGAACCTAAGCCAGGAAGATTCCAGATTTTTGTGGGACTCTGAGGCCACACATTTCTCTGTCCTTCCACTGAGCTGGAGACTAAAGGATGCTCCTGATCTATCACTAGGCAGCTAGAGCTTTTCTGAAGGAAGCTGTTTAGTCTAAGTCTGTCTGTAGGCAGGATGGGAAGGGTTTAGGCCAGTGTTATAGGAGGGAAATGTTACCTTCCAATGGCCTAGAAAGCAGGGAGAAAGAGTATTTGGGAACTGGAGGAGAAGAGAATCCAGGTTGGACCAGTAAGCTGGGTCACATCAGTTTGTAACAATCATAAAGGCAACCTCCACCAGCCCTGCTTTTTTTTTTTACTGTGAGACTTTACAGTGTGCCGGACATTTATTCACATCATCTCATTTAACTTCCTCCTTGTCACACTCCTATACCACAGGTATTACTTTTTATTACATAAACGATTGTTAGTTTCAGTTGTCTTTTTTTTCACCGCTGTGTTCTCAACCTCCAACAGAGCATAAACATGCAAACATTTTTTAAATGAATCCTCATTTTGTAGGTGATGAAACCAAGATTGATTAATTTTCCCAAGACCACACGTCAGCTAATTAGCCCAAACTACTTGCCATAAAATTCACGATTCAGATAGCAATAAGGATTCAAATATCTTAGGATCCAAAAGGTATCGTGTTTTTTGCGCATTGATCTGTTTAAATGAAATATAAATTTCTCTTAGTTTCCTTTTTTGTTCCTTTTTTTTTTTTTTCTTTTAAAAAGATTTTATTAAAGGTCTTTATAGAGCAACATCCAGACTCCAGATCCAGCGGCCAAGGAGACCCTATTATGCTGTGGGTACCGGCTGAGGCATGGCAGGCGGCTCTGGCTTCCCACCCTTCTGTTCGGAGATGGGAGTGGTGGGCAGTATTTCATCTTTGGGTTCCACAATGCTCACGTGATCAGGCAGGGGCTTCTTAGGGCCAATCTTACCAGTTGGGTCCCAAGGCAGCATGATCTTTACCTTGATGCCCAGCACACCTAGAAGATGCCATAGTTAAGACCGAGCTATGGTTCCATCGCCCCCCACTACGCAATGGGATGGGGCAGAAGGAAAACAGGAGGCTACTCAAGAAGCCCTGGGTCTGGTCCCTTCTCAGACAAATGCCTCTAATCAATCAATGAAGAGGACACTTTTGCAAAAGGAACCCATGCACAGCACCACAGAACGTGGCACTGACAAGGACCAAGAGCAGGATGTGTTTGTTCCTTTTTATAAATAAAATTCTACAGACAGTTGGAGCTTATTTCCTCCACGTAGGAGGAAAAAGGAAAGGAAAAAGGGTTTGCACGTGAAGTAGTTGTTTAGTTGGACTAGAGTTCCCACAGAGATCAGGAGTCGTGGCAATAGTCGGGAGTGTGTGTAGAGAACCCTCAAAGAAAATTAGAAACTGGGGGACACTGGAGTCAGACCACTGTTTCAGTTGGCTCTCCTGCCCAGCTTCTGTTCAAGCTTTTCTCTTGAACTGTATGCACAGGTTTCTAATCTACTATGCATAGCAAATGATTGTTTTCTTCATAGGAAATATTAGGAGATGCTCAACAAATTTCTGATTCGAAGAGCAGTGATTGACATTTAAGAATGTGATTTTTTTGATCTTAAGGTATGACTCTTAGACCACTGCCCAGCTTATCATGGTGTCATGGCTTATTCCTTAGAGAGTCTGCCATAACTTATATGCAGCTTCACTCTAGTTTGAGATGGGGCACTGAAGGGCTTAGATGGGTAGTGATGGGACAGGTATGTCTCTGCAAGGGTCCTGTACTGGAATATTGTACGCATACACCAATATCCACATAGCACTTAACGAGTATGGCCACAGATTCATGGGACTGTTTCAAATCCACCATTATTTGGTAGGTACCATGCTGTCAGCTAAGAGTATACTTACCATGTAAGTATTTGGGAAGATGGACTTTTTTAGAAAGGAAACGTTAAGGACCAGTGACTTGATTCAGCATAGCCTGAAAAACTCTCTAGATGGACATAGTTGGGCTCACCTCAGAATAATGGATTTGCTGCCACAGCGGTTCTGAGCCCTTGATTTCCCAGTTTAGAATTGATGCCATTTTAGAGCTCTGCTGGAGAGGCTCTGCATTTTGGCAGCTAGAGGAATTTCCAAGGTTTTCATCAGTCATGGCCCTCATTCTGCGCTGTAATATGTGTGGGAGATGCGAAGCTAATGGCCGTGTGCTCTAATGGGGGATTTCACAGATAGGACTGCAGGGCCTTTTGTACAGATTCTCCCAATCTCTTGTCTTGCCTCCAGGAATGCACTTCTGTTGAGGTTCAGAAAAAGGTAACCTAAGGAAACAGGAGCTGTTGTCTTGGAGAAGTTCTGTAGTCAAATGACTTATTATTTTGACATTCTTTCATATTTTCCCTCTTCCATAATTAATATTGATAGGATTTCGACTGCACAAGGTTAATTATACATAATGTGTGCATGTAGATATGAATGTATATATGTTTATATCTTAGTGTGTAAATTTTTTCCTAAGATTGTGATAAGCTGAATTGACTGTTAGAGAATTAGGTGCTTCTGAGAAAAGGCCATTCAATATCATGTCACTGTAATGAAGCAAATTGTTCCCAGAGTTATGTGCGATCTTTGTAGATGACCTCTCCTGTTTTCCCCTACTCTGATGGAATTTGAAAACAGAATGCATATAGTCAGAAAGTTTCTCCTGATCTTCTGAGTGCTAGAAAATTAATTTCAGGTTTTGTGAGATGTTGAACCTGGGAAAGAAATTAGAACATGCTTCTTATATTATCTTACAGTATAGTCACTCGTGCTTATCAATTATCTGAGCTACTGATAATTGCTCACTAGGTAACACAGAAGTTGTTGAAATGCATTTGGCTGTTTCTGTTTGCTCATGGGTGTGTTTGTGATGTTCTGGAATTGCCTTGCATTTTATATAACTGACCAGGGTTGCCATTGTCACCAGTATTACTAGCATTGTTCTGAACATATTGGCCAATGGAGTGAGATGTAAAACAAGGTGAGATACAAATACTGAAAAGAAGATAATCCTCTGTAGAAGCAAAAAGGGGCAAAGAAATGAAACATGTCATTTACCAAGGAAGAAATAAGAATTACCAATTAACATATAAAAAATTAATCTTACTTTCAATCAAAAAACAACAGGATGACATTTTTCCTCTGTTAAGCTGGCAAAGATACTAAAGATGATGATCACCATCGTTGAAAAATGTCTATAGTATGTGTAAAGAGTCTCATACACAGCTATGGAGGATAAAAATCAGCAAAGTGTTTCTGAAAGGCAATTAAAAAATATACATAAAAATCTTAAAAACATTCATATTCATTGCTGCCATAGTTCTACTTCTAGGAATTTACTATAGGCAAAGTGTCTTCTTTTGCATTGCTAATCCCTTTGAGAATCTGATTAAAGTGATGACTCCTCTCTTGGAAAAATGCAAATGTACAATCAAGTTTGCATTTAATTTCTCGGGTCATGTGGTGAGTGCCAAACTCCAGTAATATGACAGTATTCTATATAGCAATATTAATTTTGCATAAAACCCACAATACTGTTACTTTAAAAATTTATAAAGAATTCATAAAACAAAAGCCGTGAGAGTTCATATTGAAAGTATGTTTCATGTCTAAAATTATAAAAATAAAACAAAGTAAAATGTTACATTGATAAAAATTAAAAAATATGGGCTTCCCTGGTGGCGCAGTGGTTGAGAGTCCACCTGCCGATGCAGGGGACGCGGGTTGGTGCCCCGGTCCGGGAAGATCCCACATGCTGCGGAGCGGCTGGGCCCGTGAGCCATGGCCGCTGAGTCTGCGCGTCCGGAGTCTGCGCGTCCGGAGCCTGCAACGGGAGAGGCCACAACAGTGAGAGGCCCGCGTACCGCAAAAAATAAATAAATAAAATAGCATAGCGCACACTATGGTTTTAACGTATGTCATCAACCACTGCTTCTGCTCTTCCCTTTGACCCCACGGTGCTGGTGGGATTTCAGCCCCTTCCTGCCCTGGTTAGCACCCCTGAGTGGAGCATTCAGGATCAGTCTTTGGGTTGCTTCTCTCCTCTGGCTAGGGCCTTGGAGTTGCAAGTGTTGCTTTGTTTCCTCTTTCCTAACCAGGAGAAGTATATATAGGAGAGAAAAAATAAATGGCAGCCCAGCATGGATCTAACTCCTCTTTGCAATTGAGAGACCTGTCCCTTTCAGAGGGTCCCTTCTTCTAGGGCAGGAGCCCCCAACCCCCAGGCCACAGACCAGTACCAGTCTGTGGCCTGTTAGGAACCAGGCTGCCCAGCAGGAGGTGAGTGGCAGGCGAGCGAGTGAAGCTTCATCTGTATTTACAGCCGCTCCCCATCGCTCTCATTACTGCCTGAGCTCTGCCTCCTGCCAGCATTATGGTGAGTTGTATAATTATTTCATTATATATTACTATGTAATAATAATAGAAATAAAGTTCACAATAAATGTAATGCACTTGAATCATCCCGAAACCATCGGCCCACCACAGTACGTGGAAAAATTGTCTTCCACGAAACTGGTCCCTGGTGCCAAAAAGGTTGGCGACCGCTGCTCTAGGGCCAAGGGAGGGTTGGCAAGACCATGTGGGTAGGAACAGATCTTGGTAGTAAAGAGGGTTGGGATATGTTCACAGTGCTATTCCAAAGGGACCCTTAGGTCAGGGGACTCTCTATGACTTAGGTCCATTAGGAGGGTTTTTTAATGAGGGGAAAATCACTAGATCCTATTCCATGTGGCTTCAGCTCATTCGTTCACACCCAGAAGGAGACTAGATATAAAAGCATCACTCCTCATATCACAAGCAGAAGTAATCTGCCACCATAGGGCTCACCCTAAAAAGCAAAATCTGTTTTAAGTCACAGTGTATGTCATAAGGGGACCTTTTGGTTTCTTTATATCCCCAATCTTAGTATGCAGAATCTACTGTTTTTATTTCCTCTTGTCGTTGTACCACCTCTGGTTGAGGTCTTGCTCTAACAAGTAGAGCAGAGTCTTGAAACCAAGCCATTAAAAACTCCTTGTTCAGGCTCTCAAGCCAAGACTGTATAGCGTCTGAATGCAGAGCCTATTTTGATTCAAAGGAGCGATGTGAGAAGCCCTTAACAGTTGAGCTTTGAATCCAGATTGCCTGTGTGACCTCTGGCTCAATGACTTAACCTCTCTGTATCTCAGTTCCACTGAGAATGATAACAAAATTGGGAATGATAACAGTACTTATCTCACAAGGCTACTGATAGCTATCACTCCATAAATGTTAGATGCTATTATTATTTTTATATTTTGGATAAGACTCCTACATAAATAATTCAAAGTCTTAATAAGTTTATTTTAACTTAATTTCCTGGTGACATAAAACTGAATATTATCTCTTAAAAAAATTCATATTGTGTTTATTTCTTTTTTTCCTGATCAGATTGTTACTTAGTGCAGTACTGGCTTTAATGAAGAGGATTATGCTTTGTTCTGTTTTTTTCTTGTTGTGTTTTCTTGGGTCAATAGGCCATCCATACTCAGCTAAACTGGGGCCCGAAGTGATTAGGACAGAAATCGCCTCCCTGCCTGCCCTTCCCTAGTGTCTGAGGGTTTCCCATTTGGAGCTGGAGTTGGATGGAAAAGTTTTCTTTGGGTATGTTGACCAGAAAAGAGGAGGGTGGCCTGATGTCTGCTTCTGGTCCAGACCTTTGGTCTGAATTTGGATTCTTTTTGCTGGAAGAGTGAGGACCAGATAAAAATATCAACTCAAGAGAAACTGCATGACTCTGGGTGCAGAGTGTAGCTGCGTAGGTCCACGTGACCCAGGGTGGCCCAGAATAGGCAGGTGGCCCTTTTCCCAGGTTGGTTCTAACCCTGTATGGTTCTGGAAGCCCATGGCTGAAAGCTGGGCAGTGCCCTTGGCCTGAACGTTGGTGTTCCCTTCGTGTACGTGAAGGGAAAACCAACACTACATTGTACGTCTGGAACATATAATATTGTAAATCAACTATACCTCAATAAAAATAAATAAAAATAAATGAATTCATTTTAGCATTCACACACAAAAAAGGCTTTGCAGGAAAAGAATTTTAGGGAGTTGGTGGAGTGCGTACATTTATGTATTAGGACTAAGGTTTGACTGGTGGGAAAACGTAGCATCACTCCCAGCTTGTTTAGTTTTTTACTGAATCTGTTTGTTCAATGGAAGGAAACATCGCCTCACTGCCGTGTGGGTCCTGCTAGGGTGGGTAGGTTTTTTGCTGGAATCAGTGAGAATCAGTGAGAAGCCATTTTCTCCTTTAGCCCCTGGATTGAACTGCCACCAGGCCAAGCAGACTGACTGTGGACAGAGATGGGTGATGTCGAGTTTGATTTAAGCTGTTGGTCCTTGAGGAAGGCAGTGGAGGCATTCCTATCACAGAAGGGGCCTCATCTGCCAATTCTGTGATTGCACAAATTCGGGGCGTGTTAAGTGACCTTGCTGTGGTTTGCTGCTCTTGGCCTGAGACCCAGAGACTAAGACTGACGTGTCCTGGGCGGGCAGGGCCAGCATCTTGACTTGGACTTGAGACGTTTGCCGTTTAATTGAAATCTCCCAGCTTCCTGAAACTTGCTCATAGCTGCGTTCAGAAAAGGAAGTCTTCCCCAGCCTCTCATTTCCACTCCAAACTCTGGTCTCCATCTTTTTGTTCCTGGTGCAGCCCATCCAGGCGTGCTGGTGCTCTTGTTACCTTGTGAGCATGTGCATAAGTTTTGGGAAAAGCACTGACCAAACAAAATAAGACAACACTGCCAGCTGTGGTAATAGGGGCCTGACAGTAGAGAAACCTTGAGCAAATCAAGAGAACCACCAAAACAAACAAAGGCACCAGCAGCTCCTAACCTCTTCTGCTGGCTCCTGTTCCTTTAAACCAGTGAGTAAGGAAAATTAATTTTAAAAGACCCTTAAATATCAGGTTGGCTGTATTTCAGGTTCCCTTGATATCTTCTTTATTTTCTCAGGATACCGGTCATTCATTTTAGTCATTGAATTGTTATTAATTATTATTAAATTATCATTCATTCACCCTTACAAATAGACCAACACCAAAAAGGAAAAGAAACTCTTCACATGAAACTAGCGTGAATTTGAAGAGTTTGAAAATTATAATGCTATTATGCAATGGAAATGTTGGAGGTTAAGGAGAATTAACTGACTTTTTTATTCTTTAATATTTAATGGGCTCAAGCAGTGTGTGGTGTGCTGTCAATATGACACACATCTCTGCATTCTAGCCGTCTACACTCTAAAGGGGGCTGTTATTATCAATTCCTAGACAGTTTTACACAAGGCAAAATGGAGGAGCCTCACAAGAAGCACAAAGAGAGAGAGTCCTGGGAAAGAGAGGTGCCAGGACCTCCTGAAGGCACAGCCTCTCTGCTCTGAACTCCCTGACAGTCCAAGCCAGGGCACTTCCTGTGCGAGGCTAAGGATGGCCTGTTCTGTCAGGAAATGATGAGCACGAAGATTCATCTCATTGTTTTCCCCAAGTATAAGTTGGTGATGAAGGGGAATCAAGTGTGACTTCCCTAGTCTACTTCCCTTCAGAGACTTCACAGCTTAGCTTCTCTGTAGAATCACTCTTACGAAATCACTGTGTAGAGTTTGAGAGCTGGCAGTAATTGAGGAACATTCAGGGCTACCTCTAAAGTAAGGAGAGGGGATGATGAGGGGCAGAATTTGTGGGGTGCAAGCAGGGAAGAGAGGACAGGTGGTGGTGGAGTGGTGGATCCTACCTGTATTAGTCAGGGTCCTCGAGAGAAACAGAACCAATAGAATGTGTGTGTGTGTGTGTGCGCACATATCTAGATCTAGATCACAGGATCTGTATTTACGTGACCCTTGGAGAGAGGACATTCACCTATTTCAATCCAGGTTGCCTCTTCAAAACTGTTCATGGCATGAAAGTTTTGGACCACTATTGTAAGAATGCACAGGGAGGAAGGGGAGGGCGTGTAGATTAGGCTGTGATGACAATGTCAATCTCAGTGACAGCTCATCCCAGCATCCCCCAGAGTCAGTCACAGTGGTCTTTTGTCCAGAACCCAGCTGGCCTCTGTCTGGAACATACCAGATAAAGACTAATAGATAGACTTACTTATATAAAGACCTTTCTTGACTTACAGTGGGGTTCCATCCTGATATACCCATTGTAAATTGAAAACGTCATAAGTCAAAAATGCATTTAATACACCTAACCTACTAAACGTCGTAGTTTAGCCTTGCCTACCTTAAATGTGCTCAGAACACTGACTTAGCCAGCGGCTGGGCAAAATCATCTTAAAAAAACCTCTATTTTATACTAAAGTGTTGACTCTCTCATGTAATGTATTGAGTATCGTACTGAAAGCGAAAAGCAGAATGGTTGTCTGGGTCCAGAATGGTTGAAAGTGTGTCAGTTGTTCACCCTCGTGGATGTCTGGTTGAGCAGGGGCTGTGGTGACTGCTGCTGCCTGGCATCACAAGAAAGAATCATACTGCAGGTCTGGAAAAAGAGTTAAAGTTCGAAATTTGAAGTACAGTTTCTACTGAATGCATGTCGCATTTGCACCATCGTACGGTCAAAAAACTGTAAGTCGAACCACTGCAGGTTGGGGATCCTCTGTTTATTATATATATAATTAAGAGATTTATCCTAAGTAATAGGCTTATGAGAATTCCCAAGAATTGCAGTTGGCACGCTAAGACCCAGGAAGGCCAATGGTGTAGTTCCAGCCTGAGTCCAAATCTAAAGGCAGGAGAAGACCAATGTCCCAGCTTGAAGACAGTCAGTCAGAGAGAGCAAATTCTCCTTTACTCCACCTTTTATTCTATCCAGGCCCTCATCTGGATGGGGCCACCTACATTGGGGAGGGCCGTCAGCTTTACTCAGTCTAAGGACTCACACGTTAATATCCTCCAGAAACAATCCTCACAGACACACCCAGAGTAATGTTTAGCCAGTGTCTGGACACTCCAGGACCCAGTTGAGTAGAAAATTAACTGTCACACCACCTTCCTGGTAGAACGAGGAGAGATGGGCTGAACCAGCACCGGCTCTCTCAGTGACAGGGCTTTGTATTTCTGCACGTCCATGGACTGTCCTTTAGGTCCCTTTAGATCTCACCACATTAAGCATCTCAGCCTCCCTGTTGGGCAGGTGATGGAGAGAAAGTGAGAACATGGCACTGGAAGAATAGAATGCACTCAACCAAAAAAAAAAATCAATAAGCCAAGACCCATATGTAAGATCCAGTGAATTTACAGGGAAGATTTTCACCCTTATAAGGAGATACTAAAACAATGAAAGTAATTTTTTTTTTTAAACAGGTTTCCTGCTTTCCTGGCCTGAATCTGTGAGTCATGGTTTCTGCATCTTTGCTTTATGTGTATGAAGTCTCCAGGGTCTAGAGAGTCAGACAGGCCCCTTTGCAAAGGGCTTCAAAAATTATGGACAGGACGTTCTCCTTGTTCTCCCTTTGCTGTCCACACATATGTCCCTTCTGATGCTGTTCACAGGTCTCCACCTCGAGTTGTCAGGCTGCATTTTCTGTTGATCTAGGCTGATGGCCTCCATGGCTCTTTGTTTCTGCTGAGCAAGTTGGAGGGAAGTGGTCCTGAATCTGTCTACTGGATGGTGATTGCACCTTTTCGCTGCTGGTACTACTCCACTGTGGCTGAAAGTAAGACTCTCTGACCGCTGAGCAGGTGCTTCTTGAAAAATAGCAGAAGAGCTTCTTGCTTTTCCTAAATCCATCAAGATTTGAAACGTTTGCTCCAGTGCAAGTGCACTCTTAATAAAAATCAATGTACTTGCTGAAGTGGTCCTTCATCTCAAAATGATCCTATGATTCCACTTCATTCTGTGTTCTTGTTTTCCCAGCATTCAAAGAGAAACTTCCTTCTTTTTTCTCCTCTCAAGAATATACTCATCACCTGTGACTTTAACAAGACACCCTTCAAAGCTACAATAAACAAGCCTCTATATTACAAGTACTTGTTTCTGTATTTCTAAATATTTGATATCACTCTCCTTTCTTAAAAAGAAATCCAGTAGGAAAATCCTATAGGAGTTTTTTTTCAGTGTGATAATTTTGGTATAGAGACAAATAGCAACAATATTATCAAAGAGTTAGAGAGCAGGAAAGCTATGTTTCCAAGATAAGTTTTAACTAAGAATGTACAATCCTGATGATGCTAGTGATTAAAAATGATCTTTACATCATGCATTGGTTTCTATTTGGAAACAGAAGGTAAATATGACATTTAAAGCTCTTGAGTCATTACAGATTTGATTGCTAAAGGTACTGCTTGCTTATGGAAGAAAATTTAACCTGTCACATGCCCACTTAAATCCCCGGATTTAGGTGCACCAGTAAGATTAGAGTAGAATTTGTCACGTGTCACCAAGCTAGATTAATTCAGTCAGCATGAGGGGGTGGATTTTGATCACAAACTTACCCTTCAGAAGATGAACATTGCTTAGTCAGCTACATATGCTCATAAAACTCTTTTTATTTTCTACTTAAATTAGCGTTGAGTCAGGGGCACATATACTCATTTATCTTCTTTTAAATTTTTTAGTATGAAATAATTTTAGACACAAAAATGTTGAAAAGTTATTATAAACTACTTCTATATGTATGATTCTAAAATGTTTATTTACTTGATCACTCATTTCCCATCCCCCCTTTCATGATAAGAGATGATGCCCCTATACATCGGGGTGTAGTTCCTAGAAGCTAGGGTATTATCTTATATAACCATTCTTATATATCCTTATATCTGTCTATCTATATTTATATATAAGGTTACTCTCTTATAAAATACCAAAATCAGAGAATTAACATTTATACAGTACTATTATGTTATCTAAAGTCCTTATTGATATTTTGAAGGTTGTGGACTAATGTACTTTATATCAAAAGAAAAATAAATGATGGCCCAGGATGCAATCCAGGATTACATGACTGGTCTCTTTAGTGTCCTTTAATCTAGAGCAGATTCCCTTTTTTTTCCCTTCTGTCCTTCTGACCTTTTTGTTTTTGAAGTTTAAACAGTACCCTCTATTTGGGTTTGTCCAACATTTCCACATGATCAGCTTCAGGTGATTAGCAGGGAGGTCACAGAAGTGATGCTGTGTCCTTCACAGTGCACATTACTTTGTCACTTGCTGTGATGGGGTCTGCTAAGTTTCTCTCCTGAAAATTGACTGCTCTCCATTTGTAATTACTAGGCATCTTGTGGGGAGATACTTTGAAGTTATATAAGTATCCAACTTCTCAGCAGACATTTAGCCCCTTGTTTTAGCGTTCATTGATGCTTATTCTTTCTTGAACCGTCTGCTACTACGGTGGTTGCCAAATGGTGATTTTCTAATCTCATCATCTCTACCTTTACTAGTTTTTATTCTATTATAAGAACTTTTCTTCTCTCCCATTAACTTTATTTATATCAACATTGACTCGTGGATTCTTACTTATTTTGTGGGTTGTAATCATTACTATCATTATTTATTTTGATGGTCAAATCGTCCTCAGTTTGGTTAACAGGAGCACCTTTAAAAGCTGGTGCCCTGTCCTTTGGACATATTTCTGTCATTCTTTGAGCACTTTCCTACTTTGTGGTGCAGCATATTTCAAGATCATCTCATACTTTTCATGTGCCAGCTCTGGAATCAACTATTTCTCTAAGAAGGGCTGGTTCCTTTCAGTGGAGAATGATATTTAGAAACCAGGATTTGGGTTTCAGGTGTGTGCCTTGCTACTGGCATGTCACTGCTGCAGAGTCTCTCAGTGGTCACTGCTGAGAGAAATAGGAATGCGTGTGTGAATGTATGCATTTACACACAAGCACACCTCTGTATCGGTGTCAGTGTTTACTGCATATCCAGCAATATATGAGAGTGTCTGTTTCTTCAGAGCCTTGCCAGCACTGTGTGAGCCATACTCTTTAATTCTCACCAGTCTGATGGCTGAGAAAGGCATCTCCACGTGGTTTTAGTTTGCATTTCTCTAGTTATGAGTAGACCTTTCACACAACAGTCAGGTAAGACATATTCTAGGGGTTACGTTTAGTTTTTTACAAAATGTGTAAGTGTTGTAGCTGACCACACATTTTTAAGTATATAGCAAATATTTCCATCATACATTTAAATAGTTGCAAAGGATTTAATTTTGATCATGTTTTAAATACTGTAATTTTAAATACAATTGCTGCATGGCTTTTTAAAATGTAGTCAATATAACCTAAATACCAAACCAGCATCTATTTATTTTTTTATCTTTATTTATTTTTAATATCTTTATTGGAGTATAATGGCTTTACAATGGTGTGTTAGCTTCTGCTTTATACCAAAGTGAATCAGCTATACATGTACATATACCCCCATATCCCCTCCCTCTTGTGTCTCCCTCCCCCCCTCCCTATCCCACCCCTCTAGGTGGTCACACAGCACCGAGCTGATCTCCCTGTGCTATGCGGCTGCTTCCCACTAGCTAGCTATTTTATTTTTGGTAGTTTAAAACATATCATGAACAAGGTCTTCTTTAACAATCATAAACTTTATCACACTTCATTCGTGGTCTCTAATAACCCTTCCATTTTCCACAGAATGTCATCCTAATATAAGTAAGTGTATGCTTGAAAGTCTTCTATTTATTACCCTGTGAGATTACATACAGTGTGGGATGTTCAAATCAGAAATCTCATCCTGTACCAAGCTTTGCTAATAATTTCAGGGAAACAAATAATCAGAAGGCACAGGCAAAATAAGCTGACATCTGGGACTGTCAGTGCGTCTCTTTCAGTCCTTTCTTGCTGCATCACAGACAGTCTAGCCCAAATTAACATAGAAGATAACCTTATTCCATATGCAGTTATACTACTTACACAGAAATATGAAACATCTCCATTTTTTTTAAAGGTGTACTGATTTATTTATTTTAATATCACATGAACAGAAGAGTCACAGAGAAAAAAAAGTGAATATTCTCTCCCCCTTAAAAAGAGCAGCAAGATTTAGGAGCTTATATATCATCTTAATAGAGGAAGGGGAGAGAGAACGTAGGCAATTTAGGGGAGATGAAGTGATTTTTAGGAACGATGAATGAGCCCTTAGAAGAATGGATGGGAGAGAAACATCTCCATTTTATACTTCGTTACATAGCCTGTGAGACATTTTCCTGGAAGCCACGTGCCATAACTCCAGCACAAGCAACTCTAGGCAAACAAGTACATCCTACATGAAGTATTCCATAGATAAGGACTTGCCTGCTAGCAAATAGCAGGTCTGCTGTTAACAAGTTGACAAGGAGATTATTTCTCTCTGTTCTAGGGTCATCTCCCCTCTCCCTGAAGAAAGGGAGAGAATGGATTTCAGAGTTTAATCATCTATTTCCCACTCTGTCACGTGTCCTCTGATATATCACACACACACACACGCACACACCCACACACATATATATAGGGTTGGCCAAAGAGTTTGTTCGTTTTTTTTCCGTATGCTGGCTCTGGTAGCACTTCCTTGTCTTTAACTTCATTCGAAATAATTTTGT
Source organism: Delphinapterus leucas (assembly GCF_059928025.1). Lineage (NCBI taxonomy): Eukaryota > Metazoa > Chordata > Mammalia > Artiodactyla > Monodontidae > Delphinapterus > Delphinapterus leucas. The sequence goes on from NC_143136.1 coordinate 10,489,128, forward strand.
TAGATTGTATTGTGACAGCTGTCATATCAGGGTACATTTAAAAAAAAACTTACCAAGATTGGTGAATTTTTGTGTAGCCATTTTAATATTGAAGATGGAAGAAAAAAAGCAACATTTTCATCATATTACGCTTTATTATTTCAAGAAAGGTAAAAACGCAACTGAAATGCAAAAAAGATATGTGCAGTATATGGAGAAGGTGCTGTGACAGATCAAAAGTGTCAAAAGTGGTTTGTGAAGTTTTGTGCTGGAGATTTCTCGCTGGACGATGCTCCACGGTCGGGTAGACCAGTTGAAGTTGATAGCGATCAAATCTAGACATTAATTGAGAACAGTCAACGTTATACCACACGGGAGATGGCTGACATACTCAAAATATCCAAATCAAGCTTGAAAATCATTTGCACCAGCTTGGGTATGTTAATCGCTTTGATATTTGGGTTCCACATAAGTTAAGCAAAAACAACCTTCTTGACTGCTTTTCCGCATGCGATTCTCTACTGAAACATAACGAAAACGTTCCATGTTGAAAACAAATTGTGATGGGCAATGAAAAGTAGATACCGTACAACAATGTGGAACGGAAGAGATCATGGGGCAAGTGAAATGAACCACCACCAACCACACCAAAGGCCGGTCTTCATCCAAAGAAGGTGATGTTGTGTATATGGTGGGATTGGAAGGGAGTCCTCTATTATGAGCTCCTTTCGGAAAACCAAACGATTAATTCCAACAAGTACTGCTCCCAGTTAGACCAACTGAAAGCAGCACTCGACCAAAACCGTCCAGAATTAGTTAACAGAAAACGCATAATGTTCTATCAGGATAATTCAAGCCCGCATGTTTCTTTGCTGACCAGGCAAAAACTGTTACAACTTGGCTGGGAAGTTCTGATTCATCCGCCATATTCACCAGGCATTGCACCTTCAGATTTTCATTTATTTTGGTCTTTACAAAATTCTCTTAATGGAAAAAATTTCAATTTCCTGGAAGACTGTAAAAGGCACCTGGAACAGTTCTTTGCTCAAAAAGATAAAAAAATTTGCGAAAATGAAATTACGAAGTTGCCTGAAAAGTGGCAGAAGGTAGTGGAACAAAATGGTGAATCTGTTGTTCAGTGAAGTTCTTGGTGAAAATGAAAAATGTCTTTTATCTTTACTTAAAAGCTGAAGGAACTTTTTTGCCAGCCCAATATATATATATAAATAATTGACATTTTCAAAAATTGTTTTCTAAAATATAATACATGTGTAAGTTAAAATATTTCTCTGGTTTGAGTTAGCCTTACAATTAGTATGTATATCCATTGGTCAGAACAACATGAATATATTGCAAATTTTGATAAATAATTATAAGTAAAAGGTAGTTTTATTAGAAAACTAACTCAATGAAATGGATGAGATGATTTTTTTAATTGAAATTTTTATTGAGAGAATCGATTCACATGCAGTTGTAAGAAGTAATCCAGAGAGACCCCACATACATTTCTCCCAGTATTCTCCAATGATCACACTTTGCAAAACTATAATTTAATATCACATTCATACAATCCACCAATCTTATTCAGATTTGCCCAGTTTTACTTGTACTCATTTATGTGTGTATGTGTATTTAGCCCTATACAATTTTCCTACATGTGTAGATTCATGTATCTATCCCCACAGTCAAGACACTGAACAAGTCCCTCACAATAATGACTCGTGTTTCTCTTTTATAACCACCACCCCCACCTCCACCATTCGCCTCCATCACTAACCCCCGGCGACCACTAATCTGTTCTCTATTTCTAAAATGTTTTCATTTCAGAAATGATATATAAATGGAATCATACAGTATGTAATCTTTTGGGATTTTTTTTTCCCACTCAGCAGAATTCCCTGGCGATTCATCCAAGTTGTTCCATGTATCAGTAGTTCATTTTTTCTAGCTGAGTAGTATTCCATGGAATGGATGTGTCGCAATTAGCTGTTGACCTGTTGAAAGGCCTCTGGACTGATTCTAGTTTTGGGCTATTACAAATAAAGCTACCTTGAACGTTCACATAAAGGTTTTGTTTGAACGTAAGTCTTCATTTTTCTGGACTACTTGGTAATTCCGTGTTTAGTTAGCCTCACAGTACCTCTCTTGTTTCAAACCTCCACTGGCCTACTAGTAAGAGCTCTAGACTTGTAGCCAGCAGATTGGTGTGTTTATTTTATTACCTTCAACCAAATGTTGTCTCTACGTTATTCTTTCTAAATGTTTACTGCCTTTCCTGGCCCATTGCTAACAAGTTGTGTGCTAAGGAAAATGAATTGATAAAGCGCTATAAGGACAAAAATTGGTGACATTCTTTTACCTGCCACCACTGCTTGTCCCTTGAATCCATTTGTCAGGATAGCACACAGGCAGTGTGCTTCATACTGATTTATCATGTAGAGAATTTTCTCATTGTGAACATTTAAGGGCCTAGAGAGCTCTACTGAATTTCTCCCTTTGTGGTATATTCCACGGATTAGAAGGCAGAAGGGGAGATATCAGACTTGTCTCGAAATAAACTGTTCTTGTGCCACTGAGTAGAACGATGGTTTTGCCATCCTTGGGCCAGCTCACCAGAAGGGGCCAGATGAGGGAATGTATGTTTTAATGTGATGTCATTTTTATTAAGTGACTTTGTCTTCCGAAGCACACTTCAGTGCCTTCTAGATTAATTGCTTCTGTCTTTGACAGTGACAATGACAATATTTCCAAGCTTCACACATCCAAGAGCCAACTGACAGGACAAATTGCACATTGGGACTGCTTGATAAATGCAAGATGGGACACAGCGTCTCAAGCCACTCTGCATCAGTGGAACTAAGCTGTAATATGAATAACAGAAATAAATCTGTCACTTAAATTCCTAATTGTGAGACACATGCTGTATTTAACAGCAGAAGCAATGTTCATCTCTTTGTTAGAATGCAAAAATTGCACATAATTATTTCTTGATATTGGGTCTTAGTAAATTTGCTTTTCCCCACCATGATATACATTTACATAATAAAAAGAAAATATATCTTCCAGTAAAATTTTTATTAATATTTTTATAGATATCAACATAACCCATTCCAATACTTGGGAAGAACTGCTAAACAATAAAAAAAAAAGTATTATCAATATGTGTGGCCTTAGGAAAGCTACTGAAATAAATAGCACTAAACAAAGGCATATGCATAAATGTGCTCCAGAGGATATGCATATTAGAAAATCTACATTCTACTGCCAGCATTGTTGCTACTACTGGGGAAGAAATGAATAAGTCTGTAAGCCTTTCTGGGTCATCACCATCCCTTTTAGGGATAACCGAAATGTGCTGTTAAAGTCAGAGGTAGGCTTACCCTAGGCAGCCAGGCTCACCCCCTGCCTCTTGGTCAGCCATCCAAGCCTGGCCAAAGAGATATAAGGCAAAAGACTCTGAAGGATGGCCTTATGGGGAATGACCACAATTGGTCCCCATCCTTGTCTAGCCATAGGATGGCTGGGTCTCCTCTTATCCTGATGAGGATGAGGTAGATCTGCCAAAAAATAGGCCCCAGAATGAGACCCAAGACTCACTCTGGAGAAGAAAACTGTAGTTTTGGTCCAGAATCATCTGGGCTTCTTAGGAATGAGTTAAAAGAGCCTGAAGAACTGAGGAGTAGGACCCTCGAGCTATTGCAATGAGAAAGGATGCCCAGATCCACTGTGAACTGAGCTCAGGCCTCTCAGACTGTCCTGGTTAAGGGCTGTGCCAAAGCCTGCTCACCATGGTGCCTGGCGCCTGGAGCTATTCCACATCTCTTGTGGTCTGGCGTGCTCTTTGACCCACAAAGAGCAGGGTAGGGGCACACTTAGCACATGTTGACTATTTACTCTTTGGAATTATTCTTTGAAATAGGGATTGTTTGCTTTGTAAAGAACCATTTCAGAATCCTTTAGGAATATGATATCTGAATATTAGGTATGCACTCCTGTCACCTTCTTTCAATTATTGATGCAGGCATCATAATTTAAATCCCTGAGCTATGCAGACACATCTCAGGTTAAGGGCAGTTTGACTCCGATTCCAACCTCCTTTTAGAATGTTTAACGAGTCCTGGTAGAGTGCGTGTCACCTTTCCGTGTCCCTGACCAGACCTTGGTCTCAGCGTGGACACTTGAGGAAATGGCCAGAGAGAAGTAGATGATACAAGAATGAAAGGAAGTGTCCAGATCCTCTTCTGGAGAAGAGATTGGAGTAGTGGAAAGAACCTTGGCCTTGTGGTGGAGACCTTCATTCCACACCTTGCTCTTTCAGGGACCAGCTGTGTGATTGAGGGCAAGTATCAGAATCATCACCTCTGCAACAAAGGGGTGGTGTTAGGTTGGTCTGAATGGCCCCATTTAGCTCTAAAAGCCCATAATGCTGATGATATACCTTTGAATCATTAGGAATTTATTGCAATATAATTATCAGTACCTTGAGTTTGAACACTGGGAAAACTCGCTCTTTGGATCTCCAAAATAAAGGAAGAGACCCAAGAAGAGTAGAATAGATGCTGGGCAGCCTAAAACAACTTATAATTTTACTATGAGATTTCAATGAAGGCAGATTAGTTAGATGTGCCTGGAGCATCCTGGGAGTAAAAACACAGGTGTCAAGTGAGGCCAGGCACCCCACCTGTCTAGTCGCCAGGGCAAATGTAGACTACCAGTGGCATCTTGTTTGGGAGGCATCTTGTTTGGGAGGCAGAGTCAGCCTTGAATCTCCTACCTCCTTCACTTCCTAGCCCTCACTCACTTTCCCTCTCCCTTGGCAGTCTTCCAAAGACATTGACCTGCCTGGTCCCTCTACCATGGTAGCATCTCAGGAAGCCAAACTACAGTGAATGTAAAGACTAATAAGCCTTCATGAGATACAGCTTGACCCAAGGAATAGAATCTAAATGGGGACTTTTTTCATCCCAGTTATGCCATATGAGAGGAAAGACCTTTCTGAACCCAAGAGAAGTTTTCCGATTCATCAGAAACATTCCCAGAGGCCCATGCATGTTCTCCTCCCTGACGCCAGACTTGCCTATGTGATGCTGAGTTCTGTACACTCAGTCGTAAGAATCTTCTATGTAGCTGGAATGTCAGCCCCAAGAGGGCAGAGAGTTTTATCAGTTTTACTCACTGATATACCTGGTTTCCAGTAGGTGCTTAGTGAATGCTTATCAAATGAAAATACAGGTAAATAAATTTAATTTTCAAGCCCAAGGCTAATCAATTTCATTTTTTCTCACAATAACTTCATAGATTTCAGCGTGCACAGTATTTATCCTTTAATATTGTCTTCATGGCTTAAAGCAGATTATACAAGTTCAAGGTCATGGTTAGCATTACTTCTGTCTGTGCATTGTGGATTGTTAGGTCATTGGCGTATTGGATCCATCCCCACTCTCCAAAGTGCTTAGTGAATTCTTGCTCCTCTGTGACCAGCCAGGAAGGAGTAGATTCAAGCCTACATCATAAATCTCAGGATTTTGTCCTTTCCCTTTTCTCGGAAATGTGCAAATGGGAATTAACGTGAGAGCAGAAGAGCTTGATTCTGATATTTGGCCTAGGAGTAAGAGTGGCTTTTCTTTTTCTCATCTTTTGCCTTGTAACCCAAAAGCTATTGGGATTCCCAGTTATGTTTTCTCCATCCTGTGTTTATATCATCTTATTTTATGTCAGCTGGGGAAAGGAAGTCTCCTACAGACAATGAAAGAGCAACAAGATCTTTTATATCCCAAGAAAAGCCTCTGGAGAATCTTTGTTCTTGACGTGTCATCCCGGAGAAACCCCATAGTAAACTGAACCAAAGTCAGGCTTCCAAAGTTGGGAAGCTGGACTTATCCAGCCTGGAAGGTGGAAGACCCCAGGAAACCAGGTGCCTGGGTTCTTACGTGATCATCCACTCCATCTCACATCTTCATTTAGGGACCTGGCTGTCCAGTGTAAGGTAAGATGAGTCAGGGTCTTAAACAAGGGTTTTTCAGGCCAGAATGAAATATGCACTGGCCACCAAGAGGAAGGAACGCAACGGTGCTGGCTCGGCCACAAGGACGCGTGACAGGCAACCAGGGTTTGTTTTGCCTCAGATGAGAAGGGAATGGTGATTCATGAATGGAGAGCTGGCTGGGGTGTTGGAAAACTCATGCGTGGGAAGGAGAAATTCCGAGGACGCTGGTCTCACCTGATCAGACACTGTAAATGCTGCAGACACTCTGGCGGGCCCCTTGGCTCCGTGGCCTCTCTGTATTTTTACACGCCATGAATATCCTCGAATACTTTCTTCAGCTGGGATTAGGCAAAGCCGATTCACACACATTACAAACGTCTGTGTCTGGACATCAGTTTATGACATTGAATGACACAGAAGGAAAAACTTTTTATTATTCTTTGCTCTGTTTGTTTATTTCTCTCTGAATGATTCATAAGCTTCTTGCCCAAAGCCTGTTTCTGCAACCATGGAAGAGATGCCAGTATTTATTTCCAACGGCTTGTTACTCCTCCTGAAGAATCTTCTTGTTGTCTCCCAAGTCCCTTTCTCCCAGCACCTGGGGAGGTGGCACCTTGAAAAAAATCTGTCTGCCATTTTGGACACGTAGGGAACAATTTCGTGACTCTGTGTTTCTCGTCTGCTTTGCGGCTCTGGAAAATAGCAACCCCTAAGGATGAGGCTCAGAAGGGACTTATTCATGTAGAAAACATTCACTTCTTTCATATTTTCATAGACGGGCAGGATCACAGGGTTCTCATTCACAGACCCTGCATTGCTACACAGCTATATCAGTGGTGGAAGCCCCGAGGCAGCCTTGCACACTGAGACCTGTGTTGTCATAAGGAGGATGTGCCTACAGAGGGTGTGAAAGCAAGTCTCCCACACGAGAAAGACTGGCAAGAAGGGATCTCTATATACAGTTAGAGTAAATCCCTGCAAGAGTGTTGACATAAAGGGATACATGGATAAAGTCCTGTATTTCAAGGGTTTCTATTTATTGAGACACATGTATTCTGTGGTCCAATAACCACAGAGGGCATGGCTGCATGCACAGCATAACTGAATCTTTCGTATTTTGAGATAATTTTTTTTAAAGTTTTTACTCTGTCTCCCTTGAAAAGCAGAGCCATAAGGCACATTTCTATTAAATTATATATAAAAAATTAAAGAGAAATTCACTTTTTTAAAGCCTGAATAGTTTTTTTTTTCAGTGACTTATAGTCAGCAATATGGGTGAATGCCAGACTCTGGAGAACGTAATGGGATCATTAGGATATCTGCAGGCAGGTAGTAAATAATTGACTTATTAGGGGAAAGTGCACAGAATCAGGATTCAGGAACTCGGGCCAGTAAGGATGATAGCAGGGCTGATTTAAAGGGGTCATTCTGAGGGGAGAGTGTCTTGGTACATCATTTTATCATTTTGCATTCCATTTTCAAGGAAACTCTACTTAGAGATTTCTTTTTTATTCCATTTCTAGGGAAACTCTATTCAGATAATTCTTTTCCTGTACATCATTAATCATTAGAGAAATGCAAATCAAAACTACAATGAGATATCATCTCACACCAGTCAGAATGGCCATCATCAAAAAGTCTAGAAACAATAAATGCTGGAGAGGGTGTGGAGAAAAGGGAACACTCTTGCACTCTTGGTGGGAATGTAAATTGATACAGCCACTATGGAGAACGGTATGGAGGTTCCTTAAAAAACTACAAACAGAACTACCATACGACCCAGCAATCCCACTACTGGGCATATACCCTGAGAAAACCATAATTCAAAAAGAGTCATGTACCACAATGTTCATTGCAGCTCTATTTACAATAGCCAGGACATGGAAGCAACCTAAGTGTCCATCATCGGATGAATGGATAGAGAAGATGTGGCACATATATACAATGGAATATTACTCAGCCATAAAAAGAAATGAAATTGAGTTATTTGTAGTGAGGTGGATGGACCTAGAGTCTGTCATACAGAGTGAAGTAAGTCAGAAAGAGGAAGACAAGTACCGTATGCTAACACATATATATGGAATTTAAGAAAAAAAAATGTCATGAAGAACCTAGGGGTAAGACAGGAATAAAGACACAGACCTACTAGAGAATGGACTTGAGGTTATGGGGAGGGGGAAGGGTGAGCTGTGACAAAGTGAGAGAGTGGCATGGACATATATACACTACCAAACGTAAGGTAGATAGCTAGTGGGAAGCAGCCGCATAGCACAGGGAGATCAGCTCGGTGCTTTGTGACCACGTAGAGGGGTGGGATAGGGAGGGTGGGAGGGAGGGAGACGCAAGAGGGAAGAGATATGGGAACATATGTATATGTATAACTGATTCACTTTGTTATAAAGCAGAAACTAACACATCCTTGTAAAGCAATTATACCCCAATAAAGATGTTAAAAAAAAAAAAAGAAGTACCCTTGTTAATATTATTTTTTGTATTTATGTAATCTCGTGGGATTTCAGACAAAGTTATCAACTCCCCACAGGTAACAAAACAAAATTTCATTGACTTCCCAAGGTTCACCCAGTGGTATAAGTTAGACCCTCTGACTCATGTTTTGTGTTGGCCACACCTTACAGGAACCAGAGAGCAGTTCATTACCGGGACTGTTTAGGAAGGTTTGGGCAGGGTTAGCGCATTTTTATCAGAGAAGACGCACCTAAGAGCCTTGCCAAGAGGCTGGTATTTTCAAGCATCAGGACTGGAGCTGCCATCACCGGAGAGTCAGCGGTTCTCTGGCATTTCAGATGCATGTTTGCTAATTCTGTGCTTGGAGGAAGGGCATGTCTGTCCACTACAGCCTCTGTGGCCTCCACTGCAAATCCCAGTTGAGAGCAGACATAAGTTGTGGTGCTCCAGCAAACAGTTGGTGTGAACGTTGGCCCTTGTCAATATCAAAGTTGAGAGGCATCATCACATAATCTGCTCTTAGCCTGTCTCCATATGCAGGTTTAGGAATACTTTGCAAGATGAAGCTAATGGAATATTCAGGATTAGTGCTGGTAGAACTTCTTTATGTCTCTCCTTTCACAGAAAACTTCTGGAAAGATGCCAGAAGTCTGCAGTTCTTTAGATTAAAAGTATTTTTTCTTTGATTTCATTGTAAATAGATTATATGTGTTTTTGAGTTTTAGAAAACAGATAATATACATATTATAAACATATAATAAATATTTGCAAAAAGTGTATATTATATGTTTATATAAAACATATAAATATATATTACCTTATTTTTTTGTGTTCTGTTTTACCTGAAAAGTTTAGGTTTTTGAATCTTACTTTCTGCAGTTATAAAACAAGAATAAATTTTAAAGAAATGCCCAGGCATGGAAGGGAGTGTCATTTACAAAAGCACGAAACAACAGAGTGCTATTCTTTCTTTGGGAGGACCCACTGCTTCTAGGGTGTTCATACAAAGCTAAAATTTCTCTGACAGCCCAAAGATGGGAAAAATGAATAAGTGGCTGAAAAGTGAAACTACAAGGAAACGACTCTCATCTAATAGCAAAGTGGTCTAGAAATTCAATACCCCAGTGCTACCACCCCATCTAAGGTTCTTGTCTGTAAAATCGGGTTAGTGATGATAATATTCCATCCTGACCTACAGCGTTGTCAATGGATCTAATGCATGCAAAGTGCTTTTTACCTAAAGTGTGATACAAATATTAGTTATTACTATTCAGTGTGTGGCTTCATTTGGCTGCAGATGTATATAAACAGCAATGTGGGACCTTATGCTTGGTGCATAGTGTGTTGTTTAGGTGATGCTAGTGAAACTGGGCCAGTAAATAAATATTACTTTCCTAGTAACTTTAGTACCAAGAGATTACATCTATGTATACATTGAACCTCAGTGTTTAAAAAATTTTTTTATATAAGTGTCTACGTATTATTAAATAGCTTTCATTGTTGTCGTATTAAACTCTTTGAGTTATAATCTCTGCTCCATTCTTCTCTCAAGCACACTTGCAAAATAAAACTTTATTCCCCTTAAAATCTTTAGTTTTTAAATAATAAATATTTATGAGAGGAATACATTTTTTTCTTAGTTGTCAAAATTTTACTATTATTAAGTTGCTTTCCACTGGAGGGAACCGTCAACAACTTACAGTAAAGTTTTTAAAACTCATCCTTTAATTATATCATGATAGAAGCCACTGTATAATTTTTTTAAAAAATTGTGTTTGTGTGAGAGTGTGTGTGAGAGAGAGAGAGAGAGATTAAAGCACATCAAAGGAGATTCCCTTCCTCTGAAGAATGTTTCTATCAAATATAACAAATATAAACATAGTTATTTCTAGTTTCCGGGGGGACAGTAAGAAAGAATACTTTTCACGTCAAACGCTAAAACTAGTTTACTCCATTTGCTTTTCCACTTCCAAAAGTAAAGATGTCATAGAAAGGAATGAGGTATTGATACATGGTACATCTTGGATGAACCTTGAAAACATTATGCTAAGTGAAAGAAGCCAGACACAAAAGGTCACATATTTTGTGATTCTAATTGTGTGAACTATCTAGAATAGTAAATCCATAACGACAGAAAGCAGATTGGTGGTTGCCAGGGGCTGGAGCGAGGGGACGGTGGAGAGTAACTGCTTAATGGGGCCTGGGTCTCCTTTGGGGTGATGAAAATACTTTGGAACTAGACAGAGCTGATAGTTTATAGCATTTTGACTGCTAAATGCCACTGAAGCATACATTTTTCAATGGTTAATATTATGTGATGTGAATTTCACCTCAATTAAAAAAATAAAATCGTTAAAAGTTAATAAAGATATCATAAATACCATATACAGAAAGCACATTTTCAGTAAGTAGTATAAGTCAAGAGCCGTATCTTGTGCATTTCCTAACAAAGCCACCTTTAGTGTGTGACTCCAATCCAGAGTGACAAGGAACTATTCAACCAGTCGCCTCCTTGGGGAGTACAGGCACTTGCAGTGTCTGTCTGAGTCATTTTCCCCCTTCAGTGTATTGCCAAGTATTGTCAGTTTTACCTCTGAATCTCATTCCCATCTGTCCCCACTGTCCTTTCCCACGACCTCCACTCCTAAGTCAGGCCGCCCCTGTCTCCTGGCTGTGCTGCTGCAACAACTTCCTGCCTGAGCATTCTGCTGCTAGGCAGCTCTCCCCATCCGTCTTTCTTCCTGGCATCTGTCAAGCCGTCCAAGTTCACAACCTCCATCAAATCCAGGCACCCCTTGGACTGTAGACCCTCAGTGGCATCCCATCAAGAGCAGAGAAGACCTGACTCCTCAGAAGGCATGCAAGGCCAGCTTTCAAAGTTCAGCCTGTTTTTATCCAGAGGTCATGGACCATCTGTCTCTCCTTCATGTCTGTCTTAGGGCAAATGTGTGGTCAGGCCAAAGTGCCCCATGTGCCCAGACAGGTGAGGCCTTTCCCCGCTGCAGCCCCTGCCTTCCTGCTCCTTCTTCCTGCTCACCATCTGATTTGCTGGGCTCCTATCTAGGTTTTGAAGCTCTGATGCTTTGAAATCCAATGACTCCCCTCCCAGAGGTGTTCCATGAGCACGGTGGGTGCCATCACTGGCTCTGCTAAATGCTCAGGGTATTTGGTGGTACCCTTCGCCTCTCCTTTTCATGGGCTGCCTCGCATCATACTTGTATCTGTGCATGTGCAAAGGGCTGGTGGTTTGTCCAGGACCACCCACCCGGTGAACTGATGAGCTGGGATTTATTCTCATCTTCACCTGCCTCAAAGACGGTGCTCTGAACACATATTCAGCTACTTTCTTCCCACTGATTTTGGACCTCTCCGTCCTCCCTCTCCCACCTGGCACATTGCCATTGTACATAATAGATTCCTAGTAAATATTTCTAGAGTGGGCAGCACTTGTGCCTCTTTACTAAGAGTCATCTTTTTAAAGGGATTAGCCAATGAACTCTTGTATAAGAGCTAACCAAAACACAAAAAGATGCAACAGGACTTAACGTCTGCGCCCTGAACTTTTTGTTTGTGGACTTTATTGTCCCATTAAACAGAAACACTGATTTGGAATCACTGTGGCTAATGTCCTTGCTCAGTTCTCACCATTTCTCTGGACCTTTTTCTGGTCTTTTTTTCCTAAAATTCATGGCACTTACATCTGTGCCTCTAATTTTGAGCCAAATTACATACTATTTTGTGTTATTTCTTAAATGATTTCTTCAGTTTTATGTGTTTCCATAATGCAGGTGCCCAGGGGTAGAGGGTCTATCCATGTTGATGAGTGAAAAAAAACAAAAATGAGAGAATGAACATCTTTTCTTGGTATATCATAAACCAATTTTTTAAAGGACACTATCTGAATCACCTGGAATTATTTTTCTTTGCTTTAGTATTGCCCGTCTAGCTATTTGATAAACCAGGGTTCTAATCTTAACCTATCTGTAGATCTTTCATTTTTTATCACTCTAACCAGATGCCCATCAGTTCAAAAATTGCTTAAACTTTAAATTGGTGAGAAAACAGTCATGTTTTAGGCCATAATTTAAATAGAACAGTTTTTGTGTCCTTGGCATTTGCTAGAAGCAAGTAGCTTAAGTGAAATCAGACATTTAGTGATTTGGAAAGAGAACCAGAGTAGGAGATAAGTTTAATAAAGATTTTGTTTTTCAGATGCAACATCCTTTTGACTCCTTCTTATCATTAAATTCTGCGCGTGTTTGGTTGAAAATAAACTTCAAGTGGATTTATGGTGTCAAAGAAATGCCAAATTTGGAAAAGATCATAATCATTCATTCTAATTTGAGTTTAAAAGGGGGCTGAGGGAGGGAGAGTAGGTCTCTAAAACTCTAATTTTTAAAGTTTAACCCTATTTTTAAATTTCAGTACCTTTGCCAAGGGGTCAACTTGTTAGGGAGAAAAAATATAAATTCGGATGACAGTTATTCTTTTAGGGAGCAAGAAAGATGTCTCTCCATCCTTCCAGGGTGACGCCATGATTGTTTGAGAACATCAGTGAACAAGCAGAACGAAGAGCCTACTGCTGACCTCTTCCTTTTTCTTCCTCTCTTACTTCTACAGGTGACCTATCTGGGTAAGGTCCCCACTACAGGCATGCAGTTTTTGTCAGGCTGCACAGAAAAGCCGGTCATCGAGCTCTGGAAAAAGCACACGCTAGCCCGAGAAGATGTCTTTCCAGCCAATGCCCTCCTGGAAATCCGACCATTCCAAGTGTGGCTCCATCACCTCGACCACAAAGGGGAGGCCACGGTGCACATGGATACCTTCCAGGTGGCCCGCATTGCCTACTGCACCGCCGACCACAACGTGAGCCCTGACATCTTCGCCTGGGTTTACAGGGAGATTAATGACGACCTGTCCTACCAGATGGACTGCCACGCTGTCGAGTGCGAGAGCAAGCTGGAGGCCAAGAAGCTGGCCCACGCCATGATGGAGGCCTTCAAGAAGACTTTCCACAGTATGAAGAGCGACGGCCGGATCCACAGGAACAGCTCCTCGGAAGAGGTGTCCCAGGAATTGGAATCCGATGACGGCTGAGTGAACTGAGGATGCTTCAGCAAAGGCAGCATTGGTCAAGGCATTCAAGACAAGCGATGAATAAGCAATGATTCAAATTTGGGATGAAAAGACTGCCAAATTATTGGCTGACCAAGCTTTTTAAATTCAGAAGAGCAATTCTAAATCTAAAGAAATGTATTATTAAAGTAATTACATTGAAATCTGCTGCTGCTGTGACTATGAGGAAGGTGGGAGTGTGGCTGGGGAGGAAAGTTCTAGACTCTGGTCATCTTCTTTTTTTTTTTTTCTCATTTTCCAATGCCTCCCTCTAGGAGCTCTCCATGCCGATTTTCAGCGCTCTCAGGCAAATACACTGCGGCTGTTTATGTGATGGACCATCCCAACTTGCCTTATGAAACCCAACAAGAATGTTAGATGCCCCTATAGGATCCCTAGTTGTGTGGGGAGGTGGTGAGTGCTGTTGCTGGCGAGGAGGCCTCTGGACTAAAGGAACACCTCAGGCTGATCCTGAGAGCTCCTCTCCCCTGGCTGGCTTCAGGTTCTCGCCTCAGTAAGCAAATCAGCACAGCCGTTATTGAGCTTTACAGCTAACAACCTGCTAGTTGGCAGTTAATTCACAGTTAAAGGTAGTGCTTTTATTACATAAGTATATCAAGTAGTACCCTCTTATTGTATTCACTTCATCTATCTTCTTAGAACACTTGCAACTACTAATAGCCCCCTTCCTCCGCCTGCCCCATCCTCCCTCTCCGCCCTTCCAGTCCGCGCCACCATCCCCACAGAGATGCAGCCTCACCCTACACTGCAGGACACCAAAAGGGAAGAAAATAACCAAGCAGATGAAAGAAACAATCAAACAAAGTGGGAGTTTCAAACCACCACCACCACCACAGAGATAGGTTGGAAAAAGGGAATGAGTTATCAGCGACTGAACAAGCTCCTTGTGGGCTGTCCTTTCTTCAACCCCGATTTATGGTAACTTATTTAGTTGATGGTCCTTTCTGATGAACCTTTCATGGCAAGCTTCAAATCTGAGTTGGTATCACTAAGGAATCTTTGACCCATCACTCAACACTACGCTCGAGTAGGAAACAAGATATAAACCAGACCTATCTAGAGAACCTCTGTCCATTCTAAAGGGAAATCTGACCTTCTTATCTTCCAATTGGATTGATCTCTTAGGGTCAGAGTTGCCAGTTTGTTCGGTATTTCTAATGAGAAATTCTCACTAAGAGAGCCTGAGTTTTCTCAGTTTGATGGATCTTTAAATATCATAAACGCAAAGAGTCACTATTGAATGACATTGAAAGGATTGGCTAAAATCCGTGCATTTAAGGCCGAGAGCAGATGACTAGTTTTCCAGGTACTGCTCCTTTCTGAAAGACTGTTTTGAATCCTGGTAATAATTTTAGGGGCACTAGGACACCTTACAGAAGCCTTAAATGAGAGTTTATTGAATCCAGAGAGCAGTGGTGTCGGCGTTTTGGTCTGTGTATCCGTGTGTCCATGTCTGCGTTTGTGTGTGTGTACGTGTGCCCCCGAGTGTGGGTCCAGTGTTAAGGCATGTAGAATAAGCATGGAGTCACACTGAGGGGAATGCACCTCTCGGAGATATGCTTGCTGCTTCACAACAAATGTAAACGACTCTTTAGCATAAATGCATTCATTCTTCAATAAAAAATATGTTCGCATTAATACAGTTGAGGAGTTTCATATTTTATATGTCGTTCCTTTTTTAAGTGAAGAAAACCTGAAGGACAAAATAGATCAGATTGAATAAATAGGGAATTCTCTCTAAAACTATGTTAAAACTTGGTCATCAATAACCCATTCCTTGACGGTGTTAAAAAAAAATCCTGTTTTATTTTCTAATGCTCTATTTTTATGTAAAAATGACTGCCCCTTCATTGAGATGGTAACGCGTCAATAATTGAAAGTTATTTAGTGTGATGGGCTTATTTCAGAGGTGAGTCTTCTGGAATATTTTACAAATGATGGCTATTTATAAAATCTCACGAGCCTCTTGGGAGAACCTGCACTGAAATCGGGGAAGGTAAACAGAGTGAGTCCTTCTGACAGAACTGGTTAAAAATGTCTCCTTCAGGCCATGATTTCTCAGAACAGCCCCATTAATCAAGCAAGGCAGGTGGCCATGGAGCCTGTATGTCTTGAGCAATACTCTTCATGGAATCAGTACCAAATATAAAGGCTTCAAAAGTGAAAATACGGGTGCCTGCTAAAGAGAGGAACTCAAAGAAGAATTACTACCTCACTCCTCCGATGAAAATGGCATTTTCTTTCAAGTTGAACTTTTCTCATTTTCGTGTTCACTCCACTGTCCTTGAATATGCTTTGAAGAGGGGGAGAAAGAAAAGAAAGAATCCAGCCACCATGTATTTCCAAACAATGCCACTTTCTTCTCTCAGCAAAATTTGGATTGCAAGTGCACATATGGTTATTTATCGCAGAAAGCATTTGCTGGTATTTTTTTCAGGGTACTAAGTGTGACATGCCAAGTAGTTGACTCTGATAATATTGGCAATAGCTTTTGCTTAGTGATTAGTAAGCAATTTAGAGATAAATGCACGAATTTTTATACTCCCTTTTTATACTCTACTTTCTAGCCTGGTGAGCACAAAGCACTTTTGTGTACCTCAACTCATAAGCCCCTCAGAAGGATACTGAAGGTAGATATGGCATTTGCTTTAGAGATGAGGAAACTGAGGTTCAGAGACACTGTATAACTTGGCCAAGGTAGCACAGCTCAGATGTGTTTGACGGGGACAAAAACCCTCTGACTTCTGATCCAGGGCTGTTGCTCTAATTTGGATATTTTATTTCCATTCCTCTTAAAACCCTCTAGCTTATCTTAAATTAGCATCCTAAGCCACTAGTAATAAATATCCTTTGCTATTCATGTTTGAAGTCATTTTTTATAGCAAGAGAAAAAGTTTTAAAAGCAAACAAAGGCCCAAGAAATTTTATTTGAGCACGAATAACATAATATGAGATTTTATTTAAGTATTTTATTGGCTGTGGTCAATGGACAAAAATACTCTCTTTACCCCTAAAACCAAGATGCATGTTTTGTTTTGTTTTTCTCAGGACATGTTAAAACTTTGAATCAAATCCTTCTATTACAGGATTCTATAGCAGCCTGTAATTTCCCTTCGTGTCCTCCATTGAAGTTTTCAATTACATATTTATTTTTATAATTATGTAAATATTTTTTAAGCCTCTGGGGATGGAAGTGTCTTTAAGATGGGGATTTTTTTTTTTTTTCCTTTTTGTTCACGTTCTATCCTCAGCTTCCATCACAGGACCGGTCATCTAGGGGGAACTCAGTAAGTTTCTTTTAGCAGGATGGAGGGAGGGAGAGACAGATGGAAGGAAAAGTTACTATGTGAGGCTTTGATTTGCAAGTTCTAGCACAGAATCCTGGAATCCTGGACGGAACCCTAGAGAATCCCTTGCCCACTTTCTTCAAAGGTGAGCAAATGGCTTTTTACTGAAGGAAAACATCATTCCTTACCTAATTCCAGAACGAGTTTGTGGCTGCTTAGAGATAGAAGAAGAATGTTCGAAGTGAGCTATATGATTGAAGTAGAACAAACGTTATCCCAGGGAAGTAGACAGATAATGTATTTTAAGGAAGGTACATTTAGTAGATTATGGAATTTTTGTCATACATTTGCTTTGTTTATTTCTGCTGCTGAAAGAGAAGAGAGAGAGAGTGATGGGGGAGGGCGTTTTACTTTTCTGATAGTATGAAGCAGATGAATTTAACTTTTTTCCCCGAATTTATACATCAGAAAATACTTTTTTCTTTGTCCTCTCTGTTTTTTTCCACTTTGACTTTCCTCCTTCCCTTCCTCCTTTCCTACCTTAACTATTTAATTATATACATCATAACATCCCAGACTTTCTTTGATTTTAGCAGGGAAGAGCATATATGCTCTGAATCTGAGATCATGTTTTGGTTCATGGTCCATTGATGCAAAATTTGACAAGACTGTCGAACCCTGCAGATGATCCTAAATTGCTCTTATTTATTATTTTTTTTCCAGTCAGATGGAACATGATGACAATTTAATTCTTCATAGCTTACTATTTCTTAGGCATTCCTAAAGTGTGCTATCTTCTCATCTCCTCGATATAACCTAGACTAAACAGCAGTGAAGGGAAAGATTCCCCTAATTGTCATATTCTTATTGATATTCAAGAAATGTTCCTATTAGATGCCGGGATCGGGCTTTTGGAGTAATTTTATGGGATGCATTGTTCAACCTAAGAACTTTGGCTGCTCTTTCTGAAGAGGTGCCAGCTGATAATAGTCACCAGAAAAGAACTATGTTTGTTGCATAAACCCGAGCTTAGAAAGAAAAACAACTGATGGGTAAAGCAAGTTGCTAAGGGGAAGAAAAAATCTAAGCCATCTTATTTTGGATACTTACAAATAAACTATATTTGTTGAAAATGAATCTAAGACGTGGTCTTGTACATTTGAGCAAAGCTGGCATTCACAGAGACATTTGGGGAACTGTTTCTTATGGAATGTCCTAGTAAGATTAGCTTGGGTTTTGCTTATGCACCCAAAATTAGGCATTCAAACAGAATCTGAATAGTGTTTTGCTTAGGAAACTTAATGACTTTCATTTAAAAACATTCTCAAGTTCCTACTTTTCAATAGCTTGGCTTAGAGGCTGCGACTACAAGGTGCTGATGTATTATGAAAATGGAATTACTGAAGCATTACACATATTTTCAACTCCTTCATAGAAATTCCCAATAATGGTCCGTACTTCCATATCTATAACTTCATTTAACAACTATTTTCTTAATAAAAATGGTTTTATCCCTTTATCTAAGCATACATATTAGACCAAGGTTGAGTCATTTGAAAACATAATCAGATCTGTGAAATGAAACGTGACACTACATGGAACCTGCTTGGTTTCAAACCTGTAATTACGTGGCCTGATTACCATCTCAGAACGTTCTTTGTCCTTTGGGGGGAAAACTTAAGAGAAACATTTAAGGAAACACCAACTTGCAAGGAAGAGCCAAGAGTTGACTCCATTCCAGGGTCACTTTTTAATGTAAACTTGGGATCAACTAAGACCAAGTCTCTTCACAGGTCTGACCATAATGGTTCTGATACCAATTTTGCACAGGAAATAATCTAATAATAAATTTTATTATGTTCATAATTGGATTAACTTCATGTAGATGCTATTATGGTTATAAAAACATTTTAATTTAGAAGCTTAGGATGGAATTAGACCTTTAATTCAGCCTTTTGCCAAATTATCTATTGCCTTTCTCTATTTTAATTATCTGTCCTAGCTTTTCCTAGGATTTAGAACCACACTTTTAGAAATTAGTATAGAAAAACCTCATTAATTTAGCTGGAACTATTTAAGAGTTTGTGGTTTTGGCCTTGAAAAGCTAAAGTTTTATGCTTATTTTTAATAAGCAAATAGGATGAATTAATGTTGTTGTTGGAAGTGTTTACCTATTGAGGAAAACACTGCTTCTGCATATTCAAATAGCAATTTACCGGACATAGTGTAATTTCAGCACAAGTAGAAGCAGGTCCAGCTGAAAGTGAGACTTTGATTGCTGGTTTCAAGCTATCCTTTTCTATTGATTAGAGTGGGCTCTCCACAAACAACAGAAGGTTAGTGCAATTGTAGGATTCAGAGCCCTTAAAGGTAATAAAATGCATCTTTTAAAAAAATATGCATTATTTACATATATCTTTACCTTCAATTAGTATAAATGTTTGGTCTTAACCATGACCCCCCCCCCAAAAAAAAACCCTGAAGTGACTAACTCTTCTTGTTTCTCATAGAAAAATCTCTATGAAAATCAATGAAATTGAAGTTTATTTTTTTTAACATCTTTATTAGAGTATAATTGCTTTACAATGGTGTGTTAGTTTCTGCTTTATAACAAAGTGAATCAGTTATACATTTACATATGTTCCCATATCTCTTCCCTCTTGCGTCTCCCTCCCTCCCACCCTCCCTATCCCACCCCTCTACGTGGTCACAAACCACCGACCTGATCTCCCTGTGCTATATGGCGGCTTCCCACTAGCTATCTATTTTACATTTGGTAGTGTATATATGTCCATGCCACTCTCTCACTTTGTCACAGCTTACCCTTCCCCCTCCCCATATCCTCAAGTCCATTCTCTAGTAGGTCTGTGTCTTTATTCCCGTCTTACCCCTAGGTTCTCCATGACATTTTTTTCCCCCAAGATTCCATATATATGTGTTAGCATACGGTACTTGTCTTTCTCTTTCTGACTTACTTCACTCTGTATGACAGACTCTGGGTCCATCCACCTCAATACAAATAACTCACTTTCGTTTATTTTTATGGCTGAGTAATATTCCATTGTATATATGTGCCACATCTTCTTTATCCATTCATCTGTTGATGGACATTTAGGTTGCTTCCATCTCCTGGCTATTGTAAATAGAGCTGCAATGAACATTTTGGTACAGGACTCTTTTTGAATTATGGTTTTCTCAGGGTATATGCCCAGTAGTGAGATTGCTGGGTCGTATGGTAGTTCTATCTGTAGTTTTTTAAGGAGCCTCCATACTGTTCTCCATAGTGGCTGTATCAATTTACATTCCCACCAAGAGTGCAAGAGTGTTCCCTTTTCTCCACACCCTCTCCAGCATTTATTGTTTCTAGATTTTTTAATGATGGCCATTCTGACTGGTGTGAGATGATATCTCATTGTACTTCTGATTTTCATTTCTCTAAAGATTAATGATGTTGAGCATTCTTTCATGTGTTTGTTGGCAATCTGTATATCTTCTTTGAAGAAATGTCTATTTAGGTCTTCTGCCCATTTTTGGATTGGGTTGTTTGGTATTTTTTGGTTACTGAGCTGCATGAGATGCTTGTAAATTTTGGAGATTAATCCTTTGTCAGTTGCTTCATTTGCAAATATTTTCTCCCATTCTGAGGGTTGTCTTTTGGTCTTGTTTGTGGTTTCCTGTGCTGTGCAAAAGCTTTTAAGTTTCGTTAGGTCACATTTGTTTATTTTTGTTTTCACTTCTATTTCTCTAGGAGCTGGGTCAAAAAGGATCTTGCTGTGATTTATGTCATAGAGTGCTCTGCCTATGTTTTCCTCTAAGAGGTTGATAGTGTCTGGCCTTACATTTAGGTCACGAATCCATTTTGAGTTTATTTTTGTGTATGGTGTTAGGAAGTGTTCCAATTTCATACTTTTACATATACCTGTCCAGTTTTTCCCAGCACCATTAATTGAAGAGGCTGGCTTTTCTCCACTGTATATTCTTGCTTCCTTTATCAAAGATAACGTGACCATCTGTGTGTGGGTTTATCTCTGGGCTTTCTATCCTGTTCCATTGATCTATATTTCTGTTTTTGTGCCAGTACCATACTGTCTTGATGACTGTGGCTTTGTAGTATAGTCTGAAGTCAGGGAGCCTGATTCCTCCAGCTCCATTTTTCATTCTCAAGATTGCTTTAGCTATTCGAGGTCTTTGTGTTTCCATACAAATTGTGAAATTTTTTGTTCTACTTCTGTGAAAAATGCCATTGGTAGTTTGATAGGGATTGCACTGAATCTGTAGATTGCTTTGGGTAGTAGAGTCACTTTCACAATGTTGATTCTTCCAATCCAAGAACATGGTATATCTCTCCATCTATTTGTATCATCTTTAATTTCTTTCATCAGTGTCTTATAATTTTCTGCATACAGGTCTTTTGTCTCCTTAGATAGGTTTATTCCTAGATATTTTATTCTTTTTGTTGCAGTGGTAAATGGGAGTGTTTTCTTAATTTCACTTTCAGATTTTTTCATCATTAGTGTATAGGAATACCAGAGATTTCTGTGGATTAATTTTGTATCCTGCTACTTTACCAAATTCATTGATTAGCCCTGGTAGTTTATTGGTAGCATCTTTAGGATTCTCTATGTATAGCATCATGTCATCTGCAAACAGTGACAGCTTTACTTCTTCTTTTCCAATTTGGATTCCTTTTATTTCTTTTTCTTCTCTGATTGCTGTGGCAAAAACTTCCAAAACTATGTTGAATAAGAGTGGTGAGAGTGGGCAACCTTGTCTTGTTCCTGATCTTAGTGGAAATGCTTTCAGTTTCTCACCATTGAGGACGATGTTGGCTGTGGGTTTGTCATATATGGCCTTTATTATGTTGAGGAAAGTTCCCTCTGTGCCTACTTTCTGCAGGGTTTTTATCATAAACGGGTGTTGAATTTTGTCGAAAGCTTTCTCTGCATCTATTGAGATGATCATATGGTTTTTCTTCTTCAATTTGTTAATATGGTGTATCACATTTATTGATTTGCGTATATTGAAGAAACCTTGCATTCCTGGAATAAACCCCACTTGATCATGGTGTATGATCCATTTAATGTGCTGTTGGATTCTGTTTGCTAGTATTTTGTTGAGGATTTTTGCATCTATGTTCATCAGTGATATTGGCCTGTAGTTTTCTTTCTTTGTGACATCTTTGTCTGGTTTTGGTATCAGGGTGATGGTGGCCTCATAGAATGAGTTTGGGAGTGTCCCTCCCTCTGTTATATTTTGGAAGAGTTTGAGAAGGATAGGTGTTAGCTCTTCTCTAAATGTTTGATAGAATTCTCCTGTGAAGCCATCTGGTCCTGGACTTTTGTTTGTTGGAAGATTTTTAATCACAGTTTCAATTTCACTGCTTGTGATTGGTCTGTTCATATTTTCTATTTCTTCCTGGTTCAGTCTCGGCAGATTGTGCATTTCTAAGAATTTGTCCATTTCTTTCAGGTTGTCCATTTTATTGGCATAGAGTTGCTTGTAGTAATCTCTCATGATCCTTTGTATTTCTGCAGTGTCAGTTGTTACTTCTTTTTCATTTCTAATTCTATTGATTTGTCTTCTCCCTTTTTTTCTTGATGAGTCTGGCTAATGGTTTATCAGTTTTGTTTATCTTCTCAAAGAACCAGCTTTTACTTTTATTGATCTTTGCTATCCTTTCCTTCATTTCTCTTTCATTTATTTCTGATCTGATCTTTATGATTTCTTTCCTTCTGCTAACTTTGGGGTTTTTTTGTTCTTCTTTTTCTAATTGCTCTAGGTGCAAGTTTAGGTTGTTTATTTGAGATGTTTCCTGTTTTTTAAGGTAGGATTGTATTGCTATAAACTTCCCTTTTAGAACTGCTTTTGCTGCATCCCATAGATTTTGGGTCGTCGTGTCTCCATTGTCATTTCTTTCTAGGTATTTTATGATTTCCTCTTTGATTTCTTCAGTGATCACTTCGTTATTAAGTAGTGTATTGTTTAGCCTCTATGTGTTTGTATTTTTTACAGGTCTTTTACTGTAATTGATATCTAGTCTCATAGCGTTGTAGTCGGAAAAGATACTTGATACGATTTCAATTTTCTTAAATTTACCAAGGCTTGATTTGTGACCCAAGATATGATCTATCCTGGAGAATGTTCCATGAGCACTTGAGAAAAATGTGTATTCTGTTGTCTTTGGATGGAATGTCCAATAAATATCAATTAAGTCCATCTTGTTTAATGTTTCATTTAAAGCTTGTATCTCCTTATTTATTTTCATTTTGGATGATCTGTCCATTGGTGAAAGTGGGGTGTTAAAGTCCCCTACTATGATTGTGTTACTGTCGATTTCCCCTTTTATGGCTGTTAGTATTTGCCTTATGTATTGAGGTGCTCCTATGTTGGGTGCATAAATATTTACAATTGTTATATCTTCTTGGATTGATCCCTTGATCATTATGTAGTGTCCTTCTTTGAATCTTGTAATAGTCTTTATTTTAAAGTCTATTTTGTCTGATATGAGAATTGCTACTCCAGCTTTCTTTTGATTTCCATTTGCATGGAATACCTTTTTCCATCCCCTCACTTTCAGTCTGTATGTGTCCCTAGGTCTGAAGTGGGTCTCTTGTAGACAGCATATATATGGGTCTTGTTTTTGTATCCATTCAGCCAGTCTGTGTCTTTTGGTGGGAGCATTAATCCATTTACATTTAAGGTAATTATCGATATGTATGTTCCTATTACCATTTTCTTAATTGTTTTGGGTTTGTTATTGTAGGTCTTTTCTTCCTCTTGTGTTTCTTGCCCAGAAAAGTTCCTTTAGCATTTGCTGTAAAGCTGGTTTGGTGGTGCTGAACTCTCTCAGCTTTTGCTTGTCTGTAAAGGTTTTAATTTCTCCATCAAATCTGCATGAATGATCCTTGCTGGGTAATCTTGGTTGTAGGTTTTTCTCCTTCATCATTTTAAATATGTCCTGCCACTCCCTTCTGGCTTGCAGAGTTTCTGCTGAAAGATCAGCTCTTAGCCTTATGGGGACTCCCTTATGTGTTATTTGTTGTTTTTCCCTTGCTGCTTTTATTTTATTTTGTTTATTTTTTATTTTTTTATTTTTTGCGGTACGCAGGCCTCTCACTGCTGTGGCCTATCCCATTGCAGAGCACAGGCTCCGGACGCGCAGGCCCAGCAGCCATGGCTCACGGGCCCAGCTGCTCTATGGCAAGTGGGATCCTCCCGGACCGGGGCACCTACCCACGTCCCCTGCATCGGCAGGCAGACTCTCAACCACTGCGCCACCAGGGAAGCCCATCCCTTGCTGCTTTTAATATTTTTTCTTTGTATTTAATTTTTGATAGTTTGATTAATATGTGTCTTGGCATGTTTCTCCTTGGATTTATCCTGTATGGGACTCTCTGTGCTTCCTGGACTTGATTAACTATTTCCTTTCCCATATTAGGGAGGTTTTCAACTATAATCTCTTCAAATATTTTCTCAGTCCCTTTCTTTTTCTCTTCTTCTTCTGGAACCCCTATAATTCGAATGTTGGTGCATTTAATGTTGTCCCAGAGGTCTCTGAGGCTGTCCTCAGTTCTTTTCATTCTCTTTTCTTTATTCTGCTCTGCAGTTGTTATTTCCACTATTTTATCTTCCAGGTCACTTATCCGTTCTTCTGCCTCAGTTATTGTGCTATTGACCCCTTCTAGAGTATTTTTAATTTCCTTTATTGTGTTGTTCGTCATTGCTTGTTTCCTCTTTAGTTCTTCTATGTCTTTGTTAAATGTTTCTTGCATTTTCTCTATTCTATTTCCAAGATTTTGGATCATCTTTACTATCATTATTCTGAATTCTTTTTCAGGTAGACTGCCTATTTCCTCTTCATTTGTTAGATCTGGTGGGTTTTTACCTTGCTCCTTCATCTGCTGTGTATTTTTCTGTCTACTTATTTTGCTTGTCTTACTGTGTTTGGGGTCTCCTTTTTGCAGGCTGCAGGTTCATAGTTCCCGTTGTTTTTGGTGTCTGTCCCCAGTGGCTAAGGTTGGTTCAGTGGGTTGTGTAGGCTTCCTGGTGGAGGGGACTAGTGCCTGTGTTCTGGTGGATGAGGTTGGATCTTGTCTTTCTGGTGGGCAGGTCCACGTCTGGTGGTGTGTTTGGGGTGTCTGTGGCCTTATTATGATTTTAGGCAGCCTCTGTGCTAATGGGTGGGGTTGTGTTCCTGTCTTGCTAGTTGTTTGGCATAGGGTGTCCAGCACTGTAGCCTCTTGGTCGTTGAGTGGAGCTGGGTCTTGGAGTTGAGATGGAGATCTCTGGGAGATTTTCGCTGTTTGATATTACGTGGAGCTGGGAGGACTCTTGTGGACCAGTGTCCTGAAGTTGGCTCTCCTACCTCAGAGGTACAGCACTGCCTCCTGGCTGCAGCACCGAGAACCTTTCATCCACATGGCCCAGAATAAAAGGGAGGAAAAGTAGAAAGAAAGAGAGAAAGAAAGAAAGATGGTAAAATAAAGTAGGATAAAATAAAATAAAGTTATTAAAATAAAAATAATTATTACAAAAAAAGTTTAAAAAAAAAATTAAAAAAAAAAAGGACGGACAGAACCCTAGTACAAATGGTGAAAGCAAAGCTATACAGACAAAATCTCACACAGAAGCATACACATACACACTCACAAAAAGAGGAAAAGGGGAAAAGATAATAAATCTTGCTCTCAAAGTCCACCTCCTCAATTTGGGATGATTCGTTGTCTATTCATGTATTCCACAGATGCAGGTACATCAAGTTGATTGTGGAGATTTAATCCGCTGCTTCTGAGGCTGCTGGGAGAGATTTCCCTTTCTCTTCTTTGTTCGCACAGCTTCTTTGTTCAGCTTTGGGTTTGGCCCTGCCTCTGCATGTAGGTCGCTGGAGGGCGTTTGTTCTTCGCTCAGACAGGACGGGGTTAAAGGAGCCGCTGATTCGGGGGCTCTGGCTCACTCAGGCCGCGGGGAGGGAGGGGCACGGATGCGGGGCGAGCCTGCAGCGGCAGAGGCCAGCGTGACGTTGCACCAGCCTGATGCGCGCCGTGCGCTTTCCCAGGGAAGTTGTCCCTGGATCCCGGGACCCTGGCAGTGGCGGGCTGCACAGGCTCTCCGGAAGGCAGGTGTGGATAGTGACCTGTGCTCGCACACAGGCTTCTTGGTGGCGGCAGCAGCAGCCTTAGCATCTCATGCCCGTCTCTGGGGTCCGCGCTGATGGCCGCGGCTCGCGCCCGTCTTTGGAGCTCCTTTAAGCAGCGCTCTGGATACCCTCTCCTTGCGCACCAGGAAACAAAGAGGGAAGAAAAAGTCTCTTGCCTCTTCAGCAGGTCCAGACTTTTCCCCGGACTCCCTCCCGGCTAGTCGTGGCGCACTAACCCCCTGCAGGCTGTGTTCACGCCGCCAACCCCAGTCCTCTCCCGGAGCTCCGACAGAAGCCCGAGCCTCAGCTCCCAGCCCCGCCCGCCCCGGCGGGTGAGCAGACAAGCCTCTCGGGCTGGTGAGTGCCGGTCGGCCCTGATCCTCTGTGCGGGAATCTGCCCGCTTTGCCCTCCGCACCCCTGTGGCTGTGCTCTCCTCCGCGGCTCCCCCTCCGCCGCCCGCAGTCTCCGCCCGTGAAGGGGCTCCTAGTGTGTTGAAACCTTTCCTCCTTCACAGCTCCCTCCCACTGGTGCAGGACCCGTCCCTATCCTTTTGTCTCTGTTTATTCTTTTTTCTTTTGCCCTACCCAGGTACGTGGGGAGCTTCTTGCCTTTTGGGAGGTCTGAGGTCTTCTTCTAGCGTTCAGTAGGTGTTCTGTAGGAGCTGTTCCACGTGTAGATGTATTTCTGGTGTATCTATGGGGAGGAAGGTGATCTCCGCGTCTTACTCTTCCGCCATCTTCTCAAATCTCAACTGAAGTTATTTTCTGATCATCAAGTTTTAATCATTTTCTCTTTGTTATTAGGTTTTTTTTCTCCCTTAAGTTATCAGGATGCTAAACCTTTGTGAATCACCCTAAGAAGCTCAGTAACTCATCAAGATCATATAAAAAGTCAGTTATTACCAATTATGTTTAGTGCTTTGGTTTATATACGAAGTTTAACATTTAATACTTTTTCAGACCAATGAATATATGTATGACTTGCAGTGACCCACCACCAAACTACCTGATCATCATGTTTGCTCCATTTGCGTGGTGTATGAGATTCTGAGGGTGAGAGCACACAGAATGGAGCTTGTGATAGAGAGCACCAGGGGGCAGCACTGACAACCAGGCTGTGTTCCCCTAGCAGAGCGTGTTCCTTGGCACCAGGAGAGATGTCATTTCAGAGCGAGAGGTACCTTTTTACAACCCATCAGCCAAGAAAGGTGCCTTTGTGTAATTATCTTGTCAATAGTTTTCTGTGAGGAGAAATCTGTTCCATGCCTCTCCTCTAACTTCTGGTTGTTTGCTGGCAATCTTTGGCATTCTTTGACTACTGCTCCATCACTTTTCTCTGTGTCTTCATGTTCACGTGGCTTTTTTCCTTTGTGTGTATGTGTGTGTGTGTGTCTACCTGTCTGTCTCCAAATGTCCCCCTTTAATAAGGACACCAGTCATATTGGATTAGGGCTTCATTTTAATTAATTACATCTGCAATGACCCTATTTCCAAATAAGGTCACATGTGACCTTTCCAATAAGGTCACAATATATTCTGAGATACTGGGGATGAGGATTTCAACATACGAATTTGGGGGGTGGGTACAATTCAACCCATAACAATAAAGCAGGTAATAACATCGAATCGTGCTTCAGGGCTCATGGTTCAGAGGAGCAGAGCAGGGCTTGATCTCGAAGTAGAGTAGCCCTTGCTCTACTCCCAATTCAACACCTTTCCTCCTCCTGCCCCTGTGCTCTTTGTCTAGGCTTGGTTTCTCTTGGCCAGCCAGAGTTGTAGTTGGGTTATCCAGGCCAGAGCAGACAGTTCTTTGAAGTATATTTTCATTTAAATGTTTTGAATTTCCTTGTGAAATAAAATTAACATGATTCTTTAATACACATGCATTTCAAGGAGATGAAATTCCCCTGTAGTTGTCCTTTCAAGGAGATGAAAATTTCCCTGTAGTTGTCCTTTTCCATCTTCCATTTCTCTATTTTAAGTGTTTCCTTTTATTGCATTGGTGTCTGGTAATCACTGGTTTTGGTTGTCTGCTGAGGGAAATGAGGTTGTGAGAGAAAAGCAGTTTGAGAACTAAAAAAGTAAGAAAATTTTAAACAGGCAGGATGGCCCTTTCTGGGTGTGACAACATTAGCCAACTCTTAAAGCCAAGTTTTCCTGGCCAACCATGGTCTAAGCTAATGCCCTCATGGAGCCCCTGTGTTTTTCATTGGGAATTGGTGTTTTCCAGGCATCTCAGTGTGATTCAACTAAAATTCCCACATCCCAAAAAAGGAAGCCTTTGAAGGCCAGATTTTGGGATCTGCCAATAACTCAGGGATGGTGGTACGTTTCTGTGTCTGCAGCTCCATATGACTCGTTGTGCCTCACTTTTTCTTGTAAGTGTGTGCTCTGTGCCACACTGAAGAATCAGATTCTTTGGCTTCATTGTAGAGGAAGATCTTTTTTTTCTCCACAATGGGCTACCTTTAGAGGACTTGGGAAACTTTTTCTTTCGCCTTTCCTCTGCAAAATTAATGAGCCTTGCAATTCCTTTCAACTTAATAGTTTTAGTAGTGCTAAAGTTTCTCTTTGTTTTTAGGCAAATCCATCTGACACTGTAATATAGCTAGTCTCAGTTGGTGGCTGTCTTTGGTGGCTGTCTTAGGAAATATTTAAGCATTAGGACCTGGGATATGAAGTAATATATTCTAGGCTTTCCTTTTTAGGCTAAGAATATCCTAGGAAAGGAAAACACAGGAACGCACATTTGTAGGTTGTTCCTGAACACACTGTTGGAGTAAGAGTCAGGTGCCAGATGGTGATTAGCAAGTTATTTCCTTCAGGCTCAACACTGTCCACTGGTAGCTCCATGAACTCCACCAAGAGCTGAGTGTGGAGTTTAAAGAGAGAAGAGCATTTTGAAGGAACTCAAATAATGTCTTATACTTTTGAGCATATACAAGATGCAAGGCACTTTGCATCATTTCATTTAATTCTCACAGAACCCCCCGTGGTCAGAATTATTATTCCCTTATTATGAACAAAGAGTTGATTTTGAAAATGCTTCAGGAAGTTGGCTGAAGCCCACAATTACTAGGAAGCAGACTTGGGACTGAGCTCAGGGCACTCGATCCCCAAACCTAGGAGATATCTACATGCTCCAAGGAAACTCTCAAGTCACTTCCACCTGCCACAGTCCAACCACTTGGGCTTTGGGTCTCCCAGATTGAGTCCCAAGCTTTTCCAACAGATCCAAGTGCCTTGTGCTAACACCTGAGGACCCAGTGGCTCTGTCTGTGAAGCTGTTGATGCTCCAGCCACCAGTGACTTCTCATGGCCTCAATTTCAACACTTGTGCCACCAGCAAGCCCCCAAGATGACTTGTCATCAATACGGCCCCTTTTCACAAAACAAAAATGCTTAACTTGCCCTGCACAATTCTGATGGTTCTTTTTGATCCCTTCCCTGGCACGCAAATGTATTTTCTTGGTCCAATCAGAAAATACACTTTAGTCCTCCTCTCCTTCTATGCACATCAGGAATCTGAACCCTGAGCCTGAATCGCGTGAGATTTAAATGAGATCAAAAGAGAAGTGAACGTCTATTGAGTGCTTACCATGTATCAGGATTTAAGCTTTTTACTGTCATTTTCTAAAGCTATGCCTCACAAAACCCATATGTAGAGGGAACTATGATTATTCTTATTTTATAGTTGAGGGAAGTTAAGTTTAGAGAGATATTTGCTAAATGTCACCATTCTAGGGAGGTGGTCTGACTCCTGAGTCTGCATGTCTTTTCCAGCTTCTCAAGTGAGTAAAGACCCTTAGCTTAGGGCCTGACACTGGGCATTTTCCAGTCAGGTAAGTCACAAAGATATTTCTGTAGCCTGGCTTTCTCCTCCTGCACTTCTATCAGTCCAGCACCTTTCGTCCTGGTAAAGTAAATTACACCTTGGAGCCGACTTCAAAGGCTTTATTTCTCAAGGATGGAAGATTGAGAAGAAATATCTTCCAAATGTTTTGGGCACATTTACGTATTACTTATTTTAATACCATGTGGTGTTAAAGTTTTTTGAGACCTAGAGAGCTGAAATGATTTCTCCCACGTTTACGCATAGCTAGACTGATAGTTCTTTGTACAGATGGCATCTTCCTGATTTTCTTTGTACAAAGGGCATCTTCCATAACATGGCAAAGATTATCTCTAAATTGTTGGTGCTATAGGTGTCTATAACACACCATTCTTTTCATTTTTCCTTAAAATGCTTCATTTCTCATCCAAGAAGTTCAATAGGGGTAATGCAAAATCCATTATGAATTAAGGACTCTAGTGTCTAGTGTTATTATCCAAATAAATAGACTATACAGAAAAAATAGTACTGAAACTGTACTGAGCACAGTTGGATCTTAACAATGGGATCTTTGATTGTTTCTCACTCATTATTATAAATGTGTCATTTCATGCACTGCCATTTAGTCAAACATACCATTTACTCCAATGAATCTTGAATGATAGAACACTAACATTCATGACTTCATTAAATATGGAGACCACTGTATCATAATCACGGTTCAATTTTTAAAACCATACAATTTGGGGGGAGTTCCCTGGCGGTCCAGTGGTCAGGTCTTGGTGCTTTCATTGCTGGGACCTGGGTTCGATCCCTGGGCGGGGAACTAAGATCCTGCAAGCGATGCGGTGAGGCTGGGGGAAAAGAAAAACATACAATCTTCAGGACCTATTGTGTCGATCTGCCATCGGCATTTTTGCACAAATCAATCTGAGATGGCCCTCCTGTTCTATAGTATTATCTCTTCTTCATCATTATCTTTGATTTCCCAATTTTAAAAGAGCATGCTGATATCTACAACCAGATTGTTATTTCCAAGGGAGATCCCACGACTCTGGCTTTATTTAGTGGCTTTCTCTTCTATAACTTCATAATCTAAGAAAATATGTTTATAACAGAGAAGAAAGGAAGTCATAGTCTCAATACATCATCGTGTCAAGAGCAAATTTCTCATGTTGACGTGATTTGGGAATGATTGTTCCTTCCAAAATTTTCCTCTTGTTTGCTAATAAACATGTACTGCCTTTCATATACATGTATAAATATACATTCATATACATATATATTTCATACTTATGTATATTCACATGTACAATATGTATGTATAATCATATTCATATATGATTCATATAAGAATTATTTCTCTTGCTCTTTAATTCTTTGATTTTAAGGAAAAAAATACAAACACAATATTGGTTTCCCTGATGGAAATTCTTCCCAGAAGACACAATATGGTGTGAGATATTTCACTAACAGAAGGTAATACACAAGTCATTTCTACTAGAAAATATGCCATCTGGAATAAAACAATTGGTGGAAATGCGTGTCAGTATGATTGTGTTATCCTAGGTTAATGATGAAGGTAACTGCATCATCAAAGTAGATTTTTCGTAGGAAATGGAAGAGAATTTGGAAAGGACTGTCATGGGTAACCTTTGGTTAAGTCTTCTGGCAAGTGCTTCATGCATTTCAAAGTAAGAGAGACTGAACCAAGACCATGTGGCTGCTTGCATGTGCTGGATAAGATGCAGGAAGAGGAGTAGAGGGAGACTTGGGTATTACTGTAACTGAGAAAACTGTTTCATGGGGTTATCCTTAAATAAACCCACAATGAGCTGACTTACAGTCCTCTGGGCCTCAGTATCCTGGTTGTCCTCTGGTTCCTCATATACCCACACTGATGGCCTTTGCAGTGTTGTTCACACCGCCTGGAACAGTGCCACTACCTGACCACAGTCCCCTAGCCTTGAACCTGTCACCTATGACAGAGAATACTTCTTTAGCCTTTGAAGGAGTCAGAAGTCCCACACTGTACTCTAGTTGCATAGCACCGTGTGTATTTTCTTCCTAGCACTTATCATCGTTGTAATTGTCCTTTCATTGGCATGACTCTACAGATAATGGCTGTCTATTCCCCTATGAATTGTAAATTCCCTAAGTGCCTACTGCAATGCTTGCCTCTTAGATGGGACCCATAAATACTTTCTGAATGAATTAATGACTTGGTCTTCGAGTAAGACGACTGTGGACGTGGACCACCTTGCTGAGGTTCACCACGAGTTTCACTAAGCAGCCGAGGATTGTCTGTTGGGCAGCAGGCTTTGCTGTCTGCACTCAAGCATGGTCAGTGACTGTGGGACAAAGATTTCATCTGTGTAAACTATCTGGTCTGTGTGGGGATCAAAGTCTGGGGATCAGAACGACTGATTCCTTACTCAACAGAGTCAAAATAACTTCAAAGAGATTTCTTCACGGGAAAGATTGGGCAAGAGTACAGAGGAGGCTCAAAGCCTGGTTGAAGCTCTGTTTCTACCAAATTGCAAATATTTCCAGTTTAGTCATAGACATGTGCCCAAAGCGAACAGTAATGACTGGAATTACAAGTTGTGAGAATAATGAAAGGCCTTGAAGATGGTTTACTGCTTTTTTCTTAGATGGGGATCTAGAGAAGTCCAGTGACTTGCCCACAATCCCAGGGCCAGTGATGGGATCAGGGCTGGAATCCAGCATTCTTTCCATCAGGCTGGACTCCTGCTTCTTATGATAGCAAGTCTGTGGCTTATATGCTTGGGGCCACTCACTCATATGGGCGGCTTGCCCTGCCACCTAGAAGAAGAGAGGGTGGCCTAGGCAAGCAAGTAACCTTTTGGGATCTCAGGCTTTGGTTTCCCACAATTAAAATAATGAGCCATGCTAGTTAATGTCCAAAGTAGCTTTGAACTGCAGATCATTTCTTATTCTACACCAACCCTCTGCTCTTCCCAAACTGTGATTCCTTGGACATCATTTCTAAACCCAAGCCCTGTACTACAGAGTATAATATGGAAGTTCGATATTAACCATAAGTAGTATTGTATTAGTTATTATACATATTGTAAGTGCTAGGCACAGTTCTGTGTAACACATAGCAACTAATTTAATCCCCACTGTGACCTTATGGGAAACACTAACATTTATTTACTCCCATTCTACAAAAGAGGAAACCGACACCCAGGAAACTTACATGTCATAACAAAGGTCTCACAGATCCTAAGTGGCAGGGTTAAGATTCGAACCCAGGCAGTCTGGCTCCAGTGTTCATGCTGACTTGGTTTAGAGACAAATGTACAAAATGGATATCACTTTTCATGTTTATTTGTTTATATACCACTCCTTTCACAAAATGTTTTCAAGTATCTTACAGAGGTACACACTATACCACATACAAATATATATGAATAAAAAAGGGAAGGACTTCCCTGGTGGTGCAGTGGTTGAGAGTCCACCTGCCGACGCAGGGGACACGGGTTCGTGCCCCGGTCCGGGAAGATCCCACATGCTGCAGAGCGGCTGGGCCCGTGAGCCGTGGCCACTGAGCCTGTGCATCCAGAGCCTGTGCTGCACAACGGGAGAGGCCACAGTGGTGAGAGGCCCGCGTACCGCAAAAAAAAAAAAAAAGGGAAAATGAAAATTGATGAATAAGATAAGTTCAATGCCAAAAATCTTTTGAACACTTGACTAAAAGTGGGCTTAATACTTAGCTCTTGGTGCCCTAGTGATGAATGCAAAGAAAAAGAAGAAGAAGGAGAACAAGGAGAAGGAGAAGAAGAAGAAGGAGGAGGAGGAAGAGGAGGAGAAGAAGGGGAAGAAAAAGATGGAAAACGAAGAAAAGAATCATGAGAAAAAAAGAAAAACAGAATCACCTGGAAACCTCCATCCATCCATCTGAGACAGGATTTGGAAAAATGATTTTTAAGTATCTCCACCGAGTTGCAGGATTTTCTTATATATTATGCAAATTAAGCCCTTTTCAGTTATATGGTTTGCAAATATTTTCTTCCAGTCTGTAGGTTGCCTTTTCACGTTGTTGATAATTTCCTTTGCTGCACACAAGCTTTTTAGTTTGATGTAGTCCTACTGGTTTATTTTTGTTTTTGTCGCCTGTGCTTTAAATTTCATATTCATGAAATCATTGCCAAAATTGAAATCATGAACCTTTTTCCCTATGTTTTCTTCTAGGAGTTTTACAGTTTCGGGTCTTACATTTAAAGTCTTTAATCTATTTCAAATTGATTTTTGTGTATGGTGTAAGGTAAGGGTTTAATTTCATTCTTTTGCATGTGGATATAGAGTTTAACCAAAACCATCTGTTGAAGAGAGCATCCTTTCCCGATTATGTATTCTTGGTGCCTTTGTCCAAGACCATTTCCTCTCCTAACCACTCTCCAACATCCTCTGTATTGAAGGATTGCCTCCATCTGCTCACTTGCCCTCTGGCAGCATCTGGTTTTAGCTAATCGGGAACACTGGCCAGAGATTGGAGGTTGGAAGAGGGTGATGTCAATGTATTAATTCACCTGGCATTTTCCCTGCAGGGTCATCCTGAGCCAAAATAATAAGAAAAAAGTTTCCCAAGCTGTTTTTAGCAGTATTATTTTTTATACGTAAATATTTTTGGTATTAGATTTCATTTCTTTGTAAGATATGAGGTAGGGATTCGTTTTAACTTTTTCCTATATGGCCACTAGTTGACCCACAAGTCTAAATCCAGTTCCTTCCTACTGATTTGAAATGCTATCAGGTATATAGTATATCAGTTTGATTCTTTATTTTTGTAACTTTTTGTGATAGGTTTTTATTTTCCATTCTATTGGTTGCTCTCTTTAATATAATATTATCTAACACACTTAATCATCTATTTTGTTACACATAATTTTTTATTCCTTAATTTGAATGATAATGAAATTTGTCAATATTTGGTTCTTCCTCCTTTCCCTCCCCTCCTTCAAAATCATCTAATTTTAATTGAATATTTTATTTTCCTCAGTTTTCACCTTTATATCATTAAACATACACTTTTGTCTCTATTACTTGACTTATTGGTTTTTAAATACTCTTTTTTGAGCACAAACTATAAATTAATTGGAAAGCAGCATATTTGTAAAACCTCCATCTCACCTTCTCTCCAACTTCCTCTCTTGGCTTCTGTCTAATCATTTTAATTCTGTATTGTTGAGGTTTATTATGTGTAGATTGTTCTACACCCATAATTTGTCTTTGACAAAGTCCTGTAGTTCAGCATATTTAAAGCTCAACTTGAATCATTTTCCTATTATTTTTCCCTTCAAATATATTATTTACCCAAGGATATTTTTAATCAAGAAATTTCTTTGAGAAGAGCTAATGAGAACTTTATTCCTGAGTCCTAACATGTCTAGAATTTTTGTTACCTTTACCCTTGGATGGCAGTGTGTCTTGGTATAAAATTTGTGTTTAATGCTTTCTTTCCTTGAGGACTTTGTAGAGAGTAGTCAAATGCCTTCTTGCACTGATTCTCTTCTACACCTGATGTGGAATGAGAAGATGATGTGTGGACAGCCAGATTTTTTCTTTAATGGTGATTGGATGTTTTTTTCTTGGCTTCCTAAAGCTTCTCTATTGCAAAGATAGATAACTTGTCCTCAGTACTCTTAAATGCAATGTTGACTTTCTATTCCAGTGTTTACTGGGATATAGTGTATGCCTTCAATCTGTGGAGACATATTTTCTTTTATTTTGGGAAATTTTTCTTTAAATATATCTTTAAACATTTTTTTTTCTTTCACCACATTGGTTTTCTTCTTTGAGGGAATCAAACTTTTTAAACTTTGTCTCCATGTTAATTTTGTTTGATTACCTTTTCTCAGTTCTGTGTTACTGTATTTTCCTTTATGTTGTTCTAGAATGGACTTAGGATTAGTTTTGTTCTTTTGCTTCCTTTTCTTCAGTTTTATTTCATCCTCTTTTTTTTTTTTTTTTTTGGTCTTCCTATATTTTCCCTAAACCCTTTTATCTCAGATTTGAGCTCTTGTTTTATAGAGGCAATAGCTTAAGTTTTTCCCTGTTTTAAGTTCATGACAATACATTTAGTTATAGTATTAATCTACTGCTTAGCAGCATAATTCTGGTGGGTCTAGATTCATCTGCTTTTTTTTCTGTTCCTTTTTGTATTAGTCAGCTTGAGCTGCCATAACAAAATACCATAGACTGGGTGTCTTAAACAAAAGAAATCTATTTTCTCACAGTTCTGGAGGCTGGAATTCTGAGATCAGGGTGATGACATGGTCAGGTTCTGGTGAGAGCTCTCTTCATGCCTTGCAGACAGCCACCTTCTCACTGTGTCCTCACATGGCAAAGAGAGAGATGTGGCTCTCTGGTGTCTCTTCTTATAAGGGCTCTGATCCCATCATGAAGGCTCCACCCTCATGATCTCATCTCAACCTAATTACCTCCCAAAGGAGCCCTCTTTAAATATCATCACACTGGGGAATCAGGCTTCAGCATATAAATTCAAAGGGACACAAACATTTAGTTCATAACAGGTTTTCTTTTCTTTTGTAGTATCTTTATATATACACTGTACCTGTTCATTTTAAACTTTATAAGGAGTATAATATGTCTCAGTGTTTCTCAAGGTGTGGTTTGCAGACTCTTGGTGGTCCCTGAAAACATTTTTGGGGGTTCTGCAAGGTCAAAACTATTTTGATAACACTGCTAAAGCCTTATTTGCCTTTTCATTATTTTGACATTTATACCAATGGTGCAAAAGCATTGGTGGCTGAAACTGTTGGTCCTTAACAGGAATTAAGGCAGCAGCATCAATATGTACTGGTTGTTACTGTAGTTTTCACACTGATAAGTTCATGGTTTTAAAAAATTCCTAGTTTTAGTTTTCTGTAAGAATATTTTTAATGAAGCAGAGATAATTGTTAATTCTATTAAATCTTGTCTTTTAAGTACATGTCTTTAAAATATTTTGCACAATGAAATGAGAATTACACATAGAGCACTTCTGCTGAGTATGAAAATGTGATGTTTGTCTCAAAGAAAATAAGCTCCTTGTTCATAGAATACCATCTTTTTTCCCTGTGTCCCCCTGCATTGGCATGTGGGTTCTTTTTTTTTTTTTGAATTTTTGAATTTTATTTTATTTATTTTTTATACAGCAGATTCTTATTAGTTCATGGAATACCATCTTTACATGAAAGAATAACTGAGAGAAAATCTAAGATTGTTCAGATTTGAGCATTTGGCAGATATTTTCTCAAAAATAATCAAGTGAGACTGTCACATGAAAGAAGATAAGTGACAATTTGTTGCCAATAAAAAATTCAGACTTTCAAGCAAAAATTGGAAGTTTGGAGAAACTTTGTTGTGCCATTCTGAGCTTGACAGCTTCCTAACACTTAACAACATTTCTGATGAGTTTAATAATGATTTCGACAGTATGATTTCTTAATATTGCACAATAAAATGAGTCAACAGTTAAAAGATCTGTATTACTCAATGACCCAAATGACCAGTGCCTCATGTTACAAAATCATGCATGGGTAAAAGAGTCATTCAAAGTGCAAATTAGACCAATGGATTGTAAGAAAAGTTCATTGTGGTTTCATATTCCACCCTGAAACTACCTTTTAAGAAACTACAACTTTTCAAGTTTTTTTAGTATTAAATAAGAATATCCACAATTACTTGAAAAAGCTTATATTAAAATACTGCTCCTTTCCCAACTACATATTGTGTAAAGCCAGATTTTCTTCATATATGCCAGCCAAAGCAACATCTCTCACCAGATTAAATGTGGAAGCAGACATTAGAATCCAGCTTTTTTCTATTAATCCAGACATTAAAAGATTCATGTCATTGTACAGCAGAAACTAACACAACATTGTAAAGCAATTATACTCCAATTAAAAAAAAAGATTTAAAAAAATGTACAACAATGCCCTCTTCTCACACATTTTTTCTTTTTTTGGTTTGCAAACTATAGTTATATTGCATTAAAATTCATATTAAAATATAATGGGCTTATTCTTGTTAATTTTAAATGAATTACAAAAATAAAAGCTCTTTGACATCCTCAGTAACTCTTAAAGCGTGATGGGATACTGAGACCAGAACACTGGAGATGTGCTTGTGTAGTTAAGAGTGTGGACCCTAGGGCTAGATTGTCTGGGTCCACACGCTGACTACCCCTTTCTAGTTATCTGACCCTGGGAAACTTACTCAAACCCACTATGTTATTTAACCTCTCTGTGCTTCAGTTTCCTCATCTCTCAAATGGGGATAATAGGAATACCTAACTTGTAGGGTTGTTGTGAGGATTAAATATAGGTAACATGCCTAGGATGTTGCCTCGCACATAGTATGAGCTATATGTATTACTGTGAGATTCATAATATAAATAATCATCATTACCCAGATTTGATTGACATAATTATTCTTAAACAGCTATTTTATGAAATTTAATTAATAAGTAGCAAAGGCCATGTCATAAGCTAGTGAGAATTCTCCTCGTAATTCAAGGTTATATTTGTGAGTTACTGTGGCCTTTGCTCCTTCCCAGCTCACTGAGATGAGCTGATGCAGGTCTCCTCACCAGAGAAGGCCTGTCTCTTTTCTTTCACCTGCCACCTTTGCTAATGGCTTTGGGGTTATTTGATTTACCAGGTGATTCTTCATTCATATCTACTTTCATGCTTCTCAAAACTTCATGCCACGAGGATCCTCACCCAGTCACACTTTTTACTTCTCTTTGATCTTCACTGAATCTGGCAGTACTTCTTATAATGTGTTTCAGAATTACCAATTTTATCTAGTTTCATCAATGATGGATTTTGAATTTCATCTTCACACTCTTTATCTCATTTTTCTTGCCGCTTTTGGGACATTTTCAAGAAGAAAATTGGAAACAAACAAACAAATCTTTACTCCACACATAAAACTAGGCATCTGTTTTAATATCAGCAAACTCTGGGTTAACACAACTCAGGGAGTAGATTATTTTTATGTTCTGAATATGTGTTTGAACTTCTGAAAAGACAGAAACCATAGGGGAAGAGTAATATAAAGATTTTCCCTTATTATTAAATGATATTTGTGGCTTTATACTATTCTCTAACTGAACTAAGGATAATATAGGATCTAAGATGGTTTCAGCTGCAAGGTCTAGCCACACGTATCCTATCCTAGCACACCAAAGCAAACATTTTCTCCTGAAGAACTCGGTTTTGGGGACTTCTGATTCTCACTCCAAGGTTGCCAGGTGTAGTTTCCATGTTGTATATCTCCATTTCTTTCCCAGAAATCACATCATTCGTTTGACCTCAGCCATGTCTCTCCCAGCAAGATATGTATAAAGGATGGAAAAGAAGTAATTTGGAAACATTTAAAAGGGAAAAGAAAAATTGGATGATTTTGAGAAAGGTATTTAATCAAAATAGCTTCCCTCGATTATATACCTTTGCTTTTCTCTGGTGTTTCAGACTGAGTGAACATGGTTTTAATTTTGAATCCTACCTGTTATTAAATGATTTTCCACCAAACCAAAAGAAGAAGAAAATGTAATGGATTCCAGATTCAGTGCAGCTTCAAGAAACACAAGATATTTCAGAGCCCTGGGGGATAATGAAATGCCAGAAAGAGTTCAAAGCAAACCCGCAAGAAGAAATGCTCAAATTCACATCTTGAGCGCTTTTGCTATTTTTCTAACTGTGAGAGAGGTCAGCCTTACGCAACCATAGTAACAGGTGAAAAATGGATGGTTAACCTAGCAGAACACTTTCCACTGCTATACTTAGGGTTGCTTTTTACCTCTTCTCCAACAAATCTAGAGCTAGAACATGATTAATGTCTATTCTTCTATCCTGGATGCAGAATGAGTGCCAAACTGAGCTTTAATCATATTGCTTAATTACTGTTCTCTTCCTGTGGCAGTGACGCAGGGTGGGAGGGGGTGTGCTGCAGGCTTGAGCGGGACGGGCCAGGCAGGGCTGGTAGGCTTCTGTGGACAGTCTTTTTCATGCTTCTTACTGCTGATGATCGGTGGGAGCTCAAGAGAAGTTATAGACTATCATGAGTATGGATTTAATTTTTTAATTGGAACGGATGTCAACGAGTCACAAATATGAGACTGACGGCCAGCACTACTGCAATAGGTAATAAAACAAATGATTGTTTCAACACTTAGGAGAGCTGGAAAAGGAGAATTTCCTGCCAGAGAAAGGCAGTTTGATTGGAAGAGTTAGATGTCAGCAGGAACCTGCTGGATCATTTCTCTACAAGTGTTCACCCAGAACTAGAACAGTCTCTGTCCCTGCTTTAAAGTGACTTACCATATTCCTTCTCTGAGGGATACTGGAGATTTCTGAATTTCCAAGAGAGCGGCATTAGAGAATTCAACACTCACCTTTAGATGCAAGCTCTGCTAATCATGTTTTTAGGGACCTGGCCACTGCATATGTTGAAATCCTGCGCTGCTATGAAGGTAACTATGGAAAACAACACAAAGCAAAACTTACAAAGGCAGGAATGGAAGAAGAGAGCGTGGTGTTAGGTGACTTAGGTGGAGGAGGAAGCTGAGTTACAGGAACCTCAATGATAACTAGATGGTCTACAACATACCCTCCCAATGCCCTTGGCCAGGAAGAAAGTGATGGTTCTATAAATGTATATGACTGTGAGTATTGGGACCTCATATACTTGGGTTCAAATCCCAGCTCCACTACTAATTAACTCAATAGTGGATATATGGGATCTCTCTGTACCATCTTTACAAATTTTCTGTAAATAAAAGCTATTCTACAATGAAACATTTATTTAAAATGTGGTTCCTCTTACATATACACAATGGAATACTACTCAGCCATAAAAAAGTATGAAATAATACCATTTGCAGCAACATGGATGCAACTAGAGACTATCAGACTAAGCGAAGTAGGTCAGAAATAGAAAGACAAATACCATATGATATCACTTAGATGTGGAATCTATAATATGACACAAATAAACCTATCTATGAAATAGAAGCAGAATCACAGACATAGAGAACAGACTGGTGGCTACCAAGGGGGAGGGGTTTGGGGGAGGGGTGGACTGGGATGTTGGGATTAGCAGATGTAAGCTTTTATATATAGATGGGTAAACAACAAGGTCCTACTGTACAACACAGAGAGCTATATTCAATATCCTATGATAAACTGTAGTGAAAAAGAATATAAAAAAAGAATGTATACATATGTATAACTGAATCAGTTTGCTGTACAGCACAATTAACACAACATTGTAAATCAACTATACGTCAATAAAAATAAATAAATAAATAAATTTTAATGTAAAAAATAAATAAAATGTGGTACCTCTTGTTCAAAAGGCAGGACAAGGTGGGGGACTGGATGGACAAGAACCTGTCTCAGGGAGTCAGGAAGGTAAAGAGAGGGTATAGAATGGACTACGCATGAGTCAAGACTCCAAGTCCTCGGTGCATGCTTCATCTTCCGAATGAACTTCATTTGCAAAACCGAAATTCCCAATTTCCAGATGGTGATTGCAGAGCATGAGCCCATGCTCCTGTGTAACTGCACTGGTCACGTGTCCATAATGATAACCCTGCTCCAGGTATGGCTTCACCAGCCCTTCCATCATCTCGCCAAAGAAGAGCACAGGACAAACCACTATCTGTGATTCAGAGCAGGAATTCTTAATCTCTTTTGTTCCATGGATTCTTTGGGGGAGCCTGGAGAATACCTCTTCTCAGAATGATTTTTAGCACAATAGCACATGTTGTGCAGTGTCTTTAAAACATGTCCCTCCACAATGCATAATCACAGTTTTCTCTGCAGATTCTTGAACATTGTAACCAGCAGCTATAGTAATTCCATGCTCAGAAGTCTTTTTCTACCAAACAGTTCAACCACATGTTATCACATTGATGATGCAAATATCTACAATACATTCCAGTACATCCTATTTATAATCATGTGTTGATCAATATTTGGATAGAGTTTAGTCAAAGACCATTCCACAGTATAATATCCTTATCTGAATTGAGCAACAAGAGCCTTTACGCTGAAAGTTTTTAAAAAGTGAACATGACTCTGAAGCTTTGGAATTTCAGTTGTCTTAGAGAGTGCAGAAAAGAACTGAATTCATAACTGGCTGGGTTCCCTCAGTTTGGCTGAAATTATATGATTAAAAAATGAAGAGAGAAGAAGAGAGAACATAAAAGAGAATGAAAATAAAATGAGGTAGAAGATAACACTTCATTTTCTGAAATTTCTAGAACAATATTTTAAGGTTGAAAAAAAAATAAAATGGAATGAATTGCTAAATTTTCAATAGAAGTTAACAAAACAATAGAGACAATTTTTGCCATCCGAATTAATGTAATTGTATTCATGGTCCACCGAGAGTTGAGAACCTTCTATTAGTGAGCGTGCAAGAAATAGTCCCATGATGGGCTGGCTTGGACAGTCCCACTCCAGTCTCCTCTCACTCCATGTGCAGTGGAAAACTTGACTGACATATCTCATCATAGTAGAATGAATGGGCTGTTAGGTCATTGACAGCTGGGCCTATAATTCCAGGTGGTGACAGAAGTACCAAAATTGCCTCCTGGCAAGGCTGTACAGAGAACTGTAAAACTTTGTGAGTAAGGTGAGCATTGATGACGGTCTTTTGAACTATCTGGTAAAGTGTGATTATTTGATTGATTGCAGAAGCACAAGCCCAGCTCATTTACGTGCGGGCTCGGCTGTTGAGTCTTGAGCCCGTTTTGTTGGCCTTCAGTAAGGACTGGAAAATACATCTAAGAAAGAAGATAAAAACTCATTTTCAAATCTTTTCGTTCCTTGGAGGAACACAATCTTTTCTCATTCATATCAGTTCTTTCATCTGAGGATCATAAGTGTGACCTCAAATGTTTTCCAGATGCCTGATGGAATGTGTGTTGGAGGAAAAGAACTTTATTTTGTTTGCTGCACAAATTCGGCTCTGTTACTTATATTGCAGAAGGAGACAAACAAATGGGATCTGAGAGCGTCTTTTCTACTGTATATCACTTTATATAAAAAATAAAAGTAGAAGATATACCGTAACATTAGTCAAAGTGAAAATGTTCTCCAGGAAAAAAAAACTTTTATTTTTAATTCTCTCTCTTTGGCTATTTTTAATCCTAAGCATGAACCCTCAAGACCCTTTTTAAAGTTCTTCAGCTAATTAGCTTGTTTCTGATTCAATAATAAAATTATATTTTTGTCCCCCTCCCAACCCCACCCAAAGACTTTAGTATTACCACTGATTTATTTCATAGCCATGGTATCTAAAACACTTTGCTTCTTTTTTTTTTTCCTTTGCTGTACACGGGCCTCTCACTGTTGTGGCCTCTCACGTTGCGGAGCACAGCTTCCGGACGCGCAGGCTCAGTGGCCATGGCTCACGGGCCCAGCCGCTTCGCGGCATGTGGGATCTTCCCGGACCGGGACACGAACCCGCATCCCCTGCATCGGCAGGCGGACTCTCCACCACTGCGCCACCAGGGAAGCCCAACATTTTGCTTCTTAAAGTATTAAAGATCTATATCCTACTTACTTCTGAAAGGGCTAAAGGTAGCCAGTAACCTTTATTAATGTAACCAGGCCACGGTGATTTTTCTCCTTGCCCATGACATGGAATTCTATCTGTCTCCATGAATACAAATTATCTCACTTTTTGCTTATGCAGCTGATCATGAATTCAAAGGAAATCACTCCCTAGTTCTTTGAACTGACATCACTAATTCCGTTTCTTTGCGACTTGGCAGTCGAAGTGTAATGTAATATCTTAAGGAGGAGAAATCCCAAACTTTTACAAAGTTGACTTTCTGTACTGCCACGATATGACATGATGTCCCCAACTGTAAAACACTTTGAGTCATCTGGTCCCTTATTTACTCAGTAATTCCATTATCTAATATGATGGGTTGTCAGAAAGAGAATTTATAGAGTTGTTGGAAACACATTGACTTCAAGTTCCCAAACTACTATATTTTTTGTGCTTCAGGTGTTGAATAAAATGAAAATAATAAATGTGAAAATGGTTCTGACCAACATATGTTGGTGTTTCCTCACTGATTTCCCCTCAAATGTTCTAGCCCAAGTGTTGTGAACTCATTTCTGCCTCTTCTGGGCCCTATTTTAGTGGTTAAATTACAAGGAATTCTTCAAAATAGGGCTCCTGATTTAACAGCAGGAAACACCAGCAAGGTGAGGCAAGTAGAGAGAGTAGGATGAGAAATGTTTTAATCCTGGACCTGGCTTTCACTAGATC
The DNA here is from genome assembly GCF_059928025.1 of Delphinapterus leucas. Classification (NCBI taxonomy): domain Eukaryota; kingdom Metazoa; phylum Chordata; class Mammalia; order Artiodactyla; family Monodontidae; genus Delphinapterus; species Delphinapterus leucas. Next base: position 10,533,275 of record NC_143136.1, read on the forward strand.
CCAGTTAGGTCACTAGTGGTTATAACCAGCTTAGTTATTTGGTGGTAACGCAAGGACAACAGCATGGATAAGTTATATAATGCTCACATTAATATTTTTCTAATTCTTAAAATGTCCCTGAGGATATCATAAGACAATGAGTTTAAAAATTCAGGAATAAATATTACTGCATTCTTCAGTAGAGTTTTAATTTCTTGAAAAAAGTGATTATTATCTTTTATTATTAATATTATTACTGCTAGTTTTCCAGGAAAAGAAATTCTAAGAAATGGACTCCAATGACTATGTCTGAAAGATCCATAGCTATTTTCACCACCATTACAATCAAAACAGCAATAATATCGAAACAATAGCAATACTGACGATAGTTGCTATCACTGAGTACCCACTTGCATTAGGCTCTGTTCTGTATGTGGCATTATTTCTTTTTTATCCTGTTATGCAAGCAATGGAATAAATGATCAGATAATTTGTATGTATTGCCAATGACACACAATTAGTTAATGACCAAACAAGCATTTCAACCACGAGAATCTGGTCCACTAGGCTATTTTCTTCATCCTCTTCTCCATCATGGCAACTTTTTTTGTAGTTTGTCAACATATCAGCAGAAAAAACATTTTAACTAATGGTCAGGCCTCTCAGAAATTTTATTGAAAATAAAAGCAACAGTAACAATAGGGCATGCCACAGACACACACACACACACACACACACACACACACAGAATACCAACCTCAAGAAACTTCCATGGGTAGTCAGGCCTTAGGGAAAATGGAAAGTTATTTCTCTCTCTAGAAAAACTTTGTACACTTAACCCCTCAAAATTAATTAAAGCAAGTAAATTAAAGAAAAAAATAGCACACTCCACTTAAAGACAGATAAGTTGTAAGAATCTGGATAAGAGAAGCAGATAGAAAGCTTAAATAATAGGATTTCAGGTATTTGGGAAAGACCAGTTACTTCCCATTTCCTCTACAAGCGGAAGAAAAAGAAACTTGGCTTAAAATATAGCATGGATGCAATTAAAAACTAATAACTAGCTGTGGAATTAAGAACTAGGGAAGGATGTTGATGACGCTTATGGAGTCACCAGTTCTCTTAGCCTTAAAAAAATAGAGAGCTCATTATTTCCTGGAAATAATTCTTTAATACTTGAGAAATAGTGCACCTCAGTGTTTAAGAGTCAGGGTTCTGTAATCTGACCAGCCTAGTTTACCTCTTGGCTTTACCATATTTATGAGCTGTGTGAATTAGAACAAGTTACTTAAACTTTTTAAACCTCATTTTCTATATATAGACGAGATATATTATCCATAACAAAAGTGTGGATCATGCTTTTGGCACAGTGTTTGGTACCTGCCTAGTATATCTTAGCTGTTATTGTTGCTGTTGTATTTAGACATGGTCTGTCTTGAAAATAGGCTTGTGGGTTCCATTGCCTTTCCATCCCCCTTCAGGCAAAAAAAAAAAAAAAAAAAAAGCCATGTAACGGACATCTGTCTTTTTTTTGGCTACCCAGAATTTAAATACTTCTTATATTTGGCAGGAATCACAAGATTGGTACAAGCCACAGGGAGGCAGATATGCCTTCTCCCAACTTCTTGGTGTTGGAATGGAGATATGTGACCTTGGTTGGCTGATTAAATGCTCCAGATTGGGTTTTGAATATGGAAGAGTGGTGAATGAGAAGAGAGGTAACTAGAGATTATTTTCTGGAGCTGTGGTATGATTGACAGTATAGTGGACTCCCGTGTGTGCCTGGGGAATGTGAAATATGGTGTGACAGTAGCCAGTCTCCAGTGGTAACGACACCTACAGTAGAACCCTAAATAGACTATTTTTGTGGTGGAGTCTTGGCCATTCCTAGTTTCCTTAGGCTCTTGTCTCTGTCCCAAGACTTGGGTCTCTAGTCATTCTAATTAGTCCATGATGTATCTATCAGCTATATCCGTAATAATTTTGCATGACAATTCCCCACCCTAAAAAAGCTCAGTGACATTTAACATGAATATTTGTTTCAAACTCCTATGAATGCCAGTTGATAGGAGGTTGGCCCTTCTAGGCTGGACTTAATGGGGCTTGACTCCAAGCTGTGCTTAAGTGCAGGTCTACTCCACATTTTCCTCATCTTCCCTTGACTAGCAGCTACTGGATGAATGTCCTTCTGATGGTGAGAGGCAAGAATGCAGAAGAGCAGGCCCAACTGAGCAAGCATTTTGCAAGTATATCTGCTAACATTTCATTGGTCAGTGTAAGTCATGTGGTTAAGCCCAACATCTGTGGGGTGGAAAAATATACACTCCCTCTTGTGGAAGGAACTGCCAAGTCACAGAGAGTGGATACTGCAAAGGCTAAGGCTGTGTATACAGGGAAGGGTGAAGAATTGAGGACATTAAAGCAATTGACCACCTATGGGTTCCTCAATATTATTGCAGCCAAAGTCTTTTGTTTAAACTAGTGCTTATTTCTATTTTTTGAAACAAAGTAAAACAAGTATATATATATATATATATATATACACAAATATAAGCAAAGATTTATAGTGCAGAGATTATTAAGGAAGTGATTTTGTTTCTTTATAGAGTTTAGGGAAATCTCAGATTATATCTGGCTTTCATAGAGCTGAAATCAATGGAAATCTAGAGTCTTCCAGTATTAAAGGATAGGGATCTGTCAGCCTATGATATATGATCGCAACATGATTTATTAAATCATTGCCTGTTTTGAACTGGAACTGAGTACTCATTGAAGGCCACTAAGCGACCACTGCTGTAGATCAGTATCAAGACATGCGTTATCCAAAGAATGCAGGGATAATAACAGCACTGGATAATTTTAAAAAGAACCATAAACTCAAATTATTATATTCTTGTCTCAGGCACAAACTCAAAACCGGGAACATTCTATGACTGCTAAAATAATCTGTTTTATATATTTCAATGCTATGAAAGTATGTAGACTTTCAGACACAAACACGTAGCATCTGACAACTAGAAGCACAGTGGAAAAAGCACTCATACATTCTAACTGTCCTGAAAAGTTAACTGTCAGAAAGTGAGCTTTGATTATGATGTTCTGATCATGGAGTCCCAGAGACTGAAATTAAGGATAACTCACTAAGCGCCTGTTTGATTTGGATAACTTAAACAAAATATGAAGAAAAAAATTGGGGGCTTCCCTGGTGGCACAGTGGTTAAGAATCCGCCTGCCAATGCAAGGTACATGGATTCGAGCCCTGGTCCGGGAAGATCCCACATGCCACGGAGCAACTAAGCCCTTGTGCCACAACTACTGAGCCTGCGCTCTAGAGCCCGCGAGCCACAACTACTGAGCCCAGTGTGCCACAACTACTAAGCCCGCACTCCCAGAGCATGTGCTCCGCAGCAAGGGAAGCCACGCAATGAGAAGCCCGTGCACCGCAATGAAGAGAGTAGCCTGCACTCATCCCAACTAGAGAAAGCCGGCATGCAACAACGAAGACCCAACACAGCTAAAAATAAATTTAAAAAAAATTAAAAAAATTTAGATCTTCTTGAAAGTCACAGCACCTTATTAAATTCCTAGATTTGAGTCCGTTTCCATATCCAAAGCCCTAGTAAGGTGAATACTTAGAGACCCATAAAGGAAGACCTCACAATAGCATCACATGCGTGTACTATGGATCTTTGCTTGGTCTACTTTAAAGGGATTTGCAGCCATTCAACAAGATTGCACTGAGAGGTTTGGGGTTCTTTTTCACACTTTCAGAGAGATCCAGAAATAAACTTCAGTCATATTGGAATTTGAAGGGTCAAGTGATCAATGAAAATTTGACCCGAGTCTGTCTCACATTCGGTCCACCTTTGAGCTTATCCTAAAGTTATTTTTCTAATTGCTAAATATACAAATATATATACAAATATTCAGCAACGATGAGCATTCTCATAGTCATTTACTGATCCAACTGCAGCAGAATACGCATTCTTTCCAAGCACACATGGGACATTCTCAAGGATAAATCACATGTTATGACCACAGGGTCAAAATTAACATTACCAGTAGTTGGGTTAATCAACAGCATGTTCTTCCTGATATCAGGCACTAAGAAGACAGTCTCATTTCTGTTACATTCCTGCCAATAAGGCATAATTTGAATTTAACAATAAAGAACAATCAAACAACCACAAATTGAGGGACAGTCTATGAAATAACTGATCTGTTCTACTGTGTTGTTGCTGTTTTTACTACGAAGGACATTATTGTAGAATTGGCTGTGGAATTAGATAATATATCATCCACATTAATTTCTTGATTTTGATTCCTTGATTTTGATAATTAAGATAATTGTATGCTTTAAGAAAATACACACCATAGTAGTTAAGGGTAAATGGGCACCATGTGTGCAATTTGCTTTGAAATAGTTAAGAAAAAAATAAGAATGAAAGAGAGAAAACAATGAGAAAGAGAAAAAGGAAGAAAGGAAGATAATGGAGAAAGACAGGAAAGAGAAGAAAGGATAGAATGATTCTGAGTGAAGAGCATCAGAGGATTTTTGTGCTATTCTTGCAACTTTTATGTAAGTTCAAAATAATGTCAAAAATAGAAGAAAAGATAAGTAAACGTTTTCAATGAGAAAAAAGTCTTTCTCCCATTTTCAATGGGAGAAAGATGCTGAGGGAAACCCCATAATGCAAGACTTGAAAGCTGCATGGGTGGTAATTGCAACCATGTGTCCATTCAACTTTCCAGCGTGACCAGTGGGGAAGATTGATTGGTCTTGCAGAGCCCATTAGTAATTGTAAGTTTAATCAGGGGATGACACCAATTAAAGCTGCTGCTCCGTACGTGGTCTTCTTATTAGAACAAATCAGTAGAGCCCTTGGGACCTGGCATATAGCTATTGATTTTTTGTGTGTGTGTGCTGATAAAGAGCAGCTTCTAGAGACAAGAGTGTGAATGACTACCTTTTCTTGGGGTTATATAAATCACTCAGTGTTGTCCCAGGTAAACATCTTGACCACCAGAAAGGTGTTTTGAGTCAATGGGAATATGGAATGGGTATTGGAGGATGGAAAATTTTATAACCAACTGTGCTTTTATGATAATTACAGATATGAGGACTAAAACATTAACTTATATTTCCTTCCTTGGTGTGTCAAATATATATTAATACACTTAACTGATTTCCCTTTGATTTTGACTCCTTCTCCCTTATTAATGCCAAATACACTTTTGAATAATGTTATTATTTTGTTCATAGTGCATGATATCATCATGGAATTGCCTCATACATAGAAGAGAAATGAAAAGGATGCTGGATTTTGAGCAGGATGCCTGATCTTCATCTTGGAAAGAAGGTATGTTTGCAGCTATATGAATATTAGCTAAATTTTAGTGGGAGACTTTTTTTAAGCATAAGAATTAGGAAAAGGATTTGTAGGACTACCCCATGGGCAAAGGTAGACTGTGGTGGACATTGTCATTTTTGTCTGCCCAGTATCTAAACTTTGAATCATAGAAGAATGATTTAAAAGCTGAGGATATTCAGGGAGCATTTGTGGTTGGCTGCCACAGACTCAAGCATTCAGAAGAGAGGAATGATGTCAGCAGCCTGTGGTAAGATTTTGGACATGTCCTGTATCTCTTGGTCCCTGACTATTTACCAAGCTTGGTTTTGAATATTTCTATTCATTTTGTGAACTCCCCAATATAATTCCAAAAAATCCAGTGTCTGATTAAATTAAAATGTTGTATATAATGCAAGCTAAGCTATTGTAGTGAAGAATCTCACAAATACTTTGTCTGTCATGTAAGAGTTGAGATGAACGTAACTCAGAACTATCAGGCAGCTCATCTCCCCAGCCTCTTGCAGGGAATTAGATCCTGTCTTGATGTTCACATCTCTAGAGTGTTGTTCTAGTCTTAGTATTTGAAGCCGGATCACCGGCACCATATCCACATTCCACCCTCTGGAAAGGGGAGGACAGTAGTGGAGGGAAAGTGATATTTTTTTTTTAAAGGAAGGATGTAGAAGTAACAGAGATAATTTTTTCTTGCATTTGATCTTTGAAATTTTAGTCACATGACCACTCTTAGCTAAAAGGGAGGGTAGGAAACAAAATCTTTAGCTGGGATGCTTTGTGCCTTAATACTATTTGGGAAAGGAAACACTTGTATTGGTAAAATGAGAAAGGAAAAATGCATCCTAGGGGATAGTTACAATGCTGGGAAACATGTGGATGGAATCACTTTCTGTTGTTTACAACTGAAAATCCCTAAATAGTACAATCACCTTGTAGTTGTGTTAACTTTAAGTTAAGCTTCTCTGTAAATATTTGAAACTAGGAATCTGTTTTTGTAGTGAGATGTGATCAATGTTCTCTAGAGCCTCCTTTAACCCTGGTGAGTCTGTCCCCAATACACTTAAAAGATGATCCTGCTTACAAAAATCTATTTTTTTTCACAATACAACTGTGTAAAAAAGAATTTCCAGCTCATAGAAGATTACTAAATATTAGAATAAATTATGAAAGGAGAGACCAGACTCACCTGAATGAAGGGTTATTTTAAAAAGATGTATTCATAAGATATCGCTTATATGTGGAAATTTTAAATGAACTTACATGCAAAACAGAAATAGACCCACAGACATAGAAAACAAATTTATTGTTACCAAAGGGGAAAGATGAGTAGAGATAAATTAGGAATTTGGGATTAACATATGCACACTACTATATATAAAATAGATGATCAACTAGAACCTATTGTATAGCACAGGGAACTCTACTCAGTATTTTGTAATAACCTGTAAGGGAAAAGAATCTGAAAAAAATAGATATATATGTATGTATAACTGAATCACTTTGCTGTATACCTGAAACTAATACAGCATGGTAAATCAACTACACTTCAATAAAAAAATTGATAAAATAAAAAAATAAAACAAGATGTATTCTTTGTTCTTCCCTCTTTGTGTCAGTTTGCTCAGGCACACAGGTACATACACATATCATGCCTATTTCTAAAAGGATTTTAAGTGGCTTAAATTTAAAAAGTGCAAGTAAAATTAAAGTAAAAACTACTAATGCAAGAAGAGTAAAAAGAAGAGATAAAATTAATGAAAGAGTGGGAGCAGAGGTGGGATGGGAAATCATTAATCAGAATAAAGAAAGCTACTGCAAATGAGCAGAGAGAGTCACAGGAATATCCCTAACATCTAATCAAAGAGAGATGCTTACGTGCTCAAATGGGTGTGCATGCACGCGCCCGTGTGTGTGTGTGTGTGTGTGTTTTCTGAAACTATAGTACTGGACTAGATAAGTCATAAAAAAGTCAACCAATCACTGCAGACATCTTAAAAATTTACTCAGGTTATTAAAAATGAGCAACCTGGGAGAGTACAAGTGTAGTATAGCAATGAAACATTTAAAAGGTACTAATTAAACATTTACCTATGATGTTTACTTGAAAAGCATTTCATTTTGAGTTGACATGCTCACCTGTAAATTTAACCTGTCTGTTGTCAGTCAAACCACCTCACTTACTCACTGTTGTAGTAGAATCACTGAAGACCTCCCAAGGAGCCTAGAGAATTAGAAATTGCCTGTGTGTGTGGTGTTGGTGAGGGTCTGTGTGTGTACACACAGGGACTTACTCTGATGCATTAGTTGGCTATAGAAAGGATATCAAAATCATCAGATTATTTAAGAAATTATGAGAAGGACAAGAGAAAAATGACCATATTTTCATCCTAGTGATAATTTGTTATGTTTAAGTCATTTTTACATTACTGGTCCTATTCCACCTTTGATAGAAAGGTACAGTTTGCCAGATGGGGCATCCCAATTGCAACTCTGAACCAAACTTTGTGTTTCACTGATCCCATTTTAATACGAAATTATGAGTTTTGCAGCCTCAGCTTCTGCTCTTCTCCACTCTGTAATGTGTTTCTTTCACTCACAAGTGGAAGGGTTTTGAAAGAAAGGAACAGCAAGTTCTTGGTGAATACAGCTTGGGCTTAGACAACATACATGTGCCCACAGGGAAAGTCTTACTAAGAAGTTTTTTAACTGGGGCAAGCTCTCTTAATTTTTTATTGTGATATTGTCATTTTGTGGCTGAGAAAACTGGTTTAAGAAGAATGTATGCCTGATATGTCATGGAATTGGGTTATCAAAAAAGACAAGGGCACAGAAGCATGAATACATTTATCTTTCTTTGGATGACTAATAAAGTGAAAACACCATTCAAGAGTAGCTGGATTGTTCATTGTTAAAAGTTTTCAGTTGAGTCCTTAACATTTTTGCAAGAATAGCCAAGAGATTGTTACTTTTAGGAAAAGTTCATTTGGTGTTTTCATTTAAAAGACAGGGGTAGAGTGATATGAAGACCTTAGAATTTTAGACTTCTAGAACTTGTCATCTGAAGATTCTCACATGTTCTCAACATTTAACTTCATTGAATTTGTAAATTTGTTTAAGGACAAGTTTTATAACCAATTTCATCAGTGAACATTCTCAAGAAAGGGGAGTTAAAATATTTCATGTGATCTCTGGTGATTTTTTATCGGATATTCTATTATCTATTACCTAGTCAACTCTCTAAATTATAACTAATTTTTAAAGGCAAGGATTCTCCTCCCACATCCTCCCTAAAAAAGATTGTACATATGGTGGCCATATATTTGCAAATAGAAACTAAATAAGCTTTCAGACTCTGCTAGAGTACTTGAAATCTGAAGTATTTGAAACTGAAGTCTGTGTCTGGAATATTGCAAGTTCCTTCTTTAATGAATTTATGCCATAGGAGTAAATAGTACCATGTTGATTCCTGGAGCTGAAGTAGATCAATTCTATGAGCAATAACATTAGTTTTTGGTTTGAATAACTTTGCAAAGAAGTTTTTTTAACATCTTTATTGGAGTATAATTGCTTTACAATGTTGTATTAGTTTTTGCTGTATAACAAAGTGCATCAGCTATATGTATACATATGTCTCCATATCCCCTTCCTCTTGCGTCTCCCTCCCACCCTCCCTATCCCACCCCTCTAGGTGGTCACAAAGCGCCGAGCTGATCTCCCCATGTGATGCAGCTGTTTCCCACTAGCTATCTATTTTACATTTGGTAGTGTATATATGTCAATGCTACTCTCTCACTTCATCCCAGCTTACCCTTCCCTCTCTCTGTGGCTTCAAGTCCATTCTCTACATCTGAGTCTTTATTCCTGTCCTGCCCCTAGGTTCATCAGAACCATTTTTTTTTTAGATTCCACATATATGTGTTAGTATACAATATTTGTTTTTCTCTTTCTGACTTACTTCACTCTGCATGACAGACTCTAGGCCCATCCACCTCACTACAAATAACTCAATTTCGTTTCTTTTTATGGCTGAGTAATATTCCATTGTATATATGTGCCACATCTTCTTTATCCATTCATCTGTCGATGGACACTTAGGTTGCTTCCATGTCCTGGCTATTGTAAATGGTGCTGCAATGAACATTGTGGTACATGACTCTTTTTGAATTATGGTTTTTTCAGGGTATATGTCCAGTAGAGGGATTGCTGGGTCATATGGTAATTCTAGTTTTTGTTTTTTAAGGAACCTCCATACTGTTCTCCATAGTGGCTGTCAACTCACATTCCCACCAACAGTGCAAGAGGGTTCCCTTTTCTCCACACCCTCTCCAGCATTTATTGTTTGTAGATTTTTTGATGATGGCCATTCTGACCTGTGTGAGGAGATACTTCATTGTAGTTTTGATTTGCATTCTCTAATGATTAGTGATGCTGAGCATCCTTTCATGTGTTTGTTGGCAATCTGTATATCTTGCAAAGAGATTTTTTTTATCATGGTTATACAGTGATTGCTCCCTCTCAGCTTGCCTTCCATATTCTACACTGCTCCCTTCCTGTCTCTCTCTACCTCACCTCCCTTTTCCCTCCCCTACTCTGTATTTTCCCTCCCTCTTTCCTTTTCTTCTTTCTTTACCTCCTGATCCCCTATCCACCTCTCTCTCTTTTTTTCTCCATGGTTAATGGTAAGAAATTTGAAAGAAAACTCAGTCAAGTAAGTTGAGGAACAGAGCAGTTCATGTCCTGATAGACTCCTGTAACTCACATTCCCTGTGAAAACAAGATTTCATTTCATCTTAATGAAGCAATATGTTGAAGAGTCAGATTTTTCTCTCAATAGGAAATAATATTGTACATCTAAGGTTGCTTTTGTAAAATAAATAACAGGTGAGATGACTATCTTTTGAGTGACTTAAAATGTATAGTGGCCAAGGCTAATTTGATCATATTTATGAGCAGAACTTCCAAAACATTTGCTAATAGAGAAACTCACATTAGAACTCTAGACCCTATAGCCAAACTTGCAAGTAACAGGAAGTAAGTTATTAATAGTCAGTAGTGCATGCTAGTCCTACAAAATCTTATGAGAATGACCCGTATGGTTCATTAAAAAAGAATTTGCTATCTCCAGTCAAACAAACAGAAAGAGTATACAAAGGTGTTCTTTTCCATGAGATTTGGTTAGAAATTATGAAGTAGAGTTAGGTTTAAACCAGGTCATATAAATCTGTAAGCAGCCTAAAATAGCAGTGAATTTTTCCACTATAAGTTTGCCTTTCAGGAATGATAGCATTGCCCTCTCTTTCTACCATTGCTCAGTAAGCATAAAATGACATTCTTAAAAAAACAAAACCTTCTTAATGAGCATAGAGAAGGCCCCACTTGGAGAGTCTCATAATGGTATTCAGTTTGGATTTCTGAATGCTTTTTTCTTTTTAAAGATTTTTTTGATGTGGACCATTTTTAAAGTCTTTATTGAATTTGTCACAACATTGCTTCTGTTTTATGTTTTGGTTTTTTGGCTGTGAGGCATGTGGTATCTTAACTTCCTGACCAGGGATTGAACCCATACTCCCTGCAGTGGAAGGTGAAGTCTTAACCACTGGACCTCCAGGAAAATCCCGACTGCTTTCTTTTTTATTTTAACAATTGGAATTCTCTACCTGCTTTGTTCTTTCTGGAAAAATCTATTGGGAAATGCTGCAATTAAAATCAATGTCATGATTATTTGTACTGTAGGGTTTTTGTTGCTGTTCAAGAAGCATCCCTGTTTCATGACTTGATGCACACACCTGCCAAATTATTGACATAAACATAAACAATGATGGGGTTGGGAAGTGGAAGGGTGGGGTCTTACCAACAGAGCTGGCTGGACTGGCTACAGGGCCTGAAATCCAGCGTGGGGTTGGTAACCACAGTTATGAAGTCACTATATAGATTCTGTTTTGAAAGATTTTAGAAAAATTATGTATATGGAAGATGAAGTGTTTATATAGTCATTAAAAACATTGTATCTGGGCTTCCCTGGTGGCGCAGTGGTTGAGAGTCCGCCTGCCAATGCAGGGGACACGGGTTCGTGCCCCGGTCCGGGAAGATCCCACATGCTGCGGAGCGGCTGGGCCCGTGAGCCATGGCCACTGAGCCTGCGCAGCAACGGGAGAGGCCACAACAGTGAGAGGCCCACGTACCGCAAAACAAAACCAAAAACAAACATTGTATCTTATTGAAATTAAAGTTATTCAGTGAATAATGGTTTGGTATTTGGAAAGATATTTGGAGGGGAGGTAACACTGCTGACAAATTAAAAGCCCTCGTTGACTCTGCAGAAAGTACTTCCAGAGACTAATAGGATGTCTTTGTTTGGTATATAAGGCAAATTTTCTTTTTACATTTTTAAATTAAAATTACATCGGCAGGAAACATTTTAAAAAATAAACCTTTTTTTTAGAACAGTGTTAAATTTACAGAAAAAAATGAGAATGTATCATATTCCCTGCACCTACTGTCCCTATTAGTGTATTAAATTAGTATGGTACATTTCTCACAATGAATGAACCAAGATTGATGCATTATTATTAACTCATCTATACTTTATTCAGATTTCCTTAGTTTTTATGCAACATCATTTTTCAGTTCTGGGATCCCATTCAGGAGACCACATTACATTTAGTCACTGTGTCTCCTTAGACATCTCTTGGCTGTGAGTTACGCAGACTTTCCTTGAGTTTGATGACTTTTGTAGTTTTGCTATACGCGGGCCTCTCACTGCTGTGGCCTCTCCCGTTGCGGAGCACAGGCTCCGGACGCGCAGGCTCAGCGGCCATGGCTCACGGGCCCAGCCGCTCCGCGGCACGTGGGATCTTCCCTGACCAGGGCACGAACCCGTGTCCCCTGCATCGGCAGGCGGACTCTCAACCACTGTGCCACCAGGGAAGCCCTGGTCAGGTATTTTGACTTAGTTGGGATTTGTCTGACATCATTCTCATGATTAGCCTGAAGCTATGGGGCTTTGGGGAGGGTCAGGTTGCTTCACTGTAAAGTCCCTCTTTTATTTTCCTTCTTTCCATACAGCCTTCTTTGGAAGGAAGTCACCAGTCGCTAGGCAAAGCCCACACCAGAGTGGGGAGTTATGCTTGCCTCCATGATGGCATAGTATCTAGAGAAATTATGTGAAATTCTTCTGTATGGGAGATTCACCTCTTCTCCCTCATTCATTTATTTATGCAACATTTATTTATATCTGTATGGACTTCTGGAATTTTATTTTATGCTTTGGGTTATAGCCCAACACTAGGCAGTTGGTATTTTCAAAAATTTTTTCAATTATATAGTGTGATTTTTATTTGTAGTAATACAATGATATTTCAAAGGTACTTTGGGGGCTCAAAACAGTTTCCTAAGTCAATATGTGAATTTCACATCATAAAGTTGTTAATGGTGCAAAGTATTATTTATATACTAACTAGATTTTTCCACATCTGTATAATATAGTTTACTTATTGGTAGTATTGAGATTACACAAAATTTAGAGTGTCAAACATGAATTTAATATTTACTTTAAAAGCACATTTGTGGACATTAAAATATTTGGGGACAAGGGCATCGCATTTTAATTTGTAAAGATCTTTTATATCTCTACTATGACATTAAGAATGCTTTGTATGATGTCAAGCAATAGCTTAAGAAACTAAGTTTAATGAACATCAAATAAACATTCTGCATTAAACATAAAAAGAGAAAAAACCCTAAACTGTTATCATCTGGGGCTGTTGCACTAAACTCAAGATTATCGACAGTTCAAACAAAAAAACTCTCTTGCTTTTTAAAATAAGCATAATCTCATAATCTCATATTCTATGAGTATAAATAATTCTAATAATTAACTGCAAATCTCAGAAGAAAGTGAGCCATGCCAAGGAAGGACTGAGTATAAATCTTTGTCTTACTAAACCAGATAGATCGTCTCTCAAGAAGAATACTCAAGGCATTAACTGGTTACATGGATCCTCCTAAGATCCATAAGTGGTCCAGGAATTCCTTATCAAAACTGATTGGTCTAAGTTATTTGCCATACTAAGCTAGGAGCCATGGCGAGGGAAGAGCTTGGGTTTCTCTCTCTGGACCTATGAGGGATAGATCCTAATTTCTTTGACCTCTCAGTCTAGGTATTTATCCTCTTATCCTCCCTCAAAGGATCCACTTGCAATAGGATAAAAATTCCATGAAGGTGACCTTGAAGATGGCGGAAGAGTAAGACGCAGAGATCCCCTTCCTCCCCACGGATACACCAGAAATACATCTACACGTGGAACAACTCCTACAGAACACCTACTGAAGGCTGGCAGAAGACCTCAGACCTCCCAAAAGGCAAGAAACTCCCCACGTACCTGGGTAGGGCAAAAGAAAAAAAGAAAAAACAGAGACAAAAGAATAAGGACGGAACCTGCACCAGTGGGAGGGAGCTGTGAAGGAGGAAAAGTTTCCACACACTAGGAAGCCCCTCCGCGGGCGGAGACTGCGGGAGGCGGAGGGGGGAGCTTCGGGACCGCGGAGTAGTGCACAGCGACGGGTGCGGAGGGCAAAGCGGGGAGATTCCCGCACGGAGGATCGGTGCCAACCGGCACTCACCAGCCCGAGAGGCTTGTCTGCTCACCCGCCGGGGCGGGCGGGGCTGCGAGCTGAGGCTCGGGTTTCGGTTTTGGACGGAGCGCAGGGAGAGGACTGGGGTTGGCGGCTTGAACATAGCCTGAAGGGGTTAGTGCACCACGACTAGCCGGGAGGGAGTTCGGGGAAAAGCCTGCACCTGCCGAAGAGGCAAGAGACTTTTTCTTCCCTCTTTGTTTCCTGGTGCGCGAGGAGAGGGGTTTAAGAGCGCTGCTTAAAGGAACTCCAGAGACGGGCGCGAGCCGCGGCTAAAAGCGCGGACCCCAGAGACGGGCGGGAGACGCTAAGGCTGCTGCTGCCGCCACCAAGGGGCCTGTGTGCGAGCACAGGTCACTCTCCACACCCCTCTTCCGCGGAGCCTGTGCAGCCCGCCACTGCCAGGTTCCCGGGAACCAGGGACAACTTCCCCGGGAGAACGCACGGCGCGCCTCAGGCTGGTGCAACGTCACGCCGGCCTCTGCCGCAACGTCACGCCGCCTCTGACGCCGCAGGCCCGCCCCGCACGCAGTGCCCCTCCTTCCCCCCCCCCACCCCCGGCCTGAGTGAGCCAGAGCCCCCGAATCAGCGGCTCCTTTAACCCTGTCCTGTTTGAGCAAAAAACAGACGCCCTCCAGCGACCTACACGCAGAGGCAGGGCCAAATCCAAAGCTGAGCTCCTGTGAGCTGTGAGAACAAAGAAGAGAAAGGGAAATCTCTCCCAGCAGCCTCAGAAGCAGCGGATTAAAGCTCCACAATCAACTTGATATACCCTGCATCTGTGGAATACCTGAATAGACAAGGAATGATCCCAAATTTAAGAGGTGGAATTTAGGAGCGAGATCTATGATTTTTTTCCCTTTTCCTCTTTTTGTGAATGGGTACGTGTATGCTTCTGTGTGAGATCTTGCCTGTATACTCTTGCTTCCACCATTTGTCCTAGGGCTCTATCTGTCCATGGTTTTTTAAAAAAATTTTTTTTTCTCAATAATTAATTTTAATTGTAATAACTTTATTATACTTTACCTTCGTTCTTTCTTTCTTTCTTTCCTTCCTTCCTTCCCTCCTTTAGACAACGAATCACCCCAAATTGAGGAGGTGGTCTCTGAGAGCAAGATTTATGATTTTTCCCCCTTTACCTCTTTTTGTGAAGGTGTATGTGTATGCTTCTGTGTAAGAGTTTCTCTGTATAGCTTTGCTTCCAACATTTGTCCTAAGGTTCTATCCGTCCCTTTTTTTTTTTTCCTAAATATTTTTTAATTCAATAACTATATTATACTTTATTTTATTTTTACTGTATCTTCTTTCTTTCTGTCTTTTTTCCTTCTTTCCCTCCTTCCTTCCTTCCTCCCTCCCTCCCTCCCTCCCTCCCTCCTTTCTTTCCTTCTTTGCTTCTTTCTTCCTTCCTTCCTTTCCTCCTTTCCTTCTTTCTTTCCTCATACTTCTACTAATTCTCTCTACTTTTTCTCCCTTTTATTCTGAGCCGTGTGGATGAAAGGCTCTTGGTGCTCCAGCCAGGAGTCAGGGCTCTGCCTCTGAGGTAGGAGAGCCAACTTCAGGACACTGGTCAACAAGAGACCTCCCAGCTCCACATAATATTAAATGGCGGAAATCTCCCAGAGACCTCCATCATAACACCAGCACCCAGCTTCACTCAACGACCAGCAAGCCACAGTGCTAGACAACCTATGCCAAACAACTAGCAAGACAGGAACACAACCCCACCCGTTAGCAGAGAGGCTGCCTAAAATCATAATAAGGCCACAGACACCCCAAAACACACCACCAAACGTGAACCTGCCCACTAAAGAGACAAGATCCAGCCTCATCCACCACAACACAGGCACTAGTCCCCTCCACCAGGAAGCCTACACAACCCACTGAAACAACCTTAGCCACTGGAGACAGACATCAAAAACAACGGGAACTACGAACGTGCAGCCTGCAAAAAAGAGACCCCAAACACAGTAAGATAAGCAAAATGAGAAGACAGAAAAACACACAGCAGATGAAGGAGCAAGATAAAAATGCACCAGACCTAACAAATGAAGAGGAAATAGGCAGTCTACCTGAAAAAGAATTCAGAATAATGATAGTACGGATGATCCGAAATCTTGGAAGTAGAATGGACAAAATGCAAGAAACAGTTAACAAGGACCTAGAAGAAATAAAGATGAAACAAGCAATGATGAACAACGCAATAAATGAAATTAAAAGTACTCTAGATGGGATCAATAACAGAATAACTGAGGCAGAAGAACGGATAAGTGACCTGGAAGATAAAATAGTGGAAATAACTACTGCAGAGCAGAATAAAGAAAAAAGAATGAAAAGAACTGAGGACAGTCTCAGAGACCTCTGGGACAACATTAAACGCACCAACATTCGAATTATAGGGGTTCCAGAAGAAGAAGAGAAAAAGAAAGGGACTGAGAAAATATTTGAAGAGATTATAGTTGAAAACTTCCCTAATATGGGAAAGGAAATAGTTAATCAAGTCCACGAAGCACAGAGAGTCCCATACAGGATAAATACAAGGAGAAATACGCCAAGACACATATTAATCAAACTGTCAAAAATTAAATACAAAGAAAGCATATTAAAAGCAGCAAGGGAAAAACAACAAATAACACACAAGGGAATCCCCATAAGGTTAACAGCTGATCTCTCAGCAGAAACCCTACAAGCCAGAAGGGAGTGGCAGGACATACTGAAAGAGATGAAGGAGAAAAACCTGCAACCAAGACTACTCTACCCAGCAAGGATCTCATTCAGATTTGATGGAGAAATTAAAACCTTTACAGACAAGCAAAAGCTGAGAGAGTTCAGCACCACCAAACCAGCTTTACAACAAATGCTAAAGGAACTTCTCTAGACAAGGAACACAAGAGAAGGAAGAGACCTATAATAACGAACCCAAAACAATATAGAAAATGGGAATAGGAACATACATATCAATAATTACCTTAAATGTAAATGGACTAAATGCTCCCACCAAAAGACACAGATTGGCTGAATGGATACAAAAACAAGACCCTTATATATGCTGTCTACAAGAGACCCACTTCAGACCTAGAGACACATACAGACTGAAAGTGAGGGGATGGAAAAAGATATTCCATGCAAATGGAAACCAAAAGAAAGCTGGAGTAGCAATTCTCATATCAGACAAAATAGACTTTAAAATAAGGACTATTACAAGAGACAAAGAAGGACACTACATAATGATCAAGGGATCAATCCAAGAAGAAGATATAACAATTGTAAATATTTATGCACCCAACATAGGAGCACCTCAATACATAAGGCAAATACTAACAGCCATAAAAGGGGAGATCGACAGTAACACATTCATAGTAGGGGACTTTAACACCCCACTTTCACCCATGGACAGATCATCCAAAATGAAAATAAATAAGGAAACACAAGCTTTAAATGATACATTAAACAAGATGGACTTAATTGATATTTATAGGACACTCCATCCAAAAACAACAGAATACACATTTTTCTCAAGTGCTCATGGAACATTCTCCAGGATAGATCATATCTTGGGTCACAAATCGAGCCTTGTTAAATTTAAGAAAATTGAAATTGTGTCAAGTATCTTTTCTGACCACAACGCCATGAGACTAGATATCAATTACAGGAAAAGATCTGTAAAAAATACAAACACATGGAGGCTAAACAATACACTACTTAATAATGAAGTGATCACTGAAGAAATCAAAGAGGAAATAAAAAAATACCTAGAAACAAATGACAATGGAGACACAACGACCCAAAACCTATGGGATGCAGCAAAAGCAGTTCTAAGGAAGTTTATAGCAATACAAGCCCACCTTAAGAAGCAGGAAACATCTCGAATAAACAACCTAACCTTGCACCTCAAGCAATTAGAGAAAGAAGAACAAAGAAACCCCAAAGCTAGCAGAAGGAAAGAAATCATAAAAATCAGATCAGAAATAAATGAAAAAGAAATGAAGGAAACGATAGCAAAGATCAATAAAACTAAAAGCTGGTTCTTTGAGAAGATAAACAAAATAGATAAACCACTAGCCAGACTCATCAAGAAAAAAAGGGAGAAGACTCAAATCAATAGAATTAGAAATGAAAAAGGAGAAGTAACAACTGACACTGCAGAAATAAAAAAAATCATGAGAGATTATTACAAGCAACTCTATGCCAATAAAATGGACAATCTGGAAGAAATGGACAAATTCTTAGAAATGCACAACCTGCCAAGACTGAATCAGGAAGAAATAGAAAATATGAACAGACCAATCACAAGCACTGAAATTGAAACTGTGATTAAAAATCTTCCAACAAACAAAAGCCCAGGACCAGATGGCTTCACAGGTGAATTCTATCAAACGTTTAGAGAAGAGCTAACACCTATCCTTCTCAAACTCTTCCAAAATATAGCAGAGGGAGGAACACTCCCAAATTCCTTCTACGAGGCCACCATCAACTTGATACCAAAACCAGACAAGGATGTCACAAAGAAAGAAAACTACAGGCCAATATCACTGATGAACATAGATGCAAAAATCCTCAACAAGATACTAGCAAACAGAATCCAACAGCACATTAAAAGGATCATACACCATGATCAAGTGGGGTTTATTCCAGGAATGCAAGGATTCTTCAATATACGCAAATCTATCAATGTGATAAACCATATTAACAAATTGAAGGAGAAAAACCATATGATCATCTCAATAGATGCAGACAAAGCTTTCGACAAAATTCAACACCCATTTATGATAAAAACCCTGCAGAAAGTAGGCATAGAGGGAACTTTCCTCAACATAATAAAGGCCATATATGACAAGCCCACAGCAAACATCATCCTCAATGGTGAAAAACTGAAAGCATTTCCACTAAGATCAGGAACAAGACAAGGTTGCCCACTCTCACCACTCTTATTCAACATAGTTTTGGAAGTTTTAGCCACAGCAATCAGAGAAGAAAAGGAAATAAAAGGAATCCAAATCGGAAAAGAAGAAGTAAAGCTGTCACTGTTTGCAGATGACATGATACTATACATAGAGAATCCTAAAGATGCTACCAGAAAACTACTAGAGCTAATCAATGAATTTGGTAAAGTAGCAGGATACAAAGTTAATGCACAGAAATCTCTGGCATTCCTATATACTAATGATGAAAAATCTGAAAGTGAAATCAAGAAAACACTTCCATTTACCATTGCAACAAAAAGAATAAAATATCTAGGAATAAACCTACCTAAGGAGACGAAAGACCTGTATGCAGAAAATTATAAGACACTGATGAAAGAAATTAAAGATGATACAAATAGATGGAGAGATATACCATGTTCTTGGATGGGAAGAATCAACATTGTGAAAATGACTCTACTACCCAAAGCAATCTACAGATTCAATGCAATCCCTATCAAACTACCACTGGCATTTTTCACAGAACTAGAACAAAAAATTTCGCAATTTGTATGGAAACACAAAAGACCCCGAATAGCCAAAGCAATCTTGAGAACGAAAAAGGAGCTGGAGGAATCAGGCTCCCTGACTTCAGACTATACTACAAAGCTACAGTAATCAAGACAGTATGGTACTGGCACAAAAACAGAAAGATAGATCAATGGAACAGGATAGAAAGCCCAGAGATAAACCCACGCACATATGGACACCTTATCTTTGATAAAGGTGGCAGGAATGTACAGTGGAGAAAGGACAGCCTCTTCAATAAATGGTGCTGGGAAAACTGGACAGGTACATGTAAAAGTATGAGATTAGATCACTCCCTAACACCATACACAAAAATAAGCTCAAAATGGATTAAAGACCTAAATATAAGGCCAGAAACTATCAAACTCTTAGAGGAAAACATAGGCAGAACACTCTATGACATAAATCACAGCAAGATCCTTTCTGACCCACCTCCTAGAGTAATGGAAATAAAAACAAAAATAAACAAATGGGACCTAATGAAACTTCAAAGCTTTTGCACAGCAAAGGAAACCATAATCAGGACCAAAAGACAACCCTCAGAATGGGAGAAAATATTTGCAAATGAAGCAAATGACAAAGGATTAATCTCCAAAATTTACAAGCAGCTCATGCAGCTCAATAACAAAAAAACAAAGAACCCAATCCAAAAATGGGCAGAAGACCTAAATAGACATTTCTCCAAAGAAGATATACAGAATGCCAACAAACACATGAAAGAATGCTCAACATCATTAATCATTAGAGAAATGCAAATCAAAACTACAATGAGATATCATCTCACACCAGTCAGAATGGCCATCATCAAAAAATCTAGAAACAATAAATGCTGGAGAGGGTGTGGAGAAAAGGGAACACTCTTGCACTGCTGGTGGGAATGTGAATTGGTTCAGCCACTATGGAGAACAGTATGGAGGTTCCTTAAAAAACTACAAATAGAACTACCATATGACCCAGCAATCCCACTACTGGGCATATACCCTGAGAAAACCATAATTCAAAAAGAGTCATGTACCAAAATGTTCATTGCAGCTCTATTTACAATAGCCCGGAGATGGAAACAACCTAAGCGCCCATCATCGGATGAATGGATAAAGAAGATGTGGCACATATATACAATGGAATATTACTCAGCCTTAAAAAGAAATGAAATTGAGCTATTTGTAATGAGATGGATAGACCTAGAGTCTGTCATACAGAGTGAAGTAAGTCAGAAAGAAAAAGACAAATACCGTATGCTAACACATATATATGGAATTTAAGGGGAAAAAAAATGTCATGAAGAACCTAGGGGTAAGACAGGAATAAAGACGCAGATCTACTGGAGAACGGACTTGAGGATATGGGGAGGGGGAAGGGTGAGCTTTGACAGGGCGAGAGAGAGTCATGGACATATACACACTAACAAACGTAGTAAGGTAGATAGCTAGGGGGAAGCAGCCGCAAGGCACAGGGATATTAGCTCGGTGCTTTGTGACAGCCTGGAGGGGTGGGATAGAGAGAGTGGGAGGGAGGGAGACGCAAGAGGGAAGACATATGGGAGCATATGTATATGTATAACTGATTCACTTTGTTATAAAGCAGAAACTAACACACCATTGTAAAGCAATTATACCCCAATAAAGATGTTTAAAAAAATTAAAAAAATTAAAAAAAAAAAATTCCATGAAGGCAGGGATGGAGGGTACCACTTAGTGAGCTAAACACTCAGTAAAATTGTTTGATTAAAGGAATGGATTAATGAATGTATGGATGCAGTACGACCCAATACATGTTTTCTTATTAAATTTATAATGCCACCACCAACAATACACACACACACACACACACACACACACATCTGTAACTTCTGTAACTTTCCTTTAGAAAATCAAAACTAACATAGGACAGTGAGAAAAATAAAAACCTTACAATTTCTCGGATTTTATCAAATAAGATAATGTAGTGTAGTTTGGTAATGCTGCTTCTCATAAAACTGTTCCACTTTTTATGTTGGTCTAGTCAACTAAAGTGTTGAGATCTGCAGGTAAACAGAAGAAAGTATTAGTAGCATCACAGGAAAAAAATGTCAACTTGCTTTAGCTCTGCAAGCAGAGGTTATGAGCAGGAATAAATGCACTTTTATAACTCGACCAACTCTTCTAGGTCACAGTGAATATGCTTTTGTGATTCACAAGACTTGACAGCAGTTCTGAGTGGGAAAATTGTTCGAAGCAATTGTCAAGCACTGGTCCCTGTTACTTCTAAAGCAGAGGATATTTTTATCAAGTCACAAGTACTTTATACAAGTAAACCAGATGCCAGTGTAAAATTTTCCTGGGTTTAAGAATATCCAAGTCAACTGATGAAGACAACAGACACATTTTCATATTAAGCTTTCATAAATAGCTCAGATTCAGCCTGTCTGAAAATATACTATCTGTAGTAATTCCTGAAAAAGATTTTCCAAAGAGGTGAACTTGTTCACAAAATGATTAGAAACTTAGAAAAGAAGTTGTAGCAGTAGGGACCTGGTAGTGATTGTTAAAATCAGTTTCATATGTGTTTATGTATTTGTAGGGGTATAACAGTTTAAAATGTTGTTAAGGTGATTATTTTTAACTTATCATTAAGGAAAATTTCAAGTATATGTAAAAAAAGAGAAAATAGCATAATGAACTCCCATACACCCATCACTCAGCTTCAACAATTATCAACCCAAGTCCAGTATGTTTTTTTTTGTATTCCAACCCACTCTCCCGAACACCAGATGATTTAGAAACAAATCCAAGACAATATACTTTTATTAATAAGTATTTCAATATGCATATCTAAAAAGATAAAGACTTCTAAGCCAAACATAAATGCAATAGCATAATCCCACCGAAAAGGTAATTCCTTAACTTTATCTAAAATTCAAGCCATGTTCACATTTGAGAGGAATCTTTTATTTTTCATTTTACAGTGAGATTATATAAACCCAAGTCAGAAGTACCAAACACATTAAAGTTATTTTATTTGAGACTGGATATTGAAAACGTATTGTTATATGTAATATATATATATAATATGTATACCAAGAGGAATTCACTCTCTAATTTTTTTTTGCAGAAGATAAATGAAAACAAAACATAACTTTATTACAAGGGTAGAATAAAAAAGAACTGTATGAAATCAAGAAGATTAATGCGGTCATAGGAAATAGCGAGCATTCCTGTCTGATGATTTTTCCTTCTATTTGTGAAATAAGAGAAGGGTTAATCTGCTAAGAATGAGTGGAGATGTGATAGAGGAGAGTAGAGGAGTTTCAAAATGGTCTTAAGTAGATATCTAGTGGAAAATGGGAAATGGGCTCTCATTACATTCTCTAATACAGATTTTCCTAATTTCTCTTAGAATATCCCTGATGGGAAAATTAAAAGAGCAACTTTTAAAAGTCTTAGACTATAGAAAGAAGTGACACGCATTAAAAAGAAGAAAAACTCTTGAAAACTTCATCTTATGGTGCAGTCTGGTTCCATGTCATGGAACAAATATAATATTCTTGATCTAAAACTTCAAATATATTAATAGATGAAAGAAAGTGAAAGTGTACTAAACTATTGATCTCACATAAAGAGAACCAAAAGTGAACATTTCATTTTGGTCTTTGATATTTAGATAAATGTAAGTTAAGGAGCACTTATGAAAAATTTAAAGGGAACTCTTCAAATTATTACTAGCATAGAGACCCTCAAAAACATTGTTTAATTTAAACAAAACAACTAGCAAGAAAAACAACAAAAAAATTCATATGTTAAAAGACAGAAAAAAAGATATCCATGAAGAATTAAAGGAAAAGAGGAAAGCTTAGCACTAAATGATGATAAAAACAAAAGTGAATTGATTAAATCCCCCAATTAAAAGTCAAATGCTCTCAGATCAAAGTATAGCAATTAAATGCTATTTACAAGAGACAACTTTATAACAAAGGCTAAAAAGTTAGGTGTGAAAAATGAGGAAAGTTGTATCAGGAAAATGTAATAGTAGAGTACTACAGTATTAATATTAGGAATGCAGTAAATATAATAAAAATCAATGGGGAATTTTCATTACACTAATTTTTCAAAAGTTTCTCTTATAATTTTAACGAATTCATTTTAAAATGAGTATATAACTACTTAGAAACTTTTTCACAAAAACATTACCGTGATAAAAATTTGTTCAAAATCAAGATGAAATGGATTGAAATACAATACCTACAAGAGATTTTATCATTGCAATCTCAGTTGTTGAAGTAAATAAAATAGAAATGAGTTTATATCGGGTTTGAATAATATACTTTATCAGATTGATTTATCAGATTGGTGTCATAAACATAGATACACATCACTTTTTTCAGCACTCACACAGTATTCACAAAATTTGATTATCTATTAAACCAAAAAACTTGATTATATATTAAACCTTTATTGTATATAATAACTTATAAATAGCTGAAATTGTATAAAATTTACTTTCTTATTAAAAAGGCCTTAGAAAAAGGTTTACAAGAACCATGACACAAGTATATCTAATGACGTATGGTCAAAAAACCTCAAATCTAAAGTCGAAGAAATAAAAAACTGTGACTTTTTGTTGTATTACTTACTATGTATCACAAATTACCCCCCAAACTTAGAGACTTAAAACAGTAAACGTTTATTATTTCACAGTTTCTGTGGGTCAGAATTCGGAAGCAGCTTACCTGGGTGGTTCTGACTGAAGGTGTCTCATGAGCAGTCAAGATGGGAACCAAGGTTGTTGTCATCTGAGGCTTGACTAGATGTGGAAGATCCACTTTCAAGATGGCACACTCACATGGCTGTTGGCAGGAGGCCTTAGTTCTTTGCCGCATGGGCTTCTCCATAGGGCTGCTTGCAACATGGCAGCTCAGGGGGAGTGAACTGAAAGAGAGAGGCAAGCTTTTATGACTTATCTCAGAAGTTACCCCCTGTCCTTTCCACCTTATTCTATTCATTCTAAGTGACTCACTGAGAACAGCCCACACCTAACAGGAGGCAAATGAGGCTCCACTTTTTGAAGAGAGTGTCCCATAGTGAACATATTTTAAAGCACCACACTAAACTGATTTAAATATAATGATTATAATCACATAACATCAATATTTGTGGAATGTAGCTGATGCTTTGTTATTTAATCAGAAAGAATGAAGGAAGAAAGAATGTTTTCAATTCAAGAGGCTAAGAAAAGCAGCTGTAACACATTCCTAGGGAGAAAAAAAACAGCATTGCTGTAGATCAAAGCAGAAATTAGTGAAGTGTATAAATAAACAAAAGACAAGAAATATGTGAACTATTTTAAGTTCCAGTGGTCTGAAAAATCCAATAAAATGGGATAATAACTGAGAGGTAAAATGAGTAACCATAGACACACTGCACTATAAATTTGAAAGGAGATATTACCAGAAATGTAAAGGTTCTTTTTTTAATTATGAAAGAATATTGTTTAAAATTTATGTTAATACATGTTTAAATTTCGGTTAAATAGGCAATTTATTGAAAATACAAATTTGTAAAATTGCTTCAAGAAGAATTTTTAAAATCTGAGTTGACATGTAACTATGAAATACATTGAAACTCATTATAAAAAAGTATTCGGTTCTCCCCTCCTTCAATTTTTCTGGGTCCAGAAAGTTTTACTTTGAGTTCTTTCAGATAGTCAGTGAGTTGATTACTCTCATGCCATTTAAACTTTCCAACATAGGAAATCTGAGAAATTTTCAAATTAATTCTAAGAAATAAATAGGACTCAGGTATCCAAAATGACAAGATTGGAAGGAAGTTAATCAATCTCTAGATCAATTTTAATTATAAACACACATATGATATCCTGAGTGATACCAGAGGTATAGTGGTATAAAAGTGGTGGAAAAACAATATAAATTCGTTGGACCTTTAAAATAAATTCAATAATTTACTACTTATTAAGAGGTATATCAAAAACAAAAAGACACTGGAAGATTAAAGTAAAAGACTGGACAAGTATAAACTAGGTGAATGTAAAAAATCTACACAAATAATAACAAATAAACAAAATAATTTAACCTAATAGCATTAAAGTTAGACAAGTATAGTTAATTATTAGAAAAATATTTAATAGAAAAATTGGGGAGTCATTTTCTATTGATCAAAGGAAAACACAATAAAAAAAGGATAGTCTTGAATATTTAGAACTGAATACATGGTTTCAGAATGTGTAGATTTAGGAGAAAATGATGGTACAATATTCATAACAGTTGGGGAAGCAATTCAGCGATAATATTTTGAGAATCTTTGAAATGTTCATCCATTCTTGTCTACTTATTCTACTTCTCAGAAAATCTATCTTAAGAAAAACAATCCTAAGTAAGAGGAGAAAAAAAATTATGTCTACACATAGTATAATGATCAAAAGCATGGACTCAGGGCCAGATTGCCTTGGTTAGAAACCTTGTTCTGCTATAGTATCTGGGTGAATGCTCTGCGCTTCAGTTTCTTCATCTGTAAAACGGGGATAAAAGCACCCATTTCACAAGGTCCCCTCCCTTGGACTGAATTAATATATAAAGCGCATCTCACATACTGATCAGTATGCAGTTGACCCTTGAACAATAAACTTAGGGGTGAGGGGTGATGACCCTCCATGCAGTTGAAAATTCACACATAACTTCACAGTTGGCCCTCTGTGGATTCAACCAACTGTGGATTGTATAGTACTATAGTACGTATTTAGTGAAAAAAATTTATGTATAGGTGGACCCATGCAGTTCTAACTCATGTTGCTCAAGGGTTAACTGTATATGTGTTTGCTATTATTAAATATCAGTAGTGCTAATACTAATGGGAAAACAACAAGGAAAGAAAAAATAACTACTCAATACGATATGAGGGAAATTAAGCACATCTATTAAAGGCATGCTGTGCAGTTATTAAAATTGTGGCTAGGAAGACAACATTAAAAATACTAATGATATAATGTTAAGTAAAAAGTGAAAACACAAATGATAATGTATGTTACACGACTAACATTATATATACTAGAATTTCTATGCATATGAAAAAATGGAAGTTTATACCAATGTTAATTGTTGAATATTGACATAGTTTATTTATTGACCCATTACTTTTATTCACTTTTCTATTTTCTAAATTTATCTTTCTTGAATTAAAAAAACAGGCATTTCTTTTTTAAAATTAGATGTTCAGATTGAATGCTTCATAACCTTGCTCATTAAACTTAGAAGAGGACAATTTGTTAGACCTTTTATTTTTTAATTATTTCTCTCTGTGAGATGATCCGAGTGATTGGAAGAAAATTCAGATCAGGATTCAGGGTTAGTGAAATCATTATTTTATTTCTTTTTGGGTGATTAGACCGGCACTGGAACTACAACTGCAGAATCAGCTCGGCATGACCATCATAATTCTGGCAAATATGTGTTTACTTGCCCTATTTACTTTTTGTTACATTGTTATAATTGAATTCCTCATACTTACAGCTTTTAGCTGCCTCAGTTTTGAAATGCAAATACTTTTTGCCACTTTTATTCCCACATGTTTGCTTTACTCTGCTAAGGAAAGGGTTTTAATTGGCTACACTGGAAGCTGATGGCCTCGTTGTATACTTCCATCTTTCCTTATATCTATGTTCAACCCCACCCACTGCTCAGATACAAAAAGATCCACACTTTGGGTGTTTCTGAGACACAAGTTCTGTTCTGATCTGTGTTGGGAGTAATATTGGTTGAAATGCACATCTATTTAGCTTTGGCCATTTCCATGGAGGGCGGGCCTGTGCAGGGACAGATCGCTTTTCATGAGCATGTCACGTGCGTTCCTGGCAGCTCAGCTGAACGGTATTGGCCAAATTTGGATCCAGGGACTGTTCTGTGTCTTTTTTTCACTTCAGGTAGATTGTCACCTTCCCCTTTGTCGGCCAGTGCAAACAGAACTTTTTGTATTCGGCAGGCAGAACTCCAGCTGACCTCAGCATGTCTCCTTGAGATGAACCCTCGTCACCAGATGAAAATGGGTTCAGTGAGCAGTGGGCACACGGCTTTGCATTAAATGGTGTTTCGTACGTTTCTCGAGGTGTGCTTCAATTTGGGCCCAGCAATTCCAGTGATGTGGCTCATCTCCCACTTTATTGATCACAGGCAATTCTGAGTATCTTATGACTCTTCTTTAAAAACCGGCTGTGAATTTAAACAGCCGCTGCGCATGCAGGAGGGTGACAGTCAACTTGGCTTCCTGGGAAGAACGTTGCCATTGTTTCCTGGAGAGGGTTAGAGAAGCATGTCTAATCTAATTGTCTCCCAGTAATAGAGTCTCATTAAGACAGTCTTTTCTAATGGAATTTGTTCCGGTTTTTTAAAATATTGCCTTCTGAATAATCTAGAAAGGCTGGCTGACTCCTAGGGCTGTGTGGTCTGAAAAGTGAGCTGGTCCACCAGTCCCCTTCCCAATACTAATTCCTACCTTTGCTTCCTCTCCTAGACCCTCTGGGGATGGGTCAGAACAGTGTATTATGCAGATCAAATCCTATGGCCATTTGCTACCCAAGGCTAAAATTTCACTCCTATTATATTTCTGATCCCAAAATATGTCTGGGCAACTGCAAGTCAACCTCTCTGAGATTGTCAAAGAGCTCGTGCAATAAGTATATTCCAATTTTAAAATGGCAGTATTAGATGCCTCAAAGGTCAAAATAAGTCCTCTTCTCTTGTTAATTTCCTATGGAAACCTTAAATCACCTTGGAAGTAGAGTGGAAAATAATAATAACAATAATAATAATTGAAGTCTAAAATGAGGATAAAAGGGCATAGTCTTAGTTTTTAGCTTCTCCACGATGTTTATCAGCCTAAGCCAGTGACCAGCCAGGCTCCATGACCTGTGAACTTAAGCTGAATTGGGAGAACTTTCTCAGCAGGAGGTAAACCTAGATACTCTGCACTTACCTTATTTAGCAGGAAATTACACAACTGTACTGACAGGGCACATTAGAAATGTTGTTACCTTCTTGCAAAGCTCAGAAATTTGCAATGGCGGAAGCACCATTCACAAGGTTTAATTTGAATTTCTTTTCTTTATCAAAAGTCTCAATTTTTATTTCTCAGCTCTCAAAGACTAGATGGAGTGAAGGTTTGATCCAGTGGCCTAATGTCCATACATCCTTGTGAAGGCATATTATTTTGACAGGGGTGCTGTAACAAAGTACCACAAACTGAGTACTTAACAGAAATCTATTGCCTCACAGTTCTGGAGTCTACAAGTCCAAAATCAAAATGTTGGCTGGGTTGGTCCCTCCTGAGGGCTATGAAGGAAGGATCTGTTCCAGGCCTCTCTCCTCGGCTTCTAAATGGTCGTCTTCATGTTCACATGGTATTCTCTGCTTATGTATTTTTCTGTCTAAATTTCTTCTTTTTTTTTTTTTGGCGGTACGCGGGCCTCTCACTGTTGTGGCCTCTCCCGTTGCAGAGCACAGGCTCCGGATACGCAGGCTCAGCGGCCATGGCTCACGGGCCCAGCCGCTCCGCAGCATGTGGGATCTTCCCGGACCGGGGCACGAACCCGTGTCCCCTGCATCGGCAGGCGGACTCTCAACCACTGCGCCACCAGGGAAGCCCTAAATTTCTTCTTTTTATAAGGCCAGTCTTGGGGCCCTTCCTAATGACTTCATTTTAATTGATTACCTGTGTAAAGACCCTATCTCCAGGTAAGGTCACATTATGAGGTACTGGGGGTTAGAACTTCAGTATAAAAAATTTGGGGGAACACAGTATAGCCCATTAGTGAGCATCTTAAGTCCTAGTCTTCTCTTTCTATGACATAAGAGAGGCCTGTGAAACCTGCCTCCCAGGGAACGTTCCCCTCACCCTCATCTGTGTTTCAGCTAAGGATGGCTGTTTCCTGATTCCTGAGTTCAAACCGCTCTTAATACTTCCAAAATTCAGAGCCAAGTGGGCAGTGCTCCCCAAGTCTTGCTGCTGTTCTGTCTCCACACCTCTTGTGCAGAAGTGGGAGGTGTCTTGACTGATTTCCTGATGTTCATTCCCTGCATCTTCAGAATGATCCAGATGAAACAGTAACAGTTTAACCTGCTGTTTGCGTAGCCTTCTCCCTTCTTCAACACAGATGTTGTTTGCTGGAATGAATACCTTTTTTTCCTTACATGCTTCTTTTGGTTTGGAGTGTTTCCCAACTCCTGAACCTGTGGAGAAGGCACATGAATCTGAGATTGGTCTTGTCATAATTCCAACCTTGACTCTAAAAGCAGAATGGAATTTGGGATTCCTAGGCCTAGACTTAAAGGTTTGATCTTGATTCTCACTAATGCTTCATAGATCATGAGTACGTGGTGGCCTTCCCTTTTGAAAATGGCATGTATTTTTCTGTTCATTAATATCTGAAAGGTTCGTATATGGAAAAATCCTCTTCCCTATAATGGATCTTTGTCTTAGCTATATTGCCTTAAGAAAAGCTTAAGAAAAGGCTTGCACATTTTTATAAGTCAGGCTATAGCCCTATTTCTTGCAAAGAAAAGCTTAAGAAAAGGCTTGCACATTTTTATAAGTCAGGCTATAGCCCTATTTCTTGCAAAGTCCACCTTCCTTGTCAACATCTGGCTTGGTCCCTGGGACCTGAGCCTCTACTGAAGTGCTTGGATTTGCCCCAAACAGGTAAGGTCTTAAAGCCACCTGCTTTAGACTTAACATGCGTAGCCCTTACTCTATCAAGACAGCTACTTTCCTGTGAACAGAATCACCATCCAACTGCAGTGATCTGCCAAGGTGAGAATTCCAAGTGACACACAACTAAACTTCAACTCTCTTTCAGGTCTCAAGAGTAAAAAGTCAATTGCAAACTCAGGTTACCTCCAACTTAATGGTCCAATATGAGTAGCTCAACCTGCAAAGTCAAAACATCCCATTCATGCATTACATACCGAAGTTCAAGGAACAAAGCCATGTGTCTCAAATTCATCTACATCTCTCTATGTGCTATTTTGACCCACAGATTCCATTCCTTCTTTCTGAAAGTTTCTGGCCCTCCACAAAAAAGCTGGAGCTTGAGAGGGACCCAATGAATAGCACCCCTCTTCCTTATCCAAGTTCTGAACCAACTGGGAAATAAGGCAGATGGTTGACCAAAATGCTATCTTAGTTAACAATAATGCTGATTTTGGAGAATGTGGCATATGTCTGGGGGGAAATGAGCTTTGTTAAACTGAACCACAGAATTTCCCGATATACCCACCAGTTGCAGGAGGGCTGGACCATCATAGGTATCCCCATGCAGTGGGACTGTCACTGTAACACAGCATGGTGGAACAGACCAGAACCCACACTTGCTGGGTACAGTGGCTCTGGAGAGCAAAGGGAAAGGAAGTAGGAGGGCTCTACATGTCCCGTTCCTCTCTGGACCTCATCAGTAAGAGCTTTCCTGTCCCGGGGAAGGAGGGAGGTGGGAATGTCACAGTAACAGAGCCTCCCTGCATGGAAGGACATGTCAGCCCTTGGGAAAAAGAGATCCTGGCGATTACCTGTCAACTGTAAAAAGATGCACAACGTAAAAGCTGAGAATTATGTTTTATTTGGCAGAATTTCTGAGGACCTCAAGCCCAGGAGGCTGCCTCTCAGATAGCTCTGAGGGTCTGCTCTGAAGAGGTAAGGGAGGATATATAGGAGTTTTGTAACAAAGACCAAATAGTTGGAGCATCAAAAGATTAGTGATAGTTAAAGAAAACCAGATAACTCAAGTTAATAAATTTAGCACTTTTCTAGGTCCAGGAAGATGCAAGAATCTGAGCTCATTGAAATCATTCTTTTGATATGCACTGCAGAGATCTAGGACCATATCCTGTGCTTTCCCATCCTGAGTTCCCTCAGGGTGCACCGTTGCAGGTGGCTGCAGGGGCTGAGGGCTTGGCAGCGGGCAGCCTGTTTGTCTCCATCCTGAGTTCCCTCAGGGCTCGCTGTTGGGGGCAGCAGCAGTGGCTGAAAGCTTGGTGACCACATCGCATCATCGCTTGTTTGCTGATATGGCAGGCAACATTTTTCATTCACACGCCCCACACTTACCCCTCACCAACGGCGAAACAAATAAACAACAACAAAAAATCTTTTTGCCCTGCACTTCATACTAGCTATTTTCATCTTCCATTTTTGTGCTTTTTGTTTTTTTCAGGATCTCGGGACTCTTGGGCTGTGTCTTACATACACAGAGCCCCCTGAGTGTGGCACCCCACAGATGTCAGTTATCCATGGATAGTGCTGCCATATTCCTTGATCCCTTATCAAAATGCACAAGTGAGGTGCCCCCTGTGCTTCTCACCTGGAGCGCTTCTGGTTGGTATGGTGGGTGTGAGATTGTTCCGTAGATGCACAGTGAAAATGTGGCCCTTCTGTAGGGGCAATGATTTTTATTAGACTATCTGGGGAAAAAATAACAACAGCAAGAGCAAAACCACATTCTCTTGATGGTAATGAAATGCATTCCTATTTTGGAATATAGGGCAAAATTTACATGGATTATTAAGTAAACTACAAGGCTTTAAAGGAAATTGAAATTGAAGTTGGTTTCTTTAAGCTATTCTCCTAGTGTCTTTGGAGACTCACAGTCACTCTCTGTTGGTGTGAAATGGAGTGTGTGTGGTGGTGGGGGGATATATATCATGGTTCAACACTGGGAAAAACGCTAAAGTGGTAGGAAAAACAAGGAGTCTGGAGTCAGATAAATCTTGTGGACAAAGCCCATTTTCTAGCTGTGACATTCTGCAAGCGTCAACTGAAAAATATGCACAACCTAAAAGTTGAGAATTCTGTTTTACTTGGCGGACAAAACTGAGGACTTATGCCCAGGACACAGCATCTCAGATAGCTCTGGGGGACCGCTCTGAAGAGGCAAGGGGGAATCCAGGATATATATAGGAGTTTTTGCAACAAAGATCAGGTAGACAGAACATCAAAAGATTACTGTTAATTAAAGAAAACCAGGCATCTCAAGTTAAGTAATTTAGAGCTTTTCTATGTATGGGAAGATGCAAGAGTCTGCGTTCACTGAAATCATTCCTTTGATATGTACCCTAGCCACCCAGGGCCAGTATCCTGTGCTTTCCCATCCTGAGTTTCCTCAGGGTGCACCGTCAGGGGTGGCTGCAATCTGATGATTCGATGGTGGGCATTATGCTTCCACCCTGAGTTCCCTCAGGGGTCACTGTGCCTGGAGGGAGGGAGGTAGCTGTAGTGGCTGATGGCTGCAACATCCTTTGTTTAGTGATATGACAGGTGGCATTTTTAGTTCACACAAGTAACTTAAATGAACTGGGCTCAGTTATTTGTAAATTGAGACACAGTTAAATTTTCCTCCTCCTAAGGTTGATGTGAGAAGCGATTGAGATAATATCCATGTCATTATTAATGCAGCGACAGACACCTAGTGTGGGCTGCTATTGAGAGGGGACCATCTCCATCCATTTGTTTATCTATTCATTGGTTTATCCATTCAGCGGATCATCGGTTCACTTGTTTACTCATTAACTCACATCCATAAATCTTTTAGCACCTATTCTGTACATAAATGCTTTGTCAGCATAATGAGCACTAACACAATTCATTATCAGCGTCAATAGTGTCCAAGTCCATAGCTGGACGACACTAAAAGCGTTTGGCGGTACAGGGGAAAAACGTAAAAGTCTTAAATATGTCGCTCTTATTGGTATTAGTTATAGAAATTAGTAGATAGGAGAGAATGAAAGATTTGAAGGTATTTTCAGAAATATCAATAAATATATGTTTTAGAAAATTATTTTTTGACAAATATATTTTATGTAATAAAAATAATTTCATATTTTAATTTTTATTATATTCAAATATAATGATTATTATTACATAGTTGCATTATACAAATATATTATTTATTACATTTAACAATATATTACAATGTTTTAATATAGTAAAATTGATATATCATATTTTTTGAAGCACAAGCCCTTTAGTTTTAGTCTGAATTCTTCAGATTTCATGCAAATTAGATTCTTCAAATTCTAGAAGCATTATCATGAATTGGAAAAATTATAAATTAACTGTCACGAAGGGATGCCGTCTATTGAACCTCGGCACACAGCATGGTCCCAGCGATTGAAGACAGCAGAAGCCAAGGGAGGTGGGCCATCAATCCCAGAAGGCACTGGGGGTGGGTGGAGCAAGGTTTGCGCAACACAGCGTTGGGGGCGCTGTAGCAGTGAAAGCCGGTATGCCCTAAGCTCTCCGAAGCACTCATTTAATGCCTTTGCAAAAATGCATTAAACAGAGTAATTAAGTGAGGAAGACTCTGTGAACTGTAGATAACTCAGGCAGGAGGGGTGGAAGAGGGATTCGTAGGCGTTGGCAGGGATGACGTATGGCTCCAGAAGAGGAAGGCTGGCACATGATGTTCCTTCCTTGTGTGTCTACCAGGCTGTTACAGATCCAGCCGAGGTTGCATCATTTTATTCTGAGTAAATTATTCAATAGTTTACTTCTTCCTTTCACGTCCTGCACTTAAAACATAGACGAGGGCATTATGTGGCCTTAGGAAAATTGCCTCGTCTAGTTTTAACGATCCAGACTTGAAGGGACTGATCAGGTTTGGTCTGACCTACCTTTCATAGTGCTAGCAACTAGATGAGGGTTGGGAAATCCTATTGAGATCCTGCTCCGGGACTTCCCTGATGGCGCAGTGGTTAAGGGACAACGCAGGGGACATGGGTTCGATCCCTGGTCCGGGAAGATCCTACATGCTGTGGAGCAACTAAACCCGTGCGCCACAACTACTGAGCCCACGTGCCACAACTACTGAAGCCTGCGTGCCTAGAGCCCGTGCTCCACAACAAGAGAAGTCACTGCAATGAGAAGCCAGCGCAAAGCAACGAAGAGTTGCCCCCGCTCGCCGCAACTAGAGAAAGCCCGCGTGCACCAATGAAGACCCAACACAACCAAAAAAAAAGGAACAAAAAGAAAGGAAAAAAACCATACTGCTCTCTACAAGAACTTGGTTTCTGTGACCTTTTCTGGCATGTTTCATAGTCAGATGGTCCTTATTTAAGCAGGACCATGTGAAGCGATAGGCAAAAGGGAAACAGACTCCCAGATAATAAACACTGAGGGGAGGAACCGCATGGGCTCTCCAGGGACAAGCTCCTTGTTTTAGCAGCTCTGAGGATTCATGGACAGGCTCTGAGGACTATGGTGGGCAGGCTTCTGGAGCATTCTTCCAGCAAGTACAATGACTCAAGTTTTGTGTGATGACTGACTGAGATGAGAAAAATAGACTCGGAGGCTTTAGGGAGGAGTAGCTTTATGCTGGCCCAGAGTGATTGCCAACAGTATCAGAAATAGGGGCAGGTGTGGTGGATTGTACTGAAGAGATGGGCTGTGCTGGAGTGCCAAATGGTCTTGTCCTGATAGTGGCATTTGCTGTGCACTTGCCCTGTACCTTCATGGGCCATGCCTCCTGCACTTTAGCTCACTTAGATCTCACAACCACCCTTGGAGGTAGATAGTAGTCATATGGCATTTTCTTCAGGAAAGGAAAATGATACGTGGGTTCATGTAATGCAATGAATAAAAGGCAAAGCCAGAATTTCAATGCTGATCTAATGAATGCTGTAGAGCCCATCAAGCCATTTCTCTACGTTTCTGTGAATATTATAGGAATTTGTTTGTGGAACACGGGTGTAGAATAGCTGGAAAATTCTCACCCTTGTGCAATGAGGTAATGACTCCTGACCTTCTAGAAAGAGGTCAAAGTTTTGATAGCATTCAGGGAGGCAAACTTGTATGACAGAGAAGAACAAGAAGGAATCACAGCTCTGAAAATGACTAGCTGTCTGAGATCGTGCAGTTGTAAAGGAGATAATAAAATAATTTTCTTCATATGTTAAAGATTAATTTATATATTAAATGCTTAGATCCGTGTGTACTGAACTTTTCATATCACAACAGAATAAAGAGTGAAAATGAGAGTGGTTTAGAGTAAAAGCTATTT
The DNA here is from genome assembly GCF_059928025.1 of Delphinapterus leucas. Taxonomy (NCBI): domain Eukaryota; kingdom Metazoa; phylum Chordata; class Mammalia; order Artiodactyla; family Monodontidae; genus Delphinapterus; species Delphinapterus leucas. The sequence continues at coordinate 10,568,766 of NC_143136.1, forward strand.
CTCTGTAAGTATTAGTATTTATTCCATATGTATTAATTAATATTTACTTCTCATTTCAAGTGATAGAAGCTCAACACAAACTTGCTTAAGTAAAATTCGAAATGACCATGGGCTTCAGGTAAGGCCAGAATACAAAGGTCAAATAATGCCACTCATTTCTCTTTCTCCTACCCTTCTTTGGTTTTCTCTTGGTTGACTTTATTCTCAAGCAGACTTTTGACACACAGTCCCAGATTAAAATGAGCAGATCTTTCTCAGTTGATCTATGAAAGTCATAAGAAAGACCTAACTGGGTCATGGACCTACCCTGTGATGAGAGCCTGACCATGGGAGTTGGGGAGAAGGAAATTCCCCAAAGGAAAAGATTCCAGGCAAAGACTAATACACTAATATACTTGAGCCTTGTATTTGGCATTTATGCAGGATAAGAGCCTTATACCACCTAGTCTTTGCTATCTATAAATAAGTTTGGTATTGCACATGTGATAAATGGTGTAAATGAAGACGTTTCAGATATACCACGATTTGGGGAATGTTTGGGGCAAGATCATCTTCCTGCATGAGATACTTTATTTGCTTCATATCAGTCAATAGCCAACAAGTCTTTATCAAGCAATTCCCATAACTTAAGAATCCTGTCCATACCCAGTACAAATCAAATCATAGCACAGTCAGTACCACAATAATGGAAATCTCTCTAGACAAGGAAAGCCCAGGCCCCCGCTGCAAGCACACAGCCTCGAGTGATATTCAATAACACCGTTTCAGAGCTGTCCCGGAGCATGGGTTGTCTTTGTAACCAGCGGATGGCAGGTAATCTGCGTGGGGCAGATCTTAAGATGCTTTGTTTTTGTTTCTTCTTCCTTAGTGTCCTTCATTTGGGTGATTTCACTGTTTATTAGCACTCAGTGAGATTTTCAGTTGAGAAAGAACATTCTGGCAATAAATGAGGAATGCATTGGAGGAAAGCAAGAACTTTTACTCTATCCAGAGTCCATGCCAGGGGTCTGAAAGTAGAAAATATAAAGTGGCAGTGAGCATCCTGATGGTAGATAAAGTTCAGAGTTCATCGGTAGACCAGGAGAGCTGGGAAAAGTGTGGATGGAGGTCTAGATTGGAGAAGGGCTGTCATGACGGCATGCAGGATTTCATTATCAGTGGGCGGACTTGTCCTGCCATCACCTCCCCCTCCTTCTCCTGTGACCACAGCCCCTGGGTCTTAGCAGATCTGCCCCAGAAGTTGCACAAAGGTTGGGGCCACCGCTCAGAGTTTCAGTTCTCTTGATGTCCATGTTTGGAAGATGTACTTGCATTCATTTTTGCTCATGCGTGTGTCTGGTCTGGGGATTTGCAATAGACAAGGCCATGATGCCACGCTGAGGTGGCTTTGAAGAGGAGGAAGGAGAAAGCCATGCATTCTGTGTTTTCATTGCAGGAGTCACCTGGCCATGCAGCACTAGTCCCAAACCTCCTTATTTTTTTTTTTAAACGTCTTTATTGGAGTATAACTGCTTTACAATGTTGTGTTAGTTTCTGCTTTATAACAAAGTGAATCAGCTATATGTATACATATATTCCCATATCCCCTCCCTCTTGCATCTCCCTCCCACCCTCCCTATCCCACCCCTCTAGGTGGTCACAAAGCACCGAGCTGATCTCCCTGTGCCATGCAGCTGCTTCCCACTAGCTATTTATTTTACATTTGGTAGTGTATATATGTCATTGCTACTCTCTCACTTAGTCCCAGCTTACCCTTCCCCCTCCCTGTGTCCTCAAGTCCATTCTCTACCTCTGCATCTTTATTCCTGTCCTGGCCCTAGGTTCATCAGAACCATTTTTTTTTTTTTTAGATTCCATATATACGTGTTAGCATATGGTATTTGTTTTCCTTTTTTAAAGCTCCCTATTTTAAAAACACATGTTTTTATACCATTCCTTTACTCTCTCTTTTTTTTTTTTTTTGTGGTACACGGGCCTCTCACTGTTGCAGCCTCTCCCGTTGCGGAGCATAGGCTCTGGACGCGCAGGCCCAGCGGCCATGGCTCACGGGCCCAGCTGCTCCACGGCACGCGGGATCTTCCCGGACCGGGTCACGAACCCGTGTCCCCTGCATCAGCAGGCGGACTCTCAACCACTGCGCCACCAGGGAAGCCCCCTTTACTCTCTTGAATTAAAATAATAGATTGTGTAACCTACCTACACACAAACATAATTTCAAACATTAATGCCCTAACTCTACTTTGAAGTAGGCATAATTGGAAATTAACTCGCAGTATTATATATTTCAACATATAACTGCTTAAGAATGACTATACTTGATGATAAAAAGAAAAAAAAGCGAACAAACTATCACAGCTTTATAAAATGCTCCCTGGGGGTCGGTACTGCTTCCCAGCTGAGAGCCACTGGGCCAGTCCCAATGCTTCCTTTTAGAGATAAGACAACTGTACTGGGGTGTGTGTGTGTGTGTGGAGTCATTTCCCCAGGACACATCGGGAGGCAGAACCAGAGCTCAGGTATCCCAGCTCAGGGCCATGGCCCAGCATCAGCCCCACTTCCCCTGAAACCGACTCCTGGAGTAGAAACCCCAGAGACAAGCTTGGCCCACATTGAATGCTGTTTGTATCCATTGGGGTAGGAGAAGGGGCACAAAGAGGGAGGCAGAGAAGTCAGCAAGGCTGTAATCAGGCATATTCCAAAGACCTTGAGAGTTCACTTCCTTATGTGTTCATTCATTCATTCGTTCATTCGCTCACTCATTCATTCATTCATCCTGGACTTTCAGGACCATCTCTGCTCCTGTGGAGTTTGTATCCCAGTATAGTATATAATAAGTCAGGAGTTGATAAGTGCAATGAATAAAAGGGGTACTTGTGACAATTACAATTGGGATAATTAGGGAAGACCTTTCTGTGCAGGGGACATTTAGCTGAATCTTAATAATGTGGTGGAACCAGTTAAGCTAACATCTGCATTCCAGGCAGGGAGACCAACAAGTTATAAAGGCACTGAGGTGGGACAGAACTTGTCACTGATAAGAGCTAGAGTAAAGGCGGTGGATACCACTGTCTGTTGGTTTTCCTACCAGCATTCCAGAACCATCTCCTCTCCCTGCTCCTCCCCCAAGGTTGAGCATATAACCCAATTTTGGCCATTTACATCTTCTTCCTACAGACTTTGAAACTAAGACCTCTGGGCCACCCTGGGTAGCACCTGCTTTCCCAGAACTAGTTGTACAACTTTCTATTTAACTAAATGAGTACCTCGAGAGCATTCCAATAACTTATTTTTGTGTGTAAGTTAGCTTGTGCTGACTTCTGTTTTTTTTACAACAGAATTGCTAAAAACCTAATCGCCTGCTATACTTAGGTCACCTTTCATGGAGATGCCTGTAGATAACTGAGATTTAGCTTCATCCATCAGTAAATAGAAAAGAGTAGTTGCACACTAAATTATTAGGCAAATGGAAGGGGTTGGTTCAGCACAACAGATATTAACAAAATCCTTACAATCATTACCAAATACCAATTTAAAGCTAACAATAACCAATTTTCTAGATTTGCTACCACTTTACCATAATGTGGGCACTTTGTTAGCATTGCTTCTGTCAGCTTACTCTATATGAAGTGGCAAGAATTTTTTTAGAACTGGGTCATCTCTGCACTAGACTTGTTTTCTGTGAAAATGCCAGCCAAATAATCAAAGGCAAATTGAATCAATTAAGTGTATAATAGGCCAGATTTATCCTAGGAGGCCTGTCATGCTCAAGAGATGATTTGTTTGCATTTTACTTAGCAAAAAATAAATGTTAAGACCATACAACAAAACGTCAGCTGGCTCTTCTTTGGAAGATAACCAGAGGCCCGGTGCCCACTGGAGATGCGTGTGGCAGCTATAGGTGTGTGGGCCAAGTCTCCCACGGTCTCTGGATGTGCTCGGAGTGCTTGCAAAGAGAATCACCAGATACGCGCTAAGAGCTTTTTAAAAAGCAAATTTCTAAATCATTATTTAAAGTAATATTTTAACCTACCACATATGCTTTGGGAAGCAGTCATTTGCATACCCATAATTACCGCTCCAATTTTGTCTTGTTTTATGCTTTCCCGACTTAACACCTTTCTCTTTTCTACTTCTGTATAGTCTTTTCAAAGCTAAGAACCTCTTTTTCTTTTATTTTTCTTAATTTCCTTCTTCTTTGCTGGTTCCCTGGGTTTAAGGTTGCTCTGGGGTATTTTACTGTAAGTGATAGACCAAAGTCTGTTAACTTTGTGACACTTGATTTCCAGTTTCCTTTAATTTTTGAATCTCCAGTAACATGAATATTTCTCTTGCTAATTTTTAAAGTGGTTTAAATCTTTCTCTGAAAATAAATGTATATTTCCTGAAATAGGTTTTTACTTTATACTTAATTTTATGCCTTAATCAGCCAATTGTCTTCAGACTTCCTGCTGTTTCCCTTTCCCCTAAACTTTGCCCTGGTTTCTATCCATTTCTTATTCATCATCATTCTCTCTGTCTCTCTGTCTGTCTGTCTCTCTCCCTCTCCCTCTCTCTCTCTCTCTCTCTCTCTCTCTCTCTATATATATATATATATATATATATATATATATATATAAAATCCCCTTTTCTGACCAATAAGGCAAAAGGAGCCGGCTGTTCTCAAGTTTTTTCTCTTTACGACACATACAAAGTTGTTGTGGCAGCAGAGACAGATGTTTCATCACAGAAGTGTTTTGCTGTTGGCATCACCCAGGGCAATGCAGTTTACATCAATGAGTTCAGTTAATGTAGTTTGGACAAGTGTGGTGCTAAAAGCAATTCAAATCACTTTCTTTTATTTTAACGTATATAGTCTCCAGAAAAACCAATGAACTAGGTGTTTTTATATCTATTTCAGAGTGTTTAACTATAGCGCCTAAAAGGTCACTTTTGGTCAAGGTGTCTCAAGTGAATGATCAAGATTCTGGCCTAGAACTCAGGCCTCTCAAATTGTGTTTCTCAAATTGTATTTCAAGGCCCCCTGCTGGGGGCCTTGGACAACGTTCGACAGCTTTGTGGTTACATCGTGGCTTGACCACACATTTAGTTTTGTGTATTTGGGTAAGTTTAGTAACTTATTTTCTGCATCTTAATACTTTCCTGAGAAACTGTTGAATTAGACATGATGTCAATGGAATGCACATAGTATGTGCTTTAAAAATCATGGTTATTTTTCTTGTTAGTACCAATGTTAGCTTTAGGATAATGGTTCCCATCACTTGGGGTTAGCCAATGCTTTTGTTTAGCAATAGGAGTACAACCTAAGTTAATTGTTTCCTTGCTCCTGAGGAAGTTTAAATATCGTTAAAGATATTTTGAACCACGACTTCTGGTTAGAAAGTTAGAGACAGAAAAAAAAAGAGTGGCCAGCATGGCTGGTACAAAGGGACTGAAAAAATAGAAGAGGCCAGAGAAGGGGCAGGGAGCTGGGCCATGTGGCCTGGTATGTTTTAGCAAAGGTATGGCTTTTACTCTGGATAAAATCAGAGCATCATACATTTTTGAGAAGAGGCACACCATGATAAAAGTCATGCTTTTGAAAGGATATCCTTGATCTCCCATCGCCTTTCCTGTGAAAAGGTAAAATACAGTAAGGCTCAATGTTATTCAGTGTCAGCTACTCAATATCTCTACTTGGATCTCTAAAGAGCATATGGAGCTCAACATGCCCTAAACTAAACTCCTGGTTTCTGCAACCCTCACACCTGCTCCACCCATGTCCTTCCTCACATGGTTGCTGGTACTTCCATCCTGCCAGTTGCCAAGGCGAAAAGCTTTGGAGTCATCCTTGAATTCTCTCTTTCTGTCATGCCTCATATAAAATCCATCAGCAAATCCTATGGGTTCTACCTTCTCACCTGGATTATTTCATAACCTCCCAACAGGTTTCTCTGCTTCTGTCCTTGGCCTCCCAAATCCAAGGGAAAGGCCTCTGCTATACTATCCTCGGGAAAGACCATGGGAGATCAAGGATATCCTTTCAAAAGCATGACTTTTATCATGGAGTGCCTCTTCTCAAAAAAGTACGATGCTCTGATTTTATCCAGAGTAAAAGCCATACCTTTGCTAAAACATACCAGGCCACGTGGCCCAGCTCCCTGCCCCTTCTCTGGCCTCTTCTATTTTTTCACTCCCTTTGTACCAGCCATGCTGGCCACTCCTTGTTTTTCTGCCTCTAACTTAGATCTTTGCTCTAGCAGTCCAGCCTGCCTAAAATGCACGCTTGTCATCTCAAATATCCACCTAGTTGGTTCTTTTATGTGAGTGTGTGTGTGCACGCATGTGTGCATATACACGTGTGTGCATAGATATATGTGCATATATGTATACACAAAGTAGCTTTATTGAGGTATGTAATTCACATACCACACAATTCACTCATCTACAGTGTACATTCCAATGGCCTTATATTCACAAAGTTGTGCAACCATCACAAAAAAAGACTTCTATAATCATTAGTAGTCAATCCCTATTCCCTTCCACCTCCAACCCTAGGGAACTACCTATCTGCTTTATATATTTATGGATTTGCCTATTCTGGGCATTTCATACAAGTAGAATCATGTAATATGTGGCTTTCTATGACTGGTTTCTTTCACTCAGCATAATGTTTGTCAGTACTTTCCGTTACTGAATAATATGACACCATACTTTATTCACCCACTCATCAGTTGTTGAACATTTGTGTTGTTTCCACTTATCGGCTATTATAGACAATGTGGCTATGAACTCTCACATACAAGTTGTTCGGTGGACCTATGTTTTCATTTATCCTGGGTTTTCACTTCTCTAAGAGCAAAATTGATGAGGCATGTGGTATCTATGTTTAACTTTTAAGGAACTGCCAAACTGTGTTCCAAAGCAGATGCACCGTTTTACATTTTCACCAGTAGTGAGTGAAGGTTCCAATCTCTCCCCATCATCGCCAACACTTGTTATTTTCTGTCTTTTCATTATAGCCATCCTAGTAGGTATGAAGGAGTATCTTACCTGGTTTCGATTTACATTTCCCTGACGACTACTGATGTTGACCATCTTTTCATGAGCACTTGCTGACTCTTTGGAATCTTTGTTCTAATTACACCTTCTCAAGGAGGTCTATCATGAACACCCTGTTAAAAACTTCTACTAGGCGCCAATCCCTACATTTTCAGATACCTTGTTTACATAGCCTTTGTCATCATCGTAAATACCACATGATTTATCTATTATATATGTTTATTGTATGACTTCCTCACTTTACTCTGATCCAACTGTGAATACTCAGCAAGAGCAGGAAGCTTTCCTTTGATCATTGATTATATCCTAAGTGCCTAGAAAAGTGTCTGAGAAATAGAAGACACTCAGTAAATATTTGTAAAACTAATGAGTGAATGGAGAGAAAAATCAGGCCCAGAAGAGACAAGGCAATAATTATGGAGACTGGGTAGAATAACCATTGCTTTTGCCTCACTTTCATAGGCGATGTGCCAGGAGATTTGACACTCTTTGGGCTTGTCCACGTTTTAAATTGGTGTTTCTGGACTGCCTTATCAAAAGTATTTAAGGACATGTCTAGAACACATAAGCACTCTGATAATAATTTTAAAAAGATTTTCTGGAAGTTACTCTTCTGTATCTTTGATTCTTTGTACCTGTGACTTGGCTACAAGATGGTTTGTAACTGACAAGAATTTTTCATTTCCATTGAAACCATACCAAGACTGACAACCTTGAACCATCATTTTTACCTTAGATGTGAGGCATTTTATTGATACAGCTAAAATGTTCATTAGAGACTATGTTTTAGTAAGGGCAAAAATGGAGATGGAGTTGGAGAGGACGGCACTTATAAACTGGCTATGAATACTAGAACTTAGAATAAAATGCTGTTGTTCACTGACCAGTACCTCTATCTATATGGACTTACAGACATGAGCCCATGTGCTCAGATGGTGTGGCCCTGATAGCAGCTACGGGTTTCAGTACATTCTTCTACTGCCTTTTGCTTTTTCAAATTAACCTACTCCAGTGAACATTGGTGTTTATATGGAAACACATGCATCCTAAAAATAGTGATGAGTACCATCTGAATAACCATCTTCTTAATAAAATTCTTAATGACTGTTTAATGCTATTAGGAACAAAACATTTCTTTGCCTCATAACAGAGAAAAGATTATGTATAATTAGTTTATTAGTGAGGATACCTTTCATCTTCTAGACACATTTATGGGGATATAATGTGGGTCTAGATGTAGAGGAACCATCTCACCTCAGTGGTGTAAGCCAGCTTTTATCCTTTGTGTCCAGTGGAAACACCAAGTTGGAAAACTTTGAATAATTAAGTAAGCACTACAGTTACAAAGGGCACATTGAGGCAAACTTCTCCTATCCTGGGAATTTTTTGCTTTGTCCACTGTAGTCATTTGCCATCTGGATAGCTTCCTTAAAGCTTTTAAGAGCACCGACTAGGAAGACATTATAAGCAATGTTTAATCTAAATATCTATGTGTTCACATACTTTGTGATTTGAGTGTTGCTATGACTGACGATCAGTTCCAGCACTTCCCCAATCCCTACCACTGAATAGTTTTGTCTTTATTCCATAGCATCTTGACCAGACCCATGCCTGATCAACCAAATTCTTTCTTCCAAGGACTTCATCCTGGTCTTACTTGGTTCTTGAAGTGTGACCTGCCTTTTGAATGGAGGATAAACTATTCTTTATCGTTACCAACAGCAGGAGAGAAAACAGAGACTTGCCTCACTCCAGTTCAACTTACATTTCCTTATCTCTTGCTGAAGGCAAAATACGTCTAGTCCTGTGGGGAGTAAGGTATCAAACATTATCCTGTAGTGGCCCTAGTATGTTATTTTACCTTTTTCTCTAAGGATGGAATTTCGTGGCAAGATATAGGGACTGTGATTCTCCAAAAATACTAAGCTTCATTTTAGTTTCTGTAGTCACTTGTCTTTTCTTCATAAGCTTGTGGCTTCACAGTTACTTTTCTCATATTTTCCTTCTTATTCAGTAGTTTAATTCAATGGTCTATGACATATTTCCAAAGAAGGTCTAATAATATCTCCATCTGACCTCCTCTTTGGTGATGTGAGCTTCCTGCTTTCACATTAATGAGTGGACTCTAAATCCTTTCCATTTGAAACTGGGCTGAACTCAGAGACACAATTCAAATTCTATTTACAGAAAAAATATCAACAAAATATATGAGATCTAAGATTACAATAAGCAATAGCATATGGTGGAAGTAAGACTGTATGATTCTTAAGACTAGGTCAGAAAAGTCTTAGTGCTTTCATTTGGGTCTTTTGAAATGTTTCCTCTCCTGATGTTTCTTCTTGAAACCTAGCTTTTCTGTTTCAAGAAGGCCCAGCTACATGGAGAGAACATGTATAGGTGTTCTGGTAAACAATCCCAACTGAGGCCAGGTTTCTGGTCACCCCTGCATAGTGTCAGACATCTAATTGAAGTAACCTTCAAATGATTCTTGTACCTGGCCGTACAAGAGTCATGCCTAGTCAATTGAATATTCTCAGCTGTGGCCCAAACATCATGAGAGGTGAAGAGCCATCCCTTCTGCGCCCTTCCTGAATTCATGACCACAGAAGCTGTGAGCATATCAAATGGTTGTCGCTTTACACCACAGTGTTTTATGAGTGCGTTTAATGCAGCAATAGATAATTGTAACAGAATTCACCCAAGAACAGAGTGTTCCTATAACAAAAACTTAAAACTTGTCGCTGTCTTTGAGATTAGGTTGTAAATGGAAAACGAAAGGGTTTTGAGTCTTCTGCTAAGAAAATTTGGAAGGATGTCAAAGAAGGTATTAATAAAAGCTGGAAGGTCAGTAAAATTATTATGGGAAATTAGAAAAAAGTTTGACAACACAGTTGGGTATTCAAATTATCATGTGGTGATATAGAAAATAAGCTTAGTAAATTCGTGGGTTTCCTAATGAAATTTCCAAGCAGAATATTCAAACTACCAACTTGCTTCTCTTAGTCATGCATCATAAGATGTAGAAAAAGAGAGAGATAAGGTAAAAAAGGAAATATATAGTTTTCAAGCAAAATTTAGTAGAAAGATAAATAAAACCATGACTTTCTGGGTTGGAAAATTTAATTGATTTTAATTCCAAGCCTCTCCAGATGGCAAAAGATTTTCAAAGTAAGGAAAGAACTCATGGCAAAGATCAAATTCAGAGCACTATCAGGACAATAGTCTTGGAGTAAGGATGAAGCTAGTGGTGTGACTGCAAAACCTTTTGTAAACTATACAAAGGATTTAAGATAGTGCCTCAGGGGTCCTTTCTGATGGCAAAGGCCCCCTAACCATCTAAAGGATATAACTTGCAGACACTCTCTGGTAAACAATCTAAGGGAATTATCCCACTTCAGCTTCACAAGGGGCCCTGGATGAAGAAAGTCTATCTCAAAGAAATTAGTGAATGTTAAGTTTTTTGAATGGCTTGAGCAACAAAAGATAATTCATAGAAACCCCACAATGTTTTAAAGAAATTATACTGGCAGAAACACCATTAACGCGGGCTAAGAGGGATAGAGACAGCACAAAATGAGAAGTTCTTGACATCTTTACTTCCACAGGCAGGAAATACTATAAAAATAACTATTCCGTCAAATACAGGCTATTATTTAAGGCAAAGGCAGGATGATCCACAGCCTGGAACCAAGATCCTAGAGGACAGAGCCAAGAGACACAGGAATAGAGACAGAACAATGAGTGGTCTTGTTGGGGAAGTTTCCAGTTGATAGACCTGGCAGGCTCCCTTTTCAGTGGCTGTGAAGGACCTAGGACTGCAGAAGGAACATGTTTACTGGCCTAGAGGATTCACCATTTCAGAGTCTGGATCTTACTCCTTTCCAGAGGCTCACAGATTGGACTCTGTGGGCTTGCAGAGAATAGCTTCATTTTCCAGGGGCAGACATAACATTAGCCAAACACGTTCTATTGATTCGTAAAATCAGAATTCTGATTCATCAATTTATAGTGAGAAATCACTGTCACTGGAATTTGAATACTTAAAGACTACAACGGTCAGAAAATTCCCTCTCTATTGGCAAAGTCTTTCCCACAGTAATACAGGGCATAATTTGAAGTCTCCTCAGTATGCTGAAATCAGGAAAAAAAACTGTGTATGGTTGATTGGAATTAATTAGATGGGCTGAATACACAGTGACTTCAGGCTTCATCTCATTTTATAATCTCATGATAGAGGTGGTTTTACCCTGTCCTCTGGGCTATAGCTCCTTGTCATTGTCTCAATATTGGCAATGCCTGCCAAAAGGACTTGAACATGGAAACTACAAGGTTAAATATTCCTTCTCTCTATGCTGTGCTTGAGTGGAAGCTGCTACTTTCATTTACTCTGCTTCCAAGGCTCATCATATTCCCCTAATGATTAAAACATTCTTCTTTTAGACATGTCAATAAAATCAGTCAGGCTACACTGAAGACTTTCATATCTGGGGACTATTCTGTATTCTTAAAGTATATTTGCACTTTTATTTTTCTTTCTGTTTTGTGTACTTCACTAATACTTCAAAAGCTTTCATTCTCTGCCTGTCCATAAAGTTATACTACACTAGGGAATGATCCATATATCTACGATCCATTGTGTCTATGAAGTATTCTGCACTTCTTAAACATTAATTCAGATGTGATGTCATAAAACTTTTTCCTAGCAGCCTGGCATTCTGTAATTTTTCTTACAAGACTATACCCCCAAATTACTACTTATTTCTTCCCTAATCAAGTCAGCCATTGGTACAGTTATGATACTGGCGTGTCTTACTCTTTGAAATTGCCTCATTTCATTGTGATTTTGTAGTATCTATAGTGAAATTTTATTTTCCAAATCCCTTTGTTTACAAGCATTGGAGATCCACTTTCCAGTAGATATTAAAAAGAGGAGTTTATTGTTTTTGTAACAGAAGGCTTGATCCTGGGCCTCAGATTCTGTCATTGCAATGCTGGATAGTTCTGTTCTTTCATTTCATTGATCTCATTTGCTGATACTATAGATGACTTCGTTCGTGTAGCTTTGGAAGATGATTCTAATGAGTCTCGCATTACATCATCTTTATGGCCTCATATTTTAGAGGAGGAACAAAGTTATCCCTCCCTCTATGCATACATAATCCAAGTTTTGTAACTTGCTTTTATCTTTGAGCTAATTTTTCTTTGACTAGCGGAATGGAATGCTTTAACTGGCCTGTGTAGGCTGCTCATAGATTATTGGAAGGCAAACTATGAGAGCCACACCAGAATCCATGTAATTTGAAGGAGTGGTTTCCCAAAGGCAGATTGGACTTTTACCAGATAAATAGTGAATGACACTCTGGGAATGATATTAACAGACAGCCACATATTTATATACATATGCTATGCCCTGTAATGATTACAAAGGCACTTATGATTTCAGCTTTTGCCCTATGTATGTGTAATATGTTAAAGTAATTGTGAAATTATCTGAAAACATAATATGTGACCAAAACAATGTTCTATTATAGGGATCGGCAAACTATAGCTCATGGGCCAAATCTTACCTCTGCCTGCTTTTGTAAGCAAGGTCATATTGGAGCACAGCCATGCCCTTCACTTTATTGTCTGTGGCTGCTTTCACTCTACAACAGATTGGGTAGTTGTGACAGAGACCACTTAGTCTGCAAAACTGAAAATATTTACTCTCTGGTCCTTTACAGAAAAAGTTTTCTGACTGCTCTTCTATTAGAAAGATTTCCTTGTTCAATTGAGTACAGTAAATCCCCTACATACGAAACTTCATGTTGCGAACTTTCAAAGATGCGAACGTGTGTTCTCATGTCCAATCACGTAAGTTAGTCCACGTGTCTGGTGTACAGTTTCACGTGCGTGCATCCTCTAGTGGTTGTGCTTTTGTGTACTTTGCTGTACAGTGCTGTTGCTGTGCAACACGAGGAGCTTACTAATGAAGACTTGATGGAATTGGAGGCCCAGAGAAAGGATGAAGAGAGACAAGAGAAAGCAGTAACTGAAGAGCTGAAGAGATTCATGATACTGGAAATAGCAAGGGGATTTTCTTTATTTGAGGAGGCACTGTTAGTTTTTGAGGCACAGAACCCAAACGTAGAATATTGCATGAAGTTTGCAGCAGCTGTGCAGAATGTGATCCAGTGCTGCCGTGTCATCTATGAGGAGATAAAAAGAGCATCACTGGATCGTTTTTTTAAGGGAGGTAGATAGAATTGAATCCAGCCATCAGTGGAACCAGAACCTGTGCCATCAACGTCAGGCATGAGTGAAATTGCATCTTGCCCTCCGTCTCCTATGGCTGATGATCCTTCAGCTCTACCATCGCCCACCTCCTCTCCCTCCTCCAGTCAGTAACTCTTCTTGCCTGTTTGTTCGATGCCAGCTCCTGTATGCCAGCTGTTGTAATGTTTACTTTTTGTGTTTGTTTGTTTTTTATGTATTATCTGTGTGAAAGGTATTATAAAGCTATTACAGTACAGTACTATATAGTCGATTGTGTTAGTTGGGTACCTAGGCTAGCTTTGTTGGACTTACGAACAAATTGGACTCACCAACCCACGCTGGGAATGGAACTTGTTCATGTGTCAGGGACTTAACTGTAATCTCTAACTAGTAAATAAGACCAGGAAGAGGCAGTTGATTAGTTTAATCACCTGAGTCAACGGAGGTAATTGATACTGGAATGTATCTTACAGCGAATCTATCTTTAGATTCATCTGGGTAAACTGAGATTAATTCGTTGAGGTGAATATTTGTTCTTTCTCCCTCTCTCATCTTAGAAACGAAGTCTGTTCTGAGACATTTCCAGAAGTAGGGACCAATGGATGGGGAGTAGACATTTTCTGAATATTGCCACGTGCAGAGGATGTAGAGGTGCTTCCATTGGGTTTCAGATGATATATTCAATAAAATCATCTGGGGATGAATCAGAATGGAAATGGCATCTGGAATTTGTCAATTCATTAAATTCCACTTCACCAGTTAATAGTCAGCTTGGGCTGCCATAACAGAATACCATCGGATGGTTAGTTTAAACAACAAAAATTTATTGTTATGGTTCTGGAGGCCAAAAGTCCAAGATCAAGGTGCCAGAAAGATAGGTTTCACTTTGAGGCCTCTTCCCTTTGCCTGTAAGTAGCCGTCATCATGTTTCTGTGCTCACATGACCTCTTCTTTATGTGTGGGCAGAAAGAGAGGAAACAAGCACTCTGGTGTCTCTTATATAAGGGCGCTAATCCCATTATGAGGGCCCCATTCTCATGAATTCATATAACCCTTATTATCTCCTAAAATCTCCATCCCCAAATACCATCACATGGGGGCTTAAATCTCCAACATATGAATTGTTGTGTTGGGGGAACACAAGCATTCAGTCCATAACATTTCCAGTGTCAAAATTTTGTATGTGCATGTATGTAACTGGTGATGATCCATGGTCAGAAAAATGGAAAGAAAGTTACTTTAATCATTCAATAAATATTTATCAAACTCATTAGACTTTTTAGTTTTTATCCTTCACTAATATACCTTTCTTGACCTCAAAGGTCCACAGTGAAACTCAGAATTTTTTCAACCCAACTTGGTGCACATAGAGAATGATATATTCATTCCATAATAAAAACTGGAAACTTAGAAGTCAACCTTAATACCTCCTTCTCACATCTGCCAAGACTTGTCAGTTTTACATCCAAAGTGTATCTCAAATCCATCCATGTTTTCCTATCTCCATCACCAGCACCCGAGTCAAGGAAACCAGGAAACCATCTCTTGTCTTTGCTATTTGAAATAGTCTCCAGACTACTCTCCCTTTTCTCATTCTTCTGATTTCCATTTGTTTATCTGTTGGGCAGTCAGAGTAAGTTTTCAAAGCATGTCAAAAATATCTGATTACATTACCTAACTACTGCAAACACTACTTTGGTTGTTCATTGTTCTTCAGGGCTGAGCATGGCCTTCTAGGCCCTGCTTTGTCTGCCTCTACCTGCCCTTGAATCCTCTTCTCATTCTCACTCTCCAGGCACACTGTCTAACTTATTATTCCTTATCTCCCTCCACTTTCTTCCTTTCCCTACTGTCTTAGTCCATTCAGGCTGCTATAACAAAATGCCACAAACTAGGTGGTTTATAAGCTATGGACATTTATTTCTCATAGTTCTGGAAGTTGGGAAATCCAAGACCAAGTTGCTGGCAGGTTCAGTGCCTGGTCAGGCCGAGCTTCATCACTGACAGTGTCTTTTCACTGTAACCTTAAATAGTGGAAGATGCGAGGGAACTCTCTGATACCTCTTTTATAAGGACACAATCCCATTCATGACCTGTTTACCTCCCAAAGGCCCCACCTCAAAGTGACATCACACTGGGAATTGTTTTCAACACATGAATTGTGGGAGGACACAAACATTCAATCTGTATCACCTAACCACTTCTACCTACATTGAAAATTATTTTCCAAGCTCATTCTCAACTCAAGGTCTTTGCCCTTGCAGTTCTTTCTGCCTGGAATACTCATATCTTCACATGGTGGACTTGTTCTTGATATTCCAATCTTGGATCAAATGTCATTATCTTAAAGGTGTCTTCCTCAACTAAACAATCACTCTGTATAATTCTGGTTCATTTTCCTGGTAGCATATATCTCTTCTTTGTTTTCTTGCTTATTTGTTTTTTTTATTTCTTGTCTGTCTCCCTCACTAGAGATAACATGATTGTGTATCCTCAGTGGCTGGCATAATGCAAAACCGAGTAAATGAATGAAAACATTAAAATGAAAACATGATATAGCATTGTCTCCCTCACCTGGTTTTAAAGAAAAAAAAAATCACACTTTATGGGAAGTCAGTATAATTGAGTAATTTATATTCTGAAACAAGTAGCTTGAGTTGAAATCCCAGCTCTGCCATTTACTAGTTACACCATCTTAGATTCAACCTTGAACCTTTATTTCCTCATATTTTTTAAAAATGGATATAATATCTACCTTGTAGTGTTGTTATGAGAATCACATGAGTTATCATAAGTAATGAACTGAGAATGCTGCCTGGTACATGGCCAACTCTCAGTATTTATCATTAGTCAGAGAGTATATTAAATTAACATTCATTAATTAATAATATTTTATTACTGAATGTATATTAAAATGAATCTAACAAAAGTTTACTGGCAGAAAGTCTGAGCATTGTTTGTAATTTTATACTTAAGCAAACTGGAAAAAAAACAGAAAGGATCTGTTTTGGAAGTTCATTGCCTTGCCTGAGGTCCCTACCTCTTGACCCATAGAGTCAAACCTTGAACATAGGTCTCTGGACTGCATATTTAGAACTTTTACAACACGCTGAGTCTCACACCATTTGTTGTAATATCCATTATGCAGCCTATGCGTATGTTTGGGGCAGCAGCAAAGCAGGAATTCCCCCATAAATGAGAAAAATATTTGGAAATAGATAATTTTAAAGTGTTTCAGCTTTGTATTTTGTTAAAGTTCCTGTACTTTCATGGTTTTATCTGTTTTCATTTCAATTGGTATGTGTCCGCATGACACAGTAAAATTTTTCAGTCCTTAGGCTCTCAAAAGATCCAGAGATACAATCACCTGACCTTTCATGTACCAACACGCTGGCTTGGCAGAAGTTCTTGGGACTTACATATCCGTGATAACTGTTGACACTAGTTCTCTTGGCCTTGAAGATATCTCTGAAAGATAGGACCACACATGGAACAAAAATAATGATTTAGTCTTTATATCAACCCATTTCTTGGCTTTGGTGCTGTTGAGGGCAGTGGGAGGTGGATGGGAGGGGATGAGTGATGAAGGGTTGAAACTAATGACATTTGACTCACATGGCCCTGCACCCCTGCATGGAGACTGATCAATTCCCCTAATCTCTCTCATCCTAGCAGGCAGACGCCATCTGATAATAACTCAGAATTCTTTCTCATTGGAGCCAATTCTGAACTGGTGGTCTGGAGAGAAACTCTGTATTGAATTACCAAGTAGTTCCAATGGAATCATTTCCAACAGTAATTAGGGCTGATGGAATGTCCATTTTTAAAAAACAGTACCAAATTCCAGATTTTCCCAAAAAGAAAAATTAGAGCTCAGCTCGCTTGCTTGCATTCCTCTTTTTAAGAGTGTGGGAAGACCTTTTTGCAAGACCTTTTGCATCATCAGGATGCGTCCATATTCTCTTCATTTCTGTTACCAAAAACCTCCCACAGTATTCAGGTTGTAATGGGGAAAACCGAGACATTGAGAGGTTGACAGAGGGTCTCTCTATCTTGATATATAAAATGGCATCTTGGCTGTGTGGTTCAATGGTGGCTGCATATATCAAAATTTTGTGAGCTTGAATCAAACTCTTTTTAATGGAGAATTATCTCAATTGATAGAGTGAAAAGACTAAGTTATCTGTTGGATAACTCATTCTCATCAAAGGAAGAGATGACATTCTATTCAGGACAAGGATGAGGTAATGACAGTCGTTTGCAATGAGAAGACCCATTCTTAACTGCTAGTGTATGGCTGGGAAATGTTCTGAGGCATTGGCTTGGTTTGATAATGGTTTAATAATCCTTGATGGAAGCCTAGAAAGTTATATCAAAAGGAGAGGTAATGTGTCATTTTAAAAAAATGACCAGGATCCTTTCTTCTTGGGTTTATCATCTTTTCACTTTTTGTAACTCTAGGATGCTTAACAGTAGCCACTGGATATACCTTATCCAATAAAGACCAGCTGGGGCTGGTAAAGCAAGCTGAAAACACATGTATTTGAGAAGCTGATACTAAGATTATAAACCATTTCTGTTGGCTTGAAAAGAGAGAACCACAATTATCATGTTTTTGAGCCAATTCTCGCATTAAGAAATTTCTTGAAGAAACTGGATCCTTGCTATTTTACTGGGTAAGTTCCAAGTGAACATCCCGTCCCAGATCCTTAAGTGCTGTTATCATATAGCTCATTTAAATAAGTCTCTCTAAGGTTCAAATTTTCTCATTCCAGGAGTAAAAGAGCTACTTGAGTTAATACTTTCTGTCACTCAACACTGGCATTTTCCTTTCTTTTTCCATGCTCTATTGGTGCTGGGTAAGACAGAAGTGCCGAGGATTAATTGCAATTATCATATTCAAGGCAGAAATGCCACATTGTGAAGAACTAATGAGTGTTTATAAGCTGCATTGCACATGCATGTGCAAGCATTATATCATGTGAGAGGGAATGAAAACTTGAAATCTTGCTAGATTATACAAATCAAAAGTTTATCCATAACTCTTCTGAGCCCACGGTGCATCTGTACACTGATTTGTACTTTGTGCAGCTCTGAAAGGTGATACGTCCTGACTTGCATTGAAGGGGGAGGGGTTGCCAATGCACCCAAATCATGAAAGATTTTTTTAAATGTCTTTATTGGAGTATAATTGCTTTACAGTGGTGTGTTAGTTTCTGCTTTATAGCAAAGTGAATCAGCTATACATATACATATATCCCCATATCTCTTCCCTCTTCAAATCATGAAAGATTAATGAAGAGCACACAAGACCAGTCAGGAGGTGATTTGGCAACACAGGCTTTGGTGTTGCATACTTGGACTTGATTCCAGGCTCCATCTCTTCACAGCTGTGTGACTTCAACAACTTCCTTAACTTCTCTGATCCTCGCTTTACTTGCATTAGAGACAGAATAATAGAGGACTCATGATCGCTGGAGCTAGAACCCACAGCTCGGCCATGTACTGTGGCCAACTGTGGCACCACGGGCGGATTGTTTCATCGAGATTCCCTGACCCTAAGTTTCCTCATCTGTAATGTTCAGATAAAAATAGCGCTTATCTTATAGGGTCTTTGTGAGGACTATGTTTATTAATCAATACTCTTTATAAATGCTTAACACAGTGCCTGAGACTTAGTAAATGAGCCATGCCTGGAAGCTGATCCAGATATTCAACCTACTAGACTCTATTTTAGCAAGAAAGAGAATAAGGTGACAGTCTGTTCATGTTGGCAGAACCTTTCTTCTTTTAAATGACCATAATATATGAGGTTTTAGGCACCCTGGAGGGCTGATTTTATCAAACTGTCTTTCCAGTGAGCTGGTCTGGAAGGTCTGAGTAACAGTTTTGAATGGCAACTGACCTGAGGATTTCATACTCTATTTTCTCATGAAAACTGTAAGGTTCTGGAAGGGAAAGTGGCAGCTCCCATAAATACTTGAGTGGTGATCCCATTGTGAAACAGATTAATTGGGCCATTCATTAATAATATATTGGTAATTGACATGAACTGAGTAAAGATGTTTTTGATTCCAGGCTGAATCGCTTTCCCTCTGTCACTTAATCTTCAAACATCCCTTGGAAATTGCATCCCTCTGTTTTTGGGGATGAAGGATAAATTCCACAACTCAGTCTACACAGCCTGTGTGGTTTGATTTCTGCAGGGTTCAGTGAAGTTACTCTCTCCTTTTCCACACACTCTTTTCTTTCTTTCATTCATTCATCCATTAGCCTTTCATTCATTCATTCTGCACATATGTACCAAGCACACAGGTGATGCTCCAGCAGTGAATATATTAAGTCCATGTTCCACTGGTCCTTATGTTCTAGTGGAGGAAACAGGCAACCAAAATAAATGTATAATGCTATAGAGAAAACGAATTCAGAATTCAGGAAACAGAAAGATTTGGGCATAAACTGAAGAAAATATGGGGGTGAAGCATGAGGCTCTCTAGGTGATGAGCATTCTATGCTGTAGGGAAAAAAAGCACAACAGCCCTGAGACAGGGGTGGTTGGCATGTTCAGGAGTGGGTGACAGTGGAGGAGGTCCCTGGTACCAGTGTCACCCTCACTTTAAAGTCTAGAAAACCAATCATTAGAGAGGCTGTCCAAGTCAGCCAAGGTCACACAGCTAGAAAATAGAGCTGCACACCTCTGGGGTCTGTGCTCCTAGCTTCTGTGACGTTTTGCTGCTTAAAGTGTTCCACTTCTTTGACATTTAGGACTCTCCATGCTGCAGGACAGGGCAGCCGTTCCTCTCCCCCTCAATTCTTCAACCAATTAACAAAGGCATCTAATTTATTTAAATGCTTCTCAACCTCTTCTTTTAGGTTGCTTTATATGATTTCTCCTCTATATTCTTCTTCAGCTTTATGATTGTAAACAGGCATTCCAAATCAATTTGTGGCTGAGGATGGAAGTTACGTGCAGATGCATTGTTGTGGCTTTTTCTCCTTTTTTTGCCTATGCAAGAGTGATTTGTTCACTAAAAAAATAGTTCTGCCCTCCATAACCTCATTTGATGGCAACAGTAGTTCCTGTGATAATGCAGAGCTGCTTCTCATGTCTCTTCCATGGATAGATATGAAATACATGATTTTTTTGTGCTATGATACAGTAAACAAAAGACAGTGTTTTCTTCCCCCTTGTTGCTCCCCCTCCTACAGTTATATCGCTTGATCTATCCATGACTGTTGTCAGGTTAAAAATGTCAGATGAAATCAACCCAACCTACACATCGGGATACATACATATTTTCCAAAAACTTGCAGCCTACACTTCGGCTATAGGTAAGTCAAGCAGGGTGTTTCTCTCTTTGCAGAACCACTGATTGAGTGTGCGGGCACCTTGAGCCTCTTCCTTAAGTTATGAGAAAATAAATCCAGTAGGTAAAAGGGAACGGAGGCTATTTAAAAAGGGAGGGCTTTATTAAGATAAGAGTATACTTACTTCTTTAAAAAGTTTAAAACAGATAAAACAGTTGTGCAAATGACTGAACACAAAGTGGCATATCGATATTCTTTAATGTCTGGGACTGAGATTTTTCTTACAGTTTTCTTATAAATGGCCCCCTAATGAGTCAGCTAAGCAGATCAATAAATATATCCACGAACTGTTCCTTCTGTAGCCCCTGAAAGAGCAATTGAAGATACAAAAATATTACTCATTTTGACTGAAATATGGGCATTACTGATACTACAGAATAGACTATATCTGCTGTGCTGAGGCACAGCGGTTCCACTGGTGTAAGATTTCAGTTGCAATAGTCTTTCTCTTGTCAACAATCTTGTTTTATTTATTCAGCGCCACCTGGCATAAGCCATGTGTCCAACTACCGTACTAGCATGAAAAGCTCTGCTATATTCTTATGCCATAAAATATCGCTGCTCCCAAATCCCAGCAGATCTGTGGTCTGTAACATTCTTTGCAAAGGCTGTGAAAGGTTCATATTTTAAAATTGTTCTTTATGTGAGATTCTATTGAAAATCCAAAGATCCTTGCCAAAGAAGTAGTAGTAGGAGATGTAGCAGACACACACATAATGAGCAAAGCATTTCAATCCTGTTCTAAGAGTATTTACACATTCCAGAGGTAATTAAAAGATATAGGAGTATAAAGTCCTTAGCAATAGATATTGATTTTTTAGGAACAGATCCTTAAAGTAATGGAGAAGATGATGGTTTATTTTCTTGCAGACCACTTAGAGTCACTTTGATGCAGGAAGGTGGAAATGATGTGTTTGCTATTTTGCTGATTTGACTAGATCTAATCAGATATTGATTCTGAACTCTGTGTAGAGAATAGACAGTGAGAGAAGCTGGAGGAAGATAATGGGTGAGGGTCTAAGCTTCCTTCAGCTTTCCCACAATGAGCCCTTGAGTTACAAAGAGAAAGTAGCTACTTCTTAAAGGAAAATGAATAGCCACTTCTTAAAGGAAAATGTCAATTAATACAATATAAGCTCACGAACTTATAGTCAGTTGAAATTCAAAAGACATTCCCAGTTATTTGCTTCTAGATATAGCCACTAAGTCAAATACAGACTACCATAGTTCTAAGGCAGTATATTTTGAATAGATTGACTTATTAATAGAGTATCAATTATTTATTCATGAAGCATTTGAAAGCAATGTGTTTTCCTACAGATTTTAAATGTTATTTCCACATATGGTTGCATCATAACGTTATTTATTAAAATGATTCCTGGGCTTCCCTGGTGGCACAGTGGTTGAGAGTCCGCCTGCCGATGCAGGGGACACGGGTTCATGCCCCGGTCCGGGAAGATCCCACGTGCCACAGAACAGCTGGACCCGTGAGCCATGGCCGCTGAGCCTGCGTGTCCGGAGCCTGTGCTCCGCAACGGGAGAGGCCACAACAGTGAGAGGCCCATGTACTGCAAAAAAAAAAAAAAAAAAAAAGATTCCTGATCCATAGGGAATGAGAAACATCAGGATAAGTACTGTCTATTCGTCAAATTCTCTATTTATAGGCCAAATAAGTGAGGTTTTACTATATTGAAAATGATATTAAGCCATTATTCTATTTTCTCTAAGACTATGTAATTGCTCCTCTTTGTAACTGAAGAAGATATCATCCTCATGGTAAAAATAGAAGAGAAAAAATATATCCATCACTCTAGATTCTGTCTGTGTGGCTACCAACAAAGTCATTTAAAACTACTTATGTAAAGATATGGTACAGAGTGGGATGAAAAGATGTGACAACGTTTTCCTAGCCCTGTTATAAATCTGCATCTTATTTGAAGAAGGAATAAAACCCAAGGAGTGCTCAAATTTTGCTCCAAAAATATGCGGCCTCTTCACAAGTGTATCTCTGAAGAATGTCTTGTTTCAAAAAAAAAAAAAAAAAAACAATATTGGAGAGATAGTTCCCATACATTAAGCTATATTTTAAATGACACCCTGGATTCTTCATCAGGGAATAGGCCTCAGATACTGAGCTTCAGATTCTTCCTGAATAAAGTGGGAAAAGTAAAGTCTTTACAGTGCCTGCTTACAGAGAAATTCTGAAGGGAAATAAGATGGTCTGTAGACATGTTTTTAATTTCCTGGAAGAAAAGCATGCTCATCTAAAATTGATTTTATGGATGCTTTTTAAAAGCTAGTGGGTCCAGTAAATTCTATTTGACCTGCAAAATTGGCATTGGGCCTCCACACACTTACCTGGGCCATCCTTCTTTTTTGACTTTCAACCACACTCGGCTGAGCGTGAACATCAGCTTACAGAAAACTCACCTAGATTCCAGGGAAACCAAACAAAACGGGAAGACTAGAATCAATGTCTTCACATTTTCCTCTAGATTTCCATTGAGTTCATCTAACTTATTTCAAGACAATAGCAACACAGAGTGTTAGTATTTGATCATCTAGAATTGTAGTAAGTTCTGCTAGCCACAGAAAAATTGGTGTGTAAAATATAAGCTGGGAGAAAGTTCTAGTTTCTGCCACATAGTGAATGGGTTAACAGGAACCTATCTCCCACTACATACATATAGAAAAGCTAGATAAATTATAACAAAAAATATATGCAAATATCATCTCAAGGAAAGAAATGGCCAGGCAGATATTCCACAGGTTAGGAGAGAAAGCAAAGCCAGAGTGACAGAGAGGAAGTATGTCTGATGGTTAGGGACACAGACTCTGAGCCAGAAAACTTGGGTGCAAATCCTGATTGCCGCTTACTGGTTCACTCTGATAATAACAGCAAGAACAAATCAAACTCTCAATGATTTACTGGTCAAAGTAGAAATCATAATGGAAGTTGGAACATACTATATTTAGAAATGCATACAAATGTAAACACCACATATCAAATAGAGCAGGATGAAACTGAAGTGATATGCAGGCAGAAATTTCTAATCTGTCCATTAGAAACAAAGATTAACAGTTAATAATTTAAGGATCTAAGTCAAAAAATAACAGCAAAACTCTGGAGAAAAGAAAAAAAATAATAATAAAAATAAGAACAAAAATTAATGAAATAGAAGCAAAGAAACAAGAGAAGATCAACAAAGCTCAAAGTGAGTGCATTAAAATATGGATAAAATATACACATGTATGACAAGACTGAGCTGTAAAGAAGAAAATAAGAATATTAGGAATATAATGAACATTACAAGGGGTAATGGGGAAATGTTTTACTATTATGAGTATATACTAAAACATTCTATGCCAACACATTTGGAATTTGGAATAAATCAATATTTTTCTTAAAAAATATTAAAACATATATTACCACACGTGATTCAGGATAATATAGAAAATCTAATGGTCTCATAACCCTTTAAAAAATCAAACTAGTATTCAAAGTAACACCTATTCCTCCTCCTGCAAAATGTATGCACAAAAGTACACACATTAACTACCACAGCAAGCAAAAGAAACACCAGCCCCAGACAGTAAGCCAAGTTACAGCAGATGTTCAAGGAATAAGAATTCAAGTTTGATACAAACTCTTCAAAAAAATAAAGCAAGTGAGAGAGTTTTTTCCATCTCCTTTTATGGCGCTATTATGTCTTTGGAATATTGACAGTATAAAAAGAGAAATTATAGAGCAATCTTACTATGGAATAAGATTCAAATGCCTAAATAAATTTTGACCAACCTTAATTTTGGATGATATAAAGTAAATAAAACACATCAAGATCAGATAGGGTGTGTTCTGAGATGCAAGAATGGTTTAACATTAGGAAACCTACAAAAGTAAATCAACACATGTCGACATGCCTTTGGCTTCAAGTAAGAAAGAAGCCTACAAAAAAGTAGCAAGTATTATTCCACAAAACAAGAGGCCCAGAGGTTGGGCAGTTTCAGGATTAATTCTGGAGCACCATTGTGTTATCAAGAAACCAGGTTCCACTCATCTTTTCTCTCTGCAGTGTTCAACGTATAGATGATTCTCTGCATAGTTGCAAGATGGTAGTGGAAATACTAAAAATATTCACAAAAAGGATGAGTCCCTGCCATACCCTTTTGCCAGTTCCCCAAGCAGAATACACTTTATGTGTCATTGGCTACAGTCACGTCACTCCATCATGTTTAAACCAACCACCGGGAGAGATAATAGAATTACTATAGCTTGTTTAGACTAATCAAAATTCACTGTAGGAGCTGGGGAGCCATCCAGACCATGAACTACATAAGCCCCCTATACCTGAACAAAATCAATTTTCTTTTAGTAAGGTAGACCTGGAATAATAGCTTGGGTATAGCCTGCAGTGTTGACACATAAAGAGGAAAATATGAAATCAAATTAGTAGTTATAGCAAAAATGGTGAATGAAATTCAACACTAAGTCCTGAGTAAAAGGAACAACAGTGAAAAACACTTTTAAAAATGGAAAGGGGGTGCTTCCCTGGTGGCGCAGTGGTTGAGAGTCCGCCTGCCGATGCAGAGGACACGGGTTCGTGCACCGGTCCGGGAAGACCCCACATGCCGCGGAGCGGCTGGGCCCGTGAGCCATGGCTGCTGAGCCTGCGCCTCCGGAGCATGTGCTCTGCAACGGGAGAGGCCACAACGATGAGAGGCCCGCGTACCGCAAAAAAATAAAAAATAAAAGAATGGCAGGTCCCTAGGGGATGATGGTGCCTCAGAATAGAAAGAGCCAATCACTGAATCACAAGTGAAAAAAAAAATCTTCCCTCTTATAAGGAATACTACTTTGGTCTGTTTCATGTGTGACATAAAATTTATTGTGTTTAGCTCTTAGATACTTTTGGCATAGATACTTTTGGCTTTACATGCTGCAGTCCAGTATGTCCTGAGTAAAATAAATATATAGTATGTTTGAAATTATTAGTTACAAAGAGGAAAATAAATAAGCCAACCAACTGAAGAACAGAGCAAGCTCAATGGGCATGGGATGCCAAAGTGTAGGGTTGTTGCAGTTTTAATTGAGTGGTTAGGCTAGTCTTCGTTGAGGAGGTGATATTTCAGTTTTGAAAGAAGTGAGGGAATTATTCAGGTAGACATCTTGAAGAAGAACATTCCACTAATTGCAGCATAATGGCTTTAAGCAGGAGTATACTGGGAATGTTCAAGTCACACCTGGGACTCATTTTGACTGAAATGGTGGTGAAACTGGAGGTAGAGTTTTTATTCTAAGTAAAATCAAAGCCAATGTAGGGCTACGAGCAGAGGAGTGAGATTGATTTGAAAGGATCATTCTGGCTGTTTTGATGAGAACAGCTGTAAGGATATACATAGGGAGACTAGTTGTGAGGCTATCACAATAAACTAGATGAGAGTTGATAAGGATTCAGTCTGTTTTGGTTTTTTTGGCCATGCTGCGCGGCTTGAGGGATCTTAGCTTCCCGAACCAGGGATTGAACCTGTGCCCTTGGCAGTAAAAGTGAAGAGTCTTAACCACTGGACCACCAGGGAATTCCCTATAAGGACTCAGTCCGGACTAATGCTGCAGATAATGATAAATGACAAGGTTTTGCATACATTTTGAGAGCAGGACCAATGGTATTTGCTTACAAATTAAAGTCAGGGTATAGACAAAGAGAAGAGGTGAGGAAACTTGGAGGGTTTTGACCTGATTGACCAAAGGTGTGAATGCACCATCAAACTGAGGTGGGGGATTCATTCAAAGATGATGGGGAGGAATTCTTTTGTGAAATTGTTAACATTGAGGGGCCTATTAGTTTTATATTAGCGTTGAACCATATGTACTTGCTGATATTCAACTTGTATAACTGTAAAAATGGCAATTTTGTATCATTTGACCTGACACAAGTCGGGAGTTTGGAAGAAAGGTCTGGAAATCATCTGTATAAAGGTAGTATTTCAAGCTATGTGACTAGATTAGATCGCTGTATAGGCCAGGGTTCAATCGGGAACCAGAAACCACATCAATGATCTTAACTAGAGGATGTAACATAAAGACGATGGTAGCCAGGTATTAGAAAACTGAAAAGGCAGCAAGAAGACACAACTTCAGGAAGCAGTCACCATTCCTTTGCTGGGGAAGCAAAGGGAAGAGGTTGGGATTAATGAAAGGTAAAGTCTTGGAAGAGGGGCCCATGGGACTCAGACCTCTGAGGAGGTGGCATCATTTGCTTAGTGCTTCAGAGAGGACTGATTCCGGCAATATGTTGGGGGGAACCCTACAAACTGGGACAAATCTCTGCTACTGGAATCAGTTGTCTCTTCCAGGGTCTGTCTGTCTCTCTTCCACTACCATTTAAGTTTCTTCTCCCTCTTCTCATCTTCCAATTTATCTCTTGCCCCCATTGGCAGAACCTAAATGGGACCAGCTGGCAAAGGAGAATGTGGTTTGTAGAATCCCAAGCTCAGTATTACAACGCCCAGTATAAAAGAATAGCCTGAAGGTGAGACTCAGGAACTAAATAACAAGCACAGTCACCAAAGAGTGAGTGTAGAGAGCACCCCATGCCCTGGGACACTCCATGTGAGAGGTTAGGGAGGATGGGGACAAAGGAATCATAGAAGGATCAATCAATGGGGTAGGAGGAAAACTAAACGTATGTGCATTCTTGATATCCCAGTAAATAAAGTGCTTTCAAGAAGAGCTGTTTATCAACTGTGTAAAATGTAAAAGATCAAGTAGGCTGTGAACTAAGAATTGGTTGAATTTGTGATATGTCATTGGTGACCTTGGCCAAAGGTGTTTTAATGGAGTTATGAGGACAATAAAGAGGGAATGGGAATAGCAAAGTTAGATATTTAAGTATATACAACATTTTGGGGTGACTGCAAATGGGAGCAGAGAAATGGGGTGATATTTAGGAAGAGAAGTCCAGTGGAAGGATTTCTTTTTTAATAATGAAAAAACCAGTAGCATGTTTGTATACTAATGGAATGATCCAGTAGAGAAGTAAACATAAATACCATAGAAAAGTAAGGGAATTACTTCTGAAACAACATGCTTGGGATGGAAAGAAGGGATGGAATCAAGTGCATGAGTGGGGGGATTTGCTTTAAGTAGGCATACAGGTAGTTCATCTCTAACAACAGAAGGGATGGTGAGTTCATGAGGACAGATGCTGAAAAGCCTGCAGATATAGTGGTGGAATCTGTCGACATTCTTTCCTACTTGCTTAAATGATTGATTAAATTTTTGATGTTATCAACCAAGAGTGAAGATGGCAGAGAGCATGTGTAATACTGAAGAGCAACAGAGTCCTTGAATGAGGACAGGGCTTTAGATGCTAATTCCTAGAGCCTCAGTTTCTTCATCTGAAAAATGCAGTTAAACAATAATGCCTGTGTAAAATAAGAGCTATTAAATCCCCTTGCAAAATTAAAACTACAATACAGATATCAAATATTATTAATGAAGAAATCTATACAAAATATAATCGAAATACTTTCTTAGTAAAAAATAGCCATGGATATGTATAGCTTGGAATTTTCCAGAAAACACAATAACAAGAAAAATTACTTATCACTTTCCAATAACACACATTTTAAATCAATCTATTATACACACACTCTCTAGGAATATTTTCTAACAATGTTTGGGTTAAAACTTAAATCATTAAATTGAAAAGCCCTTGAAGTCAGAGCTATCTTGTTAAGTTTTCAGTATTAAATGACAGCACCTCACATATAGGAGGAGTGCAATAAATATTTTGGAGTAATTAATATAGCAATGCTGGTCTGTCAAATGCTACTTATGAGAGAGAGGGAGGGAGAAAATTAGAGGAGGAGCAAGAGGTAGATAGAGATAGAGATGGAGAGAGAGAGAGAGAGAGATGGAGAGAGATAGCAATAGAGGTAGAGAGAGAGAGATGGAGATAGAGATAGAGATGGAGATAGAGGTAGAGACAGAGATGGAGAGAGAGGTATAGACAGAGATAGAGAGAGAGAAATGGGGATAGAGATAGAGATAGAGTTAGAGTGAGAGAGAGAGAGAGGAAGAGAGAGAGAATTTATGAGATAAAGCCACATCCTAGGTAGTATTAACACTTCTTTTCTGATGTGATGAAATGTATCCTTATGTCCCTGAAATTATTTCTAACTCTAGTAACAAAATGCCTGACAACTAAATATATATGAACGTTCTCTCTTCTTTGAGCCATCACTGGATTTAAATTAGATTTAAATTATGGGCACCCAGGCGATCCTGAATAATTACTAATGGGATGAACTAATACTTCAGGTTTAATTTTTCCACTTAAAACGTCCTCATGGAAAGGGCAGATTCTTTGTACAGGTGGGTCTTAAATGAGATGCTGAAGGAGATGGCAGCTGAGATGAATGAACAAACAATAGTCACTGTTCAAGAACTAATCTGGGAGGACAGCATGACCATTTTTATGTTTGGACCATGTTAAGCTCTCTTTTCTGCTAATTGAGCTGTCTGTAAATTACATGCTCAATTTTGAGGCAAAGGGGCTTTTCACATTTAGCTCATAATTCTTGCTCTTTTTCTTGTTTGATGTTCCAGACCATGACTATATCAGATCATCCTTTGGAATGAATAAATTTTTCTTCTGGTGATTTTGAGGATTGAATGAAGGAATTGAAAAAAATTATTTGTAAGTCTTCTGACTTATTGCATGGCACTGAAGAAAAATAATGTCAAATATCTTTTATTCTTATCAACTTCATTAAAGTATAATCTATATACCATAAAACCCACCCACTTTAAGTGTAGAAGTCAAAGAATTTTAGTAATTTTATAGAGCTGTGCAACCATCATTACAATCAATTTTCACAAATACTTGTTATCCCAGAAAGACCACAGTTCCATTTGCAGTCAATCCCTATTCCCAGCCCCAACCCCAGGTAACCACTAAATCTACTCTCTTTCTCTATATATTTGCCTTTTCTAGACATTTCATATAAATGAATGATATACTATGCAGGCTATTGTGTCAGGCTTCTTTCACTTAGCATAATGTTTTTGAGATTCGTCCATTCTTTAGAGGTCTTTCCACATATACTTGAGATTCTTTGCAGGTCTCTTCATAAAGACTTAATAGCACTTATTGACCAGTCCCTCCCATCAAGAAACTTGCACAAGTCTCTTAGATAGCCTCATCCACCAGAGGGCAGACAGCAGAAGCAAGAAGAACTACAATCCTGCAGCCTGTGTAACAAAAACCACATTCACAGAAAGACAGACAAGATAAAACAGCAGAGGGCTGTGTATCAGATGAAGGAACAAGATAAAACCCCAGAAAAACAACTAAATGAAATGGAGATAGGCAATCTTCCAGAAAAAGGATTCAGAAAAACGATAGTGAAAATGATCCAGGACCTCGGAAAAAGAATGGAGGCAAAGATCAAGAAGATGCAAGAAATGTTTCACAAAGATCTAGAAGAATTAAAAAACAAACAAACAGAGATGAACAATACAATAACTGAAATGAAAAATACACTAGAAGGAATCAATAGCAGAATAACCAAGGCAGAAGAGTGGATAAGTGACCTGGAAGACAGAACGGTAGAATTCACTGCTGTGGAATAGAAGAAAGAAAAAGGAATGAAAAGAAATGAAGACAGCCTAAGAGACCTCTGGGACCACATTAAACACAACAACATTCGCATTATAGGGGTCCCAGAAGGAGAAGAGAGAGAGAAAGGACCCGAGAAAATATTTGAAGAGATTATAGTCGAAAACTTCCCTAACATGGGAAAGGAAATAGCCACCCAAGTCCAGGAAATGCAGAGAGTCTCATACAGGAAAAACCCAAGGAGAAACACATCAAGACACATAGTAATCAAATTGGCAAAAATTAAAGACAAAGAAAAATTATTGAAAGCAGCAAGGGAAAAATGACAAATAACATACAAGGGAACTCTCATAAGGTTAACAGCTGATTTCTCAGCAGAAACTCTACAAGCCAGAAGGGAGTGGCATGATATACTTAAAGTGATGAAAGGGAAGAACCTACAACCAAGATTACTCTACCCAGCAAGGATCTCATTCAGATTCGATGGAGAAATCAAAAGCTTTACAGACAAGCAAAAGCTAAGAGAATTCAGCACCACCAAACTAACTCTAAAACAAATGCTAAAGGA
Source organism: Delphinapterus leucas (assembly GCF_059928025.1). Classification (NCBI taxonomy): domain Eukaryota; kingdom Metazoa; phylum Chordata; class Mammalia; order Artiodactyla; family Monodontidae; genus Delphinapterus; species Delphinapterus leucas. The sequence continues at coordinate 10,599,618 of NC_143136.1, forward strand.
ACTTCTCTAAGTAGAAAACACACGAGAAGAAAAGGACCTACAGAAACAACCCCAAAACAATTAAGAAAATTGTAATAGGAACATACATATTGATAATTACCTTAAACATGAATGGATTAAATGCTCCAACCAAAAGACACAGGCTTGCTGAATGGATATAAAAACAAGACCCATATACATGCTGTCTATAAGAGACCCACTTCAGACCTAGGGACACATACAGACTGAAAGTGAGGGGATGGAAAAAGATATTCCATGCAAATGGAAATGAAAAGAAAGCTGGAGTAGCAATATTCATATCAGATAAAATAGACTTTCAAATAAAGAATGTTACAAGAGACAAGGAAGGACACTACATAATGATCAAGGGATCAATCCAAGAAGAAGATATAACAATTATAAATATATATGCACCCAACATAGGAGCACCTCAATACATAAGGCAACTGCTAACAGCTCTAAAAGAGGAAATCCACAGTAACACAATAATAGTGGGGGACTTTAACACCTCACTTACACCACTGGACAGATCATCCAAACAGAAGATTAATAAGGAAACACAAGCTTTAAATGACACAATAGACCAGATAGATTTAATTGATATTTATGGGACATTCCATCCAAAAACAGCAGATTACACTTTCTTCTCAAGTGCACACAGGACATTCCCCAGGATAGATCATATCTTGGGTCACAAATCAAGCTTCAGTAAATTCAAGAAAATTGAAATCATATCAAGCATCTTTTCCGACCACAATGCTCTGAGATTAGAAATCAATTACAGGGAAAAAACCGTAAAAAACACAAACACATGGAGGCTAAACTATACGTTACTAAATAACCAGGAGATCACAGAAGAGGAAATCAAAGAGGAAATAAAAAAAATACCTAGAGACAAAGGACAATGAAAACACGATGATCCAAAACCTATGGGATGCAGCAAAAGCAGTTCTAAGAGGGAAGTTTATAGTTATACAAGCCTACCTCAAGAAACAAGGAAAATCTCAAATAAACAATCTAACTTTAAACCTAAAGGAACTAGAGAAAGAAGAACAAACAAAACCCAAAGTTAGCAGAAGGAAAGAAATCATAAAGATCAGAGCAAAAATAAATGAAATAGAAACAAAGAAAACAATAGCAAAGATCAATAAAATTAAAAGCTGGTTCTTTGAGAAGATAAACAGAATTGATAAACCATTAGCCAGACTCATCAAGAAAAAGCGAGAGAGGACTCAAATCAATAAAATTAGAAATGAAAAAGGAGAAGTTGCAACAGAAACCGCAGAAATACAAAGCATACTAAGAGACTACTTCAAGCAACTCTATGGAATATAATGGACAACCTGGAAGAAATGGACAAATTCTTAGAAAGGTATAACCTTCCAAGACTGAACCAGGAAGAAGTAGAAAATATGAACAGACCAATCACAAGTAAGGAAATTGAAACTGTGATTAAAAGTCTTCCAACAAACAAAAGTCCAGGACCAGATGGCTTCACAGGTGAATTCTATCAAATATTTAGAGAAGACCTAACAGCCATCCATCTCAAACTCTTCCAAAAAATTCCAAAGGAAGGAAAACTCCCAAACTCATTATATGAGGCCACCATCACTCTGATACCAAAACCAGACAAAGATACTACAAAAAAAGAAAATTACAGACCAATATCACTGATGAATATAGATGCAAAAATCCTCAACAAAATACTAGCAAACAGAATCCAACAGCACATTAAAAGGATCATACACCATGATGAAGTGGGATTTATCCCAAAGATGCAAGGATTCTTCAATATACACAAATAAATCAATGTGATACATTTGATACATTTCTTATTTTAACAAACTGAAGAATAAAAACCATATGATCATCTCAATAGATCCAGAAAAAGCTTTTGACAAAATTCAACACCCATTTATGATAAAAACTCTCCAGAAAGTGGGCACAGAGGGAACCTATTTCAACATAATAAAGGCCATATATGACAAACCCACAGCAAATATCATTCTCAATGGTGAAAAACTGAAAGCATTTCCTCTAAGATCAGGAAAAAGACTAAGATGTCCACTCTCGCCACTATTATTCAACATAGTTTTAGAAGTCCTAGCCACAGCAATCAGAGAAGAAAAATAAATTAAAGGAATACAAATTGGAAAAGAAGAAGTAAAACTGTCACTGTTTGCAGATGACATGATAGTATACATAGAGAATCCTAAAGAGGCCATCAGAAAACTACTAGAGCTAATCAATGAGTTAGGTAAAGTTGCAGGATACAAAATTAATGCATAGAAATCTCTTGCATTCCTATACAATAATGATGAAAAATCTGAAAGAGAAATTAAGGAAACACTCCCATTTACCACTGCAACAAAAAGAATAAAATACCTAGGAATAAACCTACATAAAGAGATAAAAGACCTGTATGCAGAAAACTATAAGACACTGATGAAACAAATCAAAGATGATACCAACAGATGGAGAGATATATCATGTTCTTGGATTGGAAGAATCAATATTGTGAAAATGACTATACTACCCAAAGCAATCTACAGATTCAATGAAATCCCTACCAAATTACCAATGGCATTTTTTACAGAGCTAGAACAAAAAATCTTAAAATTTGAATGGAGACACAAAAGAGCCCGAATAGCCAAAGCAGTCTTGAGGGAAATAAACGGAGCTGGAGGAATCAGACTCCCTGACTTCAGACTATACTACAAAGCTACAGTAATCAAGACAATATGGTACTGGCACAAAAAGAGAAATATAGATCAATGGAACAGGATAGAAAGCCCAGAGATAAACCCATGCACATATGGTCAACTAATCTATGACAAAGGAGGCAAGGATATACAATGGAGAAAAGACAGTCTCTTCAATAAGTGGTGGTGGGAAAAATGGACAGCTACATGTAAAAGAATGAAATCAGAACACTCCCTAACACCATACACAAAAATAAACTCAAAATGGATTCATGACCTAAATGTAAGACCAGGCACTATAAAACTCTTAGATGAAAACATAGGAAGAACACTCTTTGACATAAATCACAGCAAGATATTTTTTGATCCATCTCCTAGAGTAATGGAAATAAAAACAAAAATAAACAAATGGGACCTAATGAAACTAAAAGCTTTTGCACAGCAAAGGAAACCATAAACAAGACGAGAAGACAGCTCTCAGAATGGGAGAAAATATTTGCAAATGAAGCAGCTGACAAAGGATTAATCTCCAAAATATATAAACAGCTCATGCAGCTCAATATTAAAAAAACAAAAAACCCAATCCAAAAATGGGCAGAAGATCTAAATAGACATTTCTCCAAAGAAGACATACAGATGGCCAAGAAGCACATGAAAAGCTGCTCAACATCACTAATTATTAGAGAAATTCAAATCAAAACTACAGTGAGTTATCACCTCACACCAGTTAGAATGGGCATCATCAGAAAATCTGCAAACAACAAGTGCTGGAGAGGGTGTGGAGAAAAGGGAACCCTCTTGCACTGTTAGTGGGAATGTAAATTGATACAGCCACTATGAAGAACAGTATGGAGGTTCCTTAAAGAACTAAAAATAAAATTACCATATGACCCAGCAATCCAACTACTGGGCATATACCCAGAGAAAACCATAATTCAAAAAGACACATGCACCCCAATGTTCATTGCAGCACTATTTAAAATAGCCAGGTCATGGAAGCAACCTAAATGCCCATCGACAGATGAATGGATAAAGAAGAAGTGGTGCATATATACAATGGAATACTACTCAGCCACAAAAAGGAACAAAATTGGGTCATTTGTAGAGACGTGGATGCATCTAGAGACTGTCATACAGAGTGAAGTGAGTCAGGAAGAGAAAAACAAGTATAGTGCAACATATATATGTGGAACCTAGAAACTGGTACAGATGAACCGGTTTGCAGAGCAGAAATTGAGACACAGAAATACAGAAAAAACGTATGGGCACCAAAGGGGGAAAGCAGTGGGGGGCGGGGGTGGTGGTAGATGAATTGGGAGACTGGGATTGACGTGTATAAACTGATGTGTATAAAATGGATGACTAATAAGAAAAGTAAATATAAACATTAAAAAAAAAGATTTCATAGCACTTATTTTATTGTGATTCAGTTTCCATTGCAATTCAGTCATCCTCATTGGATTGTGAAGTCGCTGGGGCAGGGACTTTATTTCATTCCTTGCAAACAATCGCGATCTAATTTGCTATATAACTGGCACTCAGCTAGTGCTTGTTGAGCTACTGAATGAATGATGGAAAAGTTGATTTTTCACTTCGGCCATTTGCTCCTTGTTGCAGATCATTTGCTTGGGAAGCGCGTGAGGAGACGGAATTTATTGTGCAGGTGTTTATTGGGGAGTATCCTTGGAAGGGAGGAGGAGGAAGTGGGATTAGGCCCAGGGAGAGTTGAGTTGTGATATATACTCCGTGATAACTTTAGCCAAACCTGCAGGGAGTTCTGAAGCTGAAATGGCCTGTGTCAGGGTTGTCCCATGTTAGGTTGAAATGGCCCAGCCTTTATAATTCCTTTGCATTAGTCAGTCACGGGACCTGGGCCAGCATGTGAAGGGTATGGCCTGGGCCCAGTGGCTTTCTGCTGGAGCTGACAGGACATCCTTCACTGTAGGGGACCTGAGCTGTGCAACTCTGTGTTTATTGAGTTTCTACAATTTTTTCTTACCCAAATCTTAGTTAAGGCAATGTCATAATCATATTCTTCTAAGTGGTCCAGATTTTCTATTTTCGTTATAAAAGATCACTGTAATATATGTTAAATTCTGCTGTGCTGCTAAAATAGTATTTTTGTGTATAACAAATATTTTTTAAAGCTACATTAAGTCCTTGTCAGAAATGTTCAATAATTTTAGTTTAAAATTAAGAACGAGGCTTAAAAGACAAACGGATTTTCTAATCATTTTAGAAATAACCTAAAATTATTCTGTTTCCTCTGTTTTGCTAGATAGTTCTTCCCCTGTCAACATATGTGGGAGAAGTTGTTTTAGATTATTGAAACTCTTGGATGAATAAGTTATCAAATTGTCAGCAGCTGTTTTTTCTAACAATAGATTTTAATGCATCAGTCATCTTTCTTAAACTTAAAAAACTTTTAAAAATTTGCCGAAAACATATTCATGGGCCTTTTCCACAACTTATCCTGCAATATCAAATTTGGCAGTGGTCTTTTTAGTCTCCCTAAGTACAGTATCAGCACTAAAAGAATTTTTGTCAATAGTTAATATTTTATTTTCAAAAAATAAAATTTGCATTTGCTGGCAGCCTGCTGACCCTTTGGCTCCCTTTTCAGCATTCACCACTATTAGCTGTAAAGTACTTGTAAGCCAAGAAGGGTTGGGCCCCTTTGTTTGGATTCACATTGTGTGTCATCTGGGGATTACTGGAGGATCTCTTGTTGCTGCCTCTGTTCTCATTCAAAGGACTAATAGTAACGATAGAGTGCTTTCCACATCCTGGTCCTTTACTAGGTATTTTCCAGGAGGTGTAGTTAACCAAGAAAGAGAAATTTTCTTCTCCTTGGTGCCATCTCAATGGCGATGCTGACCATTTCCTATTTATTCCAAAAGCTCCATAAATTCTACCAACTTGAGGGACTTGTATATATAGGAAGTTTCATGTGCATTATCTTATATTAATCCTCAAGTCAGCTTTATAAAGACAAGTACTTCAGTTACTCTTTCGATAAGAAAAACACGAGGCTCACAGAAAGGTCAAGTGATTTATTGAGGGTCCTATAATAAAGAAATAGCAGCCCTCATACACTAAACCTGAGGCCAACTCTCTAGTTATCATGTTAACAAAATTTGAGTTGAGGCAGTCGAATTCCATTTAAGAAAGGTATAAGTAGTGTACTTGTCACAAGCAGAGTGTACACGGAAGAACTAGCACTGGCTAATCCATTGACTGACTTTGAATTGTAATTTAGAGGGTTGTAACGATTATAAAAATAAATAAGCGCATTTTATTACTTAACTCAGTCCTCAATTCCCATAAGATCAATTCTCTTGTAAAACGCTATGATAGGGAGTTATACTTAAATAGGACGGATTGAATGCATACCATTTTTCTCCCCCCTGAAAAGTCCACTACAAAGAGAGTAAAGAAGCTACAGGTATTAACTGCACTGGCCAAAAAGACTGGGATGGCATCCAGATCTGCTGTATCCATTACAAGTTCTATTACATCTGCTGGGTCATACAGTGCAAATGGCTGGGCAGCTTGCACAATAGTGCGGACCTGTCATAAAACTTACCTTACTCTGGGCCCCACTGAAACATTCTAAACTAGCCACCTTACAGAGTACTTGGTAAATGATTTGCTTCTTATTCAATATATATGAGTGTATGTTGCTTCCAGAATTCAAACAGTCCTTTAGACGTTGTGCCTCCTTCTTAGTGGAAGAAGATACTAGATGCAATAACTTGGCATCTAGTACCCAACTTTGGAGGATGTATCTCAACTTGCCTCAGACCTCTCAAGCCCCAGAAGTTTCACTGAGTTGGCGGACTGCTTAAATGTTGTTGGATTTATTTCCTACTCTCTGGTTTCCGTGTATTTTGCCAGGATATTTGTACTTCCTCCTCGGCACATTCAATCAGCATGCTATCATCAATATGATGAATTAGCATCATCTCTTGTGCAATGTAAGATGAAAAAGTGTCTCTGGACTGGATTATAACATAGAGCTATAGGTTTGATGTATCCCCGGAGTAGTGCAGTGAAAGGGTATTACTGTCTTGCAAACTACTTGTTGTAGTATATATTAATATAGAGGAGAAAAGCACTCATTAGACCAATAGCTGCATACTTGGGAATAGAGACTGGGTTGATTTGCTCCAGCAAAGAAACTACATCCGGAATATCATATTCAGTTTAAGTTTGCCATCTGATTAATTTTTTTTTAATTGGTTGGGTCTTTGGCTACTCTTCGTTGTGGTGCGCATGTTTCTCATTGCGGTGGCTTCTCTTGTTGTGAAGCATGGGCTTTAGGTGCACATGCTTCAGTAGTTGTGGCATGTGGGCTCAGTAGTTGTGGCTCGCAGGCTCTAGAGCGCAGGCTCAGTAGTTGTGGCGCATGGGCTTAGATGCTCCGTGGCATGTGGGGTCTTCCGGGACCAGGGATTGAACCCGTGTCCCCTGCATTGGCAGGCAGATTCTTAACCACTGCACTACCAGGGAAGTCCTGATTAAATTCTCAATAATCCACTTCATTCCTCTTACACATAGGCTAACTAGGATAATTGAATGGGGATGTGGTTGGGATCTCTGCATTCTTCCAGAAAGGCAGTTTTGATTTTGATTTACTATTTTGACAGGCAGAGGCAGTTCTAGAGGCTTCCACTTGGCTTTTCCTACTACAATAGCCCTCACTTTTTTTATCAGGAAAACGATATGGGGAATCTGCCAGTTGATGAGTATGTCTTTTGCAATAATGCTTTCCAGGACTAGAAAAATAACCATGCAGTGGGCTTAGCAACCCAAGAGACCTACTGTGAGCTGCATCAAAGGCAAACTCCATCATCACCTGGATTTCATTGGCCCCTACTCTGGACTTTAATGGACCTTAATCTTATTTGACCTTAATCTTATTTGAGTCCCTGGAATTAGCAACAGTTAAGCCTCACAATTAAGCATAGTCTAGTCAGTTAAGTCAGTGTCTAGTAATCTACCCCCACTCCACAATTTTATGAGTATTTTCCTTTATTCAGTTTACTGCCCTGTTAAGTTTTTCTGGGTCCCATTGGAGAAGACTAAGAAGAAAATATATGCAAAGTTTTGGCATTGTATCAGGAGATTTCTTTAAGGGAAACCAGGCTTCCATTCAGAGGACTCTGAGTTAGTGAACTGGGTCATGTCTAGAAACTGGCTAAGGCATCTTGATTCTTTTGTGGTGATTCAAGTCAGATTTCTGTTCACAAGGCTAAGAGTTCATCACTTGTAGAAGTCAAGTAAGACTTCCATAGACTGCCCATATATTTCTGTCCCAGGGACATCACCAATAACTTTGCAAGTCAAACCATTCTGATTACAGCTTCAGTCCTGGTACCCATTACAGGAACCATGCCCACTTTGTCTCTATAGGTTAAGCCCCATCCCCTGGCTCCTGCCATTCTGGAATCCCATCAATCCCATGGAATTCACCAACCTCATTTTTACAGCAACATCTCACTCTTGTTCCTAGCTTAAAGATATCATTCACTAGAAAGCTTTTCATGGATTCTGGTGTTCCCCTCACAAATGTATTTCTTAAAACTCTGTGAAGCGGGGTAACTTCTGGAATATCCTGGGACCATGGTTAAAGTTTAAATAAGTAGGTGATGATAATAATATTACTCCAACATTTTTATTTCCCTAAGCTTTTAGATAGCTTCCTAAATCCTTAGATCCTTTCTTCTTGAGTATACCAAGGAATTTTTGGTATTGCAACTTCATTTAACATAGGCCACTATTGTCTTCAAGAAAACTATTAGAGCCACACCCTGCCAAACTATCTCATTGAATCTAGACTATCTGGATTGTGTACCAAATCAATACATTCAACCCAATCCAATATTTTCAATTCTCCATCATAGTCTATCTTTAGGATCCATTCTCATATACATTATTCAGGTTTCTTCCAACATAAATTGTAAAAAGCTTAAATTGTTTTCATGTTTATGCGACCTCCAGCTAGCTCATACATTATTCCTGTTGTATTGGAGCTTGCTGGGATATGAATCTGGTTTAAGTCTTGAAACGAGTGGTGGTGAGGGTGAGTCTTAAGGATTATTCCTCTCCCTGCAAGTCAGCTGCATTAAGACAGTTTAATATGAGTTTTTAAGACAAGAGGGGCTAATGTCCTCAGATAAGAAAGGAAGGGCTGCGCCTCCCATCAAGGGTGGCCTGGTGGATTTGAGTGTTCAAGGTATATCTTCATATAAGCTCATTGTAATTTTCATATATCTCATTGTAATTTTCAGAATCTCATCCCTTTCTGATCAAAGCCCTAACCCCAACACAAAAGGCTCCACAAAATTCTGAATTTAATTTGTCCACCAGTAGGATCATATTTTGATTTTGTTTATCAGAAATTGTGGCCCTATAGCTACAGAAGATAAGGAATTTGTTCAGGCAAGTTATATGATCACGCTGGTTCTTTATCTGAACCATGGCCTGGACATTTTCAGTACTGAGCTCATCTTTTTTTCTTATGCTCCATTTACCGGCTCACTCAGAAGCGATCAACCAACCTCACAGTTTTACACTCTAATTATTACTATAGTATTCTATTAAGTTAGCAATTTCATCTTTTAAGGATGAAAGCCTTCTAATTGGCTTTTCATTCCTGGTGACTAGAGGTGATAGTTTAACAGTCATTTTGCCTCTGCAGATCATATGACTTTCCATTTGCTACAAGACATACGTCATTGTTACTTTTATTTTAGAATCTAGTCCCATCAGAGAACCACATCCAGATTCTCATCCTTAAGGCTCTATTTCCCTGGAATCAACTCCATTACCAACAACCATATCAGTCAGTGTTCAGGCAAGAAAACAGAAATCTCTCTCTGAATTCTGGATGTAGAATGTTTGTATAGAATCAGGACTTTGTGGTACTGAAGGAAGAGCTGGAGCAGGTGGGAGAGAGGGATCATCAGTAAAACTGCTACAAAAAGTCAGGGGGCAGGGCTTCCCTGGTGGCGCAGTGGTTGGGAGTCCGCCTGCCGATGCAGGGGACGCGGGTTCGTGCCCCGGTCCGGGAGGATTCCACGTGCCGCGGAGCGGCTGGGCCCGTGAGCCATGGCGGCTGAGCCTGCGCGTCCGGAGCCTGTGCTCCGCAACGGGAGAGGCCACAACAGTGAGAGGCCCGTGTACCGAAAAAAAAAAAGAAAAAAAATTCAGGGGGCAGCTGCAGAGAGTGGGAATGTGGCAGTTAAGATATGCCTGAAGCAGTTGAGTGACCCCTGACACTTTTTATACACATGGCAGGAACCAGTCTAAAGCTCGTGTCTGTACACACATCTGACCATTCCACCTTCCCAGAATAATCAATTCTGGTACATTTCTTTTTTCTATTTTTCTAAATTTATTCTAAAAATAAATTTCTATTTATTTTTTAAATCTAAGTATAATTAATTTACAATGTTGTGTTCGTTTCAGGTGTACAGCAAAGTGATTCAATTATACATATACACATATTCATTCTTTATCAGATTCTTTTCCCTTATAGGTTATTACAATATATTGAGCATAGTTCCCTGTGCTATACAGTAGGTCCTTGTTGGTTATCTATTTTATGTATAGTAGTGTTCATATGTTAATCTCAAGCTCCTAATTTATGCCCCCACCCCCCATTCCTCTTTGGTAACCATAAGTTTGTTTTCTATGTCTGTGGGTCATGTGATGGCAAGCTCTAACCTGGACCACACAGGATATGTGACTTTGGAGAACATAGCTCTTGACCTTAAATGAGAATGGTAGTGGTGGTATGAGCTGACAGCAGGAAATCCTGTATAGTGTCTAAAGACAAACAAACAAAAAATAGCTGGGATATGAAAATGTTATTTGAGAGAGACAGCAGGATGCTGTGTATGATTTCCTTAATAGAGTGCAAAATGGAGGTAGAATGGAATCTGATAAGGTACTGCTCTTCCTCTTATAAGCCTATTAATACCATTTGGTTTTTTAAAGAATGTGCAAATATTACTTTAATTTAAAAAGAAACCTAGGGCAATAGTGTTAAAGGAATATCATTTTTCAGGTAAATTAGAAAATTTTACTGTGCAGATTAAAACATTCCTATGTAGATTTAAAATAATTTTATAACTTTCAAAAGAAATGGAACATTCTGGTTGGTTGCACTACTATATTTGGACAAACTTGTCATTCTCAGACCTGGAAGAAACATAATGTCCTCTGATGGCCCACATACTAACTTGGTACATATTGCATATCAAGGATGTTAGTTCCTTTTGGTGAAGCCATGGCCAGAGTAAGCAGCTCTTTGGGGTAAAAGTCAGGTGTCAGTTTTACCTCGAACATGATCTTGGCTGGCTGTTCATAGGGCTGGGTAGAGAAGGGTGATTTCTCCTGTCCATGGCAAATTCTGGATCTGCCAGGGCCAACAGTATTTAGATGGAGATTAAGTGATAAATGCAGCTGTCAGCTGGAGGTTTTGTTGGAAATCACAGCAAGGAGAGCTTGGCTTTGTATGTAAAGGATATAGAAAGAACTGTATGCGAACTTATTTAGATCCCTAAATGATAACTGTCAAAGACTGGAAAATCTTTTTCTTAAACATTCTTTTGGAAGAAGTGATGTTTGGAATGGAATTTATTGAGTTTTATTGTTGTTGAAGGTTTGTTCCTACATATTAACCAAAAGCAGTCCATCCTAGAAATTAGAAGTCTTCCAGAGAAGCAGAATTACATAATGCATTAAACATGCACGCTTTGGAAGCAGATTCTTCTGGTTCAGGTCCCTTGTTCTGCCTTTTGCTAGCTAAATTTCTCCTGAATCGTTCCATTGGTTTCTCTTTTTTAAAATGAAGTTGATACTCCCTACCTCACCACTTAGGAGGATTCAAAGAACTGATAATGCATATAAATTGCTTAACAAACCTTCCAGTACATAAAATATTAGCTATCATTTTCATGAATAGGTTTAGGTGATTTTTTCAAAATACACCACACAAAAGCATGTTTCTACAATGTGAGGGAGTATGTATGTGTGTACAGTTGAGAACATAGGAAATTTCGAATCATGGCATGACAATATTCAGACTTTTAACTCTTGGTGTTCTTTGAAGGATAGATGATTAGAAACACTGTACAGCTGTTGAAAGGCAAACATAAACTTATGTAAATAAAGTCTCTTTATTTCTGCAGAGACGCTAACAACGTAAACAGATGTTGTAGAGTTGCAGCCTAAGAGAGCTGTAAGGGGCAATGGTTTCAGCATCCTTGTGTCCCAAGGCACTGAGAGAAGAATGCTATGCTCATAGAATGCTTCAAACAAATGTTACTCTTATTATTATCATTAGCATCATTATAGGACAAAACAAAACAAGAGCAAGAATAAATATGAGTTCTCTTAGCCCAAGTTTTTAATTTTACTGATAAGTATATCAGACTTACTCAAGGTCACAAAAGGGGTATTCCCTGAGTCTGTAATGGAAAGGACTCTCTATTTCCAGTTTTTCCCTCTACTCCGTGTTGATGATAACCTACTGTATTAGTTTGTTAGGGATGCCATAATAGAATACCATAGAGTGGGGGGCATAAACAACAGAAATTTATTTTCTCACGGTTCTGGAGGTTGAAAGTCCAAGATCAAGGTGATGGTAGGGTTGGTTTCTCCTGCAACTTCTAGTTTTGGCTTGTAAATGGTCCCACTGTCTCCTCACATGGTCTTTCCACAATGCATACACATCCAAGATATCTCTTCCTCTTCCTATAAGACCACTGGTTATATTAGATTAGGGCCCCACCCAATGACCTAGTTTAACCTTAATTATCTCTTTAAAGACCCAAGTATAGTTACATTGGCATTAAGGCTTCGACATATGGATTTGGAAGAGGGGGACATAAATCAGTCCATAATGCCTACCCATGAAAATATTATTTTTCTAATATTGTTCTATGTTCTTCTCCTAAGTTGAAACCTTGCTGGATATGTCTGTGTCCAGATCTTTGTTTATAGATGTGTATGTTAAATGTTAAACCTAATCATCCCATCCTGGTACTCAGCATTCAGAGATCAGGTCAATCTGCCAAACAGAATAAACAAAAACCACATTTTCAGAACAATTCAACATTTTAATTTCAATTGTAAATTATCAGCAGCTTTGTTATATTTAAGCGAGTAGGAAATGCATTTCAGGTTAAATGGGAAAAGTTGTTATTTATATTTCTTATCAAGGTTTTATCTTGAAACTAGTTTAACAGCAGTGACAAATGCTTCTGTCTAAGTGTTTTCTGCACTCTTAAAGTTTAGTTTTCCAGGTTGAGTCTTTTTTTTCAACTTATTTATTTTATTTATTTGGCTATGTTGGGTTTTAGTTGCAGCAGCTGGGCTCTTCGTTGGGCACGCAGGCTTCTCTCTAGTTGTGGAGTGTGGGCTCCAGAGTGCACAGGCTCGGTAGTTGTGGCAGGTGGGCTTAGTTGCCCTGCGGCATGTGGGATCTTAGTTCCCCAACCAGTGATCAAACCCGCGTCCCCTGCATTGGAAGGTGGCTTCTTAACCACTGGACTACCAGGGAAGTTCCCCCCAGGTAGAGTCTTTATCAGAAAAGAAAAAAATCTGGATGGGGGGCATGACCTGCATGCTTCAAGGAAGTATAGCTGTAGATGGAGACAGAGGTTACAGAGATAGAGATGGAGGTGGAGGTAAGGTTAGAGATAGGGATGGAGATGGACATGGGTATTTCATAGATGTTTCTGTGTAGGGTTACACATTTTGTTGTTCGAGAAAACATTTTATTCCTATCCATGAACCTATATGAAGGCAAATCCATCTCTTTTCACAAACTTATGTCCCTAGTGTAAGACAACCTATTTACAGAGCCTACTGAGGGCACAGAAGTTTCAGACCCACTTAAAAGGAAATACATGTAAATGGTTGAACTGCTGGGAACCACTTTTTTGCATGAAAGAACACAGCAAGTCTTTTCCATAAATGTAATAATTATTTTATATTATAGTTGAAAACCAAAGTGTTTTGATGACTCGATCAGAGCTGACACTTGGGGGCAGATGTGCCCAGGAACCAGACTGGGGCCCTGTCTCTACAGGTAGGCAGAGATGCTTCTCCTACAATGCTTGGCTCCATTTTGTAGAACAGGAACCTGAAGCCCAGAGAGATGAGTGGTTTTTAAAAATTCAACTGATGAGGAAGTGGCAGAGATGAAATGGAAGCCAGGGAGCTTGATTCTCACTGAATGAGACAGAATACAGACTGCTCAATGTTCAGCATTGCTATTTTTGTTAGCTACTGGGGAAAAAAACAACAACAAGATATATTGTGATAAATTAAACATTACTTGGATTTACGCACTCACATCTCTACAGGCTTGCGGCCATCCTTTGGAGAGTAAGAAGGTCTAAGGGCACCCTACAGGTTTGGAAACAGCTGGGAGAGTTTAGTTGTCCGATATGGCTCTTGTGAAGACCCCACCAAAATGTTTGATCCGGGGATCCATTGTCTTGGGGATAGAAACTGTAAAGGTAGCTAGTGTACATGGGGTAGCCAGCAAGCAAGTGGTCACCCAGTTATGAGAGAGACCACAGGTGACCATGGCCCATAATGGGGATCTTCATATTGGCTTAGAGTCCCACCTAAGGTATAAATTACCACTTATCTCTCGCATAATCTAAATTCATCCCATTGAAAATAAACTTCTGAGAAGGTAACTCTGAAACTGGAAATTCTTTGTTTGGCTATGTTGAAAACCTTGGACATTTTCTCGTACAGAGCTGTCAGGTGGTACAGAGGTTCGAGTCTCTCTCCTTGTTCATCACATGCCACTAAAATATAAAATCAAAACCAAATTCTTGGGAATTCCTCGGGAGTCCAGTGGTTAGGACTCTGTTCTTCCACTGCAGGGGGCACGGGTTCGATCCTCGGTAGTGGAACTAAGATCTCACAAGCTACGTGTGTGGCCAAAAAAACCAAAACCAAAACAAGTTCTTTGTATCTTTTCCTGAAATATGATACAATTAAGTGCCATTGATGCTGGTTTTTTAAGTCATAGAAGACAGATCTTTATTGCCTAGGTGAGCAATGAGAGGAAAGAAAGAACAATGGAGAATCTGTGACCACGTAAAGATACATTTTAGCCCTTGGATTTAACCTTCTCCAGTAAAACATTACTCAGAAAGGCAGTTTTTCACAAAGAACGTTAACTGTTTTTTTTGCTGTTGTTTGTTTTTCCTTTTTTTTTTTTTTCCTCTGAGCCACTTACTCTCTGGTGGAGATGCTGGAGAATGATGAGATAGTCACAAGACAGTTTAGCGATTGGAAGAAGAGTTCTAGACGAACTGTAGATGGGGAAAAATGAGCATCCATACAGTGACTGGTCAGCTGAACTTGGATGTGATTTTACACACTCTGCTGTTTGCTCCTCTGCACAAGCCATGTAGTGTTTAAATGCTAATGGAATGTCAGTATTTTCTTTAGTATTTAGACAACAGAAATCCTAAAGAGATATTTCTAAGCTTGCACACGAGTTTCCATAGCAATCTTTGGCTTGGAATAAAATTAGGATAAAGAACTCAACATAACTTTAAAATCTCAACTAAACCACAGCAACAGGTTTTACCACAAGACAGACATTTCTATTGGGAATACTGATCTGATTAAGTGTCCATAACAGAGAACTTTATTTAGCAGTACCATCTGCAGCCATAATTAGTCTGAACTTGTGAAAATGAAGAGTTTGACAAGAGATATGACATTCATTTCTGAGAAAGGAGAACTTCCTTATTTTGCATGGATGAAAGCACAGAAATGTAATGAAAATGTATTCACTGAGATGCTACAGGAACTCGTTAGGAGCTTTTAAACAGAGAGAGGGAGAAAACTGGAAAATTACTTGCGACTGGAAGTTGAGTTAGTAACCAGCTGACTTAACACTTCTTCCTACAAGCGTAGCTTCTTTTCTGGTTGGAGCCACAGTGGATGACTTTCATGCAAACCCAGAAGCTAGAACTGCCCAAGGATGTGGAGATGCTAACCAATTATTTAAGCCTCCATGGGCACCTGGACCCCCAAGATGCAGACACCTGGGCAGTGCTTCAGAGAAACAACTGATGGAGACCCCCTGCCTCTCCAGGTCTTCTTGATTTTTAATGTGCACCCTTATCACCTGGGAATCTTGTGAACATGCAGATTCTGATTGGTCTGGGATGAGATGGGGTTGAAGTCTGCTTTTCTAACAAAGTGATGCTGGTCCCTACCTTGAGAAACTATCTAGACCACAGGAAATAGGAGAACATGGAGGCTCATCCACAGCCATTCTTTCTCACCCCAGTCACAGAGTAGGTAATTTTTTTTTGCGGTACGCGGGCCTCTCACTGTTGTGGCCTCTCCCGTTGCGGAGCACAGGCTCCAGCCGCGCAGGCTCAGCGGCCATGGCTCACGGGCCCAGCCGCTCCGCGGCATGTGGGATCTTCTTGGACCGGGGAACGAACCCGTGTCCCCTGCATCGGCAGGTGGACTCTCAACCACTGCACCACCAGGGAAGCCCAATGCTTTTGTCTTTTATCAGCTTCTTACTTTCTTTGTGGCTTTCTTGCCCTACCTCATTTGATATTTTTGCCATTTTGAGGTTTTCTGGAAACCCAGGGGATAGAAGGGACAAGAGAGTATGAACAGATTGTAAATGGTGATTTGCCCAAGACCTAAAAGAACGCTCTGTAGGGATACTCACAACCCATTTCTTATCCCTTACCTGTGTCTGGGGACAGACATTTTTGTCCTTGGCTTTAATCCCACATGCCAGAATTCACCAGGATAACACTCTTGACCACTCCTGGTAGAAAGAAATTCTAGCTTTTCTTTTAATATGGAACACTAAATTTAATATATTGTATGCATTAAATCTAGTGTTTGTCTTTAAGATAAACCACTACTTTAGGAAAGACATTCTTTTTCCTTTTAAAATAATGGCTGAACCTGTTATCTAAGACCCTTGTGTATTAAACAGATTATCTAATTGACCTTCTACTGGATTGGAATTCAAAAGATCTGACTTTTTATTCCTTGCTCCATCTATCACTTATTCTGTGACCTGAGGGCAAACGATTGAACTTTTCTGGGTCTCTGTTTCCCTATTTTATAAGGTGGAAGTTTGATGAGGTGATTGCTGAAGTGTCCTCTGAAGCTATACTTCTAGAGTCCTAGTAAATATAGTAATTGAGTTAATACATTGCAAGAGTAAATTTTACTTTTGTCACCATCGTATGTTTTGGAAAATTGTTTAATTTTTGTCCCCTTTAGATTCCACATCCACGTTGAGGGCTTAATTAGCAGCATATGTACTTCAGTGAGAGATCAGTTAATTCTGGTCTTATTACTTGACCATTTCTTTCTTAGTACGTTAGAAATCTTCCATTTTGGGGGAGAAATATGCTGGGATAGGAATCGTATAGTGCAATAATCTCTGTTAAGAATATTTACTTTAAAAAATGGCAGCTTTATTGAGATATAATTTACATACCATATAGTCCTATAATTTACCCTTGTACAGTGCACAACTGAGCGGCTTTAAGCATCTTCACAGAGCTGTGTAACCATTACCACGCTCAGTTTTAGAACATGTCATCATCCCACAAAGGAGGTGCATAGCCATTAACAATCACTCTCATTTCTCCTCAGATCGCCCCATCCCCACCTCTAGGCAACCACTAATCTCCTTTTGTGTCCCTGGATTTGCCTATTCTAGGCATTTCATATAAATGGCATCATACAATAGGTGGTCTTTGTGACTGACTGATTTCATTTAGCACGATGTTTTCAAGGTTCATGCATAGTATAGCATGAATCAGTACTTTATTTCTTTTTATTGCCAAATAACGTTCAATTGTATGGATGTACCACATTTCATTTCTCCATTGATTCTCATTAGGATTATTTTCATTTCTGGTTATTATGAATAATTCTGTTATGAACATACGTACCTGGGGGTTTTTTTTTTACATCTTTATTGGAGTATAATTACTTTACAATGATGTGTTAGTTTCTGCTTTATAGCAAAGTGAATCAGTTATACATATACATATGTTCCCATACATATCTCTTCCCTCTTGTGTCTCCCTCCCTCCCACCCTCCCTACATACCTGTGTATTTATGTGGACATGTTTTTATTTCTCTTAGATACCTAGGAGTGAAACTGATAGGTCATGTCATAACTCTATGTTTAACCTTTTTTTTTTTTCTTTGGCCATGCCACATGGCATGTGGGACCTTAATTCCCCGACCAGGGATCGAACCCTGAACCCGTGCCCCCTACATTGGAAGTGTGGAGTATTAACCACCAGACCACCAGGGAAGTCCCCTTTATGGCTAATATTTTGAGGAATTACTAGACTATTTCCAAAGAGGCTGCCCCATTTTACATTCCCACCAGCAGTGTGCAGGGGTTCCAAATTGTCCACTTCCTTGACAACATTATTGTCTGACTTTTTGACAATAGTCATCCTGTGAGTGTAAAGTGATATCTCATTGTGGTTTTGATTTGTATTTCCCTAATGCCAATGCAAATAATATTGAGAATATTTTCATGTGGTTGTTAGCCATTTGTATATCTTCTTTAGAGAAATGTCTATTATTCATTTTCAAATGGGGTTGTATTTTTATTATTGAGTTGTAAGTGTTCTTTATATATATGATGTACAAGCCCCTTATCAGATGTATAATTTGAAAATATTTTCTCTTAGACTGAAGACTGTCTTTTCACTTTGGTAATGATGTACTTAGAATAACAAAAATGTTTAATTTTGATGAAGTTTTTATTTATTTTTCCTTTTGTTGCTTGTCCTTTTGATGTCATATCTAAGAAACCATTGTTCAAAATCTTACACCTATTGAGAACTCCTACTCTTGGATCGAGACATTAAAAAAAATATCTAAAATAATTCAGAGTTCCAAAAACTTATATATTAAACACACAAGTTGATAAACAATTTAAAGAAGTTTTGACAGAAGGACAGCTGGCCACTTGGGAAATTTTCATATCCATAGGCCATATGACACTTTGACCATTTCCTCTGTCACATCATTAGGCCAGATTGCAAAAACACATTAAAGATGCTTAATTATTTGGGGAACAACTTATCTCCTAAGGGATATAAGCCAGTTGGAAAACATGCTGAGCTCAAAATTCATAAAGCAGGCATCATGTGTCTTATTTGCCTGTGACTGGTTCATACTGAGACTCTTTATAACAGTATCTAACACTTACTGAATACTTTAAAGGACTCAATTAACTGACGAACAGCTGGATGCTCATTTAATCCTGTCCCTTCTCTCGAAATCTCTTAGACTTCTGTAAAGTGATAACCTATTAATTCAAATCACCAGCATTATATCTCATGGTGCTTTATGTTACCTAGACCAAATGAAATACTTTGAATAAAAACCAAAGTTGCTTTCTATTTTTCAAGTATTGAAAGCTTTTCTTCCTAGTTGTGAATGTATGCTTTGATACCGTAAAAGCCAAAAATGGGTTTTCTTTACTCTAAAAATGTTATTATAACATTCAAGAGACAACTAAGCATTTCCTTATAGTACCGTCTGAATGAAAGTTTCCTTTGGCACATGCTCTTCCACTCGTTGCTTCATACCTGTATATTTTACCCGTTATAACCACAGTGAACATATTTTCAAAGAGTGTTTTAGGATATTGTCTTTCCAGTACACCGAAGCAAGGAGAGCCTGATATCTACATGGTTAAGAGGGTTACAGATTTGCTAATGCTAAGTGACTTTGCTCAAGGTGGTGATGTCCTATTTTTAGAGATAGATTCAAAGCGAGAGCAGTGTCTGATGACCTCGTTTGTCCTCTGCTTTGCATGATCTTTACACACCTTTAGGCTACACTTCCTATTCTGCTGAATTTTCTGCCCTCCTCCCCTTTCACAAACAGGGAAAATTATGGCTGTATTCTTCCCTTGGGCTGTGCAATTCAGCCCCTGGCCACGTCTCAGATTTCTTCCCACACTGTTTCCCCGTAGCTGGCTCTGCTCCAGACACCAAGGCCAAGAGCTTTCTTTCCTCCGAGCTTTTCACTTGCCGTCCCTTCCACTGGGAACACTGTGTGCCTGGATTTTGCGCATTTGGCTCCTTCTTAAACTTAGTCTCAGCTGAACAGGACCTCAGGGAGAACTGGTCATCCTAATCGGAGGTTCCTCTCCCTCCCCTTTCTCCCCACTTCACATCACTCTGTCTTATTTTCTTCACGGTGCTTATTTTTGAGAATCTATCATCTAAAATCTGACATGTATGGGGACTTATTTGTTTATCGTCCGTTCCCCCTCTGCTGACAAATGAATATTTCATAAGGTGGGAATCCTGTCTGTCGTTTTCCCCAGTATGAACCGGTACTTACTACCACACTTGGCATAGTAAGTCCTCCATAAATATTTACTGCATGAATAAATGAGTAAAAGTGTATACTTAAGCAAAGGTTTTTTTTTTTTTTTTCCCATACTGGTGTCCTTTCTTCCTTACTTTCCCTTCTGAACTGAGTGAAAGCAGGTTACTTTGGTTTTTATATTTTGTAATAGGTGTGAAAAACAACCAAAAAGGAAAGCATTCGAAAAGACATGGATGGTGGCACATGAGGTTAATGAGTATCATAATGTCTTTGAGCAGAAGCTCTGGTGTTACTCGTGACCCAAAAGCATTCCCTTGAGACACATTTTCTAATACCTTTAGTCAGGCAAAACTGCAGTGCAATAGCAACTTTCTTGATAGGTAGATGATTTGCTTCCATTCTGCTTGTGGTATAATATTCTATTTTGACATCATTTGGTGCATCTTCTGCCTGTGTTTGAGCCTGGAAACATTGTCCGATGATAAAAAGAAAGGAGAAAGTGTTCTAGTACTTTGATTGTGAATTTGATGTCAAAAATAAAGACCAGTTGTGACTGGGTTGAAAAGGGATTGAAACACTAAGAGAAAGTAGATTGCTCACGCCATTTTATTCTGAGGTTGGATCTCATGAACAATTGAATTGTCACTTCTGCACCAATCCGAACCTCAAACTATATTGTTGAATGTGTTGTCATCCTAGATCAACCAGATCTCTCAGAAAACAAGTTAAATAAATAAAAAATGGAATAAAGTTGGCCTGGCCAAATAAAATGAAAATTGACTCCAAAAGTAAAATCTTTTTTCTTCGAAGAACTAGTTTTCCTTCCTTTCCCTGGGGACATGACTCACTGCCCTTTGAACAAAACAATCATCTTGGCATTCACTTCAGGAGCCCCTCCTAGCACTGAATATTATTCCCCAATCATCCTGTAAGCCTTTTCCACTGTCCTATTCAGTCTCTTCACCAGGATGAGGGACCAGTTGTAAGAGAATTCTGCAGGGGTCTATTTCATTTCAAAGTGGGAAATGCTTGGCACCAGGGAGCACCATGCTGAGATTGAAAAATAAAATGGGAAATTATAGGTCTACATGCTAGGCTCTGGGGTTCAGTTTTTGTCAAGGTGGCAGCTGGAGATCAGGGAACAATTTATCTGCGGGGGGGGAGGGGGGGAGGGAGAAAGGATGCTCTATCAAGAAGCAGCATGTAAGAGTTTCAGACTTAAGCCATGTTCGTGATCACATAGTTTTGTTTTTTGTTTTTGTTTCTTTTTTTGCGGTACACGGGCCTCTCACTGTTGTGGCCTCTCCGGTTGCGGAGCACAGGCTCCGGACGCGCAGGCTCAGCGGCCATGGCTCACGGGCCTAGCCGCTCCGCGGCATGTGGGATCTTCCTGGACCAGGGCACGAACCCGCGTCACCTGAATCAGCAGGCGGACCCTCAACCACTGCGCCACCAGGGAAGATTTTTTTTAACGTCTTTATTGGAGTATAATAGCTTTACAATGTCGTGTTAGTTTCTGCTTTATAACAAAGTGCATTAGCTATACGTATACATGTATCCCCCTATCCCCTCCCTCTTGCGTCTCCCTCCCACCCTCCCTATCCCACCCCTCTAGGTGGTCACAAAGCACCGAGCTGATCTTCCTGTGCTATATGGCTGCTTCTCAGTAGCTATCTATTTTACATTTGGTAGTGTATATATGTTCATGGCACTCTCTCACTTCGTTCCAGCTTACCCTTCCTGTTCCCAGTGTCCTCAAGTCTATTCTGTAGGTCTGCATCTTTATTCCTGTCCTGCCCCTTGGTTCTTCAGAATCTTTTCTTTTTTTTTTAGATTCCATATATATGTGTTAACGTACGGTATTTGTTTTTCTGTTTCTCACTTACTTCACTCTGTATGACAGTCTCTAGGTCCATCCACCTCACTACAAATAACTCAATTTCATTTCTTTTAATGGCTGAGTAATGTTCTACTGTATATATTTGCCACATCTTCCTTATCCATTCATCTGTCAATGGACACTTAGGTTGTTTCCATGTCCTGGCTATTGTAAATACAGCTGCAATGACCATTGTGATACATGACTGTTTTTGAATTATGGTTTTCTCAGGGTAATGCCCAGTAGTGGGATTGCTGGGTCGTATGGTAGTACTATTTTTGGTTTTTTAAGGAACCTCCATACTGTTCTCCATAGTGGCTGTATCAAGTTACATTCTCACCAACAGTGCAAGAGGGTTCCCTTTTCTCCACACCCTCTCCAGCATTTATTGTTTGTAGAATTTCTGATGATGTTCATTCTGACTGGTGTGAGATGATATCTCATTGTAGTTTTGATTTGCATTTCTCTAATGATTAGTGATGTTGAGCATTCTTTCATGTGTTTGTTGGCAATCTGTATACCTTCTTTGGAGAAATGTCTATTTAGGTCTTCTGCCCATTGTTGGATTGGGTTGTTTGCTTTTTGGATATTAAACTACATGAGCTGCTTGTAAATTTTGGAGATTAATCCTTTGTCAGTTGCTTCATTTGCAAATATTTTATCCCATTCTGAGGGTTGTCTTTTCGTCTTGTTTATGGTTTCCTTTGCTGTGCAAAAGATTTGAAATTTCATTAGGTCCCATTTGTTTATTTGTGTTTTTATTTCCATTTCTGTAAAAGGTGGGTCAAAAAGGATCTTGCTGTGATTTATGTCATAGAGTGCTCTGCCTATGTTTTCCTCTAAGAGTTTTCTACTGTCTGGCCTTACATTTAGGTCTTTAATCCATTTTGAGTTTATTTTTGTGTATGGTGTTAGGGAGTGTTCTAATTTCATTCTTTTACATGTAGCTGTCCAGTTTTCCCAGAACCATTTATTGAAGAGGCTGTATTTTCTCCATTGTATGTTCTTGCCTCCTTTGTCATAAATTAGGTGACCATATGTGCATGGGTTTATCTCTGGGCTTTCTATCCTATTCCATTGACCTACATTTCTGTTTTTGTGCCAGTACCATACTGTCTTGATGACTGTAGCTTTGTAATATAGTCTGAAGTCAGGGAGCCTGATTCCTCCAGCTCCATTTTTCTTTCTCAAGATTGCTTTGGCAATTCAGGGTCTTTGCATTTCCATACAAATTGTGAATTTTTTTGTTCTAGTTCTGTGAAAAATGCCATTGGTAGTTTGATAGGGATTGCACTGAATCTGCAGATTGCTTTGGGGAGTATAGTCAATTTCACAATGTTGATTCTTCCAATCCAAAAACATGGTATATCTCTCCATCTGTGTATCATCTTTAATTTCTTTCATCAGTGTCTTATAGCTTTCTGCGTACTGGTCTTTTGTCTCCTTAGGTAGGTTTATTCCTAGGCATTTTATTCTTTTTGTTGCAATGGTAAATGGCAATCCTACCTCAAGAGACAAGAAACATCTCAAATAAACAACCTAACCTTACACCTAAAGCAATTAGAAAAAGAAGAGCAAAAAATCCCAAAGTTAGCAGAAGAGAAGAAATCATAAAGATCAGATCAGAAATAAATGAAAAAGAAATGAAGGAAACGCTAGCAAAGATCAATAAAACTAAAAGCTGGTTCTTTGACAAGATAAACAAAATTGATAAACCGTTAGCCAGGCTCATCAAAAAAAAAAAAAAAAGGGAGAAGACTCAAATCAACAGAATTAGAAATGGAAAAGGAGAAGTAACAACTGACACTGCAGAAATGCAAAGGATTATGAGAGATTACTACAAGCAACTATATGCCAATAAAATGGACAACCTGAAAGAAATGGAGAAATTCTTAGAAAAGCACAACCTTCTGAGACCGAACCAGGAAGAAACAGAAAATATAAACAGACCAATCACAAGCACTGAAATTGAGACTGTGATTAAAAATCTTCCAACAAACAAAAGCCCAGGACCAGATGGCTTCACAGACAAATTCTATCAAACATTTAGAGAAGAGCTAACACCTATTCTTCTCAAACTCTTCCAAAATATAGCAGAGGGAGGAACACCCCCAAACTCATTCTATGAGGCCACCATCACCCTGATACCAAAACCAGACAAAGATGTCACAAAGAAAGAAAACTACAAGCCAATATCACTGATGAACATAGATGCAGAAATCCTCAACAAAATACTAGCAAACAGAATCTAACAGCACATTAAAAGGATCATACACCATGATCAAGTGGGGTTTAACCCAGGAATGCAAGGATTCTTCAATGTATGCATATCAATCATTGTGATACACCATATTAAAAATGGAAGTAGAAAAACCATATGATCATCTCAATAGATGCAGAAAAAGCTTTTTACAAAACTCAACACAGATTTATGATAAAAACCCTCCAGAAAGTAGGCATAGAGGGAACCTACCTCAACATAATAAAGGCCATATATGACAAACCCACAGCCAACATTGTTCTCAATGGTGAAAAACTGAAACTATTTCCACTAAGATCAGGAACAAGACAAGGTTGCCCACTCTCACCATTATTATTCAACATAGTTTTGGAAGTTTTAGCCACAGCAATCAGAGAAGAAAAAGAAATAAAAGGAATCCAAATCAGAAAAGAAGAAGTAAAGTTGTCACTGTTTGCAGATGACATGATACTATACATAGAGAATCCTAAAGATGCCACCAGAAAACTACTAGAGCTAATCAATGAATTTGGTAAAGTAGCAGGATACAAAATTAATGCACAGAAATCTCTTGTATTCCTATACACTAATGATGATCACATAGAATTTTAATTCTACACTAGCATGTGGGGTAGAAATGTAAGAAGAGAGAAAATGGAAGAAGTATAAGAGAAAGAAAGAGTAAGGTATTAGGGGGCCATTGGTAGACTGAAATATTCACATAAAGGAAGACCTCCTGTCCCACACCTCTTAATCCAGAAAATGCACTTTCTGATAAGTCATCCAAAACATATGAGGGAATGTAAGAGTACAATGTTTATTTTTAAAGTAAATTTCTTCAGTTCTTGGAGGGATTTTCCAATGTTTACAAGAATCACTTATTTACACACCTCTAATTATGTAACTATAACCATAAAATCCCCTAAATTAATGTAAAATATTTTAATATAATCATATTTAACTTTTATTAATTGTCCATTGTGCTGTTTTGAATGTCTTACTTTTATCACTAATTTCTTCCTCAGACCCTCCCTATGAAGACATAATAGGCTCTTTTATTATGTCTGTTTTATAGATGAGAACATTGAGCCATGGCGTAGATGAGGAACTTCCTCAAAATGGTAAAGAAGTCTCTAGGAATAGACTTGCAGATATAAATGTATTAGAAGATGGAGAACATTATTAGATCCAAGAAATTTGACAGTGCTACAATAGTATTATATAATACACAGTCCATCTAAATAAGTGGGTGAACTTTGGAGACTTAGTAGAGTTTGTCCTTGAACTTGGTTAGGCACTAGATTTCTTTTTCTACTTTGACTGGGTTATTAGAAAGAGTTGTTTCTTAGAATACACCACTTTGTCACATTCAGTGAAAAAGGTGACCATCCAGTTTTTTCTTTTAATTTTTTTTTGTTGTTGTTGTTTTTGGGGAGGTATACTTGTTGGAAAAATAGACACTCAGAATACCCAGTGCTTGGTCACACCCATTCAAGAGCAAATGGGATAGCTCTTCACTTTAGAAAGAAGGACGCCAGCAGAATTTTTCCAGGGGTTCTAATCCAGGTAGGCTGAGCAGTGAGTGGTTCATTCATACATTTATTCGTCAAATAATGTTTGGATACCTATTATATATCAGATACTCTTCTAAATCTTAGGAATAAAAATATGCATAACTTTAAAACCTTTATAATTGCCATAGCCTCTTCCCTTAAAGAGCTGAGTTCACTGAGGAGATGGACTTGGAAACAGGAGGATGATCGGAGACTGAAGAATATGTAACCTTACCATGAGGGACTTCTCTGGCAGTCCAGGGTTTAAGACCACGCTCCCAATACAGGGGGCATGGGTTTGATCCCTTGTCAGAGATCTAAGGTCCCACAAGCTGCCCTGGCGTGATCAAAAAAAAAAAAAAATAGCCTTACCATGAGAGCTGGGGTGGCAATGAGAAGTGGAAAGCATTTCAGGTAGGCTGGACTGTATGGGAAAATGCACTGATGAGAAGCTATGTAAGATGACTAAGATCAGTTAGAAAGGATTCAGGATGATTTTGGAGATGACTTATCTATTACTGACACTAGACATGACATTCTAGGGCCCCATCTGCTATTGTCCTATTATATATATTCAAGACAGCTTCCTTTCTCCAATACTCCCTACCACCTAAACAAACCTGGAACAGCTCCTTCCCTTTCCCATGGCCCCTTTGGTTAGAATATGCTATATTCATTCAGGGCTTACTATGACTCAGACAAAGAGCTAAGCACTTTCATTCGTTACCTCATTCATCTTTAGAAAACTTCTACAAAGTGGTTTTCTTTATGATGACTCTTTCACCAACAATGCAATCCTACAGAAGAAAATTTCAAGATGTCTTAGTTAATAAATAGCACAACTGGGACTCAAAACAACGTCTATTTAACACTAAAGTCTATGTTCTTAAATTGTCACTCTTCTGCCCTCCCTAAGAAGAAGCTAAGCCTTTTGTGATATTTCCTCTTCCAGTCCTTGTAAAAATGCAAATTGTGACTATTACAGGTGAACGATTTCACAGAGTGAGTGGACAGCCTTAGTGTTTATGCTTGGAGAAGGTAACGAATTCTCTTTTCAAAAATAAACATGTTGGTTATTTCAAACCAATTTTATCTGGTTAAAATAAAAGGGGATGATCCATAGTGTAAATATCTTTGTATGGCACACCCCAATGAAGAGAAAGGACTCTGCTTCCCACGAGTCCTCTTCACCCACAAGAACACACATGACAATTTTTATCTCATGCTCCATGTTCTTTATTATCTAGTAGATATCTTCTATTATTCTGTTGTAGAAACATACACATAAATTACAGATACATAGTCTATTTATATATATATATAGTCTATTTTTATATTATACCTTTATTATATGATAGACATATGCCAGAGACTCAAACAGCAATGATTCACTTTTGGGTTATCTTGCAATTCAAAACCTCAAAAACTATTGAAGATTTGCAGTCAGCAAATCAGTATGGAAAGAAAAGGAGACCTGAGTTTTGGTTTCGGATCTTCAACTAACTAACTCTGTAGGTGGTTACTTTGAGCGTCAATTTCCTAATCTATGGGACGTGGAGAATACACAATTTCTAACGTCTTTTTCAATTTCCAGAGTGCAGTCATTCTAATGGTTTAGCGGTTTCCATGCCCTAATTGTTAAAAAGCAACTCAGAGGCCTTTCTGTTAGTATAGCTGACGAGCAGTTAATTCTTTTCTTTAACCTTGGCCAGAATGGAGTAAGTCGCTAGTGTCTAGTAAATCTGAAAGAATGAGAAACAAGACTGGGTTTTAATGAGTAAGGAACAACCTAGATGATCCAAGTCTGAATGGGTCCTGGAATAAGCTTCCTGGTGGTTAGGAAGTAGAATGAGGACAACAGGGAAAATTATAAAGCTCTGCATACAATGACTCGGTCCCAGCTTGATCCTGAAGCTTCCACTCGGTTGGTGAAACGACAGTGCTGCCTTGAGTAGCCAGACAGGCAGCAACCCGGATGTCTCCATGTGCCTGCAGAGATACTAAGTAAACTCATCCATAGAAAATGAAAGGAAAATTCAATTTAATTGAATGGCAACTCCCTTTCAATGAAGAGGGAGAAAAGCAGACATCCTTAGGTCTCTCAGTCATATCCTGAGGGGAGGGTTATTTATAATCAGTCAAGGCAGGATTTTCTATCTTTAGGCTTTGGAAAAAGTGCAATGTAAATGAAAGATGAGCCTCCTTTCTGTCATGGAGATATATGCTACAATTTGCAGAAGGAGATGGAGCAGTTTGAAAGAAGTTATAATTGACTTGAGCCAATAGCACACAAAGCACAGCTCCAGCTTCTACTGCTACCAGGTAATTATTTGATACATTTCAGGCTTGGTGAACAATCTTGGGGGCCATAAACAAGTACTGAGTTCAGTCTCATTCTCTGCAGAGCTCACAAACAGGGTTTATCTCCCCTACATAAAAAATGTTAGACGTGCTTCCTTACCGTGTACAAAGATGTAATTCAGCAGCCTGAGAATACGTGAAAGTCAGGTTGGCGGCAGAAGCTTAAGCAATTTATAAATAGCACCACAAAGCCTTCGTTAGTTTTCAGCCTTTGCATTAAGGTAGGTTCTTGTTATTTTGTGGTGGTTTTAGAAAGTGACTATCATTTCCAAGTTAAGCTTTAAGGAGCACACTGGTCGATCATTCAGTTTAGAGTTCATGTTCAGGGAGATGAATTGATTCACTGCTTCACAAACACTGGAAAGAAACAAAATGCTTTGGTAAACACAGCAAATTACAGACTGTTACAGGTGAGCGATTTCACTAAGTTAAATGGAAAGTGAGTGCCCATGCCTGGTGAGAGCAACAAATTCTCTTGCTCCATTTTATGGAAATGCTTTGGTAAGCAAACATTTAAAATTATGCTTTTGTATATGCTAACTATGAAGAGTCTATCTGTCACTCCAAAATGATTTGAAGTTTACAACATAGGAAATCACAGTAAAATGAATATAGTAGACACAGAATGTGAGAACCAAGGGAGAAAGGAAAACTCAAATGAGCCAACTTAAGGGTTAAGGGAGTTAGTGTGACCAGCTTTAAGTTGGGCACTGAGCTTTCTGGCACCTGGGTAGTGTTTATTCACTGTCTACTCTAGACCCAGCTCTGAACTGGCTTTGTGCTACTGGGGAAAAGCTAAAACGCTGTTAACAGCCGTTTAGCTCAAGCCTTCTCTCTTTGTCTATGTGTAAACATTTGGCCATTTCACTCTTTATAAGCACTTTCACTACAAAGAGTGTGATTGCAATAAACCATGCAGTGCACTAAACACTAAATATGTGTTATTTTAGAAAAATATTTAATTTTTTTCAACGGTTAATACATGACATGGCACGACTTTCAAAAACATAGAGCAGCATGCCGCAAAACGTCCCCCTTACTCCTGTATACCCTTACCTACCCAGTTATCTCTCCAAGTACCAGGTCTTTTTATTTTTTCAGTATATTTCCAAGAATAATTTACGCAGAAGTAAGTATATACATGTGTGTGTCTATAGTCCATTAATTATTTTACACTAATGGTGGAATCTATATACATATTCTGAACTTTGCCTTTTCCATTTAAATTTACATCCTGAGGAGTGTTCCAACGGCTACCTGGGGAGCTACCTCATTCTCATTATAAGACTAATTATTATATCATGGTGAGACAGCGTAGTATGGTGGTCAAACCCTGAACTTGGAATACGTTTCTCCTGGATTCAAATACCAGTCCTGTCACTCAATATATGTGTCATCTTGGGCATGTTACTTAACTTCTTGTCTCATATGTAAAATGGGATAGTAGTAGTATTGTACAGTAGTAGTATTGTTGGGAAATTATGTGAGATAGTATATGTAATGTAGAGCACTTAGACTATATATAATTATTTATTCACTTAGACATTTTGAAATTTTTGTATTGATTTGTATTAATGTTCTTTAAACGTTAAGGGCCATACCTTATTGCTTTAAAAAAATTTTTTTTATTGAGATATAATTGACATATAACATTATATTCGTTTCAGGTGTACAACATAATGATTCAATATTTGTATATATTGTGAAATGTTCACAACAATAAGTCTAGTTAACATCCATCACCATATGTAGTTACAAAATTATTTTTTCTTGTGATGAGAAATTTAAAGATTTATTTTCTTAGCAAATTCCAAATATACAATACAGTAATATTAACTATAGTCACTAGGCTGTACATTACATCCCATGACTTATTTTATAACTGGAAGTTTGTACCTTTTGACTCCCTTCACCCATTTCACCCACCCCTCTGGCAACTACCAACTACCAATCTGTTCTCTGTATCTAGGAAGTAGGGGATTTTTGTTTGTTAGTGCTTTTTAGATTCCACATATAAGTGAAATCATATAGTACTTGTGTTTCTCTGTCTGACTTATTTCACTTAGCATAATGTGCTTTAAACATTAAAGACCATAGTTTATTACTTTTCTATATTTTATTTTTGTCTTTGTCTTTATTATAATTTTTACCATGTAGACATTTTTGGGTTTATATATTTCAAATAGTCAGCTTTTCCATTTATTTTTCCTGGATTTTGTAGCTGATTTAGAAATGCCTTTTCTACTAGCACACAAACTGTAATTTCATAGTCCTACTTTTCACACTTAAGATTTTGGTCCATCTGAATTTTATTGCAGTGATACAGTGATTCAGTGTTGGTTAGATGACTAACCAATTCCCTCATCACCATTTACTAAATAATTTCTATTTTTTCTACTGATAGAAATACCCTAAAACAAAATCCTTCATGTATTTGGTTCTATTTATATATTCTTTCTTTGATCTATTGATCCATTCACAATAAGACACTCTAGTAATCCGTTAGGCTTTATAATGCAATTCATTAACCTCACTCAGATATTACGTGGACATTTTTCCTTGTTGATTTTTCTGTATCAACTTTAGAATTTGTCTCTCTATTTTTTCAAGGCCTAGTCATTTTCTTGGGAAAGTTATAAATTCACAGGTTAAATTAGAAAGAGTTGGTAGCTTGATGACATTGAGTTTTCTTATCTAAGATTATGATATATATTTTCTTTAAGTCTTTGGGTACCTAAATAGTGCTTTAAAGTTTTCTTAATATGGGGTTTTCATATTTCTTATAACATTTGGTCTTTGATAATTTACTTTCTTTTTTGTAACTGCTGCTTTCATTACACTGACTGGTTCTTGTTTTAATATATGATACAGATATAGCTACCGATACATAGATTCTACTGATTTGATTACTTCTAATGGTTTTTTGAGTTTCTTGAGTTTTCTGAGTAAATGATCATATCATCTGCAACTGACGACACTTGTATCCATACCCTTTCCACTTTTTATACTTCAGTTCTTTTTCCATTGATAGTGGCCATCTCAGTTTTCAAGAGGAAATTTTCCACTGCTTCTCACTTTGTATAATTCAGGCCTTTAGTTTGATAAAGACATATTAAAGGCTTATCTTTCTCTTACCATGGTTTAAATTTTTTTCTTATAAATAATGGGTGTTGAAATTTTTACTTTTGAACAAATTATTATAGTGAATTATGTTAATATATTTTTATCAGTGAGCCATACTTATACTACAAGAATAAAGACCACTAGATTGTTTTGTATTATTGCACTCTTAATGTGCTGCTGAATTTCCTCCACTAATAGTCTGTTGAGAATTGTTTTGAATACACTTTTAGGTGGGTACTTTTTGGATCATTGCACATATATAAGTTAAATTACTCCTAGACCTACCATTTTCAGGAGGCTCATGGGAATAAGGGCACTAGCCATGTTTCAGGCTAGCAGAAATTCTTTTATGATGTATAATTTTATATGAGAGTGAACTTAGTGCTATTCTTCCCAATCCCTCAGATTGGTAGCAGCAGCATTGCTCATCATGCAGTGTATGTCTCCTCTCACTTCTCCATTGGCAGACCACTTCCTACAAATAGGGTGTATCTGCATGATGTCGCTCACTGTCCACTTTTCTTTTATCCTCTTTGTATCAGCGTGGATTCAGGGCAGCTTCCACCTCCACCACAAGTCTGCTCTCCTCCTTCCATTCTTCAGTTGTTGGTTTTGCTTTGTGAGCTTTTTCAAGATCTGCATCTGGTCCTCTCTGCTTCTTCAGCCACCTTGTGTGACCTTCCCTTCCTCTGCCTGCCCTTTCCTCATAGTTGTTCTCTGGTGTGAAAGACGTCTCTTGGTTTCCTTAGTTGTGAATGTATGCACTGTATCTGTCCTCCTGGATGTCTGGTTAACATCATCTTCACCAGCATGGTCAAATCACAAGAGCAATATTTTTATTGTTATTAAATCCTAATTCTGACAACCAGTTTGGGTGTGGGCACATGACCCTGTGAAAGAAATATTTCCTTTTCCCTGTCGGTATGAGAAGCCAAGGCTCATCATCTCCCCTTTTCTCAGTCATATAATACTGTACATTAAAGAAAAAGATTGCCACATTCATCATTAAACAGTCAGCTCTATCTCCATCTTCTGCTCCTTTCCTGCCCTGGGACCTCTGTCAGGGGAGAAATCACCTCCCCTTGTCCTTCTTCGCCACTGACTTGGCTATTTCTAGCCTGCATGCAATATTTATAAGATAAAATGTCAGTGGAATTTGATCTAACTCACCCTGTAAAGAATGTCACCAGAAACTGGACAAATACTTTCTCAGGCCCTTTCATGCCTGGCAGCATCTACATTGTCTGAGATGCACATCCACTCTCTTCCTTTTCCAGAGCTTCCTTATCTTTCAAAGCTCAGCAAACATCCTGTCTTTTTAAAAAGACTTCTGTGACTGCCAAGCACACAGAGAAGCCTCTCTTCTCTGAGTTCTTTAATTCCTTCTTTCCTTTCTTCTATGGTGATATGCTGAGGGAGCTAAAGACATGCATCTAGAGACAGACTGCATGCATTGGAGTCTCAGTTCTGCAACTCACCAGCTGGAGAACCTTGAGGACTAAGCTCTCAGTGTCCTAACCTAAAATAGAGGACAATTGTACAGTATTTCTTAAAAAAAATTTTAATAATAAAGACTTATTAGCTTAATTAAATTAACAAATGTTACTGATAGATAGGAAGCATTATGTAAGTGCTAATAGTTATTTATAAATATTTAGTTTTTGCATTTAGCATTTAGCACCACTATGTACCAAACACTGCTAGGTGCTTCAGCCAGTGCTTTTTCTTGGAGGAAGATGTGGTTCCAAAATTTTTTTTTGATAAATTGTATGGTATGCCTATGTTTAAAAATAACTTTATTGAGGTATAATTTTTGTACAAGAAAAAGTACATATTTAAAGAGCACAGTTTGATGAACATTGGTAGGTGTATACTCCCATAAAACACGACCACAATGAAGATAACAAATATTTCCATCTCTCTTAAAATGTTCCTTGAGCCCTTTTGCAGTCCTCACTTTTTTTTTTTTTAGTACGCGGGCCTATCACTGTTGTGGCCTCACCTGTTGTGGAGCACAGGCTCCGGACGCGCAGGCTCAGCGGCCATGGCTCACGGGCCCAACCCAGCCGCTGGGCGGCATGTGGGATCTTCCTGGACCGGGGCACGAACCCATGTCCCCTGCATCGGCAGGCGGACTCTCAACCACTGCGCCACCAGGGAAGCCCCTCACTTTCTTTCATCTATGTCTCTAGGCAATGATCTGCTTTCTGTTCCTATGGATTCATTTGCATTTTTCAGAATTTATATAAATGAAATTATACCGTTCTCTTTGTATCTTTTTTTTCCATTTAGCACGACAATTTTGAGATCCACCTAAATTGTTGCATGCATCAAGAGTTTGCCCTTTTTATTACTTATTATTATTCCATTGTGTGGATATACCACAGTTTGGTTACTCATTGAGCTGTTGATGGACACTGGATTGTTTCCAGTGTTTGGATATTACTAATTTAGCTGTTCTGAACATCCATGTACAGGTCTTTCTGTGGTTGCTTTCATGTCTACTGGACTGAAACTCCTGGGTTATATGATAAGTATATATTTAACTTTTCATGAAATAGGCAAACTGTCTTTCACTGCCCCTGTGCCCTTATTCCTCTTCCTCATATAACTTACCAATATTTGGCAAATTGATGTTGAAGGAATTCCAGGTATAAGGGGAAGCATGCTTCTGTGGCATACAAGAACAAAGAAAACTTTCCAGTTTTCCTTCATCTGTTAGGTCAAAACCCAAGCAAATCATGATAAGCTCTGTAAGTGCAAGTTACTGGCCCTTCTCATCCACAATTAGAGCCTATGTCTTTCGGGCAGTGTCTGGTACGTGAGAGGCTCACAGAATCTGTTTTTTGAATAACTGTTTGAATAAATGAAATTTGAACAAATATTTATTTTGTGGTCCACCTGTATGTTGATGTGTGAATTTGTTCCTGACAAACAAATAGAGTTGGAACTTGCTTTTAAAAAAATAGGTTTTAGAATGATGTATTTATTGATGTATGTCCTGTCTCAAAAGATAGCAGTGATACAGAAGCAATTGTGATTCTCATTTTATGTGTTGTCCTTACATTGGCTTGTTTGTGTTCTATACAGATGTGTCTAAAACCCCAAAGTAAGATATAACTTCTTATAATTCTTTTGAAGGCAGTTATTCTGTATATTTGTCCACCATAGCACTGAAGACACAACATAAGAAATATGCTCTAGGTTGTCATTTTATGTTTGCCAACAGATTGAATGGTAATATCTATGATTTCAAGGCTATCTGAAGTTCATTCATTCAACACTTATTTATTGAGTAAGCACTGTATTGCCAGGTACTACTTTTGGGGATATGGAAACATCAGTGAACAACAAAGGCAAAAATTCCCGCCCCTACAGAGTTTAAATTTTTGTGTCTAGGCGGTGGCAGGAAATAAGTAAAATAAGTAAATGAAATGTCTGATCCACCACATGGCAACAAGTGCATTGAAGAGAAATGAAGCAGGATGGTATGGTGATGAGGAAGCAAGCCACATAGACATTGGCAGAGAAACACTTCAGGCAGAGAAAGAAACATATACAAAAGACTTGAGGTGGGAGAGTCCCTGGCAAGGGGCATCTGGATAACATCAGGGAGGCCAGTGTGACTGAAGTCAGGTGAGGGGTGAGGGGATATGAGCTCAGGTCAGCAAAATCCCAGTGGATGAGGTCAGGTCTTCTTGGTCAGTGTAAATATATCGGAGTTCTCTCTGAGTGAGCTGGAAAGATATGGGAAGATATGAACTGATGAGTGACATAATTTATCTTATTTGTTATCATGATCACTTTGGCTCTAGTGTCGAGAATAGACTGCAGGACAGAAATAGATCCTTAAGGAGACTGGTTGGGAGTCTATTGTAATTGTCCAAGGAAGAGATAGTCATAACTTGAACTTGGGTGACATCAGCGGAGGAGGTGAGAAGTGTGAGAAGTCGGGTGATGTTTAAAGCATGTTATTGCAAAGCCTCTAGACACCGGAGTGGCAGTGTGGAGTGGCCAATGGGATATACACATCTAGAGTTCAGGGGAGAAGTACAGAGTGAAGGTCTAAATTTTGGAGTCAGCATGTAAAGATGGGCCAGGGTGATAGTACCAAAGGAATGCAGTAGTTAGGGAAGATGTCCAAGGCCTGAACTCTGGAGGGCTCTAATAATAAGAGGTCAGAGAGATGAAGACAAATCAGCAAAGGAGACTGAGAAGGAGCAGCCAGTGAAGTAGGAAGAACAGCAGAGTTTAGAGTCCTGGAAAGCAAAAAGTGCTTAAGGAGGACAGACAGGAGGTCAAAACTGAGGTTTTAAGAGATATGGGGACATATGCATATGTATACCTGATTCACTTTGTTATAAAGCAGAAACTAACACACCATTGTAAAGCAATTATACTCCAATAAAGATGTTAAAAAATCAAATCAAATCAAATCAAAAAAAAAAAAAGCTGAGGTTTTTAAGGATGACCAAGGGATAATGGTATGGAAGGGCCCATGATGAGCAAAGAGAGTGTCCACCCCACCTTTGTGGTTGCTAGCAGAACCAGACTTAAGATAAAAAGTCTGGTAGCTCTTGAGACAGTGAGGACTTTATTTTTAGTTGCAGATAACTACTACTAGAGTTGGCTTAATTAAGTCAGGGATGAGTCTTATCGACTCCTACCTGCTATAGCGCTAGAGGAGCAAGCAGTGTTTGCTGGGGCTGTCCATACATTTTGATTTAAAAATATGCTGTGCATAAAAACCAAGGTGGTGCTTCAACTTATGAATAATACAGGTTATGAGTGCCTGGACAACCTGTTGAAAGGGAGAAGTACTGCATTGCTCCCCAGGTTCAAGTCTTACCCCTGTGGTCATGGACTTCAGATGACCTCTTTTGTCTGGTCAGTTAAGTTAAGTTACAGAACCTAAACCAGCAAG
Source organism: Delphinapterus leucas (assembly GCF_059928025.1). Lineage (NCBI taxonomy): Eukaryota > Metazoa > Chordata > Mammalia > Artiodactyla > Monodontidae > Delphinapterus > Delphinapterus leucas. The sequence goes on from NC_143136.1 coordinate 10,635,806, forward strand.
GAAAGAAGACACAAAATAAGTCTTCTGAGGATGTAAAAAAGATTTCCAAAACTTTTATTGAGGGTTCCTGGGATGTTTGGGAGTTTAAGGATCTCATGTCTGTTTTAAGAGATTATTTTTGGAATCATAATGAATTTAACTGTGGTCTTTAAAAAAAATATTTTTGTGCCCTAGAAGATGTATTCATCTGAAGAGTATAAGAAGGTCTTTATTTTTTGTTTTAATATTATTCATTTAATAAAATAGCATTTGTGACAGAAATAAAAATATCATCTAATTCTATGTATTTTAATGTATATATCTCAAATAACAAAGGATCTGGACTTCATTGTGTAAGATACTCCCTTGCTCTGATATGGCACCTTTGTTCCATTTAATTAAGTTTTCAAAAAGTTTACACACATCAAATGTGATATGCTACCTATGTTTATAAGATACAGTTCCTGATTTTAATTCTCTCTTCAATTTTAAAATTTAATTGTGAAAACTCCAAATCTCCATCAACATTCACAGTAAACAGAAGTAGTTCAAGTGTATCTTCCAAAATTTACTACTTAAAATGAAAGAAAAAGTATGGAAAGAATTTAAAGAATTCCCAGAAATTGCAAAAGGGTTGCAATTCTATTCTATGCTAATGAATAGCTCCTTGAGGAAAATCAGCTCTCTTATTAATATAATATCTGGCTTGCATCTTGCATAAATAAAAACACAAGAACAGGATAGTAGTAATGGAGAAGGGAAGAGGGAGGAAAGAATGGGGGTTTTCTAGCATAATAATCTCTAACAGTCAAGAAATCTAATTAGAAGAAATGTCATCTCAGGAGACTCTCCTCAGGAAAATTCCACAGGAGAAGGCAAAGCCTCATGGGACCACAACAAAAACAGTGAATCAGGTAATTAAAAAAAAAAAAAAAGACAACTAAAACAGAATGCATTGACTGAAGGACTCCATTCAGTCAAAACAGTGATTATCAACGGCGTCTCTGGGGACCATTTATGACTTTAACCACAGGAATTCCACCACTTAGTTAGTATGTTTTAAAAAGCACTCTTTTGTTCTCATCTGCATGATCAGATTTCTGTTTTTTCCTTTGTTCATTGTCAGTCTGGAAGAAGAGAACATGGCTAATTAAAGACATAAACAGAAGCTAATTCTCATTCTATTACATGAATGAGTGGAATGGTTCCTCCTCTATAGGAAACGCCATTTCTGACAGTTTTGTTAGCAGTCAGCTTTATACTAAAGTTGAATGTCATTGATTCTCCAACTAAATCTCGTGTGAGTTTTCCAGATCTGGAAACTGAAGCAATGAATTGAAATTATGTAGTAACATTGACCAGTGTCAAGAAGTAAAAAATCAAATGGCAAAATTGTAAAATAATAATAATGAAAATGTGACTGAGGGCTTTTGGTGGTATTTGTTCTTGTTGTTTAAGGAATCAGTTAGCTACCTTGAATTTGACAAGGTATACCTCGTGTTATCTTTTATGGTACTTTCTTCCCAGATACTATGAGAGAAAAGAGTGGCAAAGGGAAAGCCAGTTTCTTGTTTCTGTTCTGCTTAGTGAAATTTCCATAATTCTGGAGCCATAAATCGGCCACTTAGTTGAGTCACACAAATAAGTCTATATAACAAAATAGATATATAAAAGAAAATATTAGGAAAGTGTGAATCATTAAAAATGAAAAGTAGAATCAATGACACAAAATATTTATTTCTCTAGGTTTCCTAAAATCAGGTACATCAGTGTTTGTGTTGATGAAATTTTTTCTCTGCCCTTCTCATATTAATCAATTTTCTTTTATTTATGACTTGATAAGAACTTTCATAAAATACAAAGTCAATTAGAATTTTCAGTGATATTTTGGCAATAAGATTATTTTTTCCAATTATATGTACCAATTTAGCTAATAATATACTTTTGGAATCCATAAATTCCCACCCACTAATTCTGTTTCTAAGAATTTTTCCTAATTGAATAGCTATGCAGAAAAATATGTAAGAAAAGTGTTTATTTTACCATTTTTATAATACTGAAGATTGGAAACAAACCAAATATTTGTTTTTAATTTTAATATTTTAATTTTATTGGAGTATAATTAATTTACAATGTTGTGTCAGTTTCAGGTCTACAGCAAAGTGATTCAATTATACACATACATATATTCATTCTTTTTAGGTTCTTTTCTCATATAGGTTATCACAGAATATTGGGTAGAGTTCTCTGTGCTCTACATTAGGACCCCGTCGGTCATCTATCTTTCATAAAGTAGTGTGCGTGTGTTCATCCCAAGCTCCTGATTATCCCTCCCCGCCATGTTGCACCTTTGGTAACCATAAGTTTGTTTTTAATATCTATAAGTCTGCCTCTGTTTTGTAAATGAGTTCATTTGTATCTCTTTTTTAAAAATTAGATTTCACATATGAGTGATATCATACGATATTTGTCTTTCTCTGTCTGACTTACTTCACTCAGTATGATAATCTCTAGGTCCATCCATGTTGCTACAAATGGCATTACTTCATTCTTTTTTATGGTTGAGTAATATTCCATTGTATATATACTACATCTTCTTTGTCTATTACTCTGTACTCTGGACGTTTAGCTTGCTTCCATGTCTTGGCTATTGTAAATAGTGCTGCAATGAACATTGGGGTGCATGTATTCTTTCAAATTATGGTTTTCTCTGGATATATGCCCAGGAGTGGGATTGCTGGATCATATGATAGTTCCACTTCTAGCTTTTTAAAGAACCTCCATACTGTTTTCCATAGTGGTTCTGCCAATTTACATTCCCACCAACAGTGTAGGAGGGCCCCCTTTTCTCCACACTCTCTCCAGCATTTATTGTTTGTAGACTTTTTGATGATGGCCATTCTGACTGGTGTGAGGTGATACTTCATTACAGTTTTGATTTGCATTTCTATAATAATTAGTGATGTTGAGCATCTTTTCCTGTGCTCTTTGGCCATCTGTATGTCTTTTTTGGAGAACTGTCTATTTAGATCTTCCCCCCATTTTTTGATTGGATGGTTTGCTTTTTGACATAAAGCTGCATGTGCTACTTGTATATTTTGGACATTAATCCCTTGTTGGTTGTATCATTTGCAAATATTTTCTTCCATTCTGTGGGTTGTCTCTTCATTTTGTTGATGGTTTCCTTTGCTGTGCAGAAGCTTTTAAGCTCAATTGGGTCCCATTTGTTTATTTTTGTTTTTATTAGAAACAAACCAAATATTCTCTTAAGAAGGAATGAGTTACATTTATGGTAGCATAGCCATACCATGGAGTATAATTTAGCCACTATGAAGAGATTGCAGGGTCCAGTCAGCTCCAATCTTTAATTGGCTGCTTGTTCATGTAAATCAGTCCCTCTACAAAGTGTATTGTACTATAGTGTACAACATAAGGCATGCCCTAGAAAGGAATCTTGAAAGGATATTGTCAGGTATAAGTAGAAATTCTAATACTCTATTCCTACATCTCAATTGAATCACTCCCTGAGTTGATCACACCCCAGCTTAAAGATATCAATACCTGCATAGATGATCCACCCAAACCTGGATTCCCATTTCCTTGACTTCTTTAGCCCTAGTACCTTTCCAATCACCATACCGTGGCCCTGCACTAAAAGTGTCATATCCTAGATATTGTACCATCACCACTCAATCTCAGTGTCACATATCCCCTTTCTACTACTCTCTATTCAGATAACTCATTCTACTACACTTAATTCTGAAATTTTCAGACATCACTGAGAATAGTCCATACCCATCTCACTGGTCATCTTTCTCAAGACAGTTAAAAAAATTTTACTGTGAATTTTCCTAACCTTCTTGTCCCTCTCATGTTAACCTGAAAAAAGATCACCCGTCCTGGTTATCCAGCTTGGGATCTGGACAGGCACATCTGTATCTTTTATCGAGTTTCAGACTTTTAATTTTTTCATAGAAATGACAAAATTTCTATGCAATAGCCTTTCTGTGAAATGAGGTTTCTTCTCCTTATCTGGAATCTCTGTAAAATTAGACTTCAGGAGGAATGTGTATATATATATATGTGTGTGTATATATATATATATATATATATACACACATATATATATATACACACACATACATACACATATATACACATACACATATATCTTTAAGTTAGCTGGTTTGTCATATATCATTAAATATATTTAAACATGTAAATGACTCTAAACATGTAAATACAAATGACTCTAAAACATGTAAATATAAATGACTCTAAAAGAGAATCTGAAACACACACACACACACACACATACACACGATATAGCAAATAAGTAAGTACATTAATGCTATTAGGAACCAAGATTTTCAGTATAAGGGAAAAAAGACATAAGATCAAAATGAAGTAAAAACTAGTTAATCCTAAATCTGAATTGGAAATAATAGTATGAATTCAGGATACATTTTTATGATTTTTTTGCTTATCTTTGTCCACTAAAAAAGCGTGGAAACAATGGTCAATCTGTAGCAAGGAACACCTGTTGAATCCAGATTGTGATTTCTAAATGTCATTTGTCTCCACAAGAAACAGAAACACCGTGGAGAGTGGCTGATTCCAGGTCTGGGACATAAAATGGACAAGATAAGCCAGGAATAGCACGGCAAACGGCATTATTTTATTCTTTTTTATGGCTGAGTAGTATTCCATTGTGTGTGTGTGTGTGTGCACGTGTGTGTGTGTGTGTGTGTGTGTGTGGTGTGTACACACCTCATCTTTATCCATTCATCTGTCGATGGACATTTAGGTTGCTTCCATGTCCTGGCTATTGTAAATAGTGCTGCTATGAATATTGGGGTGCATGTATCTTTTCAAATTAGAGTTTTCTCTGGATATATGCCCAGTAGTGGGATTGCTGGGCCATATGGTAACTCTATTTTTAGTTTTTTAAGGAACCTCCATACTTTTCTCCATAGTGGCTGTATCAATCTACATTCCCACCAACAATGCAAGAGGGTTCCCTTTTCTCCACACCCTCTCCAGCGTTCATTAGATGGAAACCTTTATAATGGATGAATCAAGCTGACAACACCCGAATCCACTGCTTAATCTTAACCTTTAAAAAGTCTTAAAGTCTTGGAGGGGTGTATGGGGGGAGAGAACATTTAAAAAAAAAAACACTACATTGGTTCAAAAAATAACATCCAGAGTACGGAAATTCTACAAGACAAAAAACCTGGTTTCTTCAAATAATAAATTGCACCCAGGAAAATGAAAGAGGGAGAGACTGATAGAATTGAAAGAGACTTATGAGATATACCAACCAAATGCCATGTGTGGAATTTTTTTATCCCAATTCAAAAGTATGAACTGTATAAACATTTATGTGACAATATTTATGAGACATTTGGGAGAAATTTGAACACTGACTGGGTATTTGAGGATATTACAAGTTTATTGGCGGTGATTTTGTGCAACAACGATATTGTGTTTATGCTTAAAAAAAAGGAAGTGCTTTTATCTTTCTATAGGTGTTTTCTTAAATGTTTATAGATGAAATGATATGGTGTCTTGTGTTTGCTTCTAACTATTCTGGGGCTATAGGAGAAGTGGGTGGGGGGAATAAATAAAACAGGATTGACAATGTGTTGAAAGTTATTGAAACTGGTTGATTGAAATTAATATTTGGGATTTCCCCTTAAAGTCTGTTTATGACATCCTGGCAGATTTAAAAATTGTGACTCTGTTTGACTCATGCGCCTCGATACTACGAAGCCTTTTAGGGATTATTTGGATCATGATTATGTTGCTGGGTGGCTCCATTTTCCCTTTGTTATTTAAGAGAGGCTTTAATGTCAGCTAAAAAATATCGGGCCATTCTAATTACCTCCAGGAATCAGAATCTGTAATTAAAAGAAACCGCTAACATTAGCCACAGAAGTAGAGGGACTTTTATAAACAAAGTGTGAATTAGAGATCAACCCAAATTGCCACATACCAGATACTTTTAAACTGTATCCATTTCTTTGTGCATCCAATGCTTGACATGTTAAATTAGGCTTTTAAAGTGTGTACTTTATTTTCATGGATCACTAATGAATAAATACTTGCAAGCTTATTTTAAGCAGTGATCCAAATTTTGTGGAATAACCATACTCATTTTTCTCTTCCTTTAATATCTGGTCTTTGCAAAGCACAGCAAGTGAAAGGGATTCAGTTTCAATTCTCCTACAGGTTAACCCCTTCCTATTGCTGCTGGCCAGACCCAGAGTCTAAAACAGTTGTCCTTTATGGACCAGGGAGGATTGTTATCATTCCAGTTATTTTCAGCATCACTGGAAATTATTGGACCTTCTTCTTAAGATGACACCTCTTAAAACAATTACAGTCCCCCCATCAGCCAGCATATGCATATGCTTTCCCACCTTGGTAAGTAACATGTGATAAGGTTTTTAAAAATTAATTTGTATTCTATCAAAGTAGCATGCCTATATACTTTCACATTCCAAAAGTACTAAAAGAATTTTAACAAAACCCAGTGTTTTCCCTCCCCATACTTCCTATAAGGAAAGGCTCGCCCACCAAAGACCACCAGAACACACCTGTGGTTGAAAGAGTTGGTTTATTATTCATTGCCATGAGGGAGACCCCACACCATCTGTGGGAAGTCCGACTAAGTGGATGTTAATTAAACTCACAGGATTTGAGCTTGTATTAGGTGATTTGAGGGAAGGTTTAAGGAAGTGGGTCTTTGCTCTGGATTGGATGCTATCTGCAAGCAGGGGCAATTCTATGGCTATCACCATAAATTGTATCTTGAAGAAGGGGAGACTAGAGTGAAGCTAGAGCTAAATGGTAAAGAGGCAGTGATCACTCATATTAAGCAGGAAGGGGGAGTCTGGTCATTCTGTGGCTTGAACAATCCTCACGTTCTGCCTGTGTTCAGAAGTGATTATGGAGTGGTTTTGTTTTTGGTTTGATCCATCACAGGCACAGAATGGCCTTGTCTGATGTTGATGCTCTGTGAAGTTTATGTTCGAGGGGAGGACATCATACCCGCTAGCTCCCAGGTCTCCTCTCTTTCTCTCTCCTCTTCCTCAAGTCCCTATTGGAACATACAGATATCCATCTAGATCATATGTGCATATAATCTCATATTGATTTCCTCTTATGTTAGCTCTTTTACACTGCCATCCCACCCCCACTTCTCTTTACCCCCTTCCTAATAGATTTATATTATAATTTTTAGTTAAATGAATATCCAGCGTTTCTTTGATGCCTTTGCAAATATTATTCATGGTTGAACATCCAGTGGATCACGATGTTTTCCTGCTTTACTTTCTGTCTTTCTTGAGATTGAAGTAGTTGCTTTGTTTTTTTCATTTATCAGGTTATCTTTGCACTTCTTGCTAATTCTTCTGACCTCCTAATAGCTCCACAGGACAGTTCTCTGTAAGGTCAATGAGATCAGTTGATCCACCCAGACTTTTCTTCCCCTGGAGACTTCTTTGTTCTCTCTGGGCTGGTTTTGCTCCAGGTCTTCTGAACGCTATCATCAGGTTACATCTCATCTGAACTATTGTCCTTGGAATTTACTAATCTGGAGTTTGATGCTGTTTTCTGGATGTTATGCCTTGCTCTTTCTTGATTTACTCTCTTGGTGTGGAGCACATCCTCCAGTAATTTGATCAGATTAAAGATGGCATCTCTACAGAGGGCATGGAGTGGACAGCCCTCCACATGTCTGTTCCCTGTGTCACACTGCTCCAGGAATGTCTATGTCTGGGGCACAGCTGTCTCCCTGAGATCTCCCTCCACCATTATCTTGAAGACTTTCATCACTTCCCTCCTGGGTTGTATCTTTTCTGTTATGAATCCCTCATCATCTTTTTTTCTTGGTCTGCTCTTTTTTAAGGTGGAAATCATCTTCCAGCAGCCCCTTTAGCAAGAATGTAATGGAAGTAAATGTTCTGGGAACTTGCATTAAGAAAATATGCTTTATGCTACCCTGGAAGATGATAGGTAGTTGGAGTATAGAATACACAGTTGGAATTAACTTTTCTTCGGCATTGTAGAGTCATGATTTCATTGTCTTGTTGTTCCTTTTGTTGCTACTGGGGAGTCTAAAGTCACTTGAGTTCCTGATTCTTTGTAGGAATTTTTTTTTTACTTTTCTTTCTAGAAAATCATAGGATATAATAATAATGAAAAAGGTTGAAATATGGCAAGAATTACCAAAATGTGACACAGAGATACAAAATGAGCAAATGCTATTGGATAAATGCCACTGACAGACTTTCTCCATGCAGGGTTGCCACAAATCTTCAATTTGTAAAAAACACGCAATCTGCAAAGTGCAATTAAGCAAAGCCCAATAAAATGAGGTCTGCCTGTACTTTGAGGAGCAGCTCTAAGTTGGCAAGTGTGTGTTGACCTAGTTTTCAAAGATCCACCAGAATTTTTTCAATCTAAGAAATTTAAGAATAATTCAGAATTGTGATGGCGTCTTAAACCACCTAGATCTCTGATACACCTATACCCTTCTGAGTGGCCCTAAACACGAACTTGACACGGAACTTGAGCATCACTCATAGTGTTGCCCTTTACATATCAGGACAGGACATCAGCCCCAAAGGGACCTCACCCGCTTTGTCAAATGGCCTGAGCACATCTGGCTGCAGCGGCAAAGAGCTGTCCTCTGTAAGTGGCTGAAAGTGCCTCCCTTGATTAACCAGTTCACCCAGGCCTTGGACCACCAAAGAGTTACTCAACTGCTTAAGCTGGCCCACAGGTGCAGACTAGATATGAAGCAAAAGAAGAAGCAGAGGTTGCTGGCTCAGGCTAAGGAGAAAACTGCCGGCAAAGGGAATGTCCCCACAAAGGGGCCACCTATCCTTCCAGCAGGGGTTAATATGGTCACTACATTGGTGGAGAAGAAGCTTTAGCTGGTGGTGATTGCAAATGATGTGGATCCCATCGAGCTGGTTGTCTTCCTGCCTGCCCTGTGGCATAAGATGGGGGTTCCCTACCACATTAGCAAAGGGAAGGCCAGGCTGGAGATCCATTCCACAGGAAGAATTGTACCACTGTCACCTTCACACAAGTTAACTCAGCAGACAAAGGACCTCAGGCTAAGCTGGCGGAAGCTATTAGGACCAATTACAACGACAGATACGATGAAATCCGCCATCACTGAGGAGGCAACATCCTGGGTCCAAAGTTGGTGGCTTGTATTGCCAAGCTGGAAAAGGCAAAGGTCAAAGAACTGGCCATCAAACTGAGCTAAGTATACACTATTGAGTTTTCTATACATAAAAGTAAAAAAAAAATTCCTTCAAAAAAAAAGAAAGAATAAGTTAAGATCATTTGAAAAGGCTAAATAAACAGATAATTGGCTGATCCCCAGGATGTGTGGAAATAGGAAGAAAATATATTTATTGAACAAGAACTATGTGCTCACCACTATGTATAATGTCAAAATGACCTTGTAAATATTATTATCTCCATTTAAAAAGTGGAGAAACAGGCTCTGAGAAATTATATAACTTATTCAAGGTCTTTTAGCTGGTAAAATGAAAAAGGGTGATTTAAACCCAGGCCTGTTGAGTTTCCAGTTCATTATTTCCATTATACCTTGAAATTGTCCTAGACTAAAGGAAATTAAATTTTATTATGTGGTATAAATTCCACAAAATGCCCGGTAATGTGATATGTTCCCTACCAGTGAAAATGAACTCTTTGATATGTAACTGAACCCATACCCTTTAAAACTGAAGAGAAAACAGTAGAATTAACCAATTAAAAGAAAAAGTATTAACTTAGTTGAATAAATTAATAAATATTTACAGAGCATTTGATATGGGTAAAAGGTAATATAATGGAGATTGTTTCTACTTTTTAATATGTCTTCAAAATGCAAGATACAAATATAAAAGATAGATGTATATCTAAAGTTTATTTTGATAAAAACTACATATTGAAGTACATAAGCTATATCAATGTAAACTAAAAATACCATACACAAAAAGGATATGCAAGCTCCAGTATGAAAGGAAATCCTTGATATATAAACCAAAATTAAATCTCAAACTTCTATCTAGGTTACAAAAATTTATATATATATTTATTTTATTATTTTTTTTTGTGGTATGCAGGTCTCTCACTGTTGTGGCCTCTCCCATTGCGGAGCACAGGCTCCAGACGCGCAGGCTCAGGGGCCATGGCTCACGGGCCCAGCCACTCCGCAGCATGTGGGATCTTCCCGGACCGGGGCACGAACCCATGTCCTCTACATCGGCAGGCAGACTCTCAACCACTGCGCCACCAGGGAAGCCCTAAATATGTATTTTTTTAATCCTTGGTTTACTTAAGATAAATGATACAATTTTTTTTTGGATGACGTTTTCTGGATACACTGTAATAGAATTAAGATATTTGAGTATTATGTCTTGCCTGAGTACTTAGAGAAGAATCTAGATACCCTTCTTCTCCTTCAGCCTTTGAAAATAGTTTCTAAAATAGATAAAATAAAAACTTTAAAAAGAAGTCATGGTTGTAGCAGATATGAAGAAATAGGATTGACCATACATTAGATAATGTATAATTTTACTTGAACGAGTTAATTATACAACATAGGACAGTTCTGACTTGTCTGGAGTAACACGTTTTGTCCTTAGTTTGTGCAAACAATGGTAGAAAGCATAAAGCCACACTTGATCCCAGTTGGCTTGTAACTACTATTTTCATTTGCAAGAGGGCTATGTTTTTACATTCTTGGCTCTGAAGCCAGCACAAATTATGCTCTTTGTGATTAAAAGATGATATTGGCTATCCTTCCCTCAGCCTTGGGGCCACCTTGTCTGGGCTATAAGCATGAGACAAAGCTAATACTCATTCTCTTTTTCATTTCACCATAACCAACAGATTTTATGTTCTCAGGAGATAAATGGTAATTAGTCTCCCCACTAAGCTAAAGGGTAATTAGAGATTTCACTGTTTGTTCATTTAAATACCCTTGAAATTTTTATTAGAGAGTTCCTATGGTTTTAGATTGAAATGAGTTGTGATGGTTTTTACTCTTTGTTGATGTATTAGTTATCTAGGTCTACCATTACAAATACCACAGGCTGGGTGGCTTGAACCACAGAAATTTATTTTCTAACAGTTCTGGAGGTTGGAAGTCCATGATCAAGGTGTCAGCTGGTTTAGTTTCTTCTGAGGCTTCCCTCCTTGGCTAGTAGATGGCCACCTTCTCACTGCACCCTCACATGGTCATCCCTCTGTGTGTGTGCACTCTTGGTATCTCTCTCTAAATGTCCTCTTATAAAGACACCAGTCAGATTGATGAAGGCCCTCTCTAAATACCTCATTTCACCTAAATCACCTCATTAAAGACTATCTTCAAATATAGTCACATTCTGAGCTATCAGAGGTTGAGACATCAATATATGAATTCTGGAGAACACAGTTCAGCCCATAACAGTTGGAATGCTCATTTTTCAAGACACATAAGACATACTGGAACAAACTAACTTTGGACCTTTTTGACAAAATATTGGCAATTCCACTAAAGGTTAGTTGGTGAAAATATTTCTGAATATTCTCTATGTTTCCTTATTAATTATCAGATACCTATTCTTTTACCTATTCTTTTGTAGTGGATACAGTCTCCCAACAAGTTTGTCAGTTTTTATTTATGCTTCTGCTCAATTCTTTCAAATCCCATTCCACCATTTTGTTAACACTGATTATTTTTCATTGCACTCCTACAGACACTTCTTTAAGATTATATGCATATTACTCTATATATCCCCTCATAGGCAGCTCATTCTTTTTATGTTTTATAGCTACGTCACAGAAGTTATTTCCTTCAATGTATAGATATTATCTCTTTCAATAATAAAAACAACAAAACACAGTGGATTCCACTTCCATTTAAGATAGAATGAACGTCACTTCCGTTACAATAGCAAGAAAACAATGGATAAACTAAAAATTATACTTTTTAAGAAAACCACCAAAGTACCGTGTATAAATAGAAGTCTAAATGGACTAAATTTCAGACAGGGCTAAGCCTTTCCTAAAAGAGTAAAGAATAGTAGCCACGAGTTTCCCTGGTGGCGCAGTGGTTGGGAGTCTGCCTGCCGATGTAGGGGACACGGGTTCGTACCCCGGTCCGGGAGGATCCCACATGCCGCTCAGCGGCTGGGCCCATGAGCCATGGCCGCTGAGCCTGCGCGTCCGGAGCCTGTGCTCTGCAGCGGGAGAGGCCACAGCAGTGAGAGAGGCCCGCATACCGCAAAAAAAATAGAATAGTAGCCACGTTCATACGTGACACTTTTGCCTTAGTCCTGGTACTGGCAGAAGCTAGGGAGATACCTAAACAGAGACACTTTTCTGGGAAAAAAGAAATGAGTTAAAGTTTAATTAAGAGAATGAGCTGGCATGATAGATAGAAGTCTGGAGAAGCATGAGTGCCAAAATAAATCCCTCATTCTGAAAATTCTCATGCTCTGGGAATCTTGCTGATTTCCCAGTGGGGAAATAGCAGGAGAGCAAAAGAAGATCTTGCATCACACACAAGACTGAAATTTAATCTAGAGGTGAACTGAAACTCACCTATTTCCTCCCAGCTCAAATTCTAATAAGATTAAAGCAATGATCCCTTCAGAACGCAATAAGGGAAATTCAAGAGTTGTGCTGAAACGCAAAGGGAGATTTATGTACAGTCGGCCCCTCCTATTGCGGATGTGGAACCTACGGATATAGAGGGCCTACTGTGCTATGAAATTTTACATAAAGGGCTTGAGCATTCCTGGATTTTGGTAGATGCAGGGATCGTGGAACCAATCCCCCCACAGATGCTGAGGGATGACTGTTACCTCATTTGGAACCAGATATGAACTGAAACTAATTAAAGTTTCGGCCTGTGATGATACCTAAATGGTCAGCCTTCACACTTGCTGGCTGGCAGAGAAAAGTGTGAATTTTGTCAGGGAAAAACAAAACAAAACAAAACCATACTTTAGTCTCTAGTGTTCCTTTATACAAAATATGTGATATATATTTTAAAAATTATGAGATTTACAAATAAACAGAGAAATGTGACCCATAATCAAAAGGCAGACTCATGGATTTCCTTGATTTTGGGATAAAAAGAAAAGGAATTTAAAAATAATTATTATGAACTGGTTAAAGCATTTAGAGGAAAGATGGATAACACAGATGAACAGATAGAGAATTTCAGCAGAGAAGCAAAAATCTAATATTAAACCAAGGGGAAATTCTAGAACTGAAAATTAAAGCATATGAAATGAAGAAGTCATTGGATAGATTTAATACAATTTTGGACAGCCGAAGAAAGGATCAGGACATCAGAGAGAGGTCAATAGAAAGTCAGAATAAATATAAAGAGACACATTAAAGCAACACTGTTGAAAACCAAGGGAAAAGAAAAAAATCATAAAATCATCCAGAATAAGAAGTGATACCATGTTCAGATGAACGACAATAAGTATGGCAGCTGGTTTCTCAACAGAAACAATAGAAGTCAAAAGACAGTACAAAATAAAAAATCATGAACCCATAATTCCACATCTAACAAAGGGATTCATCATGAAGGTAAAATAGAAACATTCTGAGGCTAACAGAATCTAAGAAAATTTATTGTCAACATGTCTGTATCACAAGAAATACTAAAGGAAGATAATCAGAGTGAAGGTCAATGGTACCAGAGGAAAACATGGATCTCCAGGGAGAAACAAAGAGCACCAGAAATGGTGAATGTTGGTAAGTAGTTAACATTTAAGATGGACCACGGATTGTTTAAAGGTAAAATAATAAAATGCTGTGGGGTTTTAAAAAATATAGAAGTAAAATATATGACAGTGACAGTGGAGTGTTCTTACTTCTTAAACTATAAACAGGTGTTATAATTTTATGGTAGAATGTGATAACCTGAGATGTATATTGCAATCTCTAGAAAAATCATTAGAATGATCACAAAATGGTAAATATAAAAAGCCATTAATGAAAAAAATACACAATTACTCTAAAAAAGGGAGGAAAGAAGAAAGGAACAGATAATAAATGCGAAAGATAATGAGCAGATTAGTAAGACAGTAGAGATACACTCAGTTACACCCATAAGCACATTAAATGTAAATAAACAAGTACTCCAATTAGAAGGCATAAATTTAAGGGATAGATTAGAAATTACCCAAACATATGCTCTTTATAACAGAGACATTTTAAATATAAAGACATTTACACTGAATGTAAAATTATGAAAAATGTCTATAGATCACGGAAACACTAATGATAAGAAAGCTGGTGTAGCTGTTTTTAATATAAGCAAATAGACGTAAAGATAAGCAACACTATCATAAAAAGGTAACTCTTATAATGATAAAAGGGAACTTCAGCACGAAAATATAAAAATTCTAAATGTGTTTGTATCAAATAACACATTTATAAAAAATGAATCAGTACTTGACAAAACTAAAGGAGAAATATGAAAATTCTACTTGAAACACTCATATCTCAGTAACTGGTAGGCAAATGTCTGTAAGAATTTGAACAACATTTTTAACCAAATTGATCTAACTGACATTAGGAGAACACTTCACACCCAGAATACACAGTCTTTTTACTCGCTCACAGAAAGTTCACCAAAGTAAACTTATGCTGGCTCATAAAGCAGATTTCAAGTTTCAAAGAACTGAAAACGTGCTGATATATATTCTAAGACCAATGAAATTAAGTTAGAAATCAGTATCCAAAAGATAAGTAGAAAATTCCCAAGTATTTGGAAACTTAAAAACACACTTCTAAATAGTCCACGGGTGAAAGAAGAAATCCTAAGAGAAATTTAAAAAGGTTTTAAACGTATGATATGAAAACACAACTTGTTAAAGTTTGCTGGGTACAGTTAGATTTGTGTTTGGTGGGAAGTTTATAGTTTTTAGTGCATACATTGGTAAAGTACACAAATCTAAAATCAGTGATCTGATTTTCTACATCATGGACATATAAAAAGAGGAAATTAAACCCAATAAGTAGAAAGGGAATAAAAATAAGAGCAAAAAGCAACTAAATTAAAATAAAGATGACATTGCAGAAAATTAAAAACAACTACAAGACCAAAAGCTGATTCTTTGAAAAGATTAATTATATTGGTAAACCATTAGTGAGAGTGCTCAAGGAAGAGAGAGAGAGTGACCACAAAAATAGTTATCTATAATGAAAGATGGACCTCACTACAGATTGCACAGATTTTAAAAAGAAAATAAGGAGCTGTTGTTAACACCTTCTTGCCAATAAACTCAACGATTAGATGAAATGAGCAAATTTGTTGGATCCACTTTATAAAACTAACACAAAAGGAAATGGAAAGATTGAATATTCTTATATGTTGTAAAGATATTACGTTTGCAAAAACCAAATCATTCATTGAAGAAAACTCCAGGCCCAGGTGACTTTGTTAAAGACGAAAATATATCACCAGTAAACATTTTCAGAGACAGAGTGGAAAAACTTTCCAGCCGTGAGGCTAGCGTAACTCTGATGCTAAAACCCAAGTAGAATACTACAAGAAAAAAACACTACAGGCCAACAACCTTATGATTTTAGATGGAAAAAATCCCTTTAAAATATTGTTAAACTGAGTCCAGAAACATATAAAAAGTGTAATATCTTAATGACCAAGTGAAATTTATTCCATCAATGAAAGATCATTTGTTGTTTTGGCTTTTCACAAGGTTTTTTTGTTTTTCTTTTTAAATATTCCAAAATCCATTGGTTCAAATCACAACACACACATACACCAGAATAAATGAGAATAATGTTCAATTTAATAGATTAAAAACATCTATTTGACAAATTTCAATACCCATTTATGATGAAAAGCTCTCAATAAAATGTAAATACATAGGAATTCTCTTACTCTGATAATGCATATCTATGCAAAACCTATGACTATTATCATGCTTAATGAGGAAATACTGAACATGTTTTTCCTAAGACCTTGAGCAAGTTAAGGATATCTACTCCCACCAGTCACAACTAAAATTAAATTAAATTAAATTTGGGCTGGAGTTCTTAGTACAATAAAGAAAGTAAAAAAACTAAGTGTCCCTCTACAGATGAATGGGTAAAGAAGTTGTGGTGTGTGTATACACACACACACACACACACACACACACACACACACACACACAATGGAATATTACTCAGTCATAAAAAGTATGAAATAATGCGATTTGTAACAACATGGATGAACCTAGGGATTATCATACTAAGTGAGGTAAGTCAGACAGAGAAAGACAAGTATCATATGAAATCACTTACATGTGGAATCTAAAAATAATGATACAAATGAGCTTTTTCACAAAACAGAAACAGACTCACAGACATAGAAAACAAACTTATGGTTACCAAAAGGAAAAGGATGGGGAATAAATGAGGAGTTTGGTATTAAGAGATACACACTACTGTATATAAAATAGATAAACAATGAGGTCATACTCTATAGTACAGGGAACTATATTCAATACCTTGTAATAACCTATAACATATATATATATTATATATATATCTATCTGAATCACTTTGCTGTACCCCAGAAACTAACATGACATTGTAAATCAACTATACTTCAATAAAAAAGAAAATGAAAGAAGTAATAGGCATAGAAATGAAAAAGGATGAAGTAAAACTGTATTTATTTGCAGACCACATAATTGTATATGTAAAATATCCAAAATAATCCTCAAACAAGCTACTATCATAAGTGAATTTCATAAGGTCCTGTGCTACAAGGTCAATAGAAAGCATGCATTTCTATTATTAAGCAACTGGAGACAGAACTTTTGAAAATAAAACCATTTACTGTAACATGAAAAAAATCAAATCCTAGGAAAAATATAGAGAGAAATGTTACATCTCTACTCTGAAACTACAGAATATTACTGACAGAAATTAATGAAGGCCTAAAGAAATGATTTGGAAGAATCAATATCATTACAGTGTCAATTTGATTCAATGTAATTCTAATAAAAAACCTCAGCACTCTGTAGAAATTGATATATTGATTTTAAGATATATGTAATTCCAAAGGATCTAGATAGATAAAATCTTGAGGACAAAGAACAAAGTTAGATTTATTCCACCTGCTTTACTGTGTGATTCATTTATACATGGAATAAAGGAGAAGTCAAAAGAATGCTTAGTTAGAGGAGGGATTTTCTGAAAAGGAAAAAAGAAAGATGGACTTCCCTGGTGGCGCAGTGGTTGAGAGTCCGCCTGCCGATGGAGGGGACGCGGGTTTGTGCCCCGGTCTGGGAGGATCCCATGTGCCGCGGAGCGGCTGGGCCCGTGAGCCATGGCCGCTGAGCCTGCACGTCCGGAGCCTGTGCTCTGCAACGGGAGAGGCCACAACAGTGAGAGGCCCGCGTACCGCAAAAAAAAAAAAAAAAAAAGAAAGAACATTGTGGGATAAACCGCATCAATTTTCAGTCTTGTCCAACTGAAATTAGCCTTTTATTCCTGTCTTGGACTAATCCAATAATTTTAAATGAAGTAAGGAAATAATGAATAACCACCATAAGGCATTAATCAATAGACAAGTTTTGAGTGAAATCCTTATTCTCTTTGAAACACATTCCTAGATTACTTTCTCTCTGCACTGACTTGGCCTTTTTAAATTTTCTTTTGCTTCAATATGAGGGAGAAGAGGAGTCCCTCTAACTTTCTGAACCACTTCCTCAACTGACAGTTTCTAAAGCAAAGTAGGCTTTTGTGAATTTTCCTGATGAAAGCCCAACTGAAGATGAGTTTCATTTATAGCAGACTGCTGCTAGCGACCAGTTGGTGGCTGAATGCAGTATTTACAATAGTTATTATTCAGTTTCCTCAATGAGTAAATTAACTTACTACATGTGCTTTCTCAACAGATAGCCGGGCCAAATATGAAGGCTTCCTGAAAGAGAAGGCAGAGTTTTTTAAGGTTGAGAGGTTCTTGACACATGACAGTTGGAACTATTAGACTTAAGAGTGAGGGCAGAGAGGTAGACAGTTATTTTGAGCAAAAAATATATTTGAAATTAACAACCAACTAAAACTTATGAAATGTACTGAGGGATTATTTTTTAATGTTTTGTTTTGTTTTTAGAAAAGAGTTTAGCAGAGTTAAAAGTTTATATTGGCCTGCAGCTGTGGAAAACTTCCTTGGAAACTTTTCATTTTTTAATGCATCTCATTGGTGGTGGTCAGATGTTATACATCACCACCAGCACTTTTATGCTTGGTCTGTGCCTATTTGTAGCAATATCCTTAAATCATAGTAATTGGGTACTTTGTGTTTTCCATCACAAGTCTTGTATAAGAGAGCACAATTCCCTTACTTCCACCCATATCTTCCTTTTGGCCATTCTTATCTCAGATTAGACTAGATAACTGCCTCAAGGACATTGTTTGAAAATTTTACTTTTTTTTTTTGGCCAGGGAATATTTACTCTTTCATACCTTCCATGCTACTCTAATTTTTTTTTTTAAGCTATCCAAGCCTATGTTTCAAATTAAGGATCACGTTTAAACATCATGGTAAGTTTTGTGTTTCATTTTTTCATGTAGGATTAATGTTGTTGATATGAATTCTCATGATCAAATTAAAGGAAGTAACTAAATGAAAAGCCTCAAACACTGCTTATCTTGAATCCTAAATAATAGAATCATTTGACAAATCCCATCTAATAAATTCATGTGCTCAGTGAATTCCAAAAAGAGTAATCTATTATAATAGACGCCAAGTGAGTGTTAGGGATGGTATGTGTTGTAGAATGATTTCAATTTTGCATTTGCAATACTTGCTAATTTATTTTCCCTAGTGGTATATTGTTTTCTCTCTCTGCACTTTGTCTGCAATTAAGACTGTAGAAAAGCTCCTGTCAGACAACAGGCAAAGCTCACCCTTTCTCTTGGAGATCATGTAAGGAGAGGGACAGAGGTAGAGCAGAAAAGTCAAATAATAACTAACAAAGTAATGCCTTTCGGAGAAGCCCACACCCATCCCCATGGCCTTGTGCAGTCTGGCATGGGAACATTAATTCAGGGTTGCTGGGACGAAGTGGTTGACTAGGAGCCTGAGATAGGGCTTCTGGGAAATCATGGAATTTAACATTTACTGACTGCCTGGTGAGAAGGTACAGAGAGCTACAGGGAGATGGCAGACCAATAAGAGTCTGGGCTCAGGACAAGGAAGTCTCCACTTGTGAGAATTTGCCAGTGGACCATCAATTGGCCAGGACCACAGAATCCAACAGTGAGTGGCTCCCCTCACAATCTCAAAGGCCAGGACTGACCAGTCCCCCCAGGGCACACCATTCCAGAGAGCAAACCAGACCAACTGCCGCACAGTACTCACCGCAGAGGATCCAGAGAAGACCACTGGGAGGAGGGTTTGTTTGTACCCTTCATTCCCTGCCGCATGGAACCTCAGCCCTACTTTCCACACACAGCCAGACATCATCTGGGGAGGTCAGGGGGAGGAGAGAGAACCGCAAAAGACTGCTTTAGACTGAAAAGACACAGAGAGACGGATTACACATCAGACATTGAGACAGTACACACTGGCAGGTCTAACTTGTTTATTGTCCAGTGGAGTAGGAACTTGTGGAAAATATCAGGACAGTTAAATGAAATAAAGCTACATTTTCTTTGGACAGCTAAGCCCAGCAGGAGTGAATTTATGACCTGCCTACATATAAAGAGAAAACAAAACAAAACAAATTCCCGAATTGGAAAGCAAGTGTCTGTATTATTGATACTATGAGTTTTTGTGCTGAAGGTCAGTAGGATTTTTCTTAACTTTTCTTCTAGTGAGAGGCAGTGCAGCATGGGCTCTGGGGTCAGTTTCCTTCTCCGCAGAGTGAGGCTAAAAATGGTATCTATTTCATAGGATTTTTGTGAGAATTAGAGAAGTTAATGCACATAGAATGTAAAATGCAGCACCTCACTAGTCAGTACTCAATAAATATTAACTATAGTTATTTAGAAATATAAATGAAGCAAATGCTCCAGGAGTTTAGATGAGCGTGAAGCCACTGCAGAGTGAAATGACCCAGGAAGATTTTCTCAGGAATTGGAGCTTAAGCTGCACTTTAAAGAGGGGAAGGCCCACGGGGTGGAGTTAGCAGGAGGCAAGGTCCTTCCATTCAATTGAGAGCTAAGACGTAGGGGCTGGAGTAAACAAATGACCTTTAAGAAAAAGACAAGTACTGTAGATATCTAGGTCTTCAACTACTTAGGTACACACTAACTTCTGGAAGAATGCAATTTTTTCCCCACCCGTTTGTCCTCAGGAAGCATGGCAATTCCTGAGATATTGCACCAACCAGATCAACAGGGGCCCCAGGAAGCTACACCTCTGAAATGGTAAGATTCAGGCTGGATTTGCTCTAGATCATCCTAGGCCTTGGGATAACTGCAGAAGTTTCCCCATCCCTGGATTTTGTGGTTCTCACTGTACCCCACAATTTGGAATCTTACCTCTGTACATAAGCTAGGAGGACATGTCCACAGGCAACCACAAGGTCATCTTTTCTGACAATTCAAGGCATGCATAAAAAGGTTAGGAACAAAAATGGAATAAATACATTAAAAATAACGTTAGGAAGAAAGAGATCTCTGTTGCCTCATGTTCCTTTTTCATCATTTTTAGTCTTTCAAATTATATGCTGGCACATCTTATTGAATATTTATTGAATGAGTGATTGAAGGAGTAGGAAAACAGAAAACAGAGTTTAGAAAACATAGTTCTTCTGAATCCAGTATGTTAAGTAGTCCTCAGAGTCAGTTCAACTCACCTTCATGAATACATACTATAGATATGGTAGATAAAATACACAGAGTTCTGACCTTCAAAGGTCTTTCACTTTGTTCTGCTTTGGTCTTGGCGCTTTAAGTGGAGGTCATCCACACTGGCAATGAGGTCTTTTTTCTAGGATTCAGCCAGGTGACTCTCATTAACCCTCCTGTTCTGCAGCTTCTTGAGTTCATCATTCTGCCCGTCCTGCCATCTTTGGTCTACTCTGGCTCCTGATTCACATCTGCTTCATAATCTTTTTGGACCTATGTATCTCAATTTTTGACTTTGTTTCCTCTGTACTCAACTGCTGCCTTTAAATGAAAACCTCCATCAAACTAATGAGGAGGGAGTGGAGGAAGTCATGAAAAACAATTTTGCAGGACTTAGAGATTGATTGGATATGAAGTATGAGCATTAACGGCATTAGCACAGTGGTTTGGAGCCTTATCGACAAGAGGATTTTAGTAAAAATAAGGAAAGGTGTTGGAGGTGGGAAGAGATCATGGCTGGAGAGAGACACAGAGAGAGAGAGAGGGAGGAATGAATAATAATCTGATGCAGGGAAGGAATTATGTCTCACCTCATATCAATCATAATTTACTCAAACTTTTGGTATGCATTAATTCATTTCACAACATTTGTGTGAATTAAGAACTGTCATAACTACCTTATAAAGGAAGACGCCGAGGTTCAGTGAGCTTAATGATTGTCTAAGATTCCAGAACTAGTAAATAATAGATACAGGTTTTATTTCACCTTGATTGAGTTGACCAGTTGACTCTAAGCTTCTATCCCTGTTCCAGCATTAAGTTACATATACCCTCCACCAATTCAAAGATGCACAAGGCTGTACTGGAAAGAATTAGGACACCTGGCTTCCTCTTTAGTCTCTGCCTCTAGAATATTTGGTCTTATCAGTTTACGTCTTGCTTTGAGTATGAGAATTCATAGGTATGTGACATGGTTGTCCTAGACTCCCTTATCTCCAAACCCTCTTCCTGTTCTAAGAGTCCAAGATTCATTAAACATAATGTTCAAAAAAAATTATATGTGAAAGAGCCAACTTACAAGACAGGAGAAGGGCTCATCTCCAGGGCTATGAAAGTCTTCCTTGTAGTTCTAACATTGTCAAAATGCTAATAAACTTTAGAAATCCTTAAATAATAAGGAAACAAGGAATGACTTGTCCCAGATGACACTCCAGGTCAAAGGAAGGACCTGGCACACAACTCAAATCAGAAATCAGAATTTAGAATCCTGCTGTAACCCCTGGAACTTACTACCGCTGTTATATTGGCCATCGACATAAAAGCAGCTGGAATCTATTGATATTTGGACTCTGTTTGGAATTCCTTTGCTTCTAATGTATTCTAAAAGTACTTTTTGAAATCTTTCTTAATAATGCAGGACACTGAAAATGTTTTCTGTGGGCTGTTTGTAAATGTGGGTTGTGTGATACACATCTGCAAGCTACATGGTGAAGTATTTTATATTCTATGCTCCATAGTTATCATTTTCTCAATCTGATGTTTTGGAAAAAAAAGGACTGTGTACTGGGGTCTCATGTGTTTGCCGGTGGTGCTCAGCTTGTTTAAATTATCAGATGTTTTTACTAAATTATAATTATCCTTTATTAAGACCAAAACACTATTTGGCTTGCAGCAAGCCTCATCTGACTGGTGAATCATGAGGACATGTTTTTGTTTCAACAGATTACAGAGAAAGCATTCATTTATAGTCATCATAACTAACTAACACTTTTGGTATTTCCTGATAGCCCTGATAAGTTAAAATTTGCAGCAACTAACAAGGTGTTGATTTAACCAAACTTTGACTTGCTCTAACTTCAAATTATACTTGTTTTAAAAATCTAATGGTCTTTAGAGGTCGTAGTGGGGGAAATAAATCCATTCATATCCTCAACTGAGGAACGGTTCTTTAATTGAGAAAAGGCTTTTGTTTTTTTATGAAGACCAGCTTTCTGAGTTTATAAACAGTGTAGTGGAAAAAAAAGACAAAATCCTCTCTAGTCAGCTCAAGTGGCCAAGTGAGTCCTGGCAGTGAATGGACCCCCAAGTCCCAGCCTTTGAACTAACTTGTACAAACATGTGTACTTGAAAAAGGCTTTCTATCCTTGTTACGTAGTCTTTATTGCATGCATTTAGTAGACATCTTGAGAACAAACTATAAATAAGCAATAAGTACAAGAGGTGGAAAAGGTGTTAAGTATCTCCCTATTCTTCGGAGGTGAGCTGACAACGACTCCAGTAGGAAGCAATATTGTAAAGGGCCAAAGGGGAAGGGAGAAAAAGTCACAGGACACAGCACCATCACAAGTCTGAAGTGCAGATTGATAAACGTTTTATTTTGCTAATAGGTCTGAGTTTCTTTAGAAGCACCTATTCTAGCTCAGCAATGACACACTTTTCGAACATAATCTAGGGTAACTTCCATCTCAAGTATCTATTTTTTCGAGTCTACTTCCATCCACTGTTCGATTCCCAGCTCTCTCAGATCTGTGCTTGTGTTGTCCAGATGCTTGTATCCACTGTAGTCCCTCTTGTGTGGCTCAGAAAGCATCTGATTTAAAAAGAGCTTCTGGCACTCGACCAGGCACCTATCAGCATCCTGGGTGTGTGCTACCACAGACAAAGAACTGTCTCTATTTCTCGTCCCCAGCAGAGTCCTTCCCATGGTTTCCTGAAGAGCTGTGGGCTGGTTCAGGATTTTAGCCGACTTCTGAGGCACCCCCTTCACCCATGGAAAGCTCTGAAATCCATGGGATGCTTGACAAATATAGCTTTATGGGAAGTGGGGCCTGACTTGGCCCTCTCCCACCTAGCTGTGCTACTCTTCCCCTGCTCTGCTATCTTCCCCTATAGCCAAGCAACACTGACTAGATCATCTCTGCATGTCCCACTACTCTGCAAATTTGAGATATGAAGCCACCTGAGTTTTGCGTTCAGCATCCCCCCAAAAGGTCAAGGGAGAGTCTCCCAGTTTCCCTCCCAGACCCCTATCATCACTAAATTGGGGAGGCCGGGCGTGTGGTTTTCACTCCCCTTCACACATCCTCATCTTCTTCTTACAGCAACATTTCCAGGGATGAGAGAGAAATCATTTTTGCTGATTTCACATTGCAGGATAGATCTCCATTAAATAGTATTCATTCTTAGGTTAAAGCAGTCTCCATAGAAATCTATGCACATACAGCTTGTCTACCAGAATTAGAGTGGAGGTGGGTGGGGAGATAGAATGAGTGGTGGAGAGAAAGGGCCAACCTAAAACACAGGGAACCAGAAAAGGAATCTTCCACTGACATTTCACATGACTGTACTACAATAGTAATTTCTTGGTGTTCAGTGGTTGGGTGACCTTACAGTTTGATTTGCCCAGGAGACATACAGTTTATGCCTTTCTTTCTTTCTTTCTTTTTCTTTCTTTCTTTCTTTCTTTCTTTCTTTCTTTCTTTCTTTCTTTCTTTCTTTCTTTCTTTCTTTCTTCCTTCCTTCCTTCCTTCCTTTCTTTCTTTCTTTCCTCCCTTCCTTCCTTTCTTTCTTTTTTTCTTTCTTTCTTTCTTCCTTTCTTTCTCTCTTTCTCTCTTTCTCTCTTTCTTTCTTTCTTTCTCTTGCTTGCTTGCTTGCTTTATTTTATCATGGTAAGAACACTTACCATAAGCTCTACCCTCCTAACCAAATTTCAAGCATACCGTATAATACTGTTGACTCCAGGGCCAATGGTATAGAGTAGATCTCTAGTCTTATTAGTCTTTCACAATTGAGAATTTATGCCCATTAATTAGTAACTACCACTTCCCCCTCCCCCCAGGCACCCCTCATTGAGCACCCCCAGTTAATAATTTACAAAACTTTGATCCTTTGACAAACTGATTCAAAGAATATCACACTCAAATGGGGATTAATCCACAGGTACCCTAAGCGCAAATGCTAAAAATACACAGAGACAAAATTTTAGTCTTCTTTCCTACCACATCTAATTATGTATATCTGTCTGTCCATCTGTCCTATTATATGTGTGTGCATGTATGTAAACATATCAACATTATATACATAATCAATATCTATTGATATCTATCTATCTACCTGTATATCATCTATCTGTCTATCACCTGCTGCTTTATATCTTCTGGTTAAGGGCAATAGAATTCACCCAGTTATGGAGGCATAGAAATCTGTGGTTATTTTCCTCTGTGTCCTTTCTCTCATTCCCATGCCAAGATTATCACCATGGTCTGTGTATCTTTATTCACTCCTATATGTACCAAAACCTTATCCTCTATTATACACCCCTCAAAAACAGATCAAATTCACATCCTAATCATCTCTGATTTAGACTCTTGGAAAAAGCCTTCACATTAACCTCTTTGCTTACTACCCTTACAGTATCCTTCACACAATCTGCCCCTACAACAATCTTTCAAAACCCAAAGTTTTCTTATCTTAGCCCCCTGTTTAAATTTTTTAGAACATTGCAAATATATAGGGCAGTGGTTCTTAAAATATAGTCCTGGACCAGCAGCCTCAGTATCCCTTTGGAATGCAACTTCTTAGGCCCTAACCCAGATCTGCTCTGGATCTGTATACAGGGACCCAACAATCTGTGGTTCAACAGGTTCTCCAGATGATTCTGATGTACACTGGTTTAGAAGCTAAAATAGCTCCCTAGACAACTTCACCAAATTGTTTTTTCAGTCTCCTTTGATGCCATGCCAACGTTCTTTTACTCCATTCATCTCCTCACCTTGAGTCCCATCTAACTGTTTGCTATTTCTCCAGTGATACTTCTCTATGTTTTGCACATGCTATTTCCTTGCTAAGGATGACTTTTCCCTATTGGTCATCTGCTACTATCCTTTCAGATCAAATATAAGTAGCATCTTCTCTAATTGTGCTGGCCTGGAAGAGGGGCGATGAGGTCAGCAGAATCTTTCCTCTTGCCCTTCTAATGTGGTCCTTCTTGGTCCCTGTGGTCCAGTGGGGTACTTCAGTTTCACCCCCAGGTTTGGGCATTTTCACATGGTGTCTTATCTATGGAGAGTTGCAACTTGGTCTTCTTATGAAGGAGACTGAAGTTGGGAACGACCTCTGTTGCTACCTTGGTGACATCAGTTTGAGTCTCTTGCCCAGGACTTTACATCAGAAGCCAGTGAAGTAAACACATAAATCTGGGGAAGTAGCAGCTGTGGCAACATTTGTAGCTCAGGGTCATTGTGGCAATGATGCTTGTGGGAGAAGCCATGCCAGGTGCCTGTAGCCCAGCGATGCTCGAGGTGGTGGCAATGGAGACCCCACGGGCTGGTTCTGTAGAGTGAATGAGGCTGTGCTTTGTCTGCCTGCTCTTCCTTTGTTCTTGCTCATTTTCTAAGCTTTTGCTCCTCCAGCCCACCCAGGGATTCTAAGTTTTCATACATCCTTTTATACCTTCAGTCGACCACTTATTTCCTGTTACTTGCAAATGAGGACACTGGCCAGTATGTTGCCTACTCAGTCTTTTAAGATATATACTGTTAGTTTGTTCCATTATTATTATGGTTTATCCACTTACTTTTTAAACTTTTAAAGTTCGTTTGGAAATCAGAAATAAGGGAGGAAATCCAGCTTCTTTTTTTTTTTTTAACTCTAAATAGTTAGATGTTGTCTCAGTTTCCCTTACTAAACATTCTATTTTTCCCCCACTAATTTTAAGTGCAAATTTAAATGTATATAAAATCCCAGGTGTACTTTTACACTTAATTCGGTTTCGTTCATTGCTCAGTGTATTCTTGTAAAAATATCTAAATTCTCTCTCTCTCTCTCACATACACACACACACACACACGCACAGACTTTTTAGAATTATTCAGTTATTCTTATCAGCTTAATTTTCAAGATAGAACTCAACATCATGTTGCTAAATCCCTTACGAATTCACGTAGCTATTTGTATTAAATTGCATTCTCTTCACAGATTAAAATCATGAGGATTTGAAGAACTGACATCTTTATAAATGTTGAGTCTTCCTATTTAAGAGTAAGGTAAGCCTTATTATATTCTTCTATTTAAAAACAAGGTAAGCCTTTTTGTATTCTTCTGTAAAGAACATTCTTCTCCATTTCCCTCTCTACCCTCCCTCTTTCTGATTATAACAATGCACTCATTTTTTTTTTTTTTAAATTATGTGTGTTGTAATCCATCATTGTCATTCTGTTTGATGCTCATATATTCCCCCGTTTGGCCAATGGGAGCCCCTGCAAGCCAGTCCCTATGTCCTTTTGACATGGTTCCATTAATCTTTAAACACTGATCCCATTAATCCTTCAGGCTGCATTCCTACTATGGGTGGGAAGTTGAATTATGTATGATTAAATTACAGAATGGGATACAATGAAATTGGCTTCTCACGTCACTTTACCATACTGCATCTAATTCCCCGTGCATGTTCCCCAAGACTGTTTTATTGTATTCTTCCCGAATAGCTTCAGCATATTGCAGGCTTGAAAATACTTCTGTTCTTACTATGATTCACTAGATCTAAACATTCAACAATGACACGAACTGTTCATTTTAAAGACCATTGTGACTTTAAAGCCTCACTTGCCTGAGATTTCTCCTGATTTGGGGACAAACTGTATTATGTTCTTTGGATTCTCTGAGAGGTTTCAGCTTTGATAAATTGAAAGATGTAACTTATACTTGTATATAGTGTAGAGATCTCTTTTACAAAGACCGACACTTGGTTACATAGAATTTGACCTTAAATGTTGACCCCCGAAAAACTTTGAAGTGACTATTATTTTTAATTCATTTAAAAATTAGTTAAATTAATATATGCCATAGTTTAAAATGTATTCCTACAGAAAAACTTTTAATCAAAAGCAACTATTCCTTGTCCCATCCTTTCCCACCCCCATCCTGTCCCCAGAGGAAATTAATTGAGTCTGTTTCTAATAATTGAGAAAGTTACTCCAATCTCTCTAAACATGTGTTTAATGCCACTTTTTTATTCATCAATTTCAGATATTCTCTCTTGCCTTTTTGCTTTGATAGAAGAGGATGAAGTGAATGTAAAGCATTTTCTCCTTTCCTTCCTTTCCCCCATATAGGGATATAAATATTCCCAGGTTCTCTATTGGATAAATGTATAACTTTAACCTATACCGTTCTATTAATTTGCTATGGCTGCCATAATAAGGTACAACAAATTGGATGACTAAAGCAACAGAATTTTATTTTCTCAGAGTTCTGGAGGTTAAAAATCCAAAAGCAAGGTGTCAGCAGGGTTGGTTCCTTCTGGGGGCTGTGAGGGAAGAATCTGTCCCAGGCATGTTCCTTTGGCTTGTAAATGGCCCTCTTCTCCCTGTGCCTTTTCTCATAATCTTCCCTCTGTACATACCTGTCTCTCTGTCCAGATTTCCCCTTTTTTTAAAGGCACTGGTCATTTTGGATTAGGACCCACCCTAATGGCATCACTTAATTTGATTACCTCTGTAAAGGCCTTATCTCCAAATAAGGTCACATTCACAGGTACTGGGGGTTAGGACTCCAACACATCTTTTTTCGGGGACACAGCTCATCCCATAACAATGATTATATCTTTATTCTCATTTCCATCAATATTAGAAATTCCCTTTGGACACTTCTCTTTGTAAGATGACACTGTTAACCTCCTGGGCCTTAAGTTCTTCTAAACCCTCCATCTCTCACAATCTGTCTTCTACTTTTAAATCGACAGGGTGACCAAGTTTATATCCTGTTCTATAAACATATTTAAGCCTTTCATGTTATGTCTGTAGCTTCACTCCAAAATTTGAAATTCCATAAACAGTATTTTTATTATTAAGATCATATAAATGTTATCCACTGTAGAACCAGGTGATATAGTAGATTTACATTTCCCTTTTGTTTTTCCTGGTTTTCATAATTGATTTTGTATTACCTGCCCTTACCGCATTCTGGTGCGTTCTAGAGGTCTTTCAGTATAACATCATAACGAGTATACCAGGGTCAGGGTACCTGAGTTAAAATCCCAGCTTTAGCAAATACTAGCTATGTGTCCTTAGGCTATATTTAAATCTTTCATTTCTCAATTTATTCATTTGTAAAATGAGTATAATGATGATAGTACTAACTGACTTTATAAGATTAAATGTGTTACTACTTACATAGCTGTTAGAGCTGTACCTGAAACACACTACACTCTTAACATGCTTTAGCTGGTATTATTATTGTAGCTTTCCAAAGAAAGTGTCATATTTCTAAAATTGCCCTATTCTGGACTGAGTTGTGTCCTCCAAAATTTATATGTTGAAGCTCTAACCCCAAGGTGACTGTGTTTGGAGATAAGGTCTATAAAGAGGAAATAGAGATTAAATTATGTCTTAAGGGTGGGGCTGTAACCTTATACGACTTTTTCTTCTTCTTATAAGAGGAAGAGATACCAGAGATCTCCCTCTCTCTCTCCACACACACACACACACACACACACACACACACACACAAACACACACACAGAAAAGGCCATGTGAGGACTCAATAAGAAGGCGGCTGTCTTCAAGCCAGAAGGCACATCCTCACCAGAAACCGAGTTTGCTGGCGGCTTGATCATGGACACCTAGCCACCAAAAGCATGGAAAAATGAATTTCTGTTGTTTAAGCAACCAGGACTGTGATATTTTGTTATGGCAGCCCTAGCTGAACAAGACACTGTCTTTCCCTAGATTTCTGCCCATGGGAAGCCTCCAATGCCCAGCTCCATGCTGAGCACAGTGCCCTCCCTGCTTGTGGCACAAAGGACAAGGTGAGATTTCCTGTCTCTGCTCTCCTGCATTGCAGCTATCACTTCCCAGACCCCGCCTTCCTTATTTTGGTTTCCTCTCTAATTTTGCAGACATACATCCTGATAGAGCTTCCTGAAAAAGGGTGTTCTCAGGATAAATTTTCTGAGTCATTGCATGCTGGATATATCTCTACTTTTCCTTCACACTTTATTCATACTTTGGATAATTAAAGAATTCAAGATTGAAATTATTTTTCCTTTATAAAATTTTCTCATATATTATTGATAAAATATCTGTTTCCCTTTACTTGATGGGAAATCTTTTTGTTCATTTATTTGCTTGTTTGTTTTATAATCTGGAAACTTTTAGACTCTTTTGCTGTTCCTATCTCCCAATAATGTATCTAACATTTCTGTATTTTTCATTTTTTTAGCCATTTAATATGTTCTATTAATCTAAAAGTACATAATTCATAGGAGCCAACTTACAGGGGCTCCTAGAGTCAAATTAGTGACAACTTGAATATCTAAGGTAAAAATGATAATAATGGATAACAATGCATTGACTAAAAATTAATAAAGATCCATGAGTCCTTAGTGATATTCTTCTTAGTGAAGAGAGAGAGAAAGGCAGAACCAGACAATATATGTAAAAGGAATGATAATATTTGAAAATATCATTTTGCTATTTTCAATATAATAATTGATTCAAACAAGGATTGTTAATGGAGGCTAAAACCATTGCTTGGATGTAAAGTGGTTGTGAAAGAGGATATTTACAGTCTTAAAGTACCACTGCGTGGATTATTTCTTAATTACATTACATCAGGGAAGATACATCTTCCCAATAGATATATCCAGTATTCACCACCTTAATTAAATAATCAAACTTAGCATCACCAATATTGCAGACAATAGTTTGTATTTCCAAAACATCTTTATTATTGTCTGATTTTTCTTTTTCCTTGACACTGTTCTGTTTCATTCTTTATTTTTATAAATGTAGTGTCTTCTCAAATCTCTCTGAGAATACTAATTCGTGTAATTTTAAACTTTTCTTTTCTTCATGAATCATCTTTCTTTCCTCCAAGGATATGCTTCATCCATGATAATGGTCTTTTTCTTGCCTCTCTCACAGGTTTTACTCAAATGACTGGTATCTCTTGGTATCCAAGAATGGGACAATAGCTAACCATGAGCATTGTCGCCCACGTGGGGCTTCTTAACTCAGTGAGCTTAGGCTGTGTAAGTACTGGAAGGTGAGGTTAGTGACTTCATAGACTTTGAGTTCCCTGGTATCTCCGGGTCCAAGCTTTTCCCAGGTTCTGCAAGGCAAGTTCCTTTCCAACCTGGCTGCAGTGCTGTAAGTTGTGGTTTCACCTAAACTATTCCAGTCAACACTCCTCCAGACACTGCCCACCTTGCAGACATTTTTGAGTCTTTTTATCCTCAGATGGCCTCTCTCTAGAGCTTTTTATTGTTGTGGTTTTATAGCTTTTTTCCTCTTCTGTTATTTTTCAGTCAGCTTTTGCTGCTATAACCACCAACCACATTAACTCAGTGGCTTGCAACGTAGATTTATTTCCCACTTGTGTTGTATAAGGGTTCTGGGTCAGCCACTGTTTCTTTTTGATGATGCTGGCTTGGCTGGGCTCCCCATGTCTTCTCATTGTGGCACGCAGGGTGAAGGATCAGCTCGTATCTGGAGCACGTTGTTCTTATAAGCAGAGAACAGGAACACAAGAGAGAGATTGTCAAGCCACGCAGGCGCACTTAAAATCTCTGCTTGGAATGTGGCTTTAAAACTTCCACCCCTGTTCCATTGCCCAAAGAAAATCACATGGGCAAGCCCAAAGTCAACAGGATAGTTAAATATATGTCATCTAGAGCGAAGCATGGTCACAATGGGGCAGGGATAAGTAATTGTGAATCAGCCTTTTACTACCAATTTAGTGGATCATGGGAGTGAAGTAGGTAAAAAAAGTACTCAGTCTATGATTCATATGAAATTGGTCATGATCAAGAGGGTCCTTTGAGGAGCTTTTAAATTTTCTTTGAAAGAGATATTTCTTCAAAAGAACATGGAAAGGGCTTCCCTAGTGGGGCAGTGGTTGAGAGTCCACCTGCCGATGCAGGGGACACGGGTTCGTGCCCTGGCCCGGGAAGATCCCACATGCTGCGAAGCGGCTAGGCCCGTGAGCCATGACCGCTGAGCCTGCGCGTCCAGAGCCTGTGCTCCGCAACAGGAGAGGCCACAGCAGTGAGAGGCCCGCGTACTGCAAAAAACAAAAACAAAAACAAAAAACAACAACAACAAAAGAACATGGAGAAATTTCAATAGTGGGAAACTATACCACTTGAAATTTATATAAAGCATGTATGCATGCCCACATTTATAAAACCACTCCACTTTTCATCACCATTGGAATTACAGTGGGAAACACTCAAAAGATCTGGGGAATATGGAGATGTATGTCTATTTTCAGAATACACAGTGATCAGTTAAAAATGATTCAAAATCAGAACCTACCCCACTAGCAATAATTTCGCATCTTTTGTTTATGTTGTATGAAGCTTAAATATTAAACAAAGTTGACAGTTTGGCAGGGAAGCAAAGCTTCATTCTGCATCTGGTTTCTCTGAACAAAAGTATGTAAAGGAAAAGGAATGTGATTATTTTTGCTCCATTATTCTTGGAAAGATAATATCAAATAAATGTTTGAGAGTTTAAAATGATTTTTCCCAGCTTGAGGATATATTTGTTCCTTTTAATTTCTTGCCTGCTTTTATTAAGTGAAATTTATTTGTTGTATTTTAATGAGTTTACCATTTTGGGAATGTTTTTATATTATGTACACAGATTATCTGACTTTGTGATAAGTCTCTGAGAAAAAGTATGTTCTTACCAATGCCAACTGCAAAATTTAAAGAAATCATGAAGTTCACAAACCAAAACTTTACACCTTCTCTAATTCCTGCTCTGAAAGAAAATGTGTATTTTTAAACTCTTTACTAATGTATATTTGGGATGCAAAAAAATACTTTTATGTAATAACAGTAAGAAATTTAAATGTAGAGCTACCCCAGGTTTGCTTATTCCTGATACTATTTTCTCTTGGGAAAGAATGGTAAATTAGTTGTAAATATCCTAAGATAATACTGAAAGCAAATATTATTAGCCCTTTAGCTTTGGAAGTCTTTGTTGATAGGGCTAAAATTGACATTCCTAGCATTTAAAACCCAGTAGATTTTTCAGTAGGTTTGGAGAAAAGAGGGCTGAATAAACATATGAACTTCTAGCATGAGAGAGAGAGAATATGAAATTTGAAAAAACCAAGTTCCAATTTAGAAATTTGTAAAGTCCAGAGATCACTTCATTCACTAAATCCCCTGGGGAAGTAGCTATGGGTTATTTGATAACAGAAGAAACAACTCACAGTTTGCAAATCGTTGGGTCAAATCGCAAGTTCTGTAAACTTTGAGTTTTCCCTGGAAATGATTGAGGAACTGGAAACTCAGTAGAAATGAGCACCAGAACTTTCTGTTCATAAACACGAAAGTGGGGAGAAGAGTCAGGGATGATTATGTTTGTGCAGGGGCACCGGGTCCTGGTCTTCATCCTGATCTGTCTGGCCAAGTGACTTTCACACTTCTCTTTCAACTCTTCTGTCAAATATAACCATTATTGGTCTTTTAAATGATCATAATAGTATTTTCAAATGTCCTACATGCTATGTAACTTAATTTTTTTTCTTTTTTTTTTTTGCGGTACGCGGGCCTCTCACTGTTGTGGCCTCTCCCGTTGCGGAGCACAGGCTCCAGACGCGCAGGCTCAGCGGCCATGGCTCACGGGCCCAGCCGCTCCGCGGCATGTGGGATCTTCCCGGACCAGGGCACGAAGCCGTGTCCCCTGCATCTGCAGGCGGACACTCAACCACTGCGCCACCAGGGAAGCCCTATGTAACTTAATTTTTCATTGCAAATTTGAGTTTTATTTTATAGGAAAATCACAAAGATATGTGGACTCTAGTTTTACCTAGTTCATGGGAGTACCTAGTGTGGAATTGATATCCCTAGTATGTATTTCTTGATGTAGAATGTGCACGTGGTTGCAAGCTTAGTCTGTCACAGGTATTTAAGCCAAACTGGGTTACAACAGGGCTATCATCACATTTTCTCATACACACATCCACTATTCCCCTCAAATGAGAAGATACATACATATTTGAAGTAACCACCATCAAGGAGATAACACTTTCTCAATTTTTACATTTTCCGTCAGCTTATAGGGACAGGGAAACACATTTGAGTTGGTTGTCGACATCTGGTAATTTGTATGGTCTTGAAACAATCACGTTAGCCTCGCAGTAGAGTAATTGAATGCAGACAGCAGCCTCTCACTGCACAACTATGCATCCCCCAGTAAAGTTTGGTTTGCAGAAGGGGATTCTGGCAGCTTCTGTCCAGGATGAAGTGCTTCAGCCGGACTTGTCTGGGTGCTTTGGTCAGTGTGACCTCAAAAACAGGACGGCTGCTTTGAAGGCTAAGGATGTGGGCAAGAAGGTAGAGCTACTGTACTTAAGAAGCATATGGACACATATACACACTCCCAAAGGTAAAATAGAGAGCTAGTGGGAAGCAGCCACATAGCACAGGGAGATCAGCTTGGTGCTTTGTGACCACCTAGAGGGGTGGGATAGAGAGGGTGGGAGGGAGGTGCAAGAGTGAGGAGATATGGGGACATATGTATATGTATAGCTGATGCACTTTGTTATAAAGCAGAAACAAACACAGCATTGTAAAGCAGTTATACTCCAATAAAGGTGTTAAAAAAAAAAAACAAAACGAAGCACGGAACATGAAGTTCTTGTTGGAATGGAAGAAAACAGAAGAAGCTTCTGGGTGTGTTTTGTACCCTGCTGAGCCTACATGAGATCTAGCTTGCTCGTCCATTTCATGGATCACATAGGATAAGGAAAGAGGCAGCAGGCCTATGCTTGTAACACATGTCCACATCCAAATGTCCAAACCTCAGGTTAGAGCTTCTTCAGGTAACAAGTATTTGCTGAAGGCTCACTATGTCCTAAAACAGTGCTAGCCTCAAAAAGGCACGATAAAACATAAATAAAATCTGACACTATAGAGTATGTGGCAAACAGAACTCTCATACCCTGGTGGTAGAAATATAAAAAATGGTGTGTACAGTTTGGAATGATTACCTATAGAAAGACAGAAAAGTGCACATGTACAAAGGACCGGATATTCCATTTTTAAGGGTTTAATCTAGAGCAATTATTGTACAAAAAGCTGAGGAAACATGAAGAGGGCTACTCAATTTTAGCGTCATTTATGCTATGTATGATCATTTAAGAAGTTTTAATGTCTACCACTAGGAAATGAAAAACATAAGATATGGCATTACGAGGTTTGTAAGTAGCAATGTGGATAGATCTCAAAAACAAGATTCTGAGCTAAAAAGAAGTAAGATGCATAAAACAATATTTACATAAGGAAAACTCAAACAAGTCAATACTGAATATTATATACAGATATATTTGTGTAAAAGGGTAAGAACTTATTGTAAAAATGACTACCTCATTAATTATTCTGGTTGTCTCTGGGGGTAAGAAGTTGAATAAGATAAGAGTTAAAAGTTTAGGTTATTTTTAATGGTATATTTATGTTAAAAATAATGGAACTTTAGTACCTGCTAATCCTGTGTCATAATTCTGTGATTGTATTTATAGCAGGATTTGCACTTTTCTGTATTTTGTAAGCGTTCATTATCCCTGCCTTCATAGTATTTACAATTTAGGTTGGGAACCATGTCTAATATACATAAAACACTTGGAGAATAATCAAGTAGTAAACTCTGCATAGGATTTCTTAATACAAAAGCATTTCACAGAAGAAAGAGAGGGACCACCAAGAGTCCTCGAGATCCTTTCACAAGTTCAAAACAATTTCCATAATCACGCTAAGATGGCATTTTCCATTTTTACTCTCATACCCTCACAAGTATACAGTGAAAATCTTCAGAAGATATATGATGTGGGATATTGCAACAAATTGAATGCAGAATCAGATAAGAGAATACAGCTGTCTTCTATGAAGCCAGACATTAAAGAGATTTGTGAAAATGTAAAACACTGCCATTCTCAGTAAAGATGTTTTGATTTGGAAAACATAAGGGTTTTTTTCATAAAAATATGTTGTTTACATTCACATGTAATGGGTTTATTACTGTTATTTTAAGGAAATACATAAATATGTATTTTTAAATCTTCTCGGTTTTAATTTCTTAAACAATAAATGTAAATAACTATCTTCCGTGTAAACAAAAGCTCTTTGGATTCTCAATAGTTTTTAAGAGTGTTAAGTGATCCTGAGACCACAAGGTTTGAGAACTGCTTGAGTTGGATTACAGTTGGAGGTGATTCTGAAGGAGGTGGAATTAAATTCATCAGAGGGAAGTAAGGAATGCATTTCAGATGGGGAGAATACTATAGACAAAACATTCTACTGACTAACCCAAGAATCACGTCAAATTAACTTAGAAAGCTAAGGTAAGGATAATATCAACAGATGGAAATTTGCACTTGAAGGAGAAGCCTAGAGCAAGCTTTTTTAGTAGTAATTATTCAGTAAGCGTTTGTTGTTCTGAAAGTTCTGTGGTAGGCACTGGGATACCCGTGAAGAAGTGTGTCTCACTCTCTGTCCTACAAAAACTCATAGTTTAGTGCCTATTTAATTACAAAGAGCTATAATAGAGATAGCTTTCATCTCACATTGTGAAATGAAAGAACCAAGCACATTATCAACTGGTCTTTGATTTCTCCACTAGTATTTTGCTTCCTTTATAAAGGTTTCTAGAAAAATAAAAGCCTGTGCAATCGCTTTGGAGAAAGAAATGAGTACAAAGTTTCTGTTTGTTGCAGTCTGTTTGTTGTAACCCTTTTAATTACAGATACATGGGCATTGTATCTGTCAGGATAGACAGCCTAGCAGTGAACAAACAAACCCCAGATTTCAGTGGCTTGAAACACAAGTGTTAATTTCTCCCTCATGCTATGTGTCTGTCGGTTGCAGGTCTGTGGGAGGCTCTGCTCTGTTTATTTATTCCACATCATTTTATGGTGCCACAGACTCACATGCATCATCAAGGTGCCCTGTGACAGGGGGAGAGAGGTTAAAAAGTCAAGCTCTAGCAATTATTACAAAGTTTTCCTGGAAAAGAAGACATAGAACTTTCACTATTTCATTGCCCAAAGCTAGTTTCACAGTCTTGCCTAACTACTGAAAGCGGGGATAGTGGTGGGTAAGAGATATTTCATTTAACTGCAAGTAGCAGTACATCAGATATCAGAGAAATCTAGAATTGCCCACTGCAAGCACTGCTTAAGAAAAATAAATTACAGTAAATGTCTAACTCTATACCAGCTGAATCAAATTCAAGAAGGGTATTTCTCAAGCTGAATCAAACTTCCTATGGTGTCAGTTTCCCCTCTTCCTCAACCCTTACAATGTCATTTGTTGGTAGAGATCTCAAACTTTATGGTAAATATTGGTTAGTACCCATTTGCTGGGTTAAGATGACAGGCTGAGAAATTGTACCTCCACTGCTGAATCAGTCTTGCATGGCAGTGCACAAATACATCTGGAAAGTTGTGTGGAATAGCGACTCTGAAGTCAGATAGACCTAGATTTGGCACTTGGATCTTCTTTTCAGGAGTCAAAGAGCCACATAAAACTGTCAATCCTGATGAATATATTCAGGTTGGCAGGAGACCAAAGTCACATTCTTTGGGATGATCTGTATTTACTGGCTGAGCGTATCAGAAGGGTCAGCTCATGGCCTTTTCTAGTGCATTTGGGCAGAGAGTACAAATTGCTGTTGTTTTGGGGTTTTATTTATTCTAGGACAAAATGAAATAAAGACCTCATCCAGGGGAAGGGTATGAAACATGAACAGACTAATATAAGAGAGTTAGAGAAGGGGATCTTGAAAGTCAATTAGTCAAAACACCCATCTGATGCTTGGATCTCTCCTGCAAACTTCCGTCCAGTGGATCATAAGATTAAAACTTCCCAGTTGCAGCAATCATGACTGTCCAGTGCCATTCTGTCTTGGAAACCTCTGACTGCTAGAATTATATTTTATTTTGTGCCAACGTCTATGATTTAGTAATGGAGATATGCTTGCAGAGTTGAAAAGAGCTATGCTATTTGATTCCTGAAAAGATGCATTTTATTATCCCATTTGCTTCTCATATCAAATCCAGGAAGTAAGTATTATTATTAGACAGATGAGAAAACTGAGGCTTGGTGAGGCTAAGTAACTTGGTGAAGGTGACAATACTGAGTTATAAACTGGGAATGGATGAATGATTGTGCTTTCAAATATCATTGTGACAGTGGAAAAAAAAAACCATCAATCAACTCTGCTTGAATACAAACACACTTATATGTGACAGTGATTTTGTTGGCAGTATAATATTTTATCAAGAATGTGTGATTAATGATCTCAAGTAGACCACCCTTGTTTTATCTCCCATGCTACCATTAGATTTTCTGGGGATAATTACTGTTTCCAATTTTTTGGTAAAGCTCAGTGCTGGTCATGTAAGTGTGCAAAACAAAATTGAAGAATGAGTACATGCATAAAATATTCTTCCTGTAAACCTTAAAAAATGGGCTATGATTTGTGCAGAAGGATTTTTTTACCTTAATAAAATCAGAGCCTGCACTTTGTTTGGGGACCATGTGTCCAGGAGAGCAACCATTTTCAACTAAGTATGTATGAAATCATTAAGAGATAGAGTCCGCTTAACTCTTAGGGGTCATTTCTCTAACAAAACATGTCCAAAAAACCAAGCAACTGATAATCAATCAACCAACCAAACCAAACCAAAACAAAACAGAACAAAAAACCACCTAGCTCTGAGCCACAGTGATGCTTTAGTAATTCCATCTATTAACATATTAACCAACTTTCCCGTGCTGCGTGCATATGGTAGGGGCCTTTTTGCTTTCCCTGAGCCATATTCATATATCAAAGATATTTTTTGATATTCCTGTATCAAAGATATTTTTTAAAAAGAAGAATGGTGGAAAACGTGAACCTTGGCTTCCTGTTCCTGGGACAGAATCATTTCTCCCCACTAGGACTTAGAAATAAGATCACTTTGGCTAATTCCCCAGGAAAGCAACAACAGGTGCGGAAGGGACCCACAAAAGGAAAGAATATAACACATGTCTACTTTATTCTGGCATATGAGGAAGGCTATGGGATTCTCACTTCATTTCTTCCTGTTTTTATTACTTCTAATATTCCTCTTTTCCAAATTCAAGTTTCTGCCATGAATTACATACTCCTAGCTGCTTATATTCAGAAAGGTTTAGGTTTACATTCAATTGTGACTCAAAGTTCTAATTTCATCCAACACAACATGCGCCCGGTGAATGCCTAGATTGTCTGGAGCCTTCTGAGCCTGTGAACTTTTAAGCAGAAACAGTCAGTTTCTTCCTTTGTTCTGGAACAGAAGCACTGTATCCCGTAGGTAAGTGGATAAGGCCACAACTAACCTCTTAAAACATGTCCTTTTGCCCCCTGAAGGATGCAAATTATATATCCTCAAAGGCATAGGGCTGTGGGAGTCAATTTAAAAAGTACACAGAATTTTAGTTCTTATCATACTAACACTCCTTTTAAAAGGAAGATGGGTTGAGTTACAGAAAGCTATAATCAATAAAAATAGTGAAATTTCATTTAAACACTCATTCAAGCAGAATTAGAAAACAAAATGCATTCTGACACGCATTTGATCTACCTGTAAATTAGTGTTTTTCTTTTTTTCCATCATTTTAAAGATGATTTTAACTTTTTAAAAGTGATATAACCAGTTTTTTTTTCTTAAGATGACCATCTTTAGACAGCAACTACACATTTACTACATTTACATTCTTCCATTTCTCTAATTCTTATTTCAGATAGCTTTAGAATAAAACCCTTGGTTCCTTCTTTGAATATGTATACCATTCTTTTGCCTGTATTTTTATTCTTCAGAAAATTTTCTCATTTTCCTCCCTTTCTCTGTCATTGCATGCTAAAAAAAAAATACTCTAAGACCTCCAGGATGCATTGATAGGCTTATTAGAGAAAAGAAAGCTGTTGAAATGAAGAGATTTGTTTTTGCATAGGCAAATTGCTTATCTTCTTTATGTCTTTGATTCCTAGTCTGTAATTAGACTAATAGCAGTATCTATCTCTAAGGTCGTGAGGCTTAAATGATTCATATCAAGTGCTTGGTACAATGCTGGGCTCACAGTGAACTCAATAAATATCAGACTTATTACTAACATTATTTTTGTCTTTGTTGTTCAATAAATGCTGTATAAGGTATTGAGCTAAGTGCCATTAAGGATACAAAAGATTAGTAAGACTTGGTTCCTGCCTTTGAAGCAAATACCATCTAGAGGTAAAGATGAGACCTGTGCACAGATAGCAAAGATGAATAGTAGAAAATGCCACAAGAGTGTTATCAGTGAAGGGCATGGGGTAGGTGGGGGGGGACGGGCTAGGATTCCTTCCCTTTAGAGGAATCATTGAAAGCTTTAATAAAGCGATGACATTATTTAGCTGAATCTTGACAGAGTATTAAAAAAACCCTGAGTAGCAGTATTCTATATTATCTATAATTTTTTTAGATTAAAAATAGTACTTACTTTAATTTGCATAATCTGTTTATTGAATGAGGTTGTACATTTATCCATTGATTATTTGTACCTGTGTGCCTATGTGACTTACCACTTTATGTCCGTAGCCCGTTTCCCATGAAATGCTATGCTTTTTCTATCGTTTTGTAAAAGCACTCAGTATTTTATGGGTGACAAATATATTATGTTGATAGATTTCTAAATATTGACCCATCCTTGCATTTCTAACATTAACTCCACTAAATTTGACAGTATTCCTTTTATGTGCTGCCAGATTCTACTTTCTAATTAATGAGATGTTTATATGAGACTCTGTTTCCATTTCAGCAGTGTCTCTAAAGAGCAAGGGTAGAAAAAATATGCATCTTCCTCAAGTTTCCAAACTCAGGTGCCAGACCTCTTATACAGGATTTGCAAATGATGTGAAGACCTGTTTGCCTCCTTAGCTCAACATCCACCTTGAAAGTTAAACAGGGCTAGTTTGGAAGCTGAAAAGAGAATTTCTTTGCAGCGTGTAGTTGATATTTGTGGCATTTTTTCCCTCTTTCTACTCCCCACATGGAGGAGAGGATAAAGGTGCTTTTCCTGACCTCAGGCTAAGTGAGAAGGGCTTGGGAATGTGATATCTGTCCATAGCAGTTTGGAAAGTAAGGACTTTTTAGCATATTGTCTTTTCCTAAAACGCCCAGAGTAATCATGTTCTTCCACAACCTGACCAGTTGCCAGGGAAGGGAGGAGGCTCCGACCTCCCACTAAATCTGGGTGGAAAGTGCCCGCTTTACTAGAGAACAGAATGATGCTGTGTGACTTCTATTTTATTTTATTTTATTTTGCGGTATGTGGGCCTCTCACTGTTGTGGCCTCTCCCGTTGTGGAGCACAGGCTCCGGACGCACAGACTCAACAGCCATGGCTCACGGGCCCAGCCGCTCCGCGGCATGTGGGACCTTCCCGGACCGGGGCACGAACCCATGACCCCTGCTTCGGCAGGTGAACTCCCAATCACTGCGCCACCAGGGAAGCCCGACTTCTATTTTATGATCCAGCCTCCATCTGAATCCTTCTTGTAGGGATACTCGTTCTGGGGGAATACAGCCCTAAGGCTGTGAGGAAGCCTTATTTAGCCCACATAGATAGTTCCTTGGAGAGGAACTGAGACCCCAGCCAAAAGCCCATATTAGTCACCCGACATACCAGTGAACTGCCTTTAGAACCTAACCCCTGACCTTCGAGTCTTTCTGCTGAACCCCAAACATCATGGAATAGTCTCCTTATGCTGTCTGAACTCTGACTCATAGACTCCTTGAGCAACATAAATGGTCCTTTCGCACATGTAAGTTTTAGGTCTTGGATTATGCAGTCTTAGTAAGCGAAAGAGAAACACCCTTGATTCCTGCCTCCTGAAGACTGAAGATGAAAACCTGAAGCCGCAGTTGCATGCTTGCGGCAGAGAAAAGTTATAAAGGGCGATAGAGGAGCCAACTACACAGGCACTGGCAGCCGGCCAAGGGTGTGGGCTCTTTACAATGGGAAGAGGCAAAGAATCCAGCCTGAAAGAGATTCTACCCACAAAGGACACATAGAGAGGCAAAGTCACCCAGTAGAGGGATGATTGACATTGCACAGAGGT
Organism: Delphinapterus leucas; assembly: GCF_059928025.1. NCBI lineage: Eukaryota > Metazoa > Chordata > Mammalia > Artiodactyla > Monodontidae > Delphinapterus > Delphinapterus leucas. The sequence goes on from NC_143136.1 coordinate 10,677,768, forward strand.
TGAGGGAAACAGCCAGAGTAAGGAGAGACATTAGATAATCCGAGGCAGAATATTGAAGAAGCTCTGATAAGCGCTGTGAGATAGGGGTCTTTCTTTCTCTTTCTCTTCAAAGTCTTGAGGCATCAGTACCAGATTCCAAGTACCTCCATCCAGTTTTACTGTATTCTTCACCACCTCATCTATAAGACTAAGCCGAAATTGTAGCTAGAGGGGAGGGGAAAGAAAGTACAAGAGCAAGAGAAGCAGAGAGGGCTAGTTGATCTTACGCCCCTGGCTCGTGACAGCTTTTCCAACAAGAGGCGTTATCCAAATGAAGAAAGATAAAACTTTAAGAACAGTTCAGAATTATGATTATTACCATGAAATAGCCATTTTGATTGTTTAAATGAGGCTATTCTTGTGACTAGAAGTAGCAGGGAAGCTAGGAGCCATAGCTACATCTACAGTAGGGTTTGAACAGAGAGTGGAGAGAAAGATGTTGTCATTTACTTTCACCCTGTCAAGTCTGTCTCATTTATCTTTTGTGGTTCTTATTTTGTTCCATTCAGAGAGATTCCAGGCATGTATATTCTGGGGCCACCAAATGTAAGTAAGTTTGGTGTGGTATGTGAAGGGGTCTCTATCTGGTCACTAAATGAATGTTGACAAGTTAGTTAAGCATCTAAAATAATCCTGTAAAATGTTGTGAAGGAGATTAGAAATGACAGTGCAAATACTACTTTCCTTCTTGGCACTCCTTCCTCTGAGTTTTCTGGCACAGGGGTCCCCAACCCCCAGCCTGCGGACTGGTACTGCTTGGCAGCCTGTCAGGAAATGGGCCGCACAGCAGGAGGTTAGTGGCAGGCGAGCAAGTGAGGGTTCATCTGCGGCTCCCCCATCGCTCCCCATAGCTCCCCATCTCTCGCATTATCACATGAACCACCCTCCGACCCCCAACCATGGAAAAATTGTCTTCCATGAAACGGGTGCCTGGTGCTAAAATCATTGGGGACCACTGATCTAGCAGCATTTATGCTCGTCAGAGTCACCTTCTTCAATATCACCTCCCAACCTCCCTTTCCTGGTGTAGTGGATGCTGGGTTTGAAATAAGTTGAAGTTGGACCATAACACTTCACTGACAATCTTCCAGCTATTTTAAACAGGAAAAAATGTAGTACCAAGCAATAGGTATTTGCAGCACTCTTTGGAAGGACTGGGAAAGTAAAGGTCAAGGAAAACTATTGCTAACATTTAGGAACAGGAATTATAGGAATCATAGGATGTTGCCTCCAATTATGTCTGCTGCCTGCTGCTGTGAGTAATTCACAGAACCCCTGGAAGCCATTGGGCTCCTTGGGACTGCAGTCTGTGCACAAGTCTGTCAGCTGCTGCCAGAAGAGAATAATAGCATCTGCTTCTCTTCTGCCTCTTCCACTTTTCACAGAATTGTTTCACTTTGGAAGAATCTGTACCGATATCCAATGAATGAGGGCTTCTGGGAGATGCAGTTAAGGGATTTTAGCCATTGAAATATAAGGGAGAGTTGGAGGGATAGGGATGGTGCTGAGTTGACAACAGTTGTTTTTTTTGTTTGTTTTTTTTTTTGGTTGAGGCATGCGGGATCTTTCCTTGCAGCGCGTGGGCTCTTTGTTGAGGCACCCGGGCTTCTCTCTAGTAGTGGTGGCGGGGTTTTCTCTCTCTCGTTGTGGTGCACGGGCTCCAGGGCACGTGGGCTCTGTAGTTTGCACCATGCGGGCTCTAGTTGAGCCATGTGAGGTCAGTAGTTGTGGCAGGCGGGCTTAGATGCCCCGTGGCATGTGGGATCTTAGTTCCCTGACCAGGGATCGAACCCGCGTCCCCTGCATTGCAAGGCGGATTCTTTACCACTGGACCACCCTGACAACAGATTTTAAGTGCAGTTGTCTACCTGTCATCCTTTCCCATTTCCTTTTTTAAAACAGAGTCCTACGTATGTTCAAGCATCCACTTCATTCCTAGCGTCAGAAAGCGGTCTTATTTAGTTGACATGACATACCCCAATGATAGTGTGTGGTTTAGGGCTGGGCACACAATTTACAACTTTATAGTTATGTTTAGGGGCATGTCTTCATGTCTCAGTCTTCTACTGAACATGACCAGGAAGCACATAACTTTTCATAGGCAGCATTTTGAAGCCACGAATAGACCGGGATGAGGCTGCTATTAAGGGAAACAGAGAGAGGAGACAGAAAAAAAATGTTTTAAATGAAATAGTTTTACAACTCTTCATATTATGCCTGATCCCTCTGTTACTCCTTAGTATTGTATGTTTAATAATACATTTCTTTATTGTTTAGGCTACTTCCTGCCCTGGTTTCTGCTACTTGTTGTTTAGGGCATCATCATGAATAAACTTGACGAGGTGTGGTGGTTGCAGAGGCCCCTGGATGCTGTGCAGACTATGTTTCACAGGCAGCTACAGCTCCGAGTGGACACAAAGTTACATCCCTCCTTACTTTTCCTCTGAAGGAGTCTCTGCCATGAAATCTCCTGCGTTCCTGCTGAGTGGACTGAGCTGGAAGATGTGGATGAGTCCTCAGGGCAAGATCTGATCATCAATGTCACCAACAGTGAGTGGATGGGGATCCAGCCATTCATGGAGTGCCTTTGCAGAGGTTGTATGTCACCAGAGTGGTGTGACACTGGAAGCATATTTTTATGGTACATAGAAGTGGTTCAAGGAGATGGAAATGAGCTGACCTAGTCTTAAGGTATTCAGTGCATCCTGGTTTGCCTGGAGCTTTCTTGGCTCTAGCACTGAAAATCCCACGTCCTGGGAAATCCTTCCATCCCTGGAAAACTGAGATGATTGGTCATCCCACCTGGGCTATAGTCCTATCTATCACTTGTCAGTCATGAATCCTTGCAGACATGGACTTGCCTCTCTGGGCCTCCATTTCTCATCTGTTCATTGAGCAAGCTTGAAAAGCCGGTCCCCAGACCCATCCCAATTCTGAGATCCTGTACTACCTTCAAGGTTTGCTTCATCTGTTAGATGAGAGAATTAGACTCATTGCAATCACTTAGTTCTATCATATTTTACAGACAAGTAAACCAAGGCATGGGAAGTTAAGTGAATTTTTCAAAGTCATTCAGCCGATGTAGGGCCTTGAGGGTGGGAAAACCGAGGCTCAGTTGACTCCAAGCAGCTCTATCCCCACATCATGGAAAAGTTAAGAGTCAAATGATTATTCCTATGACAGATACTCATGGACCTGAAGGGTTATTCAGCTGAGCTAACCACCTCTACATTTATCTTTAACTTATCAGACACATCTCCTCTCCAGGCTCTTCCTTTCATGGTCACTGATCGTATCTACCTTCCATATGACACTATCTTGACTCTGTATGTGGGCACAGACCAACTAAAGTCAATTCTATGTCTGTGCAAAGAACTATTTCCCTCTCTCTCCAGGCTTCTCGTAGCTGTCATTTTGGAAAACTAGCAGCAAAAGCATCCTGCATAACGTTATACTTGTTACCTTCTCTGAATCCCTGAGGACAGCACATTCTGAAAGTTTGATGCACTATTGTTTATTACACTTCACGGTTTCCAGTTTTCTTTGATAAACATCACAAATATGATGCAATGTATTAGTGCATTTTACTTAAAAAAAACTTTATTAGTTATGATTTACTTCGGGAATGGAAAAAGAAATCTCTCAGTCTGAGATTTTCCCATATTAACTTGAGGGGGAAAAATGCTTTTATTTGCTCTTAAGTTTTCTTACTATGAAACTGGCACTAATTAGACCAGATTTTAATCTATATCACATGTCCTACTGTTTCTCTGCTTTTTGTTCTTCAACATATGTCCCACAGCTAGCTGTTTCCAGTACATCCTGGTGATGCAGAAAGTCTTATTTTGTCTCTTATGTGAATATCTCAGCCATGCTGTCTCACTTCATAAAAGAGTTCTTTTATACTGAATCTCAACTCCAAGAAGGATTGTGGAGAACTAAAAGCAAGCCACATGAAACTTTAATTTCCAAGTATTCTATGCCTTATGATAAAATCTATCAAATTTTGATTTATTTTCTCCTTTTACTTGTCGCATAGAGTTTTGGTAGTGGCTTGTGAATATTTTTCTGTAGAGTATTAATGAAACACATTTGGCTGTGAATAGCAGAGTACGTCACTCTTATGGCTTAAGTAATAGGAGTTTCTTGATCTCACATAACAGCTTGCTGGGGGTGGTGCATTCCGGGGCTGGGGAGCAAGCATCCATGAACCAGGCTCCTCCTGTCATCCTGTTCTTCCACCTTTGATGGTTTATCACCTTTATGGCTGCAGGATGGCAAGCATCTACATTCTCTTGGGCAGTGTCTCAAGCAGAAAAGAAGGTGGCAGTGACAAGAGGGGCCTTCTCTTCTTGTTTTCTTTTGTATCAGGAGGAAAACATTTCCCAGAAACTTCAAGCAGACTTCCTCTTACATCTTTGCCAGAACTTGGTCCCTTGTCCAAACCTACATCAAAAGGAAACCGACTCACCATGATTGAGCTTGGGCTACATGTAATTATGGTGAATATTGCTACCCAGACAGAACTGGGGGTATGTAGGCAAGGGAGGATAGCAGCTGGCATCTATGCCTCTTTGGTTTTCAATTATTCAACCAGGGATTGGCTTTATGATTTTAAGCCTTCTGATCTAACCTAAGCAGATGAGACAGGAGTTTCGGTTCAGGAGTGAAGATGGCAAGTAAAGAATTAAGGTTCCCCAAATCAATGCTGTTGGCCACTGTGATGGCTTCAAAAATACATCACGTATTTGAACTGTCAATGCTTTAGATTCTTTACCAGGAAAACAGAATTGCAATTCTTTTTGATTGTCACACTGAACAGGGGTAAGTAAAGCCTAATAGCTCTGAAGTGCTATGTAAATTCTAGCAGGATGAGGAAAAGGAAAGTAGCTTAAGCACCTGGACATTGGCAAACTTGAATTAAGAAAACACAGGTGATAGACCAAATGCTTTAGATGGTCTGTGACATGGAGTTGGTGGCTTCACGTGATAGCTTTCTCCTCTGCTCTCCCTCTTCAAGTGTGACACTCACCTGACTCGTTTGCATTTTGAACCCAATGGCCAGATGGGCTTCCAAACCTGTGTTCAGAATAATCCCTAGTTTTTTGCTATTACTCACCAATGATCAATAACAACAATAATGAAACACATAGCAGGATGCTCTCTTTGGCAGTAATTCCTTACAATTTCAGGGTGAGTGCTCAACTGTTTATGATACAAAGCTGTTCAATTTTGGGAAAAAGTGAAACAGGTAAAGTGTGATCTCCTTCTTGGCCCCTTTAGACTCACAAGTGCCAATTCCTTATCAGCTTTAGTTTAGAAACTAGCAAAACCAGATATGTTTTTAAATGCATCAGGAAATATAACTGTATTAAGAACATTTCACTCTCATAGCCCTGCCTCTGGCAGGATATTGCCTCCCTAGATGTTTTGGTAATTACCAAATCTTAATACTATACTGCAAAGCATTCCTCTTCCTCAGCTATTTATTAATTCCCAAATTCCCCGAATAAAGGTAAGTCAGCCTCCCACCCTTTCATTCCCTTGGAGACTGCATATTTTCCTGACAGCCTGCAGTAATCCAGCAAAAAACACATCAGCTTTGTACCTCTAAGGCATCTTTGCTTCCCAAATTTTGGTGTGTATCACCTGGAGAGCTTGTTTCTTGGTTCTGTTCCCCGAGATTCTGCTTAAGTAGGACTAGACTGGGGCCTGAGACTCTGAATTTCCAACACATTCTTCAGTGATGCTGAAACTAACTGTCCATGAACCACAGCCATGGAGGACAGCAAACTGACTTTCCACCTCAACTTGAAGTGATATGAAACTAATGAACCCTCATCCTAGGGGTAGTGAAAACCAGTTCCACGTATATGCATATATAGTTTTATATATATATGATTGGTCAAGGGACCAACACTGTCACACTATTTTTCTTCTGTATCATACTGTATTGTGGGAGGTAGGAACCAGCAGTATTAACATACTAATATATGTTAATTTATTAACATACATAATATATATATAAAACACACATAATATATGTATAACATACATAATGTGTTATGTATGTTTTATATATATAGATATATATATAGCATATATAATATATATATATATATATAATATATCTAATTCCCCACCACGTTGACCTTAGTCAGATAAGTCCCAAAGTCCATGGTGAATCATCGGGGCTTCCTGAGCTTATACTGGGAATCAAGGTTACATTTTTACTTCACTGGTTGATAAGTCAAGGAAGTAACCAAGTTCAGGAATAATGTGAGTGCTGCTGAGTGCTTTAAAAACTAAAAATGTATAATACACACACATGCATGCACAGATACACGTATGCAAACATGTATAAAATACATATGCACATATATAATCATATCTATGTGCCATAATATGTGTATATATACATATTCAATCATACATAAAGCATATAAAATATATATACAATCTTATATGTAAAACTATATATGCATATACTATCATATATATATGCTCATACAATTATATGTATATGTACACATGTAAAGTCATATATCAGTGTGCGTATGAAACTGTACCAATGGGCTGACAGTGTGTTTATGGTGTGTATGTATATACACACATACAACTGTATGTACACACTGCACACACAGCATGTAAGTACGTGTGTGTATACATATGGACACTTCACGTACGCAATCAACCCATTAGTACACTTTCATTCACATACATCTTTAAGTGGATGGAACTTTTCTCTTTACCTTCTTGCATTTCTCAGAATACTTATTGCCATTGCTTCTTAATTTCCTCCTTAAAGTTGCTTTGATATTCATCCTTTAAAAACATTTTTCAAGTATAAAGATGCCGTAGAGTTGGGGACCAGCATTGTCCTATAAATGATGTTGCTAGCTAAACTGTCTCTATTGGGACCCCTAACACTATCAGGGGGTGGCTGCCACAATCCCTATCCAATGTGACTCTGTTCTCTAAATTCTGAATGTTGCTTCTTGTTCGGACCTACAGGAAACATCTCCATTGAAGACATAATTCTGATAGGAAAGGGATGCCCTTCTCTCTAGAATCTCATCAAAGGCAGAACTAGGAGCTCCTTACTTATCTGTTGTTCGGAACATGTGCAAAGAAACATTTTTCCTTAGGGTCCTATGTCAGAGATATGACTGTTCTCAACAATGATGTTTTCAACAATTTTCTTACAGTAGACAAAGAGGCATTTTTATTGGTTTTCAATGTACACCAGTGCCATAAGGCCAAAGTGCAATTTAGTGAAATTGTTCTATAGAAGAAAGAATTAAATAGAGAATTTCTGAGATTAGTACTATTTTTCTGTTTCCCTCTTCTTTGTACATTTCAGCAACAAAACTGAAACCACGGATGGGATAGCCCTTAATTTTTCCTTGGCATTTGTAAGGTTGGGCTGATTTGTGTGAAGGTGAGTCAGCCTTCTATTCAGGTATATAGATCATCTTGGACTTAGGATGGGTAACATCCCGATAAACCCATTGTAAGTTGAAAATATCATAAGTCAAAAATGCATCCAAATTAACATTATAGCTTAGCCTTGTCTACCTGAAATGTGCTCAGATCACTTACACTAGCCTACAGTTGGGTAAAATCATCTAACACAAAGCCTATATTATGACAAAATGTCGAATATCTCATGAATTTATTGAATACTGTAGTGAAGGTGAAATAGAGGAAGGTTGTCTGGGTCCAGAACGGTTGTAATTTGTTCACCCTTGTGATGGTTTGGGTGACTGGAAGCTGCACCTCACTCGAGGGAATAGCCATGGTGCTGCAGATCACAAAAAGGGCAAAATGCAAAATTCAATGGAAGGTTTCTACTGAATGCGTATGGCTTTCACACCACCCTAAAGCCTGTATATTCTTGTCCAGCTTCTCAGATTTCATAAGAGGCTGTCAATCTAACACTTAGCTCTGCTCTCTTCCAAGGGGTTGTCAGGACCTAAGACCCTAAATTGATTGCTTCCCAATGCCCAGTTCAGGGAAGTTTATTAGGGGAGAACCTTTTGGAGAATATGATTTTGTCTTTTTCTCTAGACTTTCGAAATTCTGTAGTTGACGCAATAACACCAACCGAGAGCTGCTATTAGATCAAGATGCTGGTAAAACTATTTTAACCTAATAACACTTTTTATTTCCTATATATTATTTTGTTGTCTAATTTGGAATATATCAATAAGAGCAGAGAGATCTATTTATTCCACCAGTTGTAGCAGCATTGAGAAGAATAAAGCTGTGAATGGCATCCCTGCAACACTTTAATCAATATGTTCTCAGGATTCTCTCTTTCAAGTGAATCTTTGACTTAAGAGTTAATTTGTGACTTGCATTACTAAGTCCATCAAGTGAACTTCTATTATGGCAAAAAAACTGATGGTAACGAATTAGGAATTTACTAATAATATTTTTATTACGTAACTCCTATGAAACCCAGGGTTCTACATGGCCATTTTTGGTTATGGAATCATATTCATTGAAACTGTAATGTGGTATAATACCTTTAATTGTAGAAATGCAAATCTTTATGTCATTTGAAAAAAATTCTAAAATGGAAGTTTATTCTTTATGCATAGTAAACTTTTGCCCAATCTTCCTTTCTGTCTCAACTTTCCCATATTCTTTTTTTTTTAACTTTTTTGCAACTGTTTTCTTCTTTTTTTAATAAATTTGTTTTATTTATTTATTCATTTATTTTGGCAGCATTGGGTCTTTGTTGCTGCACATGGGCTTTCTCTAGTTGCTGCAAGCAGGGGCTACTCTTTGTTGCGGTGTGTGAGCTTCTCATTGTGGTGGATTCTCTTGTTGTGGAGCATGGGCCCTAGGCGCTCAGGCTTCGGTAGTTGTGGCACGCGAGCTCAGTAGTTGTGGCTCACGGGCTCTAGAGCACAGGCTCAGTAGTTGTGGTGCATGGGCTTAGTTTCTCCACGGCACGTGGGATCTTCCCGGACCAGGGCTCGAACCCATGTCCCCTGAATTGGCAGGCCGATTCTTAACCACTGTGCCACCAAGGAAGTCCTAACTTTCTCATATTCTTAAAGGAAACAACAATGACAACAACAACCTCTCTCTACTCTCATCCTCTCTCTGGTTCCCCAAACACCCCCCTCCCAGCTGTGATGTGAGACTCCCCTTTTCTCTTTTCCCATATAGACCCCTCCCCATCACACTGCTCCCCACTCTTCTTATTAAGGGGCTCCTGGCTAAAGGAAGTTCTAACACCTGACATTTCCCATTGGGCAGAGCAGCCTGGAAACAATAGTTCTTCCCTACTTCCAACTACTTATCCAAAAGAAAAGCCAATCTGGAATTCTGAAATAAAATTTTCCCTGTTGAGTACTTTGCATGTCCAGTCTGCAGGGCTGGCTTCAGGGGCATGTGACTATACAATGGCACAGGGTCAGCCCCTCAAAAGAGACTGGTACTTGATTTAAGGCTCCGTTGTTGCCATCTTGAAATTCTCAATAATTGTGCACAAAGGGTCCTGCATTTTCGGTTTTCACTGTGACTGGCAGTTCTATAGCTGGCCTTGCGGACATAGCATCACTGAATCCTGATGTGTTTGAGTAGTGAGTTAGCAACCAGGTGTTTATGAGAGAGGAAATGGAGCTGGGCTGAAAATGTCAGCAATTTTGGGTTCAAGGGACGGGAGAGAGGGAGGAAGGGAGGGATTTCTCTGTGTCTCTTCATAGCCTGTGCTTCCCACCTGTGCTTGCTTTTTCGTGCTAAAATCCTAGAAGACAGAGTTTCTTTTTCTTCATTCTGCATCTGAGGCTGAACATTCAGACTTTTATCAAGAATATTAGGATGTGATTGTGTCTTGGGGGACTTTGAAGCTCTGATGAAAGACCCAAAGAAATGTTGGTTTGAATTTATACTGAAAAGGCCACAGAAATCTAGCCTCCTTCAGTACTTATCCTTCTAACTCACATTTCAAAGCACTTAAGCATCATAATAAATTCTCTGTAAGCTTCCTCTGCTAGCTTCTTCACCCCCAAATTGACTTATAATTTATTTGTGAGTTGAAATTTTTGTTCTTATTTCTTTTTTTAAAGAAGATACACCCACACACATCAAAATCAGAAACATCTTTTGTCTTTGCTTTTACAGAAATGATTGGAAACATTGTGCAGAACTGCAGGGCTTATATAAGTTTTGTGAGTTATTATTTCCAGATTGTTGCGTTGGATCAATGTGGATGGAGAATTTGTTACCTGGACAGAACTCCCATGAGATTGATATTTCTTGGGAACAGGATCTTGTTGATTTCCTCCTCATGTCCCCACTGTAATACAAGACTCAGCACAAAAAAAACCACTTCATAATAATTTATTGAAAGCATGATATTTTTTAAAATGTGAATTCCATAAAAAATACATTAAAATGTTTATTATTTTGTTTTATAGTAATATGTACTATTTATTGGTATATATGATACCAATTATTTATGTAAATTACCTATACTATTATATATATAAAATAGTACATATATAATATACTGTAATAAATTATTAGTGGTAGTTCTATTTCATAGATGGGGACACTATTCAAGAGTCTTTTCTAGGTTCACCTAAAATATTTTAAAAGTTTCTTAATAGACTTGTTTACTAAATATATAACCTAAGTATGAATGTGTGCTTTTAAATCTGAATCAGGCTGTGGGTTAATAAAACATTTTGTGCTCAACTGTAGAAAATGAAAAGCCAGTAAACAGAAAGAAAACTACACAAATCCGCTGAAAAGAACTTATGACTAATTTTATTTGTGTCCTTGAATGAATTAAAACCTTCTGAAAATGTTAAAAAAAAAAAGAAGACTATAAATTCCACAGAAAAACTTTTCACTGACTTATCATCAAAGGAAGAGCAAATGGAAAGGAATAAAATAGAGAGAACACATCCTCTGAGGTGTTCAATGAGTTCCAAGTCAATCCACACCCATGGGGACCTGCTGTGGCCTCAGTCTTCCAGGAATGTAGGAAATTAAGTAACTGGGTAGAAAATGACAGTAAATGGCAGTTTAAGATGTGTAATGACTCCAGTTTGAAGTCATGACCAACTTGCATTTTAAATATTAATTGAGGGATGCAGATTAAAGCTAGTGAACCTCATCACCTGTATCCATTCATCTGTTGATGGACACAGGTTGCTTCCATATCTTGGCGGTTGTAAATAATGCTGCTACGAACATTGGGGTGCATGTATCTTTTTGAATTAATATTTTGGAGTTTATATATATATATATATATATATACATATATATATATATATATATATATATATAGCCAGGAGTAGAACTGCTGGGTCATATGGTAGTTCTATTTTTAGTTTTTTGAGAGACCACCATACTGTTTTCCACAGTGGATGCACCAATTTACATTCTCACCAATAGTGTAAGAGGGTTCCCTTATCCCCTCATCCTTGCCAACATTTGTTATTTGTGTTCTTTTTGATGATAGCCATTCTGACAGGTATAAGATGATATCTCATTGTGGTTTTGATTTGCATACTTCCCTGATAATTAATGACTTTGAGCATGTTTTCATGTGCCTGTTGGCTCTCTAGATTTCCTTTTTGGAAAAATGTCTATTCAGTTCTCCTGCCCATTTTTTAATTGGTTTTTTTTTTGATGTTAAGTGATATGAGCTGTTTATATATGTCAGATATTAATCCTTTATTGATCATATCATTTGCAAATATTTTCTCCCATTCAGTAGGTTGTCTATTTGTTTTGTTGGTGGTTTCCTTTGTTGTGCAAAAACTTTTAATTAGGTCCTATTTGTTTATTTTTGCTTTCATTTCTTTTACTTTAGGAGACAAATCAAAAAAATATTGCTGTGATTTATGTCAGAGAGGATTCTGCCTATGCTTTTCTCTAGGAGTTTTATCGTATCTGGTTTTACATTTATGTCTTTAATCCATTTTGAGTTTGTTTTTCTATATGGTATTAGAGAATTTCATTCTTTTACATGTAACTGTCCAGTTTTTCCAGCACCACTTACTGAAGAGACTGTCTTTTCTTTGTATATTTTTGCCTTTTTTATTGTAGATTAATTGACAACATGGTGTGGGGTTTCTGGGCTTTCTATCCTTTTCCATTGATCTATGTGTCTGTTTTTGTGCCAGTACCATACTCTTTGATTACTGTATCTTTGTAGTATAATCTGAAGTCAAGAAGTGTCTTCTTCTGAAGTCAGTCTGTTCTTCTTTCTCAGTATTGTTTTGGCTATTTGGTATCTTTTGTGCTTCCATACAAGTTTAAAAATTATTTGTTCCAGTTCTGTGAAAAATGGAATACTACTCAGCCATAAAAAAGAACAAAATGTTGCCATTTGCAGCAACATGGTTGAACTTGGAAGGCATTATGCTAAGTGAAATATGTCTGAGAGAGAAAGACAAATACTGTATATCATTTATATGTGTAATCTAAAAAATACAACAAACTAGTGAATATAACTAAAAAGAAGCAGACTCACAGATATAGAGAACAAACTAGTGGGGGGGCAATATAGTGGTGAGGGAGTGGGAGGTACAAACTATTAGGTATAAGATTGGCTACAAAGATGTTTGCACAACATGGGAAATATAGTCAATACTTTATAATAACTGTAAACAGAGTATAACCTTTAAAATTTGTATTAAAAAAAAAGAAAAACAACCAAACCTAAAAAAAAAAAAGTGAACCTCTTTGGGAGAGGAATCCCAAATAATTTATGTAGATACCTTGTCTTTGGGAAGTTGAAGCTGAACTCCCCAGTGAAGTGTGGGCTGTGTGTGTATAGTGACTTCCTTCCAAAGAGGACAGTATGGAAAGGGTGGGAAAAGAGAGTAGCTTCACAGTGAAGACACCTGAGAGACATGACCTCAGCCAGGTAATCAGGGCCAATGTCAGCTGTGATAAGTCATGTTGGTAGTATGTACCCTTGATACGCTGCGATCAGACAAACCCCACCTGTGGGACATTCTGCAAAACACCTGACCAGTATTCCTCAAAACTGTCAAAACAAGGAAACTTATCAAAAACAAGGACTGTGAGATGCTGTCACAGTCAACAGGAACCTAAGGAAACATGACAACTAAATGTAACACGATATCCTGGACAGGACCGTGAGAGAGAAGAAGGACATGAGGTAAAAACTAAGGAAATCTGAAGAAGTTAATAATACTGTATCAATACTGTTTCATTAACTGTGACAAATGTAGGGGAAACTGTGTATGTGTTGTCAGGAACTCTCTCCACAACTTTTCTGTAGATCTAAAACTATTCTAAAATAAAAATATTATTAAAAAAATAAAAATAAGTTTTACCATATACTTAGTCATATTAAATTTCGGGAATGCTCTCGCAATTGTTTGTGCTGAGAAACAGAAAGGCATGCTTGGTGAATGTTTCATAACCAGTTCCATGATGATTACCACCTATCAAATGAGAAAAACCATGCTGTCCCATAATGAACCTGCTGCCTCCAGCCTGTGCTTACCCCGGACTGGAGGCTGGGAGCCACAGGTAGCTGGATCAAGTAGATGGTATCTGACGACTAGACTGTGACTTTGGGTCCCTGGAGCACCCAGCTCCCTCCTAAGTGCCTGCCCTTCCTGAAGCAAGGGCTGAAAGAGCCCGTGGAGTTTAATTCAGTGTGTTCCGACTGAGTTAACAGGTGACAGATATCAATGAGTATATTCCATCACGCTAATTTTAATGCATTCTACATGTCTGATGTGAAAGGCTCAAAATGACCTCTCAGTGTTCCTAATTAGTGCTCTCAGTACAACTTCTTTATCATTTCTTGGAAGTGGCTTACATTTCCAATTTAACAAATATTACAATTTAAAATTTTTGATTATATAATTGGGGAATCAAAGGAGGAGATAGCTATATGAAATAATCATAAGTAAAATGGTTCATTGGGCTAATAGACTATTTAAACTAAACATTTCACATGACTTTCCTGAAGACGTATGAATCACAAATCTGTGACAGATGCACATATATATATCTTACTGTTCGAACAGCTCTATGCAAAATCCAGGATAAGAATGCTCTCCATGTTAACATCAAAGCGTAAAATTAGCTGTGGGTATAAATCAATAATCTCAATTCTGAAAACAATTCAAAGTTTGTATTTTTATTTGAGATTTAAACATATTTTAAGAATTTGCCAGTGCTATCTTGACTCCCATATTGTCATGCCTTGGTTTTCTTTCCAAACTGTGGGAAATTTGTTTTAACCATGTTTCTTGTGGCTAAAAGACACAGGTTCTAGGAACCTGAATTTGGTTATCAATATCAACAACAAAGCATGTTCTCATAATAATTCAACTCTTAGAAGACTGCCCTCACGTTTTCCATTTTTTCCTGTTCTTAATAAGACATGGAGAAAATTCGCAAAGGTTGTAAGGTTGTATATCTCACATCTTGATGGTGATTACATGTGGGTTATATGGGTAAGAATTATTTTAACTTTTTAAACATCTCTTTTCTTAATATTATCTTAATATGCTTTACCCTGAACATATATTACTTTAATAATTGGAAAAATGGCACTATTTTCATAAATCATAAAACATATCACAACTAAAATTTGTCCTGCTAAATATTTACTATTCAGTATATTTTGAATGAGGTACGCTGTGAAGTTGTTAGTTTAATCATAATAAGGTAGATTATATGACTTATATAATATAATTATTACTATGATCTAGGACAACCTTATCAATTCTGAGTCCAATAATTTCCGTATCCTTATCTTTGCCTTATTTTTAATAAAAGCAGGATTTTCTAAGCAATCTGATAGTATCTCCATGCTTATCAGAGAATGTTAGTATACTCAAGAGAATATTGAGCTTGTTAAAATCCTTAATAATCCTCATTTGCATATGGTTATTTTACACACATTTATTTTGTGTACTGAAGAGTTGCCAAAACACTTCAAGATCTCATTTTTCTCATAAAGTACTTATGACTAAGGAAATGTGACAGGTTGCTTGCAAGTTCTGCCTATATTGTAACTGAAGAACAAAAGGTCAGACTGCTCTGAGGTATAGGCCAGTGGTTGATTTTCAGAGTTCCAGAAAATTCCCCTTGCCTCCAAAATTATCCTTCACCTCTGCCTGATACCTAGGATTTCTTTTCTACATAGCAATTGCCTTTCATCTAGAACTATATAAACATATAGTTCAAATATAAACATAAACATCTCAGGGACAGGGTCACACTGAATTAATCATATTAAAGTAGAACTTACCTATGGAAGATTTTCTGAGAATCATATTCCTTTACTAGTTTCTTGCTTTTATTTGGGTCAGGAGTGTATTGAGGGGTGGGTAGAGGTGGGGTCCCTGAAGTAGAGGAGTAGGAAGCATAGCAGGAAATACACAATTAAGGAGAAATCCAAAGGAAAATTGGCAATCAAAGGAAAATTGGCAATCAGCATAAAGAACAAACAGTCTTCTGCACACGCTTAGTTGGGCCTCATTGGTCAATTTGCTCTAAGAATTCAAAGCAACTTCGTTGTTTTTTTTTTTTAACAGTTTTTTAAAAGGCGGTCATAATAATAGTACTTTTTAATTTATCAGTTTACTTTTGTCTGCGTTGGGTCTTTGTTGCTGCGCGCGGGCTTTCTCTAGTTGCAGCGATCGGGGGTTACTCTTTGTTGCAGTGCCCGGGCTTCTTATTGTGGTGGCTTCTCTTGTTGCAGAGCACGGGCTCTAGGCACGTGGGCTTCAGCAGTTGTGGTGCATGGGCTTAGTTGCTCCACCGCATGTGGGATCTTCTCAGACCAGGGCTTGAACACGTGTCCCCTGCATTGGCAGACAGATTCTTAACCACTGCGCCACCAGGGAAGTCCCTCAAAGCAACTTCTAAATAAAGATCGTGTAGTAATTGCGTGTTTATTCACTCCTCCTTAAGTTTACTACAAATAACAAATAGTAGAAAGTAACAGAAAAATAATATCCTCAATGAAATAAGGACACGGCCATAACCCAAAGTCATACCCTATTTGATGCCTACCTTCCAAATAATGTGAATTCTATGCTAAAACAAGTGAAGAAACTCAGAAACAGAATCAAATTCAGCAGTCATGATTGCCTTGTCACAAAGCCTTTGATTAGACCTGGGAGCTCTAGAGCCACTGTCACCCTTTGGCAGAATTAGGAAGTATCCTTCTAGAAACCACAAAATTGCAGGGGAAACACAACTGAAGTATTCACACCAGCAACATCATTTTCACTTGACTATGACCCAACCAACTAGCCTAGGGATGTGACAGGTGAGGCAGGATAGCAGGGAGACGATAGAGCCTGTTTCCTCAAAGATGTTACTGGCTCTTGGATACTCAAAATTGAGGGAACATGTCCTCATGGATCAAAGGAGGGAAAGTGAAGAAAGATGTACCAACAGTGTCTGGCTTGATGAGACATTTGGGACAACCAGGCCCACTAAGAGCTGCAGACTCTTCCAGATAATTCCCCTCTCCATGACATAGAAGGAGTCAGCACAGATACAGGGAGGAAAAATACAAAGGAAACATACATGAAGCAAAAGATAATGCACAAGGCCAAAAATAATGTATAAAATACATAAGTAATAGTTGAATGAAATATGAATACAAAGGAGCCTTATTTATTAAAAAAGGAAGGAAAATTAAGAAAAATGGCATTTCATAGTCTCAAAGTAATAACAGACAACATGATTTATTACTCTATTTTTTTAAAGGAAAGCTCAAAGAAGAGACTCAAGGATTCAACGAGATAATAAGACAAAACTAGGAGACAAAAAGCAAGCTGGCTGTGCACAAAAAAAGTCAAAGAAGCATAAAGCAAAAAATATTAGAGAGATAAAAAAGCACACTAGAAGCAACAAAAAAATAGAACAAGTATAACTAAAAACTTTCTTCTTGGCCTCTCAAATCAACCTTAAAATAAATAAAGAGCAAAGACATAAAAATCATTATGGAGAATATGTGCATATATGACACAGGGATCCAATATACAAACTGAATAATGAAACTGAAAAAAAATATGCTGAAAGATATGATAGGAGAAAATTTTCCTGAAGTAAATTTTTTAAAATTCATTTTGAAAGTGCACAGTGTCTGGGAGAAAAATAATTGAAATGGAATGATCAACAATGAGACATATTCTGAAATTCAAGAATAAAAGAGATAATTATATAGGCATGCAGACTGAAAAGTAAGTCACCTACACACACACACACACACACACGGGAAAATAGCAGAATGATTTCAGAATTCTTCACAACTCCATTCACTGCTGGAAAACGGTGAGTTAATATTTTAAAAAAAAATTCTGATAGTGATGGGTGTGGAAGGGAGGGAGGGACAGTATAACCAAGAACTTTATACCTAGTTAAGCTTGCACTTGAGTATAAGGGCAAAGGACAAATTCTCAAGCATGGAAGAATTCAGAGTTCAGAGATAAGTGCTCACCATTTTTAAATTCATCACTACCATTTTTAAATTGGTAGGTTTAATCACTTTTGCAATTATAATTATAAAACAGAATTTAAATGCTATTAATAATAATAATAATAAAAGCATAAAAATCAGGGTGGGCAGTGGGAGAAGCAAAGTATATTTATTCCTTCTACATTCATAACAGGGAGTCAACTGATATACACTAAAATAATAAACACATGCGAATCCTGATATTGTCATGAACTCCTTTTTTTCTTAAATTCTGGGGACACTTTCAGAAACAGTTATCTCTGACGATGAAGAAAGATGTATGTGCATTTTAACAATCCCTTCACTTTCACTGCAATTTATTTTGCTTCTCTTAAATTCAAGTATAATTAAATGTAAAACCCTGTAAAGTAAAGATAGCAGGAAAAGTTTAATCAGAATTTCTGACCAGTCTTTCCATCCTTATTCAGGGGCTGTGGACCACAGTGGTCAATGGCATAGACTCTGGAAACAAGTTTCAAACTATTAATCTACCAACCATTTTTTTTTAACATCTTTATTGGGGTATAATTGCTTTACAATGGTGTGTTAGTTTCTGCTTTATAACAAAGTGAATCAGTTATACATATATATATGTTCCCAGATCTCTCCCCTCTTGCATCTCCCTCCCTCCCACCCTCACTATCCCACCCCTCCAGGCGGTCACAAAACATCGAGCTGATCTCCCTGTGCTATGCAGCTGCTTCCCACTACCAACCATTTTTTATCTTCTTAAATAAGCTGCTTCACTTTGCTGTGTTTCAGTTTCCTCATGAGAAAAGTGAGGATAATACTTAATTCATAGAATTTTTCAACAGATGGAAATGTCCAAGTGCTATCGTAATACTGATACTGATATCATAATACTGCCTGGCATATTGTTAAGTGCTAAATATGTCACTTTTATGTGCTGTTTTATCTTTGTTTCTTTTAGTTTAGCTAATATGTATTTGGAAAATAACATCATTATTTAAAAAAATAATAAATATTTTTAACTTAGTGAGAGGCAAAACTAGGTCACAACCAAATTTCCTGGCACTCAGTCTCCTGCTCTGTTTATTGAACTATGTCACCATGACCCTTCAAGAAAATGTTCTCCAAGATTTATTGGTATATAGCAGTTCAGCATGACCGAGAATTTAAAAATCCATCACTTCTATAACAATTTTCTTTGATCAGTTATGTTTTCTCCATCCATCTGTATGGTTGAGAATTTAACAGAAAATCGGTGCTGAGTTTGGGGTAATTTACCCTTGGATTTGGTACTTTATTTTACATTCTCTTTGTTATGTCAACCACTGAACTGTGATCTCCAGTGTATTTCAAATATGAGAGGTAAATGTTAAGCAACAAAGTTAATGGGAACCTTGACTACCTTTAACTTCATGGTGTGTGTTTTGAAAGAAGATAATTCAAAAATAACTTAGCCTAGTTCAAGTATTGATTTTTATTAAACGACACTTTGAGATCAACACTAATGTCGAGAAACTTCCATCTGTTTCTCTAAGTAGCACGATATCAAATTACTAAATCTTTTTGACTACTGGCATTTCCAGAGCAGTTTTTGAAATTAATTTGGTGTCATCATTCTCTTGCTAATTAGATTCAAAACAACCCAAAAGTGCTTGGCATCTGCAGATACCTGCCCATCTTATAGGAAATTCTGAAACTAATAATTGGTTCAGTTGTAACCATATATTCTTATGGGTTAATGGTGTAAATAAGTGATGTCATGGATGTAAGCTTGCTAGACCAACAATGAAACTAATAAGTTTCGAATTACGCTGAAATTTGAACGAACATGCCAAACCATAGAACATAATGTTCCATTCCCTTCAACACTGAACACTCTGAAGTAGAAGGGTCTTGGCTCCATTGATAAAGTTCAGTTGTACTAATGGCTCCATTGATAAAGTTCAGTTGTACTAATGGACAAAATCTGAAGAGGCACAGTTAATGAAAGAAGAGATTGTGACAGAGGGAAAGAGGATGGAAAAATATAACTGTACTAAAACTGCTTCATACCTGTTCCACTTTGATAAAAATTTGGGTGGGAAAATTATAACCCAAGGAACAAGAGGACCTCTCTGCTTTAGAAGGAAATAGAAAAATAATGGAGAGTGGTGACCTTGAGAGAAAAAGTAGAAGGCCCGTATAAGAAAACAAAACCTGAGGCATTTGAGCTTTTCACAGGCAGGATTTACATTCTGAGTTGGCTTATTATTATTTATTATTTTTTAAACATTTGAAATGGATGAGCTTATTTTTATTTTCTGGAACTCTTCAAACTTGAGTCCCCTATCCAGTGGACATCAAGACTAATATTTTCGGTATCATTTCTAAGAAGGCTGCAAGTATTCAGAAAATAGCCAAAGTTCATTTAACTTGGCATAGTTCATCAAGGAATTGTACCAACTTCTGCCTAGGTCTGGAGGTTGTAACTTCTCTAAGACTGTCTGGAAATGTCTATATTTAGTTTTCCATCAGGTAGCTTCCTCAAATATCTTTCATGCCCATGTGGTATATTAACAACAAAATAAACCATCCACCATCTCCATGGAAACAAGCACAGATGTTTTGAAATGTGCCTACAAAAAGTACCCACCAATGAACAACACTGTATTTCTCTAATTAATTCAAATATTTTGCTGTGAGCTCTTTCTCTTTGAAGTTGCAGATTGTTTTTCATTCCGAGATTCACATTCTTCCTAATAATAGAAACAGATACTTCTCTTTGGTCCCACTGTCTCAAGATTTAGAAATAAGATTCCTCTTGAAAATCCCAGTCTATGGAGTAATTCATCTGTAATCACCATTTGGTGCTTTTTATCCCCTCAATAAAGGTCACATCATAGTCATATGAATGCCAACACTCTCCTTTTGCTATATCAAGTATTTTCTTCTGGAAGCATTTCTCCTGGATGGGCCAAAATATATATTTCCATTTAATGAGCTCAGAATCTTATGCAGCTCTGTTCTATCAGTTATGTAAACACCACCTAACTTTTTCTTACATTCATCCAACATGCATGTTTCATCCCAAATATTACTGCATGCCAGAAGACCACAGACCTTTTTATTTTTCTTCATTTTATTGTTCATGTGGATATGTGTCTGAAATCTGATATGGAAAATAGATTTTACCTGCCTGGATTCCAGTTTGGAAATGAATTGCATTTTTTCTCCCAAATCTTAGCCTGCCCTAAAGGAATATCAATCAAACCATGAGACAAGCAGACTGAAGCTTAATGTTGAACGAGACTACCATATGGATTTATTTGATGACATAAGGGAGTTACTTTAGAGGGAGTACAATTTTATTAATAGACTATTTAGAAATAATAGTATACATTATTGATAATTTTATAAAATTTACTGACAAAATTCACATGACTTTGAATAAACTTGAGTCCCCTAGAAGTCATATGGATGGGGGGAGGTTGGAAGAGATTGAAAGACAATGAAGATTAATGCAGCTGGTGAGGATGGAACTTTAATAATGCTGTTCCATGGGCCAAACTGTAGCTCTCTGGAGAACTCAGCAGTGGGAAGACAAGATGCTCACACACAGATGCTAAGAGCACCCCATCTCCCCCTCTGGGCCCCCAGATGAGTTGAGACAAAAAATAAGAGAAAATAAAATCTTTGCCATATCTTCCCTGTGTGGCTGGTTTCTGTGTTATAGAAAGCAAAACAAACCCAAAAAGCAGAAGACACAATTTCAGGTTTCATGAATTTTATCATGTGGTAGGGAAATTGAAATCTAATCACATGAATCAGACTCATAACACTTCTAAAGCTCTGTATTAACGAACACTAATTTGGTTATTAGTGATGCTAAAGTGAGATTAGGGAGGCTTATTAATGATATACTTATTAATTATAAACTCATTAATTATATAATCGTTCTTAAAATTTTTAGAATTTAGTATTATAGTAACTAAATTCTTATTAGATGAAAGTTCATAGTTAGTTAAGGCAAAGTTGTAGCTCAAAGTATTACTTCACTAGAAAAAATCTTATCTTCAGAGTTTATAAACAACAGTTTTGGTTTGGGTGGGACAAAGTACTGATGTATATTTATGGAGTTTTACTAATGTATCATGTGTATAACTCAGAAACCAGAGTCAGTGTTAGTTAGGAAAGATGAGACATAATGCATTTTAATGGAACTTTTACCCATAATTTCAATACTGTCATGATAAAGGAGTCCACAAGTTTCTGTCTTTTGGGACATCTGGAGCTACAAGTCATGCCTCTGGATTTGATTTCTTAACAAATGTCTAAAAATTATAAAGGTTGTTATATGACAACTTCCCAGAATTACTAAGTATCTTAGCCCCAAAATTTCTATATGTTAAAACTACACTGAATCAATGGCAAACAAAGCAAACCCTGGGGATTCTATGAGATCAGGCAAAGATGAAAAACTTCTGTTAGAATTCTAATCTTTTGGAATCTTCCCATTTAAAGAAAAAATGATACAGATCATGTTTAATGTCAAAACAACCATTTTACAAAGAAGATGCCATTCATAATTAACAGTTAAGACTATGTCTTAATCTACATAGTCACGTGGTCTAACAAGAAGTTAATAATCAGGGCTTCCCTGGTGGCTCAGTGGTTGAGAGTCCGCCTGCAGATGCAGGGGACATGGGTTCGTGCCCCAGTCCGGGAAGATCCCACATGCCATGGAGCGGCTAGGCCTGTGAGCCATTGCCGCTGAGCCTGCGCGTCCGGAGCCTGTGCTCCGCAACGGGACGGGCCACAACAGTGAGAGGCCTGAGTACCGCAAAAAAAAAAAAAAAAAAAAGAAGTTAATAATCACAATTCACTCTAAGTTTGGGGACTGAACTGAGTAGAGAAAAATGGATCATTACGAGCTAATTACGTGTGAGTAGATGGAAAGTAGCGCAACCATGGGCACCATAAAGAAAGCTGAAAGACGCTGCCTGGGTGAAGGAAATGGAAAACTAGATTTCTTGGGGAAGAGAAAACTCATCTAGTCTGGCCAGTGTGGTCTGTTATGGTAGTGAAAGTGTGGAAGGTCATAATGGGCAAAGCTCATTTATGACTCTGAATATCAGTGAAGGAGCTAAGATCTAGGGTCTCGAGGGGTCTCTCAAAGGAAGTTGTGACATGCATGTGCACAGAAGTTTTGGGCATTCAGAAAACGAGAGTCTGAGGACAATACTGATTCATAATGCCACCCACAAAGAATGATGACAGGTCTCACACGATCTGGCTGTCATCTTTTCTCAGATTGTGTCTTCTCTCACCTGGCTCACCCAGAGCTGCCACTCTTGCTATTTCCTTGGGTTACTGATGCAGACTGCTTCCCTCCCAGATGTCTGCTGGCTACATCTATCACTTTCTGTGTCTCTTTCTCAATCATGTCTAACCTACCCTCATGTTTTAAAATTGCAACTTGTATGCCCTTTTCCCCTTGCTGCCATTCCCTACTCCCTTTTATTCTCCAGATTCTACCATTTTCTTACAAACTATGTAATTCATGTATTTTTTTTTTCTCGTTACTTTCTGCTCCCCTGGAATCTAAGCCCCATGAAGATAGAAAGCTCTGTCTATTTTGTTCAGTGACATATTTCAAGTACCTTGCGTATGTTCAACATTTGCTTATGTTCCTTTCATCGAAATGTTGAGTGAATGAATGGAGTATGTTCCTTTCATTAAAAGGAACATAAGCAAATGTTGAGTGAATGAATGGAGTATGTTCTTTTCATTAAAAGGAACATAAGCAAATGTTGAGTGAATGAATGGAGTATGTTCCTTTCATGGAAAGGAACATAAGCAAATGCTGAGTGAATGAATGGAGTACGTTCCTTTCATTAAAAGGAACATAAGCAAATGTTGAGTGAATGAATGGAGTATGTTCCTTTCATTGAAAGGAACATAAGCAAATGTTGAGTGAATGAATGGAGTACGTGAATGGATGAACGGGCTGATGATTACATGGTAAGTGAGTGCTGCAGAGAGGACCTGTATTCAAGTTCCTTCCCACCATTCACTCATTAGATGCAGGCTGAGCTATGCCACTAGATGCCAGGGAGATAAGGAGAACCAGTATCTAAGCCACTTCTGCTGTCCTTGAATACAGGGTTGGCTACAAAATGGCCTTGAACCCTGGACTGTTAGGTTAAGAGTGAAGCTATGTAAAGAATGAGACCTTTGTTCTTGTCAAAGAGAAGAGTTTGGTTCCCTTATAGATCACTTGTAGTCATGTTTTTTTTCCCAGCATAGACTGTACTTGAGCCTTATCAGAGGAACGTCTCCCCTGCAACTCCATGAGCTAAAGACATTAGTTCAAGATGCAATAATAAAACTGTCATCAACTGAAAAATCCAAGCTGCTGTTCTGTGAACGCTTTCCTTCCAGTGGCTGCTGTGAGCTGTGTCAGCCTCCGTGCGCTATGGAGGTGATAGTGTGGGTGCCGGGGTGGGCAAAAGACTTATTTAAATTAGTAACCTTCATCACCAGTTCTCTTTAAACTAAGAAAAAAAGCCCACCCAATATGTAATTTGGTATTAATATGAAATATGGGTCTTTTAAGACTTTCTCATATTCCATTTCTGGGACACAGACATAATTATTTTGCCCAGCTGAGTACGCTCTGGAAGGCAAGCTAAGTAATGGCACTAGAAAGCATGTGCGTAATTGGGATTAAGCCCTCTGAGGAACGTGATGATGACTTTTATAATTGTGCCCAAATGTGAGTCTCTATTGAGCCAGTAAAGCCCAGCTTTCATGGCCTAGATGAATTTACTGTATTGTAACAGCTCAGGCTCCCTTGCCAATAGCATTTAAGCCATTTAAGACGTTTGGAGACACTTCAGCCAAGGTCATCACTGGAGCTGGACTTTCACCTAACAGGGAGGTCTAGAGGTCGGATGAGAGAGTAGAAAACAAAATGAGTGGTCACTAATTAAAGCAGCCTTGCTGCATTCAGGACATGTAACAGGCAAAGGCTCCCGGGCAGGATCCTTCGACCTATTGACATAGAGGGGCCTTCAGCACCAGCTTTTCTCCTTATCCTGTTGAAATAATTGTTCCTAGAATTTCTGCTGAAGGTGGTTCCTTTTTCAATAGTGTCCTGTATACACCTTCCTGATCCAAATGAAAATAGGAAAATGTGTTAAATGCAACAGAGAAGGCTTATCTATCTTCAAACCCCATTTACAGCAACAAGATTATCATACTTCACAGTTACATTTTGATGAGGGTTTTGAGTGAGGAAGACCTTCTTTCCTATGTACCCCTCATCCTGAGGGATGGAGTTAGAAGGAAGAAAGGAAACCAACACGTTAGGGCATTTAGTCCTAACAAGACATTTATTGGTATTTCTAAATGTGTCCAAGAGCAAAGTGTTCAGAGTGGAATTAGGGAAACCAGCCCTGAGGCACACATCTGCAAAGGACAGAGCAGGAAGCTACCTTTGCCCTCACCTTCAAGCCCACCTTTCTATCTTCCCAGGGAGGACCCAAGGAACACTTCGGTTATTCCTCAGTTATTCCTCTCCACTTTCACCTTTGGCTTAGTTTTTATATATAGGGATGTAAGGCATAAGTCAGAGAAGTGACTGGTGAGAGACTAGTCACTCACTAGTGTTGCAGAGTCTAGTGTTGAGAGACAGCTGGTAAAACCTATATGATCAGATTTCTCTGCTGTAGGGACAACTGTGCAGAAAATTTGGGGTTTATTCGAAAATTTGTGAAACCAGAATAGAGCAAACTATGAAGGGGTGAGAGTAGTTGACAATAAAACTAGAGGGATGGACTAGTCTGCCTGCTTGTCTAGGCCACACATTCTTAGTGCTTCCCTAAGGCTTTGCCCAAATTGATGGATTTCTCAGTTCAATTCTAGCCTCTGAAGTTTCATGAAACAGAGATCCTTTTAGTTTGGTAAGCACCCACATTGGATAATGCAAGTAGCTCCATGTCTTTTAATGGGCTATCAGTCACCGACTCACTGTGAGTTAATTGTAGGAGGTTGCATCCAATGCCCTGTGTGAATTCACCTGCATTGGAGGAAGTGGAATCAAGTCTAGATGGGGAATGATTCAAAATATGAAATACATTGAACTTAACCAGAATTGAGTGGAAAAAGTGTTCCCAGCCACAGGAAGGCTGTGTTTGCTTAAGAGTAGCAAAGGTGCACAACACCAGCAGGAGATTTGAGGTCAAAAGAAAAGTCAGTACATATTTGGTCTAACGATCGTTGGTGGTCTGGCCCAAGAATAGTCTTTCTCAAAGGAGGCAAGAAGATGCATGTCTTTGGGCTTTTCATGGAGCTGCCCTGTCCACAGATTGGGAAGCTGACCCTAAGGTACATGAGACCCCCAAAAACCCCGACCTCGGACACTGGCCCAAGCTGCCCTCTTGCCTGACCCTCCTTTGTTATACAATCTTTGCTCTTCTCTCTGTAACTTCAAACCTGTGCCTTCAGGATCAGACCCTTGAAGCCCACCTCCTTGTTCCAAAGCTCCCCTAAAGTTTTTTCTCTTGCATATGGATCTTGGTCTGCTCTTCTCAGATCTTGAATATGTATACGCCCCTGATTTTGACACACTCACTGTGCTGGGAAACACTCACGAGGCAAACTTTAGGACCTTTCTCCCCCGCCTTCCACACCATTAGAATTGACCATTTCTTAACATCTAAGTCCCAGCCTTCCCATGTAAGGATAGAAAACCCATATACCTCCTCTGCAAGTTTTCTTTACTACAGTTTTCCTTCGTTTTGCAGCACTTGTCACATGACTCCTTAGTCTAGTTCTAAAAGTGCATTTCATGTTTAAGTGAACTTTCCTGGCTTACCTGGGAACCAGTGTCCATGTCTAAGTTGTTTCTATGGGGAACTGTCTTCTGAATACAAATAATTGACTTAGAAGTTATTTGTCTAATGCTACTTGATTCAAAGTTGAAGGTTATTTCTGTTAGTTTCCTGGGGCTGCTGTAACACAGTACCTGGATGGCTTACACAACAGATATTTATTTTCTCATAGTTCTGGAGGTTAGAAGTCCAAAATTAACGTGTCAGTGGGACTGATTTCTTCTGAAGGCTACGAGGGAAGGGTCGATTCCAGACCTCTCTCCTTTACTTGCCTGGTGTTCTTCCTGCGTGTGTATCTCTATGTCCAATTTCTCCCTTTTTATAAGGACACTAGTCATATTGAATTAGGGCCCACCCTAAGGACCTCACTTTAACTTGATTACCTCCGTAAAGACTCTATCTCCAAATAAGGTCGCATTCTTTTTTTTTCTTTTCCTTAGTAACCAGTGTTCACTTATTTAAGACTCAGGAATATCAAACATTTTAAAAATTTATTACTACAGCTCAATAGCAACTTAAGTAATATCAGCTGGCATTTATCAAATGGATATAAGGCAGCCACTGAACTAAGTTTTTGATCTCCCATTATCTCATGCACATATGTATCTCATTTAATTCTCATAACAACCCTGGTAGACAGGTACTAAAAATATCTCCCCATTTTCTTTTTCTTTGTTTGGAGGGGCAAGGAATAGTGGATACATGTACACATATAACTGATTCACTGTGTTATACAGCAAAAACTAACACAATATTGTAAATCGACTATACTCCAATGAAAATTTTAAAAAGAAAAAAAAGCATCCAAGCACAGGCAAGATGGTTCTTTGGGACACTAGTCCATCATCTTCTTGGTCTGCAGGCTTTCCAAATAAAGTCGCTATTCTTTGTCCTCCTCCCCCCAAAAAAAGTCACATTCTGAAGTTACATTCTAACTGTGGGTTACAATTCCAACATATCAATTTGAGGAGGACACAATTCAACCCATAACATGATCTGTTAATGATATAGATGTCTTCACTAAAAATTATATATTTATTGATGAAAAGAGAACAGCAATCTATGGATGGCAGCTGTGGAATTACCTTAACGATACATTGCCACCTTAATAATAAATAAGAATTTCTCTAATACTTATGTGTAAGGATGGATATGACTCTGCATTTGTGTAGAAGCAAAGACTGTGTAAGCACAAAAAATAAATAGCCACAAATTGGAACCATGATAATAGGATGGCTTTTTCTTGAATCATATTTTGAGATTTTCTTATTTGGGGATACTTTTAGAATATTCTCTGAAGTGTGAATGGGGACAGACAAATTCCTTTCAGTTTAGTATCTCTCAACATGACTGAATGTTGGAATCGCCTGAGGGAGAGTTTAATAAAACGTGGGTATCCAGAGATTCTGATGTAACTAGTCTGCTGTGGGGTCCAAGGACCAGTATATTTTAAAGGCTCCCCAAGTGATTTTATTGTGCATCCAGCATCGAGGACCACTGCTCTAGCTTAAATCCATGTAATGGGAAGCCTCAGTTATTGAGTGGAGGATACGCTTGCTGCATGTGAACATAAAAAGGGAAACACATTTCCTTTGCCAAGGGAGGAAGCATCACTGTCTCTGCAGCTTGGGTAGGAGGAAGAAGCTGGTGCTTTCAGAATGCAAGAGGTGGCCTGCCGTGCTAACAAATTATAACAAAGGATGTTGGGGCAGATGTGCTTTAGATTGGACTGCTTTTTCTAATCATCGGGTGGAAACTGTGTTCAACAGACCGTGTCTGACTATATCAGAGGATGTAGTAGTGCGTGGAATGAATATGTGAGAAGCCTGCCTCTAGGAAAGCCAGAAAAGCATGAGAGTTAAATTCAACACTTGGGATAAATGTGAATAGTAGGGAGACTACAAAAAAAAAACAAAAAATACAGTTCCTAAGGACTTTACAAGGACCAGACAATGTCTTGGGCCCTTGGGATATAAAAATGATTGCAGCACAGGCCATGTTGTTGTGGAGCCCTCCCATTTCCTACGGGTAGACCACCACACAACCATAACATAAGGCAGAAGAAAAGATATCATCTGGAGAAATCCAGAGAGGTGAAGAAATGATTAGAATGCTGAGGGAGAAGAAACACACTGAAGAGGTTTCAGAGTCACACATACCTTTGTTTTTGTCCTGCCAGTTTCAGCCACTTAGTGCATATATGGCCTTAATTACCTGAAGCTCAATTTCCACATGAGGATAAGGAAACAAAGCTCAGTACGCTGTGCTAAGGATTAGTACTGATGGGCGTGATATGCCTTGTCCAGTTAACGGGCACTCTGGAAGTGGTAGCTTTTTAGCGAACACGGGAAAAGGGGACTATAAAGTTAGCATGACCACATAATTTATTGCCCAAATTGGAACATTTTTCAGTATAAAAGGGGCTGCTTTAAAAATCATGCTGCAATAACAGGCTAAACTTGGAAGGTCCTGGGCAACCAAAATATATAGCCACCCTTATAAATGATGCTGGAAAAGACTGCTTCTAGGTGTCATTGACTAGGGATTAAGGGCACAGGATTTGAATCAGACTGCCTGGGTTCAAATCTTGTGTACGTCACTCAGTAGCTATGTCACTCAGTAGCTTGAGTCAGTTAATTAACCAATATGAATTTCAGTTGCTCAATAACAAAATGAGGATAGCAATAGTACCTACTTCATAAATAAGTATGTGCATTAAATGTTTAATATTTGTAATGTTGTTAAGATGAATCTATAGGATATAATAAGGACTCAGGAAGTTTTAGTCAATATTATTACTACCAGGAATGGTGAAAGAGTTACAATCAGAAACAGGAAAAGCAGAAGAAAATGGAAGGCAATTGTCACAAAAGAACTAAAGGTTTCAATTCACCAGATACGGAAACTGGAGGAGTAGTAGTGGCTTTTGAGAGAATAATATCCTAGAGGAGTGGGATCTAAAGACTAATTGTAAACACTTGCAGGAATGGAGACAGGCTGTACCCTGGGGCCTGGGACCCTTTTGAGCAACAAAATACAAAGAAACTATAAGGGACTAAAAATAACTGTGTGCATGTGCAGTTGGGGCAAATTATGGACAAGATACAAAAAGACCAAACACCCAACTGCCACTTCTGAAGATCTGGGAGCAAAAACAGGGTGTCAGGAGCAAAAGCAGGGTACTGCGCATGCCCCCTGCACTCAACACCACCAAAAAGGTGGGCAAGCCACCTAAGCCGCCCCTCCAACCTGACACCTGGACACCCCCCTACCCTCTCGCCCCTCTGAGGGAGTGAGCAAGGGAAACTGTTACTTGTTTTTGCTCCCCCCTGCCACAGCAGGGGGCCCAATAAAGCCTTGCCTGAATTTCTTGTCTGGCCTCTTATCAATTTCTATTGACTGGGGAAGGCAAAGAACCCTGGTCAGTATCAGAATGAGCAGGAAAGAAATGAAGTCTTTGCCTGTAGTCTAACGTTCCTAAAAGCTTGACCTGTACACACTACTATATTTAACATGGATAACAAAAAAGGACCTAGTGTACAGCACAGGGAACTCTGCCCAATATTATGTAACAACCTAAGCGGAAAGAGAATTTGAAAAAGAATAGATGCATGTATATATATAACTGAATCACTTTGCTGTTAGTTTTCGCACCTGAAACTAACACAACATTGTTAATCAACTACACTCCAATAAAAAGTTAAAAATAAAAGCTTGGCAGTGAAAAATAGACGCTGTATGGTTGGAAACTGGAGGGAAAAGTAGAATTGAGGAAAAGGAGTGCCATCTCCTGGGCTTTCTTTGAGACCAGGAGGAAAGTATTAATGGAGGAGTTGGGCTGGAAGTACAGAGGATGGTAGGGGTAACTGATGATCTAAGTTCTTGAGGCAAGGATAGAATCAAGGTCAGGTAGGTGGTATCCGACCTTAGAAAGATGTGGAGAGACTGCCCTTATGTTTATTTGCTAGGCTTTCGGTTATTAGAGCGAGTGAACCAAAAAATGGGAGAAGTCACAGAGGCATATTTACATGGAAGCCCACCTCCTCCCATGGGCTTGATCAGGGGATCTCCTTGGGGCAGGGGGGATGTTCCTCCATAACCATCCCTAGATTGTCTTCATCCTCTCCCTCTACATAGGCAACAGCCTATTTAACTTTCTGTCACCCTAAATGTATACCTAAATGAATGATACAAACAATAAACTCCCTTGATTCTACATCCTTTAGCTGTCATCTAATTACTCTCCTCTTCTTATATAAACTTATGGAAAATTAATCTAAATTTGACTTAACACCTGGCTACCTCCCATTTGTTTCCAAGCTTGTTTACACCTGGTTTCTGCTCTCTCCACTTTTCCTAAGTTTTGGGTAGTTATTTTTGATGGAACCACCAATGATTTTCACATTGAGAAGCGAATGGAAGTTTCTTAGGGTTCATCTTACTAGACCCTCCAGCAGCATGGCTCTCACCTCCTTTTTGAACTTTCCCAGCATAGTCTCTTGCTTCTGCTTCTACATTCCTGACAGTTGCCTCCTTCTTATTCATAGGCTCTCTTATTCTGATACCTTCTATGTTGCTGTTGCTCAGGGCTCTGTCTTGAGCGCACTCTAAATCTCACTCTATAGTGCTCTGAGTGATGTCATCCACTCAAATATTATCTAATATGGCTCCTGTTAAGTTAACGATTCTCTCAAATCTCTAAGTTTATCCAGAGATTCAAACTCTTATATCTAATCTCTTGCTTAAGAAAAACTCTGGGATCTGAAATCCAGCATCTATAAAATGGAACTCATCATTGCGTCACTCCTTGCCTCCTCAAGTCCCCATAACCCTGATTTGTAAAACTCTGAGGACAGGTTCTGAGGTCAGAGTGTCTCAGTATGAATTCTGTTCCCTCATTCCGTGCCTGCGTGAACTTCTGTAAGCTAGTTAACCTTTCTGTACCTCTCATTTTTCTTCTGAAGATGAAAATAAAATTTAATCTCTTTAAGATGTTGTGAGGATGAAAGGAAAAAATAAAATTCATGTTGAAGAACGCCTGGTATGTAAGTGCTCAATTAATGATGGCTATTATTATTATTTCAATACTGTTATTCTTTCTTTTGGGGGGGGCATTACTGCCTACCCATAACTCAAGCTAGAAGCCTGGGGAAATGTTTCTGATTCTGCCTTCTTCACTCTCTGTATCTAATCAACGACTAACCCCCACTGACTTTACTATCTAAGCATTTCTTAAATTCATCCACTCCTTTCATTTCTGATACTATTCCCTTAATTTAAACCCTCATCAAATATTTTCTGGATTACTGACACAGTCTCCCAAAGGGCCTCCTGTGTTCCAGATGTGTCTCCCTCAAATACATTTTAAATCCAGCTTCCAGCGTGACTGATTTTAAAGTCAAATATGACAGAATCACATTCAACTTTCAAACCCTTAGATGGCTCCTATGTCTACCTAAATAAGTTAAACCCTTAGAATAGTATGTAAACTATGAGTCTGATGTCAAATTCCTAATATACATTCAGGGTGTCATGGAGTCTTGGACATAAATAACATGTAAAGACTAAAAAGAGACTGATTCAGCTGGAACTTCTAAAGAAAGGATGTTGATGGTTGATGTGGAGAGTGTAAGGAGTAACAGCCCCTTTTTCCTTTACTCTCTTCCTCAAAATACCCCTTAACTCATGCAGGTATGTGCATGTTCACACACACACACACACACACACACACACACACACTAGAAAAAAGAACAGTGGAAGATGATCACTCTTTATCAATTGTTTAAGAGTAGTGGTGTCATTGGGATGGGGGAGGAAGGTTTTGACCAAGAAAAAAAAGACAAAAGAAAAAGGTTGAAACAAAAAAAAAGCATTGGAAATATAGGAAAGTTAGCTCACAATAGAAATACAAAAAGATGGTAGAGTGAAGTCATTAGAAAAATAAAGGATGGTAATTTTTGGAATCAGGAGAACTTTTAAATATAAGATATACATAATATATAATATTTAACATAAAATATAAAATTATTTTATAAGTTATAAAATACATTATATCATGTGTACTATATTAATATATAATATATAAAAGAAAAACAGTGGTCAATAATTTTTAAATAGAGTTTGTGAAAACAGGAGTAAGTTATTTAATTATTGATTTTAAATGTTATCAGAACAGAGGAAGACTTAAGTGACTCAATGTGGATCAAGAGAACATGTTGGAGACTGAGACAGGAAAGGAGGGTAAGAAGTTGGCTGACAGTTTTAATTGGCTCATTAATGAGAACCTAAGACAAGACAGCACCAAGATTCATGCTACAGCAGTGCAGGAGTGCAGTGTCTGAGTTGAAAACTGTCCTTTCAGTCAGGTTCTGGTTTCAGGTTTCTGATCTTCAGGTACTGTTAGGGGTTCTAGGATGGACGCTGAGGACACAGAGAGTACATTGACTCCTGCCAAAGTTATGAGTCAAGCTCAAAATTGAGACCATACCATATTGTTGTGTGAATGGCAGTGGAATGAGACCACATGGCAGAGGTTGGGATCGTGTGGAAAACCAGACAAACAGGAAATGCCACTGGGGAAGCTGAGGTCTAGGTAATGGGTGGCCTTGTTCAGGGAGGATGGCAGGGGCAGCTAAAAGGCAGAGGTTTTGCTCCTGGCTCAGAGGGTCAGGAGGTTGACGGGGCTGATGAAGTTCTGATTCGATGACAATAGTACTTTGCTACTTTTTTTCCTTTTTATGCTACCTTTTACCTCTATGGAGCAGACCTGTGGGTATTCATTCTATCAGAAGGTAATGAAAGGACTGCCAATGAACCCTGTCTTGCTGAGAACGAAAGATTAAAATTATCTCTTGTAAAATTAATTAAGGGTAGTATAAGATATCTTTGGCTGCTGATAACGGTGAGCCTAGAGTCTATTTGTTACAGAATCAGTTTGCTCAGCAGTGTGACAAGAGCATCAAGGACCCAGTTCCTTTCCTTGATTCCACTCTGCTGTCTGCACCACACTGACAGTCACCATCCAACGTGCCCCCTCATGTCACAAAATGGCAGCCTGGACTTCAGGTATCCCACCCTTAGACAACTGTCCACACACAACTTCACCGGGGGCAGGAAAACATTGGAGCCTCTTCTTACATCTTTTCCTAAAAATGAATAAAACCTGTTCCAGAAGACTGAGATTTTTACCTACATCTTGTTGACCAGAATTTTTGTCATATGCTTATTCTTCTATTCATTGTTGGCAAATGACATAGAATCACCGTGATTGGACAATACTAATTGCCATTCACAAACTGGAGTTATGGAGTGAGTCCCATTCCTGAGCACATGACAGGGGAAAGTGAGACCTGAAGTAGGAAAGGAAATAACCATCATGTTGGTTGCGTCTGTCTTTGGAGTCTTTCATTGTCATTTGAAATCGCAACATCAGGGAAGAGGATTACATCTGAATTAAACTTCTCATAATAGCTACTTTCACTCATTGCTGTAAGGTTTGACCCCCATATTAGTTGGCACTTCATTTGGGTATGGATTGAGGCGAATTGGCCTGGTCTGCACTGCCATCCTCACGGGACTTTGCAGCAAAAGGTTTGGCCAGGTGCAGATTATTGGACAGTGCCTCCATCTCCAAAGCATGTCAACAGTCTTTTCTAGATTGCAAAAGCAGAGATTCAAAGTGAATGCACTTCCAGACATATGTCTGCAAACCAAGGCTGGAAATGTACTTACCTGCAACTATTGGATGGACCCACTTAGGAGGAAAAATATTCCAGGCAGGGTGAGATGATTATATGGTGATTGCAAAATGTAGACCAAATGTATATCATTCATATAAACAAATTTAAATAGATCAGCCTGAACATTGTCAAATGTCTAATGATGGCCTAGAATAAAATTATACTTTCTTGGATTACTTGAACAAGGGCATTGCATTTTTGGTGATTCAAAATTAATGGGGAAAAAACTGTAACTTCATTATAAACTCCAAAACTGTCCCTGCCTTGTGAAATAAAATGTAGTGGAAGTTACTGAACCCAATGTGATTTAAACTTCACTGTGTATAAGGCTTTGATATTATTGATTCAGGTATTAAACATTTTTTTAATTCCGGGATATATACTAGGAATGTAGTGGTAGGGTGTGGGAGTGAGCATGGGGAGGGGAAGTCTTTCTCCTAAACATAAAATACAAATAAACCTTTGATTGATAAATTAATAGTTTTGATTAATTGAACTCTAGCTGGTTGAAATTTGACTTTAGATTGTTCTTATGTTTTCTGCTCCATCCGTGAGTCCACTCTGTTACATCAGAATGATTTCATGAGCCTGTATATATCTCATGGCACGTAACGATGGCCCAGGCACTTCTTTTGGTCTTATAATTTGTATTTGATTAGAAGTACTTTCATACGCATTGCCCGATCTAATTCTCACAGAAGCTGTATGCATTCAGCAGAGCACAGCTCAATATCCTCTTTTTACAGATGAGAAAACAGAAGCTTGAGTTTAAGTAAGTTTTCTAGTAGTTTCACATAACTATTAAGTAGCAAAATTGAGATTTAAGCCCAGGTATTTTATCTCTAAATTCAGAATTCTTTCCATTCCTGGTACAAAAAAAAAAATCGAATTTATATTGTCCAGTCCTAAAGCTACGTATTAGTTGGAATGTCCATACAACCCTCAAACCTGTAAGACCATGAGCATGATTTCTTTGGAATGCAGAAGGGCTGTGATAACATGCTGATGCTCTCCTCTTTTATAAAGTGTGGAAGGATTTCCAAAGGAGAAATCATGGAGACACTTAATTGAAGTGTTGTCTCGCACCACCTCCTACCACTTTCAAAAAAGGGCTGGAAATTGGAAAAGTTTGTTCCTTAATATATGTGGAAATGAAAAGATAGCAGCAGATTCACACGGGATTCAGAGCTCAGGCTTTGTCATCATAGAAGCAACTTCCTTTAGTCCTCCTGCTGGCACCCACCTTTGCCCGCCACCCCTGCCACTGAAAATATACCCTGGAAACGAACCTAAAATAGCTAATCTTTGGTTTCACCCTCACACAATTCAGCTAGTGATAGCTGCCCTACTGTGCTTTGATTTACAACACTCAAAAAATGTAGTTTGAATATTAGAATAAAGGAATCCAAGCAAATAATCTAGCCTGTAACCTTGCAGAGAAAAAAGAAGTCATCTGATAGAAATTTCCAATATATCTACAGACTTACCTGTATTCAGTCCTTCATCCTTTCTTCCTTCTCTTCAGATGCAATAGAAAAGTTACCATTTTATTTTCTAACGCTCATCTTTTGGTAACTCCAACTCTACCTCCTCTTGCCTTTTGAGAAACTTCTTTCTGGTCATTATCTTTCCTTTGCATATAGGTTCTTCCCTGTCAACATTTAAACACGGTTATTGTAAACACCTTTCCCTCTTCTCCAGGACTTCCTCAGCTAAATCCAACCCGCCCCCCTTCTCTCTGCCACAGCCAAACCAAAGAACCATCTATGCTAAGTGTGTTTCTACTTCAGTTTATACAACACAGTTCTCAACCCACTTTTTTGCTAGTTTTTGCACTCCCCAATTCTCCTAAAACTATCCTTACCAATGATAACTCTACCATTTATCACCCAAAATGGGATGCTTTTGAGAGTGAAAGGTGGGCTACTAATAATGATGCCTTAATAACAAAAATTGGGACTTTCCTGGGCAAACTAGTACTTAACAGGGATGCTACATCTCCGTTCTTATCTGACTTGATTACTTGGGAACATTGCACACCCTTTCTTCTCTAAAGCACCCTCTTCCCTATTGTGACAACACACCTGGTTTTCCCATTTCCTTCTGGTGGTCCTTTTTCATTATTTTGGGATTCCTACTCTTCTGAGCTACTAAATTTTGCGTTCCTTAGAGTTTGTTTTAAATCTTCTTCTCATTATCTGCCCCTGTGAATGCTATCCATTCCAATGGTTTAAATTACCATCTAGTGATGTTGATTCACAGGTTCACAACTAAAACCCATAAGTGTCTTTTGATATTCAGATCTTGATATCCTACTTCTTTTGGCTTTCCCACAAGGACTATAATATTAACACTCCAAAATCTAAAACTATTTTTCACCTTAAAATCATGCATTCTCCTGTGTGTTCTCTTTGGTACCCTCAACTGACCCATCGTCCAGATCACAGCGCTGGGGATGATGCTTCACTCCTCCCTCATTCCCTCCCTGCACATCCAATCCAGCAGCAAAGCCTGCATTCCACGACTAAACGTCCCAAACCTTCTCAGTTCACTCTCTCTCCCTGCCACTTCTCCAGTTCAGGCCATCATCATTTTGCATTTGGACTTCTGTAAGAGCCTCTTATTTCAAGTTTTCCCTTCTTTAAGAAGATTTCCTTAGAGCAGCCAAAACTGTTATTCTCACATGCAAATCTGATCCGGCCACTGTTCTGCTTAAAATATTTCAAGGGCTCCATGTTTCTTTCAGGATGGAGTCCTTCCTTATCTGGTTTTTGCTTAGTTTCCAAGCCTCAATTTTGCTTTTATTTAGCTTGCCATTACTAAGTGTTTTTACTTCCTTAAAAATGCTATACTCTCTCAGTTATAGGTTTCTCATACATGCTTTCCCCCTTATTTGGATCATTATCTTATGTTCCCTATTAGCTTTCATCTATCTTAGTTTTAGCCTAAATGTTACTTATTCTACAACCTTCCCTAGTTCCAATAAACTGGTTTTAATTGTTTCTCGTATGGAAACTCAGAACACTCTGTACATCCCTTAATATGGTAATCATCACATTGTAATACGATTGCCTGTTTACTCTCTTTCCTTCCCAACTAGGCTGTAAGCACTGTGAGAGTGTGGAATAAATAACAACAACAACAACAGTGTATTATTATTATTATTATAGGTATACCTATCCTTGGGCTCTAACAGAAAGTCTGGGATCTAATAAGCCTGTAATAAGTACATATTGCTGAATGAATAAATCATTGAGTGACTATCAATATTTCAGTTGATCCCTGAAGGACTGGTAAACTTCAACACTTGAAGTTAGGAAAGACATTCCAAGAGGAAGGATTACATGTAGCAATGAACAGAGTTAGAACATTTGAGGACATGAATAAGAAGCTGTGAAGAATATTTTTTGATATGAATAGTAAGTAGGCTAAACTGCAGAAGGATAAATGTGGAGGAGAAAGAAACCAGTCAAAAAAAGCTAGTGCAGTAATAAAGGTGAGAAAGAACAACAATTTTATTTATTTATTTATTTTTTTGCGGTACGCGGGCCTCTCACTGCTGTGGCCTCTCCCGTCGCAGAGCACAGGCTCCGGACGCACAGGCTCAGCGGCCATGGCTCACGGGCCCAGCCGCTCCGCGGCATGTGGGATCTTCCCGGACCGGGGCACGAACCCGTGTCCCCTGCATCGGCAGGCGGATTCTCAACCACTGCGCCACCAGGGAAGCCCAGAACAACATTTTTGATGAGCACCTAAATATTACATGGGACCTTGAAAAACATTAGGCTATTACGACAGGTAAGACAAGCCATTCAGACTGATTTTCCTGAATATGCCAATGAAAATAAACCAACAGACAAAAGATTCAGATCATTTTATGTGGTTCTGTCCTGGCTGACAGCTTGACACACTATTAGAAATTGAGAAAGGACAAGATTCTATTAGTTAGCAAGTGTCCAGCGATTATTGATGCCTTTTTTTTCTATCAGCAAAAGGCCAATGAAGTATTTTTCCTTTCCCACATGGGAGTAAGATGTTAGAAATTCATGGACAGATAGGCCTAGGTGATGGGTTATGTAATTTGAAAGCTGGCTTGGACACAAATGGTATTATTATAGGTTTCCTCACATGTACACACCTCTTCCTTTCCAGAATATTAAACTAAACCTTGAACATGAAAGCCACAATTTAAATGTCTATTTCTATCAGCTAAAAACATTTTGAATAACTAGAAATCAATGTAGTTTTTCTCCAAGTCACTGAAAATAATTCTGAAACATCCTCCTTTTTAGACAATGGGTTTTTTAGGAAAAAGGAAACCATCAAAAAGTAGAAAAGAGAAAATGACCACCCAAAGTTCCTTCACAGAGAAAAAAGTGCCTGACGTACAACAGACGCTTGTTACACCGCTACTGAAGCAGGAGATGAAACTGATGATAAATTTCATGTGTCTGAAAAGTGATGAGGAGAGGTTTGATTCCTTGGTGGTTTTTTTTTTTTTTTAGAAGAAATTTATTTATTTATTTATTATTTTTGGCTGTGTTGGGTCTTCGTTTCTGTGCGTGGGCTTTCTCTAGTTGTGGGGAGCGGGGGCCACTCTTCATCGCGGTACGCGGGCCTCTCACTGTCGCAGCCTCTCTTGTTGTGGAGCACAAGCTCCAGACGCGCAGGCTCAGTAGCTGTGGCTCACGGGCCCAGTTGCTCCACGGCATGCGGGATCTTCCCAGACCAGGGCTCGAACCCGTGTTCCCTGCATTGGCAGGCAGATTCTCAACCACTGCGCCACCAGGGAAGCCCTCCTTGGTGGTTTTGAAATCACACTGTACACATTTACTATCAGAGCTCCCCACCCCAACCCCAACATTTCCAAAAAGGCAAAACTTCACTTCCAAGGAAGCACAAAGAAGGCAAGACAGACCCATCATAACTCTCAGAATATTTTCCCGGACATATTTTTCAGAGGGTCACACCGAATGTAGTCTGTCGTCATCATATTTTATAAAAACTGAAAGACAGTGTAATAGAAAATGCAAGCCAGAATGACATATTACAAGGCTAAATATTGCTCTATAAATTTTTGTTTCAGTCGTGTGTGTTTATTTGTCTGTGTGTGTGTGTATGTATGTGTGTGGTTTTACAGGGTCATAATGCAAAATAAAAGGTCAAATAGATTGCTTTCAGTCCATCATGATCAAAGACATTTGAAAGATCTTGCCCATCCCCAGCCAATGCCCTTGTTCTGCTCCACATCCAGCAGAATGTGTTACTGCCAGAAATTTTCACCTCCATGGAAATATTCCTGTCTGGTGTCTCCTTCCTTTAGCGCTAGAGATGGACACTGGCTCGCTTTATAACTTGTCTGTCTCTGTGTTAATGAACTAACAGAAACAGATGTGCTTTCTATGTGTCCCTCCTGTGTTCTAATCTAATAATTTTCAGCCACCAAAGACTTTCAGTGAACATGTTTGCAAAGGGTCAGTCCTTGTTCTCAATGTACAGTATAAACTTCCATTAGAGAATTAGGTGTCAAAGAATTTTACTATTTAAAAAATTTTAAGCTTAAGTAGACCTTCACACTGTATTTATATTTACTGCGTGCCTACTCTCACCCTTTCTTTCCTTATTCCTCCTTTGGCTAGCTTTGGATAGTCTATGTCATTCAGTTTCCAAAGACAACTTGGCCTTGAAAGTTGTATTGGTGCAGCTGCCCAAGCTTTCAAGGTCATAAGGAAGATAAATATACAAATGACTAACTAGAAAACTTTTTAAGCACTTAAGAATTTGAATGTGAGACAGAAAGGGCGCCAGGACCAAGAGTCTTAGTTTTCCTGATACTGGGGGATTCCGCAAGCCCCCTAATTAACAAGGAGGTTTGATGATTGTTGTTTGGTCTCGCTGTTCCTCTGATTTTATCATTTAGGAAGGGAAAACTTGATCAGGCCCTTCTGGGTGCTCTGTGGAGCCTGGCAGTGCTGACTTAGTAGTGGCCTTCTCAGAGCCATCTCCTGCCAAGCCCTCTAAAAGGCTAAGGTCCATCTTTGTGAAGCAGCTCCTGAGCCTGTCTGTTACGGGGAAGATCACACAACCTGGGTATTTTCCTCTGTCTTAGTCCATTTGAGCTGCTATAACAAAATACCACAAACTGGGTAGCTTATAAATCAACAGAAATTTATTTCTTTCGATTCTGGAGCCTGCAAGTTAAGACTAAGGTGCCATCATTGTCCCCTCTTGCAGGCCACAGACTTCTTATGTCCTCACATGGCAGAAGGGGCAAGGGTCTTTCTCAGGCCTCTTTTATAAGGACACTAACACCATTCAGAAGGGTTCCACTCTCATGATCAAATCACCTCTCAAAGGTCCCACCTCCTAATACCACTACATTGGAACATAGGATTTCAACATATGAATTTAGAGGGGGGAGCACAGGCAGATCACAGCACCCTCCTTCATGGGTTCTCTGCAGAGGAGTTAGCTGTCAAAGCAAAAGGAAGCTAGTTGGTTTGCCAGACAGTGGCAAGCATCGAGGAGTGACAGACCCTTCCTTCAGTCCATCCAGTTCAAGAGCTCAATTTTCCAATGGGAATGAATACTGTAGACCATGGAACTAGTCAAAGCAAGTGATATAGAAGTTAGAATGATGAAGTCCATGTGAGTTGACTTGCCCAAGACATAGGGAATGATTGTGACACACTTGCACCTGGGTCTTCAATAACATCACTATTCTGATGTTATTATTAGAGCAGCGTGTTC
This sequence comes from Delphinapterus leucas, assembly GCF_059928025.1. Taxonomy (NCBI): domain Eukaryota; kingdom Metazoa; phylum Chordata; class Mammalia; order Artiodactyla; family Monodontidae; genus Delphinapterus; species Delphinapterus leucas. Next base: position 10,718,636 of record NC_143136.1, read on the forward strand.
ATCCCTGTGTTCTAATAATAACATCAGAATAGTGTTTTATAGTTTGCAAACAATGCTTACATATGTTATTTCACCCTCTCAACAGCACTGTGAAGTAATTAGAGGACTGTTTTATCCAGGTTTTACAGACTAAAGAGCAGAGAATCTGAGAGATTAAATGACTTAACCTAGTGTGACAAAATGCCTTAATTTCAAAACTGAAACACAAATGAGAAGCTACATAAAATGAAATGCCTTGCAAGACGCCAATGGAGCAAGGATATCAGTCATTGGGATTACAATCAAAAGGATGACAGGTTGATTAAAAACTCAAGAATAGCAGAAATGGGCTAGGGAAAGAGGGAGCCTATGCTGTCAGTGATCTGAGGGTGGGGGAAGCATGTTGGAGAACAAGTTCAGAATGTGTAAGAGAATAAAGAGAATGACAAATGAGCCACATACAGGAGAGAAGGAATGCCAGGTTAGCAGTCACTCAGGTAACAAAATGCTTCAATTATTCAATGTCAGTTTAGATGTCCCTCTACTTCCATGGCAGCCTGATAGAAGCAACCTTCCAAATCAATCCAACTCTCCTGAAGAAATGTCACCGTCTCATGACAGGTGGTTGAGACCACAATTCTACCACTTCTGGGAACTCAGTGCTAATGAGCTAAAGCCTCAGACCTCTCCTGGGTTCAGCCTCATGCAGAAGCTGTTATGTTGAAAGAATCTCAGGATACCAAAGAAAGGAAGCTGCCCGCTGGGGGATCTGCACCACGTGTTTGAATTCTGGAGTTGAGTCCTCAACTACCACAGCAGATACTCCCCAGAAGCCATGTCAAGAAGTAACAGCAGAAGTTCATTATTTCTAAATATGTTAGAAGCAAAGCTGCTTCTGGGAGTGGATGTGTGGAAGGAAAAGCTGCTTATGTGTGTGTGTGTGTGTGTGTGTGCATGTGCGTGTGTATGTGTGTGTGCATGTGCGTGTGCGTGTGTGTGTGCCCTTGTATGCATGACTTTGGTGCCATCAAATACTTTTAGCTCTGTGTATGCATTATTTAGAGAAAAATGTAAAATTAACTTCAGAAATTAAAACCAGAAGAGGAAAATGAAAGGCAAGGTTAGTGAAATAATTAATCTCAGAGCAGTGTTAGAAATCAAGTTCATGCTGGCACTGGTGTGAATCTAGGGGCTTGTCTGCAAGACTCCATTCTCCAAGGAGAGGGAGATTGGGCTGGTGGGACTTGATTCATTTTCTTATGGGAAGCATGCAGGGAAAGGGGACCTATCAGGATGTAGAAAACCTACATTTTTGATTCCCTCTTCACTCATTTACTCACTCCTTTTTTAGTTTACTCAACTAACCAATATGTACTGACTGCCTACTATGTGCAGGCAGATCTATCTGTATGTGAAACAAGAGAGACAAAGTCCCAGGTCCAGTGAAGCTGACATTCTAATGGGAGATAATTAATAAATAAGTAAATACATAAACAATATGGTATGAGACAGTGGGTAAATGTTATGGAAAAATAAAGCAGAGTAAGGAGGAGTTTTGTCTCAAGAAGTCAAATATGGTTAGAATGGTCTGGGAGGCCAAATTCTAAAGAGGGTCCTAAGATCCCCTCCTCCTGATATATATACCTTGGATAATCCCATCCCCTTGAGTGCTGGTAGGACTTGTGAATATGATAGGATTTCATTATTGAGATTATATTACATTACATCGCAAAACAGATCTTGTAGCTAAAATTAAGATCCCTAATCAGTTGACTTTGAGTAAATCAAAAGTGATGCTTTCTTGAGTGAACTTGACCTAATTAGGTAAACCCTTTAAAAGTGTCCAGGCCTTCTCAGAAGTCCTCTCCTGTTGGCCTGGAAGAAAGCAAACAGCCATGTAGTGAACCATCTATGGAGGGAACCGGTTAAGTAGGACCTGGGGGTGACCTCTGGTTGTTGAGAGCTACTCTGGTTGACAGTTTAAAAACAGGAGCCTCCATTCTACAACCATTAGGAACTGAAAGATCTTGGGAAAGAACAATTAACTCCAGATGAGGTAATAGCAAGTGGACACCTTGATTTCAATCCTATGAGACCCTGAGCAGAGAACCCAGTTGTGCTATGCCTGGATTTTGGACCTACGGGAACTGCGAGATTTGAAATGCATGTTAAGACACAAAGTTGGTGGTAATTTGTTACAAAGTGAAAAAAAAAAAACAAAACCACGAATTCAGCATTATATTAGCAGTTACCGATTTGATTTTGTTTTCCCAAAAGGCAAGCCACCTACCCAAACAACTTGTAAAACACTACTTACCAGATCCCACCTCTCTAAGCTTCCAGAATTGCACTTTGAAGGCAAAAGGCAGAGAAGGCAAAGCAACCAGAAGCTCACATGGGACATCTTTTCTGTGATCACATTGGAGAATTCCTGGCAGCCAGGACCATGGCTCTTCATTGGCACGGTGCCCTCCCCTTGCTGACCAGGCCCTGGTTCTCCAGTTCTTGGGGATTAGTCTGGTCATCAAACATGTGGAACAGAATCATGTCACACAGACACTAGTTCCTGACTTGAGGAGGAGGTGAGTTGGCTCCCTTTGTCACAAAGCTGCTTAGCATAGCGATGCTTTACGGCCCTTTATAACAGCCCATTACCCCCAAAAAGGGAGGACAGCAGAAAATGAATATTTCATTGGCTCCCATACAGTGGGCATGGCCTGAAGTAAAAATAAATGTTCTATGACATTCATCTCTATAAAATGCATTCTCCCGGGCTTCCCTGGTGGCGCAGTGGTTGAGAGTCTGCCTGCCGATGCAGGGGACACGGGTTTTGTGCCACGGGCCGGGAGGATCCCACATGCCGCGGAGCGGCTGGGCCCGTGAAGCATGGCTGCTGAGCCTGCGTGTCCGGAGCCTGTGCTCCGCAACGGGAGGGGCCACAACAGTGAGGGGCCCACGTACCGCAAAAAAACAAAAACAAAAAAACAAAAACAAAAAAATGCATTCTCCCTAACCATAAAAGTGATCCAGCAATTCATCTTTTTAGCTGTCTCTCAGCAGTAATGATAAGTAAATAATTGTGGTCATATTCTTAGATGGTCCTTGTTCTGGGAAAAGTTTTGCTCAGGTCGTCACAAAGGAAAATTATGAAACACTGGTTGGGAATCTGCTTCATTTCAATATCGCTGTGAGATTTTTCTCAGTCAGATGAGGACTGATTTTTTCTTATGTGATAATCTAGGATTTTCTGCAGAATAATGACTTTTAAAACCTCACTATCTCAGGGAAAAAAAAAGTATAAAGCAAGCACTTAAACATCCCAAATATTAAAAATTCATTTTGCTGTAAATGAGTTGCAAGTGGCATTGAGAGGGTACAAATAACATTGTGCGGATATCACTGACTACCTGGCAATGCCTGTGAAAGGATTCTCCAGGAAGGTGATAAAATAAAGAAAAAAATAGAACAGTCAAGTCAAAGGGGAAAAAGTAATATTCAAGGGGCATTCGTATTTCAGGATGGGTTGAAGGTTCAACTGGGGCAGATTTTCATTGTTATCCTAGATCAGATCCACTTATTGAACTCCTCTATACATTTATTAATTTTCACTTGTTTATCTCGGATTTTCTAGATGGAAAATATCAACTATTTGTATTAATTTCTCAACAGCATTTAAAATGATTGACCATTTCTTCCTTGTTAAAACATTTTCTTTCCTCATCTTCTCTCCTTCCACACTCTGTCATTTTTTCCCAACATCTTTGGCTATTCATCCTCATTTTTTTCATCTAGCATTTTCTCCTCTAATCAAAATTCAATTTTGAATTTTCTTAGGATTTGTCTTTGAACATATGCACTTCTAGTTTTACACTGTCTTTCTGTTTCTCTTACATTTTATCCGTTCCCATCACTCAATTACCACTTATCCTAGGAATGTAGTTGTAATATAGCTGCTGCATCTCCAGATAGATCACGGTTCCTCAGGCAAAGAAAGAGAAGGGCAAGTGGGTAAAAAAGTTATGCTCATGTCATGAAAGCAAAGACCTTCCCTGCAGTTCCTAGAAGAGTTTCTTTTATGTCTCTTTGGAGCAATCTGAGTTATTTGACCAACCCTATATATTAATAAGTCTGAGAAGATGTGCACTTTTAGTTGGGCATATTATCACTAAACAAAATTAGAGTCTTGCTAGCAATGGAGAAGGGGAAGGTGAACATTGGGTAGACAGTGACTCCCAAATCCATGTCTTCAGACAAATCCATGGCCAAATCCATGGCCTGCTTTTGGAAATCCAAACCAATATGTCAAATGTCTATGTGACATGTTCACCTAAGTACATTTGAACACCTCAAAATGAACTAGTCCAAAGTGATATTTCCCACTGAACTTTTTCTGCCTTTCATTTTTCTAATGTCAGGAAATGCTTGTGTCAATTATCTAGTTAAAGCCAAAACTTCAGCATCATCTTCACTTCTTCTCTCTCACCACTTCCCTCTATCTAAAAATTACCGAAGCCTGACTCATTGAATACATTTACTTTTTAAAAAAATATTTATTTATTTATTTGACTACACAGGGTCTTTATTTCATTGAAGTAAAATTGCTTTACAATGTTGTGTTATTTTCTGCTGTACAATTATGTGAATCAGCTATATGTATATCTATATACTCTCCCTCTTGGGCTTCCCTCCCACCACCCCCCATCCCACCCATCTAGGTCATCACAGAGCACCCAGCTGAGCTCCCTGTGCTATACAGCATGTTCCTACTAGCTATCGATCATACACATGGTAGTGTATTTATGTCAAAACTAATCTACCAATTCGTCCCACCCTGCCCTTCCTCCTCTGTGTTCACATGGCTGTTCTCTATGTCTATGTCTCTATTCCAGCCCTACAAATAGGTTCATCTGTACCATTTTTCTAGATTCCACATATATGTGTTAATATACGATATTTGTTTTTCTCTTTCTGGCTTACTTCACTCTATATGAGAGACTCTAGGTCCATCCACATCTCTAAAATGACCCACTTTCTTTCCTTTTATGGCTGAATCATATTCCATTGTATATATGTACCACATCTTCTTTATCCATTCATTTATTGTTGGACATTTAGGTCATTTTCATGTCCTGGCTATTGTAAATAACGCTGCAATGAACATTGAGGTGCATGTGTCCTTTTGACTTATGGTTTTCTCAGTGTATGTGCCCAGTAGTGGGATTGCTGGGTCATATGGTAGTTCTATTTGTAGTTTTTTAAGGAACCTCCATATTGTTCTCCATAGTGGTTGTTATCAATTTACATTTCCACCAACAGTGCAAAAGGGTTCCCTTTTCTCCACACCCTCTCCAGAATTTATTGTTTGCAAATTTTTGATGATGGCCATTCTGACTGGTGTGAGATGATACCTCATTGTAGTTCTGATTTGCATTTCTCAAATAATTAGTGATGCTGAGCATCTTTTCATGTGCCTCTTGGCCATCTGTATGTCTTATTTGGTGAAATGTCTATTTAGGTCTTCGGCTCATTTTTTTTTTTAAACATCTTTATTGGAGTATAACTTTTTTACAATGGTGTGTTAGTTTCTGCTTTATAACAAAGTGCATCAGCTATACATATACATGTATCCCCATACTCCCTCCCTCCTGTTTCTCTCTCCTACCCTCCCTATCCTACCTCTCTAGGTGGTCACAAAGCACCAATCTGATCTCCCATGCAATGAACCAGCTTCCCACTAGCTATCTATTTTACATTTGGTAGTGTATATATGTCCATGCCACTCTCTCACTTCGTCTCAGTTTACCCTTCTGCCTCTGTGTGTCCTCAAGTCCATTCTCTACGTCTGCATCTTTATTCCTGTCCTGTCCCTACGTTCTTCAGAACCAATTTTTTTTTAGATCCCATATATATGTGTTAGCATAGGGTATTTGTTTTTCTGTTTCTGACTTACTTCACTCTGTATGACACACTCTAGGTCCATCCACCTCACTACAAATAACTCAATTTCATTTCTTTTTATGGCTGAGTAATATTCCATTATATATATTGCCACATCTGCTTTATGTATTCATCTGTCGATGGACACTTAGGTTGCTTCCATGTCCTGGTTATAATAAATAGAGCTGCAATGAATATTGTGGTACATGACTATTTTTGTATTATGGTTTTCTCAGGGTATATGCCCAGTAGTGGGATTGATGGGTTGTTTGGTGGTTCTATTTTTGGCTTTTTAAGGGACCTCCATACTGTTCTCCATAGTGACTGTATCAATTCACAATCCCACCAACAGTGCAAGAGGGTTCCCTTTTCTCCACACCCTCTCCAGCATTTGTTGTCTGTAGATTTTTTAATGATGATCTTTCTGACTGGTGTGAAGTGATACCTAATTGTAGTTTTGATTTGCATTTCTCTAATGATAGTGATGTTGAGCAACCTTTCATGTGTTGTTGGCAATCTGTATATCTTCTTTGGAGAAATGTCTATTTTGCTCTTCTGCCCATTTTTGGATTGGGTTGTTTGTTGTTTTGGTATTGAGCTGCATGAGCTGCTTGTAAATTTTGGAGATTAATCCTTTGTCAGTTGCTTCATTTGCAAATATTTTATCCCATTCTGAGGGTTGTCTTTTCGTCTTGTTTATGGTTTCCTTTGCTGTGCAAAAGATTTGAAATTTCATTAGGTCCCATTTGTTTATTTTTGTTTTTATTTCCATTTCTCTAGGAGGTGGGTCAAGAAGGATCTTGCTGTGATTTATTTGATTGAGATTTCTGCCTATGTTTTCCTCTAAAAGTTTTATAGTGTCTGGCCTTACATTTAGGTCTTTAATCCATTTTGAGTTTATTTTTGTGTATGGTGTTAGGGAATGTTCTAATTTCATGCTCTTGCATGTAGCTGTCCAGTTTTCCCAGCACCACTTAGAGAAGAGGCTGTCTTTTCTCCATTGTATATTCTTGCCTCCTTTATCAAAAATAAGGTGACCATATGTGCATGGGTTTATCTCTGGGCTTTCTATCCTGTTCTATTGATATATATATATATATATATATATATATATATATATATATATATAGTGCCAGTACCATACTGTCCTGATGACTGTAGCTTTGTAGAATAGTCTGAAGTCAGGGATCCTGATTCCTCCAGCTCCATTTTTCTTTCTCAAGAGTGCTTGGGCTCTTCAGGGCTTTTTGTGTTTCCATACAAATTGTGAAATTTGTTGTTCTAGTTCTGTGAAAAATGCCATTGGTGTTTTGATAGGGATTGCATTGAATCTGTAGATTGCTTTGGGTATTATAGTCATTTTCACAATGTTGATTCTTCCAATCCAAGAACATGATATATCTCTCCATCTGTGTATCATCTTTAATTTCTTTCATCAATGTCTTACAGTTTTCTGCATACCGGTCTTCCTCTCCTTAGGTAGGCTTATTCATAGATATTTTATTCTTTTTGTTGCAATGATAAATGGGAGTGTTTCCTTAATTTCTCTTTCAGGTTTTTCATCATTAGTGTATAGAAATGTGAGAGATTTCTGTGCATTAATTTTGTATCCTGCTACTTTACCAAATTCATTGATTAGCTCTGGTAGTTTTTGGTGGCATCTTTAGGATTCTCTGTGTATAATATCATGTCATCTGCAAACAGTGACAGTTTTACTTCTTCTTTTCTGATTTGGATTCCTTTTATTTGTTTTTCATGTCTGATTGCTATGGCTAAAACTTCCCAAACTATGTTGAATAATAATGGTGAGAGTGGGCAACCTTGTCTTGTTCCTGATCTTAGTGGAAATAGTTTCAGTTTTTCACCATTGAGAATGATGTTGGCTGTGGGTTTGTCATATATGGCCTTTATTATGTTGAAGTAAGTTCCCTCTATGCCTACTTTCTCAAGGGTTTTTGTCATAAATGTGTGTTGAATTTTGTCAAAAGCTTTTTCTGCATCTATTGAGATGATCATATGGCTTTTCTCCTTCAATTTGTTAATATGGTGTATCACAATGATTGATATGCATATATTGAAGAATCCTTGCATTCCTGGAATAAACCCCACTTGATCATGGTGTATGATCCTTTTAATGTGCTGTTAGATTCTGTTTGCTAGTATTTTGTTGAGGATTTCTGCATCTATGTTCCTCAGTGATATTGGCTTGTAGTTTTCTTTCTTTGTGACATCTTTGTCTGGTTTTGGTATCAGGGTGATGGTGGCCTCGTAGAATGAGTTTGGGAGCGTTCCTCCCTCTGCTATATTGTGGAAGAGTTTGAGAAGGATAGGTGTCAGCTCTTCTCTAAATGTTTTTTTTTTTTTTTTGTGGTACACGGGCCTCTCACTCTTGTGGTCTCTCCCGTTGTGGAGCACAGGCTCTGGACATGCAGGCTCAGGGGCCATGGCTCACGGGCCCAGCCACTCTGCAGCATGTAGCATCTTCCCGGACCGGGGCATGAACCCGTGTCCCCTGCATCGACAGGTGGACTCTCAACCACTGCACCACCAGGGAAACCCCTTCTCTAAATGTTTGATAGAATTCGCCTGTGAATCATCTGGTCCTTGGCTTTTGTTTGTTGGGAGATTTTAAATCACAGTTTCAATTTCAGTGCTGTGATTGGTCTGTTTATATTTTCTATTAATACCTATTTCAGTCTCGTAGCATTGTGCTTTGCTAAGAATTTGTCCATTTCTTCCAGGTTGTCCGTTTTGTTGACATACAGTTTCTTGTAGTAATCTCTCATAATCCTTTGTATTTCTGCAGTGTCAGTTGTTACTTCTCCTTTTTCATTTCTAATTCTATTGATTTGAGTCTTCTCCCTTTTTTTCTTGATGAGTCTGGCTAATGGTTTATCAATTTTGTTTATCTTCTCAAAGAACCAGCTTTTATTTTTATTGATCTTTGCTGTTGTTTCCTTCATTTCTTTTTCATTTATTTCTGATCTGATCTTTATGATTCCTTTCCTTCTGCTAACTTTGGGCTTTTTTTTTTTCCTTCTTTTTCCAATTGCTTTAGGTGGAAGTTTAGTTTGTTTATTTGAGATTTTCCTTGTTTCTTGAGGTAAGATTGTATTGCTATAGACCTCCCTCTTAGAAGTGCTTTTGCTGCATCCCATATTTTTTGGGTCGTCGTGTTTTCATTGTTATTTGTTTCTAGGTATTTTTTGAGTTCCTGTTTGATTTCTTCAGTGATATCTTGGTTATTTAGTAGTGTATGGTTTAGCCTCCATGTGTTTGTATTTTTTACAGATTTTTTTCCTGTAATTGATATCTAGTCTCATAGTGTTGTGGTCGGAAAAGATACTTGGTAAGATTTCAATTTTCTTAAATTACCAAGGCTTGATTTGTAACCCAAGATATTATCTATCCTGGAGAATGTTCCATGAGCACTTGAGAGGAAAGTGTATTCTGTTGTTTTTTTGATGGAATGTCCTATACATATTAAGTAAGTCCATCTTTTTTAATGTATGATTTAAAGCTTGTGTTTCCTTATTTAGTTTCATTTTGGATGATCTGTCCATTGGTGAAAGTGGGGTGTTAAAGTCCCCTACTATGATTGTGTTACTGTCAATTTCCCTTTTTGTGGCTGTTAGCATTTGTCTTATGTATTGAGGTGCTCCTATGTTGGGTGTATAAATATTTACAATTATTATATCTTCTTCTTGGGTTGATCCCTTGATCATTATGTAGCATCCTTCTTTGTCTTTTGTTATAGCCTTTATTTAAAAGTCTGTTTTGTCTGATATGAGAATTGCTACTCCAGCTTTCCTTTGATTTCCATTTGCATGGAATACCTTTTTCCATCCCCTCATTTTCAGTCTGTATGTGTCCCTAGGTCTGAAGTGGGTCTCTTGTAGACAGCATATGTATGGGTCTTGTTTTTGTATCCATTCAGCCAGTCTATGTCTATTGGTTGGAGCATTTAATCCATTTACATTTAAGGTAGTTATTGATACATATGTTCCTATTACCATTTTCTTAATTTGTTTTGGGTTTGTTATTATAGGTCTGTTCCTTCTCTTGTGTTTCCTGCCTAAAGAAGTTCCTTTAGAATTTGTTGTAGAGTTGGTTTGGTGGTGCTGAATTCTCTTCGCTTTTGCTTGTCTGTAAAGCTTCTTATTTCTCCATCGAATCTGAATGAGATCCTTGCTGGACAGAGTAATCTTGGTTGAAGGTTTTTCCCTTTCATCACTTTAAATATGTCCTGTCACTCCCTTCTGGCTTGCAGAGTTTTTGCTGAAAGATCAGCTGGTAACCTTATGGGGATTCCCTTGTATGTTATTTGTTGTTTTTCCCTTGTTGCTTTTAATATTTTTTCTTTGTACTTAATTTTTGGTAGTTCGATTAATGTGTCTTGGTGTGTTTCTCCTTGGGTTTATTGTGTATGGGACTCTGTGCTTCCTCGATTTGATTGACTATTTCCTTTCCCAGATTGGGGAAGTTTTCCACTATAATCTCTCTCAGTCCCTTTATTTTCTCTTCCTCTTCTGAGACCCCTATAATTTGAATGTTGGTGCATTAAATGTTGTCCCAGAGGTCTCTGAGACTGTCCTCAATTCTTTTCATTCTTTTTTCTTTATTCTGCTCTGCGGTAGTTATTTCCACTATTTTATTTTCCAGGCCACTTATCCATTTTTCTGCCTCAGTTATTCTGCTATTGATTCCTTCTAGAGAATTTTTAATTTCACTTATTGTGCTATTCATCATTGTTTGTTTGCTGTTTAGTTCTTCTAATTTCTTGTTAATTGTTTCTTGTATTTTCCCCATGCTGTTTCCAAGATTTTGGATCATCTTTACTATCATTACTCTGAATTCTCTTTCAGGTAGACTGCCTATTTCCCCTTCATTTGTTTGGGCTGGTGGGTTTTTACCTTGCTCCTTTATCTGCTGTGTTTCTCTGTCTTCTCATTTTTCTTAATTTACTGTTTGGGGTCTCCTTTTCCCAGGCTGCAGGTGTGTGAGTCTCATTGTTTTTGGTGTCTGCCCCCAGCGGCCAAGGTGGGTTCAGTGGGTGTGTAGGCTTCCTGGTGGAGGGGACTGGTGCCTGTGTTCTGGAGAATGAGGCTGGATCTTTTCTTTCTGGTGGGCAGGACAGCATCTGGTGGTGTGTTTTGTGGCGTCTGTGACCTTATGATTTTAGACAGCCTCTCTGCCAGTGGATTCGGTTGTGTTCCTGTCTTGCTAGTTGTTTGGCATAGGTGTCCAGCACTGTAGCTTGCTGGTCATTGAGTGGAGCTGGGTCTTAGCATTGGCATGGAGATCTCTGGGTGGGTTTTTGCCGTTTGATATTACATGGAGCCAGGAGGTGTCTGGTGGACCAATATCCTGAACTCAGCTCTCCCACCTCAGAGGCTCAGGCCTGACACCCAGTTGGAACACCAAGACCCTGTCAGACACACGGCTCTCTGAACCTGTTACCCATCTTCAGAACAGAGTCAGGGTTAGCACTCGGTTTTGTTGGGAGAATAAATGCATGTAAATTGCCTGGCTCCAAACCCCTACTGAAATCAAGCAGGACCCAGTGGGACTCCTGGACACAAAAGCTTCTGTTCATTTTTTAATTGGTTTGTTTGTTTTTTTGATATTGAGCTCCATGAGCTATTTATATGTTTTGAAGATTAATCCTTTGTCCATTGCCACAGCTAGATCTTCTTTGACCCACCCCCTAGAGTAATGAAAATAAAAACAAAAATAAACAAATGGGACCTAATTAAACTTAAAATCTTTTGCACAGCAAAGGAAACCATAAACAAGATGAAAAGACATCCCTCAGAATGGGAGAAAATATTTGCAAATCAAATACACCTACTTCTTTCTAACCCTAATCCTCTTACCTAGTCCAGGCCACCCTCCTGTGTTGCCTAAAATATTGTGATAACCTCTAGCTAATCTCTTTGCATCAATTTTTGCCCAGCTCCAGTAAATTATTTTTATCTTTACTTCCAGTAAATTTTAAAAGTTTAAATCTGTACTTAAACCTTCCTTGGGTAAAAGTCAATTAATAGTTTCCAAATTTTTTAATATGGCCTAATATTTCTGTCTCACTGGCCCTTGCTTTTCTCTCCAGATTGTATTACACTGTGGCTTACTTTCTCCACTTGAACCATATGGGACTTTCCACAATTTTTTTTTTTAATATGATATGTGGTGTTTTACTGGTAAACTAGTTATTGTAAGAATTAAACATACACATTATTATAACCAATAACTGTAAATGTTGCTATTGATCACTTATTATTATGGTATTTATTTTAACTCATTTGTGACTGTCCTCTTATGGGCAGTCTTTATTTATTTTATCCTTTTAACTTTTTAAAAAATTTTTATACAATTTTAAAAGTTACACTCCATTTACAGTTATTACAAAATACTGATTATGAAATACAAGATTTTTCACATTCTTTTTAACTATTGTATTATATTCTACTGCACGTTATGTATCTATTATGTCATAATGCACTTAATCAGTGTCCTATTATTGCACATCTAGAATAAATTCCTAGATGAGGAATTGCATGTTTTAGTTTGAATTGATCTTGTTAAATAGCTTTCTCTATCTATTTATTTTTTTGAAGCATAGTTGACTTACAGTGTTGTATTAGTTTCAGGTGTACAGGAAAGTGATTCAGTTTCATATATATATATATATATATATATATATATATATATATATATATACATTCTTTTTCAGATTCTTTTCCCTAATTGGTTATTACAGAATATTGAGTATAGTTCTCTGTGCCATACAGTAGGTCCTTGTTGGTTATCTCTTTTATATATAATAGTGTGTATATCTTTTTGTGTGTGTGTGTGGTACATGGGCCTCTCATTGTTGTGGCCTCTCCCATTGCAGACCACAGGCTCCAGACGCGCAGGCTCAGCGGCCATGGCTCACGGGCCCAGCCACTCCGTGGCATGTGGGATCCTCCCGGACCGGGACACGAACCCATGTCCCCTGCATCGGCAGGCGGACTCTCAACCACTGCGCCACCAGGGAAGCCCAATAGTGTGTATATCTTGATGACTATTTTGTTATGAGAAGTATGAGAGGACTTACACTGACTCACACACTGAAATCTTTTAGGAAATACCCCTGGATGCTCCTTCAGATGTTGTATCATCTGTAATCCAGAGTCTTCTTCTCCCTGACCATGAGGCCACAGAGCACTCACCCAGATTTTCTTCCCTCTCCTTCCCTGATTGTTTATGGTGCTAACCTTACCTCACTATGGCTTATCAGCACATCAGTGGAGCTTTCTCTATCTTGTTTCTTCAGGTTTACAGTCTGGTTCTCTGGGTTCACAGATATTGCTCAAAGTTTCACCTCCAATGTCTAAGTTATTGTGGCGTAGGCTCCAGCTGTAAGAGTTAAATCTTCCTTGATGCTGTTTTATGCTCATTGTCTTAGCTACTGTTTTTCTTCAGCTGGGTTGGTGAGGGTCCTCTACCTTCATCACTAGCCATGAATTATGTTGAACAAACTTCACAGTTTTGATATTCCATCTTAACTGAAGTTTATGAAATGTTATTCAAAAGTGGTAGACCAATATTTTAAACAATGTCTCTAACTTCAAATCCCTTATTAAACATCATACTGTTACAAATCAAATAACAATTAATAGCGGGCAGTTAAAAGAAGAGTGACCTCTTTCTGACAATAAAATAAGCCATGGGCTATGCGGGATAATATTCTATTAGGTAGAATCCATTTTTAAGCTAGTTAAGAGAACTGTTGAATTTATTATTCTTTTTATTTTAGATAGGAGGAATAAGATTTAAAATAAAGTTTTTTAGTTTGTATATTCCAGATCAAGTGAATAAATTACTTTTTTGAGATATGGAGGAACGGGTGACGCCCAGTATTAAAACAAGGTGAAGGTTGGAGACACTTTACTGGCAATAAATCTTAACTCTACACTAAGAATTTGAGGGTGGGTTGATAAAGAAACATTCAAGGATGCATAAGCGAGGGATTCAATTATAGATTACAGGGTGACATCAAAAGTATTATAAAATAGCTTTTAGAGAAAATAAACTATATAAATAAAGATACCAAAAAATTAACATTTAACTTAATGAGATTTTGAGATATTGCTTAAGATGAACCATCCTGACAAATTAATTTGTGCTGTAGGGGTTGTTGATGTTTGTGGTTATAAATCTCTGGAGTTTGAACAGAGAGACTATTTGGAGCCCAGACAGAATGTACCCATTGCTCATGCTTTGGAATCCCCATCAGAACAACATGTTACCAAATTGCAAATTCAGTGATCTTCATCTGGAGCTAAATTTCAATTGTTAACTGAGAACAAATAACATGTTATTTTAGCTGTTCTCCCTTGGTTATTTGCATTACTGAGAATGTTTTACTTCTTCTCTCACTTATCTCTTCATTTCCTCAACTGGAAATCTTCCTGTGCAACTAAGAGATAATACTTTCAGATACTTTTTAGCCATATATACATATACATATCATGGCTCAAACTGTGTTCCTGATATTCTGCTCCAAAACACATCCTCTTGCAGACTTACTCATAAATTCATTCCTCTAGATGCTCAAATTGATAGCCTTATTTTCTCAATTGACCTTTCTTTTACTTCTAAACTCCACAATTGTTCCATCAGCAAATTTTTTAAGTTCTGCTTTGAAAATATATCCAGAGTTTGACCATCTCCCCTTACCCCCACCGATACCACCCTGATACAAGACACCCCTCCTGTTGATTATTACTGTAGCATCCCCTCGGACTCCTGGTCTTGCCTCCCCTGAGCAGCCAGACAAACCCTGTTTTTTTAAGAAACAAAAAACAACAAGACAGGGACTTCCCTGGTGGCCCAGTGGGTAAGACCTCACCTTCCAATGCAGGAGGTGTGGGTTTGATTCCTGGTCGGGAGCTAAGATCTCACATGCTTTGTGGCCAAAACACCAAAACATAAAACAGAAACAATACTGTAACAAATTCAATAAAGACTTTTAAAATGGTCCACATCTAAGAAGAATCTTAAAAATAATCGAGACAGTTCATTTCACTTCTCTACTCAAAACTCTTTATTTCATCATCATCTCACTCAAAATAAAAGGTTTCAGTTCTAACCATGACCTGATCCACTGCTGCTTCCTTGGCTTCATCCGTCCATCCCTAGCCCACTTCTAGAGACTCCAGCCACACTGGGCTCCTGTGTTAGTTTAGTTTCTTCAAGAAGAAGACTTCAAGATGGAATAAGATGGACAAGAGATTTATTGGTGGAGATTGTCAAAGATAAGCACGGCTGGACATTAATTAAAGTGATGAAAACAGATTTTATTCAGTAACTGCTGGCAGTAGGGAAAATAGATGAGCTCCATTCAGATTTGTACAGGGGTTTTTGAACATTTTTTTAACTCACTTTTTATTGGAATATAGTTGCTTTACAATGTTGTGTTAGCTTCCACTGCACAGCAAAATGAAGCAGCCATACATATACATATATTCCCTCCATTTAGGACACTACAGTGCATTAAATAGAGTGCCCTGGGCTATACAGTATGTTCCCATCAGCTGTCTATCTTATACATAGTATCAGTAGTGTATATGTGTCAATCCCAATCTCCTAGTTCCTCCCACCCACCCCTTTCCCTCTTGGCATCCATACATTTGTTCTCTATGTCTGTGTCTCTAATTCTGCTTGGATTTTAAAGGGAGAGTAAAAGAGAAAGGAGAGCAGGTGCTCAAGAGAGTCAGAAAGTGAAAAATCACAAAGGGTTGGTCTGTGTCAATGTGATTAGGCCAGCTGTGTTTGTTGGCCGGCAATTGTTGAAGTTAAGAATCTATCACCCCACAGAACCTGGGAGGCAGAGGTCCTATTTTTTGATGATAACATTGCAAAGGAATGGCTTTCAGGTCCTAGAGAAAGATGCTTCTGAGTTGCATGAGATACATAGTCACAACTGTAAGCCCTTTCCAGTAAATCTAAGTAAGGGTGATCTGGACCTATCATCAGGTGTTGGCTAGAACAAATAGTAAATGTTCCTGGCAGTGTTGGGTTTTCTCAGGCAGGCATTTTAGTAGGGAGCTAGGGTTATCCTAGAGACACACCTTATGCTGCTAGAAGTCATGCTAGGGTTTGGTCAAGTCTCTTTGTGCAGGGGTTTGGACAGTGTTGATATGGGTCTGCAGAGAATTCTGCAGTTCTCAAAATGCCTGAGAATTAAGGGGAGGAAGAAGGAGTAAGTAGGCAGAGTTTTCACACCAGGTCTGCAGGTCTGATACAGGAGAAGAGAGAGAATTGGGTTAGAATAGTGTCAGACTCTGAGTCAGTCTAGGAAAGTTTTGGCCAGGCTGATGGGGAATCCTCACAAGTCCTCAAAGTCCTCAAAGTATAATGAAAGGAGTCCCCATCCCACAGGTCGGGGCCTGCACTCGTGCCCTCACCGTGGTCAGTCATTGGCTGGGAGCAGCCTACGGGAAGCGAGGCTTCAGTGTGAACATGGTGGGAATCCAGGGGGAACGAAAGCCGGGGCTGTAGCCAACTACTGCCACCACAGCAGGAAATCCAGCCATGGTGTTTTCGCGACCACCGCACCGTCTTACTGTCGCTTGAGCATTCCAGGGCCTTTCCTCTCCACCTACTTTCCTGTGTATGGAGCACTCTTGTGTTAACATCCACAGAGCCCTTTCACGTTGGGAAGGACTCAGGCTGTACTCAAAATCCCCCATTCAGGGAAGCCCCCCAATCCACCCTGTCTCAAGTGTTACCCACTGACATTTTATATACCACTTCCTTGATGTACTTTTTCTTCCTGAGTACTTATTACCATTTAACGTATCTTATATTTTATTGTTTATTGTTTGTCTCCCCCCAGCTAGAAAGTAAAGAATTTGTGTTTTGATTGTGACTATATTCCCAGCAGCTAAAATAGTATTAGAAACATAGTAGATGCTTAATAAATGCCTGTAAAGTAATCTCATTTTAATAAAAGCAATGTGACTATAGACTTTTCACCTCAGAGTATTCTAGCCTTTCTTCTGTAGCTTGGGAAAAGTCAAGTGATGTCTTCTCATAGATCTCAAGCAATGTTGGCACTAGGGTTATTTACAGGTTATTTACTTTTTGGCTGTGTCCAAGATTGGGTTTTTTATTCTACATTTTTAATCTTCAATGCTGCCTCACCGATAAAGCAAGTACTAACCTGCCACTTGGTGAAACAACTAAGTATCAGGAAATTTCTAGAATTGAGACCATCTTGGGAAACCACCTGAAAGTCCAAAACGTACTTCGGCTAGGGATCTCATTTTAGGATTATTCCAGGATTAGTCTTCTTCCTCTGATATGGGGTCAGATATGGGGTGGGGAAGGTAGTTTCAGGATGCTTGCTCCATTTTACAATTAGTTTGCACTTCTAGGTTTGCTAGACTTTGCACAACCTAGTTTGCTAAGTTGTTAAAAACAAAACAAAACCTACAGAGACCTGAGCAACTATTCCATCTACTCTATGTTTTATATCCATTGTTGCTTACTACTTTAGGATCTGTTAATGTTCAACATCAAGGTACAAACTATTGTTCCATCTGGGATTTAGAGAATACTCACATGGCTGACTGGCCAAGATAATTGATGGGAATGAAAACAACAATCCCAGAACAGTTGGAAGAATTCTTTTTCTTCTTCCTAATTTACAGAATGAGAGACAGAGAGGAAATGATCTCTGCCAGATGAATGAAGATTAGACAATGACTTCTGGAAGACAATATTTCTCTTTAAGATTTTATTTTCAACTTCCGAAGTAGAACTGAACCAAGACAGTAAAGTAAGTTTGACATGTATACTGCCAGTCTGTTTATGAATCCCAGTTTTATCGCAACACAAATAGATAAATAATAGAAGCCCATAACGCTTGTCTCCGAAATTGTAGTTAAACTGAAGCTCAGTATGCGGGAGACAAAAGATGAATGGTCTTTCATAAACATGTTTTTATAACATAATCTGCTCATATAAACAACTGGCAGTTCATCCTTCGGGGATTCTTGTTAGCCAGGTTTTTCAAAGCTTCAGTGAATGGATTGAGTTTCAGAATTATTTCCCAACTTCGTGCTGTTTGGAGGAAACATCTGTTTACTGTATGTAAATGAACAGGACATTCTGTTCTTTTAGGGACTCAAGAAAGAGCCCTTAAAATAGGCCAGTTTGGCAAATAAGGAAATAGAGTCTCTTCAAAGGACTACAAATAAAGTCTAGCGAGAGAGATTGTAAAGATAACAGTTATTTTTTTTTTTCTCTTAAAAATTTCTGTATTTGGATCCAACCAGGAACGGCTATTTCCCTTTGATTAAAAACCTGTGTAGAGCTTTTGGCTCTCTTCTTGCTTCTTCCCTTCTCTTTTGGTCATCAGACAGACTGAAGGCAGAAAACAGATTTGCCTCGTGGAAGAAGTGTACAGCAGACAGCGAGGAGAGACGAGACAGTAAATCTTAGTTCGGTTAATACTTCCACATGTCTGGCAAACACCCTTGGAAAGACAGGAGTCCAGACAGTTTGAAGCAGGTAACTCAGCATGTGCCTTCCTTTCATATTCTATTCGGCCTCTTGCCCCAAATTGATGTGCTCATCTTGTACATACTAATTTTGCCTGAGTTGAGCTTGGCCTGAGGGCAAAAGGCCATCCTTCTGTAGTGCTGGCTGGAGACAGCATGAATAATGCTGCGAGTCAGTCGGATACAACTCCTGTGCAAAGACAAACAAGGGAAGTCTCACCTTACAAATGAATGTGGTTTTATAACTCTGAGGGAACTGTCTGCTTTTTAAAATTCTAACTCTTAGCAGAAAACTAAAAATTAACATCATAGTGATCCCTAAGAATTTGGGGGTTTACTCATTACCCTAAGTATCTCAGTTACTTTTTAATATTTAAAATATAAGTATCTCTGTGTATTGAACAGAATATAGCCACGGTTTTTATACAATAAATATAATGCACTGTTGATATGAAAAATTTATGATGCTTTTTCCAACAAATACTACTGAGATCTAATTAATACCTCCCCATTTTTTTTTTCCATTTCAAAAGACAGTTTAGGGGCTTCCCTGGTGGCGCAGTGGTTGAGGGTCCGCCTGCCAATGCAGGGGACACGGGTTCGTGCCCTGCCCGGGAAGATCCCACATGCCGCGGAGCGGCTGGGTCCGTGAGCCGTGGCCGCTGAGCCTGCGCGTCCAGAGCCTATGCTCCGCAACGGGAGAGGCCACAACAGTGAGAGGCCTGCGTACTGAAAAAATAAAAGAAAGTTTAGGTAGCCATGTCTTAGCATGAGGTTTTACTTATGGTTTCCTTTAAACTAGAGGTAATACTTTTTATTGGTACTCTGTCTATTTTATGAATATTTCTCATAAATGTCTCTTGTTCTTCTCTTCCTGCTCTTTTGTGTTCTTCTGACCGTTAGCAATAATTTTTTTTAAAGCAGTCTATATGTAGAGCCCTGCTTTTAAGTTTCTGGCTTTACCTCATTTCTCTGTGACTGAGATGAGTATACATACAGGGGTGATGGAAATCTCCCCAAATTATATATTTTTTCAATACCAATAAACTTGGAAGAGCTCTACTTTCTTTTTGAAACCAAATACCAGCGCACTTAAATAAACTGAACTTGGGTCTTGCTCTTTATAGGTTTTAGTTTTCCTTTTGAATCTCCTCTCTGAAGGAACTATGTGAATGATCTTAAAACAATGCAGATATCAATGATGAAACCAGCAGGATGAACATGTGCACAAAATAATAGTGTACATGTATCCCCTTCCCCTCACCTCAAACAACAAAAGAAGGCAGAACTTGGATAGAGAGGGAGAAGGGGAAATGGTTGGTGCACAGCTGTCTTTAAATGTGTGTACGTGTGCGTTTCGATTTTTTTGCTTCAAACTTCTGCTGTGACCCCTGGCTACCCAGAAGTATTGGGGAAAAAATTATTGTCTTTCTTTGCCCATCAGGAAATACTTGCCGATTTTGATTACATAGGACTGAGAAGACCAGAGTTAAAAGTGTCACTGTCTCTGTTTCAACTGCCATAGTCTTGTTGTCAACAAGTGGCACTTTGTTATCAGAGCCTGGACCTGGGTCTTTATCCTTGTCTCCCTTTCTAGAATTCATGTTCTTACCCATCTCATTCAGTTCTATCTGATGACTTGAATGCAGATCTACACATCTTTATGAAGAGTTAACTTCGTGCATGTTTCCACTTTCTATTCAGAACTTTGAAGGTTGATCTTGACACCCTCCTTTAGAATTTATCTCCATCCTGGGGCCACTTGGCTTTTATAACTGATGACATCTTGATGCCAGCCCGTTTAAATAATATTTTCTTTCTACCTCTCAATTTTCTGTTTTACGGCACTATAAGGGCTCTCTGAGTCAGAGCCCATTGATTTTTCGATTTTATGAACTTACTCCTCCCTGTTAACTGATGTAATAGTAAAATTCTTTGCCTTAACATCTTGCTTATGTGGCATTCTCATCAGTCTTATAGACCTTTCTGACCTATTTTGTTACCTAGCACAGACAGCAGGGTGTGTGCTGTGAACAGGAAAAGATCAAACTGACTTCAGTAACGTACTATGCAGAGGACTAATGGGGAATGTGATTAGTTTAGTGCAATAACTTCAACCAAATTGGGGTGAGTCTTGAATGCCAGACTTAGAAGTCCAAATTTTATCCTGGAGGAAATAAGAACAACAGCATGAAACCAAAGCTTTAGGAAGGCTGACCTATCTGTCTGACACTGAAGAGCAGCATAACACATGGGAGAGATTCAGGATAAACGTCAGGTGATTTAAGTTCTAGTCCATATTCCCTAAATGTGATTCTTTTTAAAACTTTTTTTATAAATTTATTTATTTTATTTTTGGCTGTATTGGGCTTTCGTTGCTGTGCGTGGGTTTTCTCTAGTTGCAGCGAGCGGGGGCTACTCTTCGTTGAGGTGCGCGGACTTCTTATCGTGGTGGCTTCTCTTTGTTGCGGAGCGCGGGCTCTAGGTGCGTGGGCTTCCGTAGTTGTGGCACGCGGGCTCTAGAGCACAAGCTCAGTAGTTATGGCTTGCAGGCTTCAGCAGTTGTGGCTTTCAGGCTTCAGTAGTTGTGGCTCGCAGGCTCTAGAGCACAGGCTCAGTAGTCGTGGTGCATGGGCTTAGCTACTCCACGGCATGTGGGATCTTCCCAGACCGGGGATTGAACCCATGTTTCCTGCTTTGGCAGGCAGATTCTTAACCACTGCGCCACCAAGGAGGTCCTCCTAAATGTGATTTTGAGGAAAACATTTCTGTTGTTTTAGTGGCCTAATCTCTAAAACTGAGAGTTTGAATCAGATTTGTTTCTATGGTCTTTTAAGAATCCAGTAACTGTATTGTATTTTATCCTCGGTAAAGTCACAATAGAAATAATGAAGCCCATGATTTCAACTGAACAGAAAGGCCGTGTAAGTAAACAACGAGGTTAGAGGAAGAGCAGGAGAAAAATCTTAAGAGAAAAAACGTCGAGAAAAACATAAAACCCATTGCGCTGAAACACTTTATCTATGGACTTCCCTGATGTAATAATTTCTGCACCAAAATCATCATCTCTAAGTTGATTTAACTTTGGGGGAATTTAATAAGCAAAAACCAATGCACTATTGTAGGAACAGTGACTACTCACAATAGCTTTTTCAAGGATGAGTCACTATAATTACAGGTCCCACGGGCATTGTGGCTGAATTTGAGCTGCAGAAAATGAGTTTTCTCACTGATCAAGGATGCATTTGGTAATTGCTGGGAACTATATAATTTCTGAAATTATTTGTTTGTTTGTTACCATTAGCAGATATTAAAAAAAGAACCTCACTATGTGACCTTGGGTGAACTACTTACATTGTTTAATTCCTCATTTAACAAAAGACATTTTAGACTAAAACATTTCTTATAGTATTATAGTGTTATAAATACTAAATAGAGACAGTTACTTTCACATATCATGAAAATGTAACTTCTTCAATGAATAATCTGATCTTTAATGTTGAATATCCAGCCTTTATTTATCCAATAAAAGGATTTGAAAAAGTGTTCCCTCTTACGAGGCTTTATCACTTAAAAGACAAAGGTAGGCAAAGGTCAGTTGCCTTCTTGTAATATCAGTAAGTGAGGATTTCCCCTTTTCTGAGTCTTATTTTTAAATGTGTCGATCTAATATCATTCTTTTTAGAGTTCATATTCTACTGCTTAATTGTAGAAATATCTGGTTTTAGAAGGGACTAGCTGTGGAGTTTCACCTACATGAAATGGGGGTTATCTTCTGATGACTACCTGAAAACATCCCTTACATTATTTACAAAATACGTGTCTCATAGATATAACCCTGGACAGTGACTCTTACACACACTGTGTTTTGAGAAACATTGTGCCAAATTGAAAGACAAGGCAAATCTACAAGACGGAGTGTATTGATCAGGGTTCTCTAGAGAAACAGAACCAATAGCATATGTAGAGATATTTAAGAAGAGATTTATTATGGGAATTGACCTACATCATTATGGAAGCTGAGTTATGCCATGCAACCTGGAGAATTCGGAATGCTGATAGTATAAGGCAGTCCAAGTCCCAACTGATGGTCTGAGACTAAAGGCCTGGGAACTGGGGTGTGGGGGAAATTGGTGTAAGTCCCATAGTCCAAAGGCCTGAGAACAAGGAGCTCTGATGCCCAAGGGCAGGAGAAGATGGATGTCTCAGCTCAGAAGAAAAGCAAGAATTTAACCTTGGGACTTCCCTGGAGGTCCAGTGGTTAAGACTTCCCCTTCCAATGCAGGAGGTCTGGGTTCGATCCCTGGTCAGGGAGCTAAGATCCCATATGCCTCGCAGCCAAAAAACTAAAACATAAAACAGAAGCAATAAAAAAAAAAAAAAGAAGCAATATTGTAACAAATTCAATAAAGACTTTAAAAATGGTCCACATCAAAAAAATCTTAAAAAAAAAAAAAGAATTTAACCTTTCTCCACCTTTGTGCTCTTTTCAGGACCTCATCAGATTGGATGATGCCTACCTGCACTGGGGAAGATGATCTTCTTTACTAAGTCATTGATTCAAATGCTAATCTCTTGCAGAAACACCCTCACAGATAAACCCAGAAATAATTTTACCAGCTATCTGGACATCCCTTTGCCCAGTCAAGTTGACTCACAAAATTAACCATCACACTTGGCAGGTCCCTAACAGCAAGGAGGAGACACAAAAGCAGATTTACCACTAAGCTAATGAGACACAAGATACACCAGCTCTCACTTGCACAAGGGACCTTCCAAGGCCCTGGACAGAACTATAACAAAATATGGTTCATATGGTTTTGTACAAGTTGTTCATGTAAGATATTTACTTCCGATTGGTCAAGACTGCTGCCTCTTTCCACTTTAATTTATCCTCTTTCATATTCCACCTACTGGTTAGAAGTACTGTAATGTCCAAAGACATTTTTGGGATCTAGTTAAGGGCAAATTACGTTGAGGTACCTATAGTTTGAGTTTGGCGCTGTGTGTTTATTATGGCTCTCAGTCGCCTATTTCCTGGGTAGAGGCAAGGTATTGCAGCTATTCCGAGGGCAGAAATGGCTCTCAGGAATTTTTCCACCACCCACTGCACCAACTTACCAAGCATCTCGTTACGAACATGCTTGACCAAAGGTGGTACCGCAATGTGAATGTAAATCATGTCCCTGGCACTATGAAAAATTTTAAAAAAAGGAAAGGAAACAAGACTTGAAGTCCACAGAGCCTATAGTTAATCTGCGTAAAATCCTTCGGTCATCAGACATGCAGAATTTTAAACGAAGGATTTCTCATTGACACCTGGTCAAAACAGAAGTTTTTCATGTCAAAACTTTCCAATAATGCAGTGTGTTTAAAAAATACATGTATATGCATACATACACACAGAAATCACATGAAATCATCTCTAACAGGTCAATGTGAGGGAGAGTTGATAGAGGTTTTCTCAAGTTCAACACAATAATAAACATTTTCATCATGTTACCATTAATGAGTTGCAAAGCTAAAAAGTATGTTTCCTAAAATCTCTGTAATAGAAAAACAAATTTTGATTAATCATACTAGATAAATAAATTCCCATGGGCTGCCATAACAAAGTACCACAAACTGGGTGACTTAAAACAATAAAAACTTATTGTCTCACATCTTTGGAGAAATTCCAGAAGTCCAAAATCACGGTGTTGGCAGGGTCATGCTCCCTCTGAAGCCTCTGGGGCAAGATTCTCTCTGGACTCTTCTAATATCTGGTAGCCCCAAATGTTCCTCGGTTTGGAGCAGTATCACTCCAGTCTCTGTCTCCCCCTTCACATGGTCTTATCCCTGTGTTTTTGTGTCTTCGCTTGGATACCCCCCATACTGGCTTAAGGGTCCACCCTATTCCAGTATTACCTCATCTTAATTTAACTAATTATATCTGCAACAATCCTATTTCCAAATCAGATCCCATTTCGAAATACTGGGTGTTAGGAATTCAACATAATCTTTTTTGGAGGACACCATTCAATTCATAAAATAGAGAAGTGACTAATTTATCTTTTAATTCTCTCCACAGAAAAAAATGTTCCTGAGTTGTCATATAAAGAGGTGATGAAAAGTACTCAGTCAAAAATATTACCCTCTCGCTCCTGCTCGCCTCCCAAAAAGAGTAACAGAGGTGTATCAGGCACTTAATTAAGAAGGCAATGTTTTCGAAACTCTTTTGTATTATTTAAAATAATTTTTTTGGAATTTGATATGATTTTTTTTTTGTTCTAACAAAATCACTTTTATATCTAATTTTTATTACTAACTGCATATCCTTTTATCTTATAGAAATCCCACGCATTCAGAAATTAGGAGATTCAAGTCAAACAAAACTTGGATCTACCTCTAGGGGTCAGTACTTCGTTCCTATTTGCATCGGGTGTCTCCATGTTGTAATGCTTCCATGGTCTTAATGCTTGGGGCATGAGGTGCTGGATCCTGCCATGCCTGTGCTCATAGACCTGCCATGGCTGGCTTCTACCTCACCGCATGAAAAGCTGAGGTCTTTACAAGGTTAGGTTATCTATCTTCCTCGCAATTCCTATCACCTTCTACCCCTTGACTCCTTCTCCCACATCTGCGCTCACCCCTGTTCTCTCTGCTTCCACATACTTACTATTCAGACAGTCTGGCCATCATGCCTCCAGGCCCCCAGCCTCGCCACGCCCTTTGCCTGGACAGCTCTGTCCCCAGTTATGGGAGCAGTTATTCCTTTACTTCCCTTAGATTTGTGTTCAAGGGTCCACTTGTCCAAGGGGGACATTTGAGCAACCCCATCCCCGACCTCCACACCAGCACTCCTTGGCTCCTACACAACTCCTTTTTAGCCGTAGCACACAACACCATGGACACACCAAACATTATTAGGTTTTATCAGCATACACACACCATGCATCGACTTGTGTAACCGGAGACTGTCTCTCACTCCCACAACTGTAAACACCACGAGGCAGGTCTGTTTTGATCACTGTTATGTTGTCTTCCAGAACTGCATAGTAATCAGATGCAAATTAGGGGGTTGGTAAATACTTGTTGATGAATGAGTCATAGATTTTTGTTGCTGTTGTTAAGATTCCACCAGAAATAGAAACCCTACCTGATGTGGGTGTTAGGTTCTCAAATCAGAAAGTGAGTTAAATTGAGATGTGATCTATACGGTCTAATCTCATTCTTCTGGTCATACGACACCTGATGTCGGCTGTCAGTGGGCTGCTGTTTGCTCTTATTTTTCTTTTAGTGGTTTTCAGTAATATCTATTATTATTATTGTTATTATCATAATCATCATGAGTGTGTGTATGTGTGAGTTATGCCTGAAGAGAGGCTGCAGCGGTAGAGGGTCCTGGTCTTTCCTGGGAACCAGGAGTTAATTATCAGAATAAATAAGTCCCACTGTTTGACCCCCAGACTCTCACAGAGAGCAGGATTATGGCTCCTCTATGCTGCTTGCGCTCGCCAGGAGCTGTCTTGTTCAGGATTTGTGTCTGAGCTGCTCTAGCAGAAGCAGTTGTATGAGGCAGCAAGCTTCTCTAGGTGCGGCACCTTGTTATCATCCTATTGGCTTGAATCAGCATTAATTGCTTGGAAAATGAAGGTTCCATTTGGAGAGACACCTGCAGGGTTTCTAATGCTCACTTTGGCACCAATTCAAGCTGCTTCCAACCATGGTTTCCAGAGAATAATTAGGCTTCAGTGCACCGTCAGGTTTCACCATCATTCATAATGCCAAGAAAGAGACATGGTGTCTATTTCTGCAAACACTTTTCATCCTGGTGGAAAGTCGTTCATCTTCTAAAGACTATGACGTAAAACTGAAATGAAAATGTTTGTATGATGAACACCTAGTCTTGTGATTTTCTCAATTTTGCTTTCTGTTAAGATGGCTTTGTATCAGAAGCATGGATTTTTAATGCCTGTGAAATGAGACACATTTTGCTTTTATTTTATTTTTACTGTGGTCAAGTTACTTAATTTTCGCTTCTTGTGCTGACCCAGTTAACTTGTGTCAGGTTGTCGGTAGTCTCTGTACTTATTTTGATCCCTTCAACTCCAATTCCAAATATTAATTACCTTTCTAACGTATTATTTTTGAGTGAGCCAGAGTGAGATAGGAGCCTGAAAGATTGAAAGTGTACTGTAATTGATTGTTCTTTTAAAAAAGAGGGTCTGCTTAGGCTGGGGGTGGGTACAGTCCCGATGTTAGCAGTACACAGCACAAAGAATGTAAGGGAAGCACTGAATGAATCCTAGAATACACATAAGGTATTTTGTTGATTTTGATTTCTGTTTATTTTGATTATGTTCTAAAATATTTTTTAAAAAGTATTTATCCCTTTTAAGAATGATTGGTCCTATAGCAGAAAATTAAAAACCAAAATACGTCTTCTAGGAGTTGCTATAAAGTTTTTTAAATTCTTATAGTTTCTAATGTGGAGCCACTGTGTTCCAGGATGGACTAACCAGTTAGGAAGGGGGTGACATGTCCCCAAGACGGCTATCCTGATTTGGGGGCAGGAAATGGTCACCAGATTGGCTGGGATCCAAATCTCATGCAGCATGAATTTTTTTTTTCTTTTCTGTTTTCAGTGTGGAAAAGGAAAAGAACAAGAAAAATGGAAGCATAGTGATTATAAGAGGCAAATGCTTTGAACACTTCCTAGAAGTATCGATCCTATTCATTCTCTGTCAGGAAAAATTGTCCAACAAAGTTAGAAAGAACAAAACAGTATCTGGTAAAACCATAGACAAACATCAGTGTAAACACTAAAGAAAAGAAAATAGCTGACAGCTCAGTTCCAGGAGATCTGAGATGGATGGAAGTGTACCTTTATAGCAGGCGTGGATAAACATGGTTGTGATGGGGGTGAGGATGGAAAAGGAGAACCTTCAAGATGCCTCAACAGGCTATGCTTCCTTGGGCACATCAGTTTCAGGAAAGACTTCATAAGGAAGAGTCAGGGATTAGGACACTGATTCCATACACCTATCTGTGCCTGTGCCGACCTTGGAGAGCCTTGTGTAAACTCAGGACATATACCCAGTGTAAGAACCCCCGTTCTAGAAGCATTATGTCACCGGAAACATAGTGGAAAAATACACACAAAATATAAAACATAAAAATGAAACGAATCAAAACTAAGGGAACCTGAAAAAGTATGGACTTGAGTTAATAAGAATATAGATGACCCTTGAACGAAGCAAGGGTTAGGGATGCTGACTCCCGTACAGTGAAAACGCCACGTACTGCTATCTCTGTCTCAAAAAGAAAGGAATTGATAAATGACTGACCCAAGGGCAGGAAGCTGAAACAGTTTGGGTAAAAGCAGGACTCAAACCCTAGTTTTTCAGATTCCACGTTTGTGATCACTAATCAAACACAAACTTTTCCACACACTTAATTTAAAGATCTATAAAATGAAAATACAGGTACTATATTTATTGAAAAAACTTTATGTAGGGCTTCCCTGGTGGCGCAGTGGTTGAGAGTCCGCCTGCCGGTGCAGGGGATATGGGTTCGTGCCCTTTTCCGGGAGGATCCCACATGTCGCGGAGCAGCTGGGCCCGTGGGCCATGGCCACTGAGCCTGCGCGTCCGGAGCCTGTGCTCTGCAGCGGGAGAGGCCACGGCAGTGAGAGGCCCGCGTACCGCAAAAAAAAAAAAAAAAAAAAATTATGTATAAGCAGACCTGCAGAGTTCAAACCATGTTGTTCAAGAGTCAACTGTATATCCATATTGGTTCAATAATTGTGACAAATGTACCACACTAACGTGAGATGCTAATAGTAGGGGAAACTGTGTGTGGGGTGCATAGGAACTCTGTACTATCTGCCCATTTTTTTTCTGTAAATCTAAAACTCTACTAAAATAAAATGTTTATTTAAAAAAAGCATTACTCATTTCTGTATTCAGAAAAGGAATTACAAAACTGACCTTTTACTCTAATTGGTTATGGTCACTTTCATGTTACAAATGCTTAAAATATCAAACGTGAAAATTCCTTGCTTTGCAGTCTGTAATCTCCAACCCTGCTGAAATTATTGATATTTCTGGCCAGAAGGCAAACAGGATCAGCTATGGGCTGGCCACATCCAGGACTGGGTCTATGCCCAGGCCCTCGGCTTCTGAGGGAAGCGTCTTAACTAAAGATTCTCACACCCTACCAGCTACCAGATCCATTGCTGCCATGACGCCCTGCCCAATAAGCCTCAGCTGGTTTTCCCTAAAACGCGGGCTCCTCATGGGAGTGGGGAAGCCTCCATGGGGGTGGGGGGTCATTTGGACAGGCTGCTCCGTTGGGTGCAAGGAAAGCTACAAGGACTTGGATAATTCTCCTTGTCTCCACATCACTTAACCTGAACTTGCATGTCACCTATTGTCAGGAAATCCTACAACACTACACTGTAAGACGTATGCTCCAGGTGACAATGGAAACTTGGGGACCTTCTAGAAGAGGAAACAGAGACCAAGAGTGAGGAAGTGGCTTGTCCCAGGTCACAAAGTCAGCCAGTCCAGAGCTGGAAGCAGAACACAGGTGTCCAGATAACTCCAATGCTGGGGAAGTAACACCCAGAAGCTCTTATTTTAAAACAGGTGTGTAAAATTGACAGTTATGGAAAAGTGGAGAATTGTTGGCTATTTTCGCTTCTTTTATTGTTCCAGAAAACTAATGAATTACTTTTTGAGATGCCAAGTTAAATCCTCTTGGACTATCAGTTAAAATTTTCTTAAGCTCACAGTTATTTGGGGAAAAAAATGACAGCTGGTTTTTCTGTTGATGTTATGCTTTCCAATTTATTCAGCTGCCTGAAGTCTATATAATCCATAAGTCAAATAGGAAATTGTAATTGAAATTAGAAAAGGTTTTGAACTAAATGCTAATGAATATTTGACATATTAAAGTATATGGAATGCAGCTAAAGCGGGGATTAGAGATAAATTTATAGCCTTAAGTGCCCTTTTAGTAGAGTCTTGTTTTCCTGAAATATCTTACAGTGTTATCACTCACACTTGGTCTATCGATGTCCTTACATGTGTCTGTTTTCCTCTCCAACGTTCATTTCTCAAATTAAATTTCCAAGAATACTATACTCAGGTAATAATGATGAACCAGAAGCTTAAGGGTTGGTTGAGCAATGAAATACAGGTTAAAATAAGTATTACTTTTCTTATACTGTGCTATTTCTGATAGTTTTTATAAGTACACACATATAATTAAGAAACAAGATTATCATTGTCTAAAAACACAGAATAGATTTGACATAACCTGAAATAATGGAACAAGGCAACTTATTATTGCACAGTTTTACGAAAGAGTAATGAGATTTTGTCATGGTTCTTTAAGTTAAATATATTTGAATTTCCATGGTTGCCCTAGAGATGCCAGTTAAATTCTCCTAGGTATTGTGTCTATCATTTGGGTACTGTCCTCAACAGTTGACACTTATAAGCATTTATTTAAAAAGCAATAGCAATAGCAATAGCAAAAGCAATATTTTTCAACTGACAAACACTATTTTCTACAACTTTAAAATATTAAAAACTACCTAGGTGGTAAATATTTATCTTAGGAAATTGGAAAATACACACAAGAAAAGAAGCCATCTCTAATTCCATTACACAAAGATAATTACCTTCAATAATTTGCTTTGCATATTCCAGGTTTTATACATATTTATATTAATTTTTATCAAAGCAACAGATTAACTAGTATAAAATGCTTTATACTAAAAGCAGATAAAGCATGGATGTAGAGAAGAAACTTATGGACACCAAGGGGGGAAAGCAGTGAAGGAGGGGGAGGTGGGATGAACTGGGAGATTGGGATTGACATATATACGCTAATGTTTATAAAATTGATAACTAATAAGAGCCTGCTGTATAGCACAGGGAACTCCACTTCGCTGTACAGTAGAAACTAACACAACATTGTAAAACAACTATACCCCAATAAAAATAAATTTAAAAAATGAAATGCTTTAAAGTGGCCCTTTAGTTAGAATGTGTCTTAAAGAAATACCTAGGTACAAATTGTTATTGTGTCACTAAACACTAAACCCAAATGTTATCAACTAAGGTTTCATTAAGCTTCTCTACTTCAAGTAAAATTGTACATATCAGAGTTCTTGACTGCAAACAGTTAAGCATAAACTTAATATATTGGAAGTCTATTAGGAACTACTGAGATGGAGAATCAGTCTTGAAAAATGATCAGGAATCAAAGAAAGCTAGTTGGCAGGAACTATTGCAAAGCCATGCCATAGGAGAGCATTGGTGTGGATGCCACAGCCATCACCACTGCATACAGGACAAGATCATGGCCTGCATGATCACCACCCCATCTGTGCCTCCAGCACCATGGCCTCTCCTGTCGTACTGCCAGATACCTCCAGGTTGGACCATGAAAAGACTCTATTAGAAAATCGTTCAATATATAAGAGCCAGAGAAATGTAGCTCCATTTAACAAAGTTAGCCATAGTCTTAGTGGAGCTTTCAGACCTTTACTGGTAGATGGAAGAATTAGGTAATTCTAAGTTTTAAATTTGGGGACATGGGCCATGTGGATGAGGAGAGCAAACCTCTCAAAGATTTGGACATAGTGACTATAAAAAAGCACTCAGCAAGTATTACTATTATGTGGGGGGGGGGAATCCTGTTCATATAAAGGCCCCACACCTCAAACTCAGCTGAGATCTCTGGTCAGTAACTAACCCAAGTCAGCAGGCTTAGTGCCTCTCTGGCACATAAGTATATTTCAACCCTGGGAAGATCTAATCTTCTAAGGAAACATTTAGGGGAATCAAATGGATAGTATTAGCCCTTCTGTGTTAAGATGGATTCTGTTCAATTCAACATGTTAAATATTTGTATCAAAGATAATATGCTGTGATAGAGTAATTCAAATTAAAGCTTGTTTAACTAGGCAATTTATTTTGTTGAAATTTTCAGTGGAAATTTACTATGACATTGAAGCATGCATGTTCATTTAAGAATCACTATCTTGAGAAAGAGAATTCTTCCAAATCCTGGGATGAGGCAGAACTTTGTGGTGTGATGTGATCAAGAGCCCCTTCTGGGAGATAATTATTAACCTACATGATTAAATGCTTGAACAATTTTCTGATAGACATTAATTAGCTCAAGAACCTCTTCTAAGAACAGCTCAGCTGACTTTAGCCTGGTGAAATGCCTCAGGACCTTAATCACTGTTTATCCAGTCTTGCTGTCTCCTTAACAAGAATCTTAAAAATCCAGTCTAAAATGATTCTCTAATCATTTCTTCCTACTACAAAATGCCTGTACTAAGTTGCAATCTTTGAATTTCTTAGAAAGTCTTTCCCTTGTAGCAAAACTTAGACCCAGGCTCTGAATCAAGTTGTCTGAGAAGTTACTTTAATATTTATGTTCAATTCATTAGACTGTAAAATTTACCATAGTATTTGATTTTTCTCTCTGTCAAAAAGTAGTGCCTAGGGGACTTCCCTGGTGGCGCAGTGGTTGAGAGTCCGCCTGCTGATGCAGGGGACACGGGTTCGTGTCCCGGTCCGGGAAGATCCCACATGGCGCGGAGCGCCTGGGCCCGTGAGCCATGGCCGCTGAGCCTGCGTGTCCGGAGCCTGTGGTTCGCAACGGGAGAGGCCACAGCAGTGAGAGGCCCGCATGCCGAAAAAAAAAAAAAAAAAAAGTAGTGCCTAAAAAGAAAATCAGCAATGCTAAATTTATAAATTTAGTTAAAATTGTTTCAACGAACATGATGAATCAAATTTATAAATAAGACCAAAGAGTTACCACAGGTTCCTTTAAAAACTGTTAGCCAAAAACTCATTGATTAATAAGTGAAATAATAAGATTCATAATTTGAAGTTAAAATTTAAAGATGGGTTAGTGTTGGGGATTTGGATTTTTAATAATTAAATATTAATTCTTTTTCGAAAGACTGTATTCTGAATAATCTTTTCTGTACACAAAGGCCTCCTTCAAAGGCATTGAAAATACTCACATTGATTCCACCAAAACTTGCATAATGAGAGACTCCACAAGGAGCTTGGATCCTGAGAAGCCAAAATAATAATTAATGACTGTGATGAGAGGTGTTTTCTGTTTTTTGGTTTTTTTAAGGATGCTGTCATGGTTCTTTTAAATGCCACTGAAAGCTTACCATTAGCCTTTTTCAACTATTCCCCCAAATGGAATCATGAAGCAAATCCCTTCTTAAAATTGGTACTTAAATCTCTCCTTTTCAAGTGAGGTCCGCCAAGGAGAAATTCACATAATCAGCTTTATGTCTCAGTTCTATGACTTTTTGTTTTGTTTTGTTTGGGTTTGGTTTTATTTTTTATGTTCACTCTTTCCCACATGTATGGAATAGAAATACAAGTTTGAAAACAAAGACACAATGTATTGTGTCTTCAATTTGAATGTCTGGTAGAATTAAACTGTACATCCCACAAAGACATTTTTATTTTTCATCTCCTCACCATGATGTTCCTAGAATTTACAACATTGTAGTCACCCAATAAATATTATACTTGAGTGACTGAATGACATGGAGCAAATTATTAAAAGACGCCCTTAATCGCTTCCATCTTCCTTCTTGCTCTACCTTACTTTCACCCTCACCTGGTTCAGTACATCATTGCCCTCCCTGTGGTTCACCTTAGAGACAAGTGGTACCTAAATTTACTCCTGGGATAAGTATTGGGCTGTAGCGTTAAATGATTTCCTCCAGTTCTAAGGGCAAAGCTGACCTCAGACAGGTCTCAGGACAAAGCTGGAGAGGTTTCAAGCCAGGTTGAGTCGCTGAGTCAGAGGACCAGGTTTGGCATTTAGAGAGATGGGGGTGTAGGAGAACGTAGAGTTATGGGTTGGGAGTAAGTATATGCAGACTGAAGTCTGCAGATTCAAGAATTCTAAAGGATTTGGTTTGGGATCACCCCAGGCCAGAAGAAATAGGCAGGGGGAAGGGATAAACCTTTTTATTTAATGGAATTCTTGGAATCTGGAACAAAGAAATTGCACATCCACACAAATGCATCACTGATACACAATGGTTGATGCTAGGTATGTGCTGTCTGCCTTCTGCCCTGGTATTAAAACAGCATCCCGCCTGCTGGGCACTTTCTGGAAAGCAGGTATGGATGGACTCTGGGAAGAAGACAGCCATCTGTAGTTTAATTCCCTCCTGGATCCCACAGCATTTCCTCTCCCAATAACAAGAACAAAGAAAATAAGATGTAGCATATTTTGATGAATATTGTAATGTGCTTTGAAATCACATACCAGGGGGTGTGGGGGTGAAGGAATCAAACAAATGCACTACGGAGGTTAAAAAGACCAAATCAATACAACGAAAAAAGCCAAATTTCAGGTTTTTCATGAATAACAATGAATGGTTATTTATGTGTAATTGAAGCTACATTCACAACTGTTATATTATTAATTTTCTGGAGGCAATGAAGTAGAGACACCCATTATAATTCTGTTTGAAACATACATTATTAGTCAGAACTGACTACCCTGCTTGTGAGGTCCAGCGCGAAATAAAAATGTAGGGGGCCCCTTGTTCCCAAACAGGAAAAAGTGTCATAAAGATTTCCCTTCTGTGATTTCTCTCTTGACTTGTCACAGTGCTTTGTTTGCTAGTTAGTCATTCAAAGTAAAGAAAAATTAAAAATTTAAATTATTAGTATGAATTTTTTAGTTCATCTTTATACTGTGCAAGGCCAGCTTTCTTTGCATATTTTAGAGCATTTAACTGGTATGTGGAATCGTCAAAATGACACAATCCTTATTCCATAGCATGTATATGCATATTATTGCATTCTTATCAGAATGGTGAGAATGCTGCTCAAAATTAACTCAGCTGTTTTTATAGCACTTCTTGACAAGCACACATTCTACCAAAATTCTCTACCTTTGGTTTAGTGGTGAGTAAGGAAGGACCTAGAGGAAAAGGGACTGTAGGTTGCTCCATCTATAGGTGGTTAGCTAATATAGGGAAGTAACATGAGAAAAAATGAACATATTAGGATTCCGTGGCCACTTGTGTTTCTTAGAATGCACTGCCTTCTTTATGGATTCAAAACAAGCTCTTGTCTGAACCAAAAGCTTGGTGTCTCCCAGCTGTCAGTGTTTCTGCCTACTCAGTTACAGACATACCACACTTACTTTGTACTTTCTTTGACTCACACTGAGCTCCCACACATTTTGGGTCCACTGGAATTCTGTGCTCTTGGCACCTTGCAAGTGCTATACTGGAATGGGACATCCAGAATCCCCGGACACGTACACAGTGTTTATCCTCTACCACATGTGTGCTCCATTGTCTTATCATACTTCACTTAACGAAAGACAAGTTCAAAGATAAAATTGAGAATTTCAAGACCACAAAAGCAAAGCTTTAAACCAAACATGAGGTCCTTCTGAGCACAGGGCCCTGCTTAGATCACACCTTCGTTAAGACAATTCTGTTGTTAGGTTTAAAAGATAAATTAAACTTTTACTTGAAAGAGAAGCAATAGTAAGGTGCCAAAGCTTGAACAGGTAGGATTCTCAGCATGTTCGCATATATAATGTTTTTAATGCATGGAGAAATGTACCGTAGTCATCAATGAGTAGAGGTGAGGAGGGAAGCGAAGTTTCTGCAGTAGATACAAGCATCTCTCTCTTTACTTTTTCCTTATAATTTTACAGGGAAACTAATAATGATTCTTCATGATATATTTACAGTTTTATATCAGATTTCTAGAAAAGCAAGGTTTGGACTGCAGAGTGGCACAGGTGCAGATACTTCTAAATATCTGATTTTGGAATATGGGATTGAAGACAAAAGAGACCCTGATGTAAGAAGAGATTGTGTTTTCAAACAGTTAATTTTTTAGGCGCTTCTCTGGCAGAGGAACTCATTTCTCCTTAGAAATGATGTGATAAATACTGACTGGGTCCTCAGGTTAGTCTGAAACAACTATAAACCTGGTGTTGTGCATGGAGTGTAACGTTGACAGTGCAATTTAGTAAACAAAGCCTCGCGTGTGATATTTTTATGAGAAACACATTTCAAAGACTAGGCACACATTCCCACTCAACTTACCCTGTGTGAGCAGGGCCTTCCCTGAGTCCTATCTTGGTTGGTGGAATTGAAGCCTAAGAGGTTCCTCTGATCCCAAAAAGTGTGTGGGTAGCCATGAGATGGTGAAAAACCTAGGTCGTCTGTGGTACTGGTAACTTGCTAAATTTCTCCGTTTATAGAAGAGAGGGGGTTGTGGAAGGAAGAGAATGGTCATCTGCAGACACATAGGAGAACATGTCTTGAGAACTGCCCTGCAGAATGCTGGAGGGACATCCCTTTACTGGATGTCCTAAGATGAATTCCTTCTCCATATGTACCTCTCTCTGGGTAGAAAAAATTAAGGTTTCCATGTTGTTATAGCAATGTAATTTCAAAACCCGTTGCCCTGTGAGTGTTAGAGAAGCTGAAATGTGTTGGCCCTTCGGCATAGTATCTCTCTATAACTTGTTGATAAATCTAAAAAATTTTTTAAAGCCTTAGGGGGATAAAAACTGACCCAACAACTATATTTCAAAAAGACAAGACTATGAAAATTAGAAATGAGAAAGTGATGGTTAAAGGTAATGACCTGTCAATGCTCAGAACAATAATGTTAATAATGATGGCTGACATTTATTTAGGCTTCACTCAGCTCACATAGTCACCATGATTTATATACATTAATTCATTTAATCCTCATATCAATCCTCTGATATACATATTGTTGTATTCAACATTTAAAAGTGAATTTATAGAGTCACCAAGATGTGAAGTGACTAGACCAAGAAGCTTCTAAGTAGTGAAGGAAAATCCATACTCAGTGAAGGAAAATCCATGTCTGATTCTGGGGCAGCTTGTCTCGACATTATGCTTTATTTTTATGTTCTTATTTTTGACACAGTTGCTACATGATGTATACTCAGACTGTTGATGCTTTGCTGAATATTTAATATCAAATTAAATTTAATATTATTTTAATTCCCAATTGAAATACTACTCAGAAGTGTTAGGCAAAAATCTGTGTTCATTTAAAAATAAAATTTACTGGCATGTTATTAAAAACTATAAAATACTTCATATCCACAAGATGGAATTAGAGATACTTGGCCACAGTAAAAATTCGGCTTGATCAGAAATGAGAGATTATGCCTTAAAATACTACTTATCTGGGGTTAAAACAATTTAACTCTCCTTTCCCATTTTAAAGGTTTTTTATAGACAAAGAAAAAATATTGTGATATTAGAATTTTTAGTTCTTCTATATCGTATCATCCAAAGGGTAATATAAATGAATTTATCAAATGAATGTATTAAATACCATATGAAATTATTTTTCCTACGTTTCTAAATAGCTTGCATTCTCCGTGCCTCTTAAAAGAACAACAGTACTTCTTCCCCGACCGGGGCACAAACCCGTGTCCCCTGCATCGGCAGGCGGACTCTCAACCACTGCGCCACCAGGGAAGCCCAGGAGCATCTTTTATTCTACTATTTGGTCTCTTAAACCCCTTGGAATTTTCTGTGTGATGGGAACATCTCTTGGTAAGCTCCTGGATAACTTCAGGATAGAGGTCGGTCCCAAGAAAGACCAAGCCATGATTAGAAGCTTGGAACTTTCAGCCGCACCCCTCCCCCACCCTCCAGGGAGGGGAAAAGGGCTGGAGATTGAGTTAATGATTGATCATGCCTACATGATGAAGCCTACACAAAGATCTCTTAACTACAGGGATTGTAGAACTTCTGGCTTAGTGAACAGATTCATGTGCCAGGAGGGTGGCAAACACCAGCTTCATAGGGACAGAAGCTCCTATGCTCAGGATACATCTAGACCTCACCTCCTCTGTTATATAATAAATCGGTATGTAATTATTTCCCTGAGTTCTATGAGCCATTATAGCAAACATTCTATTCATTCTATTGAACCCAAGGAGGGTACATCCAGACAATGGAATATTATACAGTACTAATTTCAAACCATGAAAACCTATGTAGGAAACTTAAATTCATATTATTAAGTGAAACAAGCCAATTTGAAAAGGCTAAATACTGTATGATTCCCAACTATATGACATTCTAGAAAAGGCAAAACTGTGGAGAGTATAAAAAGATCAGTGGTCGCCAGAGGTTGTGGGAGAGGGTATGGATAAGTGGAGAACAGAGGATTTTTAGGGCAGTGAACTCTATCAAACTCTGCATGATACTATAATGGGGGATACATGCCGTTATGTATTTTGTCTAAACCCATAGAATGTACAACATCAAGAGTAAACATTATTGAAAAATATGGACTTCAGATGATAAAACGTGCCAATGTAGGTTCATCAATTGTAACAAATGTACCACTCTGGTGGGGGATGCTGATAAGCTAAAAGCAGACTCCTAAGATGTATATATATGTGTACATGGTAAGATTCCAAGAAAACCCCTGCAGAATGGAATTTGGAGAGATTTCAACATCTTCCTGATGCTGAGGAATGAGAAATTGAGTCCATCTAACTTTATTCATTTCCTGGTCTGCTGAGGCTGCCATAGCAAAGTACCACCAGCTGGATGGCTTAAACAAGGAATTTGTTTTCTCACAGTTCTGGAGGATGGAAATCCATGGTCAGGGTGCCAGCATGATCAGCTTCATGGTGAGGCTTCTCCTACAGGTCTGCAGACAGCTGCCTTCTCACTGTGTCCTCACAGAGGACAGAGGGAGAGGAAGCAAGCTCTCTGGTGTCTCTACTTATAAGGGCCCCACCTTCATGACTTCACCTAAATCTAATTACCTCCCAAAGGCATTATCTCCAAATACCATCACACTGGGGTTAGGGCTTCAACATATAATTTTGGGAGGAAAGAGTTTAGTCCTTAGCAATGGGCATTAGTTTCCTATTGCTACTGTAATAATTGACCACAAACTTAAAACAATACAACATTATTATCTTACAGTTCCAGAAGCCAGAGGTCTAAAATGGGTCTCAGTGAGCTAAAACCAAATAGTCAGAAGGGCAGCATTTCTTCCCAGATGCTCCAGGGGAGGATCCATCTTCTTGTCTTTTCCAGTTTCCAGAGGCTATCTGTATTCCTTGGCCCATGACGCCCTTCCATCTTCAGAGCCATCAATGGCTGCTCAAGTGTTCCTCCTGCTTCCATCTCTTTCTTCTGCCTCTCTCTTCCACTAATGACAATTCTCGTCGTTTCATTGAGTTCACACAGATAGTTCAGGATACCAAGGTCAGCTGACTGTCAAACTTAATTCCATCTGCAAACTTAATTATCATTTCAATACAACCTAATGTATTCACAGTTTCTGGAAATTAGAGCATGGATATATTTGAGGGGGTATTATTCTACCCACCACCGTGGGTTTTGTAAACACCTCAAGTTTTCTCTTGAGACCTCAGAAGGACTATGCTCTAGGAAAAAAGGTCAATATTGAAATAGCCTCTGCCTACCAAAACCCAAAACAAACTTCCAGAGGACCAAGGTGATCCACTAGACCTCTACCTACCTTTCTCAGAAAACAAAGCATTTTTGAAGGAATCACTATAATTTTTACTCACATGTCTAGCATCTAATCAAAAATATGAAATATACCAAAATACAGAACAACAAAATGGAAATAAAGGAGAATATAAGTAAATAGAAACAGATCCATAGATAATTCATATACTGGAATTTTTGGCAGAATATTTAAAATAATTAGGGGTATGTCAAGAAGATAGAGAAAATTTGGGCAATTCCAGTAGAGACTCAGAATCCATCAAAATTGTCAAATGGAAATTTGAGAATGGATAAATATAAGACTGAAACTAACAATTTATTAGATGGCTGTAATGAGATTTCATAAACAGCAGTGCAAAGGGCGAGTGAACTGGAAGACATGTCTTCAGAAAGAATACACATTTATGCATGAAGGAAAAATAATATATAAGAGGCATTTAAGACCCAAGAAAAAAGTTTGACATGCATGTAATAAGAGTTCTACTCTGGAAGGATGAATAGAAGCAATATTTCAATTAAAAAAAGCATCAAGTTAAACCCATAGAAAGTACAAGGAAGGCAATAAGAGCAAAAGATCTAAGAAATAGAAAGCAGGCACACAATAGAAAATAAAATGTTTTTTAAGATCAATAAACTTATTAAACCTCTAGCAAGACTGATCAAGAAAAAGATAAATTATCCATTTCACATACATTTGCAAAACTAATTACAGGACTTTATTTTATTGGTTGACTACTGTAAAATAATTCATCCCAAATCTCAGTGTCTTAAAACTATAATACTTTCTTGTTTCTCATATGTCTGTGGGGTCTGCTGGATTTCAGCTGACTGGGCTGTGCTCAGCCAGGAGGCCATGACAAGTGAGTGCACAGGGGGAAGGTGGCGGGGTGGAGGGGTGGTGGGATGAACTGGGAGATTGGGATTGACATATATACACTAATATGTATAAAATAGATAATTCATAAGAACGTGCTGTATAAAAAATAAAAAAATAAAATTCAAAAATTTAAAAAAACAAAACACAAGTGAATGCACAGAGGCAGAAGAAATATTGGGGCCATAATTCAATCTACCACGATTATCTACAGCTGTATACAAATAAACATTATGATGTAGAAGAAATGGACAAATCCCTTGAAAAACAAAGGAATTGAATGAGAAGAAATAATAAATATGAATATTCCTATACTATTAAATACTTTGAATGGAAAATTAACAATTTTTTTTCACAAACACTGTTCCTGATATGAATAGCTTCACTGGTAAATTTTTCAAACATTTAAAGAAGAAATAACACAAATGTTACATAAAATCTACCAGAAAATAGAATTGGATATAAAACTGCCCAGTTCATTTTTGAGGTTTGCATGGCCTGGATAGTAAAACTGACAAGAACATTGCAAGAAAAATTGCAGGCTAAGATTTCTCATGAACATAGGCAAAAATCCTAAACAAAATTGTAATAAATCAAATCCAATACTCTTTATAAGGGATAATAGATCATGATCAACATGGTTTCTGTCAGGAATCCTTGCAAGATGAGGCTAGTATGCAAAAATTGATAAATATAGGTCACTACATTAGCAGGATAAAGGAACACACCATATGAGTCTCAATAGACTCATATTAAAAACCAGCAAACTAAGAATAAAAGGAAACTTCCTCATTCAAATAAAGCGTATCTATTAAAAACCTTCAGCTAACATCACATTCAATGTGCAAATACTAAACTCTTTCTCCTGGAATTTGCAACCAAGTTGAAGATGCTCAAAAAAAAAAAATGTGGGAACTGACAAGAGACTTCAAGGTAGGGGTGGGAGAAGAGAGAGAAACCTTAGTGGTGACTAGGTTAAACAGGTATTAATACATGTTTTCAAGGAATAATAATGAAAAGAGTTCGTAATTTGTAATATGGAAAGATGTCACAGATATATTAAATTTTTAAAGGGTTATTTGCTTTTTTTAAAAAATGTTCTCTTTTGTCAATCTACTCACATGTGTTAACTATTTTCTCTTTAATGATAAAAAATTACTTCTAGTGTTACTTTGGGGATGCAAGAATGGAAATGGATGGGGGTTTCTAATTTTTATTTTGCACTTTTCTGTTAAATGTTTGCATTTTTCTAACCCCGTACATATTTTCCTTTTACTGTTACTAGTAATAAAGGTGCTTGTGAAGTGAAATTATAAATTATTTTCTTTGCTTCTCTATACATATCTATAAAAAACTAACACATTTTATAATAAAAGGAAGGGGGTTGAAAGGAAGATCTGGAATGATCTTTAAATTGTATCACTGCTTGGACAGTGCTAGAGCTGAAGTAGTGGGGTGTTAAAAAATATATATATATGCACATAGATATCCATATATCTGTACATCTCACTAAGTAAAAGAAATCAATATCCTTTTGTTTTGTTTTGATTTTTAGTTTTCATAAAAGGAATTTTATTCAAGGGGTCTTTTACTCCTGAGTCCTTTGAAATCTCTTTCAGAAACCCTGCATTTTGCTCAAATACTGTCAGCCAGAGCTGAGAGTTCTCTGCGTCCAATGTGAATGTTCCTTTTTGTTGAGTGAGTAACTGGAAAACTTTGAGAATTTTTTACCAGAAATATTAATTACTTCATCACTGGAAGACTCCTGTATACTTTCATATTCCAGCAAATAGCTTGGTAACTTTACAGGAGCAGGAAATGAATTAAAATCATAAAACATAATAAACATTTCTAATGAGTTCACATCTCTGTGCTCAGCTTGTGGCCATGTGGAACCTTGGCAGATCACGCCAGGAGAAGTGACACGATTCCACCAGCCTCCTGGCTACAAGGCAGGAATGTTGCTGGAATGAAAGACTTCAAGGAGTTGAAAACAAGAGCCTTTGAAGATAGAGAACCAGAGAACCTGGGAAGCATGAAAAGAATGCAGTCCCTTAGCTAAATTACCTAACTGGAAATTACTCACCCAGGAGCTCCATCCTGCTGGGAACTCTTGGTCAATCTGTGAAGAAATTAGCAGTTAAAAAGATCTCCAGGCTGAACATCTTTTATTTTGAAAGCTTTATAGTCATGGAACTAGAGGAAAAGTTGGAGTGATCCTTCTAGAATCATAATGAATTTGAGTTTTCTTCTTTTTTTCCCTTTTTAAAACGTTTTAACTACTGTTTTTACTTTTAGAAAATACCTTTTGAGTCAGAGAGAGTCTGATTCAATCCAAATTGTGCTACCAGATTAGGTATAAACATTATCAGCTCTGTCTTTTATGACATTTTATGAAGTAAAAAAAAAAAAAAAAGTATATGTACTTGTTTAAAAAGGAAGCAGAAATAATAGTAAAAGCAGAACAGGTAGTCCTTGTACTTCAAAGGCAAGTTCTTCAAAATATATATATGAGTCACTATTTGAAAACTGAAACAGTTTTTCTCACAGAAGGAATGTGAAATTGTGTGAAGAGAAGGTTCACAGAAGGAATAGTGCGGTGCTATAAACATTACATATTTTAGCATTTGGGAAAATGTATCCTGGGAATCTTAGTCAAGATGTGCAAGTAACAGAAACCAGCTAGTTGGCTGACTATGAGATGGGAACTCATTAAAAGGAAGCAAGGTTATCTCTTGGAACTCAGGAATGTCAACTGGTGGCATGGGAACTAGGACCAGGAACTGTCTGTAAAACTGTCATTGCTACACCTCTGTGTCTTATCTCTGCCTCCTGGATGAGCAGACAGACTTGTGTTGCCCCCTCTGTATAGGGCAGGCAGTACATGGTCACCCAGTAGTTTGTGAGGCTCATCTACTCCCTTTGAAGAGTCCATACTGGACTGGCTGGACTAGATCTCAGCTCTAATTCCAAATAGCCATTAATTGGCCTAATTTAGGTCGGTGTCCACCCAAAATCCAGTGGGATATATGTTTATTACCCAGGTAGCTGACAGCCTCTGTACCTGTGAGCATGGCTAGTCATGTGACGTGCCGTCTGAGGATTGAAGGATGACAGAGGGATTGTGAAAAGATGACCAAGATTCTTACAGATTATGCCTTTAGGGGAAAAAAAAATGTTAAGACAGTGAGGACAAAGGGTGCTAAAGCAGAATGAAAATATTGGGAGATTGGGATTGACATATATACACTAATATGTATAA
The DNA here is from genome assembly GCF_059928025.1 of Delphinapterus leucas. Classification (NCBI taxonomy): domain Eukaryota; kingdom Metazoa; phylum Chordata; class Mammalia; order Artiodactyla; family Monodontidae; genus Delphinapterus; species Delphinapterus leucas. Next base: position 10,761,817 of record NC_143136.1, read on the forward strand.
AATAGATAACTAATAAGAACATGCTGTATAGCACAGGGAACTCCACTTTGCTGTATAGTAGAAACTAACACAACATTGTAAAACAACTATACCCCAATAAAAGAAAAAGAAAATGGTAGAAAGAAGAAAATATAAATATGGTGTAGTCATGTGACTGTAAAACCCCCTCCTCCAGGGGCTACCGTGTGTGAATGGAGACTCCATGGCAGGTTCCATTCCCTGCCACCTGCTTCAACGACAGCACCTCTCATTGTCTGTTACTACTTTATTGTGGAATGATTTATATCTATTGATGGTTAACATAATAATAATAATATTCCATGCCTACATTAACAATAGAATTGAAGCCCCCTGTGTAACTCTCCCTGATCCTCTATCCTGATAAAACTCCTGTCCTCAATTTGGTGGCAAGTTTGTAACAGCTGTTTGTTGAATGAATGAACAATTGACAGAATAAAAGAAAAGCCGGTGGAAGGGTGTCAGACCTTATTCAAACAACTATATATTCCAACCTAATAAATGTGATGAATGTGCTTCAGTTTGCAATGCATGCCACGCTGTGTGGTAATGTTACTGATAGGTGATTTATTCTAATTTCAGAGATTTTCAAACCTTTTTCCCTCCCTGGGCCTATCACCTTTTAATATGTTTCAGACAGATTTCTAATGACTGTGATCTAAGACTGTTTGACTGATTGCCACAAACATAATTTGGGAAATGGTTAGCTCTGAAAGATAAGCAATTACTTAAAACTTGCTTTAAATTTTAGGGATTAGCCTACTTTGATCAGAGGTCTTTTTGTGATGTATGCTCAGCAAAAATGTTAAAGGTGACCCTACTCCAGCTGAATCCATTTTCTACTAAAACTGTGTCTGCCAGATGTCTGAAAAGGTAGGGATAAATTGAAATTCATCACCTATTTTTTTTTTTACAACTGCACTACGTGAGAAAGTGGGCAGAGAGTTAAGTTTATATGTGAAACTTTCCTTACATTTTCTTGAAGATCACTCCAAAGTAGAAAGAAATAGGGTGAAGGATAGGAAGGAAAGGGGTACATTTAACACATGACTTTCTAAAGAAAAGAAGTGGGGTAATAGATGCACAATAGTGGTTGAATGAATGAAGGATGAACCAGTTACCTTTTGTCCTTCAGTGGTCCATTCATACTATCCTTCTTCTCCATTAACCTTGGAAATACTAAACTGTACTCAAGCAGGGACTACACTTTGGAATCAGAAAGGCCTGGGACCCAGCTCTGGCTCTGTTAGTTATGTGGGACTCCCAATAAGTTACTCAGTGTATGTTTCCCAGGGCTGATCACAAACTTGGTGACTTAAGACAACAAAATTTATTTCTAACTTCTGGAGGTCAGACGTCCAAAACCCAGGTCTCAGCAGGGGTATGCTCCCTTCCAGCAGCTCTAGAGGAGAATCTGTTTCCTGGTTCTTCCAGCTTCTGGTGGCTGACAGCACTACTTGGCTTGTGGCTGTATCACTTCAAGGTCAGCATCTTCAAATCTCTCTCTGGTCCTTCTTCACATTACAATCTCCTCTGCGTGTGGTTAAATCTCACCCTGCCTCTCTCCTACAATAACACATATGATTGCATATAAGGCCCACCTGGATAACCCCTGATAACCTCAAAATTCTGAGCTGGATATGCCAGTTGGACACTAGTGCTCACATTTCCTTTAAGCCAAGGTTTGTTGATTTTTTTGCTAAACTCACTACCAGGGAAATCTTAATCATGTTGACATCAACTTTAAAATCTTTCCTCTGGGCACCAAAAGCAAAAGTAACTGGATCCAACATCTTTCAAATATGTCTGTTACTTCATTTTCCATAGATCAGTTCTCCTGAGATGCTGGTTTCCCTCCTCACAGCAAAAGTGGCTGACAAGGTTTCTTGCACCTTGGGATAAATGCTGACACAGCCTGACAAGACATGAGATGGAAAAACAATAGAGTGTCACCAGAAGACTGCATCAATGCTGCTTGTTTTGAATTTGTTCAAGACGATCGAAAACATGTCCTTGTGAAAAACATGCAGGTCCAGAGATTCATGGGTCTGAGAAGAGATGACTGACAAAATTACTAACAGGCTCACTGACACCAGCCTTTGAGCATCAAATTCACCATATTTCTCCTTGTACAAGCATTTTCCGTGCTGTGCTCCATGCTGCTAGGATAAGAGAATACAATAAACTCTGGATTATTTGATATTTTCCTAATGTGCTTCTCTCCTCTTCCATTAACACTGCTACCCTGACCTTCACCTTACCACGAAACTTCTTGAAATAATGATTGAAACACCCTTCCTCAGATGCTTGCTTTCACTGTAGGATCTTGCAATCTGAATTATTCTACTGATATTACCAAACTGAAGTCAATCCGTGGAAATCACCCAGTTTAATGCCTTTTCCTAACTCCTTCATCTTTAGCATTAATCTGTCATGTTTTGCACAATTTCTAACACCTTCTTTGTCCCCTCACATTCCTCCCTCCCCACTTTTGTCTTCCATGCCCCCAGCACAGTTCCAATTTTATTCTTTACTCTTTCACTTTTTTCTTCTTTAGTTTTCATCCCTCCTTCTGGAACATTCCTCATGTTGTGACTTTGGTATTCTCTTCTTAAATCTCTTTTCACTCTACCCTTGACACCAATTCTGTAGTTTCAACAATCATGGCCATTTTGGTTTTAGGCTTGTATCTCTCAGCCACTGAAGTTCTATGGAGAAAGGGGGGCTGATGAAAGGAGAGAGATACTTTCTATAGTCCTGACCTTTTCCTTACACATCCCAAGGCCCCTTGCACAACTCTGCTGTGTATCCTGTTGATACCTCCAGCTCAACATGACCTTCAGACCAGTCCTTTCTTTTCCTCCATATCATTATTGCCACAGTTTATTAACCTCTCAATTAATCTGGTTTAATACCATTCATTCATCTGTAATTTTTCCCTTCCACTTTCAATCCATCATAAAAATCTGTAAAATCTATCTCCACATGGCCAATTCACCAAATGTCCAAATCTACTTTCCAGTCCTCTTTTCTACTGTTTACAGATAAAATTAACATTTATCTCAACTTACAATGTCAGAGTTCATACGTCATTTTTTTTTAAAAGAGGATTGAGGGTGATGTTTCCATTGTTCCTAATTAACAAGTGTGCTTTGCAAAGATTAAGTAACTTGCCCAATGTCACACCTCTAATAAGTGACATAGTTAGGAGGAGAGCCCAGCTCATCTCATGCCATATATCTTACCTTTTACAATATAAAATGATGTTTTCCAGAGGTATTCCAAGCTACAGTCTTGCTCAGTGTGCCCTTACAACTATTCTGAAAAAAACACCCCCTCGTAAAAGCAAATGCTATCTTGAACCTATTTTGGAATCATTCCCACACTCATCCATTTCCATGCAAAATGTTCTCATCACCAAATCCCAAGTGAATTGACAACTGCTCCATGCAGCCCTTTCTCACCAGAAAAACCACATCCTGTTGAATATCTATGGCTCTGTGTTTACATTGCTTTCCAGGCACATAAGACACAGGACAGGTGTCAGAGTTATTTAAGTACTTAAGTCTATTCCTCTTTAGTGTTCAAGCTCTGATCTTGTATCTCTTCATTTCCCACAGAAAAGAAAGGCCTATTGCAGAGACTTGACCACAGCAGGTGCATAATAAATCTTGACAGAGTGAATCATTTCTTGACAGAGTTTTGAGTTTCTTGTTTAAATAATATGAAAGTTTAAATCGTTTATAAAATATTTTAGATGTGCAAGAGATATACAATGATACAGTGCATACCCTTCAACACACTATCCAGCTTAAAAAAGAAACGTTACTGATGGAAGTTTTTTGTGCATCCGCTACCCATCCACCAACTCCTCTGTTCTGCATTTGATGTGTTTCCATCTGGTTCATTTGGTTTTTACTTTTCATTCTTATTTATAATTCCTTAAATATGACAAATACACTCCCTACTAAAAATGAATTCACAAGGAAGCAGGAGAAATGGGTGAAGCACTTCCCTAAGGCTCACTAGCTCTTAGATCTGCAGTTGGACTTCCATCAGGACAGGCTGGACTAATATTCAGTTGAAGCATAAGCCTAATATTTATTTTTAGTCTGGAAAAACATATATGGTCAGCATCTGAGTTCCCTAGAGGAAAAACAGGAAAATTTTTGTGGCACAAGCTGTTTCACTGTGTCTGAGAAGGCTCCCTTAGTTAGGTCTCTTTGTTCTGTTCCTTACTAATATATTTGTATCCAGAAATTAAGTATCTGTTATTATTTCCTCCTCTATGAGAAATTAGACATGCTACATAATAGAACTTTTTGAAACTTTCTTTCTCTTTGTACTTTCAGGATTTTTTTTAAAGTATGAGGACATTTTCAATGGAATTTAAGATGCTATTTACAAAATAAGTTATGGTAACGTTAAGGGATTTTGTAATATACAGGATATAATGTAATATGAGACAATTTGGAATTCGATGCTACGTCCAATGTATTTAATTTTAAGTATTCCTCTTTTTCTTAAAGTATGTATCGTCTTTTTAAAGGAATATTTTTAAAGAATAATAATAAGATGAATATCCATGAAGTTAGCACTCAGTTTAAGAACTAAATTGTTGCTAATTTAATATATTACCTTGCATCCAATTGATTATCTTTTTTTATAGTATTGCAAATCTATTCCTTCTTTGTATTCCTTTTGAAATTGTTTCCGTTCAACCCCTTCTGTCTTACTTACCACAATTATTGCCACATTTTAATATCTGGTTCCAATTTTGTGCTACTCAAAAATGGAGAGATATCAAGAATCAAGAAGACAGAGATTAAAATATCAGTTTCTACAAGGAGTTTGTTTTTAATATGGCTAAGTTAAGTTCTTATCAGACTGATCCTACCACAGAGAGCAACCACAAACTCTGGAGAATGTATGAAATAAAGCTACCCAAAGCCACTAGAAGGAGTAGGAAAATTCCAGAGTCAACATTTGAAAGAAGGGAACAGCATGGGATACATTTCCCATTTTATAGCTTTACTGTTAGCATGGAAGCAGGCTACAATCAGTGATATGTGGAGTGAAAAGCGTTTCTAAATAAGCTTCAATATTCAAGCTTTTCTAAATAAGCTTCTGAAAAAACCAGAAGATAGAGTTTGGGGCAACAATAGCTACTGGTAAGTGAGGTAGGGACATCACTACAAAGCAAGCCAGAAAGAGGGCATCTCAAGATTGGTTTATAAACTAGTAAAATTTGTGGGTGAACTCTTAATTGTGCGTATGCAAAGACTCAAAGCAGCCCAGCTCAGGATAAAAGAACGGAACTCAGATTTAAACTGCTAGTTAACTAATGCCACATAATTTGCCTTTGAATTCAACAAAGCAAATTTCTTGCTAAAACAAACAAAACAAACATCAACACTCTTGAGGCTCTTAACAGAACTAACTCAATGCCTCGATATGATCTAAAATTATTTGACATACAGAGAATCAGGAAAATGTCAGCCATTTTCAAGGGAAAAGAAAATTAACAGACGCAACTCCAAAATAATCAGATACTGAAATGAGCATTCAAATGTTTTACAGCAGCTATCAAATTATGCTCAATGAGCTAAAAGAAAAATACAATTACAATGAATAATAAGAGAAAAAGTCAGTAGAGAAGCAAAATTATAAAAAGAAATAACTGGAAATTCCAGTCATAGCAGCCTTATAGGATAGGCTTATTAGCAGAATGGAATCAGAAGAGGAAAGATAAAGTGAGCCAGGAGTTGAGTTAAGAGAAGTGATCAAATCTGAAGATGACAGAGAAAAAAAGATTGAAAAGAAATGCTGACAGAGCCTCACAGACCTGTGGGATAATATTAACATTTAACGTATGTGTATAATTTGAGTTCCAGAAGGAGAGAAGAGAGAGAATGGTGCAAACATTATTTTAAAATATAGAGGTCAAAATGTTCCTATATTTGGTGAAAGTAATAAATCTACAGATTTATAGAGTTCAGTAAACATCAAGCAAAATAAAGGCAAATAAAACTGTCTAGTCACATCAAGTCAAATTGCTAAAAACTAATTATAAAGAAAATATCTTGAAAGAAACCAGAGAAAAGTGACATATTACATACAGGGGAACAGCTTTTCAGATGAACTTCAAGATTGCATAGAAACTACAATACTGATATAATGTAGAACATATCTTTAATTGCTGAAAGAAAATATCTGTCAACTCAAAATTCTATATTAAGCAAACATATATTTTATTAATGAAGTTGAAATAAAAACATTTTTAGATCAAATAGAACTAAGTGAAATTTTCTCCAGTAGATAAACACTAGTAGATAAATTTTCTCCAGTAGATAAACATAAAATTTCAAAGGAAATTTTATGGGCTGAAAGGAAATGATACCAAATGGATACTTGGATAGTCAAGAAAAAGTGAATACCAGCGAACATGGTAAAATTATGGGTAAATAAAGAAGACTACATTTTCCCTTTAATCTGTTTAAAGCACATGGCTCTTTAAAAGCAAAATGTATAATATTGTTATGTGGAAATTATATTGTATGTATTTTAATACATATGACAAATTTGCACAAAGAAAATGGGGATGTATGCATGGCCGTATACTGTTGCAAGTTTTCTACATTTAACATGAAGTGGTGTATATTAAGTCTAACTAGACTCTGAAAAACCAAGGATTAAACATCAAAAACGAATGCAAAGGAGTATAATTGAAGAGCAAATACAAGCTTTAATGTAGAATTCTAAATATATTCAAATATTTTGAAAAGAAAAAATCAGTAAAAAAACAGCGTATCAAGAAATAGAGGGAGAAACAGAAAACAATAATATGGTAGACCTATATGCAACCATGTCAAAAATTACATTAATTGCAATGATCAAAGCACTACAGTTAAAAGGCAGAAATTGTCATAACTATATGCTGCCTATAAAAATGCACTTTCAACACAGATAGTTCAAAAGTAAATGGATGGCAAAAGACGTAGCCTGCAAACAGCCTAAGAAGACTGAAGTGGTCATATTAATATCAGATAAAATTGACTAAAAGAAAAAGAGCATGTCCAGAGATAAAGAGGGACACTTTGTATGATAAAAATGTTTAATTCTTCAGAAGCATATAATAACCATAAAAATGTGTGAATCTAATAATAGTGCTCCAAAAGGATATGAAAAAAATTGACAGAATTCTATAGCAAAATAGGCAATTTTATAAGAGATTTTAACTCCCTTATTTTGGCAGTTGAAAGAACAAATGCACAATATCAGAAGAAAAAATAGGTAATCTGAATGATGCTATCAATTGCCTTACCCTTGGTATTTATAAGACATTCACCAACAACAGCAGTATACACATTGTTTTTTAAGTGTGGATAAGTTCATCACAATAGACCATATACTGAACCATAAAACATGCTTCATTAAGTTAGAATAACTGAAATCACGTAGTTTCTTACCAAGATGGAATTAAACTAGAAATACATAATAATAAGATATTTAGGAAAACAGAATGTTTGTAAGTTAAACAATATAAACAAGCCATAGAAAAAAATCACAAAGAAAAGTAGAAAACATTTCTAACTGAATAATAGTGCACATACATTTCAACATTTGTGAGATGCAGCTAGCTGGATAGAGAGACATGCATGGCTTTATATGCTCTCATCTGGGAAAAAAACAAAAGAAAAGACAAATTATTATGCAAATACTGAAACTTAGGAGGCCAAAAATGAGAATTACAAGTAAACCAAAAGTAAGAAAATTATTACAACAATGATAATAAAAGCAAACATCAATGAAATAGAAAAGAGACAAATAATTGAGAATATAATCAAAGTAAAATAAAACAGTAAGAGTTAGGTTTCATTTTTTAAAAACCCTTATCAAAGACATCATTAAGAAAATTAATAGGCAAGCCACAGAATTGGAGAGAATATTCACAAAACATATCTGACAAAGTACTGGGATCCAGGCTATAAAACGTTTATAACTTAGTAACAAAAATACAAGCAACCCCATAAATTTGGGGCAAAGTTCATACAGACCTTCCCAAAAGAAGACATACAAATGGCCCCTAAGCCTGTAAAAATGTTCAACACAATGAGTCATTAGATACATTCAAATTTAAACCTCAATGAAATACTACTGCATAGTCAACAGAATTGCTAAAAATACAAAGATGAATAATACTAATTGTTGTTGAGGACGTGGGGAACTGGAATTTTCATACATTTTTGGTGGGAAAGTGAAATGTAACAACCAGTTTGGATAAAGATCTGGCATTTTCTTATAAACATAAGTATACACCTACTCATCAATTGTAATCCTATGCAGTTACTCAAAAGACATGAATGTTCACCAAAAGATTTTTGCAAGATTGGTCATAGTATATTTATCCTAGTAGCCCTGAATTGGAAACAGCCTAGGTATTCATCAGCAGGGGAATGGATAAACCGTGGCGTATTCCTAAAATGGGATACTCTTCAGCTCTAATAAAAGAGCAACAGGCGAATCTCAAAAGCATTATGCTAAGTGAAAAAACTTTTACAGAAAGGTCCATACTGTATGTGTGATTCCAGTTATATAAAGTTCCAGAACAAGCATTTGATCTATGGTGGTAAAAAATCAGAAGTTGCTCTTGAGGCGAGGGGGTAAGAATTTACTGGAAAATGGTGTAAGATAACTTTCTGGGTTGATGGTAATGTCCTACAACTTGACAGAGGTTTTGGTTACCTCGGTGTGTGTGTATTTGTCAAAACTCAACATATGTGTATTTAAAATGTGTGCATTTCATGGATTGTTTAGTTTATATCAAAATAAAAAGAAACTGTAGCTGTGTGTACCCTGAAAAGAACTTAGGGGAAAGTTTAGTGTTATGTTGAGGCATTACATTTATGTACCTCAAAAAATATGATGGATTAATTAGCAGATAGAGAGATGGAGAAATGGATGGTTATGTGTTAAAACATGTTCAGTAAATTGTTGATGGTATATAGGTATTTACTGGAAAATATTTTTTAACTTTGCTGTGTTTGAAATTTTTCATAATAAAATGTTGAATGAGGAAATAAAATACAAATAAAATTAGATATGAGAGACATCTAAAATATAAAATTAAGAATTATAATTATGAGAGCAGTATGGAGTTTCCTTAAAAAACTAAAAATAGAGTTGCCATAGGATCCAGCAATCCCACTCCTGGGCATATATCTGGAAAAGACAAAAACTCTAATTCAGAAAGATACACCCCAGTGTTCATAGCGCTATTTACAATAGCCAAGACATGGCAGCAACCTAAGTGTCCACTGACAGACGGACAGATGAATGGATAAAGAAGATGTGGCATATATATATAAAGGAATATTACTCAGCCATAAAAAAGAATGAAATCACGCCTTCTGCAGCAACATGGATGGACCTAGAGATTCTCATACTAAACGAAGTAAGTCAGACAAAGACAAATATCATATAATATCACTTACATGTAAAATCTAAAAAAATGAACTTATTTACAAAACAGAAACAGACTCACAGACATAGAAAAGAAACTTATGGTTACCAGGCAGGGTGGGGATGGGGGAGGGATAAATTAGGAGTTTGGAAATAGCAGATACAAACTACTGTATACAAAATAAACAACAAGGATATAGCGCAGGGAGCTGTATTCAATATCTTGTAATAACCTATAATGGAAAAGAATTTGAAAAAGAGTATATATATAGATAGATAGATAGATATGAATCACTTTGCTGTGCTCCTGAAACTAACACATTGTAAATCAACTATACTCCAATAAAAAAGAAATATAATCATTTCCCAATATATACAAATATTGAATCATTCTGTTGCACAGCTGAAACTAATATAATGTTATATGCCAATTATATCTCAATTAAAAAAAGAATAATAAATCAGCTGATGCAGATGTTGGACAACAGGACTGCAGTGTGTTGGCCAAGTGGGACCGTTAGTAGTAAATCTAGATTTAAACACTCTGTCAACCAATCTATGTTCTCAGGACCACCAGGGGCGTCTGCCTGGGCAGAGTTTACAGTGTGGCTGGGAGATAGCCAGGCATCTCCTAAATAAAAAGAGGATGCTAGTCGAGCTGCATGTTCACTATTTTTTGACTTAAATTCAGATATTCCTGTCCCATGGCGAGGGTGCAGTGAGGGGATGAAAAAAGGCCAAGAGATTGCTCAAAATTCTCTTCCTCCGTATCAGTGGAAACAGCGGAGTGAGGGCCAGGGTTCCACAAAAACCCTGAAGACTTCAGGGTACTGAAGGGAGCTTACCTTCTTAAGGAAACCAGAGCTTTAATTACTGACTTCACACTGCATTTCTGAGTGACTTGTGTCTATCCCAAATTAATCATGAATTTTGAATAGATAGTAGGAAATCTTGAATAAAGTTAAATAGGCATTTACACAAGATAGGATTTAAATTCAGAGCATCAGTGAATGCTATGTGGTTTGGGAAACTATGAGAGTAAATTCCTGATAACAGAATAATTATCCTAAAATTAAACCCCAGAGGATGCTTGTCATTAGGTGGTAGAAGGTGTGAAAGGATTCAAGAGAAAGGAGAACCAAACAGCAGAATATCAAACTAGAAAAGGTAGCAGAGATTTAGAATAAGTATTAAGAGAGATTAATACAAAAAGAGCAGAAAAAAAACAGTGCTGGAACATGTGAGTAAACAGTTCTTGTTTGCTTACAACAGGCACTGGAGCAAGGAAGTTAAGAAAGGTGACTGGTAGAGTTTTATTCGCTTTGGGCTGCTATAGCGATATATCCCAGACTGGGAAGCCTATAAACAACAGAAATTTAATTCTCATAGTTCTGGGGGCAGAAAGTCCAAGATCAAGGTGCCAGCAGGGTTGGGTGAGGGCCCTCTTCCTGGGTCAGAGCCAGTGCCTTCTCGCTGTGCCCTCAAATGGTGCAAGGGGCTAGGGATCTCTCTGGAGCCTATTTTTATCAGGCACTAATGCTATCTGTGAGAGCTCTAACCTCAGGACTTAAGCACTTCCCAAAGGCCCCACCCACTAACACCATCACCTTTGGGGGTTAGGATTTCAGCATACGAATTTTGGGGGGACATTCAGACCACAGCAAATAGACATGACATAGGGGAGGCAGATGTTGACCACCTAGAAGTTTTGCCTCAAAAAGCACAAGGCGAGGCTAATCTCCCAGATCTCTCATTCTATCACCCAACAGCTTCCTAATGAATAGGGAGGGAACACAGCTTTTACAGGGAAAATAACCCCCTGTCACTGTGAAGACATGCCTTATTTATAAAGGTTGCACCAAGTGCACCATATAGTATGCAGCCCACCCAAAGCAATCCTTTTGTGAATGGAAATCTCAGGGCTCACATGTGACTCATTAGACTGCACGTGTCCTGAAATAAGGGAGATGGGTCCCTCACCGTCTCAGCAAGTTGCGTTCAAAGGGAGAGCAGCCTACGCCTGACCTCTGTTTGCCCGTAGCTGCCAAAACACTTTTCAACTTATAAAGGAGGCAGTCAGCTGCATTAGAAGTGAATCCCTTTCTTAGAAAATGACATCTCAGCACAGACTGCCAAAAGAGCGGCCAAGGTACTCTGCCTTGCCGGGAAAGGGAAACTGAGGAGCAGAAGGGCCGCCTTCTGCATCCTGTGAGAGGCAGGAGGGTTTCAGCAGTCAAGCAGTTAACCTGAATTTACCTGGGGATTTTTAACCGGCACAATCACACTTATGCAATTAAAGTGTAGACCTCCAGGCTGAGGTATACATATATGTACGTATGCTTTGCGGGGAGGGGAAAAGAGTATGTTAATAAAGAAAAAAAAATGTAGCCGAAGATGAATTCTTGGAAAACTGAATCCAACAAGCCTTTAATTGGAAGGTTACCATATACAATCCTTGTGTGTGGTAAGGAACATTCGGCCCCGCCTTCTAGTCACTAATTTAATCATGATGGTGGGGCCCCAGCATGGGTCTCACCCTCTTCAGTAAAATACCTGCTTAATTAATTGTGCAGCTAATACCTGACACAGGAAGTGGACCCAGAGGCAGAGTTAGGGGGCCAAAAGACTTGTGGAGGAGAAACAGCTTGGAAAGAAAAGGAACAGGAACAGTACTGGGCAGAGGGTGTCATGCCACCTAGGTAAGGACTGACACAGCCTCTGCAGCCCAATGGGGTGCTCCAAGGCCAAGCTGGCCCATGAGACCTGACCTGCCTTGGGCAGAAATGATTGGGAACTTGCTCAACCAGTGTCTGGAGGGAGCCCTGAGCAGGAACTGGGATGGATCTTGAATAAAAAACAGCAGGAAGTCATCAGCTGATCACACTCTTCACCAGGAGGCGGTCCTAAAGGGGGTCTTAGAGGCGCACCTCGGTGTGTGCATAATCCCAGAACACAAGTAAGGAACGTCTGCATCAGCTCCTGCAGAGCCTGAAGGGAGAGAGAAGGCTACCATGGAGCTTCTTAGCTGTTCACCTGAGAGAAAAAAGGACACCCTGACGAGTCCCCGGAATCACAAGTGTACATGAGCTGGAAGACTCTGAAGACCATCACAGACAGAGCACTGTTTGACCACCACTGAGAAAGGGGACATACCCGAAGATCACTGAGAATCCCCAGCTGGAGGTTGAAGGGGCAGACTAACTCTTCACCCTGAGCGTAGCTGGGCTTTGTGCATTCAGGGGTAGGAGTTCTTAGGGGCTGGGGGCTTATGGGTACAAAACTCACTCTCATGCATTTGTGAGTGATCTGCTCTGCTCCGTGCCTGTTCTCAGTAGGGGAGGCTGTAAACACAACGCTTCCTCTGGAGTGTGCGGAGTTCTGGCAACTCTGGGAAGTCAAGGATGACAGCCCTCTATACCACAAGACTTCCCATATTTCTCCTCAGGTAAGATTCCCAAGAACTATCGCCACTGGGAAAACTTATGGCCAGGATGGATGGAATCAGTTTTGTTAAGGTAAGGAAGCAACACTTCCCCTGGAAAATACATTATCTAGTTGTACAGAATGTCCACCGATTATTGGTCTTTTGATATCTCCTGTGTTTATACAACTTCTTATTCCCAGGATTACTAGTAAAGTGTGATGAGAAGAAGGCAAGGTCAAAAGAGTTCATCCACATTGATCTCAAATATTCAACAATATTTAAGAAGACTAATGGCATCACTTTGAAACGTAATCTCTAAAGATGGGACTGATGGAAAATCAGAAAAAGGTGTTTTCAGTTGAAATAACTAAAATATTATATTTTATCATCACTTTTATTCCACAATGGGTAGGCAAATTCTTGCCCTTTATATTTATTTTTAGAATTATTAGGGAAGAGAAATAGGTCTTAAATATCATGCCTGTTCTGTTGACTTTGGGAAATGACTCGGAAAAATCATCTGGGTTCCAACAGCCATGGGGACTTTCTGAAAGGTAAACATTGTTTCTATTTCACACCCTTTAATAAAATGTAATACCCTGATGATGGAACCTTGTCCTCAGAAACAACCTCTACTTTGGGACATGGCGAAATCTGCCCCCTTCTCCTACTCCTGTATCTTTCTTCAGCCTTTTCTTCCTGTTTCTCTTCTATTTCTTGTCTGTTTCCTTCTCTGTCACTGAGTGCCTTCTACATATACCACATGGAAGGGTTAATCCTCATGGGGAATTTGGGACACAGTGATAATATCCTCATTCTAGTGATGAAGAGACCAAGGCTCAGACAGGCAAAAAGGTATGCCCATGTCTCTCTTCCCCCATCATCACGCTCTGTTTTATCTGCCTCTCTTATTTATCTCTATTTATATAAGCAGAGCGACTAAGTGTATTTTAAAATCTCACTCTGGCAACTTATTTACATGTTTTCGTGATTAGTTGTTTTTTAACTGTTGATGGACATTAGTGATGTGACTAGTGAGCGTAAAAATATCACAACTGAAGGAGGAAGAATTAGAAGAACAGAGGATGAACTGGTCTGAAATGAAAGATATACTCAAGGTAATTAACAGCTGATACACACATATTGCTAAAGGAAAGAAACAGTCTGGAAAGGCTACCTAGTGTATGATGCCAACTCTATGACATTCTGGAAAATGAAAAACTATAGAGACAGTAAAAATGACCAGTAGTTGCCAGGGGTTGGAGTGGGAGGATGAACTGGTGGAACACAAGACTTTAGGGCAGTGAAGCGATTCTGTATGATACTCTAATGGTGAATACCTGACATTATGCATTTGGCAAAACCCACGGAACTGTACAACACAAAGAAGGAACCCTAATGCCAGCTATGGACTTCAGTTAATAATAACGTGCTAATATTTGTTCATCACCTGTAACAAATGTACCTCGCCAGTGCAAGGGCTTAATAATAGGGAGGATTGAAGGGAAACTCCGCATTTTCTGGCCAATTATTGTGTGAACCTAAAACTGCTCTAGAAGATAAAGTTTATAATTTTTTTAAAAAAGGACTTCCTTAGAAAAGTACCTGGGGCAGGAGGCAGACTGGCCACTGTCCAGATGTCAAAATATACCCCGATTCTGGGACACATCTTACAGTTGCTGGATAGGTTACCTGCTAAATGCCTGAGCCCCAGTGAATAATGCCAGGTGGTTTTACATCATGAACAAAGGACAAAGAGAAACGGTTCTAATATAAATTTCCATTTTTCTCTGTTCACTGCAGACGGCATGCTCCTGCCTTTAAGTCATAGACAGATGGCTCAGTGACAGGCGGCGGGTATTCACATGTGCAGGACTGAATCTCATTACACTCTAACAAGAAGATTATAATGCAGACAATCAAAACCGAGTCTGGCCGATCACATGTGAGAGGCACTGATTTTTTTTTTTAAATAAAGGCAGGGACATTTTCATGCAATCTGAGAAATCTGATAATGAATGTTACTTTCATTATCTTTTATTTTTCTTTGTCCCTTGAAAATCTAAGTAAACCAATGCAATTTAAAAGCTAATTTCCAATTACACTGCAGTTATTTTTATGACTGTGTTTTCCTCCAATATCATGTAGGAGAGATTACCTCCTTGCTTATTATTAATATCTTGCTAGAAGCTCTTTAAGATGCCTGTTATAAACTACTTTCTACTCTGTAAGATACGTGTGATCAATAAAGAAAAAAGTCTCAGCAGAGCCCACTAGTATCATCACCCACAAACTCACCAAATTTCAATATATAACAAATGGCACAGGCCTGTATTTTAGTTTACAATATAAAGTACATGGTATGGGACCAGACTTACTTAAAAATACACTGAAAATAGTAGCAATCTCATATATTTTGTGGAACTCATTTAATTAAGACTATGCATCCATGCAAGACTGCTTTGGGAGTAGAGGTAGAGAAAGGCTTGGGTTTTTTTTTAAATTATTAACAACTTTAAAAATTCATCCCTCTTTTAAAATGATCACTCCATGTCCTGTAAGCATCCTGGGACAGGTGGAATTTCAAGAAACTCTTTCATGCATAAAAGAGAACAAGCTTAGTAACCTGAAAATTCTAGCACTCTAAGTGCTGTGAATATATGTGAAAGCAATTGAATTAATAAATCATAAGGGCGGTAAAGGGATGATGGATGTTTCTCAGTGTAACTGAGGGCTTCAGCAGATATTAGGGACTGATGGAATAAGTGAGGCTGGGTAGACATTGAAATCAGAAAATATTGTTGAGCATCTGTTGAATATAATGAGGTGGGGTGGGGATAAGATGGGAGTTAGTTTATATAAGAAGGGAGGCTAATCTGAAAAGTCTCTTGAGGGACTTCCCTGCTGGCACAGTGGTTAAGAATCTGCCTGCCAATGTAGGGGACACGGGTTCAGCCCCTTGTCCGGGAAGATCCCACATGTCGTGGAGCAACTAAGCCCGTGCGCCACAACTACTGAGCCTGCGCTCTAGAGCCCATGAGCCACAACTACAGAAGCCCACGTGCCTAGAGCCCCTGATCCGCAACAAGAGAAGCCACTTCAATGAGAAGGCTGCGCACCGCAACGAAGAGTAGCCCCCGCTCGCCACAACTAGAGAAAGCCCATGTGCAGCAACGAAGACCCAAGGCAACCAAAAAAAAAAAAAAGTCTGTTGAGCCATGTCTCACAGAAATGCTAGGTAAAGTGATGAAAACGTCATGTCCATTGCATAGCTGAGGTGCCAAGAAAGAAGGAAAATCCCTGTGTGGCAGAAATAAACCACAGAGAAAAAAAGGTGAACAGAGGTACAATTTTCCCGGGAGGGTGGTGTGTGTCAGGGAGGGATGGTGACCAAAGTGGGGACTGGACTGTCATTTCTTTGTGCAACCAAGAATAGAGGCCTTCAGCCTGTATGAAACAGGTCATGATTAAGAAAACATCTGCATCCTTGAGGAAAATGATCCCCAAACAAATGTATGCACCCAAATGAGAAGGCAGTAACTAACCTTGTCTACCCTTTGGGGCCATTGGGTGGAAAATTCTCCCCTGAGAATTCTAAAACCCAGCCCTGTCCACAAGCGTGGTTTGTAGTAGGAAAGTGCAAATATCTGTGATCCAGAGATACAGAATACCAGAAATTTTCCTAAAACTGTGTACAGTTTTCCTAGGACTGTGGAAATACTACTTTTCATTTGGCAGAAGAAAAGGCAAGACTGCTTTAGATCCATGCCACCAGGATTCCCAGATAGAGCTCTGCCTAAGTTAGGTTCACAATCCAAAATTATAAAACATGCAAGAGAACAAGCCACCATAAGCAAGAAATAGCACATGCCAAAAAGGAGGAGTAGAATCCTGAGACTTTCTGATAAAATAAGTATCCAATAGAAGTGTAAAATAGATCTTAAATGATTAGAGTTATAAAAGAAGATGTAAAGAACATAAAACAATGGCACCACAACAAAAAAGCAGATTAATTTTCAAAAATGTGTGTCTTAGAAATTAAAAGAAAGCCTAGTCATTTAAATTTAATTCTCAACAAATAGGTCAAATTGTAGATCAGATACAGTTGAAGAAAGAATTAACCTAGACAGTAGCTCTCAGTCTGGCTGCATATTAGAATCTCCGAAAACTTTAAAAAATCCCAGTCTCCAGGTTATACTCACAGCAGTTAGATCAAAATCTCTGAACAAAGGATCTAGGCATCAGCATTTTTTAAAGTTCCAAGGTTGATTACAACCTGAGGTTGTTCTGGCAAGAGCTGCCTCAGAGACAGCATACAAGATATTGGGTAACGCAAACAGCATGATGCAGAGGAAACAAAGACACACGAACACACAAACTAGGTCTGTTCTCGTTCTGGCACTGTTTTGAGTGCCTTTTCTGTGCCAGATACCAGATAAAAAGTGAGATATACAAGCGAAGAATTTCAAAGTGCATCTTTAAGTACAGTTACCACAAAATCCAAACCCACCAGTGTGCTGCTTGTATAGGAAATTAGAAAGAAGCTGAAATTTAGCTTTACATAGAACAACACCGCAAGAAAGGCGTATTCAGAAATCTCAACTCATTGGGTTATGAGTGTGAAATGTGTGTGTTTCCCATAATTCCCCCCAGCTGTGCTGCATGGAGCCTTCTTGGGCTATAATCCTCCACAACCTTTGCTCCCTCTGCAAAGGGGGTCCTAGCGGTAATTGAGTTTTTACCTAAACTGGGGCCAGCTCTCCAGAGACCTCATGAGTGAATCTTTTGGGGCTTCCCCTTTCTTGGGGGGAATAGTCCCACGTTCCCATTGGAAGGGAGGAGCAATCTCCCATGAACACTGAACTCGTCACTTTGCCTCAGTCTCCCTGTAATGTGTTTGGTGATGGAGGAAAATGGTGGGTGGTGGTTGTGTTCGGGTCTGAACTGGAGCCTTTCAGGAAATCCGTGGGAAGATGGATGAACCCAGTGATGATCATTCCATGATTCAAGAATGTGTCATTTTCTGCTTTAGGTCATCCCCTGAGCCTGGGATCACTGGACACATGTCACGTCACACTATATGTGATAACGATGTGAACGATTCTTCACCAGCCCAACCTTAAAAATAAATTAACAATAAAAAATTAATAAGCCTTTTTCTCCTGCCATATCCTTTTCCCACAATAATAATTCATAGCACCTTTTTTAAAAAAAAAAAAAAAGCATTGTACTTGATTGTTATGCGTTTCCAATAATCTTGTGAAATTCTTGAAATGTTGAGGTAATCCCCACCCCACATTTCAGAATTATTTCTTGGAATGAATTTCACAGTAAAGTTTAAAATGCTATCTTTAAAAACAGAGAGCTATAGTAATATATCTCAATTCACTAGTTTGCTGTAGTTTTTATTGGTTAAGTAATTCCCATTAAAGATGATGTGACAAAGCACACCTCATTAGGTGTACAGCTACAGAGCCCTGATGCCTATGATTTTCTGCATTATACTGCCACCCAGTGGTTCATTTTACTATGGTACACTAGCTAGAACAATCTATTTGCCATTGTAAGTATTGTTATTTTTTTTTAAAAATCAGAGCAATGACCATCCAGATATTAGCATGTACCAATGATTATTCAGCACTGTTCATCTATCCAACAAAAGAATCATAAAATTATTTTTTAAAATCACAATTAAAGAGAAAATGCCAATAATTTTATTGACCTTGTTATATTATCTCTGTTTAATGAAATCAATATTATATTTTAAAGATATTCTGATAAAAATGTATAGAATCTGGGAGGTAGAGGGTTGCCTACAAATAATTTCTTTAAATTTGTCATTCTGCATGTGAGAAACCTTAAACCCAGAAAGGAAAACATATTATAAGCAATTGTTGAAGGCCTCATTGCTAGTTACTAAGTTCAGATTAGAACCCCAGGAACTGTGACTCACAGCCAGGGATTTTTCTGTAATTTGGCTTCATTCGTTAAGAAAACTAACTCACCAATTTATTGGAGAGTGAGTCAGGAAGTTATGGAAATAATTAGCAAGGTGAAAGAAGCTCAATTATCTTATGGACTAAAATTAAAGGTCCCATGAAGTAACATTATGTGTACAAAGTGAGGTTTGCTGCCCGGAGAGGAAAAGAAAATCTTGGAGACATAAACTCAGGGCAGTGCTTCAGCCCAAAGTGAAGCTCATTACTGTCATATAACTAATATTTTCATTAAAGCAAATGATATATGTCATAGTTGCTGTACTTTTTAGCTATGTGAAAGAAAAACACTCTATAAACCCTAGGAATTATACAGGAAAAACAGAGCTAGGTTGAATTATCTTTGGTCTTAACACCCGATCCCACATTGAAAGAAAAGGAAAGAAATTGCCAAAAACAGTTTTTACTTTTTTCCCCCAAAGCTTTGTATCCATTTCATCACAATTTCTCAATATAAAAACCTATCTGTAATAGTTTTTTGAGGTTTTTAGAAATTATGTTTTACTGCTAAATCATGTGTGAAATTGTCAATTCCAACTCCTCTTCAAAGACTGATCTGAAAAGTCCTTTCATTAGAATAATTGAGAAAATATTGCTGAAGTTATTGCTTTTTAAAACCCATTCAGGAAATCCCAAATTAAAATAGATAATTAAAAAATAATAATCAAGTACACAACTGGGTGGGAATGATATTATTAAAAAAACAAGCCAAATATGTACCTTAAGAAAGATGAGGGTTCCCTCCTGCTTATATATGATAACTAAATACGGGGACTAAGAGAAAGCTACTTACAGTGAGATCCTGCTTATAAAACCAAGTGTTAAAAGTAAGATGCTCTTCAGTAGAATAAACCTCCTAAGGACAGAGGGAGAAGAATACTTCTCTGGGGATTGACATCGTCAGCTTCATCTGGGAATTGGTAAGAAAGGTAAATGATCAGGCCCTGTAGTAAGCTTCCTGTTTCAGAAACTCCCAGAAAGAAATGGGGCCCAGAAATCTTTATTTAAACATGCTCAGTAGGTGATTCACATGCATGCTAGAGCTTTAGAAGCAACGATCGAGTCCCATGCTAGACCTTGTTGCTTGCTTACTGTCTTCAGATAGTTTATTCCTAAAGAGCAAAACCTCATTGTTGACACCCACTGTGGCAGTTAGTGTATTGCCTCTCAGCTCCAAATCACTCTTCATCACCCTATTCCACAGTAAGGAGGTGGGCCCTGTACATGTTCTCCTATGTCGGCTGGCACCAAGCTGTCAGCGGAGCACGCTGTTGCAGGATGCTGTGGGATGGAGGGGTCTCTCTTCCTGGTTGTGGTGTGGTGCTCCAACATACAGTGCTCTCCATGCAGGGTGGCCAGCACTGTCCAGTCGGCAGCATCCCTGACACCACCTTGGGCATCATCACCGTAGAGTGCATGGGTACCCTACTCCCCCGTGAACCCTTCACTCCCTCCAGCAGCTCTGCAGTAAGTCTCCAGGTACAGAATCTTTCTGTGGACAGATTTTCCCAGCAACCCTGAAGTCTATACAAGTTGCACCTGTATAGAAACTCTGTGACTTCTCTGCGATCCAGTGAGCCATGGCATGCCCTCTCTAATAAAGACAGGGATTCTGCCCAGAGGAGTGTGGAGAGGTGGGGGAACCTCTTTCCTGGGTGCTCTATCTCAGACCTAAGGGGCATAGCTCCTTCTAATACCTGCTACTTCTATATTCTTCACAGTTCTCTTTACTTCTTTGAGTAAACCAGTCCCTCCTTATGCCAGTCCTCTGTTATAGCTACTAGTTCTTTACAATAACATTTTCTTGTTCAAATTACCCTGTGCTTTCTGTCTCTCAGACTGGACCCCAAATGATACACTTAGCTTTTCCACCAGATCCTTCTAGAATATAGGATCAGTTAATGGCTTGTATCAAGTTGCAACTCATGGAGACCCTAAACACATCTAGGTCACATCAATGTTTAGATATATAAGTAATTTAATTTTTTATTAGGGAAAATCTCTCATAAACCTGTAAATATTGAGTAGCTTTTAACATCATTCAAATTGATCCATGCTGAATCCCTAGCTGCATCTAGCAGTAACAATAATGCCTAGTAGCTAGTTAGTGCTTATAGTTTTTAAAGCATTTTCCTATTTATTTTGTGATTTTGAATAAAATTCTTGAGGTAGAAGTAACCTTAAGCAGTACCTATAGTAGTAGTAACAGCAATGTGAGGGGCCTCACCTCACGTGCAGCCACACTGCACCATGCATGGTACCGACGATGAATCCAAATTCCTGGGAATTCCACTCTATCAGAGCTTCTCTTGAGTCTCTGTCACGGCAGAGCAAACTTAATTATAACAGTCCTCAGTGACCCTGAGCCCTTAATAAACAGTTTTTATGGTGTGCTTTTAGGAGAAAGCAGAGAAGGGTTTGTGGTTCCGGGCCCTGTTGACAGAATCCTTGACCTTTATGGGTTTTAATATCAAATAAAAATCTAAAAGACATGACCATCCAAGATGGGAGAATGCTTAGGAGATCTAACTTATCTCCTTATGTTTGCTTCACATCATTGGGATTTTAGGCTTTCAAATTTTCTAGACTAGATCCAAAATATACATTTTGAAACATTTTCAGCTAAAGAGAAATGACTTCTCCTCTGGATAATTTCACCATTCTCTGCTAATTTCAGAACATCTTCCCTCTTTCTAGGATATAACAACCCACCCCTGGAAATAGGAGGGCCAAGGGCTAGGGATCAGAAAAGACCCGTGCGTGGCTGCTACTTAGACCCATAATGTGACTCCTTTCATTTCTCTAAATGAAGGGCTGTATTTTTCTCAACAGCACTTATTACCATGTCACCTACTATATGTCTTATTAAATTTTTCCTTATGCATCTCTTCACCCTCCAGATAAATTGCCAGATAAAATACAGGCTCCAATTACATTTGAATTCCCGATCATCAATGAATAACTTTTTAGTATAAATATGTCTTATGCAATATTTGGGACACACACTCAAAAAAATTGTTTAGGGAATTCCCTGGCGGTCCAATGGTTAAGGCTCCGTAACCACTTCCACTGCAGGGGGCACAGGTTCGATCCCTGGTGGGGGAACTAAGATCCCACATGCCCCAAGGCTTGGCCAAAAAAAAAAATTAAAGTTTAGTGTGAGTGTGTTCCAGGCAATATTTGACACATTCTTGTACTAAACAGCAAAGATTTTTTGTATGACCCTAATATTGTGTGATACAAAATTATACTAAAAAATTATCTGTTGATTCTCTGAAATTCAGATCTGAGTGGCATTTGCATTGCCCGCACTACACTTCTGGACCTCTACTCTCCCTGCAGCTGCAGTGGAAGTTTCAGGAAGACCAGAATCCTTGCTTTGCTGTTACTTTGTGTTTCTTCCTTTTCCCCTATATCCTAGAAACGGGTATGGCACTTAGAAGGAACTTGACGGATATTTGGAATAGAGAGGCTCATGTTATCCACCAAAATGGTCAGTATGATCCCTATTCAAAGTCCATTTTCCCACAGCAAAATCACACATGTGATAGTTCAGCGAGCACACCATGCCTCTTCTCTCCGCTGATCCTTTGATCACAGGGTCTCTACTGTCCGGCCCATCCTTCCTTCATTCCTAAGGGAATCCTGCCCTCCTGCTGCCCCCAGACAATGCCTGCTTGTTATTGTCTGCTGGGAGTGGAGTGTGGAGGTTAGGATGGCTACCGAGCTCGTCAGCTCCACCCGACGAGGCTGCGTGAATTGGCGAATTGGTTCTTTGTGCTTCACTTTCTCCATCTGACAAATGGGGATAACAAGATTTTCCACATTGTGGAGCATTTATGAAGGTTCTGAATGATCACACGTAGACAACACTTAGCACAGTGCCTGGCATATTCCAAGCAAAGTAGCAAAGAGCTCTTTTAAATGTTGTTAATATTATTCTAATACTATGAGTATATGCAAACCACTTATTCAGAAAAGCTGGACTTTGGGACAATTTTGTGATTGGACACGAATGTAGCCATAAAGCAGAAGCCACCCCCAGGAAGGTCATCTCTTAGTCCAGATGTGGGGCGGGTGTGGCCAGGAGGCAGGGATGGATGTGATAAATGGGCTCACGTCGCCCTCTAGTGGTAGCAAGGAGGAAGTGCTGGGGGGAGGAGCCAATGTTCTTGCTCACCTGCCAACACCCACTCAGCTCCACCCCAGGCCAGTGTCTCTGGGGAGACCCTAGACTACAAGGAAATGCCAGAATACAATCATAGGACGCTCACTGTGCTGGGGAAAGCCTCCAGGCTTCCCCTCCCCAACTCCCCTGAGCCTGGTCCGTATATACTCTCGCATTTAGGACCGAGGCAAGAGTTTCCCTCTCACCTCTGAACTTGCCTTCTCAAGCTGAGTTGGGTGCACCTCTTCTGTCCCCAAAGACACTGGGGATGCACTGATTGGAGCTCGTGCACATTTACAGAGCCCTCCCCTCTTGTGAGATTTTGCCCACGGTCCGGGGGAGAAAGCATGTTCCTCTTAGACCCAGTCAAAGACAGAGCCAGACACATTCAGATGCCAAGAGCCCAGAGCACTCAGGCTGCAGCAGGTGAGCCCAGGGGGATGGTGAGCCCGGAGGAGGCTCCAGGACACCCGCCTGGGTGGGTGCAGTGGGTCAGGAGGGCTTTCTCTGAGGGGAGAGGGGGATTAGAGGAAAGATCTGTAACATGAGGAGGAGCTGATTAGAAAAGGTGTTTATAGCCTCTGACCAGTCTCACCAAGAAGAAAAAAGAGAGAACCCAAATAAACAAAATAAGAAATGAAAAGGAGAAATCTCAACTGATACCACAGAAATACAAAAACTATAAGAGAACACTATGAACAATTATATGCCAACAAATTTGACAACCTAGAAGAAATGGACAAATTTCTAGAAACATACAGCCCACCAAAATTGAATCAAGAAGAAATAGATAGTTTGAACAGATCAATCACCAGAAGTGAAATAGAATTTGTAATAATAATAATAAAAAAACTTCCTACAAACAAAAGTCCAGGACCAGTTGGTTTCACAGGGGAATTCTACCAAACATACAAAGAAGATCTTATATCTATCCTTCTCAAACACTTCCAAAAAATTGAAGAGGAGGGAACACTCCCAAAGACATTCTATAAAGCTACCATCACCTTGATACCAAAACCAGGCAAAGACACCACCAAAAAAGAAAATTATAGGCCAATATCTTTGATTAATATAGATGCAAAAATTCTCAACAAAATATTAGCAAACCAAATCCAACAACACATAAAAAAGATCATACACCACGACCAAGTGGGATTCATCCCAGGTTCACAAGGATGGTTCAACATATGCAAATCAATCAATGTAATACACCACACTAACAAAAGAAAAGTCAAAAACCACATGATCCTCTCAATAGATGCAGAAAAAGCATTTGACAAAATTCAACACCCATTCATGATAAAACCTCTTACCAAAGTGGGAACAGAGGGAACATATCTCAACATAATAGAAGCCATTTATGACAAACCCACAGCCAATATAATACTCAATGGTGAAAAGCTGAGAGCCTTCCCGCTAAAATCTGGAACACGACAAGGATGCCCTCTCTCACCACTTCTCTTCAACATAGTGTTGGAAGTCCTAGCTACAGCAATCAGACAAAAAAAAGAAATAAAAGGTATCCAAATTGGAAGGGAAGAGGTAAAATTGTCACTATATGCAGATGACATAATACTATATATAGAAAACCCTAAGGACTCCATGCAAAAACTACTAGAACTAGTAAATGAATTCAGTAAAATAGCAGGATACAAGATTAATATTCAGAAATCTGTCACATTCCTTTACACTAACAATGAAATATCAGAAAGGGAATGAAAAAAACAATACCTTTTAAAATCATACCAGAGAAAATAAAATACCTAGGAATAAACCTGACCAAAGAGGTGAAAGATTTATATGCTGAGAACTATAAAACATTAATAAAGGAAATAAAAGAGGATTCAAAGAAATGAAAGATATCTCATGCTCTTGGATTGAAGAATTAATATTGTTAAAATGGCAATACTACCCAAAGCAATCTACAGATTTAACGCAATCCCTATCAAATTACCCATGACATTTTTCACAGAACTAGAACAAATAATCCAAGAATTTATATGGAACTATAAAAGACCCAGAACTGCCAGAGCAATCCTGAGGAAAAAACAAACAAAGCAGGAGCCAAAACTCTCCCAGGCTTCAGACAATACTACAAAGCTACAGTAATCAAAACAGTGTGGTACTGGCACAAAAACAGGCATATGAATCAATGGAACAGAACAGAGAGCCCAGAAATAAACCCACACACCTATGGTCAATTAATCTTCAACAAAGGAGGCAAGAATATAAAATGCAAAAAAGACAGTCTCTTCAGCAGGTGGTGCTAGGAATATTGGACAGCTGCATGTAAATCAGTGAAGTTAGAACACACCTTCATGCCATGCACAAAAATAAACTCAAAATGGCTTAAAGACTTAAACATAAGACATGACACCGTAAAACTCCTAGAAGAGAGCATAGGCAAAACATTCTCTGACATAAATCATACTGATGTTTTCTTAGGTTGGTTTCCCAAGGCAATAGAAATAAAAACAAAAATAAACAAATGGACCCTAATCAAACTTACAAGCTTTTGCACGGCAAAGGAAACCAGGAAAAAAAATGAAAAGACAACTTACAGAATGGGAGAAAATATTTGCAAATGATGCGACAGACAAAGGTTTAATCTCCAAAATATACAAACAGCTCATACAACTCAACAGCAATAAAAACAAACAACCCCACCAAAAAATGGGCAGAAGACCTTAATAAACATTTTTCCAAAGAAGACATACAGATGGCCAATAGGCACATGAAAAGTTGCTCAACATCACTAATTATTAGAGAAATGCAAATCAGAACTACAGTGAGGTACCACCTCATACTGGTCAGAATGGCCATCATTAAAAAGTCTACAAATAACAAATGCTGGAGAGGGTGTGGAGAAAAGGGAACCCTCTTACACAGTTGATGGGAATGTAAGTTGGTAACACCACTATGGAAAACAGTATGGAGCTTCCTCAGAAAACTTAAAATAGAAATACCATATGATCCAGCAATCCCACTCCTGGGAATACACCTGGACAAAACTATAACTCAAAAAGATATATGCACCCCTATGATCATAGCAGCACTATGCATACTAGCCAAAACATGGAAACAACCTAAATGTCCATCAATAGATGAATGGATAAAGAAGATGTGATACATATATACAATGGAAAACTACTCAGCCATAAAAAAGAACAAAACAATACGATTTGCAGCAACATGGATGCACCTAGAGGTATCATACTAAGTGAAGTAAGTCAGAAGGAGAAAGACAAATACCATATGATCTCACTTATATGCAGAACCTAAAATATGGCACAAATGCACCTATCTACAAAACAGAAACAGACTCACAGACATAGAGAACAGACTTGTGGTTACCAAGGGCTGGGGGGAAGGGGAAGGGATGGACTGGGAGTTTGGGGTTGGTAGATGCAAACTGTTGCATTTAGAATGGATACACAACAGGGTCCTGCTGTATAGCACAGGGAGCTACATTCGATATCCTGTGTTAAACTATCATGGAAAAGACTATGAAAAAGAATGTCTCTATGTCACTTTGCTGTGCAGCAGAGATTGGCACAGCATTGTAAACCCACTCTACTGCAATAAAAAAAGAAAAGAAAAGGCACTTATAGCTTAAGTGAACACAGAGATAGAAGCGTGACCCAAGAGACCCAAGAGGAAATGTGTGGATTTGCTCGAAATTGTGAGCCATTTGAGATGACGCTGATGAAGTCAGTTTGTTTAACAAATGCCCGGAGCCCAGAACGATGCATTGAGTGTCTGCAGTCTCAGCCCATGATCTTTCTATCACAACAGGCTTCACACAAAATGGACTGTGACTGCCAGTGTTTGGGGAAACCCCTGCCTCTCTTCCGTCCTTATTTCCTTCCGTCCTTCCTTTCTTCTTTCCTTTAAGAGCTACCCATGTAGATATTTGGGGGAAGAATATTCCAGAAGGAGGGGAAAATAAGGACAAATCTCCAAAGGTGGGAGTTGCTTGGTGTGCTTGAAGAACAGCCCGGACACCAGCGTGGCTGGTACAGGGTCGTTCTATCAGATACAGGAAAGCCTTGCTGGGGTCTCCTACCCCTCACACCATTGTTATTTCCATGATACCCATCAAATCTGTGTGAGAATGCAAGACAAATTGCTCAGAAGATGAGGCCATCAGCAAAGACTAATTCCCGTGGTTACTGTTAGGTCCTAACAATAACAAGAGAGCATTTGTGAGGGGAGGATATTTATTTGTTTTGATTGCTTGTTTTTAATAAGGTCATTTATTTCCCTGGATCTCTGTGACTTTGGGCACTAGGTCATTGTCTAAGCACATTCTGGTCCTGAACGCAATGCCTGTGGGAACTGAGGGTGTGGGTGGCTTCAGGGGCAGGAAGCAGAAGAGAACCACTGTCACTGTGTTGCACACTTTATAGAGAAAACAGCTGAATGCCACAGAAACATTTTCAGATGCCAGGTCCTCAGGACAGAGCCTCTGCTCCCTTCACCTCTGAATACCTACTGCTCAGGGTCTCATCTGGCACAGAGGAAGATTCAGTAAACTGAAACTGAACTTAGTTGAAGCAAAAAGGAGCATCTTGTTAATCCAAGACAAGGCAGATAATCCAGCTGTGGGTTCCTGGTTAGCATTTATAGGTTGGAATGTTCCAGGAGATGTTAAGCCTGCCGCTCTCTGCATCTTTACGGAAGCTCTCAAGTACAGCTGCAAGCTAAAAGCCATTTTCAAGCAGCACAGCTGGATGTTGGGGCCTGGAATTCTCACCCTACACACATCTCACACCCAGCCTCACAGACCCAACCAGTTCAACCCCCAGGCTGGTCCAATCCCCACTGCTAACCACCAGCAGATGCCTCGAGAAGACAGAGCTGGTTTGGTTTGGTGGTAAACTAAACTGGTTTCTGAACTTTCCATCTCTCCCTCCGCCTTCCCCTCCTATGGGAAACCTGATCATCCAGCTATGTACTGGAGAAAACAAGTGCCTGTAAACCGCTTGGAGGTCTACAGTCTCTGGTCTGAGCTGCCACAGAAAAACTTGCAACAGCCAAATGAGTTACAGACGCACGGGAAGTGGGACTCTTTGCAAGAATGGTGATGGAAATGCCAGGTGTAGTTCATGCAGTCACCTCTGGGATGACTGGTAAATGTCACTGCACAGAAGGTTTTAGGTTTTCTCATTACAGTCATTATGTTTCATATAATTTTTCCCCTTCCTGTCGTTCATCTTGGATATTGACCTTCAGTTGGTACTCCTGCCAACACAGAGTAAGAGAAAGAGAGGGGGCCTCACCGCACCTGTCGGGTTCTGCCTCTGCTGTTCACTGCTCACCAATCACGAGCAGGTCAGTGGACCTCTTACTACTCACCTTTCTCATCTGGAAAATGGGCTCAATGAGCCTTCCCCCAATGAGGTATTAAGGACCTATGTGGACATAGGAACATTTAAAAATATGAATTAAAATTTTTTTTAATTTCTGAGATGGTATACAATTGTCAAGCATTTCTCTGGTCTTGCTGCCTTGTTTCTTTTAAATTTTTCTTGATTTTAGACTTTTGGTCATATTTCCTTCATGACTTAGAGCCCAAATGATTAACTAAACAAATAAACCAATGAAAATAAAACAAAGATCCCCAAATATTTATATATCTATATGTGGATCTATAGCTGTATCTATAATTCTAATAAATTTGAAAGATTTAACCTTTACAGTCAAGGTTAAATCACTACAGAAAAGTTTCAACCACTACAGTCAAGGTTAAACCACTACGGACAAGGTTAAACCACTACAGTCAAGGTTAGACCACTACAGTCAAGGTTAAATCACTGCAGTCAAGGTTAAATCACTGCAGTTAAGGTTAAATCACTTGCCTCATCATCTGGGTCACAGTTTCCCCAACTGTAAAAAGAGAGGTTTGGATCACGAGACCTCGGAAGCCTCTTCCAGTGCTCAAATCATCTGGTTCTCTGAAGAAGCAGATATATGGCCCTGCCTGTCACAATTAAATATGGGGCATGTCACCCAGGAAATGATGCCCAGTGATTCCCAGGAGTAACCACAGAATTTGCCTGTTTTCAAAATACAGATCCCCAGGCCCAGCCCCAGACCTGCTGAGTCAAATTCCCCTGGGAGGGGCCATGAGAATTTGTATTCTTAAGCAGTGTTCCAGATATTCTTACTATCGGGCAGGTTTCAGAAACAGTGATTTTATGGAGAGCCTCAGAGCGATCACCTTTCAATAGATATTCCAGGGCCTGCCTTGAAATATCATGGGAAGTTCAAACTAGTTTCGATTTTTTCCTTCTTTACTTCCTTTCTGCATATATATATATACATCTCGTTGTTAAACATTATATGACCAAGTGAGAGTGTCTGGGAGTTCAGGAATTTCCTCTGATTTTAAAGGAAATTTAAAGGAGTGTTTTTGGGGACCTTCCCTGTTTGGAGTCTTACCCCTTTATTTCACAAGCTGGAGAAAACACTTCTCATATATAGATGACTGGCATTAAAATCCATACTTGAAATAAGTCTCTCAATATGTATGTTAAAAAATTCCAGCAGGCAACTGTGTCTGATTCTGTGTTTCTTGAGAAGTTTTGAAACCTCTGTGCAGAGTTAACAGACCAACAGACAGCCTGGTGCTGTATACTGGGTGACTCTGAGAAATTTACTTAAACCCCATAGGCTCCTGTTTTATTACATGCAGAATGTAGATGAGAATCATTCCCTCATGCCCCAGGGATTATGCGAGATAAGGATGCTTATCAGGTGTTAAGTGTTTCATGATACTAAAAGAATTCATTTCACTGTGTTTTTTTCCATTAAAAATGTATTAATTTTAAGCTGTGTTCATAAACCACAGTATAAGTTATGACATTAAGAATAAAAGCACATTTTCTCTTGACTATTTCCTTTCTTACTTCTGGTCCTCTGCCTGGATTTAGATAAAATAGAATCCAGTTTTGAAATTCAGACATCAAGTTCAGCGAAAGTGAACTTGTCAGAGTTTTCCCCACATGTTTTCTCTAGATGAGAACCTGTGGGCATACTAGGCTTGAAAAATGGGTGGAATGGTCTTCCTGCCACACCAGCAGGTGCCAGACACCACTGCTCTGCTCTGGGGTCAGGACACCCTCCCAGGAGCCCTCTCCACTAAGAGGACCTGGGCAGGTCTTTCACAGGGGCTCCCAAGGTCACTGGACTGGTTTCTAGCCCTCACTCACACAGACTTGACCTCCCCTGGTCCTGCCACCTTAAGGGGCAGAGCTGGTCCAAGTCTGGGGTCTCCGTTTCTGCAGAAACTCTCAACTGCCCTCCTCAGGCTGTTTCTGCAGAGGCACTGCCCTCTTCAACCCCCAAAGACACACAGCTCCCAAAGCCCCCTTCTTCTCCCTGCATCACACTCACCCCATTGTATGGCCCTGAGGTCCTGAACAAAGGCCAGAGCAGGTTTCTAAAGAACAAAAATGTTGTTTTTAGTAAGCGACTCCTGCCAAAGAGGCTAGAAGGAGAAGAGAACAAGAGTCAAGATGGTACTTTTGTCCTGTCTGCAGGGAGGGGTGACAGATCAGTCTGCTTCACAAAATTCGTACAAAACCAACAGAATACAGGTTAGTATCTATAGTTAGTTGCTCATTCTTGCCTTTGCCCAAAATGAACGCATGGTGAGAGGAGAGGCTCCTGGTAATAGAGGCTGCTCGACAAAGCCTGACTATTATTTTTGCGGTTATCTGGAACCTACGGGGGCTGAGCTTGTGGCTAAACTGTAAGCCGGTCTCCATAATGCGAACTGCCTCTCCCTTTGTCCGACCCTATTTCATGCTGGTGGAGCCTTTTTGTCTACCTCCACGTTTCCTTTGCTGTTCTGCCCTCTAGTGTTTGAAATCAGGTACTACACATGCAGTCTTTCCAACGTTAAAGACAGCCGGGAATCCCTAAAGTAAAAAAAGCTAAATGTGACTTTTGGGGTCATTTGGTTACATTTCTTCATTTTAATATGTCAAAAAAAGTCAAGTCAGTTGTTTGGGAGGCAGAAGTATTAGAACAGGAAATTAATGTCTTATTAAAAATAAAGTCCACATCTTGTGTCTAATTTTGTCAGTTATTTTCCCTTTCATTTCCTTTTTTTTTCTTTTTAACTTTTTATTTTATATTGGAGTGTAGTTGATTAACAATGTTGTAATAATTTCAGGTGTTCAGCAAAGTGATTCAGTTATACATATACATGTATTTATTCTTTTTCAAATTCTTTTCCCATT
The DNA here is from genome assembly GCF_059928025.1 of Delphinapterus leucas. Classification (NCBI taxonomy): domain Eukaryota; kingdom Metazoa; phylum Chordata; class Mammalia; order Artiodactyla; family Monodontidae; genus Delphinapterus; species Delphinapterus leucas. The sequence continues at coordinate 10,793,134 of NC_143136.1, forward strand.
TAGATTGTTACACAATATTGAGCAGAGTTCTCTGCTATATGGTAGGTCCTTGCTGGTTATCTATTTTAAATATAGCAGTGTGTACATGTCAATCCCACACTCCCTAAGTATCCCTTCCCCCCACCCTTCCTCCCTGGCAACCATAAGTTCATTCTCTAAGTCTGTGAGTCTGTTTCTGTTTTGTAAATAAGTTCACTGATATCACCCTTTCATTTCAATTTGATTTAAGGCTTGAGGTTATTTTTTCCTCCCATATTATTTCTTCGTGTTACTACCCTACTTCTTTTATATTTATTAATTCATCATTTAAACTTATATCAATTTTTTTAGAGTTTTAGATTATTTTCACATTTTGAAGGATGAATACTTGATTCACTTTTTTAAAGAGAAGAAAGTGTAAATAAATGATTTAACTCTGAATTCAGCTTTGGCCATGGCCTTCAAATCTGTGAGCCATACAATGTGAGAGTCAGCCAACTAGATATTTTAAAAACTACAATTCATAGAATTTTCTTATTCATATAGATTTACCTTAATAACATTTCCATTTCAATTACACTGTGGTGACAGTATGTGGTGTAAATATTTGTCAGTTTGTAACTTTTTCAGTATTATTTATGGTCTAATGTCTTCGTATGAACCACTCAAAAATTTAAAATAACAGTGTGTGATGGGAGGTTTTTATTCTATCTACAGAATCCAAAGGCGGATTCCTATTGAATATACTTTATAATTTACATTGTACATATATAGTATGTCCTTGTTTATCTTTGATCAAGTTGAATTTATAAGGCCTAGTACTTGGGAACTATTTTCTCTCCATTATTTCATTTTTGCCCATTTAATTTCATATATTACAAAAGTAATGTTTATTTCGGAAAATTTGAAAGCTATAGAAGAACACAAAGAATACATAAATTACATGGAATACAAAAAAAAAGCATTCAGAAATTTTTGAATTCCCCCTTTTCGTCATCTAATAGCTATGTGATTACACATATTTGTGTCAATATATGATAGGCAGCATGATTGTTTAATAATCTTTATTTATTCTTTTTGTTTGGTTTTGTTTTCATTTTTGGATCTTATTTTATTTATTTTTTATACAGCAGGTTCTTATTAGTCATCAATTTGATACACATCAGTGTATACATGTCAATCTCAATAGCCCAATTCATCACACCCCCACCCCCACCCACCGCTGCTTTCCCCCCTTGGTGTCCATACGTTTGTTCTCTACACCTGTGTCTCAACTTCTGCCCTGAAACCGGTTCATCTGTACCATTTTTCTAGTTTCCACATATATGTGTTAATATATGATATTTGTTTTTCTCTTTCTGACTTACTTCACTCTGTATGACAGTCTCTAGATCCATCCACGTCTCTACAAATGACCCAATTTCATGCCTTTTTATGGCTGAGTAATATTCCATTGTATATATGTACCACTTCTTCTTTATCCATTCGTCTGTCGATGGGCATTTAGGTTGCTTTCATGACCTGTGAGGTTTATCATTTTTCATCTATTTACTGCATGCTTTTATTTCTTCATATTTGTAGACACAATTTACTTTCCTTTTCAATTTTTCTGTTAGTATATTCTTGCTTTCTTGTTGATTTAAAGGTACTCTTCATATGTGAAAGATAGTAGGCAAATAAGAGCAATGAAACCTATAAAAACAAAGCAGTTAGAAATACAAACAAAAGGGACCAAAATCTCAACCACAGTGTAAGTGTTAAATGTGCCCCACTCGGTGTTTAATTATGACATGGCCATAAATAACAGGACATAGTGGGTTTACCAATATGCCTAACAAGGTTTTTTCTTATTCCTTCTTTAGTAATATCAGTTATCTGCATGTTAGATCTCTGTTGTCTGATCACAATATCTTTTTTTTTCTTTTTTTGGTTTTCACTTCTTTTGTTTTTCTTCTTCATCTCCAGTTTGAAACAGACTTTCAGCCTTGCTTTTGCCTCATTGGAGTTTTGCAGTTGGTCCCTGCTTTTGAAGCATCTAATACTGTTTACAATGATGTTATGCTACTATTTGTATCTTCAAGTAGTCAGGGAAATGGCTAACTCTGCAGTGGCTAGCTATTTCCCTTACAGTGAATCCAGATATTGGTCCAATCCTACAGGCTACTGCAATGTCAGTCATCTCCCTGTATCTCCATCCTCAACACAGGTCCTCACCCCACGCTAAACACACTGGTTTTCTTCCAGCTCTTTTCTGAGAGCCTTTGCACATGGCATTTTAACTGACTTGAACACCAAAGACTGTCAGAAGGAAAAACATTCCTCTCACTTTTCACTCAGCTATCTCCATCTCATTCTTAAGATCTCTGAAACATAACTCCGTTAGAGAGGAGTCCTCTGATCACCCTAAATCAGGCCTTCCACCTTGTTATTTACCACCTTGCCCTGCTTTTCTCCTACATGATATCTACCACAATTTGCAAGCACAGGTATCTATGGTACCTGATCTCTTGCTATTCTAACTCTTGATATGAAAACTCAGCATCCGAACAGACTTGAACAAACTTTTAGATATATCTCTTGCATCTGAACTTTCCCTTCTCACTCTTCAAAACACAGAAACAAATTATATTCAGGCAAAATAATATCTCTCACTAAAAACACTCATGAATAGATGTGATATTAAAAGACACTTGTATTAATTGTTTTTATTTACTTTTTTATTTTATCCCTCTACTGTGAGGACGGGATCTCTTTTGTTGACTGCCGTGTACCAAGTGCCTTGCAAAATGAATGCTTGAATGCATGAATAAATGAACGATCCATACCAAGCACACTCTCCTTCCACCACTATACTTTTTCTCATAACTTTTCCTTATGGAACCAGCAAGCCTTGGTTGGAATACACCTATTTGTATTCTCCTTAACTTTTTAGTAATTATATTTATTTATTTGAGTCCCTTCAAGTCTCCAAATAAATGGATTAAGATAGAAACTGGTAGGGATATGGGTGGAGGTAAGTGGATGGCTTCAGAAAAACTTTAATGTAAATTAATAAGAGGGTTGCCCATTTTTAGGATCAAGGCATGCCTCAGATAGTACAGGCAAGGGGAGGACAGTGCTGAAGCAAACTATTTTTACCTTCCTTTTTGGGACAGTTTTTTGTTTGTTTCAGAGTTTGATGCATGTGACATGCTGTTCAAGAACATCTTTCTCATCGCATTTCATCAATATTTCAATTAGCAGAAATTCCCTCTGGAAATTAGCCTATGGTCTTCTCTTATCCTTATAATATTGCCAGGATTTAGTTTCTTGTTGGTCAGAATGAGCTGAAAAAGAAGCTCAGGAAACACACATCTGGCATATCTAGTCTGTTATCATGTCATTCCCAAATCTCAGACTTAGGTCTGCACTGAACTTGGTTGAGATGCGTTTGTAATTGCGACTTTAGAAGTTATTTGGCCGTTCTTATTATCCAGTTGAACTTAAATGGTTTCCTAGATCAAACGTGAAAGATAAGATGACATGATTCAGTTCCAAGGGACACTGGCCGACTACACAGATCAGAACTGACTTTTTGTGGTGTGAAGGTCGAAATGCAAATGGAGCTTACACACAGCTGCAGAAGAGGGAATGCAGGCCAGCTGGCTCATCCAGAGGACCCAACCCAGAAAGAGGCCAATTGTCCCTCCCCATTAAAGTTTCTAAAAGCAGAGGTCAATTTGGGGTTTCCTTAAAAAATTGTGTTGGTAGAAAAAGAAATCCAAACTGTTAGGTCTTAATGAAAGGTAAACAGAGTCACACTAAAGGAAAGGCTGGGCCCTGGGAACAGGCGTCCTGGCGATCTTCGGAGTCATGCAATGGTATTCTGGAGTTATGTGCAGGCTCCAGAGCGTGAGAGCCATTCAAGCAGAAAGGCCAGCTGCAAAGGAAAAAGGCTTTCATTTGGGTAAACCCACATTTTACAGAAGTGTTGAGTGGAACTCACTAGATGCTTTGCCAAAGAGCAGTGGTAGTGGAATGAGGCGGATCTGCAAATCTCCTTATGTGACTTGATGTGGGCTATGTTACAAAGGGTGGAAAGTTGGGGAGCCACCTAAGCTTTCCACGAAATATTACAACACATCTAGAAGCTGAAAAATAAGGTAGTCTCAGGAGAGAGAAGGGGAAGGCAAAAGAGTCCCCAGATTGGTATCTACTTCATCAGGAACAACTTTGAGAATTATATGGTTCCCGGAAACAATCTAAAGCAATTAAGTCTGCATTCAGAATGTGCAAGTTTGGGTATGTAAAAGTCACCTGAGGAGATTATTTAAAAATATGGATTTCTGGGTCCCATCCAGACCAACTGTATCAGAGCTGTCTGGGGTGTGGCCTTGTTATCTGTAATTTATTTTCAAGTTCTCCAATGATTCTGTTTTATAGTCAGGTATGGAGATCACTGGTATAGGATGTAGAAATACACAAGAAAGTCTTTAAAATGGGGAAACATTTTTCTGATACGTTTTAAAAGAAGAATCTTGAAAAGTTCACATTAAACTGTGCATGCCTTGAGGTCAGGGACTGACTTGTACTTTGTTTCTTGTCCACCAATTTCAAACCCATTTTCTTAAGCTTTTGCTTTCACAAAACGGCTCCTTTTCTTAAAATTTTGTCATGATGATTTAATTTCAGACCATAATGTAATAAAATGGACCAGACTTATGTTCTACTGTAAAGAACTAGAAAACAAGACAAAATATATAAAATAACTGTTTCTAGATACTGGATTACAGGCATCATAGAACTACACCTTCTAGAAAAAAACCTATGAGGTGAGTCTCATCATAATCATGGCTTTCTGCCTGTACGTACACACCCTGGACCATGGTACACGGAAGTGACTCCAAGCCGAGTCCAAGCATGTAAAATTTGGAGTGCCCAACATGTAATAAAAAATTACAGGACAGGGCTTACCTGGTGGCGCAGTGGTTGAGAGTCCGCCTGCCGATGCAGGGGACACGGGTTCGTGTCCCGGTCCGGGAAGATCCCACATGCCGCGGAGCGGCTGGGCCCGTGAGCCATGGCCGCTGAACGTGCGCGTCCGGAGCCTGTGCTCCGCAGCGGGAGAGGCCACAACAGTAAGAGGCCTGTGTACTGCAAAAAAAAAAAAAAAAAAAAAAATTACAGGACATACCAAAAAACAGGAAAATGTGAACCATAACCAGAAGAAAAATAAGTCAATAAAAGTGGACCAAAAATGACAGAGATGATAGCATTAGCAGTCAAAGACTTTAAAACAGTTATTATAAATGTACTAAATATAAACAAAGTTTTCAAGGAAAACATAAATATAATGATGAGAGAAATGGAAGACACAAAAAGGGATTAAATAGGACTTCCAGAGATAAAACATATAATATATAAAATGAAAATTTCACTGGGTATTTAACAACAAATTAAGCGCTGCAGGATAAAAGATCAGTGAACTATAACATAGAGCAAGAGCAACTGCTCAAACTGAAAATCAGAGTATAAAAAAACTGAAAAAAAAAAAAAAGAATAGACTTCTGAAATGGTGGTATGAGGAGTTCCATGGATCCTTATCCCAGTGAAACAATCATAACTGGTGAAAATTGTATTATGAAAATAAGTCAATTACTTAATGTCATTAGAAATTGTCCCAAGGGCCTACAGCAAATGAAAAAGCATTCATTTAAGAACATCTACTAAATATTAATAGGAACAGCAAGAGTCTTTGGCATTTGTGCTATGACCGTCCTCACCTCCATTCCCAACACACACACAGACTCGAATTAAGTGTAACAGAAATTCTATTCTGGGTACTTGTGGCCAATAACACATTACCCCCAACTCCCAGTCTAAGACTCACCTTGTATTTTGTAGATAAATATGCAGATCCTTAAGCAAACATCACGATCAGCATTTCTAGGTATGGCTAGGAAAAAAACCTACATCTCTCTCCATGGTTCCATGTTAGTTTTGTAAATGGAGAAACAATAAATTATTGCAATAACACTTTTCTCTGTCTTCTATTTTCTTCTGATACGTAGGCATGCAAAGTTTTTTTTCTTAACCTGGAAAATGTTATTTAGCAAGAAATGGTGTGGAGAATTGGTCCAGTAATTGAATAAGATGCTCTGCGATCAGTACAAAACTTTCTTTTAAAAAAAATCCTGAATAATTGCAATGAGCACTTTCTTATTTGGAAAATCACCTTTTCAACTACTTTGAAATATGTCCTGATCCTTGAAGAGCCTTGTGATTTCTGAAGAATCAAAACATCATGTTTTGATAGTTGACATAAATGAGTCATCTTTGGTCCAGCTGCTGGTGGAATGCAAGGAGACAGGAAAAGGAAGGCGTGCATCTAGCTAGTGTCTGGATGCACTCCTGTGGAAAAACTCACCAGGTGTCTGGAGGCTGCTGCAAGTTCCAAATACTTTGGGCAAGACTGGCTGCCAGATTAGAAATGGAACTGAACTCCTTCAAGGAAGCAGAGACAGATAGGATTTATTCAGGTCTCTAGTTTGCCAATACATAACTGTGTCCTGGACAAAAATCCCCATCCATTAGCTGTGTAAACACGAATCTTAGTATTTCATCCCTGTAGTGCTGGAACTCTTAACATGATGACTATTGATGATATATTAAACGCTTTAAAATGAAGCTTGTAAGGTATAAGTTTCTGATCTCAAAAGCTGGAACTTTCCAAAAACATGGTATGTGGAAACCTATGCACATGCAACATAATTTGTTAAAAAGATAATAGATTTTGGAGATATCTAGATAATATTAATGTTTTTATCTCTGCCTGCCAAGTCACAATCTACCTACCTTTCAATTTTCTCACCTCTCAAATGGAAATAACATTTGCTGAATTGATTTGTAAACTGCTTTGCAATGTCATGCAAATGTTAGCTGAGGGAAACAAATAGTTTTCAAAATTATATAATTCCCAAGCAGTGTATGTTTTTATTTTTATTTATTTATTTTTTTTGCGGTACGCAGGCCTCTCACTGTTGTGGCCTCTCCCGTTGCAGAGCACAGGCTCCGGACGCTCAGGCTCAGTGGCCATGGCGAGCGGCATGTGGGGTCTTCCCGGACCGGGGTACGAACCCGTGTCCCCTGCATCGGCAGGCGGACTCTCAACCACTGCGCCACCAGGGAAGCCCGCAGTGTATGTTTTTAGTTAGTTAGTAATGAGGATGCAAAACCAAAATCTCTGAAAGGACTCTCTTTTGCTGTGCTAATTTTTCAATAAATTAATCTCATGCAAGAAAGCTCTCTTCTTTGTCCAGCTTCATCTTTTCTCAGCCTATGGCCTCCCGCTTAAAATCCTTTCCATCATACAGAGGTTGTCATCACAGTATTTGTGCCTTGATTGGGGATTCTGCGACTGTCAGTCACGGATGTTCCATTGACCAGACACAAGATCAAAGATAAGACAAAGTATCCGCTCCTTTACCTTCACCCAAATTTCTACCTGCCCCTCCCCCCTCCTTCTTCTGGAACACCACATTTGTGATTTGGTTTTGTCTTCACATTCAATTCAAACAGCACTTGTCACACCATAAATTTAGCTTACAGGCCAGTGAGGTCAAAACAGAGGTGGTATCACCTGCCTCATGTTTTTCATCCAGCTAACAGAATATCCCCCAACTGCTTTCCTAACTGAGGCAGCTGCCCTAATTAGCAGCCCTGATTTTATGATCTTTCCTGGTCAAACATTTTTTATATTACTTTCAGCGGCAATATTTGATTCATTTTTTTTAAATTGCAGAATGTAGAAGAAATACTATAAAAGATCAAGATATTCTGAGAGATCTTGATGCACTATTGATGTCCAGATGACATTTTTTTCCAAAACATCCCATAATTTTGGACTTTAACAAATTATACTTTTATAAAATGATGAAAAGGTCAGATTCCAGTGTATTTTTCTATCAAAAATCAATTACCCATCTAGAAGTTCAGATTCCGATCTCAAGGCTAAAAGATATTTTCTTTTAAATGTCCCTGGAATAATGTATTTTAGCCTTGAAGCCACCTCCTCTGGTCAGAGGATTGCATGAACACACCACTCTATACTGCCATGGAGGAAATTGATTCTGTTCTAAGTCAAATCGTGATGAAGAACCTTTAGTGGACACCTGCATATCGTGGCTTGTAGCCTTGTTACTTACAGTGTGGTCCAAGGTTTGGTAGCATCAGCATCAGCTGGGATCTTGCCAGAAACACAGATGATAAGGACCCACCTTTGACCTACTGAACCAGGGCCTGCCTTTTAACAAGGCCCCTGGAGCTTTATGTACATTCAAGTCTGACTCCTGTTGGTTTGGAGGGCTCTTTGCATATGAGATACCATAGGAAATTCTCAGAAATTTGAAGTTAGAAAGAATACTTCATAAGAATTAAAAGTCTTAAGGTAAACTGGTGATATAAAAAATCATTAAATTTATGTTATGTCAGCTGATGTGACTCAATTTTAAACTCAAGTGCTCAGACTCTATATCTCTGGCTGGGAGAACAACTATCATGGATTATGCCATTCAGATATCACCTAACTCAAATCTTGGGTGATTTACTTCCATTTTTAAAATAAGGAAGTTGTGGTAAAACTGAAAGAATAGTATTATATAAATGGAATTTATTCATTTACAGACAAAAATTTATTGAGCTCTTGTTATGTGCCATATACAGGGTTAGTCACTGAAAATGAAAGATCAAGAAAATATGAATTTTGTCCATATTAAACTCTTAGTTTAGTTAGGAAGTCAGAAAAGTAAACAGATTATTAAAATATAATATCATAAATTCCCTTCTAGAGGGAATCAGTCACAGGATACTTAATAGGAGGCCATACAGGAGGAGCTCTCACAGTACCACGCTGAGATGGGGTGTTTGTTTGGGAGGTCCACATGAACAGGAGAAATTTTTAACATTCACAATGAAGGCCACAGCTAGAAGGGTCTTTAGAAATATGAAGGCTGTTTTTTAAGACAAAAAATTCAGGACATGTAATTTATCAAGTACTATTTTATGTCTGAATACAAAGGAACAGTGTATTTTCAAAAAAGTTGCCCTAGAACATCTAAATATATTTAATATTGAATCTGGCTCAGTTACAGAATTGTTCTATAGGTCTTTGTCTAGAAAATTGGAAAGAGTGGTGGTGCTTTTCTATGTAGAGGGACCACCTTATTTGAATTCATGGAGTTTGAGAGAATACTGTTTCATTCAATGCAACACATTGATTGAACCCTACTACACATTAGACACTGACAATAGTCAGCAAAATAGTGCCTCTGCTTCCATGAGGCCTATAATATAGTAGGGGAGACATACAATAAATTAGTAAATATATGACATGAAAGCTGGTGGTATGTGGTATAAAATGTTTAAAGGCCAAAGGAATAAAGTTATGGGGCAGTACTATTTTAGGCATGGGTGTCAGAGAAGGTCTCTAGAGAGGAAGTGACATTGACCTGAGAAGAAGCGAGGGAGGGGGATATAGAGAAATCCGGAAGAAGACCATAGCAGGGAGGAGTGTCCCTCCTGTATTTGATGTGTTGCTAGGAGGCCTGGGGTAGAGTGATCAAGGTAGAGAGAGAATAGATGAGAACAGAGATGTAGCTGGGGTGGGAGCTGAGGATGGATCACAAAAGGCCTGGGTGGTCATTGTAAAGACTTCAAAACTTACTCTGAGTTAAGACAGGCAGCCAATGGATGGTTTGACCAAAGGAATGAAATATGTTATATACTACAAGGATAACTCTGATTGCTAATGTGGAGAACAGATTGTAGCCTAAACAATGCAAGTAAATACAAAAGATTTTTCAGTATGGAAAAAAATGGCAAGTATGAGCTTTTTACAAGAAAATCACATTTATTGTAAATGCAAAAATACAGACATGTTAAAATCAAAAAGTTGAAAGAGCTATCTTGGAAACACTAAGCAAAAGAAAGCTGCTGTGGCTATATTAGTATTTAGAGGATATTTAAATTAGATATTTAAAGGAAATATTACTAGAGAAAAGACAAGACTGATACCTCATAGTGATAGAAATGCCGATTCCACAATAAGGTATAATTATAATAACAGTAGAATATACTATAGATAAAAACATATGGTTGAATATGCAAATCCACAAATGCAGTTGAAGATTTTACTACTCTTTTTTATCAATACTGAATAGAAAAACCTGATAAATTAGTAGAGATACAAAATAGTTGAACAACGCTATCAAACGACTTCATCTAATTGACGCGTATGTACCTCTACCCACCATTGCAGAATTCTTTCACACGCACCTGAAACACTTATCGATATATTCTATAAGCTGGACCATATAACTCCTCATTAAATTTCAAGGGATCAAAATCAAATAGAGTATGTTCTCGTACCACAGTGCAGATAAATTAGCAATGTAACAGAGATACATGTGAAAATTCCCAAATAATTGAAAATTAAATGACACATTTCTAAATAACCCAAGGATCAAAGAAAAAAAGAAATTGATATATTTAACTATATTTCAGATAGAAGTTAAAAAATATGATGTATCAAAAATTGTGTGGGATGCACTGGAAATGTGATTAGAGGGAAAATTAGCCATATGCCTGATTAGAAACAAAGTGCTTAAAATCAATGATATAAACTTTAACCTTGAGTAACTAAAAAAGGAAGAGCAAATTAAATCCAATGTAAGGGGAAGAATGAAAATAATACAAACAACAGAGAGATTTAATGAAACATAAGACAGAACACAACAGAAAAAAATCAACAGAATAAAACAGTTGGTTTATATAACAAACTAATAAAACTAATCAATGCCTAACTAGTTTAATTAAGAAATAGAAAACAGAAATTATAGTATTGATAATAAAATGGGAAACATTATTATATAACCTATAAGCATTAAAAGGACACAAAAAGTTATTTAAAACCTTAAGCCAATAAAATCGACAACTTTGTTGAAGTTCCTTTTCAAGGAACACAAATTCCCAAAACTGATAGAAGAGGAAGCAGGAAATCTGAAGAGTCCAATAGTTATTAAAGAAGTTAAATCCAGGGCTTCCCTGGTGGCGCAGTGGTCGAGAGTCTGCCTGCTAATGCAGGGGACACGGGTTCGAGCCCTGGTCTGGGAGGATCCCACATGCCGCAGAGCAACTAGGTCCGTGAGCCACAACTACTGAGCCTGCGCGTCTGGAGCCTGCGCTCCGCAACAAGAGAGGCCACGATATTCAGAGGCCCGCGCACCGCGATAAAGAGTGGCCCCCGCTTGCCACAACTGGAGAAAGCCCTTGCGCAGAAACGAAGACCCAACCCAGCAAAAATAAATAAATAAATTACTAAACTCCTACCCCCAACATCTTCTTTAAAACAAACAAACAAGAAGTTAAATCCACAATTAAAAACTTTCCCCAAAGAAGCCCAGATGGCTTTCACCCGTGAATTCTATCAAACCTTCAGGTAACAAATAGTAACAATCTTACCTCAACCATAAAAGAAAAATTATATAGATATATATATTTGACTTCAGCAAAATTAAAAGGTTCACTCATCAAAGGACCCAAATTAAATGAATAGCAAAGCCACAGGCTGCAGAATATTCTTAGTCATACGTATATCTGACAAAGGGCTGGTATCCTGAATGTACAAGGAACTCCTACCAAGTGATTGATAGACTTCATCTAGGCTTGGAGCCCTCCCTATGCTAAGTTTTTCAGCAGTTCCTTATAAAGTTAAACATGGTTTTATCATATGACTTGGAAATGCCATCTCTATGTATTTACCTGAGCAAAAAGAAAATACAGAGCCACGTATACAAAAAAATTTTTTTGCGCAAAAGTGTTCATAGCAGCCTTTTTAAAAAATAAAAACATGACAAATGACCATACAGATACTAGATAAACAAAAGGTGGCCTATTCATAGAATGGGATACTACTCAGCAACAAAAAGGAATGAATTACTGACATGCGGAACAGCCAGGATGAACGACAGAACATGTCACTGAGCCTAAGAAGGCAGACACATATGAGTAGATAGTGCATGAGCCCATTTATGTGAACTCCAAAAACAGCCAAAACTAGTCTCTGACGCTAGAAAACAGTACAGTGATGGTCTATGGCAAGGCAGGGGCTCAATGGGGAGGCAGCAGACGGGAACCTTCTGGGTTGATGGAAATGTCCATTACCCCGTTTTGGCTGGTTGTTATATACAGTTGTCAAAACTCATCTCGCTGAGCACTCAAGAGCACTTCATTTCCTTTAACATAAATTAAACCTCAATAAAGAAGAACAATTTCCTTTTGTCTCATAGGGAATCTATTCCTCTTTCTTCAAAAACTTGCTCCCCCAGATTCTCTAATACAATTACATAATAAGCAAATAACAACAACAACAAATTCTATTGGTAGACTACGATATAATCAACTTCAGAGTACAAAGATGTCATACTTCTATATTTGTACACATTCTGAGGGTTTAGTAATTTTCATCTCTCCACACAGTGAGACATACAGTGTTAATCGTCTCAAATTCATAGCCACTTTCCAAGGCTACCTTTGAGCTCACTCTGAGCTAAAGCCCAGTGGGATTTTATGTCTCTCGCTGAAATGCCACATCAAAAAGCTGAACTAGAACATAAGCAGGAGCATCAGAGGACCGGTTCTGTCTACTAACACAGACACTGTTTAAAACCTAAGTTTGAAGTGGCCAATTTAAGCTCTGGAAGGTTGGCGCATGTGGGGCTTTGGTTGAGGACCGCAGAGGAAGAAGGGGAAAGCATTGTGTGTACACACGAGGAAATTAGTGTGTTTCTTCTCATTTGACTCTACTGTTTCTTTTTAGTTTTCCCCCACTGAAAATATTATCACCAAACCTCAAGGAGGAGCCATCATCACATAGTTTCTCACTGGCTCTTCCTTCATTGCAAGCAAAACTAACATTGCAGTTTTCCTGTCTGTTGTTTCTTTGGTTTGCTCCCCAAATTACACCTACTATTTCAGTGACCTTGGAGGGCAGTGGTCAGTGAATCACACAAGACCCATTTTCTACCACGAGCTGGGACTCATTTCCTCACTCCTCACACAGAAACTACTTTGCTATAAGTGAGGAACTTTGATATTATCTATAGTATTTAATTCCTTTTAAAAAAATGCTAGCATGGGAATTCCCTGGTGGTCCAGGGGTTAGGACTCAGTGCTTTCACTGCGGGAGCCCGGGTTCTATCTCTGGTCAGGGAACTAAGATCCTGCAAACCTGGCAGTGTGGCAAAAAAAAAAAAAAAAAATGCTGGCATGAAACATGAAATAGTGTTCTGAGTCCATTAATGCATTTCAACCTATAGTTTGAAAAATATGCTCTAAGGTTTTACTCTCCAACATGGCACCCAGTAGTCTAATATGGCTACTTAAATTTAAATTAATTAAATGAAATTATAATTTCAGTCCTGTAGTTGCACTGTGGGCATTCAAGAACTCAGCGGTCACATGTGGCTGGTAGTTTCCATATTTGATAGCACAGATATAATATATTTCCCTCAATACAGAAATTCCTATCAAAGAGTGCTCCTCTAAAGCAACTATAATTATACTCACTTTTGAAGGATAAGACAGAACATGTTCCTCATCATGGTATTTCAGGCAGAAAACAAAGTCTCTGATTACAGACTCATTCTTTACTTTGCTGCCCTTACTTAAAATACTGTGAAACACTAAACATTTTTGCTGACTTTTATGATTATCTCGGTGTTTAAAGTCTCATTATTTTTTACGTTGATGTACACATACAAATATAACTAAAGGAGCACTCTGAGAATCAGAAGCCAGATTCCATGGTCAATTAGAACTTCCTCTGTGATTCTATGGTACAGAATTCATGGGTTCAGTAAACACTGTTAATATTAAAGCAGCATTGGTTTAAATGCTCAAATGCAGTGATTCTTGAAGGATGAATGAAGCTCCAAAACTTACATTTATTAAAAAACAAAAACAAAAGGAGTGGACTAGGGAGTAATTATTAAGAATGTAGTGGTGTCTGGCACCTGTTTTTTTTTTTACAGACTCTGGATGATTCTGATTTCACCATCACTGATAGGATATATTTGCATATCAGAGTATATTAAAGCGATTTTAAAGATAAAAGGCTTCTTGCATCTACTAATATTAGAGGAGGGTTCTTCTCCATTCTTCATGTTTCCTGAAAGGGGAGGAAACTTCTGTTGCCTCAGAGGGAGGGTAATGAATGGAAAGAACACTTCTGTTCTATTTCATTTTACTACCATTCTCATTTCTCCCTGTGAGGGGAAGAATGACTTTTCTGACTGGTGACATTGGGAGGAAAAAAAGAATCAACTTACATGTCTCAGCCCTTTCAAGATTTTCTATCACTTTGTGAAAGGCTGGTCTCTAAGGACACAGATCTTCTCTGCTGATCAGTCCCATAATCTTATCAGGGTATGTCAGGGAGCCCCTCTGTGATCAATGCTCAAGCCACATTATCAATTCAACCTTATTCACAGTAGGGATGGTATTTGCCCCTCATCCAATTGGTTCCAAACTCAGGAACTTGGCTCTCTCCAGCCCTAACTAACACGATGGCCAGGAATCAAACCCAGATCAGCTGCTTGGATGGCAGCCTGCTCAGCTCTATAGCTAGTTTCTTTGACATCTACCTGCCCTGGTGCACACACACACATCACCACCACTTTGACACATAAATGTTTCCTATGCAAAAAAATGTCTCTCCCTTCCTTTCTCTTTGAACTGAAGAAGAATGCCTGAGGGGTGGGAGCTTCTTCCTCATGGTAAAGGCAGAAGTCATGCTTTGGTGTGTGGAAATTATGGGGAAGTAGTCTTTTGCTCAGTATCTGGGGACATTTTTCTGAAAGTTATTCTAGACTCCTTGGAACAGCATTCAGCATCGGTGAACATCTTTACGAGTTCATATTCTGCTTCACTTTTTAGGTTTTCCCTACGGAATGCTCATGCCTTTGGTCACAACAAGAGCTCATATGCATGGAACAGTATGATTTTATAGCTTCTCACCACACCATACGATTAAGTACTAAATACTCACTGAAATGGATCAAATGGAAATCTGACATCAAATATTATTATTATTTTATGATGAAGGCAAGATTCTAGTGCCAAGCTTATAGACTTCTAGTGCACAGCTGAAAAATGCAGAGTTTTTTAGAATGTCAAAGCCTCTTTTCTTCCACTCGTCTTCCTGGAGTAATATTCCTTGTGTCTGAGACCTCAAACAGACTTTCAGTTAAAAACCCAAATTCAGGACCTTTAATAAGAGGTTAACATTGAATAATTGTTAAAACCACGTGTGTTAAACTTATTCCTGAGAATGAAAGTGTATCTTCAAATGTCAATTAATTCAACTTCACAGGAATCCTGAAAGGAAATACAGCCAGTACATAAAGAATTGTCTCTCCCGACCCCTTAACCCCCCTTCCAAGGGTTTTCCTATGGGAAATACCAAATTCATTTTATAATGGCTCATCACTCATTGTCAGTTCTTCTGATAGGGCTGTTTTGGCGTTAAATTCACGTTGTGTACATCTTTAACAGCAGCACAAAGTGAGAGAATCCAGATGCTTTACATGACAGCACTAATAAGACTATGCCCAGAAGGTAAACAAGAGCGCTTCACATTTCTGTGCCCTCTACAAATGGTTATCAGATGAGAGCCAAAGTCCTTGCATCAGCCCTTGCGTTCTTTTCCCTTTCCGCTGGAAAAGTCATAGTCTAGAGCAGCAGAAAGTTTTACAAAGCTTATCTGATTTCTGGTTCAGAGACCCATTAAAAAAAATAAAAAAGAGGACATCAATCAATCTACTTTGAATAAGGTCAATACAGAAGCTGACAAGGAGACGTTGGGTGTAGAGATTAGACTTGAAAATTAAATCAGAAGCCTCTGTTAGGGAATCATAACATGTACACATGTACATTTAGAATATGTACACAGTTTAAGCATAGTTGTCCCATAGTTGCATGTCTTATTTACATGGTATAAATACGTGTTACAACTATATCCTGCATGTCCATTATATTCAGAGGTATAATATATGCAGCAATTGGGAGCCCAATTTTTTAAAAATGTCAGAAGTAAGCTTGAAATTTCAAATTTTTTTTCCATTTTTCAAGACCAATGCATTCAACAGCACCCTTTCCATCACCTCCTCCCCATAACAATGTCATAAGTAATATCCAATTTGAAGCAATTTTATAAGGATTATATTGAGGCAAAGATGTAAAACACACAGCAAAGTTCGATTAGCATCGAACACATAGTAGCCATGCATTAATTGTACATTTTTTTAAAACATGAAGAGGTAGCCAAGGCCAAAAAGAAATCTATATTAGATCACTTGGATACAGAGGAGTATTTTCCATTAAAAATATCTCTGTACTTGGGCTTCAGAAAAATAATCTCTTAAAATTTTTGTACTCTATAAACCCAAAGTTTTCTGTAGTTTTTGATTTATAATAATAATTTTCTCTGTTACTATATAATGCCTTACTGTACTAATGACCTCATAATCCAACAATATTATATCAATTACTTTTTAAAATCTCCAATTGAAAAATTCTGAACTTGAACTTTAGGAATGGTTCAAATTTGATAAATGTTGGTGGGAACAGTTTTTAGTCATCTCTAATATAGATCTGAGACATTTTGTTCTAAAACCTATTTGAATTCCATATTAAAAGTAATTTCTTTTCTTTTCCCCTAACATTACAGATGTAAAAAATTTACAAGGGAGCTGAAAATTGCCTCTTACACTTGAAAAATCAATAAAACTCATGAATATCAAATAAAGTCATAGCCCAAAGGATATCTAATGAATACTGGTTAGGGCATTCTGTTTTGGGACCTGAAAATTAGACTCCAACCACTGAAATAAATCAATAGTAATCAAACTATGATTTGGCAATGACTCCAAACAGTGCAGCTCTAAGGGAAACCATGGAGAATACAAAGATTCTATTTAATATCTTAATGATCTGTGCTCTTCTCCAATTCAGAGGACCTAGTTCAAGTTCCTCCTGTGTTTATACTTTACCCTTTAGCTACCAAATCTCCTCTTGGTAAAGGATCGATAATAAATTCCTATTTATTAAGATGCACATTTCAGTTTAGAAGCATATCTGGTAGTGGTTAATTGCTCTGGATTTGAAAAGATTTCAAAGCCCAGAGTTTCCACTTATTAGCTGTGTCTGTGTCACATAACGTCTTCAGATTATTGAAAGGACTCACAAAACTTCTCAAACGTATACTCAGTGCAAGGCTGTAATAATATCAAAGGATGTGACAAAAAAAAAACAGTGCTCCACTTTATTTTTCTTTAGTTAATTAATTTATTTTTGGCTGCGTTGGGTCTTTGTTGCCGCACACCGGCTTTCTCTGGCTGAGGCGAGCGGGGGCTACTCTTCCTTGTGGTGCACCGGTTTCCCATTGTGGTGGCTTCCCTTTGTTGCGAAGCGTGGGCTCTAGGCACGCGGGCTTCAGTAGCTGTGGCACGGGACCCCCGGGCCGGCCCTCAGCCTGTTAGGAGCCGGACCACACAGCAGCAGGTGAGTGGTGGGCGAGCAAGCGAAGCTTTATCTGTATTTACAGTCGCTCCCCATCGCTCGCATTACCGCCTGAGCTCCACCTCCCGTCAGCATTATGGTGAGTTGTATAATTATTTCATTATATATTACAATGTAATAATAATAGAAATAAAGTGCACAATAAATGTAATGCACTCGAATCATCCCAAAACCATTCCCCCCTATGCCCCATCTGCGGAAAAATTGTCTTCCATGAAACCGGTCCCTGGTGCCAAAAAGTTGGGGACCACTGCCTTATACTGTCTGATTCTAAAGGGATTATGGATTCATTTTGCATATTTCCTTCAGATTCTCTCAATTCATTGAGGTTAGGGTAAGTTGAATTGTTGCGCGGTCCCCTTAATGCCTGAAGAGTTCACCTAGTCTTCAATAGTGGTCTAGCAACACCTTAGTAGGCACCTGTCTATATTATCTTATCATGACATCTTTCTTAACTATCAAAAGGCTGCCCCTCAATTTACCATGCCTAACATATTATTTCTTGTCTAAAAATGTGTTATTCCCTCTGTTTTGAATAACTTGTCATTGGCACATTGGTCAACCCCATTTTAGCAACTGAACTAACAAGACTATGACAGCTTCCTTCCCGTAATCTTTCCCTCTAATAGCAAGGCCACATCTGGAGCCCACACCACACCAGAGGAGTTCCTTTTCTTGCAACATCATTATAAATTGAGTCAAGGCATAAAATTATGTGAAGTTTTATTATCATATAGCCAATCCAATATGTGGCTTATATTCTTAACATAATAGAATCCTCATTGGGGTACTCTATTTTGTAATCAAAGTGAAGGAGGAGAAGGGAAATTTACTTTCCTACTAAAGGTTGCTTGAATTTTTTACTTAATTCTGATTAAACAAATTAGAAATAGGAGCAGTGGAATTTGCATCCATTTCCATAATGGTAAATGTAGACACCAACCAAGAGTCTTATAAAATCCATTTTTATATTTCCTTCAGGTTTCTTGAATTTATCAAAGCTAGGGTAATTTGGAACCAAAGATTCCCCTCCTAGCCATCATCCTCAGAGATAATAAAATAGTAAACATTATACATAAAAACTTATGTTACCAAGGTTTTTGGAGGTGCTGGCAATATCTGTTCATAAAATCAGTCAATTTTTTTGTTTTAATTTTTATTGGAGTATAGTTGATTTACAATGTTGTGTTAGTTTCCAGTGTACAGCAAAATGATTCATATATATATATATATATATATATATATATATATATAAACTTTATCATACTCTTTTCCGTTATGGTTTATTGCAAGATATTGAATATAGTTCTCTGTGCTATATAGTAGGACCTTGTTATTTATTTTATATATAGTAGTTTGTATTTGCTAATCTCACACTTCTAACTTATCTCTCACCCACCCCCTTTCCCCTTTGGTAAACATAAGTTTGTTTTCTATGTCTGTGGGTCTGTTTCTGTTTTGTAAATAAGTTCATTTGTATCATATTTTATATTCCACATATAAATGATACCATATGGTATTTGTCTTTCTCTGTCTGATTTACTTCACTTAGTATGATAATCTCTAGTTCCGTCCAGAAAATTCATCAATTTCTCGATAGAATATCTTGCAGTTTCAGTAGTTTCCTGCTTAGGATTTTCCAAATTTATAGCTGTTTAGCAATAAGGGGTTAATTAAGAGTCACAACTATGGCCCACTCACATTTTTCAATCTTTCATTGGGACCATTTCCCCATTCCTAACCCAAGCAACAAACATCTACTGCTTGATTATGCACTTTCGATGTCCCTGGAACTGATTCTATATTTTTAAATCAGTTCTGATCAGTCCTCAGTTTATATCTTGTTCCTTATCCATTTAGCTACCCCTCTCCAATCATATTTCTTCTAAATTCCATTGAGAAGCCTTTCTAATTAATTATCTCAATCCCTGAATGACCTCAAAGTAGGACTGGCTCAGCAGTCAGCTTTGTACCGAAGGTTCTCTATCCTTCTTTCCTTATCATCCTTCCTCCAGAAAAAAAGCTTTAGTTACTTCACTTGAATCTGGGACCATTTCAATAATCCTGCTGACTATGTCAGCTATACCAATTATGCTTTTTTGGATTACTGTAAAGACTCACAAAACTCCACAAAGTATAAGCACATATGGCTTTAGTAGAGGTAAAGGATCTGATAAGTAGGAGAGAGAAATCACAGTCAGTCCTCTGGGAAGTCCAAGGCACCTTGGCGCAGCTTCCAAATTTCTTTCTTAGTCACGTGAGGTATGCTTTGTCTCAGGATGGTGAACTGCCAAGACACACACAAAATGCCTTGATTTCAGGAAAGTTATAGTTTTATCCGAGAAGGTTGTTGTTTGTATCCCTCTGGCCATGTAGCCAATAGCAGGCTACACGATCAGGTTTAATAACAGAAATTATGATAACATAACAGAAACCAGACACAAACAATTAATTTGAACATTTTCTATAAAGAAGGCTGACCAGCTGGTACATGATGCCTCCTTTTATGTTTCAGAATCCTAGCATGGAAATGGATTAATCACATTACATTTTATTCTGGTATGGCCAAGGATTAGCACTGTGGTTCCAGGTGTCCCCCAGAGATAAGTGCAGATAGAAATAGACTAGCTGAGATTGTGTAATTACACACTAGCTTTATAACCTATGGAAAATTGCCCAGGTTCATTGTGACTCAATTTCTTCATATTCAAAATAATAACTAAGGTAATATGATTGTGTCATGCTTAAATGCAATTAAGCATGTAAATTGCTATGCTCAGTGTCAGGCAAAGAGTAAAAAAAGAGAAAATTTAAATTAAGTGGCACTCCTATATATTGTGTATTTGCCACGATCAAAGCAATTTCTTAGGCTGGTGATGTCCCGCTGACAACTTAATTTGGCCCTGTGACTCATCCCAGCTCCTACTGGAAATTAATCTGTGGTTGAAGTCAGGGAAGAAATATACAAAAAGTCCAGAATCGTGAGATTTACCTACATTTTATCTCCAGCTCAATTCTTTCCCTTCCCTTGTTTCTCCAAATTTTGATTTTATTCTTTTGCTGAATTTAAGTCCATATGTACACAGAACTCTGCTTGCCATATATCTGGAACTCTGTGGAGAGAAGAGGTATCTGTGGATGTATGGGTAGCTCTGTTGTAAATAAGAGATTCAAATAAGAATAATACAGACTTTCTTTTATTAGGAAATAAGGGACTCTATCCAAGGCCTGTAATCAAAAGGTAATCAAATTTGATTTTTTTACAAGATACATGGGCGATGATAATTTCTAGTACTCACCCCATTCATTTGTTCATTAATCAAAATTCACGTTGCGTTATATACATAGCCAAATAGGATTTGACATAAAACGACACGTTCGTCTACTTCTCCCATCTCTCAGATGAGGCTGTAGTCCTCCTTTACCCATGTGTACTTATATTTAGATGTCTTGTGAATGGAGTGCCTTGCTTGACCTTGTGGGATAATGGTCTCTGGATGAAATAGGAGCAAACTGGACCGAGGTTCTTTCCATGCCAAGCCCGATGTGTGCCAAACGTAGCCAACCAAATGCACGTAAGCAATATGATAAAGTAAAAACTGTGCTGGATTTAAACATTTAGAGGAATTATTTTCAAAAAGTTTGCTGTGAACCCCTTTTCTCAAATGAAACTTTACATGGAATTGCAACACATAAATCACGTACAGATGAAATGCTTGTGTTGGTGCAAGGATTTGAGGCCTTGAGCACAGACTGCTCAAAGGTCCACTCAGGGATTTAGTTCAGAAAACCTTAAAACTGGAGCTACCTTATGAGGTCAAACCCTCATAGAAAACAAATAATAATAATAATGCCATGTTATCTTATGTCCTGCTCTAAATCACAGAGCTAGAAGGAACCTTAGCAGCCATTGTCTGGAGGTCACAAGCTCACACACCTTTAGCATCATGTACATAACACGAACATGTCCCACTTCGAAGGGGCAGGATGTGGTCCTCACTGGTGAGCACATCACTTGACTGAAACCATCCCAAATCTTTTCTGTTAACATACAAACAAAACATCTGTGACTCTATTGTAGTGGCCAGTTTAAACCCTTAATTGAGTTCAATCTCTTCCCTGAGTAGACGAGGAACTATAAATCTAGAGTTATTTAAATGATATGTTTAAAATCTCTCACATCCAAAACCACTTCTGGGACTTCCCTGGCAGTCCAGTGGTTAAGACTCTGTGCTCCCAATGCAAGGGGCATAGGGTCGATCCCTGGCCGGGGAACTAAGATCCTGCATGCCACATGGCACGGCCAAAAAAACCACAAACAAACAAACTTTTAACTCCTTCATCTCCTGACTAGAGAAGGGAATCTCAAACTATTTGTGAAGAAAAACCGCCTGAAAAACTTTTTTTCTATTTTAAATCTGTTGGCAACTCAGAATTTGCAGCATGAAAAATAAAAGAATCCCTTGAAAAATGAAATAATAAAAATCATCTACAGTGTGGAAGTCCCAATTTTTAAAAAATTATTAGAATCAATGCACATAAAATTACTCTCCAAATTGCTTTTTTTTTTTTTTGCGGTATGCGGGCCTCTCACCGCTGTGGCCTCTCCCATCGCGAAGCACAGGCTCCGGACGCGCAGGCCCAGCGACCATGGCTCACGGGCCCAGCCGCTCCACGGCACGTGGGATCCTCCTGGACCGGGGCACGAACCCGCGTCCCCTGCATCGGCAGGCGGACTCTCAACCACTGCGCCACCAGGGAAGGCCCAAATTGCTTTTGAAGAGTAATAAAATTACTCTTAATCGCTGTACTTATCTCCTGAGTGTCCTAGAAGTAGTGTACGGGGACTGGGACTGGCCCATGGGCCATCCTTTCAAGTAACACTGAAATAGAGGACCTGGGTTTGAACCATAGGTTAATTTAGAATTCCTATGAAGGCATTTGCTTATGCTCATGGAGGACAGCACACAATCAACCATGTCCTTTGAACAGTGATCACTGATTTTCATTTTTATCTAGAAGTGTCTATGGTGATGCCACAGATGCATTAGAGGGGATTTTGTAAGAACGTCAGCCACAGGCTTCTGTTTTTAAAATTGTTATAAATTGGCAACAGATATAAGGTAGGCTGTGATATATCCTGCCCCTTAGAAGTAATTACAGAAATCAGAGTGCAGAAATATTTAACTGAGGCTTCGTCCCCGTGTTCTCTTTTCTTCTTCTAGAAACAACTTCAGTTAGGCCAAAGGTTCTTGATTAATTATAGAGACAGAACAGAATAACTCAGAGAGAATTTCAAAAACACAAGGCAACATAATAGCAGTTATTCTTATAATTGCAAAATGTATTAGTCTTTGTTCTTACATTCAGAGTTAATTTGGGAAACTTCTTCATGGTTAACCAGCAATGAAATTATTAAAGTGAAGCAAAACATAACCCCCCATAATCCTTAAAAAGTTTCTCTTGACTTAAAATTAGTCATTTAAAATTTCAGTTTTTGTATCTTCCTGAAATGTTGACTCTTGGAGAGGCTTGGATTTTTTTAAAAATAATGAAATATTGGAAAAGAAAAAGGGATTTAAATATTTGGCAGTTGCTTTATTTCTTCTGCTTGAACGAGAACATATTAACTTGGCTTCTTCTGAAGAGATGCTGTGGGAAAATGAAGTTTCTGATGCTTAGAGGAGTGTTAAACTTCTTGCCTTTCAGAACCTGTGGTTTCTTCTATGGCACCTACACCTAGAAATGTCCTTCCTCCCAAATAAGTCATTTTCTTCCTTCTCACTAAGAAGTCAGGCCCTTAAAAAGATTGATTTTCAGGAGATCAGACTGACATTCAGATAGCATCCTTAGGAATTCCTTAATGCAGATGTAAAATATTATCTTAACATCTTAAGGAAGAGTAAGTATTTTAGAGAATAGTTCAAAGACATTGACTATAGTATGTGCTGATGTCCTACTGCAAATATTACAGTCACTCCTCTTAGAAAGCACAAATCTTGAAGCTGGATCATATTGTAACTGGCGCTGCCTGCCTTTCCGTCAGTGCCCAGCTGTTGGTGTGAAAAAACCTTGAGGCTGCAGGTTCATGTCCTCTAGGTTCTCAGTCAAACTTGTTTGGACAAAACTGCCGGTATATTCTGAAACCCACTCTTATCAGTGTATAATAATTTGAAATAAATCTTTTGCCCTAAGTGTGGTATCTGGTGTGCTATATCTCTCATAGGTTTTCTTTACCTGAATGTCTTATTATTTCAAACCCAACACACTAAACAAAACAAAACAAACAAACAAAGAAAACATTGTTCCCCTCCATACTTCCTGCATTAGGATCTCCATCAATATCCCCCCTTATGCATCTAGTGAATATCCTACACACCCAGTTACCCAAGTCTTATTAATGGCCTTTCGCCCCACAGAAATGCAACGTGACACTGACTCCTGTTAATTCTATTTCCTCATTTTTTTCCCTTATTTTTGTCATATATTCCATTTCTCCATGTCTTTACTCGCAGCCTTTCCTATTTGTGTCTTTCCTGTATTACCACGAAAACATACCTACTGGACTCATTGCCCTTACAATCAATTCTTATATCATTGACAGATCAATCTTTCATCTTTCTAAAATTTAGATTCTAGTGTGACCATATAACCTATGGCAAAACCCTTCACTGTCACCTCCCACTATTGTTAACTTCAGGGTGAAATCAAATCCCCTTAGTAGACAGTGGGAGAATTTTCTTTCTAGGATCCCTGGTTTCTGCTTCTGCCTATAGTAGAGACTCATAACCATCCTCCATTTAACTAATTCACTGCATTAACCTAATCAATATACCCATAGTCAAGGAAAAAGCTTTTGTCTTAGAGCAAAAGACTGGTGAAAGAATACATTTACGTGACTTAAGAAAAATTGAAACCTTGAATGTATGTTTCATATACTTTTCCAATTAACTATCCAATAGTCCTAACTGTCTTACATAAGAAGGCTTCTAATGTATATTTAGTTTGTCAAATTAACTCTATGCTCATCTCTTAGTACATATTGATTCCTTGGTTTAGAATATATCCCTTCCATGTGTCTGCCCTTCCCCTGTTCTCTACTCCTCATTCTTTGTAAGTGAGCTCAGTCATTCTCTTCCACCAGAGGGACCAGTCTTGTCATCAAGTTATATTGCCTCTTACTGTTTATAGAAGACAATTCTATAGATTCTTTTCTTAAAATTAATTTTTATTGCAATATAGTTGATTTACAATGTGTGTTACTTTCTGCTGTACAGCAAAGTGAATCAGTTATACATGTGCATATACACACTCTTGTTTAGACTCTTTTCCCATATACATCATTACAGAGCATTGAGTAGAGTTCCCTGTGCTACACAGTAGGTTCTTATTAGTTATCTATTTTATATATACTAATGTGTATATGTCAATCCCAATACCCCAATTTATCCTTCCTCTTTCTTTCCCCCTTGGTAACCTTAAATTTGTCTTCTACATCTGTGACTCTGTTTCTGTTTTGTAAATAAGGTCATTTGTACCATGTTTTAGATTCTACATATAAGCAATATCATATATTTGTCTTTGCCTGACTTACTTCATTCAGTATGACAATCTCTGGGTCCATCCATATTGCTGCAAATGGCATTATTTCTTATTTGAGAAACATTTTAAGAGCGACAAGTCTTTCTAAATGTGTATACGGAGTTTCTAGATTAATCCATTCTCCCTATGAAGTCAGTAACCGAGTGTCCAGCAGAGTTTGGCAGCAGAGACAAGCCAGGCTTTAACACTCCTAAGGAGCAAAAGGACGTCCTCATCCTTAATGTGCTGATTCAGTCTTCCTCAGTGGAAACAGTTAACTTGATCCTGGGCCAGGATTGTGAATTGTGAAGCTCTTTTTCACAAAAGAACTTAATAGTCATCTATCTCAACCTACTTGTACAGTATTACCAATGATCTGCTTTTCAGGCTGTGCCAAGGTGTCCTCAGGGACAACAAATTCCTCTATTCTAATATAATTCTTGGTTGTAACTTTTCAAGGTCCCATAAACCCTTTATTCCTTCTGGGAATTAAATATGAAACCATTACATTGAAATAATAGCTTATACTTATTTAGGTTTTACTGCTTATTGGGCACTAGTATAAGTGGTTGACATAAGTTAACTTTGTTCAAGAGCGAAACTTAACAAGATAGAAGCAAAAACAAAATAAAATAAAACTCAAACTCTAATTGTACTCTGTTTTCATTGTCTCCTTAAATCCTCTAAGTGGGTAATTTGTGACCCTTCCCTGGAAGGCATGTTGTCTAAGTCCTATGCATATTTTTTTAATCACTCTTAGGAAATGCAAATCCTGCAGTAACTTTTAGTCTCAGGAATAGTGTCAATTTAGTAATTAAAATGCTCACCCCTGTTTCATACTTGTCTTAGTCCACACGGGCTGCTATAACAAACTACCATAGTCTTGGAGGCTTATAAACAACAGAATTGTGTTTATCACAGTTCTGGAAGACGGCAAGTCGAATGTCATGGCGTCAGCAGATTCGCTGTCCAGTGACAGTCTGCTTCCTTGTTCATAGATGGCTGTCTTTGCATTGTGTTCTCACATGGCAAAAGGGGCAAGAGAGTTCTCTGCAGTCTTTTTTATAAGGACCCTAATTCTATTCATGAGGGTGCTTCTTTCATGACCTAATCACCTCTCAAAGGCTCTCACTGCTAAAATCATCTCATTGGGGATTAGATTTCAACATATAAATTTTGGGACACAAGCATCCAATCTACAGCTATAATCAAAACACCAAATTTCATTGAGAGTTAACCCTCCCCTCCGTCAGCGTTAGTATGAGAAGTCCACATTGGTATAGATGTTAAGGCCAGCCTCCCCTCTCTTCCCCACCTGATACTCCCTTCTTCTCTCTCCTCCTTCTCCCCTCCACTCCAGCTTCTTAGTCATATATCTGAGACTTTCTTTCCAGCCTGCAGTATAGTAAGTCTGGCATAGGAGAAGGAATTAGGATATTTCTCACTTGTGAGGCACAACTGTGAACTACAGTTGGTATTCTCTGAGGAGGAAGAGATTCTGGTCAGTCTCCTTTAAATGCATTTTCTGGTCATTTCTCCATCATGCACACATCTGGCCATGAGAATCATGAATCTCCATCCTCCATTTCTGCCTTGACCCTGTTGGAAGTAGCTTCCTGTTCTTTAGATTTCTTAGGGATAAGTGTTTGACAGTGCCTTCATAGAACCTTCCAAAATCCAGTAGCAGGTATCAAACATGCTGAATGGTTTCTGTGAAGTCCCTCTCATTTTTCCCACTTCATCCTAGGCTTTCCAAAGAATGCATGGTGGCCTAGCACCTTATCTCGACACTTATATATTCGCAAGGATTCATTTGACCTACCTGTGACCTAAGTCAATATAAAATTATAGTTAAGAGTCAAAGATCATATGATATCGCTTATATGTGGAATCTCAAAAAATGGTACAGATGAACCTATAAACAAAACAGAAATAGAGTCACAGATGTAGAAAACAAACTTACGGTTACCAAGGGGGGAAGGCGGGGTGGGGGGATAAATTGGGAGATTGGAATTGACATATACACACTACTGTATATAAAATAGATAACTAATAAGGACCTACTGTATAGCACAAGGAATTCTACTCAGTACTCTGTAATGACCTATATGGGAATAGAATCTAAAAAAGAGTGGATGTATGTATATGCATAACTGATTCACTTTGCTGTACAGCTGAAGCTAACACAACATTGTAAATCAACTATACTCCAACAAAAGTTAATCTAATAAAAGAGAGTTCAAAGTTCACAGAGAACTGGATTTGAGTCTTTGTTCCATAATTTATGAGCTATGTGATCTTTGGCAAGTTATTGGACCTCTCTGTCACTTTTTCTTTCCCAATGGTAAAATCAAATAATCAGTCATAGGACCTACTATTTCGTAGCATTGATGAGAAGGGTAAATTATATAATTCAGGTAAAAAGCCATAGCATTCAATTTATTTTAGCTGTCAATAAAAATCACCAAGCTAATTATTACTATCGGGTGCCCAGTCTCAGGAGTGTAGGCTGCACTCCTTAGTGGTTAGCATCATGTTAAGGCAGTTATTAAGCTTTCAGTCAGCTGGCAGTGTCAGGCAACTGGCACAGTTGCTATAGTGAAATGCAGGGAATACATGCACAGATGTGAATCTGAATACCACACATCCTGTTACACCTCTCCCCCAAATATTCACATCTTCACTTTTTTTTTCCTGACCTGAAGAGGACATACAAGATGTTTCTTTCCTTAAGTCTTTCTTCCAAAATTAGTCAAAGAGAGACAAAAGTTGGTTTACCCAAAGAGTTAAAAAAATAAATATAGGTCCTTTCTATGCTTCTCTTTTTGTTTCTAGCAGCCCAATTTAAAGGTCTGGATTTCCAGATAATACACCAAAGAAATTGTGTATTCTTTGTGATCTATGGTAATATCTTTTTCTCAAGAAGTCTACATAGGTCTGTAAAGAGTATGTTGCTTCAAGATGAATTCCTTTGACTCATTATTTGATAATATTCAGAAATTTAGCATTGACTGTGGAGTCAAATTCTTGTTATTTTATCTAAGTAAGCCCTGAGACTTGCTTTTGTATGAAACCTGTTTTCTGTTTTCCTATGTGATTTTTAGTTCTTGGTGTTGTGGAAGAGCCAGAGAGGTCTCTGAAGCAGGTCACTTGAGATGTTATAAACTTTTTAGCACTGTGCAGTACAAGGCATTCTACTTGACATAGTTACGGAAAGAGAGTTCCTTTACATCTTTGCTCCCTGAAAGGTTTATTTTAATTAAAATACACCTTCTGAGCGTAGAAATCATGGGAGGATGTAGAGAGTCTGTCTGGCAATGTTTGGTAACTAAGACCTGTATTGGTAGCTATTATTGATTACAAGTCCACTATTTGACACTTTCCAGATTATCTCATGTAATCTTCACCACAATCCTATGAGGAAAATAGTATTATCCCTTTTCTGTAGTAGAGGAAACCAAGAAATGTCCCACAGCTAGTTTGTGGCTGAGTTAGTATCTGAAGCCTACTAGGTCTGTTTAGACTGTCTTCCAAATCTGCGACTTCCTTGTTAGTGGTGTATTTGCTTCCTGTTGCTGTTGTAACAAATGTAGCTTAAACAACAATAATTTATTGCCTTACAGTTCTGGAGGTCAGAAAACTGAAGTAGGTCTCATTCTGCTAAAAATCGGAGCCTCACATCCTCCAGAAACCCTGGGGAGAGTCTGTTCCTTCTGCTTTCTAGTTTCTGGTGACTGAGCAATCCTGGGCTTGTGGCTGCATGACTCCAATCTCTGCTTCCTTCTTCACATCACCTGTCAAATCTTCTACTGCTTTGCTCTTACAAGGACACTTGTCAATGGATTTAGAGTCCACTTGGATAATTCAGGATATGTTCATCTCAAAATCATTAATAAGCCCCATTTTTTTTGGCCACATTAAAGTAATATTCACAGGTTCCATGGATTAGGATGTGGACGTATCTTTTGGGGGACACCATTCAACCTACTATCTTCAGCAATTCCATAAATGATTTACATATAGAGTGTTTTAAAATCCACCCTCCATCTCTGTCTTGCCAATGTCATTAAGCTTTGGAATTCAAAGGGCAATTTTCTGCTGACATCCCTGGAAAGCCCCATCATTTCAGTGATAAGTCCTCTGTTAATGGGGTTGACCCAAATCTTGCCCAGTGTCAAGAGACTTCAGGTGCCTCATGAATGACTGCCCATTCCTCTAAGGACTTAATGTGGCACTGCCTAAATTTCTTTCTTCTCTCTGTTGCATTCTGCTCTTTTTTGATGTAGGAGCCTGGAAGAAATGTGAAGCAGTCTCCCTCCCCTATCCCAGCAAGTTTGCCAGGTTTTGAGTTCTGAGTTTTAAATGTTTTATTTCAGGAACTTAACAAATCTTAGCGTAGAGCCAAATGTAGAAGTTGCCAGGCACTGGGACTGTGGCTTCCATCCAGTATGCTGTTTTTTAAAAAGGCGCTTGCTGTGAAAAATTGCAATGGTTTAATCCAGGGAGGAGAGAGGCTTGGGAAAGTTTTCCAAAAGGTGATGGAACTGGAGATTTTAAGGTGCAAGTGTGAGCATGTGTCTGAGTGAATGTGTGTGTACATTTCACCAGCAAGTGCCAGAGGAGGTTGGATCTGTGCCATTGCTAACATTTCAGATTTCTAGGTCTTTACCCATAAACACTAAATCTGAATTTTGGGGAATAGGTTATAAGGCTCTGAGTATTTAGCAGTTTTACAAGATGTCACAGTAAAATTTGACACATACCACTCTGGGATGAAAAGAGCAAGGTCATGAGCTCTGAGGGAAAGTGCAAGATGTGGGAAGCAGAATAACTGATTTGTGGACACCAAATTCCCTCTTACTAGGCCATTTATTTTTGTATTGCATATATAGTTTTTGTTTTCTGAATATTATGATATTTTGACATCCTAAAAAACCTTTCTGGCTGGGGATACACTGCCGCTCCTGGGGCTAGACAGTTCTTAGAGATAGCAAAGGGCTT
Organism: Delphinapterus leucas; assembly: GCF_059928025.1. Taxonomy (NCBI): domain Eukaryota; kingdom Metazoa; phylum Chordata; class Mammalia; order Artiodactyla; family Monodontidae; genus Delphinapterus; species Delphinapterus leucas. Next base: position 10,823,308 of record NC_143136.1, read on the forward strand.
AGCTGGAGCATGTCTGTTCAAAGAAAGGAATCTTAATCATCCCAGGGCCAGGTACCAGACAACTAGAGACTACACCTATAGCCCAAATCCTGCTGCAATTATTCAAACTAGCCAATTCTAAACTCTTTACCTTGGACTGCTTTGCCTTTTCCTCAGAAACCCCAGTGAATGTCATGACCTAAGAACCACTCCCAACTCCTGTCTTCTGCCTCCTGACCACCCTGGTGCTTTCCTGTGTGTTCCCAAATGGCGGGCATGCCATGCTTCTTGACTCTAGGACCTGTAAGTATAATAAGTTTTGTTTCTTTCCTGAGCTCCTTCTGTGTCTTCTCTTGTGGCTGAACCTGACTGAGCGTCATATGAAAGAATACAAAACAATTTTCAAGGGAGCAAACTTTTTCTTCTATTTTTTCAAACTTGATTTATATTGGAAGATGATCAAATGTAGATAACAGAACTTAAATACTGAGTGGAGATTTCTGGCTCAGTGTGGCTAGTTTCTGATGTAATGAGAGTCAGAATCCTCTTGGAACTTTTCCTTCTGTGGCTTCCCTGGGCAGATACAACTACTTTTTCACTGGTCTGCAGGTTTAGTCCTCCCCACTTTCAGATCCAATTTTATGCTGCCAAAAAACAAGGAGTACTACTGGCATACTCGGCTTTAACATTGATATCATGCCATGATGGGGGCCATAAACAAATTCACGCTCACCTGCCTGATCTTTGGCTTCCCTTAGCCTCAGATTCCTTCTTGTTCTTTGAACAGAGGTCCACTCACGGACCTGGGCTGCAGAGCCTCTTGCTGGTACATACCCGAATGTCATTGTACATTCATAAAGCCAACGGGCAAAATGCTAATTAAGCCACTCGGCTACTTACAAGCCATGTACCCACAGACAGATTATCCAGCCCTTCCACCTTCATATCTAAAAGGGAGATTGTATAATGTCATGGTGAAGAGTGGAAGAACTAGTGCATGTGAAGTATTTATTATAAAGACTGGCTCACATAGGTGTTCAATAATTGTCAACTATTATTTTTGTTGTGGTCATTGTTATTCATTGGCCCGAGGTAGCCGAGGTGTAAGAGGGGAAGCTGAGTGGAACCATTTTATGATTCCAACACCCACGCTCTTCAGAGAGGAGAAATGGGGCTACCACCGCCCCCGCCCCCCACTGCAAACCAAACTCTGATTGTGGTAGTTGCCTGTCTGTGAGGCACGAACATCATGAGAACAAATGTCTATTTGGTGTGCTGATGGATTCCTAAGTGCGTAATGTGGCAGGAAGCATAGCCTGTAGATGCTGTGGATTAACAGGAATCTCACATACCTGGCTTTAAATAACTACCATCATTTTAGTTTTCCTTCTTTACTTTAGCTAACATTAAATATTTTGTCAAGTAAAATGCTAGTGGTTGTCATTTAATTTATGTCATCCATCTTCTTTACAGAAGAAAAAAAAAAAGGCAGTGCTATTAAAATGCCTTTAACTAAAAGGTTCTTCAAGTTTATGTTCCCTGAGACAGAAATGGTTGAAATCTTTCAAAGAAACACATAATGAAAGAAAAAAAAGTACACGAATGCGTTTATTACACTCCAATCCTAGGAGAACTATTGAAATCAGCTCTAAATTGAACAATGATTTTGCAGTGCTTTGAAAATTCTTCTGGGGGAAAATCTACAGAATTTTCTCTCAATAAAGAATGAGGGTGCACACTTTTTCAAAAATTCCATATTAAACAGCTTATTAATATTTCATTGTAGCAAACTTTTTCCAAAGCAATTTAATGTATTCAAGATATCTCATGATGCAGAAATGTCTTTTCTTTTAGTGAAGAAAGAAAGTTAACATCTAGCAACCAATGACTAGTGCCAAAAATTGTCAGAAGGATAGAACATTCTTTTCCTGCAAAACCATTTGGAGGAAAATGATAACGTGCTTAATGCCTCTAGAATTTCAAATAAATGAAAGTTTATAGTTTATTACCTCCACCTAAGAAATGCATGCAATGAGATGTAGAAGGATTTGAATCACTGTCTTCTGATGTTAAAGGCTTTGCTTTTCATTGGTGGATGGGGGAAAAGATGGGCAAGGCCAGATATGGACCCACCTTTCCTTCTACATTGGAGCATGGCCTCCCCTCATTACCACTGGAAAACAAGAGCCTGCCATTTTGGTAGAAACGTTGTCAAAGCTTGCCAATCCAGGATGGCTCAATAGATGAAATGTCATGTAGATCTGGCACGGGCAAAGGACACCTGTTTCTGAGCTGAGTCAATGAAACAAGTTTCCATACTTACCTTCTTTCTTAGAAGTCCTGCTCCAGCCTCAAGTCAGAAGCTGCCCCTGTGAACCTGGGTCTCAGGGGTGGGGCTTTCTTAATATCTCTATCCTGTCCCCAGACTCCCACCAAACTGCCCTTGCTGTGTGTCAGCTCTTACGCTGGAGAAATTCTCCTGACCCTTTTCGACTTTGATCATTGGTGCTGGATTCTGCATCCAAGAGAGTTTCTTGGCCTCCCTCTTGGGTCGATGGATGCCCTTAGTTTCTACCCTCTCCAAAAGTAATGCATCTTTTTCTGGGCTTGGGAGTGGAAACATTTTCTGCCCCTCTCACACTGGCTCAGGGCTTTTGTTGGTAAGAGAGAAGGGTCTGGGGAAGTAGGCAGGGCTGTGTCCTGTCCTACAGTGGCAGTTATCAGCCACCTAAGCGGAAGCAGGACTGTCTCTTTGTTATAGTTTTGTAACAGCTTTTATTAAACAGACTGCACATATTTAAAGTGTACAGTTTGGTACGTTTGACATGCGTATACCCCTGTGACACCATCATTACAATCAGGATAGTGAACATACTCACCGCCTCTAATATCCTTTTGCAATCTTTCTCTCCACCCTTCCCTGCCCTGCCCTTCTTTAGGCAACCAGAGATCTGCATTCTGTCAATATAGATTAGTTGGCATTTTCTAGCGTTTTTATATACAAAGCATCATATAATATGTACCCTTTAGGGGAGGTGAGTTTTGGCTCTTTTCACTCGGCACAATTATTTTGAGATTCATCCGTAATGTATCAATACTTCACTCATTTTTATTGCCTAGTATTATACCATTGTATGGATCTGCTGCAATCTGTACACCCATTCACCTACTGAATGGGTTGTTTCCAGTTTTGGGCCATTACAGTAAAGCTTCTGCTAGCATCCGTGTGCATGGCCACATGCTTTCTTTTCTTTTGGGTTAATGCTTAGGCATGAAATGGTTGAGTCATATGACAGGAATAGGTTAACCTTTTTAAAAAATCTCCGTCAATCAACTAGGCTTCAATAAAACGTACATAAATAAAATGTCAATATTCAAAAAACTTTTGAAATACACCCAAACTGGTTTCCAAAGAGGTTGTAGCAATTTACATTTCCACAGGTAGTATATAGAGTTCTGCTTCCTCCACCTCTGACCTGGGGTTAAGCAAAGATTTCTTAGGTACAATACCAAAAGTACAATTCATAAAATAAATTATTGATGAATTGAATTGCATAAAATTAAAACTTCTTCTCTTCAGAAAAACTGGTAAGAGAATGAAAAGTCTCAGACTGAAAAAATACTTGCAAAGCACATATTTGATATGATCCTATAGGCGGAATATTCTATAGATAGATATAGATAATATATGTATATGTATACACATCCTCTCAAAACTCAATAATAAGAAATAAAACAATCATTTAAAAGATTTGAATAGTTATTTCTTAAAGAAGATTTGAACAGACGCTTTGTCAAAGAAAGTACATGCTTGGGAAATAAGTACGAATTATGCAAATTAAAACCACAACAGGATACAACTACACATCTATCAGAATGACTGAAATTAAAGGAACTGAATTGTTTCACCTGTTGTTAACTTTTCAATTGTGAGGTAATTGTAGATTAACTTAAAGTTGTAAGAACTAATGCAGAGAGATCCCCTATACCACTCACCAAGGCCGCCCGCCCCCCGCCCTGCCCTGCACCCCTCCGTAACGTCCTGCAAAACGATAGTACATTATCACAAGTAGGAAAGTGATATTGATACAATCCGTAAGCTTTATTTAGACTTCACCGGTGTTGCATGCACGCATTTGTGCATGTATTTAATTCTCTGCAGTTTTATCTCATGTTTAAGTTCATGTGTCCACCACAGTAGTCAAGAGACAGAGATCTCCATCATAAGGGTCTCTGGTGCTACGCTTTCACAGGCACAGCCGCTTCCCTCCCTGCCTCCTTCCCTCACTCTCCTGCCTGTGCTATTTTGTCATTTGTAGTGTTGTTTTTTTTTTTTAATTTCTTGTTATCTTCCCATCATCACACTGCGGCTGCCCAAGTCCCCTGAACTTTGTGGTTCAAATTATTGGCAGCACTAAAGGCACTAACAGAGTTGCATAGACAGCTCTTGAGAATTTTTCTGTTTGTGAAATTGGCAGTGAAAATTGAGGAATACATGGGAAGTGATATCAAATTTGACAAATTTGCTGTTAATAAGTAGATTTATTTCAAATGTATTAGTCAAAAGACTACACAAAACTAAACATCTAAAGTGGTGTCCTATTAAATGTGCTTAATTGAATGAAATATAATTATTTAACATAATTAAATTGCACACGAAACCCCGAGGAACATTACCCCTGTAGCATTTACTTCCCTAGGACATTTGTTTCACTTTCACCTCTCTGGATGAGCACTGCCTGAGTGCCCCTTTCTGTCCATCCCAGATTTCCTCTCTTCTATTGTCACATACTCTTTTCATGTCATTTTATTCCCGTATAATTGGCTGCTTCCTTTTTTGCTGTTGCCACATGCGAGCTGTGAGGTCCTTTTCTAATTAGACCTTATCTTCTTTTCTTTGCAGTCCCCCATAAAGAGGCTTTATCTCTTCCTCCTACCTACTTTTTTTTTTTTTTATGTGGTACGCGAGCCTCTCACTGTTGTGGCCTCTCCCGTTGCGGAGCACAGGCTCCGGACGCGCAGGCTCAGCGGCCATGGCTCACGGGCCCAGCCGCTCTGCAGCATGTGGGATCTTCCCGGACCAGGGCACGAACCCGTGTGCCCTGCCTCGGCAGGCGGACTCTCAACCACTGCGCCACCAGGAAAGACCCCTCCTACCTACTTTTGATTTACAAACAAACAAACAAAAAATTAATGCATTTTCTTGGCAGCTTCATTTATATCACTCAGGATATGCTGTCCTTAGACACTGATGCAAATAGTTCTTTTTATCCCTTGATTTACGAAGCTTATGTCTCATAAATCCCAACTGGAGGTTTAAGTTCCAAAAACTAGTTCACACCATATTACCGACAATGTACTTCACTTTGGAGCACTCTCTCACCCACACTTGCAACTTGAATGCACAGGTATCTGTTTCCTAAGAAATAAAAATATCACTCAGTGATGTGCTTTCCACTTGGCTTAGAATCAAAAGTACCTCACCACCAATTTTCACACATCTCTTCAAATATTTTCTCAGTCCCTTTCTTTTTCTCTCCTTCTTCTGGGAGCCCTATAATTCGAATGTTGGTGTGTTTAATGTTGTCCCAGACATCTCTGAGGCTGTCCTTAATTCTTTTCATTCTTTCTTTACTCTGCTCTGCAGTAATTATTTCCACAATTTAATTTCCAGGTCACTTATCTGTTTTTCTGCCTCAGTTTGATTCCTTCTTGAGAATTTTTAATTTCATTTATTGTGTTGTTCATCATTGTGTGTTTGCTCTTTTGTTCTTCTAGATCCTTGTTAAATGTTTCTTATACTTTCTCCACTCTCTTTCCAAGATTTTGGATCATCTTTACTATCATTACTCTGAATTCTTTTTCAGGTAGGCTGCCTATTTCCTCCTCATTTGTTTCATCTGGTGGGTGTTTACCTTGGTCCTTCATTTGCTGTGTGTTTCTCTATCTTCTCATTTTGCTTAACTTACTGTGTTTGGGGTCTCCTTTTCAAAGCTGCAGGTTCATAGTTCCCTTTGTTTTTGGTGTCTGCCCCCAGTGGGTAAGGATGGTTCAGTGCGTTGTGTTAGCTTCCTGGTTGAAGGGACTGGTGCCTGCTTCTGGTTGATGAGGCTGGATCTTGTCTTTCTGGTGGGCAGGACCACATCTGTTGTTGTGTTTTGGGGTGTCTGTAAACTTAGTATGTTTTTAGGCAGCCTCTCTGCTAATGGGTGGGGCTGTGTTCCCGTCTTTCTCGTTGTTTGCCATGGGTTGTCCAGCACTGGAGCTTGCTGGTCGTTGAGTGGAGCTATGTCTTAGTGTTGAGATGGAGATCTCTGGGAGAGCTCTTGCCAATTGATATTACATGGGGCTTGGAGGTCTCTGATGGTTCAATGTCCTGAACTCGTCTCTCTCACCTCAGAGGCTCAGGCCTGACAGCCAGCTGGAGCACAAAGGCCCTGTCAGCTACTTGGCAGTGAATGTGGCGGTCTCCATTCTGAAGTCAGATTATGAGGGTCTACAATAGCCGTTCAGCTAGATCAGGCAGACTTTGGGAGCACTTTGTCTACAAGGCTGTCTCCAGCAGCTGGGAGCTGAGAGTACATCTCCGCACGTGCTGCCAGAATCTTCAACGTTTATATAGACGTCTTCACTGGGTTCAGTCACGGATTCGGTACAGATGGTTTCAAGAACACCTTAGTCTCTCAAAGTGGTGTGCTTGAAACAGCTCCTAAGCCTGAGGGTCTATAAGCTGCAGGAAGACGAGACCACCCAGGGCAGCCTGAAAGTCGTGATTCTTGCCATGAATCCTGCTGCTGCCATCGTGGAATCTGGCTTCCCCCGCCTCTCTGCAGTGAGTTTTCAGTGAAGCTTTCTCCCTGTGCTGATGAGATCCATGCTACCTGAGCTGCCCGAGCCATAGAGCGCTTAAATTTTGGGGCTGGGGTACAAACCCAACAAATCTGGCTCCAAGGTCTTTGTTACCTCACCCTAAACACCTCACCCCCGCTAGCCACCTCCTGAAACCCCAGCAATTGTCTCTTTAAAAGAACTCTAGGATTCTTATTATGTGTGGAACTTCCATGAACATAGGAAAAAAAAAAGCCCAAAGATGGGTCTGGTTTATCATCGTAATACCAAAGATCACTTGTGCTCTCTGCTCTTGAGTTAAGGATCAGCCAAATTGCAGATAACACATTAGCAAAATTTAAGGAAACATGCATGGACAAATGCTCTAAGGAAAGGAAATGCAGGTCATTATTACATAGCCCTATTAGTAGGTAAAGACAAATTGAATGGTAGCAGTACTTAACAGAACCAAACTCCTGCAGAACGAGGAGCTAATGCTGGGCCCCATTCCCTGGGTACTGTTCCCTCCTACACATACTTAACTCCAATTTATTCCCCTTTTAAGGAGAATTGTAGATTTACACTAGAACACCTATGATAAATTCTAAGACTCCTCTAAAACACATTCTCCAACTTATGGGAATCACTGAAATTTTAATTTTAAAAGCCAGATAGTATTTCATTTTTGCATTGTGTATGATTCCACAACACCCCCGTTTCACATGGTGCCATTTATAAAAGGCAATTACAATACAGTCCTGAGGCTATGATAATTTGAACCCTTATTATGTCAGAAGGTTTCATATTAATATTGTTTTGGAGCAGTGGAGATCTTTTAAAAAAATACTGCATTCTGCCTTGCCTTCTTACATTTATGTCATGCACTGCAGTTATGGATATAACTGTTGTCAGCCACTGACAAAAAGCACAGAGACCAGATTTATTGCTCTTGGCTGTTAGTGAATTTTCTGGTTTTGTTTGTCTGCAAGTTCCCTTATTTGTCCTCATTTTTTAAAAGAAATATTTTTACTAGATAAAAATTATAGGCCATGGAATTTTTTCCCATCACTTTAAAGATGTTATTCCATAGTAGCCCCTAAGTCAGCTGACAGTTCCACTGCCATTCCTTGGAAAGTAATGCATGTTTTTCCTATAGTGACTTTTAAAATTTTGTTTTTATCTTTGATTTTCTGCAATTTCACTAAAATGAGGGTGTATTTTTCTTTTTCCTGCTTAACGTTTGCCAGGTTCTTTGCACTGTGAATTTTTCACTTTCAATAGATCTGAAAAGTTCTCATCCATTATCTATTTTATTATTGGCCCTGCCTCTTTCTTTTTCCCCTTTCTTTATGGATTTCTTATTAAAAATATTAAAACATTTATATCTATCCTTTATGTCTTTCAACTTCAACTTCACTTTGTATTTTCTCTCATTTTGATTCTTTATGCTGTACTCTGTATAATTTCCAGTTCATTAACTTTTTTTGTCAGCTGTGTCCAATTTTCTATTAACTGCATGCATGGAGAGGTTTTTTTGAATATTCATTATGAAAATGTTCATACATATACAAAAGCATAAGAATCACAAAATAAATCGGATATGCCTATTTTTCAATAATTGTCAATACACGGACAATGTTATAGATTTTTTTTTTTTTTTTTTTTGCGGTACACGGGCCTCTCACTGTTGTGGCCTCTCCCGTTGCGGAGCACAGGTTCCAGACGCACAGGCTCAGCGGCCATGGCTCACGGACCTAGCCGCTCCACGGCATGTGGGATCTTTCCAGACCGGGGCACGAACCCGTGTCCCCTGTATTGACAGGCGGACTCTCAACCACTGCACCACCAGGGAAGTCCGGACAATGCTATTTTAAGTGTTTTCTCCATCCCCTTTATTATGCAGTTACTTTTAAATTTCAGCTATTTTTTTATTCACAGACAGTGTATTCCCTTCTTTTTCAAATTTACCCTGTCATCTTTTATAACTTTATGTTTTCTACTAATATTTTCAAGTCATATTCTCTCTTTACTAGGTTGCTTCCTTGTTCTCTCAATGATAAGGTATCATGGTAATTTCTTACTACCTATCTGATATTTTTAAGATTAAAAAAATACGTTATATTCTTTATATTTAGTACTTTTCAACAGGAGGTTTGGTCCAGACTGCCTAATTCACCACAGCTGAATTCAGAAGAGGGAGAGATTATTTTTAGTCATTTACACAGAGGTTAACAAATTCTAACCCAAAAGAGCCTCAAGATATTTTTTTTATTTTCTTTCATGTCTCACCCACTTTCACCCTTGAAAATAGAATGTGTAAGGACTTTATGTTTAAAATACTGTGAGATAACATATTCCAAGGGACTGCATTGTTCAGTGTTATTTGGAATTTTTTTATAGAGAGGTAAAAAGAAAAAGCCAGGTTTTTAGTATAACATTTTCTTAGATTTGGGTTATTTCCTGGTAATAAGCAGCTCAGTATCTAGAATGTTATGAAGTATATGTATTTAGCAGAGTAGTTTTGCTATATTTAGTAGTTATTGCTGTTTTTATTTTAAAATTCCCTGAAACTAACACAACATTGTAAATCAACTATACTCTAATAAAAATTAATTTAAAAAATTAAATAATCAAATCATTGAACCTGTATTTGTCAGTAAGCATAGTACATTGTAAATTGTTTGACATTTTTACAATGTCAAACATAAAAATGTTTGACATTTTTTAAACAATACTTTCAGTATCAAATCTCTTAGTTTCAAGTTATAATTATATTAAAAATATGTAATTGATTTTTCTAGAAAGTGTAAGCACATAAAGGAGAGTGTTAACATTTGTTTAGTGCCTAATACATTCAATAGCTTTTACGTCCTGATCTGACTCTGATGAATTGCCTGAAGTGTTCTCTTTAAAATAAAATAGTCATAGGAAAATAATTCCGTGATCTATTAGCAAACAACTTACAACTATGGGAGACAGGAAATAACCCTTATGCATCATTTTTGCCACTCCTAGCCTACTACATGCCATAAAGACTGTCAGGTACTTAACATGTTAGTCCTTGTATCATGTCAACAGGTGAATATCTCCCTTGCCAACCCTTGCTCCCACAAGTTGCTTTCACCTATGTCACACAACTTGTAAGTGATAATGTGGAATTTTATCCTTTTACACCAAAGGGTGTCTCAGTTAGGGCTTGCATTCAGCTGCAAGGGAGAATCCAATTAATTTATGACTTAAAGGAATTAGGAGCATTCTTTTTTCTAGTATAACAATAAATCCAGTGGCAGAGGCTGTTAGTATGGGTTTGGGGCTGAGATCTCTTTGATTCTTTACACTTTTCCTCATAGTTGCATGGTAACTATTGCAATTCCCATCATCACATCTGCATTACAGACAGGAGAGAAAACAGTACTTCCACACTAATCCTTGTGCCTCATTCATTTCACAGAAGGAAATCATGTGGCCATACCTAGCTGAAAAACACTCTAGGAAGAGAATTTTCTAGGTTACCAGTCTCAAGAGTTGAGAAAGCCAATCTAGAAGGGAACTCAGGTGGGTGCTTGAGTGAGCCAACCTACATTTTTATGTCATGAGGCATACATTTTTCCATTAAAACAAGCTACCTTACTTAGGCATAATGCTAAAGATCTTAATTTAAGGCAAAAAATTTTCTCCAGTGAAAATCAATAACAATAGAATTTTATTTATTTTTTCTTCCAGTTTTATTGAGATAGAACTGACATACAGCACTGTACGGTTTTACCGTGTACAGCATAACGATTTGACTGACACATGACGTAGAATGATTAACACAATAAGTTTAACAACGTGAATGTTTCTACCTTCTGGAACTGACTCTTTTGTCTATTGTTCTTTACAGCTCTTGGCTCTACCTTCTCCATACTTAACCCTCTGATGGCCATGCTTGAAAAGTTTAACACACTTCTCAAAAATCTGGATTATTATAAAATATAGAGAAAAGTTATTAGAAGTATATAAAAGAAACATAATTTTAAATGTCAGTTGTGTTTAATGACTCTTAATTGCCTAGACATATACAATTTAATTTAAGTTTCAGAAGTGACTTTAGGTTTTGGTTAAAATAGGTGTCTAGTTTCTTGTGCAGTATTTTATGAAGCAGAGAGGATGTTCATATCTTAGCAGTTTTCCTGCCATGTGGATACACTACCTTTTTATAATAATTGGGGTAATCATAGTTCACGAAGTGGTAAACTTCATGGATAATTTCCAGCCAACTCAGCTTAACTTAGAAAACATTTGTTGATCCCCTCTTAAGGGTTGATCACTTTTCAGGCTCAGTGGCAATTAGCATGCTCATAAAGGATACGGAAAGCAGCAATTCATGAAAGATTTCTTGGAAGAGCAAATGTCTAATCTGAATCTTAAAGGATGTGAAGGAAGAAGGAGCAGCATGATTGAAGATATGAAACTTTGTTTAAATGATAAACAGAGGGAACTGATATACCCCACTCAGTTAATGTCTTCCAGAAACACCCTCACAGAAACACCCAGTGATAATGTCTCACCAGATGTCTAAGCATCTTGTGAGCCAATCAAGATGACACATAAAATTAACCATCATAGCAGTTAACTTTATAATATGGAAGAATGATCTGCGATGTACGCGTAATGGGAGAAAGCACATCATAGGGGTCAGGTGCTATTATAGAAGCTGCACTGAATGTGCTAAACCAGCAACTAATATAGGGATGTTGTCCTACATTAACCACAGCACATAGGTCCAGGAAATAAAAGTTAGAAATAGGAATGGCATCTTTCATGTCTATTCTGTAGTTGTTTGCCAGGGCTGCCATAACAAAGTACCACATGCTGGGTGGCTTAAACAATAGAAATTTATTGCCTCAAAGTTTTGGAAGTTAGATATCCAAGACCCAGGTGTCTTCAGGGCTGGTTCCTTCTGAGGGCTGTGAGGGGGAATGACTTTTTACCTGGCTTCTGGTGCTGTGTGTGTCTGTGTGTTTCTGTGTTCAAATTTTGCCCTTTTATGAGGACATCAGTCATACTGAATTAGGGTCATTATGTGTAAAGATACACAAAATACCTGCATTGGATACTCCTAATCAACCACTTATAAGAAGAAAGAAGCTAAGTGACTCTGTGTATGGTACTTTAAAGTATTATTGTAAGACTAAAGAACATCATGATGTTGGTTGGTTGCTCCTAATGTCCCTGAACAAAGTGGTAAAAGATAAGGATGAGCTCAGGAATTTGAATTTCCAGGACAAGTGCTACCTACATGACCCCAGAGCTTCTAGGTGTTCCTGGAGGACAGTCTGATCTCCTGAAGCCCTCGGACTAAAATTGCTGAATATCAAACACAGAACCTCATGTGCAATTGGATGAATTACAATGTAAATTGAACTCCCAGCCTCACAGGATATCTACTTTTAAAGTGAGGTCATTGACTGGAAAAGAATAAGATGCTATAAGTTGGGAGGGGATACGTGGGAAGACTCTGATATAGCTAGGGACATTGAGCCCCTAAACTCGTAAGACTTCTTTGCCAGTGACAAAGTCTTCCCTACACCCAGGAGAATTGGTTCCCCATCCCCAGCAAAAGTGTCTTCCCCACCCACAGTAGTATCCCCCTTCCCACCTATCTGAAGAGATTAACCCTGCATTGCCTGAGTAAACCATAATGACCTCCCCTGAGGCAGTTTCCAGGTAAGAGGGTGCTGAGTCTCCTCAGGACCCACTGCCACCATCCTTCTCTGCTTCTAGGCCTATACTTTGACACAAGTCTAGCAGGCTCCTAAAGGTGAGTTACAAAATATGCTACACTTCAAAAGAAGAGTATTCCGGGCTTCCCTGGCGGCGCAGTGGTTGAGAGTCTGCCTGCCGATGCAGGGGACACAGGTTCGTGCCCCGGTCTGAGAGGATCCCACATGCTGTGGAGCGGCTGGGCCCGTGAGCCATGGCCACTGAGCCTGCGCGTCCGGAGCCTGTGCTCCGCAACGGGAGAGGCCACAACAGTGAGAGGCCCGCATAACGCAAAAAGAAAAAAAAAGAAAAGTATTCTAACTTATACAAGCATAAGTCAGGGAAACATGTGTGGTAATGGATATTTAGGCTGTGAGATTTAAACCAACAAGGACCCTGTTGGGCTCCTGGAGGTGGAGACCTTTCTGTCCCCTGTTTCTTCTTTGTAGGGAATAGACTCCAGCCTCTATGATCTTCCCTGAGTTCCAAAGAGCAAATTGCTAATCAAGGAAGGAGCAGCCAAGACACAATAGTGCAGCCCTCGAGCAGGGTCCTGGCTCCACTGCAAGGGATACACATAATATCTTTGAGCTCTTTACAGAACTAAAATCCCCAACAAATAAAAGATGTTAGCATTCTTCATTCCAGATTAAAGGAACCAGAGAAGCTCTTCAAGAGGCCACCTGAGACCAGATTAAAGGAGTGCAGGAACTGCACACACCCTAATCCTTATCGGCAACCCCACTGCCCTTGAACCATTGCTATAAAACTCATCACCAAATCCTCTCAGGTTGGGACACACAGTTTTTCAGGGCACGGGTTCACTGTGTCCCCCTTAGTCTGGCAAAGCAATAAAGCTATTATTTTCTGCTTCACCCAAAACTCGTCTCTATGATTCAATTCATCACCAGGGCACAGAGGCTGAGTTTTTGGCATCAGGGTGATGGTAGAAAAAAACATAATGTTGAATTGGTCAGAATTTATTGATATGGGCTCACTAAGCAGAGAGTCTACATTTAATGTTGCAGCTGGGTGAGTTGGAAGGGGCTCTAATAGTTTGGTTGCTTGGCTAAAAATTGACTTAAAAATTGGTCCATTGTGAGCAAATTGGAAATGCCTGACCTCCCTTGGTTTAGTGTCGAGGAAGGGTTTCAAAGGCTTAGGGAGATTGGAGTGTTAGAGTAGATTTGTCCATTTGAGACCTAACCACTCACATGGGAAAGTCCAGAAAATATATCTTTCACCAATGCTTTGAGAAATAAATTTGTGAGGGGAACCCCAGCATTCTTGAAGAGGCCTATGATTGCTCTTCTCTGTAGACCAGACCTTACTGAAGGAATTCCAGACACTCAATTGGAAGATCTAAATGTGATGGGAGTAATTGATCCCTAGGATGGCAGGCAGCACTCAACAGCCAAAAGCAGAATGGATGTAGTTACCTTAAAGGGCAACAGAGTTAAAGCAGAAATTACAATAGTCTGACTCACACAGACCTACTGTGTTAGCCAGTTAATCATGGTGTTCCTAAATGTGAAATAGATAGGAAACCTCCTAAATTCTTACTTGATCTGTATTTTTAAAGAGTTCTAGATCAAGTGAATAAAAGTCTAACTCAAATTATAAAAACAGAGAGTCCTGACCCCTCGGTCAATTCCCAGATGTGAGTCAATATAGATCCAAAACCCCTTCAATGAAGGGAAGACCAGATCCCCTCCAGAAAGGACCCAATACACTATTGAAAATGCATACTGTTGATCTCTCTTCCAGCCTTTCTACAGGAGGAAACTATAGTCTTTTCCCAGAGTAACCGTGTACTGGAGAAAAGGAAATAATCAGATCTTTCAGAGACTACTGGACACAGTTCCTTAACTGAAACTGATTCCAGGACCCCAAAACGTCACTGTGACTCACAAGTCAGTGTAGGGGCTTATGGAGGTCAGGTGATCAATGGAGGTTTCATTCAGGTCCATCTCCTGGGGTGTCCAGTGGGTCCCCAAACCCATCTGTGGTTATTTCTCCAGTTCCAGAATGCAGAATTGGAATAGGCAGCCTACAGAATCCTCCACACTAGTTCCCTGATCTGTGGAGTGAGGGCTATTTCCGTGAGAAAGATCAAATACAAGCCATCAGAATTGCCTCTACCTAGAAAAAGAGTAAATCAAAAGCAACCCTGTATCCCCGTAGGGATACAGATGGCAGAGTTTAGTGTTATCATCAAGAACCCAAATTTTACTTTTTAAAAATGTCTTTAAATTATACTTTTGTAACAGTAAGTATTTATTACTGAGAAGTCTTAATGAGTACATTTTTGTGGGGAAAAACATCTTTACTGATAAATAGGTTACAGTGAAATAAATAGAGTGATAATTTTTAGGGGAATAAAAGTAGAATCTCAGTCTCTCTCCAACCCGCCTCTAGCTCTCTGCTCCTGCCTTCCTACTGGCCACTTTGGATGATGAGGACTTAGTGGGAATGCCAGGCTTTCTTGAGCCTTTAGGGGCCTCTGCCTTCCTGGACAGTGGTACAGGATCCATCTTGGACCCACTGCCCTTGGGAGGAACAGGGGACTTGGCTTTAGGCCCCTCTCTGGCTCCCTGGGCAGCAGCCTCTTTAGGGACCTTGTTCCCCATCTTCTTTTTGGCTGGGGAAGCACAAAAGACAAAAAACTCCAGGGTCTTTTTAAAAATTATTAAATAAAATGGACCCCAAGTCACTCCATCATAAATGTTTCTAAATCTGTCACGTATTGTGATTATCTCAACACATCCTGGTAATAACAGTTTGCAGACAGGCGCTTAGCACAGACAGGCACTTGGCAGGACACTTTGATGTCACTGCTGCAGGCCACTACCTGCCTTTCGCATTGGCAAATACCTAGAGGAGAGGCCAATGGGGATTCAGGGCTCACCTGCATGCATTTTCCTCACTCTGGTCCTGTGCCCCAAGTGCTGACGACACTCCTTGCTCTCCAATCTTTCCCAGCAGCAGGTTTCTGTTTCTGCTTTTGTTTTTCAACGCAGCTTTTAATTTTTCCAGGGGTAGTATGAGTTGAATACCACCTATGCCATTTTAATTCAAGGGAAAAGCCCTATTAAGTTGTTTTTATGGGGTTTTTTGTTTGTCTGTTTGTTTTGTTTTGTTTTTTCGGTACGTGGGCCTCTCACTGTTGTGGCCTCTCCCGTTGCGGAGCACAGGCTCCGGACGCGCAGGCTCAGCGGCCACGGCTCACAGGCCCAGCCACTCCACGGCATGTGGGTCTTCCCGGACCGGGGCACGAACGCGTGTCCCCTGCATCGGCAGGCGGACTCTCAACCACTGCGCCACCAGGGAAGCCCTATTAAGTTGTTTTTAATATTTGTTTTTCTATTTCCCTTCACTCACTGCACCTTCTTGAGGACAGTAATCAAGCTTGCTTTACTTTAAGGTCAATAAATGACTACCTGCAGCTTGATTTTGTGAATAAACGTTTATTGGAATACAGTCACTCATACCTTGACTGTGATTTATGACTGATTTCATTCTACAATGGCAGAGGCTGTATGGCCTGCATTGCCTAAAATATTTACAACTGCCTCTCGACCAAGAACCTTTGCAGACCTCTGTTCTATTTCATCCATATTTTCCTGTAACTCCTGGAATTTTCAGACATTCTTGCAGTCATGAATCAAACATTTATTAAAAGCTGCCTAGGTACTAGGTACTGAGCAATATTCCCAAGATACAAAGATAAAAGATACAATCTTTTTTATATGTAGTATGTAATGTACTATGCACAATAATTTCTGTTGACTGAGTGTTAAAAGACAGTTCTGAGTGTAGCATTTATTATTTTGGGTTGGAAGTGTCATTAATCTATTATCTGAGGTCTTGGTGTTATTATTATGATTTTATTTCTGATATTCTCAGACAGAGAGTAGGTCTAGAACATTCAGTGTGCTCATATGGTCATTCCAAGTCATGTCCACCACTTCCCCTTATCATCATAATGAGCCTTTATTTAAATATATATTTATATGTTTTCACTGAAACAAATACAAATATTTCAAAGGCTGCACATTTTTTTGTTAAATATCATAAAAATATATAAATGCTTTCATATCTGTCTGATTGGTGTTAACAGAATCCATTTTTTTCTTCCAACGTTTGGATTTGAGTTTCTCATCTTACTAATAAACATTCAAATAGCCATTGTGATGAGGTAGAACCTTTCCCTGCTAAAATTGCTTTCATTTGCATGATACATTTCTTCATTTCATAAACTGTTTTAAACTGAGGATATATTATTATCCAAACGATCGATTCTTAATTTTTTTGAATCATTTAGTTTCTTTACACTCTTTAAAGTAAGATTATGCTCTGGAATCTAAACCTGTCTGTAGTCATATCACAAAATAATAATCACTCCCAGATGCACGATGGGACCAACCTGACATTACATAAACTAAAAGCAGGCACAGGTCTCTTGTTTCCTCTGGAAGTATTTTATTCTCTATCACTGTCAACAGGGCTGTCACCTAATAAATACACATAATGGGAGATTCATGAATCATTGTAGCATGAAAAAGTATTTCTGTAGCAGCAGAAATGCAATTAATTGAAGTTTCAGTAATATCCTGGAGGGAAAACAAAACAAAACAAAAAAACCTGAGGTGACATTTCTCAGGCAAGCCTACATATGTGTGCAATTCTCCATCTTTTCTATCTCATGCTTAAAATACTTCCCAGAATCCTTAAGAATTTGATCTAAGAGTCTTGCTCTTGATTGCCTCTAGACATCTGAATGTTTATTCTTCCTGTCTATAAAGGTAGCACTTTAACTCTTACTGATATGAAATTAATAATACTTAATTTCTATGTATTAAATTTTCTAACAGCAGCATGGGAATTATCTAGAAACTTGGTAGAAATACAGATTCTCAGGCTCTGTCCTGGACCTACTGAATTGTTTTGTTTGTTTTGTTTTGTTTCGTTTCTTGTATTTTTGCGGTACGCGGGCCTCTCGCCACTGTGGCCCCCCGCGCCGCGGAGCACAGGCTCCGGACGCGCAGGCCCAGCGGCCATGGCTCACGGGCCTAGCTGCTCCGCGGCACGTGGGATCTTCCCGGACCGGGGCACGAACCCGTGTCCCCTGCATCGGCAGGCGGACTCCCAACCACCGCGCCACCAGGGAAGCCCTGGACCTACTGAATTGGAGTCTGCTCACTTAACAAGATCTGCAGGCACTTGGTAGGCACATTAAAGTTTGCAAAGCCTTGGTTAAGATTTTGAACCTGATGGAGCTTGAAATAATTTCCATCAATGTTGGGGAGAATTTCTAAGATTCTGTCTCTTTGTGGAGTAGGATAAATGGCTTCAGCAGTGGAGCTAAAGAGTGAGGCAGAGGGTGGGCAGTTGAGGATTGGTGGGAAGAACAGAGCATGGCTTGGGTTAGCCAAGGGGCTCTTTACTTTCTCCGGCAAGGGTCCTCTGGTTGAAGAAAATGTCCCCTGTTAAGAGAATGCAGGAGATGCGTGCTTATTTCTATGCTGCCCCTTATTGCTCTTTGCAATTTTTGGAGCACTGGCAATTCCAGAAATCTTCCCCAAGCTTCAATCCTAACCATATAAATGTTGTTACGTATTTACAGGTTTTACCTCGCCTTCTGGGTGGTCATGTTGCCTGAAGGTAGAACCCGTGTTTTTCAAATCTCCACATGGCCAAGGATAATAATGTGCACATAGTAGGCCCTAATTAACATATGTCAAAAGACAGAAAAGAGAAATTTTGGAAAGCTAGAAGACTGAAAGACAGGAAGGAAAGAAGGGAGGAAGGAAAGCTCTCACATGTAAGATTAAAATTGGTAAATTTGATCCAGATTAAGAATTGTACAAAAGTGTCAATATAACTGATAAAATGTCAATAAAGGATACTAAAAGCTACAATTTGTTGAGCATTTGCAGTCTATGCTAGCACTATGCTTTTATATATATATTATGCCATTCATTCTCTGCACTAATCCTCTGAGGTGGGTATCAGCATGAAAGTCATTTCAAGAGACTGTTAAAGACAGATCCCAGGGCACCACATCCAGACCTTCGGATGTATTCAGTAAATGTTGAATGCGAACCAGGAATCTGCATTTTAGCAAACAGCCAAGTTTATTCTAATGCGCCATACTTTGATGGCTCACCTAGACTTTCAACTTCTATTTATATAATATAAGAACCATTAACATTTCTGGCAGCCACATCACAGTTTTCTCATGTTAATTTTGCTGTCAGTCAGAACACAAGTTCTTTCTACACTAATTACTTTCAAGACAGATACTGTCTCCCTCCAGTTTCATATTTGTACACTTCAAACTGAGAGCCGTAATGAATAATTATATATTCATTACTGATCAATTTTATTTGATTAATCTAGTCCAGTCTGTTGAGAACTTTTTGGATATTTAGTCTATCATGAATTATCACCTCATTTCAAGCTTAGATCATCCACACATTTGACAAAGGTGTCTCCTATTTGTAAGTTGATAATAAACTTCCTAACAGACAAGGACGAAGGACAGAATGCTGTGATCTCGTTAGAGGTTTCCTTAAAGGTAGATGAACACCTGTTCATTGAGAATCTTCAGTTATGATTACTCCATCAACTACATATTCACCTATGTCAGCTTCTCTCCAGTCGTTATTTATCTAGTGGGTTAGGAAAAATGGCACATTTTATTAAATGTCTTGCCTTGCTGACCAAGTTACAATATTTCTATTTCCTTCTCCTTTTTACTAGGAAAATTACAAGAAAGGAGGAAACCTACAGAAATTACAGAAAAAGAGGTTTGTCTGGGATTTCATTTAATATACATTTTTGAATATCTATCTATGTCTGAGCACTGTCTAGTATTTAATGAACACACACACTAGTGTTGAGGGGTTCTTTCCTTCTCTCCTAAGTGGTCACAAACCATCCATTTAGTAACACTCTCTAGAATTGAATAAGGCAGTGCAGCTAAAAGGAAACATCGTGCTTCCTCTCCAGAGTGGTTTTCAGTTGGTTCTCCATGAAGTTTTAGTTTCTCCAAGGAGGTGCCATTTTTTTTTTCATAGAAAAATTGACAGGAGGAATTCTTGTGGAGACTTAGATTATGTAGTTTAGACACATTCCTTTTGATCCAAATTAACACCAAAATCAAATTCGAAGGGACTTTGAATATAAGCCATGTTTGTCTGGTGACATAGGCTTTATTTTATTCAACTATTATTTAATTATGTTAGAACTATTTATCCTTTATAAACTTAGCCAATATCACCTCTACCCATGAGGCTGTCAGTTTCTTAAGGAAAGAAGACATATTTTATTCTTCTTTTAACAGTCTGGTATAGCTCTTTGCTCAATGTTAGAAAACATTATTCGAGGAGTAACGACTTTTGGCAGACATCTGAGAGGTTAAAAGTTCAGAGAACCAACAAAAGTTAAGGAAATTACAAGGGAAAATTGTGTTGAAGTTCAAGTAAATGACGGAACTCATAATTTTGCCAAGGGTGGACCTTGGGCTCACTCTACCCTTGTAGAAATTGGGGCATGTTAGGTCATCCAGGTTGCCTGGTTTTCAGCCTTTTCACTGGCAGTGTAGAAGCAATCAACTATAATACACAAATTGGAATTTGATCCAAAGGTGGAATTAATTACTTGCTCAATTATATACCAGGTACTTTTCATGTATTATGTCATATTTAATGCTCAAAGATGGCATGAAATGATTATTACCGTTGGTTCTATTCTACAAATGAAGAAAAGAGACCGTGGAGAGATAATTGACCCAAAGTCAACAGTGGAGCAAGGAAATTCCAGGCAGTCTGATTGGAAGATCCCTCACTCTCAACTTCTCAATCTGTGCTCCTCTGCACCGAACATATGAGTATTTAATATGAACAATCTTTAATGCACTATCACAGTGAGTTTATATTTTGGTCAGTGTAACTGCTTACCCTTTGACTCAGCCTCCTTTAGGCTCCTGTGTGCTGTCTGTGTAGAGAATGGAAAAGTGAGTTTTTCTGGGGTGGTGGGATCATTTCACTGTTCAGAAGACCAAGTGGGCTACAGTAAAAAAAAATTACACTTACAAAGAGAAAGATTATGTTTCAAATAAAAATATAATCATACTGGTTAATGTAATGCAATATGAAATATATATATATATACATACATACATATATATGTATATAATTGATTGTCATTTACAATAAATTAGACCAGCAAAGTCATTATCCTAGTGATAGGTACACAAAAAGATAAATACCTCAAGGTAGCTTTGATGAAATTTACAACAAAATTTATACCCAAATGGGCAAGTTTACAACTATATCCTTCAAAATTACTTTTAGTACCTTTAGTGCAATGTGTCAAAAATATGCAAAAACATTTCTTATATTGATCTAAATATTCTAAGAAATAAAAAAACCCCAACACACTAAGGTTAAAAGTAATCCAGTTCAACATTTACTATTTGATGGTTTAATATTGAAAATTCCAATAGAGCTTTAATGATAAAAAAAAATTAACTGGCCAGGAATTCATCATGGAAAAATTCTGTGGTAATTATTCTCCATTTCAGAACTCTTAAAGCTCTCTCAGCCTAAAGTGGACAATTATTTCAAAGATATTGCATTACTATTTGCTACTGGTGAAGCATGCATCAACAATGTAATTTACACACCCAATTGAATATGTACTCACTCAACATAGCATCTGAAAATTAATTTAACTCAAAATGTTGTAGCAAAAATCTCTCTAAATATATATGCTAAATATGAATAAACATTTTAGTAAAATCAGCTTTGAGAAGTCTAAACCTGCATCTTTATACCTAGACAAAAAAATAGCTTTTTACTTTACCAAATCAGTCTTTTTACAAAAAAAAGGAGGGATAACACTTTGGTTTAGTCTGATGGATTTATCATACAGTTAGCTCTTTAGAGGTTAATGGCTTTTAGTTTTTAGTTTGGAATGTCTACATCAAAGAAGTTAATTGGCTCATTACATAAATATCACTTTACCTTGAGGAAGCACTATAGTTTTCGACTGCTCTCAGACCCATGGTATTAGTAGAGTATATTTTCTTGAGAGTCTATCAAGCGTAAAGTTCTCGTCGTTGTCATAAGAAGTTGAAGAATAATATATTTGGTTGTATCTTTTTATTTGAATTCTAGGTTATATCTAATTAAATAAGGCACTAATTTTTAAAATCCCTTAGTTATTACTTAATGTTTTTGTTTTACTTTTAACAAAGTAATTTTTTGATTGACATTTACTTTTTATATACTTTATATTTGTATAAAATATGTTTATATTTTATTATCTAAAATAAGGTAATGTTGCACACTTTTAAATATAAAGTATGCTCATATTGATAGGTAATATATAAAGAAAATACAGAGTCTCATTATGATTATATACTGGTATTATCATTATGGTGATAAACATAGTTAAAATATTGCTACTCAATACAGAGAACACCAAATATGTGAGTTAATATAGGATCATGTACTGTCTGGTTTTCCTACACGGTGCATTGGAAAGTCTGTACTGAGCAAGTCTTATAGGTACAGAATTGGAGGAAGAGTGAAATATAAGACAAAGACATTAACACTAACTATGAAAAAAATAAGATAACTGTTAAAATAGCATTTTGAGATTATAAAGAGCTTTCCATATATTACTTCATTTCATTTTTACTGTGATTTTAAAAGTAGATAGGTAAGATAGCGTTATTTACGTTTTTAGACAAGGTGTTTGTGTAGAAGGAGGTTAAATGGCTTTTCCAAAGTTATACAGCTAAGAGATGGCAATGCTGGGGCTTGAACATAGTGCTCTTAATTCCAGATGGAGATACATTTCTTTCGTTTTAGTTATCAAAACCCACATTGTATTAGATATGGATTGTAAAATTGAAGCACACCATGTACTTTTGCTGTAAGGATGTTTAATGATGTGGCACAAGAAGTGGTTCATATTTCTACTTAATGGGGCATTACATTTTCATTTTGAGTTCCAAGCATGAAGGAGCTCTTTCTAACAAAAGTAAAAAGATCACCCAATCACAAAAGAATACAAAGGAACTTCTAACCTCATAAATAAAATGTAGCAGCTGTTCCTTCTTTCTTTCTTCCCTTCCTTCCTTCCTTCCCTTCCCTTCTTACTTCCTCGAAACATTATGTACTTCTGTTGGGGATATAAAATAGTGCAGTCTTTTTGGAGAACAGTGTGGTAGTTTCTGAAATGTAAGCATATATTTACCATATAAGCCAAAAATTCCACTTCTAGATTTATGCCAAAGAGAAATGAAAACGTAACTCCATACAAAAACTTGTACACAAACATTAATAGCATTGCTAATTATATCCAAAAAGTGGAAATAACCCAAATATCCCTGAACTGATGGATGAATAAATAAAATCTGACATATCCATACAATAGCATATTATTCAGCCATGAAAAGTAACAAAGTACTGATACATGCTACAACATGGATGAATCATGAAATAGTATGCTAAGTAAAAGGAACCAGACACAAAGAACTACATATTGCATGATTCCATTTATATGGAATGTCCAGAAAATGCAAATTTATAGAGCCAGAAGGTAGATTGATGGTTGCCTGAGACTGAGAGAGGGAGTATGGAGAGATTAGAACATGACAGCTAAGAGGTCCAGGTTTCTTTTTAGGGTGATGAAATGTTCTAGATTGTGGTTATGGAGGCATAACCTCGTAAATACATTAAAAGCTATTGAATTGTACACTCTAAAAGGATAAATTGTGTGGCATGTTAATTATACTCAATCAAACTGTTAAAAAAAAAGTCAGTGAAGAAAACACATGAAGAACTCCTTGTAAAATTAACCATATAGGACAAAAAGAAGGAAGGGAAGGAGGGAGGAAGGAAGGAAGGAAGAAAAGAAGGAAGGGAGGAATCGACACAGGATTTAGTATATGTAGCTTGGATGGAGCAGACAGGGGAATGGGAAAGAAGACCATATGGTGAGATAATGTTAGTTTCCTGTCTGGTGGTGGATTCAAGGGTGCTTCTTACACTATTAAAACAAAAATATGTTTTAAAGATAGCTCTTTTCAATGAACAGTGATGATTTTGGGCCACAAACCAAAGATTATGATGAATCCAATTCTGTTAACCTGAGGTCCAAAATATAAAATTCATGATTTGAGAGAAAGAAAAGATAGCAGAAGGAGGAAAGCCTTTGAAAAGACATAGGATGGAGAGAGACCTTCAAGATGGCAGAGGAGTAAGATGTGGAGATCACCTTCCTCCCCACAAACACATCAGAAATACATCTACATGTGGAACAACTCCTACAGAACACCTACTGAACACTGGCAGAAGACCTCAGACTTCCCAAAAGGCAAGAAACTCCCCACGTACCTGGGTAGGGCAAAAGAAAAAAGAGAAAACAGAGACAATAGAGATGGGACCTGCCCCTCTGGGAGGAAGCTGTGAAGGAGGAAAAGTTTCCACACGCTAGGAAGCACCTTCACTGGCAGAGACTGTGGGTGATGGGGGGGCAGCTTTAGAGCCATGGAGGAGAACGCAGCAATAGGGGTGCAGAGGGCAAAGCAGAGAGATTGCCGCACAAAGGATCTGTGCCAACCAGCACTCACCAGCCTGAGAGGCTTGTCTGCTCACCCACCGGGGTGGGTAGGGGCTGGGAGCTGAGGCTCCGGCTTTGGAGGTCAGATCCCAGGGAAAGGACTGGGGTTGGCTGCGTGAACACAGTCTGAAGGGGGCTAGTGCACCACAGCTAGCTGGGAGGGAGTCCGGGAAAAAGTCTGGAACTTCCTAACAGGCAAGAGACAATTGTTTTGGGGGCCACAAGGAGAGGGGATTCAGAGCACTGCCTAAACGAGCTCCAGAGATGGGCAAAAGCTGTGGCTATCAGCGTGGACACCAGAGACGGGCATGAGATGCTACGGCTGCTGCTGCAGCCACCAAGAAGCCTGTGTGTGAGCACAGGTCACTATCCACACCTCCCCTCCCAGGAGCCTGTGCAGTCAGCCACTGCCAGGGTCCTATGATCCAGGGACAACTTCCCTGGGCGAACACAGTGCCTCAGGCTGCTGCAATGCCATGCAGGCCTCTGCTGCCACAGGCTTACCCCGCATACCATATCCCTCCTTCTCCCCGGCCTGAGTGAGCCAGAGCCCCCTAATCAGCTGCTACTGTAACCCCATCCTGTCTGAGCAAAGAACAGATGCCCTCAGGTGACCTACATGCAGAGGTGGGACCAAATCCAAAGCTGAACCCCAGGAGCTGTGCGAAAAAGAAAAGAAAGGGAAATTTCTCCCAGCGGCCTCAGGAGCAGCAGATTAAATCTCCACAATCAATTTGATGTACCCAGCATCTATGGAAAACCTGAATAGACAATGAATCATCCCAAAATTGAGGCAGTGGACTTTGGGAGCAATTGAAGACTTGGGGTTTGATTTCTGCATCTAATTTGTTTCTGGTTTTATGTTTATCTTAGTTTAGTATTTAGAGTTTATTTTCTTTGGTAGATTTGTTTATTGATTTGGTTGCTCTCTTCCTTTATATATATATATATAGATAGATAGATAGATAAATAGGTAGATATTTTTTTCCCTTTTCCTCATTTTGTGAGTGTGTATGCTTCTTTTTGTATGATTTTGTCTGTATAGCTTTGCTTTTACCATTTGTCCTAGGGTTCTGTCTCTCCGTTTTTATTTATTTATTTTTGTATAGTTTTTAGCACTTGTTATCATTGGTGGATTTGTTTCTTGGTTTGGTTGCTCTCACCTTTCTTTCTTTCTTTTTTTCTATCTTTCTTTTTCTTTTTTCTTTTTTTCTATTACTTTTTAATTTTTTTAATAATTTAATAATTTTTTTACTTTAATAACTATTTTATTTTACTGTATATTCTTTCTTTCTTTTTTTCTCCCTTTTCTTCTGAACCATGTGGCTGACAGGGTCTTGGTGCTCTGGCCAGGTGTCAGGCCTGTGTCTCTGAGGTGGGAGAGCCGAATTCAGGACATTCGTCCTCCACAGACCTCCCGGCTCCATTTAGTATCAAACAGGGAAAACTCTCACAGAGATCTCCATCTCAAAGCTAAGACCCAGCTCCACTCAATGACCAGTGAGCTACAGTGCTGGACACCATATGCCAAACAACTAGCAAGACAGGAACCCAACCCACTTATTAGCAGAGAGGCTGCCCTAAATCATACTAAGTTTACAGACACCCCAAAACACACCACCAGACACAGTCCTACCCACCAGAAAGACAAGATCCAGCCTCATCCACCAGAACACAGGCAAAAGTCCCCTCCAACAGGAACCCTACACAGCCCACTGAACCCACCTTAGCCACTGGGGGCAGACACCAATAACAATGGGAAATGCGAACCTGATGCCTGTGAAAAGGAGACCCCAAACACAGTTAGTTAAACAAAATGAAAAGACAAAGAAACACACAGCAGATGAAGGAGCAAGGTAAGAACCCACCAGGCCAAACAACTGAAGAGGAAATAGGCAGCCTACCGGAAAAAGAATTCAGAATAATGATAGTAAAGATGATACAAAATCTTCCTAATAGAATACAGAAAATACAAAAAACGTTTAACAAGGACCTAGAAGAAATAAAGAGCAAAAAAACAACAATGAACAACAAAAAAAATGAAATTAAATATTCTCTAAAAGGAATTAATAGCAGAAGAACAGAGGCAGAAGAACGGATAAGTGAACTGGAAGATAAAATAAAACTACTGGAGAGCAGAATAAAATAAAAGAATGAAAAGAATTGAGGACAGTCTCAGAGACCTCTGGGACAACATTAAATGCACCAACATTCGAATTATAGGGATCCCAGAAAAAGAAGAGAAAAAGAAAGGAACTGAGAAAATATTTGAAGAGATTATAGTTGAAAACTTCCCTAATATGCGAAAGGAAATAGTCAATCAATCCAGGAAGTGCAGAGAATCCATACAGATAAATCAAAGGAGAAACATGCCAAGACACATATTAATCAAACTATCAAAAATTAAATACAAAAAAATATATTAAAAGCAACAAGGGAAAAGCAACAAATAACATACAAGGCAATCTGCATAAGGTTAACAGCTGATCTTTCAGGAGAAACTCTGCAAACAAGAAGGGAGTGGCAGGACATATTTAAAGTGATGAAAGGGAAAAAGCTACATCCAAGATTACTTGGTACCCAGCAAGGATCTCATTCAGATTCGATGGAGAAATTAAAACCTTTACAGGCAAGCAAAAGATAAGAGAATTCAGCACCACCAAACCAGCTTTACAACAAATGCTAAAGGAACTTCTCTGGACAGGAAACACAAGAGAAGGAAAAGACCTACAAACACAAACCCAAAACAATTAAGAAAATGGTAATAGCAACAATACATATTGATAACTACCTTAACTGTAAATGGACTAAATGCTCCAAATAAAGGACATAGACTGGCTGAATGGTTACAAAAACAAGAGCTGTATATATGCTGTTTACAAGAGACCCACTTCAGACCTAGGGACACATACAGACTGAAAGTGAGGAGATGGAAAAAGATATTCCATGCAAACGGAAATCAAAAAATGCTGGAATAGCAATCCTCATATCAGACATAATAGACTCTAAAATAAAGACCATTACAAGATTCAAAGAAGGACACTACATAATGATCAAGGAATCAATCCAAGAAGAAGATATAACAATTGTAAATATTTATGCACCCAACATAAGAGCACCTCAATATATAAGGCAAATACTAACAGCCATAAAACTCTACAGTAACACAATCACAGTAGGGGACTTTAACACCCCACTTTCACCAATGGACAGATCAACCAAAATGAAAATAAATAAGGAAACGCAAGCTTTAAATGATACATTAAACAAGATGGACTTAATTGATATTTATAGGACATTCCATCTAAAACCAACAGAATACACTTTCTTCTCAAGTGCTCATGGAACATTCTCCAGGATAGATCATATTTTAGGTCACAAATCAAGCCTTGGTAAATTTAAGAAAATTGAAATCATATCAAGTATTTTTCCAACGACAATGCTATGAGACTAGATATCAATACAAGAAGAAATGTGTAAAAGAAACAAACACATGGAGGCTAAACAATACACTACTAAATAACCAAGCGATCACTGAAGAAGTCAAAGAGGAAATCAAAAAATACCTAGAAAAAAAGACAATGAAACACGATGAACCAAAATCTATGGGTTGCAGCAAAGACAGTTTTAAGAGGGAAGTTTATAGCAATACAAACCTATGAAAACAAACAAGAAACATCTCAAATAAACAACCTAACTTTACAACTAAAGCAATTAGAGAAAGAAGAACAAAAACCCCTAAAGTTAGCAGAAGGAAAGAAATCATAAAGATCAGATCAGAAACAAATGAAAAAGCAATGAAGGAAACAATAGCAAAGATCAATAAAACTAAAAGCTGGTTCTTTGAGAAGATAAACAAAATTGATAAACCATTAGCCAGACTCATCAAGAAAAAAAGGGAGAAGACTCAAATCGATAGAATTAGAAATGAAAAAGGAGAAGTAACAACTGACACTGCAGAAATACAAAAGATCATGAGAGGTTACTACAAGCAACTATATGTCAATAAAATGGACAACCTGGAAGAAATAGACAAACTCTTCAAAAAGCACAACTTTCTGAGACTGAACTAGCAAGAAATAGAAACTATAAACAGATGAATCACAAGCACTGAAATTCAGACTGTGATTCAAAAGCTTCCAACAAACAAAAGCCCAGGGCCAGACGGCTTCACAGGAGAATTCTATCAAACACGTAGAGAAGAGCTAACACCTACCCTTCTCAAACTCTTCCAAAATATAGCAGAGGGAGGAACACTCCCAAACTCATTCTATGAGGCCACCATCACCCTGATACCATAACCAGACAAAAGTGTCACAAAGAAAGAAAACTACAGGGCAATATCACTGATGAACATAGATGCAAAAGTCCTCAACAAAATATTAGCAGACAGAATCCAACAGCACATAAAAAGGATCATACACCATGATCAAGTGGGATTTATCTCAAGAATGAAAAGATTCTTCAATAGATGAAAATCAATCAATGTGATACAGCATATTAACAAACTGAAGGATAAAAACCATATGATAATCTCAATAGATGCAGAAAGAGCTTTTGACAAAATTCAACACCCATTAATGATAAAAACTCTCCAGAAAGTAGGCATAGAGGGAACTTTTCTCAACATAATAAAGGCCATATATGACAAACCCACAGCCAACATCATTCTCAACGGTGAAACACTGAAACCATAAGATTAGGAACAAGACAATGTGGCTCACTCTCACCGCTATTATTCAACACAGTTTTGGAAGTTTTAGCCACAGCAATCAGAGATGAAAAAGAAATAAAAGGAATCCAAATCAGAAAAGAAGAAGTAAAAGTATCACTGGTTGTAGATGACATGATACTCTACATAGAGAATCCTAAAGATGCTACCAGAATACTACTAGAGCTAATCAATGAATGTGGTAGAGTAGCAGGATACAAAATTAATGCACAGAAATTCTTGCATTGCTATACAGTAATGATGAAAAATCTGAAAGAGAAATTAAGGAAACACTCCCATTCATCAATGCAACAAAAAGAATAAAATACCTAGGAATAAACCTATCTAAGGAGGCAAAAGACCTGTATGCAGAAAACTATAAGAAACTGATGAAAGAAATTAAAGATGATACAAACAGGTGGAAAGATATACTACATTCTTGGACTGGAAGAATCAATACTGTGAAAATGACTATACTACCCAAAGCAATCTACAGATTCAATGCAATCCTTATCAAACCACCAATGGCATTTTTCACAGACCTAGAACAAAAAATTTCACCATCTGTATGGAAACACAAAAGACCCCGAATAGCCAAAGCAATCTTGAGAAAGAAAATTGGAGCTGGAAGAATCAGGCTCCCAGACTTCAGACTATACTCCAAAGCTGCAGTAATCAAGACAGTATGGTACTGGCACAAAAACAGAAATATAGATCAATGGAACAGGATAGAAAGCCCAGAGATAAACCCATGCACCTATGGTCACCTTACCTTTGATAAAGGAGGAAAGGAGATACAATGGAGAAAAGACAGCCTCTTCAATAAGTGGTGCTGGGAAAACTGGACAGCTACATGTAAAAGAATAAAATTAGAATACTCCCTAACACCGTACACAAAAATAAACTCAAAATGGATTAAAGACCTAACGGTAAGACCAGACACTATAAAATTCGTAGCGGAAAACATAGGCAGAACACTCTCTGACATAAATCACAGAAAGATGCTTTTTGACAGAGCTTCTAGATAAATGGAATTAAAAACAGAAATAAACAAATGGGACCTAATGAAATTTAAAATCTTTTGCACAGCAAAGGAAACCATAAACAAGACAAAGAGACATCCCTAAGAATGGGAGAAAATATTTGCAAATGAAGCAACTGACAAAGGATTAATCTCCAAAATTTACAAGCAGCTCATGCAGCTCAATATCAAAAAAATAAACAATCCAATCCAAAAATGGTCAGAAGATCTAAATAGACATTTCTCCAAAGAAGATATACAGATTGCCAACAAACACATGAAAGGATGCTCAACATCACTAATCATTGGAAAAATGCAAACCAAAATGACAATGAGGTATCACCTCACACTGATCAGAATGGCCATCATCAAAATATCTAGAAACAATAAATGCTGGAGAGGGTGTGGGGAAAAGGGAACACTCTTGCACTGTTGGTGGGAATGTAAATTGATACAGCCACTGTGGAGAACAGTACGGAGGTTCCTTTAAAAACTAAAAATAGAACTACCATATGACCCAGTAATCCCACCAGTGGGCATATACCCTGAGAAATCCATAATTCAAATAGACATGTACCACAATGTTCATTGCAGCACCATTTACAATAGCCAGGACATGGAAGCAACTTAAGTGTCCATTGACAGATGAATGGATAAAGAAGATGTGGAACATATATACAATGGAATATTACTCAGCCATAAAAAGAAACAAAATTGAGTTATTTTTAGTGAGGTGGATGGACCCAGAGTCTGTCATACAGGATAAAGTAAGTCAGAAAGAGTAAAACAAATACCATATGCTAATACATATATATGGGGGAAAAAAAAAGGGTTCTGAATAACCTAGGAGCAGGACAGGAATAAAGAGGTAGATGTAGAGAATGGACTTGAGGACATGTGGAGGGGAAGGGTAAGCAGGGGCGAAGTGAGAGAGTAGCATGGACATATATACTCTACCAAATGTAAAATAGATAGCTAGTGTGAAGCAACCTCATAGCACAGGGATATCAGCTTGTTTCTTTTTGACCACCTAGATGGGTGGGATAGGGAGGATGGGAGGGAGACACAAGACGGAGGAGATATGTGGATATATGTATATGTATAGCTGATTTACTTTGTTATAAAGCAGAAACTAACAGGCCATTGTAAAACAATTATACTCCAATAAAGATGTTAAAAAAAAAAAGAAAGAAAAGACATCGGATGTAAGTGGAAGAACTTATTAAAGTGAACTTTTGTTCACACTTATGATTTCTATTAATGTTAGATCAAGCAGTCATAACCAAAACATCAATAATGAGAACAGTAACCAATTAGTAAGTTCACGGTAACTCTGAAAAGTTGTTCAAATGGTAGAAGTATAAATTGAATGGCACAAATTATTTAAATCTCTCAATATTCTCATTGGTAAAAGAAGGTCATTGGACTGGAGGATTTATGAAATCCACACTAGTTATAGGATTTGATAAATCTGAGGCATCTAAGTGCCATCTCTTCTAGAATGTTATTCCTTATTAATAAGGTGTCTTGACCCTTATGACTGGTAAGCAGAGATGTCATTCTTGGTGGTCTCCGTGCGTCTACATGCCTACCATATGAAAATACCAACAAATATGAAAAAACAACTTCGTATACCCATAGTGTTGATAAACCTCATTTTTTTTAAAGAAAGTAATTTAGCCATGGTGTTAGAATTTAGGGTTAAAACATTTTTTCTTCCCTCTGGATTATGGGTCTATCAATAATAGTTATCTGACTAAATGATGACGATGAAAGAACATTGAAAAAACATTTCAGAAGGATTTTATAGACAATGAAGGTTCAACATGGTCTAGAAGAATGAGGAGATCAGATATTTTTTTCTATAATTACTTTTTGATATAGGCTTTTCCATCAACATTGATTGATTTCAAGTAAAAAGGGAGAAATTATTGGAATATTGGGCTACAGTACAGCTAAGATTAAAATTAACAGCTGGAGTGTTGGTGAGGTAGCCTTGGCAACAATCTCATTATTCATTTAAGAATGTCATTTAAAAGCTTGTTAATTGGCAACTAATGGTGTATGGGTTTGTTGCAATGAACACATCACTTCACATCATGATGAGTCTATGTTCCCAACTAAAGATACCATGTAGTCTAATGATTATATCCGGATATAAGAGGAAGCCTGCTTCTTAATTGGGATAAAACCAAGTCTTTAAGATAAAAATAGCTTCAAATAAGAATATTAGAGTTGGAAATGAATTTGTCAAAATTCTTCATTTTGTAAATGAGAAAACTGAGGCCCAAGGTGGCTAAATAACTTCTCCTTGATCATTTAATTTGGGGTGATCTAGGAGTAAAAATATCCTAACTCTCTATTTGTCTTATATTTATTACACCAAATATAACAAACCACCATAACTATTTGCCCCGATTCTGAATTCTTATGAAGCTATATTTCTAAACATTTGGTAATCAATTCTCCATCCCTAAATGCTGCATAAAACAATCCCTGAAAATGCTGAAGCTAAACTTGCTTTTCCCATAATATTGCCTGTCAAAGCAAAGATTTCAGCAGACAAAATTAAACAGGAAAGAAAGAGTTTATTCAAGGCTATTGTAGTAGGAGAGTCCAGACCTCAGTTGAGCTGAATCCCACTGAAACAAAGGATGGGAGAGTTTTTAAGAACTGGAGTAAGAGGACTGTGGACCATCTGTGTTTGCTAATTGGCTTTGACCAAAGGAAAAGTAAACTTTCTCTTGTCTTTATGACAGAAGACAGCTTTAAAACTTGGAGCTGGATGCACATGGAAGTTAAGCTCCCATCCTTCCACAGAGACTGGAAGACAAAGACCTTATCCTCCTTGATAATGATGTTTCAAAGGAATAACTCCCAGTTCTTGGTAAAGATGACCCTGGGTTATAAAACTAGAAAGTGGCTTCTGAAAATATTTTTATCTCAAAAGGGAAGAGAGTTTATAATTTTAAGTTTTTTAAAGTAAATACTCTAAGAAAAGGGAGATGGAGGGGCCCCTGTGGTTAGACCAACTGGATTCTGGGCTGGAATGAGAGAAAGGTCATAGGCATAGAGGCAGGAGGAAGCCTGTCTAAAGTTTAGTTAAGCTGAGAAATTTTAAGACCATCTTGGGCATGTCCAAGGATGGCTCTTCAAAATAAGTTGATGTGATTTTTTATATGGTAATTCTATCAGAACCATCCACAATCAGCCAAAGCGATTTGAAGCATGAACAGAATTGCATTACCCTGTAAAGACTTAGGCAATCAACTTAGTGTTTAGACAGTTGGAAGATTCTACATTCTCTGTTCTCTTCTCACATGAAGAGCCAACCATTCTCTGTGTATCTGGTGGGGGAAGACAAAGGATGAGTGTGTTAATTCTTCTCTCATCCCATCTCATCACTTCTCTGTGGTACGCGGGCCTCTCACTGTTGTGGCCTCTCCCGTTGCAGAGCACAGGCTCCGGACATGCAGGCTCAGTGGCCACGGCTCACTTCTCACAAGAGAAGCCCATCACTTCTAATCTATAAATTTACACACACTGCCTCCAGAGTAATTGTTTTTCCTTATTTATTACTTCAGGTCCCCAAACTTATTTTCCTCACCTCAACACAATTGTACTCTAGAAATAAAAAACTATTAGAAGATGGGCTTCCCTGGTGGCGCAGTGGTTGAGAATCTACCTGCCAATGCAGGGGACACGGGTTCGAGCCCTGGTCTGGGAAGATCCCACATGCTGCGGAGCAACTAGGCCTGTGAGCCACAACTACTGAGCCTGCATGTCTGGGGCCTGTGCCCCGCAACAAGAGAGGCCTCGAAAGTGAAAGGCCCACACACCATGATGAAGAGTGGCCCCCGCGCTCCGCAACTAGAGAAAGCCCTTGCACAGAAACGAAGACCCAACACAGCCAAAAAAATAATAATAATAAAAATAAATAAAACAAAAAAAAAAAACTATTAGAAGAACTGGAAGTGGTCACACCAAAGAAAGGAATGACCATTTTTGGTGAGAATGATTCTAATCTTTCCCCTATCCCCACTTCTGGTTAGAATTGTATATATTAAAACATTTGCAGCTTTGTGAAAACTCAAGTTCTAGATTTTTAAAAATTTTAGAACATTGTGGCAATAACTCTACTTCAACCATTTTTATTCTTTCCTTTAAATTAAAATTTTCAGATAAAATGGTGATTTGAAATTATACTTATTGCTAGCACTTTATCATTATATTTTAGTTTTTGCATATGGATTTTGATAATTTATACTAAATTTAGTTTTCTCTAATTTCCTGTCATTTATTTCTTTAGAGTTACACGAGAGAGGTCATTCTTCATTTTTATCCAAAATTATTAACTGAGTGGACAATTTTTGAAAAATAAAAATACTTTAACTAATAGACATCAAATAGAGTATTCTAATAACTAATTAAATTATTTGATAACTCAAAAACATGGTTAGGTAAAATTTCATGCTTGAATTATCTTTTATACCCTTGGTGCCTAATCATTTTCAAGAGAAGAAGCAGGTGTTTATTTCCTTTAAGCCCTTTTACCCTAGTGGGGGTTTGGCTTCCAGTTCCCAAGATGGTGAATCCAGCCTGGGTTTTGACTCCTTCCACATAGCAGGGTGGAATTAATGTGAAGTCTTGCTGAGCAACTGAAGTACAAATATAGGAGATTGAAGGCACGTAGGGTCCAACATTGGGGAAAATTGGTGACCTCGAGGGGAGAGGCAGATGACATAAGGGAGAGACTGGGGGAAAACAAGAGAGACTCAGGAGAAAGAAGCAAGGTGAGGTGCCAAGTCTCATTGTCCCTGGAGAACCATGACCAGAAACTACCATCTGGATGGAAAGGCATACCTACAGGCATTCCTGAGCGGAATAATTGTATCTAAGCTGTGTCACCTCTACAACTGTGTGTGGAAACCTTGGCAACTGATAATGGGCTGGGCCAGGCACACAAGCGGGGCACAAAGGAGTCTTGGTCAAAGTCACCTTGAAGCTCTGATCCCCAGGTTTTTCTGCAGCTGTGGTATTAGACGACATGTAGCAGTGCTGCCCAGAAGCAGAAGAAAACCATGGCGTGGTGTCAACGCTGAAGAGAGGAATTGGAGTTGGTAGTTCCATAATTTCCTGAACTATCCTCCCTGATTCCTTACAACTGTAAAGGAGGGTAGTGGTCCCCAGAGCAGACCAGTGCCTGTGACAGAGTGGTGAGATGGTATGGAGGGGGGCCAGGGAGACCAAGGAAAACCAAATTTGCATATGGTTAAGCCTAGAGTTCTTACGTAGAGTTAGCTAGTGAAGCTGAATCTGGCCTCTGTATCCCGACACAATTAAATCTTGGAGACAGTTTTGGGTGAAGTAGGAAAAAAAT
The DNA here is from genome assembly GCF_059928025.1 of Delphinapterus leucas. Lineage (NCBI taxonomy): Eukaryota > Metazoa > Chordata > Mammalia > Artiodactyla > Monodontidae > Delphinapterus > Delphinapterus leucas. The sequence goes on from NC_143136.1 coordinate 10,858,612, forward strand.
AGTTTTGTTGCTTTGCCAGGCAAAGGGGGCCACAGCGTTGCTAATGCCCTCAAAACTATGTGTCCCAACTTAGAGGGGGTAGTGAGAAGTTTTATAGTAGTGTTTCAAAGAGGGCATGATCAGCTCGTGGACCTTCTTCTGATTGGTTGGTGGGGAGGTAAGTGAGAGTCAGCATCAACCTTCTCTTCCCAACCGTCTGGGGTCTACATGCTTGTGGGCAGATAAATTTCTCCCACCCAGTGAAGGTTTCTGTGTCTGCAAAACAGCTCAAAGATATTGTTATGTATATCCCTTGAGGGGGAACAAGGAACTCGACCCAAGGCTGCACTATTGTTTCTTTGGACTGGTCCTCCCTTCCCTAATTAGCATCTGTTTGGACCTGCTCTTGGAACTCAGGGAAGGCCAGGGAGGCTGAATGAAGACTATGTCCTGTAATCAAGAATTGGGGGACACAGAAAGGCTTTTGTGCCCCGGAGGAGGGCTCCACAAGGCCCTGCTATGTATCACTACAAGGCCCACCCTTCTGGACCCACAAATTAACACAAATTTCAGTTTTTCCTCCATGATCACCAACCCAAGCACACACAGGTGCCTGTCTCAAGGAAATAAACTTAAGCTCAAGGTTAAGAGAGACAGAGATAGAGACTGAGAGACTCAGAGAAAGAATAAGATACACTGTGAAGTCTCTAAACTGAGTATTTTTGAGGCTGTCCAAGTGAACAATTAAACCAAACAAACAAAAGAGACAGTTGAAGGAGTGTCCTAGTTTGGTTTTCCCTGAAGGTGACTCTCAGATTAGTAACTCATTGAGTGCAGTTTATTTGGAAGGGCATTATTGAAAGTATCTGTCAGTCAGGAGCTGGGAAGTGAGACAGGAGGGCTGGAAGCCAAAAGATGGGGAGCCAGTGATCAGGTGCCATTGCAGATATCACTGAGGACTTCTGGGAGATGGTTTGAACATGCTTGAGTTATCTCTCTCTTTTTTTTTTTTTTACATCTTTATTGGAGTATAATTGCTTTACAATGTTGTGTTAGTTTCTGCTTTATAACAAAGTGAATCAGTTATACATATACATATGTTCCCATATCTCTTCCCTCTTACATCTCCCTCCCTCCCACGCTCCCTATCCCACCCCTCCAGGCGGTCACAAAGCACCGAGCTGATCTCCCTGTGCTATGCGGCTTCTTCCCACTAGCTATCTATTTTACGTCTGGTAGTGTATATACGTCCATGCCACTCTCTCACTTTGTCACAGCTTACCCTTCCCCCTCCCCATATCCTCAAGTCCATTCTCTAGTAGGTCTGTGTCTTTATTCCTGTCTTACCCCTAGGTTCTTCATGACATTTTTTTTTCTTAAATTCCATATATATGTGTTAGCATACGGTACTTGTCTTTCTCTTTCTGACTTACTTCACTCTGTATGACAGACTCTAGGTCCATCCACCTCATTACAAATAGCTCAATTTCGTTTCTTTTTATGGCTGAGTAATATTCCACTGTATATATGTGCCACATCTTCTTTATCCATTCCTCTGTTAATGGACACTTAGGTTGTTTCCATCTCCGGGCTATTGTAAATAGAGCTGCAATGAACATTTTGGTACATGACTCGTTTTGAATTATGGTTTTCTCAGGGTATATACCCAGTAGTGGGATTGCTGGGTCATATGGTAGTTCTATTTGTTGTTTTTTAAGAAACCTCCATACTGTTCCCCATAGTGGTTGTACCAATTCACATTCTCACCAGCAGTGCAGGAGTGTTCCCTTTACTCCACACCCTCTTCAGCATTTACTGTTTCTAGATTTTTTGATGATGGCCATCCTGACTGGTGTGAGATGATATCTCATTGTAGTTTTGATTTGCATTTCTCTAATGATTAATGAAGTTGAGCATTCTTTCATGTGTTTGTTGGTAGTCTGTATATCTTCTTTGGAGAAATGTCTATTTAGGTCTTCTGCCCATTTTTGGATTGGGTTCTTTGTTTTTTTGTTATTGAGCTGCATGAGCTGCTTGCAAATTTTGGAGATTAATCCTTTGTCAGTTGCTTCATTTGCAAATATTTTCTCCCATTCTGAGGGTTGTCTTTTCATCTTGTTTATGGTTTCCTTTGCTGTGCAAAAGCTTAGAAGTTTCATTAGGTCCCATTTGTTTATTTTTGTTTTTATTTCCATTTCTCTAGGAGGTGGGTCAAAAAGGATCTTGCTGTGATTTATGTCATAGAGTGTTCTGCCTATGTTTTCCTCTAAGAGTTTGATAGTTTCTGGCCTTACATTTAGATCTTTAATCCATTTTGAGCTTATTTTTGTGTATGGTGTTAGGGAGTGATCTAATCTCATACTTTTACATGTACCTGTCCAGTTTTCCCAGCACCACTTATTGAAGAGGCTGTCCTTTCTCCACTGTACATTCCTGCCTCCTTTATCAAAGATAAGGTGACCATATGTGCGTGGGTTTATTGCTGGGCTTTCTATCTTGTTCCATTGATCTATATTTCTGTTTTTTCTGCCATACTATCTTGATTACTATAGCTTTGTAGTATAGTCTGAAGTCAGGGAGCCTGATTCCTCCAGCTCCGTTTTTCTTTCTCAAGGTTGTTTTGGCTATTTGGGGTCTTTTGTGTTTCCATACAAATTGTGTATTTTTTGTTCTAGTTCTGTGAAAAATGCCATTCGTTGTTTGATAGGGATTGCGTTGAATCTGTAGATTGCTTTGGGTAGTATAGTCATTTTCACAGTGTTGATTCTTCCAATCCAAGAAAATGGTATATCTCTCCATCTGTTTTTATCATCTTTAATTTCTTTCATCAGTGTCTTAGAGTTTTCTGCATACAGGTCTTTTGTCTCCTTAGGTAGGTTTCTTCCTAGGTATTTTATTCTTTTTGTTGCACTGATAAATGGGAGTGTTTTCTTAATTTCTCTTTCAGATTTTTCATCATTAATGTATAGGAATGCAAGAGACTTCTGTGCATTAATTTTGTATCCTGCTACTCTACCAAATTCATTGATTAGCTCTAGTAGTTTTCTGGTAGCATCTTTAGGATTCTCTATGTAGAGTATCATGTCATCTGCAACCAGTGACACTTCTTCTTTTCTGATTTGGATTCCTTTTATTTCTTTATCTTCTCTGATTGCTGTGGCTAAAATATCCAAAACTGTGTTGAATAATAGTGGTGAGGGTGGGCAACCTTGCCTTATTCCTGATATTAGAGGAAATTACTTCAGTTTTTCACCACTGAGAATGATGCTTGGTGCTGAGTTTGTCATATATGGCCTTTATAATGTTGAGGAAAGTTCCCTCTATGCCTACTTTCTGGAGAGTTTTTATCATTAATGGGTGTTGAATTTTGTCATAAGCTCTTCCTGCATCTATTGAGATTATCATAAGGTTTTTATCCTTCAATTTGTTAATATGATGTATCACGCTGTTTGATTTGCATATATTGAAGAATCCTGCAAACCCCACTTGATCATGGTGTATGATCTTTTCAATGTGCAGTTGGATTCTATTTGCTAATATTTTGTTGAGGATTTTTGCATCTATGTTCATTAGAGATATAGGCCTGTAGTTTTCTTTTTTTGTGACATCTTTGTCTGGTTTTGGTATCAGGGTGATTGTAGCCTTGTAGAATGAGTTTGGGAGTGTTCCTCACTCTGCTATATTTTGGAAGAGTTTGAGGATAGGTGTTAGCTCTTCTCTAAGTGCTTGTCACCTGTGAAGCCATCTGGCCCTGGGCTTTTGTTTGTTGGAAGATTTTTAATCACAGTCTCAATTTCAGTGCTTGTGATTGGTCTGTTTATATTTTCTATTTCTTCCTGGTTCAGTCTTGGAATCTTATACCTTTCCAGTTTGTCCATTTTATTGACATATTGTTGCTTGTGGTAATCTCTCATGATCCTTTGTATTTCTGCAGTGTCAGTTACTTCTCCTTTTTCATTTCTAATTTTATTGACTTGAGTCTTCTCCCTTTTTTCTTGATGAGTCTGGCTAATGGTTTATCAATTTTGTTTATCTTCTCAAAGAACCAGCTTTTAGTTTTGTTGATCTTTGCTATCATTTCCTTCATTTCTTTTTTATTTATTTCTGATCTGACCTTTATGATTTCTTTCCTTCTGCTAACTTTGGGGTTTCTTTGTTCTTCTTTCTCTAATAGCTTTAGGTGTAGGGTTAGGTTGTTTGAATTGTTTCTTGTTTCTTGAGGTAGGATTTTATTGCTATAAACTTCCCTTTTAGAACTGCTGTTGCTGCATCCCATAGGTTTTGGGTCATTGTGTTTTCATTGTCATTTGTTTCTAGGTATTTTTTAATTTACTCTTTGATTTCTTCAGTGATCTCTTGGTTATTTAGTAGTGTATTGTTTAGCTTCCATTTGTTTGTATTTCTTACACTTTTTTTCCTGTAATTGATATCTAGTCTCATAGCGTTGTGGTTGGAAAAGATACTTGATATGATTTCAATATTCTTAAACTTATGAAAGCTTAATTTGTGACCCAAGATATGATTGATCCTAGAGAATGTTCCATGAGCACTTGAGCAGAATGTATATTCTGTTGTTTTTGGATGGGATGTCCTATAAATATCAATTAAATCTATCTGGTCTATTGTGTCACTTAAAGCTTGTGTTTCATTACTTATTTTCTGTTTAGATGAGCAGTCCATTGGTATAAGTGAGGTGTTAAAATCTCCCACTGTTGTGTTACTGTCTATTTCCTCTTTTATAGTTTTTAGCTGTTGCCTTATGTATTGAGGTGCTCCTATGTTGGGTGCATAGATATTTATAATTATTATATCTTCTTGGATTGATCCCTTGATCATTATGTAGTGTCCTTCTTTGTCTCTTGTAATAATCTTTATTTTAAAGTTGATTTTGTCTGATATGAGAATTGCTACTCCAGCTTTCTTTTGATTTACATTTGCCAAGAATATCTTTTTCCATCCCCTCACTTTCAGTCTGTATGTGTCCCTAGGTCTGAAGTGAGTCTCTTGTAGACAGCATATGTACTTGTCTTGTTTTTATATCCATTCAGCCAGTCTATAACTTTTGTTTGGGCATTTAATCCATTTACATTTGAGGTAATTTTCAATATGTATGTTCCTATTACCATTTTCTTAATTGTTTTGGGTTTGTTATTGTAGGTCTTTTCCTTCTCTTGTGTTTCCTGCCTAGAGAAGTTCCTTTAGCACTTGTTGTAAAGCTGGTTTGGTAGTGCTGAATTCTCTTAACCTTTGCTTATCTGTAAAGGTTTTAATTTCTGCATCGAATCTGAATGAGATCCTTACTGGGTAGAGTAATCTTGGTTGTAGGTTTTTCCCTTTCATCACTTTAAATATATCTTGCCACTCCCTTCTGGCTTGCAGAGTCTCTGCTCAAACATCAGCTCTTAACCTTTATGGGGATTCCCTTGTATGTTATTTGTTGTTTTTTCCTTGCTGCTTTTAATATTTTTTCTTTGTATTTAATTTTTGATAGTTTGACTAATATGTTTCTCAGTGTGTTTCTCTTTGTGTTTATCCTGTATGGTAATCTCTGTGCTTCCTGGATTTGATTGACTATTTCCTTTCCAATGTTAGGGAAGTTTTTGACTATAATCTCTTCAAGTATTTTCTCAGACCCTTTATTTTTCTATTCCTCTTCTGGGACCCCTATAATTGAATGTTTGTGCATTTAATGTTGTCCCAGGGGTCTCTGAGATTGTCTTCAACTCTTTTCATTCCTTTTTGTTTACTCTGCTCCCTGGCATTTATTTCCACCATTTTATCTTCCAGGTCACTTATCCTTTCTTCTGCCTCAGTTATTCTGTCATTGATTCCATCTAGAGTATTTTTAATTTCGGTAATTGTATTGTTCATCACTGTTTGTTTGCTCTTTAGCTCTTCTAGATCCTTGTTAGATGTTTCTTATGTTTCTCCATTCTTTTTCTGAGATTTTGGAACATCATTACTCTGAGTTCCTTTTCAGGTAGGTTGCCTATTTCGTCTTCATTTATTTGGTCCTGTTGGTTTTTACCTTGTTACTTCTTCTGTAACATATTTTTTTGTTGTTTCTTTTCTTTTTTTTTTAATGGGTGGTGCTGTATTCCTGTCTACTGGTCACTTGGCCTGAGACATCCAGCACTGGAATTTGCAGGTGGTTGGATAAAGCTGGGTCTTGGTGCTGAGATGAGGACCTCTAGGAGGCCTCACTCTAATTGATATTCCCTGGGATCTGAGGTTTTCTGTTAGTCCAGCAGTTTAGACTCTGAGCTCCATCCACAGGAGGAGTGAGAAAAGTTTATGATATAATAGTTGAGGATCAGGGGACACAGAAGTGACGGCCTGGAAGTGATTCTCGATAGTGCACTGCAAGTTGTTTGTACAGGTGAACATTACCCTGTCTCCAGTAAATTGATTTGTGGGACTCTTCCAAAGCAAACTGCCTTATTTTTTCCTGGGCAAACAACTAAGTCTTGTTGACATATGTAGTTTTATCTAAGTAATATTGTCAAGGAAGAGCTCAGTTCTCAAGAGAAAATGTGTAAGGAAGCAAGAAATGTAGCTGGAACTGAGCCCATGGAAACACCTACAATTAAAAATAAGATATGAGAGGAAGCCTCAGCAAGAAAACTAACAAAGAGTCAGGAAAGACATCTGGAAGGTTTAACATCTTAGAAACCAATGGAAAGAGGTGTTGAACAGTGTGAAGAGGTAAATGAAGATGAGAACTGACAAATTCCCGCTGGAGTTAAAACATGGACATCACTGAAAATCTTAGGGAGAAACTTCCAAGGGAAGACAGATTAAATTAAGTCAAGGAATGAATCATTGAAGAAGTGGAGAGAGTGTGTTTGAACTGTTGTGAGAATTTAACAGTTTCAAATTAATTTTTAAAGAGATTTTAACTCTCCCTAATTTTGAACATTTTAATAATATTAAGTGTACTTAATATAAATAATATTAAATGCAATTACACATATAGAAAATGTAAATATATAAAGACAATAATGATTGATATTTTTACCCACAGTAAGAAGGAAATGTTAGTAAAAAAGTAAAGGAAACCGCCACAAAACAATACACTAAACTGTTTTTGTCAAAGACACAGTGTTCATAGAACCAGATTTACCAGCAAAACATCATCCATGAAATAGGCTTGCCATGAGGGGGTCATGCTAAAGGTATTGACCTAAGCCAGGACATGATGCTAACGTATTTTATGGCATATCTGGATATACACAGCCATAAGCACTAAGCAGAAGTTTATAGATTTATTTTCACTTCTCAAAATTGTTCATTTTCCTTTGATCCTTTTTGTATTTCCTGTTGTTGCTTACTCCTAGTGCTGTCAGCACTCTGGCACATAGAACAGGGACACCTTTGAGATAGGACTTTCTTGTTAAAAGTAACAGCTCCTCAGAAGATGGCTGGTCTCCCATTGAGTACTCAGCTATATTATTTCTTTCTTAGGAAAGATAGATTCTTTTTTTTTTTTTTTTTTTTTGCTGGGTTCCTTGCATTCCTTGGTTTTCTAACTTTTGCCAGTATCTGGTTCATGATACTGTCCATAGGTCATTTAATTCCTGTGCCAGCCCCAGCTCTGTGTTGAGAATTCCCTTCATCAGATGATGTATAACACATTATTCTATGCTCTGTGGAGCTCAGTAAATTATTTGAAAGAGATGAATGGAAAGAAGTAAATTATACACAGCTAGACAAGTGCCACACAGATCTATGAGTCACTCTATCTCCTCATTGTAGTATTCTTTATTCTACACATTTTCTTCATAAGATGGGCACACACAATATCTGCTTTATTCCCAAAACACCCATAGCAGATTGTCAGGCAAATACAGGTGCTCAGTTAATATTGATTGAATAACTAAATCGAGATGTGATTAAAGCAGCTTGGGAGAACCAAAGGCAAGAACAGAGAAGGTGAAATTAGAGATGAGGAGGGCTTTGTCAGGGTGTGAATTGAGGCATTCTAGCAGGTGCTGTAGGTGTAATGGGACGTGAGGATAAAAGGCCCTTGAGTACTTGGGAACAGGAACAAAGCACAAGTGTGGCATGCAGCTGGAACGTGGAATGTGTTTCTTATGGGAGCCTCTGGGGAAACCACTTCCAAGTTCTTTCAGGTCATTGATCGAGCTCTGTTCTTCTTGGTTGCAGGACTTAGGTTGTCCTTTCCTTGCTGGTGGTGAGTCAGGGTACAGCATTTTCTCCTAAAGGCTGCCACATTCCCTCTCATGTGTACCATGGACTTCTATCTGGTTCTTGCACTTGAGTTCCTACATCTCAGAGCCAGTAACAGTGCGTCACATCAAGTAATGCATGTGCTTCAATCGCTCTGAGTTCTCTCTGCTGCATCTCTGACTCCAGCTAGAAAAAGTGCTCTGTTTTTAAGGGCACATGTTGTTCAAGTGGGCCATTTGGACGGGTCATCAGGATGATCTTCCTATTTTAAGGTCTGTAAACTTAATTACACCTGCAAATTCCCTTTTGACAGGTATCATAACATATTCACAAGTTCCAGAGATTAGGGTACCAACATTTTTGAGGGCCTGATAATCTGCCCACTACAGACACAACCAAACGTGAGATGTTAATAGAGTCCATGATAGTTCATGTGGCAATACGTCATTGAGAAACAATGTGCGGAAGTTCACAAGTGCCCTGGGCAGACACTCAACATTAGTTATGTTCCATTTTAGTCTTGCAATAAAAAGAAGGATGTTTTCTACCTTATTTTTTAATTTCTAAAATTCAATTTATGTGTGCTATTTTATATGTCTACATTGTTAGCTTAATGACATTGAAACCAAATTATCTGTAAATGCTAATTCCACCACTTTAAGGAGTGGCTGTCTTCTTTCATTATTTGAGAGTCTTAATTTTAAAAAAAACTTTGAATAATGCAATGTTTAATTCTTATAGTACTATGTGGAAAAGTATAATTGGATAATAAATGATAAGCTTGCTTCCTACCTCCCTCTCTGACTTACACATATTACCTTTAAAATTGACTACAAAAAATGTCTATAAACGATTCACTTATGAAAACAAGGCAGAAATTTGAAAGTAAACAGTGGCATTCTTCATCCAATACACAAGATGAGTTAGCATGTAATAGGGGTCTTAGCCATTGTGTTTGAAAAGTAACTGAAAGGTATGGCCAACATCCAGTAACATTGTTTAATCGAAATAATAAAATAAATATACAATCAAATCTACATATGGGTAATTATGCAAATATCACCCCACCTACACCAGTGAATTCTTTTTGATGTGGTCATGGTCAGTGAAAATAAAATGAGATGTAAACACTGCCTTACTTACTTCTGCATATTGTCATCCCTACATAGAAGGAAAAGTGACAAAGTTCTTTCTCTTTATGTATTTTGTGGTATAACTTAGCATGTCAATCACTCTTTCCTTCTTCTCAAATTAATTCTCTCCCTTCCCCGGCTTTTATCTGTATCCTAAGGACATATATTCCCAGGCTTTTTGCCCTCTGGTTTCTAGGTACGTTCAACCAATGAGAAGTGTTTGATGAAGATATGAAGGTGGTAGAAGGGGGGAAGGCAAGGTTTTTCTCCTTTCTTTTTTTTAATTAATTTTTTATTGGAGTATAGTTGCTTTACAGTGTTTTCCTTCTTCTTTCTGCTGTCTTTGGCATCTCCTTTCCAGCTCTGGAAGTCATCAGATAGACTTTCACCAGGTGGTTCTGGTTCCTGGGCTCTGGCATCATCTTCTTTCTTTCTCCCTCTTTTCATACTTAAGATAATGAAACAAACTGTAAGAAAGGTACTAAAATATTCATTTAAAGATAGGCAAAGGGTTTTAAGCAAAGCTAAAATTTGTCATGGGTGCCTGTTTCCACTCCAGAAGTATTTAAATTGTGTTGCTATGAGTAATAAAAAAAGATGACACTTACTGTAGTTTAGAACGTCTAAAATGTTTTTGATGTCTAGTTTTAGATATTTAATGCCTGGTTTATGGGTTCTCAGTAAGATGGCATAAAAAGATATAAAAAGTTAGCACACAACTTTAGTCTATTACCATTTCAAATGTTCATACCTTAACCCAATGCATACCACTGGAGCATAAGTCTTTTATCTGCTTCCCTATAAATAACTAGACTTTATTTAAAGTCACTTCTATTCACTCAGTCTGTTCAACACAGGAAAGAATCCATGCAGCTGTTGATGAGATTTTATTTCAGGGTACCCTACAGAAGAAAAAAATTGGCAATTAAAAAATCAATGTGTTCATCTCTATTTGATCCCGTGGTTTAGCAATATCTGTGCTAGACTAACAAAAGGCATGTTGGAAGTCAGTAGAACATCAAACACCTTTCTTTTCAGTGTGCATTAATTTCTTTCTCAATAAAATGTAGTAGTTTAAATTGTCTAGTCTGGAAATTGTGGTTTGGATACTTAGCAAATTTTTATGAAAATTCACATTTATTTAGGAAGAGCATGTAGTATAGAATATGGTATGGTTGGCTTAAAAATATTACCTATAGAGCTGTGTTTACAGTGAAATATTTTTATATCACTTCAGATGTACTGAGCCTCAAAGGATTTTTGAGCTCAAGAGTATTGGGAATAATGCAAATATAGTGTTCCAGTTTGGGAATGTGTGTACTCACCTTTTAAGATAAACTCCAAAAGTTTCATTGAGTTTATAAGTGACCCTGAAGTAAATACACACAAACACATATTTATTATGAAAATGGATGTATTGGTTTCCTTTGGCTGCTATAGTAAATCACCTAAACTTAGTGGCTTAAAGCAATACAAATTTATTATTTCAGAGTTCTGGAGGTCAGAAGTCTGAAATTAGTCTCACTGGGGCTAAAACAAATGTGTAGGTGGGACTGTGTATTTTTCTGGAGGCTTTGGGGGAGAATATATTTTCTTGCTCTTTCTAGCTTCTAGAGCCTGCCAGCATTCCTTGACTTATGCTATTTCATCTCAAAGCCAGCAATGGCCATTCATGTCTTTCTCACATTGCATCACTCTGACACTTTCTCTTCTGCCTCTGTCTTTCATCTTTCAAGGACACTTAAACGATTTCATTGGGCACAAGGGATAATCTAGGATAATCTCTCCAGAGTTAACTGACTAGCAACTTTAATTCCACCTATAACATTAATTCCCCTTTGCCATGTAACATGACATAGTCACAGGATCCAGGAATTAGAACATGGACATATTTGGGGGCCATCAGTCTGCCTACCTCAATGGGCAACTATCAGTCATCCCCAAATTATCATAATATATACATATGTGTATGTACACATAATATATATTTCAAGATGAAGAAGACTATTTTAGACAAAAATATTTTTCAAATGGTTATAGATATACACTGTCATCTTACTAAATCCTGCCTAAAAACAATTACAAATGTTTACCATATGTATATGCATTGATCTCTAATCTGCTATTTGTTTCTTAACTAAGGATCATCTTAGGTAAATTTAAATGAATGAGGTTAAATTGTATAACCTTGATTAGATTTCAGGCTTTAATATTCTTTTTTTTTTTTCAGTACGTGGGCCTCTCACTGTTGTGGCCTCTCCCGTGGCGGAGCACAGGCTCCAGACGTGCAGGCTCAACGGTCATGGCTCTCAGGCCCAGCCGCTCTGCGGCATGTGGGATCTTCCCGGACGGGGGCATGAACCCGTGTCCCCTGCATCAGCAGGCGGACTCTCAACCACTGTGCCACCAGGGAAGCTCCAGGCTTTAATATTCTTACTTACTGTTTAATTATATTGCAAGACCCGGTTATTATTTTAGAATAAACTCAATGTATGCTTTCTGCCTCAGTAAACTGAAGGATGCAAATACTATTTCATGTTTGTAATATTGTTCTATAATCGTTTTCTAAGACTAAATGTGAGAAGTAAAGGAGAATAATATAAATAATTAGAAAACAACACACAAAACAAATTATAACTGAGTAGTTTTGTACCAAAAATGTTTTTTAAAGCTCTCAAAATGCAATATCATAAAAATATAGTAGAAACATCACCCAACATATCTATAATAGCAATCAATGGAAATACACTACACTCACTTATTAAAAGACTTTCAAATTAGAGCAAAAGTCAAAATTCAATTAAAAACTGAATGTAAGAGACAATTCATGATGATGGAAAGCAAAAGGAAGAACAAAGTTATACAATGTGAAAGCCTGTGGCTATGATTGCAACATCTGACAAGGCATAATTCAAGGGAAAAAAATCATTAAGCAAGGCAGAAAAGGCTTATGTAACTCATGTAGTTTGAAATGAAGACCAAAAGCCATGAATATCTAGATGTCAAATAATAAAGCACTGATAGCCAAACTATTGAAGAACAAGGGAGAAGAATGGAAAGTGCTTCTAATTTGAGCATTCTCTTCCGTGTCAGTGTTTGCTCTTTCACTCTCTCTGCTTTGCTCTCTGCGTTTTCTTTCCAAAAGCTTGGTTCTGCCAACTGGTGGTATAGGAGACATTTTAAGCTTCTTTTGGGCCAAGTTTCTGAAAATGGGTCTACCACTGTGACTAAATTTAGTGTTTCTTCAATACTGCTGTTCTGCTGTTAAATACCTCATCCTCAGACTCCAGTGTATCAGTTCATGGAATATATTCTTCCTAAATGAGTAGACTACAGAATAAGCAGAAGCTGATAGAATATCGTGGAAGACTTCAATTATATGTTCAGTTTGCTTTGGTTTGTATTAAGCTCTAAGTCAGCCTATTCACACTTTTAATACTGATTATGCATTTTGTTAAGGGAAAAGAAAGTAATTCTGTCCTAAAGAGAGGTTAAAAAAGAGAGAGAGAGAAAAAAGGAAAGTATGGGACAAATTCTGAAGGTAAAAACAGAAGTTATATAGGGTCTGTAGAAAAGAAACCTTGAGAAAAGGGTTTTGTGCATAGTCAGAATTGGCTAAGATTAGAATAAATGTAATTGAGAAGTACATTTTAGTATAAAAAGTGAGCTGTTACAAAATTAGAATTTGGTTTTCTCTCCCTTTTAAGAAGATAATGTCTTCTTGGATTATTAATTTGCTTTTAATAGCAGATTGTAAAGTTTCTTTACTCTGTAAGTGATCTCTTGTAACTTTTTGTATTTGCCTTTGAAATATCTTATTTTTACTTTGGTTAAGTGAATAAGTATTGTTTCACAGTGACCTATCATTCTATTTGACCAAGTGTTTTAAAACCTTTTGATATCTTTGACAAACTTTCCCAAATCGGATTTTAAATGGAGGTCTTTTGATCTCTAGCTAACTTTGGGACATTTCAGAAGGCCCCTGAAAAACCCCAAACAGAGATATTAAACTAAGTAGGCCTTTTGGTATGTTAAATTACATGGGAAGCACTGTCAAATGAGTGATGATAAACCTTCCAAGGTTGTATTGTATGGATAAATGTTATTAATATAAATGTTCTAGAAATTATATAAAATTTCTAAAATTCAAATATGTCCTGGTATATAATGTTATCAGTCATAATTTTAGCGATTATTTGTAAATATCATATGTCACAAAATTAACCAAATTTCTTTAACAATTACATTGTAATCCGGTCTTTAACCATGTTGTTTTGTCTTTGTCATTTATAGACAGTTATTATTTTACTCTGATGATTTTACAAAAATGCTTCATCTTGAACAATATTCATAGAAAGGACTTTTTGACAAGTACGGGTTTCTGATAGCTTTCAGATGATACTACTGAACTGGGTAAGAAATTAAATAATTCTAGTGGAAACCCTGATGGCTTCATAAAACTGTAAACAGAAAATTAAGACCAAAAATTAATACATAGGGCTGAACAATAATTTTTATAACTTTTTTTTCTGAAATATTACTGGCTTTTAATCTTTGTTTTCCAGATCTAAGTAAACCTTTCCCCTTGGTATCTTTACGATATCTCAAGGAGGCACTTGTACCGTAATTGAAACTGAAGGTTGTCTTTATATCAGATAAATCCTTTAATATAACACGTTTAATGACCAACATGAAAAAAATCAGATTTCTGCCTTTAATGATCCACTCCCTAATCTTGGAGATCTTTTAAAGAACTGGCATGGTGCTGGAAATTTTTGGCTTAAATTTGTACTTGTGATCTTATTAATGCTTTTAGCTATATTACTTGTATTCTGCCTATTTTACAAGATTGTTGTTTCTTGTATTGCCCAATGTGTGACTGAACCACAACAAAAATAATGACAACTAAGTGACTTGAGATGGTTGATCAAATATATAGCTCTATATAAGATTAAAAATGATGGTATTAGTGTAACTCTGGATATGGGAAGAAGCAACAAGGGAGAATCATTTCCTGGACCAGAACAGACTAGTAAGACAGGTGGTCCAGAGATTTTTACGGCTACAATTAACAGGCTCTGGTCCAGTAATAGTGCATTGAGTGGCCTATCGACAAAATCCTCCCATGACCTAGGAAGGAACCTTCTTAGCAACATGGGACAAATTGATCATGACATGCTTCCCAAACCTTGGTCAAATTTATAACCAAAAATGGGGACTTATAAAACAAAGAATGTTGTCCACCATCCAGTTCTACAAGTATCCAATCATTAGCCACTGTAGTTACTGACCTATAGTACACCTTGAAAGGAATTCAGAATGAAGAACAGGATGAGGCACTCTGTGCTCTGGGAAAACAGTAAAAACAGGCCCCTTATATATATATATATATATATATATATATATATATATATATATATATATATATATAACAGAAAAAAAATTTTATGAACACAGATTCTTGCATCTTCTCTTACATAGAAAAACACTAAAATTATTGACTGAGATACCTGTTTCTCATATCTATCTATCTATCTATCTATCATCTATCTATCTATCTATCTATCCACACTGGCCTCTCCCCCTACTTCTTTGGAGCAGTCCCTCAGAGCTGAGAGGCTGTCTCCCAGGATATAGTCCTCAGTAAGGTCCCCAGATAAAACTGAAACTCACAGCTCTCAGGTTGTGTGTTTATTTCAGTTGACACACACTTTCTCAGTAGCCTCCCAGCTGCATTTTTGAGAACTCTCTTAGCAATTCTGACTCCATTTTGATTTTCCTTTCACAGCTGTAACTTGGATTTCCTCAGTTAACTGCATCAAAGCCAGCAAACTATACACCATCCAAAGGGAAGAAGTTGATGCTTTTCTGAAGAAAGGTTTATACATATTATCCTTTCTGGCTGTATCATAACACTTTCATTCTTTCATAAAAACATCACCTTATTTTTAGGCAGAAAAGCAAATTTAAAGTAGATAATAGGTTCACACACATAATTTTTTTGAAACAAATAAGGCTTTGTTTGTAGAATACAAGTGGAGAAATGAGCACACCATTTAAATGTTAAATTCCTTACATTGGACACAATCTACTTGACATGTTGGTAGGTTTCACAGGCTTCAGATTGCACAATATTTTAGAGCAGTTGAAGGCTACAAGGAGAAAGGACAAGTTTTTCCCACTGGTAGATGACAATTTTAATTACCGGATAGTATGTGCTATGCATACTGAATACTTTTGTTTTTGTTTAAGTTAATGAGTAGGAAAACAAGAGTCAGTATTCATTTTTAAATCTATGTTCTAATGAAGGGAATAGTTTCCAATTAGTTTCATGGTAGAATGAGAAAGTGTATTTTAAAAATTATTTTAATTATAAAACACTGTATATTCATGGTAGGTATTAACTTAATATCTTTATTTAATTGCAGATTTAATTGCCGAGTCACTATGTCCCTCAGCTTAAAATGCAGAGACCAGACCTTGTTGGATGTTTGTTATTTATGATTAGAGCTCAATTAAGCTTTCAATATATTTTATCCGGTGGTGATTATGGAGTCAAGGTGAAGGAGGTCAAAATGCCTGTCATCAAAGTGGATTAGAAGGTGTTACGAGTTAGCAGCTCTGCACAGAACTTGATAATGGCCTTGGAATTTTGTCAGCCTGAAAGCATCTAAGCACCAATGCCACAGGACAGGACAGCATGGTGACACAGGACAGCACGGTGGCCCTCTGGCAGCTCTCCAGAAAGTCTAATTGCACTGAGGTAGCTTAGCATGAAAATAATGGAGAAAAACATGGGGAAATGGGTGACTAGAAAGACTACAAGGGAATTTGCACAACGCAGCAAAGTGAATCACACACATCTCTGGATGGTTTGCATTTGCTTAAGAAGGTAAACAAACAGGAATGCTTTAAAATCAAGCCTCAGTGATTAGTTAAGCAACATGTTCTGTGGCTTGCTATCTGATTAAAAAGTAATACATGTTTCTTATTGGAAATTTGGAAAATACCCCAAATGTGTGTTTTATATATTTTTTTAATTAAAAAATTAAAACACCACTAAGGCCAGAAACACTGTTAAGGTTTGAGAATTTTTGTCAATTTCTTTTTTTCTCAGTTCATCTCTCTTTACATCAAATCTGATATAAATGTTTCTATATGATGGGGATACAGAAAACACCATGTTTCTTTATATTTTTATAGAAACTGCCAATACCTGTGGTCTCGTCCCCCAAATTGGGAAGAAGTCCTAAAGGAAAACCCCAGAGACATTGCTGTGAAGGGACTTCGTCCCCCTACACTCTCTCCACTCCACACGGTCACTTCCAAACCATACCGTCTTCACCCTTAACGCTCTCCTTACCAGGCACCTTTCCTCCTTAGAACAATCTCTACTGATCCTAGATCACTTTTCCTCCTTCGCTGCAGATTTTAGCTCCTGTTAAGAGTGTCATGATTCTTGGTGATTCCTGTATTTACACAATATGCCCTCCTCTTGGTTCCTTTACCTCCTCTCCTCAAAGAAATATGGACCCTTTTGCTTCTCAGTCTCTCATTTCCACCATCATTCCCTGGAAACCTTGCCACTACCCATAACTGCATCTGCTTTATGATCTCACCCTCCTTCTTTCCCCATTCAATCTTTCTGGTACCTCAGAGTCAACAAGTCTTAGCTCCTCACAACACCACACACACACACACACACACACACACACACACACATACACACACTACACCCCATATTTGTGCCACATGCCACATACAAACACACATACATACCATACTCTGCACACAAACATCCGATGATCCTCCCACACCCACACCCCACACATATCACATGCCACACCACACACACATAAATATACCAACACGCACACACACACACACACACACACACACACACACACACACACAAAATGTCCTTAGTCCATTTACTCTCCCAAGCTCAGAGGCTATTCAATACCTTTTCTCTCCTTAAACCAAACATCTCTCAAAAGTAAAAGAAAATGTTGGGTTCAAGTGCATGTGGGCAGGTAGATGTGGTGATTGGTGCCTGTGGAATTTTTCTTCTGCTTTTTTTCATTTTTTTCAATCAACTGAAAAACAAGATTGTCATCTGAGAATAAACATGGGGGAGAAGAAGAGGGAGGGAGAGTGACCTACACCAGTAGCTGTGTTGCTATAATTTATAAATCCCTGAGAGGGGAAAAACAAGATTATCCTTCTCTTTTCTACAGGAAAAGAGGGTGATTGCTTACCAGAAAACACCCAGCTGTTAGTAACAGAGTGTTCTTTAGCCCCTGCGGTAGTAGGGGAGGAAGTAAACACCTCCCACTAATTCCAGATGAGTCAACTCCCCAAGAAATGGCAGCATGATGAGGGAGCATATGTGGAGGTTTTGCACAGGGAAAAAGTCCACAGACTTTGATTCAGTCCTGCCTGGGTTATAATTTTGGCCCTCTCACTTCAAACTGAGATTTTGGGCAAATAATATAACCCCTCGGAGACTCAGGAGTCTCATATAAGAAATGGGAATAACCTTGTGCTGCTTTTTGTAAGGATTAAGTGAGATAACATATGCAAATATGCTATCATCCTACACGGCACACAGGAAGACTTCGATATATAGGGCTCAACAGGAGCACGTTCCTCAAAGTACAGACTCTGTGTGGCAATTAAAGATGTCAACTGAGTTTTCTACACCTCAACTTCGGTGTCAAGGCTCCATGTGCCTGATGACAGAAAGTGTATCCATTTTGAGTTCAGTGGACTTTTCCTCACTCTTCTCCCTGGAGTGATGGCTTCATTCTGTAGACATAGCATCACAGCGTAGGGAAGATTCTAGCCTTTTCAAGCTGGCAATATCTGAAATGTCCCAGGTCTGTTCTAGTCCCTACACACAGCCATTTCTCTATATTCACATCCCTGGGCTCCCTGACAGTCTGTCTGTTCTCTGGTCAACTGGTCCACTCTCTCCCCAAAGGAATTCTCCAGCCAACAATCTAGGTGTTTTCTTTTTTTCCCTATAAATCTATTAGCATGTCCAGTCAATGCACCTCCAAAAGGATACTCCTAGTACATCTACTTTTACATGGTTCTCTTACCACCACCCTAAGTCCAGTTCCTGGATTTCTGCAGCAGCCAACTGATTGGCGGTGCTTTTATTTTTCCCTTACCACTTTCCAGTACACTCCAGTGCAGTCACAGAAATCTTCAAAATACATAAACTAAGCTTGTTATACCCCTATTTAAAACCTCCCATTTTCTGCTTATCTCATCTAATATAAAATATCTTCTTTCCCTGGTGTACCAAGCCCTATGTGAACCAGATCCTGCTTCTCTCTCTGACTTCAGTAGGTACCAATCAACCTATCAGGCACATTATGAGTCTTATTCTTTTTTATAAAACCACTTTATTGAGATATGATTGACATGTAAAAGGCAGTACATAACAAATTTATACAACTCAATGCATTTGCAGATAAACATACAATCGTGACACCATCGCTACCAACAAGACTGTAGATATATCCATCATCTCCCAGTTTCCTGTCGCTCCCCTTATCATTATATCTCTGTACTGTGTGTGTGTGTTAATAACACTTAGCATGAGACCAACCCTCTTATCAAACTTTAACTATGCAGTACAGTACTGTCAGTTACAGGCGCTATCCTGTTATTTATCTTGTATAACTGAAACTTTGTACCTTTTGACTATCACCTATTCTCCTCTGCCTCCAGCCCCTGGTAACCACTATTCTACTCTCCGCTTCTGTGAGTTTCACTATTTAAAATCTACCCGTAAGTGAGATCATACATTATTTATCTTTTAGTGTCTGACTTATTTCACTAAGCATGATAACCTTCAGGTCCATCCATGTTGTCCCAAATGTCAGGATTTTCTTCTTTTGTAAGGCTGAATAATATTCCATTGTATATATATACCACATTTTCTTTATCCATTCATTCATCCATGAGCATTTAGGCTGTTTTCATATCTTGGTTATTGTGAATAATGCTGCAGTGAACATAGGAGTGTAGATATCTTTTTGAGATGCTGATTTCAATTCTTTTGAATAAATACCAAGAAGTGGGATTGCTAGCTCATGTGGTAGTTCTATATTTAATTTTTTTGAGAAATCTCAATACTGTTTTCCATAAAGGACTGCACCAATTTACACTCCCACCAACAGTGTACAAGGGTTCATTTTTCTACACATTCTCAACAACACTTGCTATCTTTTTTTTTAATAATATTCATCCTAACAGGAGTGAGATGACACCTCATTGTGGTTTTGATTTGCATTTCCTTCTTGATTTATAGTGTTGAGCACCTTTTCATATACCTATTTGCCATGTGTATGCCCTCTTTGGAGAAATGTCTATTTATTGTTCTTACTACACCGAGCTTATCTGTAACGTAAGACCTCTGTATGAGCAGAGCCCTCTAAGAGGGAGACTCTCACTTCAATCTTTGCAAATTTGTGCTTTCAGCCAGATGTCTATGCAGGGATGTTCATGCAGCTTTCAGCCTAAGGGTCACTTCTTTATAAAGGTTTATCCTTCTTATCCAGTCTAAGGTAGCCAGTCACATCACCTTCTATCACACTCCAAGATTTAATTCTCTGTATACATATTTTCTAGTTTATTTATGTCCATCTCTTCAGTGCTAGTCTTACTTAACTACAATGTATGCTACAGTTAAGTGCTGGGACATTTTCAATTCTCTTCATTATGAAGTTACCATTATATAAAAAGTGCCTCTCAGACATCTAGGTGTTTAATGAACATGCGGAAGTTGTACAAGTAAATGGGCTGCCCCGCCAGATAAGCAGTGTGAAATTAACCAACCACAGATAATATATATGTGAAGCATTTGACTGTCTACAATTGATAAAATAATTTATTAGAGTTGTCAATTTGACAAAGAGTAGTATTTTCTTGTTTTAATATGCATTTCTTTTATTCATAGCTTAAGTTTACCTGTGCTTTCATAGTTATTCATGTTTACTCTTTTGTGAATTACCTATTTTTCCCTTTGACAATTATTTTACCATGAAGCTAATCTTCATTTGAGTTGAGAACGAGGGGATAAGAATAAGCCAGCCTTGTGTGTTGGCTTTGCATTCCAGGAAGACAGAAAAGAAAACACAGGAAGAACAAGGTTGGCACATCTGAGGAATAAGTAGCCCAGTGTGTGTGGAGAAGAGAAGAGGTGAGTAGCGTTGGGGGTTTGGATAAGCAGGGATGGGATCATGCAGGACTTTGTAGGTTATGCTACAATTTTTTTTTTTTTTTTTGGTACGCGGGCCTCTCACTGTTGTGGCCTCTCCCGTTGCGGAGCACAGGCTCTGGACGCACAGGCTCAATGGCCATGGCTCACGGGCCCAGCCGCTCCACGGCATGTGGGATCTTCCCGGACTGGGGCACGAACCCGCGTCCCCTGCATCAGCAGGCGGACTCTCAACCACTGCGCCACCAGGGAAGCCCGGGGCTACGATTTTTATATGGTATCTTAGTTGTATTTGGAAGCCATTAGAGGTGTTTTTTAATTTGGCCACACCTGATCTTAGTTGCCACATGCAGGAAGTTTAGTTGCAGCATGCGGGTTCTTAGTTGCAGCATGCGGGATCTATTTCCCTGACCAGGGATGGAACCCAGGTTCCCTGCATTGGGAGCGGAGTCTTAACCACTGGACCACCAGGGGAAGTCTCCATTAGGGGTGTTTTAAACAGAAGAGTAACATCTCTGGTTCAAAGAAAAAAATCCCTTTTAAGGGGTGGTGAAAGCTCAAATGTATGATGAGTAAGGTAGAAGATGGAAAACGAGTCAGAGATTATTGCAGAGACCCAGGCAAGAGGCAATAACCACTTAGTCTAGAAAAGTAGCAGTGGAAATGGTGGGGAAAAGTCAGATCTGAGATATATTTTGAAGGTAGAACCAACAAGATACAAGATTTTGTGTGGAGTTGGAGGAAAGTGAGAAATATTACCAAATGGATGGCAACTAAAAAGAAGATTGGAAAATAAGCGGGTTTTGTGGGATGTGGAGGTGAAGCAGTGGTTTGGTGACATTATTTAGAGATTGTTCAGGCAGCCAGTTGGATCTGATGAGTAGGCAGTGAATTTTGGACTGTAAGTCTCAGAGGAGAGATGCATTTGGGAGATACGCATTAGGGAATCACCAGGATATAAATACTGGTGGAAGTGCCTGTACTCACCATAGGAAACTGTAGATAAAGAGGAGGTGTCCCAGAGCTGAGTCCTAGGTCAAGTATCAAAGGGCGGAGCATCAAAGATGACACAGCAGTGACTGTCACTTACTGACTGCTTCCTTTGCTTGTGGTTTAGAAAGGCCCTGCCCATCCTGAAATAAGACATTTACCTGTATTTCCTTCAATTCTTTGTGTGGCTATTCATGTAACTCTTTAAAATATCTTAAGATAATTTTGAGAGATAGATTTCTAACTTCATGTATTTTTCCAACTATGTACCCAGTTGTTCAAGGGTTCTACTAAATAATTCACCACTTTCTCACTCATTTAAATTGGCAACTTGATTATAAATTAAATTGCTATATGCACTTGAGTTCACTTTTGGCCTTTCTCTTCTGTTCCATTGTTTCTTCTGTTCAAATACCAATACTAAACTTTTCTTTGTGGTAAAATTTTAATACTTTTTATTGTTTGATCATACAAATCCTCAATTACTGATCTTTCACAAAATGTTCTTGGTTATTTGTCTCCATTTATTTTCAAGTTAAATATTCACATCATCTTGTAGTTTGTCAAAAAAGTTATCCATTATATTTTTTGTTTTTGTTTCTTTGTTTTTTTGCAGTACACGGGCCTCTCACTGTGTGGCCTCTCCCATTGCGGGGCCCAGGCTCCGGACGCGCAGGCTCAGCAGCCATGGCTCACGGGCCCAGCCGCTCCGCGGCATGTGGGACCTTCCTGGACCGGGGCACGAACCCATGTCCCCTGCATCAGCAGGTGGACTCTCAACCACTGTGCCACCAGGGAAGCCTCTCCATTGTATTTTTAAATAGTGTTAAATTATATGCACACATTGATTTTGAAAAAGTCACATATTTGCAATATTTTTTTTCCCATAAGGAATCTGGTTTATCTCATTTATTCAAGTCTTTCTTAAATCCCTCCAAAAAATGTTTTTAGTTTGATTCCCACGTTTAATCTGTATTCATTATTTGATTCCTATTCCTAACTTTTTGAGGTTAGTACCATGGAATAAAAAACAGATTTACACAAAACAATTCTTGGGAATAGAGAAAAAGCAAAAGAGGTCTTATTATTATGACATTTTATGAAGTCTTGGGATACGATGCAGTTCCAAGACAAAGTAAGTTTGTATAATTATAAAACATTACCATTGGGCTTCCCTGGTGGCGCAGTGGTTGAGAGTCCACCTGCCGATGCAGGGGACACGGGTTCGTGCCCCGGTCCGGGAGGATCCCACATGCCACGGAGCGGCTGGGCCTTGAGCCATGGATGTCAAGCTTGCGCGTCCGGAGCCTGTGCTCCGCAACGGGAGAGGCCACAACAGTGAGAGACCCGCGTACAGCAAAAAACAAAAAACGAAAAAACATTACCATTAAAAAGAAAGCCACCCTGTAGATCTGTGTACAGGTTTTACACAGATTCCTTAAGATGTTCTTCAGGAAATGTCACCAACAGCTGTGTGACCAGGCCAATGTATTTACCCTGGTTCAAAGCTGGTTCCCTCCCAAGGAAAGTGGGCATAATTATATGCCTATAGTGTTGCTGTGAATTAAGCCAGGTAACATGTGCTAAGCAGGTTTTATGGGGACTAGCACACAGCAAGCACGCAACAAATGTTAGTTCTTAATTCGAGAAAGTTTCTCTGGTACATAATTAAGACAAAGAAGAACTACAATGTTGGAAAACAAGATTTTTCTTTGATAGTAATCTTTCCCCCTTCTCTTCTACTTTATATCTCCAAATGCCTACATTTTAAACATGCCTCTCTTTAAAATGGTATTTTATTATTGTGTTAGTTTCCTGTGGCTGCCACAACAAATTACTATAAACTTGGTGGCCTAAAACAGCAGAATTAAAATCAGCATCACTGAGCTGAATCAAGGAGTCAGCAGGACCATGCTCCCTCTGGAGGCTGTAGGGGAGAATTTGTTCTTTGCCTCTTCCAGCTTCTGGCGGCTGCGGGCACTGCTTAGCTTGCGGCCACATCACTCTAATTATCAGGGCCACGGCATCTTCAAATCTCTCTCTCCTCCATCTTCATGTTTTCTTCTCTGTGTGTGATCAAATCTCCCTCTGGATTCTTCTTACAAGGATACATGTGATTGCACTTAGGGCCCACCTGGATAATCCAGGATAATCTCCTAATGTCAAGATCCGTAACATCACATCTGCAAAATCTCTGTCTTATAACATTCCGGGAATTAAGACTTTATATTTGGTTGGGAGGGCGTTGGCATTCCTCAACTTATTACAGTCATGTTCTGCTAAAAGTGATCTGAAATAATATAGAAATACCTGTGATTAATTGAAATAGAAATTGGAATAGTTCTACTGAAAAACAGAAAAAATTCATTTCATAGGTTATATGTTTTCACCATTTCAAACAAACCTTTCTAAAGTTTAAAACCTTTGCTGAGCAACTTTATTGTTCTTATTATTTCTTGGGGGGGTGGGGATGGGCTGGGAACCTTGAAGGTACTGGGGCCGAAGTTTGCTGTGCTCAAAAGAAAATCAAAACCTGATAACACAGGAGTTAATGTTTTGTAAAAATTATTTTCAACTCCAGAGCCTCTGGAACAATCTATTCAGACCCTTTGAAATACAACATAATGTCATCAGCAGAAGGGAGACAGAGTGTGAAGGGTGGCTGATGTCCAAGGCTCGGTAGTAGATTTATGATCATTCTGCCACTTGAGGCAGCAAATTTAATAGGAGGTATAGAAAAAAAAGGTTTCTTACTGACTTCCCTTGTGATGATGGAAATAACAGAACAGCCTAAGCTTAAGTGCTACTAAATCTCTTCTGGAGAGTTGGGCACAGGAGGGGAGGAGTGTGCTGTGGGGAAGGCGGGTGTCCCAACAACTTTTGTATTTCATGCACTGAGGGACACTGGAGTGGATTATCTAAGAAAGGTGAAAGCTCCAAGGGCTGTAGGAGGTGAAGTGACCAGATCCTCAAAAGACAAGTGTAGACAGGAAAGTAAACACAGATTTTTATATTTTTCCCAAGAGAGTGGTAAAAAATAGAAGAAAACCATGACTTTCTTGTACACAACACTCTTGATTATGAGGTTGGGTAAATTGGATGGGGGCTGTGGCTCTGAAGGTAGCAACAGAGGACTGGCCCAGCTCATTCTCACAGGTGAAGAGGAATTTCTGGGGGGATGCTGAGTGCTGAGGGACCAAGGGACATAGAACATCCAGTGTTGCTGACAGCTATGCATGCAGCATGATGACTGCCACCATGGACACAGGGTGAAGCCTCCTGACAATTTTCCCATCTTGAGATTCTCATACAACAATGCTACGGAAAAGAAGGGACCTCCCCATGCCAAATGTGACTGGGATTGAACAATTTCCTAAGTGAGGGAATTTAGAAGAGGTTTTAAATTTATTAGGAAATCAAAAGAAGCAAAATAAAGTGATGTGACCTTTTTAGTGTTGTGTCTCATGTTCATACAGACATGTGACCAAAGTTACAAAACCGGGACAAAGAATAATTGCATTTAAGAAACTTAGTCTCCATATAAAGACAGAGCTTACAGGGCTTCCCTGGTGGCGCAGTGGTTAAGAGTCTGCCTGCTAATGCAGGGGACACAGGTTCGAGCCCTGGTCTGGGAGGATCCCACATGCCGCGGAGCAACTACGCCCGTGAGCCACAACTGCTGAGTCTGCGCCTCTGGAGCCTGTGCTCCGCAACAAGAGAGGCCGCGATAGTGAGAGGCCCGCGCACCACAATGAAGAGTGGCCCCCACTTGCCACAACTAGAGAAAGCCCTCGCACAGAAATGAACACCTAACACAGCAAAAATAAATAAATTAATTAATAAACTCCTACCCACAACATCTTCTTAAAAAAAAAAAAAGAGCTTACAAGTTAACAAATAAGTTACAGGAAAATTAAAACTCTCTTAAAATATGACCTTGAAAAAAACAAGGGTCAGAGCAGTGTATACAAATTTTTTCTATGTGTGTAAAATAAGTAGAAATATATGTATATATGACTTTGCTTAAATATGCATAAAATATCTTTTGAAGGACTCACATGGCATTTACAAGGCTCGTTTCTTGCAGGGAGGGAAACTTGGTGGCTGGGGGACAAGGATGGGAGGGAGATGTTTCATGGCATGTGAGTATGGGAGTGGCAGTCAGACTGGCTCAGTTGCTAAAGAAGACTCACAGGACCCCCAATGTCAATGCTTGTTAATTTACAGTTTATTTCAGGAAAAATACTCAATTTAGTTACAAATTAAAGACAGGACATCACGGCCAAAGGAGGCCACCCAGCAAGAAGTCTGAAGAGGCAGGTCCAAGGTCCAGTTTCCTCCCTCTATAGGGTCATATCAGACTGCTTTTCTCTCTTGAATCAGGAACCACTGGACATATGCAGAGAACAACTCTTGTACTGGGGCTATTACACCTTGCTGGTCAGGTAGGCATACTTCTTACTGTGTAACCAAACCCAACAGCAAGAGCCCGTTGGAAGTGTACTGAGACTAGGTGCCCCTGTTATCAAAAACGATGCTGGCGAGCTGGTACAAACTGCCCCCAAACTCCTCAGACCCATGGGCACAACATAACCCTGTGAACCGGTACCTTTCACTTCGTGACCAGGAATCGGTGTCATGCAAGTATGTGAGCCAAACAGTTCAGGCCAATTCCAGGAATGAGCGAATTAACCCTCATATTACAATGCACTTTGGTGACTTGAAATTTTAAGTAAGAGACTAAGATGTATGAGACTGTGAGATGTCAGGGTTCAGTCGGGGAAGCAAAGCACCATTATTATTATGGAATAAGAGAATAAGAACTTACACAATTGTGCAAGTATTTGGAAAAATAAGGATCTGAACAGAGGAATTAGTAGGTCAGAGAAAAACACATGTGGGTGGGCAAGATGAAGTAAGGAAGGGAATCTGGGAAACAGCACATTTAGCTGCTGTGGGACCTTGAAGGAGACTGGTGGAGAAGTCAGTAGAAGGTCAATTGCCTCGGGACTTTGCCTGTGCTATTCCTCTGCCTGGAACAGCCTTCTCTAATCCACCTGCCTTGTTCCATCACATCTTTCCTGTTTACTTAGATGTAACCTTCTCAGGCCACCAATTTAAAATTGCAACCCAACCTTCCCACACTCTTTTTTGTGCTTGATTTTTCTTCATGCTACTTATATTTTAAAACACTCTATATTTTACTCATTTATTTTGTTTATTTTTCATCAGGATAGCAGGAATTTTAGTCTGCTTTGATTCCAGTTTTATCAGCTATGCCTGAGACATAGTAGGTACTCAGTAAATGCATGCAGGCTTTAGGAACAATGAAGTCATGTCGATTATTCATGGCTAGCTTTATTTTCTTAGAGAGAAAAAAGTATTTCCATATGCTCTTAAGAAAAATATAGCATGAATACTTATGATAAATTCTCTAGTCTGCATCTAAAGATATATAATTTTCCCCAGGTAGAAGTAATAATCACTTTAATCAGCCTGGCCACTTGGTTACATTTCTTTTAATCCCTAGATAATGAAGTTCCAGAGACAATCTGATTCTGAGTTATAATTAGTACATTTTAGGCTAACCAGTAGTCATAAAATAGTGATACGTAGTGCAAGTCTCTTTTTGTTTGTTGGTTTTGACCCTCAGCTTTAAGGTTCCAAACAAATAGAAGACAAATTGCTAAGTGAAAGAGAAGATTGAATAGTTAAGGTTCACTCTGAATAACTTAATTGTCACATTGTCTCTGGGGAGCAGGGGATAATTTATAGAAGTGTCTCTTCTACAGATAAGGACATAGGCACATGGGGGTCTGTCAGTAATTCAGCAACAGGCTACAGAGGGCTCAAATATTGCGGACCCATGACTTTATTTTTTTATACAACATTTGTATCATGGGATATATTTAACCTAGAGTTTAGATCAATGGCTTTTTGTGGGACAAGGCTTTTTTTTTTTTTTGCGGTACGCAGGCCTCTCACTGTTGTGGCCTCTCCTGTTGCGGAGCACAGGCTCTGGACGCACAGGCTCAGCGGCCATGGCTCACGGGCCCAGCCACTCCACAGCATGTGGGATCTTCCCGGACTGGGGCACGAACCCGTGTCCCCTGCATCGGCAGGCAGACTCTCAACCACTGCACCACCAGGGAAGCCCTGTGGGACAAGTTTTGATAGTGAAAAACTTGGGTATGCAGAAGTCAACTTGAACAACTCAACCTTTGATTCCTTTGCTGTGAGCTCAGGTGAAGTCCACCCAGCACCCTCTTCTGATCTCTGTGTGTCCACCTGCGGTCCCCGCCACAAAGTGTTGGTGTTCCTCACCACGGCAGGCCACGTGGACACAGTGGTTTGCTCTTTTGGAGACAATCTGTTCCCTTTGGTAACCTTGCAGGTCCCTCTTAGGGCCTGGGGAGAAAGCCGTGGAGGCAAGACCCTCTGTACCTTACTCTCAAGCTCCCAAGACATGTCAGCCATCCCTGTGTCCCTCCCTGGCTGTGTGGTCTGGGGAGATTTACTGAACTTCTGTCTTCAAGAGCCAGGTTAGTAAAGGAATTATGGGGCTTAAATTCTCTGGTTTCTTTTAGTCTCATAGTTAAAATCATCAGAATAAATGATATTGCACTTCCCTTCTCATCCCTTCCCATTTCCCATGTTTATACCAGGTTGATGAGAACGCAGTGAATAGCCTCTATACCTCCTCTAAAGCCTTTTATATTCCAAACTATCCCTTCCTCTTCCCTGACTCAGAGAAACTTCTAAAGAGGGATACGGGGTGGGATCAAGGAGTGGATTCTGCTTCAGTAGTTCCTTGCTTGTATATTCTGTTGTAAACCAATGATACCTTTTGAACCTAGAAATTATGAAATTGACATTTTCATTGCTGTTGTTGATGACTGCTCTGTGAACCAATTACTTCCTGATGGCCCAGTGACTCACAATTTAACTGAAGGATATTGTGAAACAGTTGGTTTACTTCTCAAACAATCATTCCATCACAGTTTTTAGAGGCTTTCTCTAATTCTGAAGTCAATTTGTCCACAGTTATGCTAGTCAGTTGTGAGCGTATTTAGAATCTTCTTAGGCATTTCTGTAGTGCTGTGCTCTATACTAAATACTGCAAAAATCTTTTGATTGTTGTTGATTCAGAAGGGGATGTGGTGGTGAGTAGGGAGGAATCAACCCACAGAAATGGGACAATGGATCATGGAGATAAAATGAGTTTCATCCTGAAATCTCATTTTGGTAGCCCGACTTAGAATTTTTCAGGTTGCTTCCCATAGAAGAAATAATGGAATCTTTTGTATTAACATCTAAAATTGTGAGGAAAGCTGGCTCTTAAATGAAAATATAGATCTGGACTTAACTGACTCTGTGACTGATTTTGTGCCTGACAGGTGGTGTGGTTAGACAGTCTTGGGGTCCAACCTTAGTTCTCTTTGTCCCTGGCATCGTGAACTTACCCAGAAATACTCGCATCTGAATGATGGAGATAATATTTCCATTTCAAATTTTTTCAAGCTATTTACATGAGATATTACACGTATCTAGAATGGAATGATTTAGTAGAGAAATATTCTCTTAGCTCGGGATATATGTTGTTTAAAAAGGATTCAAACATTCGCTTGAAGATTTCTAAAATCAGTTGTCTATGGAAACATGAGAAATGAAAAAGGGAAGTTAAAGACAACAACACCAAAACTGAGTGAGGCAAGGAAAGGGAGGACAACAGATCATTTTCCAGGTATGAACCTATTACCAAATCGGGTCCAGCTGCTTGCCGCTCAAAAATCAATACTCAAGAGAGAGATGTTGGTAGAAAGGAAAGTTGCTTTTCATCAGAAGGTGGCAATCTGGGGAGATGGTGGACTCAATGTCCCCAAAAAGCCACCTCCGAAGATTCTGCTTGACCATGAAAGTTTTAAAGGGAAAAAGGGAAGTAATCTCAGTTAATCGTTGAAATAGGGGATCAGACTCCTTGGCAGCCCCCACTGCGTGCATCGACTTCTTGTGATCTTCCTCTAGATGTTACTTTGTTCACGGTTTGTTCACACAGTTTGTTCTCGAGATTACTGAAAGGGAAGTTAGGAAAGAGATCTGGTCATCTGTTAATTACTTATTCTTCAATTATACTTCTCTGATCTACAAAAAGAACTAACAAGTTAGACAAGGTATTGTGTGATTTGAAGATTTGAAAGGTGTGCTTAGGCCAGAGATGAGTAGAGCATGGAGGCGCCTGGTTTAAAAGTTACTTACAATATAGTTCTGCTAAAGTGACAAGAAAAGGGACTTCCTGCTGAGGGCATTTTCCTGCAAAGAACTGCTTCCAAAGCTAAAGAGTGAACTAGATTTGTTCGTGCAAAATTGAGTTATTCTTCTTATTCTATAAAGCTCTTTCTAATGTGCAGAATTTTTTAAAAAACATTATTTTATGTTTTAGGTAACAGTTCTTTTTTAAAAAAGGAATATTTCATGCTCTGCTACACTTCAATTTTATAAAGCAGACCTCATAAATACATTATTATATCCCTCTTGGCTATTATGAGGAGAATTTTAAAGACCAGCTTTCTTACTAAAGATTGATACCTAGAATATAAAAACTAGAGTTGTTCAGGTTTATTAAGAAGGAGAAAGAACCAAGCTAGAAAACCTAAATGAGAGTGAAACGTTTGTTTACTGAGTTATCCCATTAGTTCAGCAAATATTCAAGTAAGAAATATAATGGCAAGTATCCAATTTAACCAGCAGGCATATTAAAATTATAAGAGGCTTTCATAAAGTTTTTGCCTACTAAGAGATCCACAATTTCCCTTGAATGGAACTGGAAACTAAAGACATACCAATACTCCCTCCCGCCCTCATTCTTAAGGTAATGCAAACTTTTTGGAGCAGGCTCTTTATCTAATTTATATTCAATCATTTGGAGTCAATAGTTTTTCAGTGAACATTTTCTTTTGTAGCATATGTCACTTCCAGTTCATGCTTTTTGGTTTGCATTAAAATTATTCTCTCTGAGACAAGAGGATTATTCCATCACCCACTGCAGATCTCAGAAATGATCAAAAGATAAAGATTCTCTCTGTAGTGACTTCCATGTGCCTGTCCACTATACAGTATCTAGCACTCTGCATCAGGGGGTTAGTGAGGGTTCATACAGCTCCTCCCATTTGTTTCTCAGGATGAAACCTCTTTCTAACGGTGATCACAAACTTGCCTACACTCTATCTTTTCCAAATGTGTTGACATTTCAGGCAGGTAGATGTATCTTCCCCTGGTTTCTGTAGAGGTATGAATTTTTCCCAATGTAATCATTTAGCAATTTCAGTGGATATTTTAAAGAGAGATAAAAGTTTAAAACATGGGCTCAGATCACCAGATTAGACCCCAAATCAGAAGTTAACCCTAAAAAAAAGCCCTTTTTTTTTTTCAAGAGTATTGACTCAGGTCAGACTTACTCATGGAAGTTTATCTGTGTTTCTTGGAATGAATCTTTTGTTCTCTTTTTGATATCACTTTTTATATACTTGAAAAACATAGAAACTTTGTTTAATTAGAGACAGATAATATAATATCAGCAAAGAGTTAATACTTGCAATTATAGAACAAAATACTGTTGATATATTAAAATGCTTATGTTCAAAATAAACCACTTTGTCTCTATTGCTTCTCTGGCCAATCAAAGCATAATATTTCTAATTAATTACTTAGCTGCAAACATCAGGCGTATTTGCTTTTCCTTTTTTCATTCCTCATATATTGATCCCTGTGGTAGACTGCTATAATAATGGCCCCCAATGAATCATACTTCTCAGTACCTGTGTATAAGTATAGTCTGTCCTCATGGACTTAGGGCTGGCCATGTGTCTTACTTTGGTTAGAGAGACATCAGCAAGTGTGACACAAGCAGAGGATTGAGGAATGCTTGCTCCTTGGAACTTGACTGCTTGATGGGCCTTGTGAAGAAGCAGGTCTAGCATGAGAGACATACCAGGCATAAGAGTGAGGCACCTTAGACCAATGAGCTTCACTTGAGCCATCAGATAACTGCAGCCATATGATTGACTCCAGGTAAAACCAACAGAAAGCCACCCAGCTGAGCCTAGCCCCAAATCTTAAGCCACAGTATAATGAATAAATAAAATGGTTGTCATTTTAAACTAATAAATTTTGGAGTAATTTATCACATGAGTTTAGATAACTGATACAGTCTTAGTGTAAATACTTGTCAAGAAAATTTTTTTCCTTTTTGAATGGCTATATGTCTTTAACACATTATAAATTAACACCCCATTGTAAGGTATAAATTCTCCAATTCATATGTATTGCAGTGATGAGAGTGTGCTGCTTGGTTCTCTTTTAAGAGAGAAATTGCTTTAAGGAAGGTGAGAGCTGCCAACTTCCAGCTGCTCCAAGTTCAAGATCGACAATCATTTTCTTGAAGCTTTCTCTGGGCTACTCCCGGTCAATGACTGAGCATATAATCAAGATACTAGAGGTAGGCCATTTCTGTCCATTGTGGGGCTACTCCAATGGGTATTCATTGCTCTGGAGCTCCCCATTGGCCTGGCCAACAATTTGAGCTGCACTAGAGCTGCTCCAATTGTCTTTCATTCCCTCTCTTCTTCTATAGGCGTTAAGACCCGCATAGGATTTGAAAAGTCTTCCTGTTTGGGTCTTTTATATTTTATTCTTTACACACTTTTAAAATGATGTCATGCTGTCTTCTATTTTTCTTGTGTTCTGATGAAAATTCTATTGTCATTTTTTTTTCAAACTCAGTTCTTTGGTAGCAGACTTTAGAACATCCTAGATTTAAAAAGTAATTTGTTAAAGCATGCACAGAAGTGTAACAGTGAATAAAATATATTGGTTAGCATTTCAAACTTGTATAACCAATGAACACAGCCTAGGTTTTTTCTTTCATATTAATTTCAGTAACTTGACTCCACAGATATAGGCAGTATGTAACCAGAAAGTTATAAGTAAACACAGATTGTACATGATAATTTTTGTTCACAAAGGTCATGTGTGCAGGTGCATGAATGAAAAGCATGCATAGATTATGATCGAACTGTTTTTTAAAATGCAAAAATGTAAAATTACATCTTGTAATTATGAAGAGATTGTCTATATACTTCAAAAATTAAATGTTGCTTATACCAGGTGTATGAGAGCTACAGGATTCAAGTAACAAGCAATAAGATCTCAAGAAATTAATACTGGTCAAAGAGAACAGGAACATTTGTACATTTCTCTGAAAATACATCTGCTACTAGAATATGAAATCTAACAGGAACTTAGAGAAAAAGTTGGAAAATCTAAAGGCAATTACTTAATATTTCTTATTACCTAAACAACAATATGCACCTGTATTTAAATTGTCAGTCTCACGTGATTGTCATTTGAATTGTTGAGTTTTTCCTCTATATGAAATGTCTTGTCTTTCTCTGGCTATTTTCTATATGTTATCTTTAATATTCTGCCATTTGCTTACTATGTCTCTGGTTATATTTTCCTTTGAATTTATATTGTGTGAGCTCAGTGAACTTCTGGGATCTTTAAATTTATGTCTTTCACAAAAGTTGGAGAGTTTTGGGCCATTCTCTTTTCAAATATATATATTTTTCTGGCCCATTCTCTCTGACTGGTAGCAATAGATGATGTATCTTGAGTAAAAGGAACTGCTGTAGATAGGCCTTTAATAATGTTGTGGTGAGGTGTGTGTGCAGGAAGTGTTCTATAGTCCTATGATTATGCTTCAGTTTTTCAGTAAGCTTATACCTCTGTACTGTGAACTGCACAAATGCTTCTCACTATTTGTCTCCTCCCTTATGTGGGACAGGATGGTTAAAGTGGACTAGAGTTGGATATTTCCCTTCTCCAGGTCAATTAGGCTCTGATAATATTCCAGCAGGTAGGCTCTGGTTAACTAGTTACCCCTGAAGGCAGACCTTGTTAAGAAGAACAGAGTGCCCTAATGTATTGGGTTGGCCAGAAAGTTTGTATGGGTTTTTCCGTACCATCTTTGGCCAAACCAATATTTTCAGAATGGTTCCTTTTCCTCTCTCTCTTCTAGAAGCCCAAGGAGATTTTTCTCTGATATTTACCGAGGGAATCTGGTTGAGCTCCTGGAGATAAATCTCACAACATCTTGGGCCCCCCTGTGTCTGGGGCCCCCTGCAGGTTTTATCTCTCAGAGTTGTCCACACTGACCCTTCAGCAAGTTATCAGTTGCAGTTCAGGTTTTACTGACCCGGCACTGGTTCCCTCAGTAGTTTCCTCTCCTGAGTTTCTGCTCTGCTAGTCAAGACTCGCTATATTCCCCTGTCTGTCCCTCCAGTCTTGGGGGCAACAGTTTGCCCTGTGTCCTACCATCTCTTACAGATCCAAGAAGAGTTGTTGATTTTTTAGTCTGTTCAGTTTGTTACTTGATGTTAGGACAGAATGGTGACTTCCATGCTGCTTACATGTGGAACCAAAACTGGAGGCCATCATACAGTCAGTTTTAGAATCTTTCTTCTCTACCTTGGAAGCACAACTTCTGTTGCATTAAATTTTAGTGCACTCATTCCTTATAATTTTTTCTACCTCTACTTTAGTCTCTGTGAATTTTAGATAGACTGTGTAAGGGACAATACATCATTTAAAACTAAGTGAACTATGTCAGGCATCTGTTTACTGTTCACTTGACTAGACCAATATTTTCCTCCAATCTCTCATCTTTTCTACAACTATATTCACAATGTAGAACAGTCATTATATCATTCTGCTGCCAGTAAACATGAAATGGCTCTTCTTTGCCTAAAATATATGTTTTTTGTTTGTTTTCTTACATGACATTCAAAGCTTTCCACCTTTTGGAAACATCTTCCATTTCTAGATTTCTTTCTCACTCTAAACTCTATAATGTATTTGTAATGAATGTGGAATTTTTTACCCTTCTTATTTACATAAGAGCATTTTGTGCAGTTGATAATACAGGGAAATGCATAAGTGTGGTATAACTAAAACAAATCAGGATGAAATGAAAACCTAAGAAACAAGAAAAGAGAGGAAGAGAAAAAAAGAAAGGTATGACAAAAAATAAAAACATCATGGCTGAGGAAAGAAAAGGTAACAGAACCCCAAATGTAGCTTTTAGGTTTCTAAGAGGATTGATAAAATAGGAAATATGTTGGATAATATATTAGTTGTATTGGAGTTGGAAGACTGCTATTTACACATATCAAGATTATTTTTTTCCCAAAACAGTCATTTTGCCTTCTTGAATTTGATTTTTACTTAGAATTTTCCTCTCAAGTCAATATTTGTCAAAAGCCAATAAACCCATCAAGACCACATTAAACTGAACCTCCTCCAGGAGGTCTCCATGAAGCCAAGCTCCTCTATGAGAATAAGTCCTTTTATTTGCCCATTTTTCTGGGTTTTGCACTTATTTATGTGCTGCCTTTTTTGTTAGTTTATAGTAAAGGCCATTTGTCTTTATCATCATCCTTTGTTTGAATTCCCAGAGACAATCATAATACTTCAGACAATTTTGTTTTCATTCAAGTCTCTGCCTTAAATATTAGACCCTAACTGAATTCAAAGGCAATGGATATATGACTTATTTACGTTTCTGTAATCTTCAGGCCTTGTCGGAGAAGAATAAGAAGAAATTTAGAAATAAGTCAAGTAGTTTACAAAGATATTTCCCTGAAATTTCATACTCCCAAGATGAGATGCTATTTCTATGAAGAATCAACCCCCACTGATCTGTAGGCTCCTCTGTGGTTGCACAGTGGGGTGCAAGCGGGGAATGAGGAGCATTTGTTCAGTAGCACCTAAAAATAGACATATTTTATGAAGGTCTAGCAGGAAATAATCCAAGAAAATGATGCAAGCAATTTTTTAAAAATCACAAAGGAGAAGGAATAGCATTATGAGGTTTCAGATAAATAATGCTAAAAAGAATGAGACATGTATGTGGGTAATTTATTTTCTGAATTCTATGCATGAAATTCCCATGTTCAAAGCCCAAACTCTAAAGTCTGGTTAAGTCATAATAAATCATTTTAAATCCAGAGAACCACATGACCTTTCTGCACTCAAGACAACAGCTTAGGTTTACCTCCTCACCACCATTTGATGTCTAACAGGAGCTATTTTTGTTTTCTATTGCTATCCTGCTCTTCCTTCTTTCTATTTTATTCTTGGCAGTAGATCCTGGCTTAAGACCATGTAGAAGCATCTTTTCTATGACTGTTGAGCTCTTGAGCTCCCACCTAATCACTACCATCATTGTCATCAGTCATGTATTAAGTCTCTATGTTGTGTAAGGTCCTGGGGATTCGAGGTACATCATCTATATATTGGTATTCATGTCCTATACTGGTGATAATTAATGACGTAGGTAGTAATTTATTCAGAAGTTTAGGAAAAGTAAGTCTTAGCTAAGTAAAAGGAAGGGAAATCACTCTGGAAGAGAAAAATGGGAAAAAATGCCAGTAAACATGCAGAGACCAACTTCATGGAAGTAAATTGTTCACACAGAGGAGTAAGGGAAGATACCCTTGAAATATATTTTAAGGCAATATTTTAGAGAGGTTTGAATGTCAAGAAAAGAAGTGTGGATTTATCTTCCAATGGGGAAATAATTAAATGTTTATTGGGAGGCCACAAATTTATTTATTTACCATATATTGAATACAACATAGAACTAAATGCCTGGAATAGAAAAGAAATAGATGCATTACCTTCCAAAGGAACCGTGCATGGCAGAGGGTGAGAAATTGCCACACAGAAATAACAATATGTGTATAGAAAAATGTATGAATATGTTTTCCTCAGGTAGGTCAGAAAAATGGAAGTGTTTTTTTTTTTCTACTTAAGAAGAAACATATCAGACAAGGAAATTATAAATAGGATTTCTTTAACCTAACCAAAAAGGAGATAAAGGCAATTTCAACTGGAAAGAACAGTGAGCTAAATGACAGAATCCTGGAAGGTCAGGAAATGCTGACTACAATATGATTGGAGCTGCATAAAAAGAGCTGACTTTCTGCACTAAACCTTACTTTTACAATATTTTGAAAGAGGTAATGGACTTGAAACATTGGAGAGAAAATAATTTATTACAAAGATCACAAGCAAATATTTGGCTCAACACTCTACAAGTGTAGAGTAGAATTAACTTAAATAAATATACAACTACTGTTGAACTTAATATAATATGAAATAAGTTATTGTTAATTGTACATTCTATGTGTCTGGCTCCCGGCTGAACACTTCATATTGATTTACATTCTGAGCTAGCTGGTAGACTGAAAGCTATTTCATTCTTTCAATAAATATTTATTGAGAACTTACTATGTGCTGGGCTCTCTAAGGGGACCATCAGTGAGCAAAACAGGAAGAACTCCCATTCATGGTGATGCTTATGTACTTGATGGCACCATCTTCCTCACTGTTGTATCCTAAAGGCTACACACAATGCTTAGTGCAAGAAAGTTTCACATGCACATCTAGCCAAGATTATCTGGGGCATACCTGGGGTCAAAAATTTGCATTTATCATTAGTTGCAGTGAGGAAGCCTGCACGTCATGGGAAACATTGAGACATCTTGGTAAAAGAGTGAGTTCTTCTAAAAAGGATCTCCTATGGGATTGGAGTTTGTGTTGGGTGATTTGGGAGAAAGTTCAAGGAAGCAAGGATTTTCTCTATATTAGATACTGTCAGAAAAAGGACAATTCTATGACTGGGAATAATAAGTCTTATCTAGGAGGGAAGACTAGAGGCAGGTTAAAGCTGTAATTGAAAAAAAAATGGAAAAGAGATAGCCATTACTCATATTAGGCAGGAGAGAGGGATATTTGGCAGTTGGATATTTGTTGTAGCTTCCACAATGACCTGGTTTTTGTTTGTGCTGGGACAAAATGATGAGTGGTCTTGTTCTTTGTTTCACTTCATCATGGCTGCAGAATGACCTTGTCTGATGTTGGTGTCCTGTGAAATTATTTATTTCCAAAAGGAGAACAACATGGCAGAGCCGTGAGGATCAGACCAGCTCCTAACAACAACAGGACTTAGCAGTCAGGATATCAGGGGTGTTCTTCTCTTAGAATTAACTGTTCAACCACAATGCTATGAGATAAGAAATCAACTAGAAGAAGAAAACTGCAAAAAAACAAACACATGGATGCTAAATAATAGGCTGCTAAACACTAATAATTCACTGAAGAAATCAAAGAAGAAATAAGAAAACTACCTGAAGACAAATGAAAATGAAAACACAGTGATCCAAAACTACGGAATGCAGCAAAAGAAATTTTAAGAAGGAAGTTTATAGTGATACAAGCTTACCTAAGGAAACAAGAAAAATGTCAAATAAACAACCTAACCTTACACCTAAAAGTAACTAGAAAAAGAACAGAACAAACAAAACCCATGGTGAGTAGAAGGAAAGAAATCATGAAGATCAGAGAGGAAATGAACTAAATAGAGATAAAGGATTAGAAAAGATCAATGAAACTTAGATCTGGTTCTTTGAAAAGATAAACGAAATTGATAAACCTTTAGCCAGAATCATCAAAAAAAACAACAAACAAAAAAACAACAGAGAGAGAGAGAGAGAGAGACAGAGACAGAGAGAGAGAGATAGGGTCCAAATCAATACAATCAGAAAGGAAAAAGAGAAGTTACAAGTGACACCGCAGAAAAATCATAAGAGATTCCTGGGGACAATTATATGTCAATATACTGGACAATGGAGAAGAAATGGACAAATTCCTAGAAATGTACAATCTCCCAAGACTGAACGAGGAACAAACAGAAAATAAAAATAGACCAATTATTAGTAATGAAATTGAATCACTAATTAAAAAATAAACCTCCCAATAAACAGAAGTTCAGAACCAGATGGTGTCACAGATGAATTCTACCAAACATTTAAAAAAGAGTCAACACCTATCCTTCTCAAACACTTCTAAACTCATTCTACAAGGCCAGTATCACTCTGATATCAAAACCAAAGATATCACAAAATGGAAAATTACAGGCCCATAACACTGATGAACATAAATGCAAAAACCCTCAACAAAATGCAAGCAAACTGAATTCAACAGTACATTAAAAGGATCATACACCTGGATGTAATGGTATTTATCCCAGGGATGCAAAGATGTTTCAATATTCACAAACCAATCAATGTGATACACCACATTAACATATTGAAGAATAAAAAGCATATGATTACCTCAGTAGATGCAGAAAAGAATTTTTAAAACTTCAGCATTTAGTTATGATGAAAACTCTTAACAACGTAAGGAAACACACCTCAACATAATAAAGACCATATATGACAGCTAACTCAATAGTGAAAAACTGAAAGCATTTTCTGTAAGATCAGAAACAAGACAGGGATGCCCACTCTTGCCACTTTGATTCAACATAGTATGATAAGTCTCAGACAAAGCAATCAGACAGAGAAAATAAATAAATTTAATCCAAATTGAAAAGGAAGTAGTAAAACAGTCACTCTTTGCAGATGACATGATACTATACATAGAAAATGCTAAAAGCACCACCAAAAAACTACTATAACTTATCAATGAATTAGGTAAAAATGCAGGATAAAGAATGAATATACAGAAATTTGTTGCATTTCTATAAACTAACAATGAAATATCAGAAAGAGAAAATTAAGAACAAATCACATTTATAATTGCATCAAAAGAATAAAATACCTAGGAATAAAACCTGTACTCAGAAAATTCTAAGACACTGATGAAAGAAATTAAGGATGACACAAACAGATGGAAATATATATGGTGTTCTTGGATTGAAAGAATTAAATTATTAGAATGAGCATACTAACCAAGGCAATCTACAGATTTGGTGTGATCCTTATCAAAATATCAATAACATTTCTCAGAGAACTAAAACAAGAAATTCTGAAAGTTATATGGAACAACAAAAGACACTGAATATCTAAAAAAATCTTGAGAAAGGAGAACAAAGCTGGAGGTATCACAATCTCTGATTCCAGACTATACTACAAAGCTATAGTCATCAAAACAGTATGGTACTAGCACAGAAAAACAGACACATAGATCAATGGAACAGAAGAGAGAGCCCAGAAATGAACCCACACATATATGGACAATTAATCTATAGCAAAAGAGACAAGAATATACAATGGGGAATAAGCTTCTTCAATAAATGGTGTTGGGAAAACTGGAAAGCTATGTGCAAAATAATCATGCTGGATTCTTTTCTCACACTATATACAAAGATAAACTCAAAATGCATTAGACACTTAAATGTATGTCCTGAAATCATAAAACACCTAGAAGAAAATATAGGCAGTACTCTCTTTGACACTGGTCTTAGAAATTTTTTTTTTGGATATGTCTCTTTAGGCAAGGGAAACAAAAGCAAAAATAAACAAATGGGACTATATCAGACTAAAAAGCTTTTGTAAAGTGAAGGAAACTACTGATAAAATGAAAAGGCCACCCACTGAATGAGAGAAGATATTTGAAAATGATATATCAAATAAGGGGCTAATATTCAAAAGATACCAAGAACTCATACAACTCAATACCAAAAAAGTAAACAATCCCATTAAAAAATGGACAGAGGATCTGAAAACACTTTTCTCCAGAGAAGACATACAGATGGCCAACAGGCACATGAAAAGATGCTCAACTTCACTAATCATCCAGGGAAACACAAATTAAAACCACAGTGAGACTTCACATCATATCTGCCAGAAAGACATCTGATAGATGTCTTTTTATTTGTTGTTACATCTACCTTTTTATTATAAAAAAGACAATAAATGAGAAGTGTTGGCAAGGATGAGGAGAAAAGGGAACCCTCATGCCCTGTTGGTGGGAAAGTAAATTGGTGCAGCCACTATGGAAAACAGTACGGAGATTTCTCAAAAAATTAAAAATAGAACTAGCATATGATCCAGCAATTCCGCTCTGGGATATTTATCTGAAGAAAATGAAAACAGTAATTAGAAATGATATATGCACCCTTATGTTCATTACAGCATTATTTACAATAGCCAAGATATGGAAGGAACCTAAGTGCCCACCAATAAATGAATGGATAAAGAAGATATGGTATGTACATATAATGAATATTAGCCATAAAAAAAGAAGGAAATCTTGCCATTTGTGACAACTTGGATGGACCTAGATGGTATTATGCTAAATGAAATAATTCAGACAGAGAAAGACAAATACTGTATGATTTCACTTATATGTGGAATCTAAAAAACAAAACAAAGAAACAAACATAACAAAACAGTAACAGAGCCATAGATACAGAGAACAAACAGGTGGTTGCCAAAAGGGAGGGAGGTGGAGGAATGAGAGAAATAGGTGAGGGAGACTAAAAGGTAGAAACTTCCAGTTGCAAAATAAATGAGTCATGGGTATAAAATGCACAGTGTGGGGAATATTGTCAATAACTACGTGATATCTTCTTTGGTGACATATGGAAACTAAACTTATTTTGGTGATCAGTTTGAAATGCCTAGAAATATTGAATCACTATGTTGTGTAACAAAAACTAATGTAGTGCTGTAGGTCAATTATACTTCAAAATCAAACAAAGAGATCAGATTTGTGGTTACCAAATGTGAGTGTTGGGGGCAGGGGGGAATTGGATGAAGGCAGTCAAAAGATACAATCTTCCATTTATAAGATAAATAAATACTAGAGATGGAATGTACAGGGTGATGAATGGAATTGACACTGCCATGTGTTATATATGACAGTGTTTAGGAGAGTAAATGCTAAGAGTTCTCATCACAGGAAGAAACCTTTTTCTGTTTATTTAATCTTGTATCTGTATGAGATGATGGATGTTCATGCAACCTATTGCGATAATCATTTCATGATTATATAAGTCAAATCATTACACTGTACATCTTAAACTTACGAAGTGCTGCATGTCATTTATATCTCAATGAAACTGGAAGAAAAATGTAAAGGGGAAATAAGGAATTAACTGTTTAATTAGTTAAGATCTGATGTAACCATTCCCAAATTCCTATCCCCTCACCACATGGGAAATGGTACCCTTTTCTAGCCCAGTTTAGTTTCATACCAGATGTTGCTATTTTCCGGGTTCACATTGTCTCTGGACTCCGTGCTGGTTCTAGATGGACTGGTTGCCTTCCAGATGTATTGCTACAAAACTAGTAATAGTAAGAGGGGTGCTGGTAATAAGTCTCATCTTACAGAC
The DNA here is from genome assembly GCF_059928025.1 of Delphinapterus leucas. Lineage (NCBI taxonomy): Eukaryota > Metazoa > Chordata > Mammalia > Artiodactyla > Monodontidae > Delphinapterus > Delphinapterus leucas. Next base: position 10,900,379 of record NC_143136.1, read on the forward strand.
TAAAAGATTTTTCTGGAGTGATTTTTCTTTTTGGTAGTTTTAGTTGTAGTTCCATTTCTTCTCCATCTAATGTTGAGACCATTGCTATCACTATTTTATTTTCAGGTTTTGTTTTGGCATTTTCTCATTTGCGTTCTGTACTCCTGAGAAGATGCTTGCTTTGTCCTCCTCAAGACAAAAAGCTTTTTATTTTCTTGCTTGCTTTCTGCATTCGCCCACTCTGGCACATGCTGAGATCCCACAAACCTAAGATGTTCCAAGTCTACCCTCCCACTGGGGCTGCTGGTGGGGTGAGGTATAGGACCTCCTGCCTGGGGAAATCCCCACACGAAGTTGATTAGGTCATCACAGAATTGGTGACCTCGTCACTGACCCTTCTCACTCAGTCACCCTTCATGGCTCTATTAGCAAGAACTGAGAGCACACGTGTCAACTAGTGAGACCTCCTGCTAAGTGGCTTAACATCCCGCTGGTTTTTTCTCATTTAACTTTCCAAAGATACTTCTAGTGCTTTACACACACTGAGAAACGCCATGGATCCTGACATTTTCCTTCTGAGAAGAGCAAGCCCTATTCTGGGCATGCGTGGAAGGTTGCCTTGAGGAAATAAGTGACCCTTTGTCATCATTTATATCTCTAACCCTTCAAAAATTATCTAGTTCACACACACTTATGGGTACTGTATTGACTTGCATGCTGCTGCTTTCCTAGCATATGATCCCTTCTAACAATTTGTGGATTCTTGAACACTTTCTCGCTCCCAGTACATGTCAGTTTATATATGAATTTGCTGCCCTACCTGAGTGATAGCAGCTGAATTGGTATATATTACATTCCAATTAAATGAAAAGAGTATTTAGATATTTTGTGGAACAATAAAGCAAACACACACACAGAAGCCCCACCAGCTACATGGCAATAATTCACTATTATGTGTGATTTCTAATTAAGTGTGCGATTTCTAATTATGTGTGTGATTTCTAATATTGTGTGTGATTTCTAATGCTCTAGCCTGGTGTGTCTTGCTGAAGCCGGGCAGACGTTGTGCTTGATCTAAGTGATTCTCAAAAGTCCTCAATTCTCTGAGGCAGATAGAAATGATTAGAGATTATGTGACAACATTTCTAAAGATCCCCGTTTATAGTTTCCACAGGTTCTCACGTGGCTTGTACTGTGACTAGCTGTTTCAGTACACACTGGTCTTTTTATTTTTTTCTTTCCTGCCTGGTGTGTGTTATGTAGTAATGTATATTTTTGTTATTTCAAATGAAATTGATTTGCAGTTGGGAAAATAACCACCCTAGAGATCAGTTGATGCTGTATTTGCAGAAAGAAACGTATACAAGAAAGTCATATGTGCTAAAAATATGAAAGAGCCCCAGTTTACACCTAATTTAATTTCTTCTATCCACTTTTCTTTGCTTATATTTCCTACAACTGTCCATTAGCACCACTCTCCTAGAACAAGCAGGCTATTTTCTTGCAGAAGAACACTAGGGACCCTGAGGATAGCTTAATCATAAAACAAACTGAAAACTAAAAAACACCATCTAGATAAGAAACTGCTAAATTGGCTATAAAAACTATTCAAAAACGAATCTAACACCAGAGGCATAGAAAACACGAACAGGAGGCTCATGTTTCTGACCGCTTTCCCATCTAAATTTCACATTGAAAATTGCCTCATAAAAGACATAGGTAGCAGGTCAGGCACACAGGAAACAATTTTTTCTATCTTCTGATGCCAAAGAAGATACAAGAGATGCAAATTTTTTTTATTAAAAGAGATGCAAATTTCCTGGTTTGAGTTTTTGTTTTCTTGACTCTATCTTATAAAAGATGCTGAATATTAGGGGAAAAAAGGAAATTATTCATCCTGGCATGTGATGTTTATAATGTTCCCACTGAGCTGCACATCTGTCACTGGAGTACAGTATTATAAATTGGTAAAGGGCGTGCAATATATTTTTCAGCCGAAGTGTAACATAAACCATTAGAGATGGGAGAGGACTTAATAAACAAAGGAAAAGAAAAGGCCTTCACTGTCACAAGCCAATGTCAAAAGCAAACAGCAATTACATGGAAAAAGAATTAACATTCAAATTTTAAAGTACCATTAATGTCTTGTGGACATAACGCCCTGTCTGTGAACACCAATGGGAAATGAAGTTTTGTTTGTAGCACTGGACAATCCTAAAGGGGAGCAGACCAAGAATAGTATTTTTAAAGAGTGAACAATTATTTCATTATTTAATATTGTATAAAATTTCAAATACTCAAGACATGGAGTTCAAAGATTGAATGCATTTTAAGACAAAACTGAAAGGTGTTATAAAAAATATTGAAACAGGGCTTCCCTGGTGGCGCAGTGGTTGAGAGTCCGCCTGCCGATGCAGGGGGACACGGGTTCGTGCCCCGGTCCGGGAAGATCCCACATGCCACAGGGCGGCTGGGACCGTGAGCCATGGCCGCTGAGCCTGCGCGTCCGGAGCCTGTGCTCCGCAATGGGAGAAGCCACAACAGTGAGAGGCCCGCGTACCGCAAAAAAAAAAAAAAAGAGAGATCTATTCTTATCCATATTCACCATTACTACCTTGGTCTGCATCACTACCATGTTCACTTCATCTACTGCAATAGCCTCCAACTGGCATCTCTCATACACATTTTCCCCCTTCAATCTAATCTTTGCTTAGAAGCCAGGTATATGCTTTTCAAAGGAGTGCTAATCTCTGATACATCTCAGTTCAGAACTCAACTCAGTTCGGTAGTATCCCGTTACTTTTTTTTTTTTTTGCGGTTCGCGGGCCTCTCACTGTCGTGGCCTCTCCCGTTGCGGAGCACAGGCTCCGGACGCGCAGGCTCAGCGGCCATAGGCTCACGGGCCCAGCCGCCCCGCGGCATGTGGGATCCTCCCGGATCGGGGCACGAACCCATGTCCCCTGCATCGGCAGGCGGACCCTCAACCACTGTGCCACCAGGGAAGCCCCCTGAAAGTACTTTTAAAAAAGTGTTACTGTTGACACTGACCCATGAGAGGTAATAGCACTCTCTGACTTTTTCTCATTTCTAGGAAGAACTTAGAAGCTACACATGGTCTCAACCAAGGTTAGAGCTTCGTCTGCTTCTTCCAAGGAAGACTGAGAAATCTTAAGATAATTTCCTACATCGCTGAGACCACTTAGGGTTTAATTATATATTCTATTGCATTTTTCTTTGGCTTCATAGACAGAAGAAAAAATAGTGATGATTACTCCAGTATTGAAAAATCTGCTAGCAAGAATTAGATATCATTGTCATCCATTCTATTGACAAATTTTAGTGCAAATGGTAAGGAAAGAACTTAGATAAAATACAGGGATTCTGGAAATATCCTGAGAACTCATTATTCTTTCTTTTCACAAGAATACTTCTGTCTCACTTGTCCAAATGGCTGTAGGAGATAGTAGATTGCTGGGTATAAGAGAGTCTTTAGCTCTGGGGATTGAGGAATCCTTAGGAAGAGACCTGTGAAGGGCTTTCCTTCCATGGGCCTGGTGAGACCATGGTAAGAGATCTTTTAAGAAAAGATTATGGAGGATATTGGAAAGAACCTGGCTTACAGAAATCTGTGGACCCCTGGAAATTTAGAGGGGGCAATGCTGAACCCGTGTGTACATGTGTGTGTGCGTGCACCCATGGACCCACAAGTGTCTGGATGGGCTGGTCTCCTTAGCCTTCAAAAGAGAAAGCAGAGGTGAAAAGGTGGACTGATACCTCTGAGGCTAGGAGAGTATGAGACTATTTGGTCAGTGGTAGGATTTTTCCTGCTGTCTGCCTATTGGCATACCTTTAGCTGACAAAAGTAGATGGTGATTCGACTTCCTTCTGAGAGTTCCTCCACTTAGGGTGCTTCAACAACCAAAGCTGATTCCTAAAGAGATGACAAGGAAAAATAATCCCACTCTGAGGGACCCAAACATCCAGCAAAGGAAACTGAAATAGAGGAGAACCTCTGGAGGGGACAGATGAGGACTCAGACGACACCAGTATATAATAATAACATGGTAAGGAACAGCTATGACTATTCCAGTTAGGTACAAAGCAAGACTTTCTAAAATAAAAACTAAATGTTTGAAGTACAAAATTCAGTAGATGAGGTGAAGTATGGGATGATTGTTGTTAAGACCAGGATTAGCAGCCCGGAAGAGTGAGTGCAAGAATATTATCTCAAAGTACAGACCAAAAATATGAAAAGAGAGAAAATTTGAACAGATGTGAGATCTGGAGAACAGATTTCAGAAATTTAGTACCCAAATAACAACAATTTCAGAAGAAGAAAAGGAAACTGATGGGAAATATACAATAACTATACTAGTGACTAAAGAACGTTTCTCTGAGATAAAAGATTGCTTTCTACAGAATGGAAAATTACATTAAGTTTCTGGAAATAGTAATGAGAAAGACATATGCTAGATTCTTGAACTCAAGGATAAAAGGAAAGAGAAGATGGTTTCTATTAATTTTGCCTATTTTCTGCAAAGGGACTTGGTAAGGGATAGGATGGTAAAACATTTTTATGAACGGTGACATTTAAATATTCATTTATCCAACTTTCTGAAGTATTTCTCTGTATACATTATTATTCTAATGAATTAAACAGTTTAATGAAAGGAAATTCAATGTCTCCAAAAAGTTAATCTTTTTCACATATACAATTTCCATTCTCATGTACAAATTAAATCACCATCCTAAAGGAACATTGTGCATAGTGCTTCATATAGATTATTTCAGCCACTTATGACTTCAAAGGGAAAAGAGAACCTGAAATTATAAAAGAGATGATTTTAAAAGCATAGTAATGATGAAAACGATAAGGTCACTTGTGCTGTAAATGCATCTGTAGCTTTTTCTTTCATGGGGCTATTTTCATAATAGCAGGACATCAAGTACTTTTTATTATAATTCAAATGATTTGAGAAATAAATGTTTGGTACAAAATGATAACATTTTAAAACATATTATACATTATAGTCAGCAAAAATATAAGTGTAAAATTAATGCTGTGGAAAAATAAGCCATAATGCTTAAAGCAAGCAGCTGACTCTAATCCTGCTTCTGTTTTCCATGAAGTGTAACATTGGTCATCACAATAGAAATGCAGGTTCCCATTCTTTCCCTCTTCACCTGCAGGGATTTGAGAAACCAATCTTATTTCCCTGGACATCCTCTCATTTTATAAAACAAGAACAATGATAGTTTCTATGTGAGGTTTGTTAGAGACAGTGCCTATACACCACTTATTATAAAACCTGGTACATTGTTAGTGATGAAAAAATATTAATGGTGATCATGACTAATGACATTATTTGTTTACACACATGGAGAAGGGACAAGACCAAAGAATTTAGAAATAGACACAACTAGGTTGAAATTCTTCTCTGCCTCTTATTATCTTTGTGGTCTTGTGAAAATTTGTTAATTTTTCTGAGTCTATTTTTCTTATCAGTACATGACAGGCTAATGAGTCCCTCTCATTACTGGATGAGGATTAAGTGAGATGAAAAGTGGAGGGGGCGGAGTCAAGATGGCAGACTAGGAGGACGTGGAATTCGCGTCTCTTCACAACTAGGGCACCTACCAGGCACCCGTGGGGGACCACAAGCACCTAAGGTGACGGGAGGAACCCCCAGCGACCGGGTAGGACGTGGGGCATGGGGGGAGTGAAGGGGAGGACAAGTGGAGGCGGGACGGGACTGGTGCCCCTGAGGGCGGCTGGGGGAGGGGAAGGGATCCCACGCCCAAAGGGGGAAATTGGGGAACCATTGGGAGGGCAGAGAATCAAAAGGGAGCATGGCCAGGTTTCCCCTGCCCACTGGGGCCCCCAGGAACCTGCTGAGATCCCAGGCCTAATCCCCTGCCTACCGAGGCCCCCTCCAGCGGCGCAGGTCCTGAGGGAGTGGGAGGGATGGAAGGGGGAGCAAAAGTAAATGCCGAACCTCCAGGACCGGCATCCCTGAGGGGTGGCTGGGGGAGGGGAGGAGTTCCTACACCCAGTGGGACCCACCCATGGTTAGGGGTCCAGTGGCCACGGGAGAGACCCTGAGGGAGACGGTGTGGGGACGGACACGAAGGAATGGAAGGGAACGTGGCCATTGCTTTCCCTGCACACTTAGGCAACAGAGAGCCTTTTGAGCTCCTGGGGCTAATCCTCTGGCCCTCGGAGCCTCCCTCCTGGGGTGCAGAACCCAAGCCCCGCCCCTACACCCCCACCCAGGGCCCTACCTCTACATTCGGAGACCCCCTGTGAGACCCCCTCCAACACGTTGGGCCTAAACCCCACCCACACACCCACACTCAGGGCCCAACCTCCAAACTCCAGAACTCCACACCCTGGAGGCCCTCCTTTCCACATGGTGCCTCTCCTCTTCCACGCAGGTCCTAAGCAGAGTCCCCACCCCATGCATAAGTGAATTCCTAGTAATGGAATTGCTGGATTGCAGGGCACGTGTATATATGTTTTTCTTAGATTTTACCAAATTGCTTTCTGAAGTGGTCATTTGTCTTACTGAGAATAACAAGCAGAAATTTTTAAAGCTCTATAATTATTTTCCTGTATGTTTATCCTTAAATAAAAGGTCATTGTCAAGGGCACTGAGGGACACTTTATGCTCATCCCTCTTCACCGTCCATTTGAATGCTGAATGTTGTGGAATTCATCATATTGTTGCTCTGCTTATTAGAATTATGTTGAATGCAGAACAAGTATAACATTTTGTGATTATTTTGTATACCTGTATCCCTTTATATAAAGTGGGTCATTAATTCCTTGGGATATAACTTCCTATGGAAACACTTGTATGAGAAAACCAGGTTTACCTTTGCATCATTTCACTTTGTGGTGCCTTTTGTTAAAGAATCTTGATCATCTGCAAGTATAATAAATTTCTGTAGCTAGAAAATATCTAGTGAGTGTGAGAAATGCAGAGGAGTTAAAGAGAGTCCGTGAAGAAAACAAAATCATTCGGAAGGAAGGATGGATAAATGAATGGATACATGCATAGAAAGATGATAGGCTTGTAATGAAACAAGTATAGTAAAATATGAATAGAACTTAGGTAGTGTCTTTAGAGGTATTCACCACAAATTCTTTCAATTTTTCTATATATTTGCATGTTTTCTTATTAAACTGTTGAGGGAATATAAAAAGATAATGCAGAAAACAATCCATGGAGAATATATGTGTCCTTAAAGCAGATGAAACTTGAACTAAAGTAACTTTAATAACTAAACCAAATATAATAATAATCAAAAGAAAAAATGTTATTTTTCCTAGGTATAGACATTTCTGCGAATGCAATTTCTATTCCAAGATAGCCCGTTGGTTCTTGATTGAAATTGAAGCAATCAAAATCAACCACTATCCATTAGTTTCAAGACATACCTCCTGGGCTTCCCTCGTGGCGCAGTGGTTGAGAGTCTGCCTGCCGATGCAGGGGACACGGGTTCGTGCCCCAGTCCGGGAAGATCCCACATGCCGCGGAGCGGCTGGGCCCGTGAGCCATGGCCCCTGAGCCTGTGCGTCTGGAGCCTGTGCTCCGCAGGAGAGGCCACGACAGTGAGAGGCCCGCATACCGCAAAAAAACAAAACAAAACAAAAAAACATACTTCCTATTCCATGTAAATGGATTCTGCATTCTTGGCAGATATACTGACTAATTCTGTATACACAGTAATCAGTGTATTGGGAAGTTCTACCGGGAAGCATCAAACTTATTCATTTACCTGTTTTTGGAGACTCTGCAGGAGAACCTCCTACTAGGTGAATCTACTTTACATGAATTTCTTTCTTTTCTTTCTGTAGGATAGAAAAATAACTTATTGAATGGGTTTCAAAACATCACTGTACAGCAAAAACTGATTTTTATTTCAAGTTTTTGCACTATAAGTAAATAAGAAAAATGCATCTATCGAACAGAAAACCGTGATAGAGTACATCAGTCAGGATCCCAGCAAGAGGCGAATGGCACATTTACTAGGGTAATTGAGGAGAGCTTAAGAAAGAAACTGTTTACAAAAATGAACGTAAGCTTAAGAAAACCAAAAAGCAATGGTAAAGCAAGGAATGACAAATCAGATGTGAACAGTTATCACACCTAGACCCAAAAGGGCAGGAGGGGGAAGCAGGTACCAGTTATAGTGACGGAGAGGGCCCCCTGATGGAAGCTATGTCCTTTTGTGGAGTAACATGGCCAACTCGCAACAGGGGGAGGACAGCCTGAGAAAGGGTACCCCAGTCTTTCTCTTCTCCCATCCTACAAACACCTGCCACTGTCTATGAACAGCTGAACCTATTAAGAAGTTAGAGAGCCTGTTGATATCGATACAAGACTGTAAAAGTCAGCAGACGGACACAATTTGAGTATTTAGCTAGGAGATCAAAGCTACCCAGTGCATAAATCTCTTACAGATTACAAGCATTTTTATACTTTTAAAAAGTCTCACAATATTCTTCTTTGTCAGTGACTTTGTAAGGATAAGTAGATAAACAATGAGGACTTGTTATGTCTCTAGAAATGTTATTTACCATAATGTTATACATATTTACCAAATGGTCCTACCTAGAAAAAAATTAAGACTTTCAATTAAATAAACACTCAACGTCAGTCACTTAAAAAAAAATATCTTAGTTACTGAGTAAAGGGTGAACAAAAGGATGGAAAGTAACGCTTCAGATGATGGGAAGCAAGATCCAACTGGCCCTTCTCCCTCAGGTCATTATAAGTAAAACTAAAACTTTTTATTTTCTTTAGCTTATTTAACACTTATCAAATTTTGGTAAGCAAGGACTAATTATTGGTTTTACTGATTTATTTGGTCTTGAGTGACATTTTCAAAATACTAAACTTAGTTGTATCCAGATCTTGCTAAGACTACAAGATTATGTCTAATTCATCTAAAATCTAATTCAAAGCATATTCAACATCTAAACTGAAGCATATTCAGCATGACTTTCATCTTATTTTTACAGAATTTGACATGAAGTTAAAAGTATTCTGAATAATATGGTATAAAATAATTGTATACAATTATTTTAATGTGAGATTGAACTAAGGAAAATGAGTGGTTTGATTTTTAAAGTTTTTGTATGTCCTGTAAAATACATCCTTAAAATACCATCTGTGTTTGAAGACCCATTGACTACCTAAATATCCTCATACTTATTATTAAGTTGGAAATATGAACTGGTGCAGCCATTCAAGAGAAAAGTGTGGTAATATTTATGAAATGCTATAAAATAGGCATAAATTTTAACCCATTAGTTTTACTTCTGAGAATTTATCCTAAGAAAATAACTAGACATTTAGACCAAGATTTATGTATGCAATTTTGTTCACCCATAGAGAACATGAATGGTAAGAAATTATCAAAGAAATAATGCAAGAAAAATTTTCAGGGCTGAGAGAAAACTCAAATGGTCTAACTGAAAGGAATGCTAAGTAAGATGAATAACAGATACCCACACCTAGACGTGAGATAAATATTCACAGCTTCATGGATAAAAATAAAATTTTTTAAAGTTTCCCAAGGAAAAAAAGTGCTGTCACCTTCAAAAGAATGAGAGTCAGGCTAGGTTGATACTTCCCATTAGAAAACACTGATTGCTTGAAAACAATGGAAGGGTAGTTTGAAAATTCTGAGGAAATGTAACTCTTAACTCATTATTATATACAAAAATAAATTTTGAATCAAATGTGAGTATAATTGAATGAGAGCATAGACAAATGCCTTGTCTCTACATCCTAACACACACAACCTCCACTTCAGGGAGAAAAAAAAAGTAGAAAATCATATGTTGACTTTAAACTGGAAATGAATAAGAAAACTCAGAAATGTCTGAATTTATCTGGAAATGACCAGACTAATCTTTCTGTCATCCTGTACAATAGGAATTCAAGAGAAAAGTTAAATTCAAGTATAAAAAAGTTATTATTTTTTCTTTTTTCACGTCTGAGTTTGTGGCTTGTGAAATTCATAGCTATTAATATTACCATTGCTAATAGTAATTATTTCTGAATGCTTACTATCTGTCAGATAATTTGCTAAATGCCCTAATATATAAGCACATTGAATCCTCATAAATTTAATGAGATTTAGGTATTACTGATATTACCTCTAGTTTATGGATGACAAATTAAGGTTCAGGAAAATTAAGTAACTTTCTCAAAGTCACATGTTTAGCAAGTGGTAAAGCCTGAATTAGAACCAGATCTTTGTGACTCTCAAGACTATTGTCTTGAACATCGCCGCAAATTTTGACTAAGGTCCAACTGACTGTCCTCTAGAAACAGTACATGCACCTTCTTTGACCTCCCAATAATTCACTGCTTTCTTTAATATTCCCATTTTTGTGTGTGGAGAGAAATAATTAGAATCTTTTCAATCCTGTAACTCCAGAACCTTCCTGGTATTCTCCTGACTCATCTCTTCAAAATCTACCCTATGCTGAAGATGTCCTAGCATTCCCTGTTTTCTGCTGATAAGCTTGCATTGAATAAGTACCTATGTCGAGGCATGCAGAGTTGGCTGAATTCATACCCAAAGACAACTTAACTCTGGCAAAACCTTTCCAAAAATCCTGGGGAAATGCTTGGAGGGCTATTGTAAGTATTAATGGAAAAATGGTGAAAGGATATTTCAGCAAAAGAGAAATACATTGTTTTTTTCTACTAATAAAAGCAAACACTGAACTTTATGGAGTCAGCATGTCTAAAATTGATTACAGCACACTCTTGGATAATAGAGGCCATTTATCTTCCGTGAACATTTAAATAACGATTAGACCACCTGTTCTTCCCACTTTCACCCTCCTCTCCGAACTCAGACCCCATCCCCAACTTGGTAGAGTGGACATGGAAAGTTCTGTAAGGATTTCCTTTACACTGCAGAAGCCTAGTGCCAGAGGTGTTTTGAAGCTCAAGTGTATTGCTCATCTTAATGCAGTTTGAATGTCTCAGTACTGAGTTAAGTCTACAGCTGAAGGTTGCTTGCTCACTGTCCATCTTATTGTGTATTTTTAATCTCAGGTATTTAATTTTGTTTTTGCCTATAAGTAATATTATAAACACATGTGTGTATAGCATGTAACAAAGAAAAAATGAATGATCTGTTTTCCTAGTTTACCTAATTCCATATTAATTAAACTTTCAAAGAGTATACCAAATACAATCATCCTGACATTTTCGTGGCCCTTACTTTCTGTTTCACAACTCCCTGCTGAAGAAAACCTTACAATTCTTTCTACTTCTGGTTTTGCTTACTTTTGTATTTTCCGTAACATTGTAGTCACTGATAGGGAAGCCGATTGAACTTGCTTTCACTTGGGTAGGAATCATTTGATCTAAAGGCACTTTCCTATCTAACTTTGTCAGAAATAATATCAACTTTGTAACTGACAATCTGCAGGCTCTTGCAGCTACCTGCTAATGCATCTTCAGAGACGTTCCAAAGCAATGTCAGAGCTATCCCGGAAGTCTCTCATATATTCTCTGAAAGAAGATCACTATGCTATCTGCTTCACTACCACTTCACATACCTTGTTCCCCTAACCCTCATCCACGTTTGCAGCTTGATTCTCATCTGTGGAGTACTATTGTGGCCTCCAGGAGCTTCCCAGCCATCCAGCAACCTGCCTCTGCTTAAAGCATCACCATTTTTGTCGATCAGCTGGTTCACGAATATTTACAGAGCACCTACAAAATGCCCAGCACCGATGTATATATCAAAGATGATAGCAAATGTCTTTCTCCTGTGAGTCTTACATTTCAGTGTAAGGTGCTGGGGAAAGTATAATGAAAGACAACCTCTCCTTATCACCCCAGAAAAATCTCTTCACAAAAGTAGAAAACATTTTTGTTATTGAATAATCATTAAACCAAAATGTGATGTGTGGCACAGTCAATATACAAAAAAGAGATTGCAAAGGCAGAAAGAAATCTCATCCTCCTATGCAGTTAAGCAGATACAACCTACTGCATGCATGTTTTCAAGAGAAACTAGTCCTTAATTAAAATGATGTGACAGCATCATTTGTCATAGCTAGTCTATCCTAAATTTATTGGTAATTAAAGTAGCCACCTGTTTTGCAAAAGTCTTTTAAAAAATAATTTTCTCACATCACTATGACCTGAAGCAGTTTGCAACCTGGGGTCAGCACCCACTGAAGTTAAGGTCTTAGCACCCCAGGAAACTATGGATTGGGGCATTATATTCCTTGATGATTACATTTCAAAGAGATCGTTCCCAGGTCCTTAAGGAAACATTCCTGACTTTTAAAATTAACAGAAGATCAATTTAGCTTTATAAAAAGATTTACGTACATTTCAAAGAAACAGGGAAAGAGCTTGCAACTACAAGTTTTCTAAAGTAAATGCATTAAGGAGCAGGAAGGAGTCTCTTCCCTTATTTTCAGCAGGGTAAATTAAGTCCCTTATTTTTCACTTGTGTTTGCTCTTTAAAGGGACATAGGCCATCAATAAGTAGATGAAAAGATGAAAGAATGAACATATTTAAAAGTAAAATGTGTTATAAAAATTAAATAAGTCAATGTATTTGGGAGGCACTTTAGGTAGAATATCAAGGGTGTACTGTCTGAGGACGTGACGTTTGACTTGAGACCTGAGAAGACAAATGTGAAAGTTCCAAGCAGAATAAGTAAATATCAAGGCCCTGAAAGAGGAACAAGAGTGAGTCGTTCAATGGACATCAAAAAGCCAATACCACTGGGATGTAGTGAAATTGGAGAGAGTAAAGCAGACAAAGGTGGAGAAGAAGGTTGAGGCAAGATCAAGACTTTGTAGACCACAGAATGGAGCTTAGATGTTCTTCTGGTTGCAGGGAATTATTTCAAGCAGGGGAATGACAGGATCTAATTTATGCTTTAGAAAGATGTCTGGCTGCTATGCAGCAGATGACTGATTGGAACTGCTGGCAGTGGTTGTATTGGGGAAAGAATGCAGTTAGAGAAACTGGAGAAGAAGCTGTTGTGAAACTTCAAACAAGGGATGAGTTTGCTGGCACTCTGGTTGCTGCAATAGAGGTGCTGAGTGCTGTGATAGATTTGCAATGTCTTTCTCACCTTCTCGAGGCAGCTCACATGGCCCAGCTTTGGCCCCTTCTTCCAAATTCCAAGCCAGCAGTGAGTTCTTCCTATTCTTCAAATCTCTCTGCATCTCCTTTGGCTTCACCTCTCCTCTTTTTACCTCCTCTGATGTTCTCTTCTGTAACCAATTGGAGAATATTCCCTGCTTTTGAGGGCTCTTGTGATTAGATTGGGTGTACCTGGATAATCCCAGCTATTCTCCTTATTTTAAGAACTCTTATGTGGTAACCCTAATTCCAACAGGAAAATTCCTTCAACAGGACTAGATTCATGTTTAACTGAATAACCAGAGGATAGAAATCTCAGGAGGAAATTTTTAGAAATGTGCCTACCCAATTCCTCAGTCCTAAAAGGTTTTGTTTTTGAGCTGACCCACCAATTCTTTAGTCCTACACAAATGTGTCTTAATCTCAGCAGCTGACAGCTTAGCGCCCAAATTAGGACAGCAGCTATAATCACATATTATTCATTCATTTATTCATGTATTTACTAAGTATATTTTGAGCTCTTTTCATGTTTTGAGCACTGGAGATAAGGCAGCAAACAAGATAAACGGATCTTTTGTTTAGCATGTAGTTTACATGCTAAGGATAGATGCTGACAGATGTCATTTTTGATATCTTCATAAGACTGGTAGTCAGAAAATGGAGGAACTTCGACTAAGCAACAGATGTTCCAGCTTGCTTTTAAAACATTAGTCTGAAAATGATCAATCAATGTGTTGGTCACTTGCCTGGTGCCTCTCTCTGCCATTATCTCAACAGGAATAGCAGAAATAACCTCACTGTCCACATCCTTTTTTTTTTTTTCTTAAGCTTAAGATCTATAGCATAGAGTTCATCCATCTGCAGAATAATTTGAGGTAGAAAACGCTATGTACTCCAAGGGAATTTGACCCTTCGGATAACCAACATGCACCTAGGAGACTTACTTTGCAAACAGCAACAACCTCTAAGATTCTCAAAGACACAGATAAGTGGATTCAGAATGGAATTAGTGGTCTTTGGGGTCATATGGAGCATACAGAGAAATCTAAACGAGTCAACCTTTTTAAAGAGCTAGTGACGGCTTGAGGGGGAAGAGGTGATGAAAGAAATTTTGTTCTGACCTGCTTTGTTGTCAGGTCCCTGGTTTGAGCCTGGAATTGGAGCATATTTCCTGAAGCGGCTATTCTTAATTCATCTCAGACCCCATCTGAGCCCTCAGCTGTTATTCTTTTGCATCCATGTGATACCATATGCACCTCAGAAGTTGACATTTCAATGACAAAGTACAAGTAAATTTATTAACCTAACGCAAAGGACAAACTGGTTAAAAACAGAGAGCAATCCTACCACACTGCCCACAAACTATGTAAGTTAATTTGCCTACATCAATGATTTTATGTTAAGGTTTGCATTCTGTTGGGTTCCTTGATATCACTCATCCTACAAATAGGAGGTATAAAGAAAGGAGCTTAATAAACCTTGAGAACAGATTGATTAATTGGATTTAGATGGGTTGAATAGTTTTGTTTTGTTTTAATGCCACAAATATTAGGCATATTTAATTTATAGTAAAGAGGGAGGAAACATGGAGGGGAGGCACGTGAAAGGCAAAATGTCCTCAGGTTTCTGGAGGCATTTTGCTTTAACAACGAATGGCTGTGATGGCTTTGCTGACTGAGAGGTAAAGGGCTTGGCAGGGTTCCACAGTTCCAACTGTGCAGTTGTCTTTTGAAATGATAAGTGGTTGAAAACATGGTATTTAGAAATCCCAGCGAACTTTCCTACTCCCCTTCACCCCAGTCTTTCAAAGTCTTTTTGAAATGAAGGTAAGAACCAAAGTCTGATAAAGGCAACTCATTTGAGCAACTTTTATTCAGTCTTTACTAAGTCCCAAGCTCTATCTTGAAATTATCTTGAAGTTCCAGATCATTCCAGGGAGTTAGTAGGAAAATCTGCACTAAAAGGCAGAAATAATACTTGGTGAAGACTGGACCACACCTGGATGACCTGTCTCTCCTTCCATGTTTCTTTAGAAGCTAGACAATCCCTCCAGAAGTGCCAGAAATTGTTCAAGTTTCATAAGAAGATTGCAAGAGTAAATAGTTAAATAAGTGTAACACTTGCTGATGTTAACCATACAATAAGCATGTTGCTTTTTGTATTTTCGTTTTTAAAAGACATTTGCTTATTTAAAAATGGGTGGGAGAGATACGCTATTCTTTATCATAAGCATTCAATGGATTGTATAATCATTAGTTGGAGTCCTTCCCTTCCCTCCACCTCATGATAAAAGTTTGAGAGTCATTCATACACTATTGATTTGTAATCCAAGCTTAGAGAGAGGCTTTCATTCCCACATGAAGATAAATTTCAGTCAGAAAAAACAATCCAAAATGCCTTGTGTACTTCTGTTCCTCACTGTTTTCTTTTCTTTTGCCTCACTAAACTTTTGTACTCAATAATTTTTACAGGTTAATGAAAAGAAGCAGGTCCAGAGTGGTAAATACATGTGATTCTGTAAGATATGCAAACATAATGAAGATTATGCCCTGGGGATTTTCCTGAGACAAAAATTATAAGAGCTTATTATTTATTTGAGAAGAGAGAAGAAGCAAACAAAACATGAGCAACAAAAGAAGATTGGGTTGTTTGTTAAGTTTTATTTTGTTTTATTTTCTCCCAATACTCGCCTCAGCCCTAGAGACAATTACATGACTGTTCCTGAGAAAGACAGAAGTAAGACCTATGAATACTCCTCACTTTGATGTCTGCACTTGTGGTAAAATATCTGGACATACATCACCCACAGAGAGTGGCGGGCAGTCACCAGCTCACATACAGAGGAGGTTGACATGTTCTAATATCCATTTCCCTCTGCTCACCACCAGCATAAAGCCTTCAGAAACTGAATCCACCAGGCTCTGAGTAATCTCAGAGTTGAGGTTTATCAGTTCAGTAGAAAGGGTTTCACTCCAGTATCCAGGCAAGGAGCATTACACAACCTCACGACCTTTGCATACAGTTCCACATGATAAGAAATAACTTTTCTCAATGATCAAATTCGTATTGGACTTGTGCCTCTACCTTGCATTTATTGACTTCTGACTCTATACAACCGTTACACTTGTTCACTAATATAAACAGAACAAAATGCCCTCCGCTCCAGCAGGATAAACCCTACTGGGGGGACCTCACGTATTAATATATCAGTGATTAGAATCCACGACATGGACTGAGAATTGCTGAAGGTCAAGTATAAACACGGGAGCATGGAGGCATGTTTGATTACCCAGGAGTGGGAAGACCAGAAAAGGTTTCATGAAGGACGTGGCAGCAGGATTAAACCTTTTCAATCACATAACCATAGACTTATGTGATTCAAAAGATTAGAAAAAAGGCATTCCCAACTTGAGATTAGTGATAGGAAAAATTCAGCTGTGTGGAAGCACTTTTAGTGTTAGGAAATTACATGTGTATCAGTGGTATGATGGTTAATCTATGTGTCGACTAAGCCACAGTATCCCAATATTTGGTACCAATATTGGGTGGATCAGAGTCATTTAACGGTAGAACATCAGTGGAATCTTAGGGATTTTAGATTACACAAAAAGTATGTAGTGGGAAGTTATTACTAACTTCCAGTCCCACTATTGGAGTCCAGATGTTTACTGCCTGGATCACTCCAGTTCATCTAGCAGCAGGAATTCAACATCCTGAAAGTGTCATTTAGGTATTTCTCACATGAACCTAAAAACCAGTTAGAACCAGCTGCAGCTTCTACTCCCTCCCTTTTTCCTACTTCTCTTTTTTTTTTAATTAATTAATCAATTTCTTTAACATCTTTATTGGAATATAATTGCTTTACAATGGTGTATTAGTTTCTGCTTTATAACGTGAATCAGCTATACATATACATATATCCCCATATACCCTCCCTCTTGCGTCTCCCTCCCACCCTCCCTATCCCACCCCTCTAGGTGGTCACAGAGCACCTAGCTGATCTCCCTGTGCTATGCAGCTGCTTCCCACTAGCTATCTGTTTTACATTTGGTAGTATATATAAGTCCATGCCATGTCTACTTCTCTTCTATTCAAATTCCTCAATTCCAAATTCCTGCTCAAAAGCCAACTGGGTAAAACCAAATTTACTACTGCCTAACTTGAAAAAAATAATAATAATACGTGTAACAAGGATGTTACCTCTGGATACTCCCAATTTAGAGTCCTTAGGATGCCAAACTGACATGAGAGCCCAAGTGGGGTTCGGAGGGCCCCTTCTTCAATTCATTACCACCCACTGTCCTTACGGGATACAGCAACAGAATTTTGCAAAGTCCTTCTTAAAAATATTTGTCAGCCTCTTCCTCTTACTCCTATCTTTAAGATGTTCAACACCATCATGTATGGTCCCTTGTGATGAAGTTTTCTTCATTAAATTTAGTCCCATTAAGATTTGAAAGATAAATGTCCTATTTCTATTCATTTAGTAGTTGATTTTTTAAAATTTTAAGTGACATATCGAACCAAGCATTTTTATCATCATGTAGCTAAAAATCTCCTTTTATCTTAAGATAATAAACAAACAGGCACTCAAGCATTTTTAAACAAAGGTTTTCACTGAAGGCATTTTAACATAATATAGAAAAAAATGGAAAGAACCTAAATTTGTAACAGTATCAGAGTTTTCTAAAACAAATGTATGCTCCAATTAAATTGAAAAGGTTAATTAAATGTTCATATGCTTTTATGATGGATATAATATAACCCAAACATCATAATAATTTTCTAAAAAACTTAAGTGGTAAATCATTTCCAAGAAATGTTTAATGGGAGATACAGGACACAGATGGTATATATTATTTAATTGCAAATATGCATATATGTGTCTTTATATATTTCATGCCAAATTAAATATATTTCCTTATATTATGAATAAAAAGATTGAACCAAATATACTAAAGGAAACAATGATGATCTCTGGTGAAATATTTTTTGTATATATAATTTTCAACTTTTCACATGGCTCATATATAGCATTCATAATCAGATAAAAATAATGAATGTGATTTGGGGAAGGGGTAAGTTAAGAGAAAGCAGTGGAAGGGATAGTTACTATGAGGGATTGCCCTCATTACATCAATATAGGAACTATTTTGCCAAAAAGTGGATGGTACCGGCTTATAATTCACACTTTTACTCGTAAATCTCCTGCTTTGTGGTACCTCTATTAAGGATTCAAGATGTATCAAGTTCAACCACCAGAATGCAGTGAGAGAGTCAGTAGACCATGGTGAAGTCAGACAAGCATAAATTAAAATTAAGCTTAGCAGTGTCACTGAAATTATCAATGAACCTGGCAACATTCAACCTCTGTGAGTCTCAGTTTCCTCATCTGTGAAATGGGTGAGTAATATCTACCTCGTCAACTTTTTAGAAAAATTAAAATATAAAAAATCATATAGGTAAAGAGAATAGCTCACTGCCTGGCACAGTTTCACTTAATGGTAATGTTAAAAGTAGTTGATGCTATTATTCCTTCTACTTTAGAATTAACTTGTCACCATGAAGCCACTCTGCAAGAATGCGGAGGTGCCCTTTCAAGTAAAAAGCATAATGGTCATAAAAAGAACAATAGTGATAGCAATGCTAACTTCAGGCAGGGGTTTGGCTGTATGTTTCTCCATATTGTGAGTCAGCATTGAGTTTGTAAGTTGCTTGGCAAAAATAAATAAATAAATAATAAATGGAACCCTATGGTTATAACAAAAAAAATTCTGATACTGGCACTTTATTTGAATAAATACTTCATAAATAAATACTCTGCTTGAGAAAAAGAATGAAAGCTTTTAAAATATTAGTAACTCAAATCCCATGCAATGAAGTGGAAATAAAACACAAGTGTAACCACTAATTGGAAGCTATTTCAGCAAACGCGTTTAGAGGTCTTTGGTCGCAGCATCATACTGTACATTACTCACTTTGCATGAGACAACAAGGAAACACTGTATGACCATTGACTATGCATGAGGCGCTACTGGGAGCTGAGGGCACAAGACAGAGCTATTGGTTGCTCAACCTTTGTGATTTGGTCTACATTCATGTTCATGTCTTATCAAATGGTAGCAGACTATTTATTACTTTTGTTATCTCTTATTTTCTATATAAGCATATTAACTGATTATTTTTGGAGATAACATCTAAGACCCAAAATATAACCAATAAAAGAAAAGATTTTCAAAGCAGTGAAATAAGGTACACATAAAGGAGAGTAGAGTAACATTTATAAAAAAACTATGTACAACATGAAGAGCTAGACCCTAATCTCCATTTACAAATAGGAAACTGAGTGACAGAGAGAGGGTAACTAAATTTGTTCAAAGTTCTGAAGTTACTTAGTGGTAGAGACAGAAGTCTAACTATAAAAGTTCTGTTTTATTACAAAGGTCTTGATCCCTTCCCCCAAACTAAAGTATAAAATGCCATATCCTTCCTATCTGCATTGCTGAACACTTGTGGACAACTCTACATTTACACACATGTGAGAGAGTAGAAAATGAGATATAATCAACAGTTTTCTAGTCAGCTTAACCTTTCAATTATTTTGCAAGATGTTAACATGCCCCTAAATATCTTTGATGCTTGTGTTATTAAGTATCTAGGAAACTAAGCTGCAAAAAACCTCAAGTATCTCCAAACCCAATATAACAATAGCTCTTATTTCATTTCATGTACAGTCTTCACAAACCATTCCATGCATAAAGCAAATTCATACAGAATATTACAAGTAAAATAATTTTCAGCCTTCCGGGGTTTCCTTAAAATCCAGTGAGTCATCTGTGGCCACACACAAGGGCAATCTGTGCTTGGTCTGAGCACATCAGCACTGCAGGAATGGGACCAGGAGGACTGATGATGGTACATCTACATTATTTTTATTGGATATTGGAAACTATCTCATGAGGAAAAGGGGAATACATGACAGCTTTAAAATCCAAACTGAAAGCTTACTTATTTTGTTTAACTACTAGTCATATACTTGAGCACAGTCAAAAAATATGATCCTTCTCAGATTTCCTTTCATTGGTGCTTCCTTACTCATATATCACCCCATCCCTCTTCCTCCTTGCTTTGACTTCCTGAAAACACAAATGTGATGATTTGAAGAGATTTCATAGATCTTTCATTTAAAGAGAAAATAATAATGTACTCCACTATTACTGAGTTTTATCTTAATTAAAGTATGGCATAGTGGTAAAAAGTATGGCTTATGGAGTCAAACTGTCTCTGAATTCTGTTCTGCAATGTACTAGCCATGTGACCCTGAGCAAGTTCTTTATCCTCTGATTTCTTTAGTTTTTATAATCTGAAAAATGGACATAATAATGTTGAGAAGATCAAAAAGTGAATATTCCGTATGTTTAAACACTGAGACTTTCATTTTGGACTATGAGAGAACCTGTGATTGGATATAATCCAGGCATACAAAATAATCTACCGATTAACCATTAGGATAAGTTTTTCTAGAAAGTCACTAGTCACAGGGTCAGTATACAAAACTCGATTGTATGACTGTATGTTAGACATGTATGATTAAAATTACACGGACAAATATTCCATTACACTAATGTTTAAATACATCAAATAAATAGTAAATAAATGTAATGAGAGATGTGTAAGAACTCTACACTGAAATATATAAAACATCAGTGAATGTTTCACTTCTGGTATAGCCAAATAAGGTCTTTCCTACAGACAACAAACCTAAGTGCTGAAGGGAAAAGTCTGAAATCACAGGAGTGCAACAAAACCAGGTTTTGAATGGGAGAAATCCGGTACAAAAAGAACACGGCATGGCGTCTGATTCCTGTATTTTAATGGATTGTATCTAACGGCAGCTACAGTCAGCAGCAGGCAGGGCAACTAAAACTCCAATAGAGCACTTGCAGGACCAGAGGACTGAGTTTCAGTACTCCCTGTGCTTTCAAACTTATAAAATATTCACATTAGGGTTGTCATATTCTTCTGATGAATCAACTCTTTTATCAATATAAAATGTCTTTTTTTTTTTCCTCTAGCCATACACATTTTATTGCAAAATACCTTAGCTTAGCACCTTTTGAGGAGGTATGGAAGGAACCATTAGGGGTTTTCTGGGTTGCTAGAATATTTTGTTTCGTGATCTGGGCACAGGTTACATGGGAGTGTTCAGTATGTGAAAATTCATCAAGCTATATTCTATAACCATTTACTTTTCTGTATGTATTTCATGCTTTAATAATGTTTTTAAAACATTTCTAGTTAAACAGTGTTCAAAAAGTGCTTAGAGTTGGAGCTGGCAGAACCCATGGAAACAAAGGTTTATTCAATCTGAGAGCTACAGTACCTTAGAAAACCTACAGTGCCAGCACCTCATCTTCTGGATGAAGGAGATTCG
Organism: Delphinapterus leucas; assembly: GCF_059928025.1. Lineage (NCBI taxonomy): Eukaryota > Metazoa > Chordata > Mammalia > Artiodactyla > Monodontidae > Delphinapterus > Delphinapterus leucas. The sequence continues at coordinate 10,921,938 of NC_143136.1, forward strand.
ACCCAGAAGGAAGCAGAGCTGTGCCTAGGACAGAGCCTGAGCCCAGCTGCTCCACCTAGGCCAGAGCTTGCAGTGTTTGGTTGCTATGCTATCAGTGCTATTCGAATCTGCCATTTACCTTGGCATTTCCAGAGGGTGTGAAGGGAAGTGGCTCATGGACCTTTCTGGTCTTCGATAAAAGTAGACAACAGAGAACAAAGCTGCTCTCCTTTATTTGTCCTCTGAGTTAGCATTGTCCTAGATGATGTCCTTATTCTGTTTTCAAAAGGTTTTCCTGTGAAGTCATTTTCTCCCAGGAAGAGCACACTTGCATGATCAGGAAAACATTGAAAATGGAAGAGGGGTTGAGAGATTTTGCCAAGAAAATAATGCCTTGATCACATAAAATTCTCACTGACAAAGACTAAGGAATAATCCTTAAAGTGTCATCTAACTCTGATAATACTCGTTTAATTGTGAGTTGGAATACAGGCACACAAACTTTAGATAAAAAAAGAGGGGAAATTTAGAAAAGAGCAACTTATAGAGCTGAGGCATCAGTGTTTTGAGAGAGGAAGGCAGCGCGGATAAAGTTTAGAAGTGGCATTTCATCATTGTACCTTTGCGTTTCTTCAATGAGTTTTTAATCATCTTCCCCAGAAGTAAAGAGATGATGATGAATGTCTTAGGGCATGCAGACTGCTATAACAAAATACCACATGTTATTTATAAACAACAGAAGTTTATCTCTCACAGTTCTGGAGACTGGAAGTCTAAGATCAATGTGCCAGCATGGTCATTTTCTGGTGAAGGCCCTCTTCTGGTTGCAGACTGCCTGTTTCTTTCTGTGTTCTCACATGGTAGAAGGGGTTAGGGATGTCTGGGGTCTCTTCTATAAGGGCACTAATCCTATTCATGAGGGCTCCACCCTCATGACTTAAGAAACTCCCAAAGTCCCCAACTCCTAACACCATCATCTTTGGGGATTAAGACATCAACATGTGAATCTGGGTGGGAGATACAAACATTCAGACCATAGCAATGGGTATTTTTGTGAACGCCACACACTTAGCATTCATTGTGCAATCATTATATTAGTTGTTAGAGTGAGAAAATAATGTCTCACTAAGCGTCAAGCAGTACTGCTGGGCAACTGTTCATTCACTCAGTGGGTTGGACTGAATTTGGGCATCAACTGTGATACCAGTGGCTCCCTTTAGAGCCACGAGGGGCGACTGCACACATAGCACAACCTCAGCTCACTCTAAAAGCTGCAGCATTTCCATGGGTGGCTGCTATGGAGACAGAACTAACAATGAGTGCAGCCTGGCCATAGACTTCTGAGAGTGCTTTCCAGCTACATCTCCAGAACTGATGGTGTCAAGCATCAATATAAAATAAGTGGAGCTTGAGATGAAAATTCACAAAGCAGGAGTCACAAAAGGTTTGGTTGAGAAAATCAAAGTTCATCGTTGGGTAAGAGAGAACTCAGTCTCAGGGCACAGCCAAGATCAAAGTCAGTGCACGTCAAAATCACAACACTAAAATTCAGTGCCAGGCTTGCAATTTGAGGAAAGATAAAATTGGAACAGGTGAGCAGCTAAGAAAATAATGGAAAGCTGTTTTAGTTATTAGTGCATTGATTTTGTTTTTTGTAAAAAAGCAACCAGTAGCTTCATCTCTGAGGTTGCATAATATGGGAAGCAGCAGTGGGTCACAAGTCCCCAGAGCTGATGCTCAGGCATTGGCAGAGTGTGTACTGAAATCCATCTGCATAACAGTCTCACCCGGGGAAGGAGAAGGAAGCAAGAGAGTAGAAGCGATTAGTCTAAAGATTCTGCTGCACCCCTATACCCACTCCCACCCCTATACCCACTCACCATCTATCTTAGTTTCAACCCATAGCACCATCTAACCACTGTGAATCATTTCTCTAATCAGTGTATATAACATCTGTATAATCAATTTCCTGCATTATTTTTTGTTTTATTATAAAGTGGATCTGGAACTTCTGATAGAGGTGGTCCATGGATTACATTTTGAGAAGACTTGCTTTAAATACGTTTAAAGTCTCAAATCTATCCATATTACAATGCAAACATTTTGGGAAGACTTATTTTGCTCACAATACGCATAAGAAAGTAAGTTTTCTCTACGAATTGGTAGTCTGAAACTAAGTGGATCTGATTGACTTACCAAATTATGCCATGAGCTGTGCAAATAGATTGCCAAAATATGTAAGGCACATTGTCCCTCAGCTCCATTCAAGGCTCTGATTCCAGAAAATCTTAGACAAAGACTAAGGAATAATCTCTTATTGGATTTCCCAGACTTCCTTGCCAGTTAGATTCTGGTTTGATTTTCCATTGAGAGGTACTGGCAGGACGTTGGAAGAAGAAAAAAATGGATGAATATGGCAGTACTTCTAGGAGTTGAGCACAAGAAGGTGTGTGGGCTCCTGAGCTTCTATTCAGTTGCACTGGTGCAGTCTCAAAGCAGCAGCAATAGCAATGACATTGCCTCCCGTGGAGCAGGGACAAGTGACAGCTGGACACCAGCCCAGGGATAGTTACAGATTCCACCTCTCTGGATAAGCCCTTCCTTGTTTGGGCTCCTCTAGTGGCCTCTCTGCCCCATCCACTCCACCAGCCCTTCTGACACCTGTATAAGCAATTCCCTGCATTATAACCCTCCCTGCCTGAAAGACCTGGAACTGTTTCCTATTCCCCTGTCTGGATGCTGACTGTTACAGTTGGTAAATTATTAAACTATTTCAAGCTATTTTTCTCAGCAATCTGCACCACACCTTTAAGAAAAACCAGGAAAACAAAAAGGATATATAAGGAAAAAATGTGTTACTTCCCTTCATTTTTAAATAAAAATGTCATGCAGTCATCATTTTGTAGCTTATAAATTATTTCCAGAGATTGTCTCATTTAACCCTCACATTAATACTGGGGTTTCGATTTTTTTTTTTTAATCACCATTTGCTTCATAGTTAATGGAGAATGTAAGTTATTTGCCCAAGGTCATATACGAAATGTCAGAAGTACAACTTGAACTCTGATCTTTTAACTCTGTTCTCTCCAAGAACAAAGCCCTTTCTCTTAAAATTTCTTCACTAATTTAAGAAAATCAATTTAAAAATTAAATCCTTAGTTTTTATGAATTTTTCTGATCCATAAGAAGAAAATCTATACATCAGCCCAAATGCACATACTTTCTCTACCCATATGGTTACAGTATTTTCTTGTTTGGGCGTATGTGAGAGCAAATTCTTTCCCTGGATCTTAGCATCTTAAGATAGATGGATGTAAATATGATAGAATGAAACAGTAAAAGTTCCTTTCTAACCCTCAGATTCTTACGCTTCTGTGACTCTAGTCAGTGATTCTTAATTGTTCATCTCAGCGGCATGTTGTTGAGGAAAATGCAAAATTTTAATTATTTGAGATAATGAGAGACAGCATGCAGCCTCCACAGATAGTGTCCCAAGCTTGAAGAATGTTTTCGCACAAGATCACACTTATGCATTGTGACAGGTTACATCATTTCCCACGATGATGCACCATCTGGCCCAGGGAAGAAAACAAGTATGGGCTCTGTTGTTGTTTAAATATGATGCTGTTTTCAAAGCTGAGATTCAATAAATATTCACCAAGCCATAGAGGAGACTCATAGATCCTTTTAAATCACAATCTTTATTTAGATTCATGGTCAGGCCATGGAAAGGGGTAAATGTCAGCAATTGAATTGTCCTGAAATTATTGAACAATCACTTTATTTTTAAGTGATAGTAATGATAATTTACAAACTGAGGACATAAAAAGTTAAAGGGAAGTTTCCTTGGTTTTGGCTTTGGTCAATATAACTCTATGAGATTGCTTGTATATTAAGGCATGTAAAAAGGCATATTAAAATGTCCCCTTATTGACACAGATTTATTGCCACAGATAAGTATCTCTTGTAAATGCTTTAACAAGATATCAATTGCTTTTGACTAGAACCCTGACTTGTGATGATTTTTATAGATACCCTGTCAGGAACACAGCATGATACATTTTAGGCAATTTTCTAGTAAGACCACTAGAATAAAGCAAATGACATTCCAGTTAATTATTTTTGTGAAAGTGTTATTTTTTATTTCTTAATTTTTCATCTTCTCTTTCCATTTTCCAAAGTTGAAACCACATGAAAGTTTGAAAGTTGATTGAGGGAAGAGAAACATAGGGGGATTTTAAAATACTTTCCCAACTAGAGTTAGACTGTAACATAAAAAGTTTTGAAGATCAGGTATGCTTTAAGCATGAAGTCATATGAAAAAACAGGAAGAAATGTATGAACTAGGTAAATAAAATCATCAGGCTGAGATATTTATTCATTTTTTTCTTTAGTATTCCAAAGGGATTCCAGCAGTCTTAGGTTTCTTGAGGGCTTGAAGTCAGTGCCTATTGATATTTTTTTTTAGTCCCTGTTGACTTTCAGGAGGCTCACAGAACCTTGCACTTGGCAGTGCCCTCCGGTGTGCCACAACTACCGAAGCCCATGTGCCTAAAGCCTGTGCTCCACAACAGGAGAAGCCACCACAATGAGAAGCCAGTGCACCTCAACGAAGAGTAGCGCCCGCTCGCTGCAACTAGAAAAAGCTCACGCACAGCAGCTAAGACCCAACGCAGCCAAAAATAAATAAATAAATGTATTAAAAAAATAAAAATAAAAAAGCCAAAAAGAGAGGCCTGGAACAGATCCTTCCCTCACAACCCTCAGAAAAAATCAACCTTGCTGATGCCTTGCTCTTGAAATTCTAGCCTCCAGAATCGGCAGAAAATAAATTTCTGTTGTTTAAGCCACCTATCCTGTGGTACTTAGTTACAGCAGCCTGCTACTGTTACTACAATTGATAAATTATCCAGCAATATATAAATAGAACAATACATCATAATGTAGTAGGGTTTATCCCTCAAATGAAAGGTTAGCTGAATATTTGATAAGCAATCAATGTAATTCACCATATTAAAGAAAGAGTATATGACAGTAACTATGTGGTCATTTAAATAGATGAAGAAATATCATTTGAAAAAATTCATGATGAAAATAAAAAACTCTTAGCAAACTAGGACAGTACATAAATATTATAAAGGGTATCTAGCAACAATCTACTGCTAAAATCATTCTTAATGGTATTGACTGAATTGTGTACCTCAAGATAAGGACAAGGGCAAAGGTTTCTTCTCTTAACCAATGCTGTTAAACATTTACTCTGAGGCCCAAGCCACTGCCTTAAGTTAAGAGGGAAAAAAAATCATAGAAAGATGAAACACTACCCAATTGTTTTTAGGAAGCCAGCATACCTCTAACATCAAAGCTGAACAAGCACATTATGAAAAACTAAAATTATGGATAAATTCCCTTCATAACTATAGGCTCAAAAATTCTCAACAATGTATTAGCAAATTGGATCCAACAGATTAAACTCCTTGAAGTTGTATTAGTATACACACACATACACATACACACACACACAGTTGATTCCAGGAATACAAGTTTAACATATAAAAATCAGTCAAAATAATTACTCGTTCAGGGAAAAAAATTAGAAAAATAAATAACCATTCAAAAAATAGAGGAAAATTATTTAGCAAAGTTAACACACATTCACATACAAACACAAAATATATCAGTAAACTACGAATTAAAAAAACTTCCATCTTATAAAGGCATCTAAGAAAAACCAACAGCTATCATCATAGTTAACAGGGAAATGTTGAATGTTTTCCACCTAAGATCAGAAACAAGTCAAGAATGTTTCCTCTTTCAATTACATTCAATATTATACTAGGAATCCTTGAAAATATGCTAATGCTATAAAAATAAGGCATAACCATTGAGAAAAGAACAGTTTATTCTCAATTAACCTGTATGTAGAAAATATGCAAAAGGAATATAAAAGTGTAATTTAATAAATTAATTCAGCAACTCTCTTGATATAAGTTCAATATACAAAAATCAATTATATTTCTATATACCAAAAATAAGAAACGAAATTACACAAACAGTACTATTGGTAATATCACCAAAGAACATGTAAAAACTGGAAATAAATATAATGAAAAATGTAAAAGATCACTATAATAAAAACTACAAAACATTGCTGAAAAATTAAAGAACTGAATAAATGGACAGATATGCCGTGCTTCTGGGCTGGAAGACTAGATAATGTGAAGATGTCAATTTCCTCAAAATTCTAAATTATATTCAAAAGTTTAGCATTTTTAGTAGCAACTGACAGCCTGAAGAATTAAATTTATAACCGGAAAACACTGAAAATACAAAAAGCTTTCTAATAATAGAACAAATCTTGAAGACTTAAGCTATCTCAGTTTTAAAACATAAATCTAGTCACTAAGAGAGAGAGATATTAACATAAACATAGTTAGATTGACCAATGGAGCAAAATAGAGACCAGAAATAGACCCTCACATATACAGAAAATTGATTTTCATCACTGAGAGAAAGAATGTCTTTATAACAAATGATGGTAAAACAGTGGATATATGTTTGGGGGAAAAAATACTGTAAACCTTGACCCTTACCTCACACCATAAATAAAATTTACTTAAATTGGGACCCTAGGGAGGATCCTAACCACAAACTTAGGAAAACATCTTTGTGACTTTGGAATAGATGAAAATTTCTTAAATAGATCACAGAAACCACTGCCATAAAAGAAATGTATTGATAAACTAGTCATAATCAAAACTGAAAACTGCTCGTCAAAGAAAGACACCAAAATGAAAAGAGCAAGTCATAGACCAAGAGAAAACATTCATAATACATATATATACAGAAATACTGGCAGCAGATGTCACAGTTTCCCTCATATATGAAGAACTCCCACCAACTAGTAAGAAACAGATCAGTGTCCCAAAAGGAAACATGGCGAACAGACGTAAACTCAGAGTTCACAGAAAGGGACATACAAATTGTTATTAACTATAGCATTAGATATTCATTCTCATCAATGAAATGAGAAATGCAAAAACAGAAAACCACTGAAATAACACTTTTCTCCTAACAGGTTACCAAAAAAGTTTTTGATGGTAACATGTTTATAGGATATTGTGAAATATGCGCTCTCATGCATTATGGGTGGTAATTTAATTTCAAGAAAATTGACACCCTTATAAAATATACTTCCTCCATATAATTCCTCCATATCTGCTGGGAATTGTACCCTGGACCACAGCAAATATCTAAAGATATTCAAATCCCTCATATAAACTGGTTTAGTATTTGCATATAACCTACACACATCGTCCCATATACTTAAATCATCTCTAGATTACTTATAGTATTTAATGCAATGTAAATGCTGTTGAAATAGTTCCCAGCCCAAATTCAAGTTTTGCCTTTTGGAAATTTCTGGATTGTTTTTCCAAATATTTTTGATATGCAATTGGTAGAACCTGGGGATTCTACCCACAGATACGGAGAGCTGATGGCATCTATAAAATTTAAAACCCACCCATACTTTGTTAGAGTATGCCAGAAGTGTATAACTACCTACACACTGTTCAGTCTTCTCTTGTCGGTCCCTGATGAAAATGTTATGCTAGCATTCCAGTCCTGTTACTTCCTTCCTATGGATTCCTTTTGTATATTGAACTTATACCAGGGGACAGACTAAATTGTTATGAGTTTCAGCCGTATTTTGTCAGTTATTATTCACAACTGAATGCAAACCCGAATTTATGTACATAATTTCATTTCTAGGAAATTATCATGTAAATACAATTCCAAAGATGTGCAATCGCAACAGTATGTAATCATATTATCATTTAGAAATAGGCAAAATGCTTAAGTATCCATCCATAGAGGACTGTTTAAATAAATAATAGTACATTTTAATCTAATATATTAGCAGTTAAAAAGAATGGTGCTGCCTTTTAATGATTGATAGTAAATCATCTCTATGATGTATTACTTGGTAAAGAAATAAAATATAGAGCTGTGTGTATAAGAGGGTGCTATTTGTGATATATAATTTAAACAGTAGCATAAATATACATACACACAAATGCACACACATGTAAATACATGAACACTCCCAGCTACCCACCCTACACAGATGTGCTGGCCAAACATCACATAGCTACACACAAATATGCGCGCACACACACACACACACACACACACTGTTATATATGCTTAGAAACTTTCTGAAAGGATCTTCAAGAGATTGTCAAGAATGACAGTATGAGGAATTTTTTTTTGGTAACGTTTTTTGTCATTATTAAGAAAACTTTAAAACCAGAAAATTGAAGTAAAGCAAGAGTCACCCTAATGCCAAGAAAAAGTCATCAATGACATTTTTTTATAAAACTAGTACCTTCTCAGCATTCCTCTTTGATTAAAACAATTGGTCTTTGGGAATTCCCTGGCAGTCCAGTGGTTAGGACTCCGAGTTTTCACTGCCCAGGGCGCAGGTTCAATCCCTGGTCCGGGAAATAAGATCCCGGAAGCCGCACAGCACGGCCAAAAAATAAAAAACAAAAAAAGTGGCCTTCTTGCCCATTGAATTAATACTTTTCTTTATCAGCCTCTTGCTTATTATAGGGCATTTCCAAAATGCCAAGTACAAAGCAAATCAATTGAAGGGTAAAATTGAAAACTTGTAAATGATACAAGATTTCCTAAATCAATGCAAATGATGGTGATGTCTGTTCCAATCAGCAGCCATATCAGGAACAAGGGAGGATCTAGCAGAACTTGGCTAGATAACCATTGGAGTAAAGAAAGGTTGTGGGCAACACAAGTATCAGTGATTAAAAGTAAACAATTTAAATATCAAAACTATAAGGTAGTCATATATTCAATATTATAAAATCTACTTATGTGGTATTTTATTTTGAGGATTAAAATAAAAAGTAAAAGATGTCCTGTTATGTTTACGTACAATTTTGAACTGAAAATTACACTGGGAAGAAAAAAAATCAACACAAAATTCATTAGAAGAATTAATGCAATATTATGGGTAAAATTATAGTTTTTGGTTAGATACAAGCTATAACTTGCATTTAGTTTTCAAGCCAAGTTACAACCAGGCTTTCTCTTTATATAAGATTGCCAAATGAAAGACAAGACAGTTAAATTTTATTTTCATATAAACAATGAAAAAATTTTAGTATCAGTATACCTCACATGCATGTCTTATGAAATGTTCACATGGGACGTACTGATACTACAAATATTATTTGTTGTTTTTCTGACATTCTAATTTATCTTGGTGTCCTGTATTTATATTTACTAAGTCTAGCAGCCTCAATACAATGATATACTAGTTCCCATTCTAACTGGATTGTGTTGGCATCATTTTTCTAGTACCAGTTACCTCAGGAAAAAACTTTCTGAATTGTATTTAAAAACTAGAAGGAAATATCACCAGCTTTTTTTTTCTTTTTACTTCCTTGTATTGTGCAAAGTTTCTACGAGGAATAAATATTACACTTGAATTCAGAAAAATGGTGCTTCAAAGCAAAATAACAAAACAACATGCTAGACTAGCCAGAAATGCCTGGAGTCTAAAGGGAATTAGTCCAATCACAAAGGCAAGGCATCTAAAAAGGGGGGGAAAAAAAAAGCTGAGGATTGGGGGATGGGACATAAAGCAAATTAATTTTTTTCTTTCCTTTTATTGCGTTTCTGTTATGGTTTCAGGCAGTGTTTCAATTTGAACTCTCTGTAAGCTTTTAAAATGTGTTTGTGCTTTCACACCCTGATAAAGTGAGAAACAAACTAAACAGATTGATAAAGGGTGACATTGTGTAAGAGTTTAAACATTTAATAAGGAGTAGAATTTGTACAGAGCAGTGTATTTTAAATATACATGAAAATTAATAAAAGCATATGAAGGAAAATGATGCTAAATAAAGAGCAGATATGTGTTAGTACATTCAGTTAAGTCCTGCTTGCAAATTTATTTTAATGTTAACCATTTTGAATTGATCCATGGTTTCTTTGAGTGCCTACAACTGTGCTTGGAGCAGAAAAGATTATCAATCAATGTTTGCTGAATCATTGATGAATACACAGTGAAGGAACAAATTGCATAAAAACGGGGCATGTGGCTGCTCCATTGTTTACATGCCATTGCCAGTCAGTAGCTGCTTTACATTTTATATGAGTTACAGTATCTCCGCTCTGTTGTGCACAGTTACTAACAGAGTGCAACATACTTTCACAGAAACAAATTGCTAAGACACATGCCATTAGGGATGCTTCTTTCTTATACTTCCCAGATGGAACTGAATATTGAACAACAGTGCCTCAATTATAATCATGTTAATATAATGAAATATCTTTGGAAAGTTTCCAGGCTGTTCATGTTGCAATATCTGGAAGTCAACTTGAAGGCTTCCTTTAAATCATTCTCCTGATGGTCTCTCTAATCTCAGGCAATAGCAGATTCACTAAGTCATTCATTCTGCAGTATGGTGTGTTACACACTAAGAATAATATAGACAAATAAGTTAACTTTTTTCAACCTACTTGGTTTGCATTTTCCCTACTAGGATAATTTTTATTATCATCAATAATTGTGTTGATGCCCATGGCTGGTGTAACACAGCTGGTACTAAAGCGATTTGCAGAATTGAGATAGAAAATAATACTGTACTTAGTGATATGAGTATAAACTCAAGAATAATGTTTTCTGTGAACTCATATTACTTTTACCAACTTTCCACAATTGAAGTTTTCACTTTTCTCGTACTCTCTCTCATTAAGGCTCATTCTCGTAATTTGAACTACAGGGCATATTTCTTGATTATATTTTAGTGAGCAACCCTTATGTCAGAAATCAGCTACAAAAATGAAAATGTATCTGCTTGCATCATAATTGACATTTTTCCCATTTAGGTAGTGATTGCTTAAATGTAAAATGGAAAAGTTTTCATGTTGATCTTTCTTTAAGGTTTTTTTTAATAATTTATATAATGAATTTTGGTTTGGGTTTTAAAATGTCATAGGTGAGAAATAATCTGAATCTGGGTTCTGATAGTAACATTTTTTTCATATTGGCCCTTAAAAAATATTGAAGGATAATCTTTTGAAGGGATTCTTTGCTAAGACGAATGATGATAGTTTTCTTGATGCCATTAAACCCCTTTAAAGTCTCATCTAAAGAAAGAAATCCACAAAATCATCAATAACCTGGGCTTTCTCATCTGTTTTGGTCTCAGATCTTCTATCCCAAGCACCACTGCCAGCAAATGTTTCTTCTTTGGGAAGGCTTTGAAAGTCAAGCTATGCCAGGCTATTGACTGGAAGTGGTGAGTGCTGACTTGTCTCATGAGTTGGAATATATCCAGAATTTCTCCTGCCACAAGGATGTCTCTGACTTGATCCAAAATGAAAACTATGCCCAGATAGTCCTTTATAAGAACAAGTAATTATGAAGGATATAAAGAACAACCATGCTTGCTTCTAAGTATGCATATTGAATTAATGAAATACAAAGGTTTGTCATGATTAAATGCTGACAGTAAGGCCCCAAGGTGGACGTGTTGATACAAAGAGACGGGGCGGGGGGCAAGTTAGGAGGTGATATTTGAGCTTATATCGGTTAGCTTTCACATGGATTACGTTTTCTTTACTAACCAAAAATGTGTATATGCACTAAGTATTTATTTTCAACAGTGTCTACAGTCTGTGATCAAGTCAGATATCATCTCAGTTCTATTTTTTTCCTATGTACACTGAACTAGTTTTGTGGTGTAATTTATCATCTTCTTGCTTGGGAATTAATGATGTGTGAAGGACTTAATAGCCAAACAGTATCTGATCCTCCTGAGGATACTATGTTGAAATTAAAGTTGTTTTACTTTGGAAATCTGTTGCACTAAGTGAAATAACTGTGCCTAGGGTATTTTTTCTGTCACTTTAATCTATCACATAAATTAGTTTTTCAAACACTTTAAGTTAGTCCAAAAATAGAGCTATCTCTCCGTGAAGGAGAGTTGACTTTTATATGACCCTGGAATGGAGAAACATACCAACTGAGTCTGTGGACAGAAGCTCTGGGAGAGCCACAATCAAACTGGCTTCAGTGAAAAGATTCAGTGAAAAGGGCACAAGAAGCTACAAAATATAAAAAACGATGATGTGAATGTATGACATTTCTGCAAGATAGTGGCACATTTTCACAAAGTAAGACCGTGTCATCTGGTAGCTAATAAATCAGTCTTCTCACTTCTTTCTGCTTGACAGTGTCATCTGTTAAAATCACCTGCTCAAACCTTCCTGACTTCCAATTGAAACAAAAATTCAAGACCTTACAACACTTAGAACTAGGATTGAGAGTTAATTTGTTTCCAAAATCTTCAGGAAATTTACAGTAGTCAAAAAACTCACTGTCTAGCAAATGGCACTAAATTGAGACATGCAGTAGATCATCCCAGACAAGCTTCCAGGCAAAGAGCAGAACGTTCATCTAGAAAGAAGGAAAGAATCTTGTGACTGACCCCCTAATTTAGAATATACCTCCTCTGCTGCTTAGGGTTTTCTATTTGTGGGACATGAAATTTATCCCACTTCTATTTCACAACCACCTTCCTCAAAGAGGCTCTCACTGATGCCTTGCCATTCTACTATATACATTTTCCTAGCCATTTATTCTCTCACTATGTCATAAAACTATTCCACATGCTCTTCTATTTGCAAGCCCCAAGATCCCCTCCCCTCTTCATTCACAGATGATGACCTTTTTTCTTATTTCACAGAGAAACAGAAACAGTGAGAAGAAACTTTCCACGTGTTTCCAACACAAAATTGACTGATCTATTCATATGTGTGTCCATTTTCTCCTCTTTTCCCTGTAATATTACAATGCATGAACTCTTCATCATTGTATACTGGCTTCCAGACTACCTTAGGGACATGCTTTTGCAATTACTCCTCCTCTTTCTTTTATTGTCAAATTTCTCTGCATAAAATTCTCATCTGCATAAAAACATGCTTTAAGAACTTCTTCTTTAAATACACACACACATACACACAACCTCCCTTGATCTCATTTCTTCTCTGGCCACAATCAACTTTCTATACCCTTATTTAATGAACAAATCTTTGAATGTAGTTTATAACTCAGTCTCCATGTGTCTCCTTTCATTCTCTCTTGATTGCACTCTAATCAGCCTTTAGTTCCCGTAACTCCAATAAAATTAATTTTGTTGAGGTCATCGATAGTTCCATATTGCTGAAGACAATAAGTAACTCTCACTACTGACATTACTTCAGTCTTAATTATTACGCACATGATGAAAAAGCCTCATAATGTGTTAAAACTTACAAATCTGCAAATATATAAAATTTGACAGAACTAAAAGGAGAAATAGACAAATTCATGTTATACTGGGAGATTTTACCACACCTCTCTCTGTAACTGGGAGCTCAAGTAAAAAAGGAAAAGCAAGAAGTGTTATTTAAAATTTGAACATCTCCATTCATAAACGTGACCCAGTTGAACTTGTATAGTGTGGAATACAGATTATTTTCAAGTGCCCAATTAGTATTTAACAAGATCATCCAATGAAGCTCAATAAAGTAAAGTTTAATGAGTATGAAAGAATTATAATAATTCCAAATATTTTTATGCCACAGAAAAAATAAGAAATCAGTAACAAAAAGATATTTTAACAGATCAAATGTTTAGACACTAAGAAATACACATCTAGATGCCTCTGGATTTTAAGAAGCAATTAAATGAAAGTTAGAAAATGCTTAACATACATAATTATGAAAAAAATAAAATGTGTAGGATGCAACTAAACAATACTAAGAGGAAAATGTCTCAGGTGCATAATAAGAATAGAAAATAAGGCTGAAAAAAATTAATGATATAGGCATCCATCTCAAGGATTGAGAAAAAGAACAGGAAATTAACCCAAAGAATGTAGACAGAAGGAAGTAATAAAGGTAAGAGCAGAAACCAGGGAGTAAGAAACAAATACACAATGGAGAAAAGTCAACAAATCCAAAATATTATATTTTAAAAACACTAATAAATTTCATAAGCCTCTGGCAAGGCTAATCTAAAAAAAAAGAAGAGAGAGGAGAGAAGATAGAGGAAAAAAGGGAGAGGAGAGAGTGGATGGATGGAGAGAGAGAAAGAGCTCAATTATCAGCATTAGAAATATTAAAGAAGGGCTTCCCTGGTGGCGCAGTGGTTGAGAGTCCGCCTGCCAATGCAGGGGACGCGGGTTCGTGCCCCGGTCCGGGAAGATCCCACATGCCGCGGAGCGGCTGGGCCCGTGAGCCATGGCCACTGAGCCTGCGTGTCCGGAGCCTGTGCTCCGCAACGGGAGAGGCCGCAACAGTGAGAGGCCCGCATAACGAAAAAAAGAAAAAGAAGTATTAAAGAAGATATACCTACCTACATATGGGTATACATGATATAAAACATTTGAGTATAATATTAACAATATGTCAATATTTTTTAAATTTTTGATAAAATGTTTAAATTTCCAGAAAAAGATAATAGCAGTACTGACCTAAAGTAAATAAAAATATAAATAAACCTTTATATAGGAAACAGAAATTGATTCTGAAATTCAAAATTATGCCATAAGAACAGAGTAAACTGAATCTAGCAATGTATAAAAGAATAATACATCTCGACAAAGTGGAGCTTATTCATAAAATGCAAAGCCACCTTAACATTTTAAAATCTAATGTTATTCTTCACATTAACTCAATAAAAAGAAAAGCCTTGCAATCATCTGAAAAGGTATGGAAAAGGCATTTATATTCATCAGAAAAGCTCTTAACACACTAGGAATAAAAGACAACTTTCTAATCTTATAAAAAACATCTAGGAAATTCTATAGCAAAAATCATACTTAATGATGATGTATTGAAAGTTTTTCCATGAGGCTTAAAATGTTACCTTGCCACCACTTGTATTTAACATCATATTAAAGGTCTTTGCAGTGGTATAAGACCAGAAAAAGAAATAAAACTTATGGTTATTGGAAAGAAATAAATAATTTGAAGACTAGTAACTGAGTACTTAGAAAATCAAAAGAATAATCTATTAAAATTAATATGTGAACTTAGCAATAGATCTAATATCAATACATAAACATCATTTGTATTTTTATATACCAGCAACAAATAACCAATAAAAGATTCGAAACATTACACTTTAAGGAACATCCAAAAAAAATTAAATATCTAAGAATACATCTAACGAAAGAGCTCCACTTTGTCCAACATGTAGAAAGCTAGAAAGGCTGGCTGTCCCAACCTAACAATAAGAAAAAGCCAGATAAATTACAAAGTCACAACCTTCTGGAAGCCTTCAGGGAACTGAGATCACACGGTAAGTAGCATGGATTCCACTGAGGTACAGGTTTCCCCCAAAGGAAAGGGGAGGTGGGACTGGCTCACATATGGCAGGCCCAGGAGGAAGAGGTGTGGCCATCATAAAAGAGGGAGGTAAGAAGGAATCAGCTAACTCATTGCTACTAAGGCAACGTTAGAAGAAAAAAAATTCCCATAACTCTAGGTGAAGGGCAGAAAAGCATCCTGGGCCCAATATCACTAGTGATCTCCTGCATCTGGGGAAGAAGCAGGAGCATCTCTCCTGCATAAGAAATTCCACAGATACAAATTGGAGCATGCCTGGCATGAAGAGGGAAAGCGGGAAGGTTTAGATTACCTCATCTGCAAAGCCCAGGCACACAGGGTCGACCTAAGTTGGAGGATAAACCAGGACAACAGAGAACAGCCCCACGCTGCACACCATCAGCCTAAGGAGCCCTGGGGAGACAAGAATATGGACACAGATTCTCTCTGAGGTATAGATGAAAAGGAGCAGGACCCTGTGGTCCTTCCCTCCTGCCCCCCATGTCCTCAGCCTGCCTTTTGTCTGGGGAAAAACTTTAGCCAAAGAATAAGTTTAATCAGAGAAGTGAGAAAATACAGAAGCAAAGGAAAACAGTCAAACTAGACCAAATAATAATAGTTTAGTCATTAAGCAAAGTCAAGTCCTCCTCAAGGGCTACAGATAATATTCTGAGCCGTATCCTCTAAGCTGTCTTATACCCAATATGTGCAGAAAGCCACACCAGGTGGAAGAAGGTAACTACATGATGACCGGACTGTAGCCATGACATAAGCTGCCACAATTCTGAGAATTTGCCTCAAAGAAATGGAAATAAGCCAACCCTGGAACTGAAGACTAACTGTGCCTAAAACAATAAAGATGAGGCTGGTCAGGTCACTGCGTGGCCAATTTCAGGATGACGGTCAGAGCCGACTGTGCTGCTCTACGCGTAGCCCCCTCCCTCTGTCTATAAATCTCTTGCCCACTGATTGTCAGTAGTCGGGGGGAGTTGGAGTCCACCCTCCCCCCCGTCCCCCGGCCCCGGTTGCCAGCATGTGAAATAAAGCAAACTTTCCTTTCCACCAACCTTGCCTCCTCATTGGCTTTTGAGCTGCAAGCAGCCAGACTCCACTTTTGGTTACATAGTCATTCAGTGAGGGTCCAGCACAAACACGGGCAACTCAGCCCCCAGCCTAAGCACAAGGCAACCCTAGAGGAATCTGAAGCTTGTGTGGCTGAAATTTACCACGGCAACAGCAAAATCCAAACTCAGCACAACTCTTGACTACTCAACACCCTGCACAAATAACCTGGCAGAAGAACAGGAAACCCCCTTTCTGGGCGTAAATGCTATTTACCTCAGTCCTTACTATACTATACACAGTGTCTGGGATTCCATCAAAACTTATGAGGTATACAGAAATGTGAGGAAAAACAATTCACTGTCAAGATATTTGGCCATCAACAAAACCAGACTTAGGATCACCCAGCTGTTAGAACTATCAGAGAGGGAATTTAAAGTAAGTGTGATTACTAAGTTAAAGATTTAGTGGAAAAAGTGGATATCATGCACAAACAGTTTGAGAATTTCAGCAGAGGGATAAAAATGATGAGTGAATGGAGAAAAATGAATTCCTTCAATGGCTCATAATAGATTTGACACAGCTGAAGAAATAATCAGTGGACTTGAAGATATATTAATAGAAATTTTCTAAATTAAAACACACACACATTCCCACATACACACACACAAGGCAGTAAAAAAAGAAGAAGGCATCTAAAGGTTGTAGAACAATGAGTAACGGTGTAACATATGGGTAATTGGTGTCCTACAAACAGAAAAGAGAGAGAATAAGGCACTAGAAATTAGATAGTTAACAGTGAAGATCTTTGATCCTGAGATAAGGGAAGCAAATAATGTGAGCACTCCTACTGGCCCAGTTTTCTGTCTGCTGGAGGAGTTTCAAGACCACAGCACAGATCTGGAGTGCCGGAGACCACCGGTGGGTACTCTTCACAGGGCAAAACCCTCGAGAGGAGGGAGCTGCACAGAGAGGAAGCTTAGGAGATCTGCAGAAGGTGCTTGGGGTCTGAGAACAGATTGGCACATGCATGAGAGGGAGTTAATCAAATCTAGGAAAAGAAACACCAAAAATGTCTGGGGTTTCTCCCCTTACTTTTCTTACTATACTTGCAGCCCCTGGACTGTGCTAACTTCTCAGCCTATTGAGTTTGCTGCTTTGAGTCTGAACTCTATTCCACTTACTGGGGAGTGGACTGGGAAGGGCCCTCAGGGGAGAAATCCATTTAAATGTGAATCTCACCCCCTGGTTTTCCCTTCTTTCAAGGTTTGCCCCCTCTCTGATTTCTGACTTCCCTTCATCCCTCTTCAGTACCTTCTTATCATTGCTTTTTACGTTTTGTCTAAAGCTTGCCATTTTTGACAGCAGAAGGGTTGCTTTGACACGTTACTCTGTCATTATGGAATCTCTAAGTCCCTGCAGTTGTAAATGCTCAAAACAGTGATCAAATACATTTTCTGCGGTTAGACTATTATTGCCAAGTTATTTACTGTCAAGTGATTTAATCAAGTTGGCACCCAGTGACACATCCATTGTTGGCATTCTTTCGGCTTTAAATAAACAACTGGGAATAACTCAAGGACTGTCTCTAATTTAAAAGCCTTTAGGCAACATCAGAGGCTTTGTTGAGGTTCCTAGAGTTTTGCAACTGAGTAAATACTGAATGAAAATTCAACTGCATTAATTGTTAGCAAGAGCTGAGGTTTTTATATCCTTGGGAAAATTTTCTAACTTCCAGTTACTGTTCTCCCTCTGTTCCGGAAAGTTTCTATCTAAAAAATAAAACACAAATCTCTATCCTCACCTTTTCCATTCACATAAAAATACTCTAATTAATCCCAATACACTTTTATATGTACAAAAATAATACATAAAACTGGGTGAGAAATTCATTTATTTACTTTGTATGCCTTAAGTACCTGACCTGCATCAGGAGCCACAGTAAAACTTACAATGTACTTGTATCTATGTCCTCTTGATTAAAAATATTGTTTTATTTATTTTTATTTTTTTAATTTTTAAAAATTTTATTTTTTTTTAATTGGAGTATAATTGCTTTACAATGTTGTGTTAGTTTCTGCTGTACAATGAAGTGAATCAACTATGTGTATACATATATCCCCTCCCTCTTGGACCTCCCTCCGCCACCCCCATCCCACCCATCTAGGTCATCACAGAGCACTGAGCTGAGCTCCCCATGCTATACAGCTGGTTCCCACTAGCTATCTATTTTATGCATGGTAGTATAAATATATCAATCCTAATCTCCCAATTCATCCCACCCTCCCCTTCCTCCACTGTGTCCACATGTCCAATCTCCACGTCTGCGTCTCTATTCCTGCCCTGCAAATAGGTTCATCTGCACCATTTTTCTAGATTCCATATATATGCGTTAATATACGATATTTGTTTTCCTCTTTAAGGCTTACTTCACTCTATATGACAGACTCTATGTCCATCTACGTCTCTACAAATGACCTAATTTCGTTCCTTTCTATGGCTGAGTAATATTCCATTGTATTTTATCCTTTTTGTTGGTAATGGAAGAATATCATTTTAGATATCAAGGATTTCATTACTGTTAACTGGTTGTACAGCTATTGGAACTTTTGTATTAAACCCCAAAAAAAGAACCCTTCCATATATACAAAAATTCTTCATGAGATCTACAAATATAAAAATTGATTAGAGTTGGGAAACCTAGATTTTCCCTGAGTTAGGAATAAACATGTAATAAGAAAATAGAGGCCAGGTTATGAATAAAGAAGAATGAAAAGTTTGAATGAGTTGTAGATTTTTCAAAAATGCCCAAATTCCATCCACTTTCTTTCATTTTGCCACAATTTAGCTCAACAATGGAGCAAAATTGCCACCCCAAAATGTATCTCTTTGGCATGAGGATTAATTTAGGCTGATTATTTTTAAGAAACAAAATTCAGAAGTTTGTCTTGTTACTTCTCCCTTAACTGCCTAAAAGAAATTTGATAAAGGACCTGTTCTCAGAATAGAGCAATCACCAGAGATATCTGCAAAGATCATGAGCTAAGGGTGGTTAGGGAAACAAAGTCAGCAGGGTCTAGAGATCAGAGTCCACTTTGTGTCCCATTGTTGTGTCCCCTGACCCAGCAAATATTTGTTTATCAAACATTTGCTTTTTCATCTCCATGTGAATTGCCTTCCTCCTCTTTGTAGTCCCAGACCACCATCCCCTACATCCTCTTTTGTCTTTTGCTGAAGATGGTGTTAAAAGGTGAGGTTTTCAGCCATTCTGAGGAGTTACACAGTTTTCCTGGGTCTCTCCCATATATACATGTTATTAAACTTTTGTTTGATTTTTCTCCTGTTAATATGCCTCATGCCAATTTAATTCGTGGATCATCCAGAAGAATTTAGAAAGGTAGAGGGAAATTTCTTCCTCCAAAACAGTAATGAAACTGATAAATAATGCAGACTCTTGGAATCTGCTCTACATTTTGTGTTGGTATAAAACGCAAATAATGCCAGAGTAGAAGATCAAAAAATGAAAATGTTGAATGAGAGTAATGTCCTCAGAATATTACCTTGTGCTCTTAGGTCCTACCAAGAGAAACATTTCCTCTCCACCACATTTTTGTAATTGCTCATTTGGAAGACTGACCCCTTGTTCTAAACATAGCTTTAATGACATAAAAAAAGATAATTAGGGTAATTCAGGGAAGGTAGCCCACAGAGATAGATGAAATATGCAAATTTTGATAAAGATTTTTAAAATCATGGATGATCGCTAAGTTCATGCTAGAATTTTAAAATCATGGATGATCGCTAAGTTCATCGCTAGAATTTTCACGCTAGTACTATAAATATTTCTAGTTGGATTGAAACAGTAAATTATACCAAATATCTGTTTAAGTATGGGTTCACTCACTCTAAAATAGGCAAAACAAACAAATGAAAAATTCTGTTGTCTTTAGTCAACTCATGTCGGAAAATGTCTTCTTGAGAGTTATTAATAAATTTAGAGAACATGTTCTGGTCTACTTACTTTAGATTCTGGTAGACAGAGAGGCCAAACAAATTAAGCAGAACCACTCACCAAGCTGTGACCTTACCAGGCAGGTAAGGCTTTACCGAGGCTTACCTGGGTCTGAAGTGCTTGCCACTTAGGGAAGCATGTGGCCTCAATCAATCAATGGTCAATGAGTGAAAGTACAAATGTATGGTAAGTATTTTCATGGCAGATGACATAAAAAGTATTGTAAAAATTTCTGCTCTGAAACTTTAAAATATTTAATTATATTTACTTATATTTTAAATACAAAAAGAAAAAAACTAAAACATCAAAGCATATCCTATCATAAAAGACTTCTTTCATAGAAACACAATATTTCTTCTTGTAACATATAGTTGTTGAACTCTAATGTATCAAGCTTTGTGCTGTGTGCTCAAAATAACAGTGTGAACCCAACATAATACATGTCCTGAGTCCATAATTTACATTCCAATATTATTCTATTCATCTGGACTTCAAATTCCAATGTAGAGAAGATACGCTGTAACCTGTAGTTTAAAAACAAAGTGTACTAGAGACAAGAACTGGAATGCTGGAGATAGACACTAGCACTAACATTTATTTTTTAAGATATTTTGGGTAATTTTAAGATAAATGTATAATTTATTCTTTGAGGAATTAAACCAATATTTGTTCAGCACATACAAAATAGTGAATATAAAAGTTAAGTCACAGACTCTGTTCTGCAAGTTCTCGCCGGCTAAGGGGAAGGCAGATATTAAGAAAGATAGCTGTGGGCTTCCCTGGTGGCGCAGTGGTTGAGAGTCCGCCTGCCGATGCAGGGGACACAGGTTCGTGCCCCGGTCCGGGAAGATCCCACATGCCGCGGAGCGGCTGGGCCCATGAGCCATGGCTGCTGAGCCTGCGCGTCCGGAGCCTGTGCTCCGCAACGGGAGAGGCCACAAGAGTGAGAGGCCTGCGTACTAAAACAAACAAACAAACAAAAAAAACGATAGCTGTGGCAATTTGACAAGGGTTGGCAGTGGGATGAGAGCAAAAAGGAGGAAGAAGTTAACTTTTACAGAGGAAAACCTCAGCAAAATTTTCCCAGAGGGGATGAAAATTGAGTTGAGCCCTAAAGTTTACATGAACTTCAGTAAGTGAGTTCATGGGGGAGAAGGGAGTGTGACCATTCTTAAAACCAAAAGTACATGGAAAACTGGAAGGTGGAAAACCACTGCTTGTTGGGCTTTAGCTTGACTTTAACTACAGGTAAACCACAAAAATCAAGAAATCCTACCTAGACCTATATGACACCAGATAGTATATAGGCAAAAATCTGCAATCTTAATAACAGAAAAAATGTGGGCATATATTAGGTCCCTAGCACACTGTAGTTTCTTGAGTGTTGGTGGAATGAAAAAGTCAGAATATGTGTACATAGGTACAAAAATGTTTGACCCATCTTATGTGGCAGGCAGAATAATGGTCCCAAAAGATATCCACGTCTAAATTCCTAGAACCTGTAAATATTCTATCTTATCTGGTAAAAGAGACTTTGAAGGTGTGATTAAATTAAGAATTGGGGGATGGGGAGTTTAGCCTGAATTGTTCAGGTGGGTCCGATGTAATCACAAGGCTCGTTATAAATGGAAGAGGGAGGCAAGAGAGTCAGTGTCAGAGTGAAGCAGCTTGACAAAACCTTGACCAACCACTACTGCCTTTGACGGTAGAGGAAGCAGCCAGGGTCCAAGGAATTCAGGAGGCCTAGAGAAGCTGGAAAAGTCAAGGGGACAGATCCTGCTCTAGGGCCTCCCAAAGGAACACAGCCCTGCCAGTATCTCTCTTTTAGCCCACTATGACCCCTTTCAAATTTCTGACCTCCAGAAAGCTAAGATTATAAACCTGTGTTGTTGTAAGCCACTGAATTTGTGGTAACTTGTCACAGCAGCAACGGAAGACTAATACACTCTACTCCCAGAGCAAGCTGCAGAAAAAAATTTCACAGTGTAAAAAAAGGCAGTGAGAAGGATGGATAGGTTCATTCAATTTTGATTTTTCAGAAGTATTTAAAGAGGTCAGGTAGTTCAGACTTCAGGCCAGTTTGATTTTGTCCTAGCTGGTAAATTTATATTTTTTGTATTTCCCTAGGATTAAGAGATCAGGTGACAACCTCTGAAAGACAAGGTTCCTGAAGGAGTCTTGATTTCAATACTAGAAAGGAAAAAAAACACAAGGCTTTGAATTTTGGTAGTGGTTAATATTTTTTTTTCATTTAGTTATAGCTTGTTTCTCCAAGCACACTGGCACTGTGAAATCACTTAGCAAGTTTAAATGAAGTATGAAATAACACTGAGATTGGCCAGCTGCTCTCACTTGGATAGGAGAGAATATACTTTGAACTGCTGTTTGCATTCCTACCAAGTGAAAAGAGTCACGTAAAATGCAGCTGTTGTTTCCAGTTGAAATATGGCAAATCTGACGTAAATACATTTAACATAAAATAATATGTGTTCTATAAACTCTACTTATTCTAAATTGCAACTAATAGTCAAATATTTAGACTAGCATTTGATTGATCCACGGTGGCAGCAGCTGGATTTAAATAAATTTTTCACCTTTCTCAAGCATCTGAGAAACACGAGGATAGTTTAGCTTTTACTCGTAGACACTGCTGATTCCCTTCCAATTTTTGTTGTTTTTACAGAACCCCAATTTTGCTTCTGTGATTCAGAGGAACATGGCTGCAACCCAGCTCCAGAGGAAACCTCTAATTAGTTTAAACCAACCCCACCGTTATTTCCCTGGTAACTATTTTTGGTCCAGGAATAGCTGCTGAACCTAAGTTAGCAGGTTAGCCATTATATGCCACTCACCCCTGATTGCCACTGAAGGTTTATTGTGACAGCAAGAGGAACCAGTTTTAGACAAAACTGGCTATAATGATGACATTGACGGAAAATGGACAAACAACCAAATGAAAAAAAACAAAACAAAACTTGATGCCCACTCTTCCTCTGAACTGATTATGTATGAAAATAATATCATCACTTAGGTCATTTTGATTCAGTTTTTCTTTTACTTACAGGTACAGTTAGGATGCTAATGACCTCAGATATTTACCTATTTTCCACTGACACTGGCTCTCAGTATGTTAATTTGAGTTCTTAATAGTTATGATAAATACCGTCTCCAAGCTTTTGTGTTGGGCAAAGATAGCTTCTCAATGCATCTCAGGAGTCACTAGCATGTATGTAAGATTCATAAAACCAATGCCTCTTCTTGGCCTGGTCTTGGCCTGGTTAGCATATAAAAACCTAGTTGTGAGCTCCTGCCTCATTTCTGACTCCCCAAATGTGGTGGACAAAACAATGTGTCCCAAAAATGCCCAAGTCTTATTCCCTGAAACCTGTGTGTGAGTCACTTTACATGACAAAAGGGAATTTCAGTTGTGATTAAGTTAAGGGTCTTGAGGTAGGAAGATCATTCTGGATTATCCTGGAAAACCCAACGTAATCACAAGGGTCCTCATAAGTGAAAGGAAGAGGAAGAAGAGTCAGGGTCAGAGAAGGAGATGTATTGATGGAAGCAGAAGCTTGAGTGACAGGAAAAAGGGGCCACGGGCCAAGGATGCAGGTGGCCTTCAAAGGATGGGAAAGGCAAGGGAATAGATTCCACTGTAAAGCCTCCAGAAGAAATTCAGCCCTTTTGACATCTTGATTTTAGTCTAGAAAGACCCATTTCAGACTTCTGACCTCCAGAATGATGAGATAATAAATTTGTGTCAGGTCACTACATTTGTAATAATTAGGAAATAAATACACCAAGTTTAATTGCTATTGCAGACCCACAGACCATGGCTCTATTTGGTCTTCTTGACTGAGTGCACCAGAGCTGTATTCTTTTTTCCTGAAAAGCTTCATGAAGACCAGAAATTCTGAGGTTCCTTCAGGATTTTCCTCCTACAGTCTGACCCAGGAGTGTAGAGTACATTAAGATGCTCTCCATCCCCCCCTGGCGGACGCTGGCTCAGTGACTTCTCTGTTCCTAGCTCTGAGGCTAAAACCAGTGGTTCTCCATTTGGCTACACAGCAGAAAGCTTCTTAAGCTTTGTTGTACCTGGGAAGCTTTTGAAAGCTCAGGATGCACCGGGTTGCACCCCATGCCAATTAAATCAGCATACTTGGGGTGAAACCCAAGCATCAGCATGGTTTAACTCCCCTTAGGTGATTTCAGGATGCAGCCACACTTGAGAATCATTAGGCAAAACAACTTCTCCTCACTTGTTCAGAAGTGGTTATAAGTCAAAATGGGAATCTAGCTGTACTTTACGCTACTGTATGGAATAGTCACAATGGCTCAAAGTTCTTTTTCTGCCCCTGGCACAGTGCACCCCGAATTTCTCCGGCATTTGGTAGCAAAAGCCTGAACAAATGCAGTGTAATAGCCCAGATGGGATTGGATTCTGGCACAGAAAAAGGACCTTAGTGGAAAAACTGGTGAAACCCAAATAAATTCTGAAACCCAAATAAATTTGATTTTAATGTACCAATAGTAGTGATGCACCATAGATATGTAAGAATAGGGAGAACTAGGGGGAGGGTATATGGAAATCTTTGTACTCTCTTTACGACCTCTCTGTAAACCTAAAATTATTTGAAAGTAAAACGTGTAATTGAAAACAAAGCCTGAACTAATTTCTCTATAGCAGCAGCCGAGACCCACGTCAGATCTTACGCGCTGGAATAAGCAAACGCCTTGAATGTGTCTGGACATGTCTGCCACCAGTGGCTATTCCACCTCATTAAAGGATTTCAATTTCTTAAGAAATTGGATAGCTCTAGATGCTGAGTTAACTGACAATTTAATTTTGCTTATTTTAGTGGGAGGTTCTCAGATTCATTTAGCACAGTCGCATGCTGCTGCTTAAATCAAATCATCAGCTTAGAATCCTTCACAACAAACCTTATATGCTCACAGCGCTTGTCATTACGGAATCTCTTCCGCTTTCTGGTAATTGTCTAAGAGCACAGCAAGCAGAGGTCTGGCCCGTCTTCATCCTTTGCCGTCATGCTGTCAACAGTTAAACTGTCTGAGGTAGAATGTTGCTCTTTTTGTTTCCAAAGTAGGCTTCTCCCTGGTGGTCTAGCTGTACTTGGTGTCACATTAAAGACAGCCCTCAGAATGGGAGAAAATATTTGCAAATGAAGCAACTGACAAAGGATTCATCTCCAAAATTTACAAGCAGCTCATGCAGCTCAATAACCAAAAACAACCCAATCCAAAAATGGGCAGAAGACCTAAATAGACATTTCTCCAAAGAAGATATACAGACTGCCAACAAACACATGAAAGGATGCCCAACATCATTAATCATTAGAGAAATGCAAATCAAAACTACAATGAGGTATCATTTCACACCGGTCAGAATGGCCATCATCAAAAAATCTAGAAACAATAAATGCTGGAGAGGGTGTGGAGAAAAGGGAACACTCCTGCACTGCTGGTGGGAATGTGAATTGGTACAGCCACTATGGAGAACAGTATGGAGGTTCCTTCAAAAACTACAAATAGAACTACCATATGACCCAGCAATCCCACTACTGGGCATATACCCTGAGAAAACCATAATTCAAAAAGAGTCATGTACCAAAATGTTCATTGCAGCTCTATTTACAATAGCCCAGAGATGGAAACAACCTAAGTGTCCATCATCAGATGAATGGATAAAGAAGATATGGCACATATATACAGTGGAATATTACTCAACCATAAAAATAAACGAAATTGAGCTATTTGTAATGAGGTGGATGGACCTAGAGACTGTCATACAGAGTGAAGTAAGTCAGAAAGAGAAAAACAAATACTGTATGCTAACACATATATATGGAATCTAAGAAAAAAAAAAAAAGGTCATGAAGAACCTAGGGGTAAGACAAGAATAAAGACACAGACCTACTAGAGAATGGACTTGAGGATATGGGGAGGGGGAAGGGTAAGCTGTGACAAAGTGAGAGAGTGGCATGGACATATATACACTACCAAACGTAAAATAGCTAGCTAGTGGGAAGCAGCCGCATAGCACAGGGAGATCAGCTCGGTGCTTTGTGACCACCTAGAGGGGTGAGATAGGGAGGGTGGGAGGGAGGGAGACGCAAGAGGGAAGAGATATGGGAACATATGTATATGTATAACTGACTCACTTTGTTATAAAGCGGAAACTAGCACACCATTGTAAAGCAATTATACTCCAATAAAGATGTAAAATAATAATAATAAAGTAAAAGAAAAAGAGAGAGGAAAGAAAAACAGGAAAAGCAGTCAATTCAGACGCCTTGAAAGTTCAATGGTCCATTAATAAGATGGCGACAGGCTTCAGGAAGCACATCACAGCATGCGGAAGTTGCCTCAAACTCTGTCGTCAACACCATGCCCCCAGCTTCTCATTCATGGCATCCGTCAGTGCTCTCTATCCACATAAGATGTCCACACTTCAACCCACAGAAGGTGGCATCCACTGTCTCTCAGGAAGGAGCCCTCTTAACCATTCCCTGAAATACAAGCCCCCTCACTATTGTGGAACAAAGCCCCTTCCTACTGCTCTTCTTAGGAGTATCTACTCGTCTAGATTTCTGGCTACTTCCTTACATTTCATTGATATTGGTTGGAATTTGGGAATCACCTTACGAGAGGTGTCAATCAAAACTTTGCTTGTTGAGATAGTCCACAGAAAATAATATCCTAAATGCTAATTTCTGCCAAGACAATGCTAACCAAAATATAATTTGATTTAGCAAATAGAAATACAGGACACTCAGTTAAAATGGAATTTCAGACCAAAAAATACCTTTTTTTAGAATCATGTTATACTGATGCTAAAATATCACTAGTTATTTACCTTAAATTCCAGTTTAATTGGGCATCCTGTATTTTATCTGGAGTGACTTTTGTGATCCAAAGAATACCTTCCTGTGTAGGCCAGTACTTGAGGGCACAACTCTTTGTGGCCTGAAATGGTGTAGGGAGACATCCTTTCCAAGAAGTCAAGAATAGAAAAGTGACTTTCATCTTTGATGATGGCATCTACGGCCCTGAGTAATGCTTTTTCTTCCTCCTGTACTTTCCACAATGTCTTTCCATTGTGTAATTGATTCTTGACATTTATAAAAGTACTATAGATAGCAATTTTGAATAGTAATAAAATTACTTTTTGCTTTTTCCTGCACCTAAGAAAGACTTTCCAGGAGAGAGAGAAGTATAGTACCTATCAACAGGTGATATCAAAATAGCACAATTCAACTTTTGCTTTAAAAATAGGGTGATATTATCCACAAGCCCTCCTGGGTGAAATATATATGCCATAGATAAGTGTTTCTCTTGCATCCCAGAACTAAATTATTCCTTAAAAATGGTTGGTCTAAAGTTTGCTGTGATACAAATACCATGTTTATGATCGTTATAAAAATTACCATCATCCTATTTGCTGCGGCCCATTATTGTTTGCTTTCTTTTGACTTGAGAGCTTCACAATGAGTTTTATGTTTTTTTTCTGACAGCCAGAAATTAGTACTTTGTAATTGACATAGGTCTTTAAGTTGGGAGTTTAAACAAATGCTTCCATTTGACTTTAAATTGTTTTCCCTGATATTTTCCTATTGGGTTATAGAGAAATGAATTCTTCTTTGTTATGTCTTTAAAAAGGTTTGTAACTCTTCATGACAATAAACAGGATTTTTCCATTTCGTTTGAGATGTACAAAAAAATTAGGAAAAAGTAGATATAAAATTACCCTCCTAAACCAGATGACCCACCAGATGACATCTTTCCAGCTTTCTAATACTCTGGAACTTTATGTCTAGGCATATGAGTCTCCTGTATCATTATTCCAAAAATTATTTCTCAGAACTTTGTTAAAATGTATCCAAATGTAAAGTTACATTTCTCACCTGCTGGTGAGAAATATAAAACACATCTACCATTCTTTTCCCCTTTTTTTTTTTTTTTTAGCAAAACAGTGTCCAACCCAAATAGTAAGTCATTTAAATTCACTGGGATAAATTACCAGTCTTCCTTCTCAACTTTGACCTTGATCATCTACATTCATGTTTATGTGAATCACCAAGCAGTTCTCTTCCCAACAGACTAAATCTGGGCAACCAAGTTTAAAGAATAAATGATAGCATGATGACAAAATAGATGAACTATATTTAAACAATAATTATAATAACACAATTCCCTGAGATCAATAAAAATTTGTAGTTAGTCCAGGCTTTTTCATCCATACTTCGTTAGATACTCATAATAACCCTATAAAACAAACAGTCATTATTATTTCATTTAATACATGAAGACACAAGCTCGGAATGGTTAATGGCTTGTGCCTAAGGTTATAACATTAGTGAGAGGTGGGCAGAACCAGGAGCAGTGCTCATTAATTTTTGAACACCAACCTATGTTCTCTCTGGTATTTACAGGGAAAAAAATTCTCAAGCTATAAGGAAAAGCATAGAAATAATTTGAGGCTTGGGAGAAAACTGCTGCAATCCATCTGAATAAGAAACATGATGAGAAAATATTCTATTATGAAACCCTTAAAAATTAAACCGTGATATTTTGAGTAAAGCCTCAGGGTTAACCCTAAGTCTAAGGATGACACTTTAAGTAGCAGCAGGCACTGACAACAATGTCCAGAGCCACCAAAACAAAGATGTATTTTACAGGAGCACAGTATGGGACCTCTGCTCCCAACACTGGCTCCTCCAAATCCACCCATCCAAAATGACTCTTGTCTGCTCAGAATCCCACAGCACATAGCATTCCTCTTAGGACACACATATGCTCCACTTCAATGGCTAGTGACTGCCCATTGTGTGTGCTGTGCTTTTGAAACAATACACATTCCTAGTATAACCATAGTGTATCACCTAAATCCGATTCTTAGAAAGTAGAGACAAGAAAATATTAGCAAACCAAATCCAACAATACTTTAAAAGGGTCATACACCATGATCAAGTGGGATTTATCCCAGGGATGCAAGGATTTTTTCAATTTCCACAAATCAATCAATGTGATACATCACATTAACAAATTGAAGAATAAAAACTATATGATCATCTCAATAGATATGGAAAAAGCTTTTACAAAATTCAGCATTCATTTATGATAAAAACTCTCCAGACGGTGGGCTCAGAGGGAACATACCTCAATGTAATAAACACCATATATGACAAACCCACAGCTAATATCATACTCAACGGTGAACAAATAAGACCAGGAACAAGTCGAGAATGCCCACTCTCGCCACTTTCATTCAACATAGTTTTGGAAGTTCTACCCACAGCAATCATAGAAGAAATAGAAATAAAAGGAATCCAGATGGGAAAAGAAGTAGCAAAACTGTCACTGTTTACAGATTGCATGATACTATGCATAGAAAATCCTAAGTATGTCACCAGAAAACTACTAGAGCTCAGCCGTGAATTTGGTAAAGTTGCAGGATACCAAATTAATATGAAGACCTTTATATTTTTAGAAGATACTCAGGCAACTCTGATGCATATGTAGGTTTACTCAAGGTTATACCTTGAATTTGTAAACTGCTAATTACTTTCAAGCAACATTTATCGAGCATCTACTATATCTGAGGTACAGAAAAGAGGATCTGAATAAGATATAGAAACTTTCTTCAAAGGGCTCATGGTTGGTTAGGAAATAGAGCCTGTAAGTAAATTCAGTATAAATGTGACCATGATGCAACTACTGTAGTAACAACTAAGCAATGGAATCTTTATATGAGAACTACAGTGGAATGACAGCTGGGCAGGGTCTATGCTTATTCTTCTCCATACTCCACATCACACTTAATACAATCCTGGAATAAATGTCCAATAATCTCATGAGTTGGGATGATTAATGGCCTCAAATTGTTCTTTTTAAAACCTGATTTTTATGTTTCTTAAAATTAATTCCATGTTCAAAGTATACAACTTTTTTAAAAGTGAGAAACAAAGAAGCAGAGTTCTTTCCCACCTGCTCCATATTCTGGATTCCTGTTCCCAGAGGCAAACTTTCCACTCCCTTACAAGTCTCATCTGTTCTTTACCTCCAGGTTTCCAAATAACCTGCTACTGCTATATCTCTTGAGTTTAGGTTTAGATTGTATCTATTGGTTTCTGCACACTGTTCTCTGCTTGAATCACTCACATACTCTCCTCCCATCTTCAATATAATAATACACATTATTTGTTAAATCAATACTCAGTGTTTGCATTATTCTATTATGTAGGCATTATATTTAAAGACAAATTACTATTTCTAAATTAGTGTGCATTTTTAAATTGTTTTTTGATGGTAATAATTACCTTTTAAAATTATTTAGCTATATATATATTTCATATGCACATATATGTATATTTCTTATGCTTATATAATATATTTATATGTTTGTGTGTGTGAATAGATAGGTGCACACATGGATTAACTATTAATTCAGTCACAAATTAAGTAGCTCATGCCTAAAATTTCTTTTATCATCATTAAATCTTATAACCAAAAATAACAGGTGAACTCTGTGTCCATTCTTTCGCTTTTTTTTTCTTTCTGCTTCATGATGGTCTGTTTATTCTCAAGCCTTACACACATGTGTGCACGTACATGTGATCCTGCCTATGTTACCTTCCTGTCTTTCTCTATCTTGATTGATTCTTCTCTTTCAGTGAGCATTCTTACTATAGCTTCTGAGAAGGGTAGATACATCTGAATATCTTTGGTCTACCTTTATATTTGATTGATCATTTAGATTGGGATAGAAGTCTAAGTTAGAAATAATTTCTTCCATTTTGAAGACATTGCTTCATAATTTGCTCATTTGTTGCTATTTAGAAGCCTGATGCCATCAGATGCCCAATTTTATAAAAGTTACCAGTTTATTTTTTCAATCCTTTCTCTGGGATTTGAAACTTTCTGGTAGCAGGTGTCATTGGTCATTCATTGTACTGAAAATTTGCTAGAAAATGAATCATTAAATAAAACCACTAATATTGGATTTCCCTGGTGGCACAGTGTTTGAGAGTCCGCCTGCCGATGCAGGGGATGCGGGTTCGTGCCCCGGTCCGGGAAGATCCCACATGCCGCGGAGCGGCTGGGCCCGTGAGCCATGGCCGCTGAGCCTGCGCGTCCAGAGCCTGTGCTCCGCAACGGGAGAGGCCACAACAGTGAGAGGCCCATGTATCGCAAAAAAAAAAAAAAAAAAAAATTCCTCTAGCTGCACACTTATGAGTTGTATAATTTTCTATGTGTGTACTTCAATAAAAAACTAACAAAAAAGCCTCAGAAAAGTATGTAAATTAATATTTAGTGTCATGGAATAATGCCCACACCAGATTGTCAAGGCATGTTTTAAAATAGTATGTAGAATATGAGCCCCCTTTTAATTTTAAAAAACCTTATATACATTTATAGATTTTATATAAATATAAATGCATGAAGAAATGCCTAAACATATGTTCACCAAAACATATTGAATATTATCTCTGGGTGGTAGATATAGTGGTGATTTTCCTTTCTTCATGATATATTTTCTGTATTGTTTGAATTATATTTTAACTGAGCATGATCTATTTTTGATAATAAAATGAGAAGGCTATTTTCATTTTGTAAAATAAAAAAATTAACATCCCAACTCTGTAGTTCTCTCCATGTTAAATACGTAAATGTAGTGCCAATAACAAAGAGAAGATTTTCTAGCCTTAACTGAAGCCACAGAAAGTCGCCAGTGATAACTCTAGCCAATGCTCTTGCGTCCACCTTTCCTTGACACCCCTAATCCCCTTCTACCTACCATATTCTAATTTTGCCAATACATCTTAGGTTAAGTTAATTTAAAATTTTAAAAGCAATAATTAACATTTATTATTTTAAATGGAGATCTAAAGCCCCGTAGAATGTGAGCAATGCATTTCTTTCCTCCTGAACTCAATTTCACAAATCTCGCCCCACTCAAAAGAAACTATTCTTGTAACCAGCTTCAAATGGATTCACCTTTCTTATCTCTTGTTACAAACTTAGGTTTTTTTTCCAATGTTCCCATATTTCTATTTTCTCTCTTCATTTCCTGAGAATTCTTTCTGTTACTCAGCACCAATCTGCTCTACTAAACCTGCTTTTGTTCTGCAGAGGCTGGATGTCTGGAAACTAT
The DNA here is from genome assembly GCF_059928025.1 of Delphinapterus leucas. NCBI lineage: Eukaryota > Metazoa > Chordata > Mammalia > Artiodactyla > Monodontidae > Delphinapterus > Delphinapterus leucas. The sequence continues at coordinate 10,954,568 of NC_143136.1, forward strand.
CTCTGTCTTAAACGTCCATCCAGCAGTCTTCTGGTCCGGATTACATCACAATGTAATGTGGCTTTTCGACATTTTCTTGAGGATAGCTGCTTCAGAACAGTAGGCAGCTGAGATGATCAGCATCAGTTTATTGTGATCCCTGAAACACGCTGATTTCCTAAGACTTTTTTAAAATTTTTATTGGAGTAGAGTTGTTTTACAATATTGTGTTAGTTTCTGCTGTACAGCAAAGTGAATCAGCTATACGTATACATATATCCCCTTTTTTTTGGATTTCCTTCCCATTTAGGTCACCAAAGAGCACTGAGTAGAGTTCCCTGTGCTCTACAGTAGGTTCTCATTAGTTATCTCTTTTATTATACATAGCAGTGTATACAGGTCAATCCCAATCTCCCAATTCACCCCACCACCACCTTTCTCCCCTTGGTGTCCATATGTTTGTTCTCTACGTCTGTGTCTCTATTTCTGCTTTGCAAATAGGTTCATCTGTACCATTTTTCTAGATTCCTTTTTGACAGCTACCTTAGAAATACTGTTCCTCCAGCCCTTCCAAAGGGTTTTAGAAGCATCTCCTATGTTAATTTCTATTGTGCCTCAAGTATTTAGATTAGTTTCTTTTTTCTTAACTGATGCCTAAATGATAGACCCTTCAAACTCGTGCTCTAATTTGGAGAGTTTTTCTTTTTTGAATTGAAACCCACTTTGCATTTTTTTTACTGCATTGATTTTCCTTCATAAGCCACCTGGATTAGATCCACTCTTTCTTGGATATATGTCTTGATATTTTTACATATTTCTGCATGCTTCTTCCTAATTGAATGTTCAAGGAAACTGCTTTAATTTGGTACAGTGAGATTGTAGCCATGTATTACTTGTTTAGGCTGAAAAATATTTTTTTAAATAAGGCATGCTCCATTTAATCTCATTTAATCCTCACAACAGCTAGCTAAATTGAAGCTGTTTATTATCATTTTGCAAATGTAAGAACTGAAACACAAATTTATGAATTAAGTTAATATACCCTCTTGTTCAAAAGTATGTTATTTCTACCACAGAGTAACATCTCTCTAAGCACAAATTAAAAGGTAAAAAATATCTTTCTTTCATTATATCTACAAGTTAGCTTTTGATTCCTACAAACTAATATAATACTGCCTGAAATTAAAAAGTTGGGTCAAAAATGTCCAATAGTGGATATTGGCAAGTTTATTTATAAACTGAATGGAAAGTATCAAGGTCATAATGGTAATAATAATATCACTAAATAATTTGAAAATTATAGACCTTTAAATTATGAAACATTTTATTTTTCTATGAATCAGTCTTTGTATGATAATAAAATACTATGTAACGTTAGCAGTGGAGAAAAAAAAAAATACACAAACATACACCAAGAAGTGAAGACAATTTCCACTCAAGCTATCCATGAAAGACTGATACTTCGAGCTCATATTTTTAATAGCATCTAATTCCCCCCCAAAAACTCACTGTGCATACAGTCAAGATGGAATTTATTGTTACTAGCTTAAAATCATCCTAATTAGTACAGATATTCCTCTATTTTTGATGGGATTATGTCCTGACAGACCCATCATAAATTGAAAATAGCCCAAAATGCATTTAATATACTTAACCTACCAAACATCATAGCTTAGTGTCCCATCTTTAACATGCTCAGAACACTTACCTTAGCCTATAGCTGGGCAATATCATCTAACACAAAGCCTATTTTATAATAAACTGTTGAATATCTCATATAGTTTCTTTGAATACTGCACTGAAAGTAAAAAACAGTATGGTTGTCTGAGTCCAGGATGGTTGTAAGAGTATTCATTGTTTTTCCTCATGATTGTTGGCTGACTGAGAGCTGTGACTCCTTGACATTGTCCAGCATCACTAGAGACTATCAGACCACATATTGCTAGCCTGGGAAAAGATAAAAATTCAAAATTTGAAGTACAGTTTATACCGAATGCATATCGCTTTTGCACCATCATAAAGTCGAAAAATCATTAAGTTGAACCATCACAAGTCAGGGACCGTCTATATGTGGACATAGGTCTCTACAAATTATTGACTGCAGATTTTGAACTTCTACTGGAGAAAGTTTAGTGGCTTGTGGTTAAGGCATGAATTTAGACTTTGATTCAAATCCTAGTTCTGCCACTTGGTCAAGTGCACCTTAGTAAGTTGCAAAACTTCTCTAAGCCTCGGCTTCCTTATCAGTAAATTACTATACTGAACACATAGCCTGTACTTACGATTAAATGACATAAAGCCTATAAAGAACTAAGCAAGGTGCCAGGAACAAATATTTTTCTCAATGTCAGTTATTAATATTGCTGTTTCAAAAGATATGAGGTTGGTGGGGGAAGGAAAATGTATGCTGGTGGCATGCATCAGGGTATCATTTATTGTAAAACGGTTAAAAGAAGAGAAATTTTTAAAAATTGCTACCACACTCTAATCTTCCTTCTGCAACAAATATTCTATGCTCTATGGTATCAATTAATAATCACTCTTACTTACTGCTTTCCCTGCAGTACAAGGGAAACAAAGTGTGTCTCACACCGAAGTTCAGCTTCTTTCCAACACTGCACTTTGCCAGTGGCACACCCACAGAGCATATGGCCAAAGGAACATTCTCTTCTACATTCTACACTTAAATCTTCCCTTTGGGGAGGTCCTCTTTTTTTTCCAGTTTTATTGAGAAATAATTGACATACGTCACTATATAAGTTTAAGGCATACGGCGTGATGGTTAGATTTACATATGTTTTGAACTGATTACAATACATTCAGCTAACATCCATCTTCCCATAGAGATTCAATTAAAAAAAAAAGGATAAAAGAAAAAAGAGAAAGAGTTTTCTCCTTGTGATGGGAACTTTTATGGTGAACTCTCTTAACAGCTTTCCTATATATCCCACAGCATTGTCAGCCATAGTCATCAGGTTCAGGTCCTCTTGCTTTAAGATGTACTGCACTAATATTACCCTCTATGGGTAATCTCGAAACTGAAAAAAAAAAAAAAAGAGAGAACATTTCTTTCTCCAACATAATTGACAAATCCAGTGTCAGCTTGGGTCCACATGTAAAGCGAGTCACTTGAGCCTACGTTAGACCATATGTGTCAATGCCGACAAGTTCTATAAAACATGTTTTCCTTACAAAAAAAAAAAAAAAAAGATGTACTGCACGTTTCAACTACTATTTAATAGTAGAGAAGGAAGATGCACTCATCTGTAGCCTTCACTTGATTTTGCACTAATATGTAAGAATGAAAATTTGTTTGATGTGTTTTAGTTGATACTGTATAGTATCCTTCACAGAATTGCACTGCATTTGCTCATCCATTTGGAGTCCAGTTTTTAAGTGAGCCTATTTAAATCAAAATGGTAGTGATCAGTAAGAGAATTTTTGGAGAAAATGTGAGGCAACAGCTATCAATCACAAGCAAGAGTACATTTCTTCCTTTTATGAAACTGATTTACCTGATTATGCCCACAAAGTCAGTTCCTGCATAGATACCGGTTGAATAGCCAGCATTTATGTAACCACTCCTGGCAGACCAGGGCAAGTACCACCTTTACATATGAACCAATTTTGCTGAGTGCATCTGGAAGCAAATGTTTCTGCTTTAACAACACTTGCACGAGATTCCTTAACTTTGATCTCTGGACAGGAAGATATGGCCAATTGAGGTAAACCAGAAAAATACTTCAATGTGAACTATATACAGTATAACCAACAGCTTGTTAAGATAAGTAGTAAGGCTATAGACTCTTTAAATGACCAAAGAGTACATACTGTTGTGTATTTAACTTATATGTTGAAGTTATCAAAGATCTTCAAATAAAGGAATCAATCATTGCCTTCAATTAATTTAATATGAAATATTTCAAAAATGGGCAATATCTTGACTTTGTCAACACCTTCAAGTCCAAACTAGAGTATTTCTAGAATAACATACATTTTTTCTATGCACAAGTTGAGGCAAAAGAAGATCAGCGTTTGCTGTAGCTTTTCTAACTCTAACAGCAGCATATTTGGCCTGATTTGTTTCATTATCTCGATGCTATTGACTGTCATGTATATCCAAGTCCTTAATTACAGAGAGGAAAGACATGATGATTCACAGTTGATAAGAAAGAAAGTCATTAGAATCTCACAAGCAACCTGCTTTCCTGAGCAATGATGTGGTCTGATTGAGGAACGTTGCACTGTAATTATGGTATCCTTTTAGGCATGATTGTAACTGTAAAAAGATTTGCCCTCTGACCACAATCTGCTTTTTGTTCATGAGATAAATTGTCTCTTGTTCAGCAACTAACATATCTTTGTGCTTTGTCTTGATTTGCCAGATGATAAGGAACTCAACCAAATTTGCAGTTGTTTCTGTTTCACTGAAGCAAATATTGAGAAGGAGTGAATATTTGAGTTATTTTGGAAATTGTTTCCAGTGAAAAGCTTTAAGGACTGTTAACTGCCATTCACATGGCACAAAAGGGACAAGTTTTCAGTTTTGCAATGGAACCTGTCTTAGGCTGGGGATCCATTTAAAAATATTAGTAATGGCAAGTTAGATTCAAATGATCAGTTTTCTATTTCAGGGTCATCCTTACTCGAATATTAAGACTGACAGCCAATCATTTATAACCTCAATTTATAAAATTTAGACAGAAATTCCCAAGTGCAGAATGTCTGTTTATAATAAGCTTTCCAACTAATCTGCATACATTTTTTTCCCCTTAATGATAAAATGGAAGTCCAAACTCATACCATAGAAGTCTTCTAGGGAATGGATTAAAAAAGCATTGACATAGGCAGGTGTGCTACCTCCCCACAAAAATCTTCCTCCGAAACCTCAAGTCATTTCTTAAAACCACACTTAGTTTTTTCACGTAGGTTAATTCAAATTGCAAGCCCTCTCTAGGGATCTCGCGTTTCTCATTTATAAAATGTTTTCTGAGTACCATCAGCAACAAATCATAAGGCAATTATCTCGCTACAGGAATTATTTCACTAAAGAAGAATATAAGACTTGGAACAATCACCGCTTTGTGGTCTTAACACAGCTTTCCCTACCAGGATGTACCACACACACGCACACACACACCCCTCTGAATCTGCAGCGTCTTGGAGGTGGAGGGATATTGAAGTCACTTCTATTTAGGTCAGTACTTTCTCACCGTGGTAATTAGCTTTCAGTATCCTGGCAGACTCAGGTATATTTTAGGATTTCAATTCTGTGTAACCATCTGGGTTATATATAGATTTTTCCCTACAAATCTCTTTTTTCTCTTCCTCATTACCAATCTAAAATATTCCTCCTTTAGTAATGATATGCTGCTTATTAGACATCAGTCCAAGAGTTGAACATTCAAATATTTTCCAAGATAATTACAGAAAAAAATGTTTATTTCTTTCAAGTATGAGGGAATTCGTATTTTTTTATTAGTTTCAGGTATGCAATATAATGATTTGATATTTGTATACATTGCAAAGTGATCACTAAATAAGCCTAGCTAATATCATTAACACCTGGGAATTAGCATTTTAATTATTACAGGGTATCTGAAAATCATTTTATATTAAAATTTAAAAAGTTAGACTTTAATATATAATAATTTTATTTATTTAAACAATAAATTAAAATGACAGCTCAATAGCAACATCTATGTACAACTCTTTATGAGTCAACAAATCTGTAATCATTTTATTGGATTTCTTTGTTTTTAGCTAATATGAGAGCTTTTTGATTTTTAATAAGAAAGTTTATTCATTTACATCTATCATGATAACTGATGTTGTTGTAACTTTTTTGCACATTTTTCTCTTTGCCCTGATTTATAGCTGCATCTACTAATATTGTTTTAGCCTTTTCAATATTTTACCTTATGGGCAGATTAGAATCATTTTATTTTGACACAGAGAGTACTTAATAAGTAAATGATAATTTACCTTTTAAAAAGACTCAAGATTTTCCCTTTGTTTTCTTAAAATTCAGCACTTATCACGTTATTCTCTTGCTTAAAGTATCCTAAAAGCTTCCCAGCAAAGACAGAATAAAACAAGTTCCTTGCTCTGATTGATAGAGCCCTGCATGGTCTTGCCAGCCAACTGCTCTCACCTTGTCTTCTATGACACTCCCCACTCTGCTCCAGCCACACTGACTTCCTCTCTGTATTTCTCTCTTACCAAGCAATTTCCTGATGGCCTTTGCAATATAAAATTCAGAATCTCAGTTTAGAAACCATGCCCTCAGATCAGCATCCCTGACCACCAAATCTGGACTACCAGAAGTGTCCTGCCATGATGTGCCTCCATGACATCAACCTATTTTTTTCTCTGTGTTGCTTTTTTTCATTGGCACTTTCCTAATGTTGGTCTCTCTCTAACATTATTAGTCTCTCCAATACAAGATCTTGTCTATCTTATTCACCATTTTATCTTCACTTCTTTCTAGGCAGTCATTCAGCAATATTTGTGGACTATATAAATGAGTAAGTAAGTACTCATAAGGTAGATTTTAAGAATTGTCATCCAAGCTGATTGTAATGCTTGGTGTCAACCGTCCTGTCGCTACTGGTTTCTAAACAGGTCTGAAAGAGTAGTCTATTCTGAAAAGATCATGATTACAATAAATCCACTTTTATGTGCCAATTCATTGATGGATGATGAACATACAAAATATATAACCTGCCTCTCTACGGTATCATGCATTACACTGAAACAAACAAACAAACAAACAAAAAAAGAAAATTATTCCTGAAAGTTTATCAGGGAAGACTTCAAGGAAACCTATGGCCCCAATACATGTAGCAACTACAAGTATTTTCCCAGAATAAATGTTTTAGTCCTATTTAAATTGCAAACCTACAGTTTGCTATGAACCAGTGAAATATTCCAGAAATGCTAGTATTTTGGATTTCAGACAATATGCTCAGACTTCTCAAGTCTGAAAGCGGTTCGAATATTTTTTAGCCTATGAATCCAGTTTTGTCTTCCTATAAAATATGTTTACCCTAGGCAAATAGAAGGTATCTGGATTTTCAGTATGGTTGTGGTTGCCAGATTTAGCAAATAAAAATAAAGAACACCCAGTTAAGTTTGAATTTCAGATAAAAAACAAAAAATTAGTGTAAGTGTTTTGATGCAATATCTGGGGCACACTTAGGGTAAAAAATTTTTGCTCTTTATCTGAAGTTCAAAATTAACTGGGAGTCCTGTATTTTATCTGGCAACCCTGACCAGACAATCCTGCTGAGCTGTATCTCCTCTAATTTGTACACTTAGAATAACCATCATATTTATAAAGCAGGAAAGGGTAGCATCCAGTTCTTGATGCATCTTGCTTCCTGATTATAAAAGAACAGATTCACTGATTGCCTTGAACTCTGGATCTTAATGGGCATTTTGACTCTTAGTTTAATAATAAATCGTGTCCGAGATGTGGAAATAAGCATTGGTACATCCCACATCCATGTCTGTTTCTGTTAACAGCACATTTTCTTTTTCTCAGACTCTTCTGAGACTCCATTAAAACTCACTTGGTTCCATCATTCACTTAACAATCTGCTACCTAGTCAGTTATTCAGTCAAAAATCCCAAGGGTTTTAAGATGATAGCACTAGTGGGAAATGGTTTATGTTTCCCAAATAGTATAAAGTACGCCATCAACCTCGATGAGACGTAAAACACGCCTACAACAGGGAGTTACTTCATTTATGTACAGTGTGAGCTGGAAGTTTTCACTTAGCAGGCAGGACTTTTCATACACTGGGGAAATATTACTGCTATATACTATGTTTATTTTTAATAATTGTGTCCCTAATTTGCTAACTCTATTCTACTTTTCTTATCGGCATTTAACATGGAAAAGAGGAATAAAATGTGAACTTTTCAGATTTCTGCTAATAAACATATAAATGTACCTACATGTTTCACTTCATTTCTTATGTTTACAATAGGGGTAAAGGCAGGCTTAAGGTTTTCCCCCTACCTGTTCTCTCAAGAACCTTAAACTATTGAGTATCATGTCTCTCTGTCGTATAGACAACTCTCTCAATCGGATACTTTACATTGTTTTTTAGATATTTTCATGAATTCCCATAAAACAACTCTTCCTAGGTCCCAAACCACCCACAGCTACATGCTACTTCCTTTTTTTCACTCACAACCAAACTTCTCATAGTTTTCCAGAGTCACTCCATTCCTCACCACCTACTTCACTCTGTACCTACTGAACTATTACTTCTGTCTCTAGCATCCTTCCAAGCAACTGTCTTCAGGATCATCATCATATTACACACCCTGTGGATCAATTCTTAACTTTTGTGGCAGGCAGAATAATGGCCCCCAAAAGACATCCACATTCTAATTCCCAGGACCTGTGAATATGTTATGTTACATGGCAAAGGGGAATTAAGAAAACAGAGGGATTTATAATTAGTAATCAAATGACCTTAATATAGATTATCCTGGATTATCCAGGAGGGCTGAATGAAATTACGAGGGTCCTTAAAAGTGGAAAACGGAGGCAGAAGAGAGAGAACCAGAGAACCAGATGGCAGTATGAAAAGGACTTGGATTGATGTTGCTGGCTTTGAAGATTGAGGAAGGGGCCTTGAGCCAAGGAATGCAGCCAACCTCTAGAATCTGGTAAAGGCAAGAGAACATACCCTATCTAGAGCCTCCAGAAAGGAATGTAACCTTACTTATGGCCTTGATTCAAACCCAGTAAGATCTGCACCAGACTTCCAGCTGAGAGACTTGCAACATAATACATTTGTGATGTTTTAAACCACTTAGTTTGTGGTAATTTGATACAGCAGCAAGAGGAAACTAATACAAGTTCCTTGATCTAACTGTCCCCTGGCTTCCCTCCCACCCCTCAGGCTGTCCCACCTTTGCAAGCATATATTCTTCTCCTGAACCTTTAAATCCTCATGCTCTTCCTAGATGCACTTTTTTCTTATTCTGTATTGTCCTCATCCAGGGCTCTCATCACCAGCTCTACACAGAGAACTCACACATTTATATTCCAAGCACATATTTCTTGTTGGGTTCCAGGTCTATAAATACAATTGCTTGCCTGACAGCTCTTCTCAGATGAATCGTGGTCACTTCAAAACACATATGACCTAAAAATGAAATCATGACCTTTCCTCCCAGACTAGATCCTCTTCCAGCATGTTCTATCTCAGTAAATGGAACCAGCATCCACCTGGCTTTACAAGTCATACACTTAGGGGTCATCTTTGACCCTTCTCCCTCTCTGTCATCTATATGAAAACTACCACTCTCTCCTATCCATTTTACTTACTAAATATTGATAAAATCCATCCATCCTCTTCTTTACATCTCTACTGCCACAATTCTGGCTGTATTGTTTTTCTATTGTTGTGTAACAAATCAGCACAAATTTCTCATCTTAAACCAACACTGATTTAGATTTATTAGGTCACAGTACCGTAGTTCAGAAGCCCACAGTGTATGTGGCTCGGTTCTCCGCTCAGGAGGAAATCAAGATGTCAACTAGCAGGACTTCCCTGGTGGTGCAGTGGTTAAGAATCCATCTGCCAATGCAGGGGACATGGGTTTGAGCCCTGGTCTGGGAAGATCCCACATGCCACAGAGCAACTAAGCCCGTGCACCACAACTCTAGAACCCACAAGCTACAACTACTGAGCCTGCGTGCTGCAACTATTGAAGCCCGTGCTCCTAGAGCCCGTCCTGTGCAACAGGAGAAGCCCCTGCAGTGAGAAGCCCATGCACTGCAACCAAGAGTAACCCCTGCTCGCAGCAACTAGAGAAAGCCCAAGCTCAGCAATGAAGACCCAACGTAGCCAAATAAATAAATTAAATAAATAAATAAATAAAATTTTTAAAAAAAGAAAAGATGTCAACTGGCTGCATTGTCATCTAGGGCTCAGGGTCCCCTTACAAAATCATTCATTTTATTGGTAGAATTTAGCTTCTTGTAGTTATAGCACCAGAGTCCCCAGTTCTTTGCTGGCTATCACCAGAGGACTGCTCTCAGCTTCTGGAGGTTCCCCACATGCCTCATCACAATAGTCCCTCCAACTCCAAGTTAGCAAAGATGCAGTGACTCTTCTACTTTGAAGCTCTCTGACTTCTCCTCCTGCAACTAGCTAGAGAAATCTATGTTTAAAGGCTAATGTGATCAGATCGGGCCCACCAGAATAATCTCCCTCTCTTGAAGTCAACTGTGCATACAACATGGAACATAATCAAAGGTGTAATATCTCATCACATTCAAAGATTCTGGGGATTAGGATGTGATATCTTTGGGAAACCATTTTAGAAATTCTCCTACAATATTGACCCAAATTATTATTGTCATTCTCTGTACTAAGAATTGACCTCCTAATTCATCTTCTCAGATCCAGTCTTTCCTGCTCCCCTAGTTTATGCACACTACAACCAGAGTGATCAGCTCCAAACACACGCCTGATAGTGTCACCCACTTCCTAATGTTCTTAAGGACAGCTGTGGCCTGAAGCAGAGATGCCCGATTTGTTGTCTACAGCCCAGTGCCTGTGACTGCTCCTGCTCTGCAGAAAGATCAGCACAGAAACCAAGGGCAAGTATTTAAACACTTTCACAGCATTTCAGAGTAATTTTCTGTCTGATGAAGCTAAAAATAAATGGGGGGAGGGACTTGTATTTTTATGCATTTTTTATTTTTAAATTTTATGTTTTTGGTAATTTATTTTTATAAAACTATTAGACCATGAAAATTGAAAAGAGAAATAAAGCAAAACAAATACTGGTTCTTTACCTCGGAAAATTGAGGAGGTGCTGCACCCGTGGGCTCTGCACCTCCTGGCCTGCACTCCTCCAGCTTTATCTAATTCCACATGTCCTCTTACTCTCTAAACTCTGGTCAGTGTCCTTCTTGTAGTTCCCTCCGTGTTCCATATTTCTGTACCATGTCCCTCCCTAGATTACAATCACCCCATTATATTCTCTCATTGCACGAGGGACGTCCAATATGTACCCATCAGAATCTCAATATTAATAGATATGTAAATATTTATTTTTTAAATGTCTGCTTGTCTCCTAAATCATAAGCTCTGTGGTATCAGAGAGCATATCTTCCAGCTAATGGGGATATATGCAGCTCCCTGCACAGGTGCCTGATGCATTATAGGTACTCAACAAATGCATACAGAATGAGGGAATGAATCAATAAATAAATATGATCCATATTATTCAAATCAAATAGTACCTCAACCAATTATTATCTGTTTCATCTTAATCATGATAGTTAAATCTCCTCAGCTTCATTTTTTATTACAGGCAAAACTAGAATATCATTTCCAGTCGCGTAAGATTGATATGGACATTAAAGCATGTACAACTGTTTTGTTTCAAAGTGTAAGATGTTTCTAAAATGCAACTGATAAGCTGGTATGAATTATGTCTCATATAACATTGGTAGAAGGGTGAAATGTATAATGAATCTAAAAGCCTTTTGGAAATATGCTAAAATCTTTAAAAATATCAATTTTTGCTTCCATTATAGAGGTTCTAAAATTTCATTCTAAAATATAATTGGATAAGTAAACAAATATATAGTAGAAGCCTGTTCATTCCAGTGTTGTTTCTAATAAAAACATAGAAATTATTTTCTAAATGTGTTCTCATATATGAAAGGGCTGATGGGAGAGGCAACCTGGTTGGCATAATTTAAGAAACAACCTAAATATTTTCTTACTGTGTGAAACTATTTTTTCATTGCTGCTGGAGAACTGATCCTGGCACATTGTGTGGCTGATTTACACCCAGTTACATGATGCTGAGAATGTGCTTTGGCTACAATATCAAGAGCATATGAGTGTAAACTAAACTTGAAGACTTATAAGCTCAAGCATGGAACAAACTTGACTGAACATAAAATTGAGAAAATAGGTTGAGATCTACACCAACGCTAGTGATAGTAGAGCAGGCGACTCAGGTCCAGTCACATAAGTTGTACAGCTACTTCCATCAGAGATAACACTTCTGAAACAGCCTTAACAATGAGAAGAGAGTCCCTGAGGTCTTTCCTTCTGGTAGCTGTAATACCCTCAGCCACTTCTAAAGTAGATGTTTCAGAGGCAGTTGTAGGTTTGCAACCTCAATAAAACAGTACTTCTGAGTTCTGAAATATCTATACCAATGCAAGAGAGGTAAAAGCCTCTAAGGTTTTAGAAAACATCCAGAATTCTTGATTAATTCTTGGAGGCCCCCAAATTGAAATATTGGATTGCCTGTTCATCTGGACAGATAGTGGCTTGAGACACTAATTTGAATTAAAAAAAAAAAGAAGTATAGTATCTCCCCCAAGCTGATAAATCTGGTAATTCAATCTATAGATCTATCTACCAATATGTCTACTTATTATATGTAACAGAATGTCTACACTTTAAGTAAGAAAGTAACATATGCTGTTTTGTACCTTCTCTCCCATATCCTTGTGCTGATTTAGGAAAGGATGGACTGAAAAAAATATACCATTGATGAAGACCCATATGTCTGATTCCTGAAGAGCCATGTGGGGAACAGCCCAAAGAAGAAAAGGTATTTTAGGGAATGCTATCTATAACTTGCTGGAAAACACTCAAATAATCATTCTCACCAGGGAGAACTGAGTAGTGGTGGGGAAACAAGAGTGCCACACAGATGTTACACCACACAGAACTGTATAGTCCTCCACTAACGTTGGGGTCAAACCTAGAAGTATAGATAATGGCTCACTGGATAGTCCACTCAGCTTTAAGACATTCATGTTCAAATCTTTATAATAGTATGGGAGGTCCTTAATTTCTCTAATATAGATTAATTTCACTAAACATATCCAGGACATGGGTTAGAAGTTGTGTTATCTAGGGAAAAATAGGCTTCAGTTACAGTAAAGCATAGAAAAATGTTGTTTTCGGAAGATAGAAGAAATAGAGGATTTTTTTTTTACAGTGAGTACTGGAAAGAGTTAATAAAAAGGGGTATGAAATATTGACATGAGATTTATAAGAATAAGTGTGCTTAATAAAAATGAATGCTTCTATATATAAAGTAGAGAAACAACAAGGACCTACTATATAGCACAGGGAACTATATTCAGTATCTAATGAAGCAATTAATAATTTGAATGTAGATAAGACACTTTGCTATGCAGCATTCTAAAATGCAGAACTTTGACCAAAAAAGTATGAAGTATAAATAGAAAGTTTATTCAATTATGGAAAACAATACCATATGAGCTGTAATTTATAATCACATAATCAAAGTAATTGGGACAGAAATCACTGTTAACAAAAGTGGAGAGACAATTGGAGAAGGGGGAGGGGAGAGAGAGAAAGAGAGAGAGAGAGGCTTGTTTCATGAAGAAATGCTGCAATACATAGACACATTATAGTGGTTGAATTTTGTGTAAGTGGGAGGTAGGTATAAAGTTTGTATATCAAGATATTTTGACATCATAAAGTATCTAGACAATTAGGGTACTGTAAGAAACTTTGACACACTGACTGAGAAAACTGTCTCTTCAGAACAGATTAAGAAAACCAAGAAAACAGTTGAATTAATTAATGAAACAGTAAATCCAGAGAATTGCATACCCAAGATCATATGTCACCTGTATTTCATCCAGGTTTCTGTTCTATGTATAGCTTGTTAATTCAGTGGATTAAAAACTGAGACTTTAAAAGGGAAAAGCAAGTCTTCCTTTTGATGTGCTCTGCAGTTTTCCCTCATGGGCTGTAGATTGTGATTACAGGTATTGTTTGAGAAAAGACCAAGCTTTTGCTCGTTTATTTTTAGAAAAAAAGGATATATATTTCTTTTAAGAACATAAGTAGAATAATTATTTAAATTTGTGTAATTTTTTGACAAGGACAAAAATCTTAAGGAAGTTGAATCTGTAATGGCTCTTATTTAAAGTCCTATGTCATGTCCAGTATGTTCAAACACATGGTTTTGAATCAAGATGTTCCAAACTACTATTTAATAATAAAAGTTCTTTGGTTCTAACCTTAAAAAATACAAAGTTATCCTAAATTTCTGTGTATTAAAGTAGCTTTTTCTAAAAATGTAGAGATATAAAATATTAAAATGAAGAAAATAAAATTTTCAGTTTTTTAAAAAAGAATTTGTTGTGATTAATATTTTTTCTATGCCCTTCTTTTTAATTCTTTATAAGCTGTTAGTATTCATATTTTGTTTTTCAGTATTTTAGATAAACTAGAGTAAAAAGTTGAACCCATAGTTTAGTGAATATAATCCTCATAGGTGGAAATTCTTACTTCAGTGTCTGTACTACCTAAATTAACAGTTGGATATTATATAGATACTCTTAATGAAAAAGGAATTATATAGTCATACACAAAAATGCAGTTAGCGTGAAACAAAACACAAAGTAACTTATCCAACCATGTCTTTTATCATGTAAATGCTCATAATCATAAAAAATTATACTCTTGGAAATTTGTTCACATTACTATCATTTTCTCAGTGAACTAGACTTTCTCTGCATATATCACTAATTGCTTAACAGCTGTGTACCCAAATCTATTATTTCCTCTTAATCATACACTGAAATATCAGGGTTATTTGAAATTCAGGTGAATCATCAATTTTTTTTCCCCAAGAACAACAATTTAAAATCCCGTCCCTAGAAGCCAAGCATTTTGTTTCTATCAATCATGACTCTACCTTTATTTTTATAGTATTACTTTGTTTTCTTAATTTTCTAATAAAACAAGGAAATAAAATACCAGAATGTGAAACTCTGAAGAAGATGATAATTTAGATTGAGTTTCACACAGTTGGAAAAAAAGTGTCAACCTCCTAAGCCTCCAAGCAACACACTTCTAAATACTTAAATAATGGCAGTAATAACTAGACATATTTTGAAAAAAGGATGAGTTTCAAACACACACAAATACAATCAAACATGTGTGGTTGGAATGTTTTTTTCTTAAGACCAAAAAAGAAGTAAAATTTCTCCTGTCACCATTCATTTTTAATATCACACTGGAAGCCCTAGCCAATACAATAAGACAAGAAAAAGAAATTTAAAATTATATAGATTCCAGAGGAAAATATGAAAGCATTTTTATTTGCAGACAATATGATTGTCTACAATGAAACTTCCAAAGAATTCAGGATCCTAAAACCAATGACTGAATGATAGAACTGTTCTATGAGGTATTGTGCTGGTGGATTCACAACTCTATGCTTATTTCAAAACACATAGAAATGTACACCACAAAGAATGGATTTTACTCTATACAAATTTTAAAAAGTCAACGAAGACAGAAAGAGATCTCAAGATGAGGTATAACTGTGATGAAGAACCTAACTATATTACAAATGAGTGACATGACTATTTTAATTTTGTAAAGAAAGAAACTGACCTAAATAACTTTGTAAAACAACATTTGACCAGACATTGGAATGTTAAAGATTAAAAATAAGAGTGCACACAGTATTCTGGTTGGTAAATGGAGTATAAGTTAGCAATTCTGAAACTTCTTTACATTTTATTCAAGGACTGAACAGCAAGATAGTCTACATTGAAAACCAAAAATGAAAGTTATAATACATGCTGTATTAAAATCAAAACACAAAAATAAAATGTAATTTTAAAATATTCAATTTATACAGTTTTTAGAAGTTACCTAGGTAAAAATATAACAAAAGACATGTACGAGCCTTTAGAAAAAATACTAAAACTTTATTGAAGGATATTTAAAGGACCCATATTATTTTCCATATCAAATTTAAGCCATTCGCTTGTAGATAACAAATAAAGCAAAATTAAAGAAGATTCAAAGACTGAAAAGTGTGTGTTCCTGAATATTCCCCTGTACAAAATAAATGCTTATGATAAATTGTTGTATTATTTAATTAAAATTTACAATTAATGAATAGATGTAGAATGTTATACACAAAATAAGTAATTTGGGGTAGAGGGTTTTGTTGAGTTGGTTTAAAGAACCTGATTCTTTTCCACAGACTACTGATTAAACTACAGATAGTCAATTTGCCTAATGAGTAGAAATACTATGAGTTAATGCAATTTCTATCAATAGGTGGTATATAAACTGGTTAAGAGACAAGCTCTTGGGTAAGACTATCTGTATTTGATTTCTAGACCATCTGTGATATCTGAAAAAAATGATAGTACTTGCATTGTAGAATTATAAGGTTTTAATGAAGTGACAAATGTGAAGTATACGTAGCATGATGTCTAGCACAAAGTGCCCAGTAAGTAGTAACAATTTATAATATGAATATCATTAATTAACTGAAAAAGCAACATCCAACAACTCTATGGATATGAAAATCTAGATGGTCTTATAAAGGGTAAAGATATATTATCACAAGCACACATCCACTGGAAAGGACCTCTCATTCATATTGCTCTCCTATCTGACAGCTTAACACTTAAGAAAGAAGTTAACAGAGCACCTGCGACATTCAGCTTAAACCCCTCCTGACTTCACTTTTCACATAAGCTCAAATTATTGCTACAACACTTCCATATTCAGAATGTTAAATGCATTATTTCCCAGAGGAAGCTTACACCCTCACATTAAATTAAGAAAAAGTGGTATAAAGTATGTAGTAATTTTCCATTAAAATCCAGCATTTGAAAAATAACCAAAGAAATACAATAATGCTCTCTCATTATGTGCCATATTTAAGACACAAAATTTTCTTGTACATGAACTGACAATATTCACCATATTCTTTTAGGAGTTTCCAGGTTTAAAATGTCAAGTGTCTTTAAATATGCCAAATTATGGCCTATAAATATTTTAATAATGATAGTTTAATTTATGCACTTTCTTTTCAAATAATAACAGAATTGAATAGAAATAAAGTATAAAAGTCATTACTATTAAATACTTTAATATTAACTTATCTGTGAAGTACAAACTTTTGATTAAATAAAACAAATTTCCATATTATTTTTACATGTAGTTAAATCCAAAACTATTACCTAGAGCTTGATGCTATCCATACTCATTTTTATCAATTTAATGAAAGAAGAATAGGTAACATAAAGTTATGTAAAAGGGACCTTGTTTTGACCTGGGATTTTTAGTCTGCTTTCTCAGCTCACACCCATATATAGGATTTGAGTTTCAGTGTATTTTTAACAATAATAAATTAATATTATTAATATGAATCATAAATTGTTATTGCCTTCATATACACATTGCTATATAATATGCATATGTATGTACATATATAATCAAATATATTTAAACACACAGATGTATGTTGTGTGAAGACTGAAACAATGAAGCAGCAAAAATTAACATTGATTTTTCTCAGTCACCGTTTCTATGGAAACATGACAGCAAAGAGAAATATGTAACACCTGAACCCCTTTGCAGTAACACTGGTATAATTTTCCCGCTCATTTCTTGACAAAAGCAGTAGTACTGCTCAGGCTTAGGCTTAGGCTTTCAAAATTATGGTTTCAGGACCCAAGCTAATGGCTCATTTAGAAACCACCTCCTTTCTCTTTTAAAACAAATTCAATTTTTTATTATAGTGAATTTATTTTTAAGTTTCTCCTCGAAAAATGTATTAAGCCATTCATAATATAATACCCATGATTATGGTCTATGAATAGATACCATGCCTGTAACTGCCTGAAACAATGTCAGGCAGAGTGTGTTCAAAATTGTTTTAAATTCAGTTTTAAATGGTGAACATTTAATATATTTCTGGATGGTAATATAAAATGACTCGATTTTTGAAGTGAAAATTGAAAGTATTTTGAAAGAAAAGCTGCAAAATAAATATATCTTTACATTAAGCATATAAGCATCTAGCACGGGCAAGTATTGAGTATATTAAATGTTTTATTTACCAGGTACCATAAATGTTATACTTAAAAAGAAAATCTTTTAAAAGAACTATAATATAATCAAGAAATTTATCATTAAAATTTGTGCATCTATTTTTCATCTTGATTCAGAAAGCACTTTGATATCTTGCCTAGAAGGTAGTCCTGACATTTCTGACTTTGTTATGTCCCAAAATATTGTTAGAAATTTCAGCTGATTTAACAGAAAAATAATAAATATCTCACAATTATTAGATGTTAACTATATATCAGATATCACTGAATTAATTTAAAACATACCTCATTTAGTCTTCAATACAATTTTGTGAGGTAGGACGTATCTTTATTGTTCTTTTAGGTATTTTACATAATATAGTTAAAACTTATGGAGCTGTGATTAAGATTGTGGGCTCCAAAATCAAAAGATCTTATAGGGAAATGGGTCCACCATGCTGCCCTGATGAGCTTGTACATATCCATATTTGCCACATAAGCAAAGGCTTGCCCCACAAATTAATCTGAGTCTTGGTGGGACATCTGTGACCCTCTGGAAACATGAAAGGATGTGAGGTTTGTGAGGAGCTTCCCGGAAGCTGCCTCTCTCTTGTTTCCTAACTTCCTGGGATGCTATCAAGCGACAGTTTCTTATTGCCTCTCATTTCTGATGAGTATGACACTTTCTGCCATGTCCTCTCAAGCTATTGTCGCAGACTATAAAACTCTATAGCAGTAGTATACAACTATACAATTGTACTTAGTATACAATTGGGTCCTCAGCGATGAGGTGTCCCACAACTCATGTTGCTTTGCCACCTGGCTCTTGTTGCTTTGATGACATTCTTTTGTGTATATAGGAGTAGCATCTGGGAGCTGACACCCTTGGCTGCTCATCCTTTCACATGAGTAATAAACTGACTGAACCACTATATCTTTACTGGACAAATCAGTCAAGACTTGCTTTGCTGAGTGTGCTTGACATGTTTCAAGTTTCCAATCCTTTTAGACAACTTATCTTTCCGTTGATAAGAGTAACAATTACTTCCTAGGATTGCTGTGAGGATTAAATGCTGAAAAGCTGAAAAGAATATCCATACTCCATTTATATTGGCTATTAATATTATAATATTTATATTTCATCCAGGGTCACATAGTGAACAAGTGACATTATAGGAATTTAGTTCCAGATTTCTTGAAAGGCAAAGCCTATTCTTTTAACTACTATCCCCAGCAAATTGCAATCTTTACTACTGCATACATGTATCTATCTGTCCCATTCCAAACTATCAAAGCTTTTCTAGTTACAAAACTCATTTAAATAGGTTTGGTATTTTTAGTTTGAAGAATACTCGAGATAATTATTTGTTATCTATCGCTATATAACAAATCACCCCCAAATTTAGTGGACATAAAAACCAATAAACATATTGTCCTAGTTTCTGTGGGTCAGGTTTTCAGGACTGGCTTACCTTCCTTCCTTCTTCCTTTCTTTCTTTTTTTTTTTTTTTAATTAATTTATTTATTTTTGGCTGTGTTGGGTCTACGTTTCTGTGCGAGGGCTTTCTCTAGTTGCAGCAAGCGGGGGCCACTCTTCATCGCTGTGCACGGGCCTCTCACTGTCGTGGCCTCTCTTTTTGTGGAGCACACATTCCAGACATGCAGGCTCAGTAGTTGTGGCTCACGGGCCAAGTTGCTCTGCGGCATGTGGGATATTCCCAGACCAGGGCTCGAACCCACGTCCCCTGCATTGGCAGTCAGATTCTCAACCACTGCGCCACCAAGGAAGCCTTTCTTTCTTTCTTTCTTTCTTTCTTTCTTTCTTTCTTTCTTTCTTTCTTTCTTTCTTTCTTTCTTTCTTTCTTTCGTTTCTCTCTCTCATATTCCATTGTGTCCGCCAAAATGTTATTTCATGAAATTTTCTCTATTAGTTTGAATAAATCTAGGGTTTGCAAACTATAGCCCAAGGGCCAAATCCTGCCCGATATCCATTTTTTATTGACCATGAATATAGCCATGATATGTATTGTCTATGGATGCTTTCTCATTACAAAGGTAGAATATATGTTCTCTTGGCATATGAAGCTAAAATATTTACTATCTGGTCCTTTGAAGGGAAAAAAAAAGTTTGAATAAATGAATCTAACTCAAGGCAGAAAGGAACCTTAGAGGTCATCTGATAGTTCACTCTCTTATACCTTCATACTGTGAGATTTGAGGTTGCTTAAGCCTTGTTCTGTGGTTCTTAGTCAGTTATTTGTCCATGAGGGCCACTACACTAAATTTATGCTACTTATTATTCATATAGGCAGTCTAACCAATTGAGATGAGTCAGTAATAACTTACTTCAGCTTTTATATTATCTCAAGAGGATATTCCATTCAATATACATAAAGCATGAATATTCCTTGTTAATCATGCACTGATTATTTTTCATCTAGTATCATCCATCCCCTATGGTATGCCAAGATCAGTGCCAGTAACTAGGGGTATAATCAGTAAGTCTCAGTTTCTGGGATCTCCATGGCCTGCAGGAAAAAAATATATTTACAGAGCTAATTATTACAAAGCATAGTGTGTGCTCTACCATTTGAGCTACATTAAAAAGCTATGTAAACAAAGTGATTAATACTGCATGGAATTTGAGGTTACGGAGAACTATTATGTAGGGTCTTATGGATAAGGTCTAAGGCTGTGAAACTGGAACCATAGCAAGAATTTCACTAAAAATTTGAGCAAATTTGCATGAGTGTGGAGTCCTCGAGGCAGAGATGTCTGCAGGGGTTGACAACAAGAAGTTCATAAGCCCATAATGTTTTATGATGAAGTGTGCATGACACATCAATTTTTTTTTATAGTTAGGGTTTATAATTTCATCAGATTTTCCAAAAATCTGTGATGAAAACTTAAGAGTAATGGTTACATGGTGGTAGAAATGGATAGAAACACCCGCCCGCCATCATATAATAGAAGAGATAGATTAAAAATGCATATTCTAAAGAGATATTACTGTATTTGTCACATTATCATCGCTAACATACAAGGCATTTTGATAACCTTTAAATTTGATGTTAAAAATGTAGGGTGCATTGATAATAGTCAAAGTGTGTTATTCTTATTGCTACTATATGTTTAATGGAGTGTATTTGATAGTTTAATTTTTTAGAACAGATTTGGATTAGAAAGGCTGAGGCCTAAACTCTAGGGTCAACTTGCCTAAATTCTAATCTTAGATCTGCCCTTTACTACCTGTGTGGTAGGTAGCTTCTGAAATGGCCCCCATGATCCAGCCTCTTAGCATTCACACCCTTATAACTCACTTGGGTGTGAGTTGGACCTAGTGACTTCCTTCTAACAAATGAATACAGCAAAAGTGACGGCATGTCACTCTTGAAATTTGGTTACGAAGACTGAGATTTTCATCTTGCTGATATATTTTTTCTCCCTGGCTCTTCTTGCTTGCTATGATAAAGCAAAGTGTCATGTGGTAAACTCACCTTTAGAGGGGACCAAGTGTTAAGGACCAGAGAATGTCCTCTGGCCAACAGTCAGCAATAAACCAAGGCTCTCAGTTCAACATCCCATGAGGAAATGAATCCCACCAATAATCAATTGAGTGAGCTTAGAAGTGGGTCCTTCCCCAATTAAGTTGTTATGACTACACCTCTAGCTGACATCTTGATTGCCGCCTGTGGGAGACCGTGACACAGAAGACCAAGCTAAGCCATGCTCCTATTTTTGACCTACAGAAACAGAGAAAATAAATGTTGCTATTTTGAGCCACTATATTTGGGGGCTAATTTGTTGTGCAGCAATAGATAACTAATATAGATTTTGTTACAATATAGGACTGGGGTAATGTCATAACAAATAGGTAAATATTTGGCACTGGCTTAGCAACCAGGAAGTGGACAAAGTGGACCCATGGGAAGGACAGGCAGTGGACAGAGGTTGAAAAGATTTTGAGTGGCATATTAGAGAAAGCCCAAATTGTCTTTAACAGAATATTAGTAAAATTATAGACATTAAGGATATTGTCAGTGCGAGCTTAAAAGGAAGTGAGAAACATGTTATGCAAAACTGGAGGAAGAAAGATCCATGTCATATGGTGTCAGAAAATTTATTGACACCATCATCTGCACTTATGTGGAAATCAGAACTATGACTAATAAACGTTGATTTAAGCAAGGAGATTTCCAAGTAAAATGTTGAAGGAGTTACTTGTTTTCTTCTTGCTGCTTATTATAAACGGGAAGAGGAGAGAAATAAATTAAGGAACAGACTGTGTGGTAGACAGAATTCTAATATTACTCTCTAAGGCCCAAACCCTTGTAAAATCTTCTCCCTTTAAGTGTGACTAGGATTTGTGAACGTGATAGATGTCACCACTATGATTAAGTTATGTGGCAAAGATGGCAGGAATGTGCAGATGTAATCAAGGTCCCTAATCAGATGACTTTGTGTTAATAAAGAGGGAGATTATCCTCAGTGGGCTCGAGCTAATCGGGTAAAATCTTTCAAACAGGGTAAAGCGTCCACAAGATCTTCTTCCTGGCTTTAAGGAGAAGCAACCAGTCACGTGGTGAACTGTCTCTGAATAGGAGTGGGTCAAGGATCTAAATGCCTCAGCCCTACAACCATAAAGAACTGAGTTCTTCCAACAACTTGTATAAGCTATGGCTTTTTGTTCCCCTCTCCATTTTGTTCCCCTCATCCCCCTTCTCTACATCTCCAGAGGATGTGCCTTGGTTGTGTTCTGTCATCTTGCTCAGTTGAGCAAGGGGTCCCCCAATTCTTGGGTATGAGTCTGCACCGGTTACTGCTGTCAGGTTTATTGTCTCTCTGCACATAGTCTGCTTTGGTCTAGTATCACTTTGCTGTTCCTGGGCGCACCCAAGACAAGGTGAATTTTCAAAACCACCTAAGAGCATTTAGGCTGTTTTCATATCTTGGTTATTGTGAATAATGCTGCAGTGAACATAGGAGTGTAGATATCTTTTTGAGATGCTGATTTCAATTCTTTTGAATAAATACCAAGAAGTGGGATTGCTAGCTCATGTGGTAGTTCTATATTTAACCTAAGATCCATGCACATTTCTAGGGGTTGGAACTAGTGTGATTATAAGACTTTAACCCTTATTCTAAGGAGCTTGCCTTCTAGTGGGGAAAGACATCAAAAGTCTTTTAATAAATACAGTGGATTAGATACCAATATGTGCTGCAGGATTATATGATAAAGAACGAGTGGGAGCTACTCTAGCTAGTTTGATCAGGGATGGTTTTTCTGAGGTAGAGATTTAGGTTCATTCATGATTCTTAATACATTTAATATTTATGGAATATCCAACAGTACAATACAGTTAATATTTATGGAATATCCAAGATGATCCAAACAAAATTCTAGATAGACAAAAGAAGAAACATTTTTAGGAAAATAATGACTAAATTTCAGAACACTAATATCAAATGATCCTCTGTTAGGGGAGCCACGCTTCTGGAAGTCAGTGGGTCCATAGGAGCCTTACTCTAGTGACCACAGGATCGCCCCTGAAAGTCTGTCAGTCCCTAAACACTCCTGCTTATAAATGTTCGCCAATGCTTGAATCCCTAAGCTAACCAAAACCTTGTATAGGATAGGCTCTGGCTCTGTACTGGAAGACTGCACTTGTGTGAAAATGGTTATAGATCACCACTTCAGTATTTTAACTCTGATCAGCAACAGATCACTTTCAAGCACTTCACATCTGACCCTGATGCTTCAGTCACTGACATGTGAGGCTACAGTGAGAAGACTGCTGTCTGTGACTGCTGCCTGTGCTGTCAGTGTCCCAACAGACACTGAATCTGACAGCACCTTAACTTGGACTTCCTAGCCTTCAGAACTGGTATTGTGCTCTGGCTGGGTGTCAGTCCTGAGCCTCTAAGCTGGGATAGCTGAGATCAGGACATTGCTCCACCAGAGACGTCCCAGCCCCATGTAATATCAAACAGCAAAAACTCTTGCAGAGATCTCCATCTCAATGCTAAGACCTAGCTTCATTCAACAACCAGCAAGCTACAGTGCTGGACACCCTATAACAAACAACTAGCAAGACAGGAACACAACCCCACCCATTAGAGGAGAGGCTGCCTAAAATAATAATAAGTTCACAGATGCCCCCAAACATTCCACCGGATGCAGTCCTGACCACCAGAAAGACAAGATCCAGCCTCATACACCAGAACACAGGCATCAGTCCCCTCCACCAGGAAGCCTACACAACCCACTAAGCCAAACTTACCCACTGGGGGAAGACACCAAAAACAACGGGAACTACAAACCGTTTCAGCTCTCTTGTGTTGTTTACACTGTCTGTTTCCCATACTAAGGTGCATTTTTTTAAATTAAGACTTTATTTTTTAGAACAGTTTTAGTTTTAAAACAAAATTGTGGGGAAGGTATAGAGATTTCTTGTATATCCACTGCCCCCATAAATGGATAACCTCATCCATTATTAACGTCCCCACCAGAATGGTACATTTGCTGCAATTGATGAACCTACTATGACCCATTATAGTCATCCACTAGAAAATATAAATAGACTGATCACAAGCACTGAAATTGAGACTGTGATTAAAAATCTTCCAACAAACAAAAGCCCAGGACCAGATGGCTTCACAGGTGAATTCTATCAAACATTTAGAGAAGAGTTGACATCTATCCTTCTCAAAATCTTCCAAAATATAGTAGAGGGAGGAACACTCCCAAACTCATTCTACAAGGCCACCATCACCCTGATACCAAAACCAGACAAAGGTGTCACAAAGAAAGAAAACTACAGGCCAATATCACTGATGAACATAGATGCAAAAATCCTCACCAAAATCCTAGCAAACAGAATCCAACAGCACATTAAAAGGATCCTACAAACCTTCAAGTGGGGTTTATCCCAGGAATGCAAGGATTCTTCAATATACACAAATCAATCAATGTGATACACCATATTAAGAAATTGAAGGAGAAAAACCATATGATCATCTCAAGAGATGCAGAAAAAGCTTTCGACAAAATTCAACAATCATTTATGATAAAAACTCTCCAAAAAGTAGACATAGAGGGAACTTACCTCAACATAATAAAGGCCTTATATGACAAACCCACAGACAACATCGCTCTCAGTGGTGAAAAACTGAAACCATTTCCTCTAAGATCAGGAACAGGACAAGGTTGTCCACTCTCACCATTATTATTCAACATAGTTTTGGAAGTTTTAGCCACAGCAATCACAGAAGAAAAAGAAATAAAAGGAAACAAAATCAGAAAAGAAAAGTAAAACTGTCAGCATTTGCAGATATGATAGTATACATAGAGAATCTTAAAGATGCTACCAGAAAACTACTAGTGTTAATCAATGAATTTGGTAAAGCAACAGGATACAAAATTAGTGCACAAAAGTCTCTTGCATTCCTATACACTAATGATGAAAAATCTGAAAGAAAATTTAAGGAAACATTCCCATTTACCATTTGAACAAAAAGAATAAAATACCTAGGAATAAACTTACCTAAGGAGACAAAAGACCTGTATGCAGAAAACTATAAGACACTGATTAAGAAATTAAAGGTGATACAAACAGATGGAGAGATATATCATGTTCTTGGATTGGAAGAATCAACATTGTGAAAATGACTAAACTACCCATAGCAATATACAGATTCAGTGCAATCCTTATCAAACTACCAATGGCATTTTTCATGGAACTAGAACGAAAAATTGCACAATTTGTATGGAAACAAAAAAGACCCCGAATAGCCAAAGCAATCTTGAGAAAGAAAAACAGAGCTGGAGAAATCAGGCTCCCTGACTTCAAAGCTATAGTAATCAACACAGTATGGTACTGGCAGAAAGACAGAAATATAGATCAATGGAACAGGATAGAAAGCCCAGAGATAAACCTATGAACATATGGTCACCTTATTTTTGATAAAGAAGGCAAGAATGTACAATGGAGAAAAGACAACCTCTTCAATAAATGGTGCTGGGAAAACTGGACAGCTACATGTAAAAGAATGAAATTAGAACACTCCCTAACAACATACACAAAAATAACTGACAGCTACATGTAAAAGAATGAAATTAGAACACTCCCTAACACGACACAAAAATAAACTCAAAATGAATTTAAGACCTAAATGTAAGGCCAGACACTATAAAACTCTCAGAGGAAAACACAGGCAGAACACGCTACGACATAAATCACAGCAATATTCTTTTTGACCCACCTCCTAGAGCAATGGAAATAAAAACAAAAATAAACTAATGGGACCTAATGAAACTTAAAAGCTTTTGCACAGCAAAGGAAACCATAAACAAGATGAACAGAGGACCCTCAGAATGGGAGAAAATATTTGCAAATGAAACAACTGACAAAGGATTAATCTACAAAATTTATAAGCAGCTCATGCAGCTCAATATCAAAAAAACAAATAACCCAATCCAAAAATGGGCAGAAGGGCTTCCCTGGTGGCGCAGTGCTTGAGAGTCTGCCTGCCGATGCAGGGGACACAGGTTCGTGCCCCAGTACGGGAGGATCCCACATGTCGCAGATCGGCTGGGCCCGTGAGCCATGGCCGCTGAGCCTGTGCATCCGGAGCCTGTGCTCCGCAGCGGGAGAAGCCACAGCAGTGAGAGGCCCGCATACCGCAAAAAAAAAAAAAAAAAAAAAAAATGGGCAGAAGACCAAAATAGACATTTCTCCAAAGAAGGTATACAGATAGTCAAACACATGAAGGAATGCTCAAAATAACTAATCATTAGAGAAATGAAAATAAAAAGTACAGTGAGGTACCGCAGTGAGAGGCCCGCATAAAAAATAAAGGGGGGAAATTTACACACAGAGACAGATGCCTAGAGAGGGAAGACCATGTGAAGACAGAAGGAGAATGGCAGCTACCAGCCAAGGAACATCTGAGGATACCAGAAACTAGGAACCCTTTGAGACCATCAAGATGCCAGTTTTCTCCTATGGACACCCAGGAGGGAAAGTGGCAGGAAGAGGGGGTGGTGGGATGCACCGGGAGATTGGGATTGACACATACACACCAATAAGCATAAAATAGACAACGAATAAGAACCTGCTGTATAAAAAAAAAACAAAACAAAACTCAAAAATTCAAAAAAAGATGCCAGTTTTCTGTTTTGTATGTTTACTTTGTGGTTCCCTATGTACCCCAGCATCCATTCACATCCTTTGCCTCCTGTTTCCCTACTTTTTTATGAGTCAGATTTTGGTTTTTTGAAAGCCTGAATGTTACCTTCATTACAATAAGCATATTATTAAATGCTTTTAACTGTAATATATATATATATATATATATCTCAAATGATCAATACATGCCATTCATTACAGATTTGTCCAAAACTATAGAATGTGCAACGCCAAGAGTGACCCCTAGTGTAAATTACAGACTTTGGGTGACTATAATGGGTCATAGTAGGTTCATCAATTGTAGAAAGTTTACCATTCTGGTGGGGACGTTAATAATGGATGAGGTTATCCATTTATGGGGGCAGTGGATATACAAGAAATCTCTATACCTTCCCCAGAATTTTGTTGTAAAACTAAAACTGTTCTAAAAAATAAAGTCTTAATAAAAAAAGATGCACCCTAGTATGGGAAGCAGACAATGTAAACAATACAAGAGAGCTGAAGTGGAAGAGAGGTTTAGGAGTTGGCACTTTATAGAGGGTGGTTTTATATTGAGGGTATTATTTTGTATACTTGATATCTGAATAATGAAGAGGTAGTAAAAGCAAATTTCTAAGGAGCTTTCTAGGAAGAAGGACAGACAAGTACAAAGGCCTGAATATGTGGCTTGAACACGTGGAATAAGCCTCGTGTTTAATGAGTAGAAAGAGCTCTGTTGTATCTCCAGCTTAGTGAACAAGGGGAAGAATAGAGGTAAGTTGAGGTCAGAAAAGTAGGCAGAGCCAAACCATTTTTCATCCAAGAGCTGGAAGCATGTGTGTGTGTGTGTGTGTGTGTGTGTGTGTGTATGTGTGAGAGAGAGAGAGAGGATGGTGGCAGGGCTTCTTTATTGATGTAATAAACTATCATGAGGAGGAAGAGAAAGGTCAATGGTACATTGTGCCTGAGGTCAAACATCCTATAATGTGTGAGACAGATCCTTTACATAAAAAGATTACTGCAAAATACTAATATTGCCCCTATTGAGAAACACTGAGCCTTGTGTGCCATAATGAGAAGTTTTGAAATTTTTTTTCTGTTTGAAATAGAAAGTAATGGAAAAAGAATTATCCTGGGAGGGAAATGATCTTGGAAAGAGTAAGTTCATCAGGGCTGCTATATGGAGGCTGCAATGCAGGACAAGTAGCTGTTACACAGTTCAGGTGGGTGATAGTGATGGCTTGTATTGGGCATACAGCAGTGAGGATGTGGAAAAGTGTTTAGTTTAGGGCTGTGTGTGTGTGTGCGCACGCGTGTGGGTGTGTATAAAAGTAATCAAAGATCATCACTCTCTTGCCTATTTTAGGCTGCTTTAAATTCCTCTACTCTACTCTCTTCAGTTGACCAATGAGTAAAAAGAATGCAAGAAAATGACAAAAAAATTTCAAGGAGCCATAATGAAAGTGGCCTATATTACTTCCACATATATTCCTTTGGCTAGAACTCAGTTATATGACCAATACAACTTGCAAAGTAGGCTAGGAAATGAGGAGGAACCACAGACATGTGAGAGAACAATTTATTCTGCCAAAATGAGACCAGAATCCACTTCTAAGTATAATAACTTAAGATATTTTTACATATGTACAAAAGTATATTCACTGCAGCATTGTTACAATAGTGAAAATTTGGAAACAGCTGAAATATGCTTGAGCAGGTGAATGAATGATTAAAATATGACATATTTACAAAATGGAATATTGTGTAGAGTTAAAATGAATAAATTAGACACCTATGGACATATATAATATGGACATCTTGAAAATAAAATGCAGAGTGCATAAAGCTAGATGTACTATGATACATTTTCAATAACACCATTTGTAAAAATTTTAAAAGCAGGGAAATAAATATTTTATTATGTAATAACTATTTTTTTAAATTTTGGAATTACAAATATCGAATCAATAATATTAGTGGCATCTAGTGAAGAAGGAGTAGATGCTGGAAAGGAACCAAAGTGCACTTCAAATGTATCTGTAATGCTTTACTTCTTCAATTGTTTTGAAGAAAATATGCAAAATAAATAAAGTGAATTTAATGTTATTTAGTTAATTAAAACACCATCAAAATATACAAATAAATGCCAAGTTACCTTCTCAATACAACTTATTACCAAAAACAAATTTTTTAAAAAATCCGACAGACTTACTGCTTTTTCTAAAAGTTAATTATAGAATTGATCATATATAGTGAATATTTCTGTTAAGTGATTTTTTTTTCTATGTAAAGGTTGACTATCTAAGGATAAAAAGAGTTGTTTCAGAAAATCCACCTTTCTAATCAAGTATTTCTATTCTTCTAATTAAAATCTTGTCCTACATTGTTTTAAAGTTCCCTAAGAAGGAAAAAAAAATGTAAATTTTACAACTCATCAGAAATAAACTTTCCTTTAGTGTGTGATCACCATTCTGAGCAGTTAAACTAATGTAAACAGTAAGTCAAAAATTTCAGTTTGTAGATTATGTTACCTTGAGTCTGCTGTTAAGAACATTTATACCTCACCTTTCACTTCATTTCCTAGACTCTGCAACTGTTTTGGACTACATTTTTGTCCCCACCCCACAAAATCCATATGTTGAAATGCTAACTCCCCAGTGGGATGGTATTAGGAGGTAAGGCCTTTGGGAGTTAATTAGGTTTAGATGAGGTCATGAGAGTAGAGCTCCAACTATGAGATTAGTGTCCTTATGAGAGAAAAAGACCAGAGCACCTTCTCTTGGCCATGTGGGAAACAGCGAGAAGGAACTCTCCACAATCCAGGAAGCAGGCGCTCATCAGAACTGCACCAGGCTGGCACTGTAATCTGGGACTTCCAGCCTCCAAAACTGTGAGAAATAAGTGTGTGTTATTTAATCCAGTGAAACTATGGTATTTTGTTACAGTAGCCTAGAGTCAACTAATACAGGGACCAAGAATAAATGATTGGGAAAGTCACTTTTTTTGCAAACAAGCAAAATTAATATATCATGAAACACTGCTGAAGAAAATTGAATTCAGTGCCTTGGCAGACTCCCAAATAGCTGTTCTATTTTAAGCAACAACTCAGTGAACCACTTAACCTACAAGAAAGGAAAGAGACTCAAGTAAATTTTTATAATAAACATAATTATAGTATCCTGTTGTTACAACTCAAAAAAAAAAAAGGAAAAAGTTAATCACAAAATGCTACCATTACTGTATTCAGTCTGATAATTCAGCAATGGTAATAGCATAAGAATTGATGAATAAAAGTAAACAGACTTTTTATTCTTATGTTAACAGAATTTTCAAATTATTGCATTTTTTTAGCCCAGGTGCATAAAAATGTAGAAACATTACTTTGTTTGAGTAACCACATAATATGTACAACAAATTTTCTTCCTAGAATGAGCACTTGAGTCAATGGTAAATGAGATGATCACATGGGACAAGAAATGAGATGAAGCTTAGGAAGAGTTAAGACTCAAAAATTAGGTGGTTTCAGCAAACGAGTGAGAATCATAAATAGAATTAGTTTCTAAGATAACAAGGGGGTGAGATTCAGGGGTAACATGAAACTCATGAAAGTAAGGTTCAGATATGGTTTGAAATTAGGGACTTAGGGAAAACACAGGGAAGCAACAGGCTCTACTGAGAGGCAGGAGTAGATGCAGAAACAGGTTAATTTCTAATAATTGGTAAGGATACATGTGGTGAACATTCCTTTAGAATAAGACACAATATATTTTGGGCTGCACTAAGATATCCCTAATACCAAACAGCCATGGCACAACTGCTATGTCATGGACCCTGTTCCTTGATTTTTCATCTATACGTGGAGGCAAAGTCTACAAATAAATCTGACAGAGTCAGAATAAAACAACACTGACTTCTGGATCTGCTAAAATGGAATAAGCACAGTCAACCCAATCTGTTTCACTGATTACAAATAAAAATTCTGGAAACACTGCATAAGACAGATCTGAGAACTTTGAAAAGTAAGTAAAAGCAAGCAGATTAAGGAGGGAATTCAAAATTCGAAGTATGTCAATATGACAATGACTTTCCTATTTGTTTGTTTTTTTTCCCTTCCCATTATCTCCTGATCTAGACTAGAAGAACCCAAATTCCAGAACGGCATATGTGGGAAGGACAGAAAGTTCTCCAAAAAATAACTCTTATTTCTGGTCAGAGAGTAAGGAGTGGTCCCCCTGTGGAAGAAGAGTGCAGAAAGTCCTTATTTAACATTTTTTCTATTTTTGCCCTGCTGAATCTGTCCTGAGGCAAGACACAGGCATGAAACTGCACTTGTTTGGAGGAATTGGTGTCTGCACAGGCTCCTAAAACTCTTAAGACTATGTTCCAGGCTGAGTTTGAAGGCCTAACAACCAGGGGATCCAATAGTGTAGTTCCAGTCCAAAACTCGAGACACAGGAAGAGCCCATGTTTCAGTTCAAGTCCAAAGGCAGGAAAAGCAATGTCTCAGTTTGAAAGCCTTTGGACAGGAAGAATTCTTCATTGGGGAAGTCAGCCTTTTTGTTCTATTCAGGCCTTCAACTGATTGGATGAGGCCCACTCACATTATGGAAGGCAATCTCCTTTTTTCAGTCTACCAGTATAAATGTTAATCTCATCCAAAAAACCCTCACAGAAACACCAAGAATGTTTGATGAGTATGTGGGCCCCCATGGCCCAGTCAAGCTGAGACATAAAGTTAATCATCACAGGTGTAAAGCACTGTCCATGTCCCAGGGAAGCCCTGAAGGCACACACATGAATCAGGTGAGGACAGCACTGCAAAGGGTCTTGTAAACTAAAATGGCACAGATGAGCATTGGGACTCATAGCCTGAACCTAACCAGATTGAGTGCATGCCAAAGAAGGAAACAATATGATCCAGGGGATTACAAAGGTACCAGGGTTTCATTACATGATTTTCAAAATGTCCAGGATATAATAAAACATTACCTGACATGTAAAGAACCAAGAAAATATTTCACAGAATAACTCTCACAGGAAATGGCAATCAATAGAAGGACATCAAACTCAAAATGGCCCTGATGTTAGAAATATCCAACAAAGACTTTAAAGCAGCTGTTGTGGGCTTCCCTGGTGGCGCAGTGGTTGAGACTCCGCCTGCTGATGCAGGGGACACGGGTTCGTGCCCCGGTCTGGGAAGATCCCACATGCCGCGGAGCGGCTGGGCCCGTGAGCCATGGCCGCTGAGCTGAGCCTGCGCTCCGCAACGGGAGAGGCCACAGCAGTGAGAGGCCTGCGTACCGCAAAAAAAAAAAAAAAAAAAGCAGCTGTTGTACTCAGGGGCCACGAAGTATGGGTAAGCACTCATGATACAAATGGAAAAATATTTGCTCTCAGGAAAGAAATAGAAACTATAGAAAAGAACAAAATGAAATTTTATAACTGATAAAGATACAATGCTGGAAATTTTAAAATTCACTGAGGGGCTTCTAAAGCAGAAAAATGATGATAGAGGAAGGAGTCAGTGAATTTAGAGATCAATAAAAATCAACTAATATGAAAGAAAAAAATGTTTGAAAAATAATGGAAAGAGACTTGTGGGACAATATTAAAGCATGCATGTTGCCATTAGAATCTGAGAAGGAGAAGAAAAAGAGATTGGTAAGGAAACAATTTTTGATGAAATAATGTCTGAAAACATCCAAATTTGCTGAAAGACATAATTCGACAGATACAAGAAACTCAACAAACCTGAAATACATTAAAATCAAAGAAATCATCTCAGTTATATCATAACTGAACTACTGAAAATCAACTATAAAGAAAAGTCTTAAATCATACAAAAACATGACACATTACATAGAGAGGAATAAGGATTCAAAGACTACAAAGGTTACATACTATATGATTTCATCTATATGACGTTCTGGAAAAGTAAAAGCTAAGCATAAAGAACAGATCAATGGTTTCCAGGGGTAAGATCTGATGACAAAGGAATAGCGTTAGATAATTTGAAAGTTCTGTTTTATATCTTGATTATGTTGGTGGCTATTTGACTCTATTTTTGTTAAAATTCGTTAAACTCTACACCAAAAATGTGAATTTTACAAGTGTGTAAATTTTAAAAATAACTCATTAAAATACTAGCCTTTCATAATAGCCAACAGCTTTTACCCACTAACATTCTATCAATACCATATATCATTCCTCACACTTGATTATATGCCTCTATGGTTCTAACTCCTTTTGGTGGGAAAAGCTGAGTAGAAGACTGATGTACACTAGTATCTCTCTCTATATATCAGAGAGTGGAGCTATTAAAAGCAAAGCTTGTGAGGCTCTCCTGTAAAGCCAAAGTCAGAGGAGGAATAAAACGTAGGACTCTTCAGCGTAATAGCAGAGTTATTTCTAAGGTAAGGGCATCACTTTGCTAATTAATATGAAAAATATTACTTCCTAAACAGGAATTTATGTCATTTTACCTTCCTGCAATACAATGGTACTTCAAAGAAGAATGCAGGATATAGTCAGAACTCGATGGCAATGGCTTAATCCAGAGCTGCTATTCAGCCAGAATGCAATGATATCAAACTTCTTGCCAAAATACTGTAAAACTTCTGTAACAGTTGGAAAATAACATCTACTCATAACTCTGCAAGTGCCTCATTTTCACCCTAGTCACTCCACCATTTCTCTAGAACCTCCCCACAATCCAGTAACTAAAGAGGTAACATGTGACACAGTAAGGAACCTCTAAGGACGGCTCCAGCAGCCAGGCTGGGTCTGCTCTCACAGGTCAGTGTCTAAGCCAAGCCAGTGGTTAATTACTTTGATAATGACTCCTGTCCTAGCCTCTCATAGATGCATCTTAAACTTCCTAAAACATGATAAGCCCTTATATATTAGCAATCTTTCTCCCCTACTGGACATGATGGAGAATAATGTTAACAAATGAAGTAGGCTGAAGTCACAATATGATGTAACCTTGAAAGAAACACCAACCCCTCTGTAATATTTGGATTATGGTAGTGTCCTCAAAGGTGAGGAAGGTGTCCAGCAAATTCTCCGGTTACTCTTCTGTCAAAATCAAGATTCTGTTGAGGATGACTGCCTTATTTTTTGTCTTCAATCCATAAACCTATCAAGTATTTGAGAAATGCTTATTGAGGGAATGAATTGAAAAATATTGAAAAGAAATACTTCTACTTCTAAAAGTAAAAAATATTAAAAACAAACATTTTAAATGACAGAAACACACTGGTCATTAAAAATATGCAATATGTAATGCAGAGAAATAAGTATTTTGTGGTGTTAATAATAAAAATTGCAGTATAAATTATTTTCAGTCTCTATCCTAAATTTGCTGTAGCGGTAATAAATGCAGTTATATAGGATAATTTTACAACTATATTTTTATGTTTACATGTGATATTTATATACAGAAAAATCTGTTTGCTACGTAGGATGTTTTTTAACAGCTCTGTTGAGGTATAATTGATACACAAAGAACTGCACACATGTAATCTGTACTACTTAATGAGTCTGGACAGATGCAAACACCCATGAGACTATCACCACAATCAAGGTAATAGATATAACTAATCCTTCCCAGAGTTTCCTTATGTATCTTTGTTTTTTTGTGTGTTTTGTGTGTGTTGTAAGAATACTTAACATGAGATTTACCCTCTTAACAAATTTTTAAATTATTGTATTGTTAACTACAGGCACTACATTGCAGAGCAGATATCCAGAACTTACTTGTTTAGCATAAATGAAACTCGTTACCCATTAGGATTTAAATGAATACTCAACTTATTTATGTTACAAGTTCAAAAATTTAATTTTCCTTGAGCCTCAAGTATACTGTATAAATAGTATTCTATTCATAAATCTAGTAAATTTTAACAATTAATTTCAACAGTATCCTTAATATTTACCAAATCAAACCAAATCCCCTTAATTAATTGTTTCTACTTATAAATTTATAAAAATTCCTCAAGCCTCACTACAAGCAAAATTGTTCATTCTTTAAAAAAATCACATTGTTTCATAAATTAAATCAACTGTAAAATTAAAATTCTTCTATCGTTCCAATATAATTAACAAATTTAGTACAATTCTTACACATCTTTCAACTAAATGTCAAAAATTTTAAATTTGGGCTTCCCTGGTGGCACAGTGGTTGAGAGTCTGCCTGCCGATGCAGGGGTCACGGGTTCGTGCCCCGGTCCAGGAAGATCCCACATGCCGCGGAGCGGCTGGGCCCGTGAGCCATGGCTGCTGAGCCTGCGCATCTGGAGCCTGTGCTCCGCAACGGGAGAGGCCACAACAGTGAGAGGCCCATGTACAGCAAAAAAAAAAAAAAAAAAAAATTTAAAATTTGTCAGCATTTACATTGGAACTATAAAGCACATCTGTTAAACATTTTATAACACCACATTATCTTACCTATTTTAAATGCCAAATATATGCAAATTGTTCCTAAACTTAGTATAGAATTATTAATGCTGTGATTTAAAAAATTTTAATCACTACAGTTACTTCTAGTACTTCCCTTGGTTTGACATTCACTCAACCACTAAGTGAACATTGATATCATTTCAAATGAATTGATATCACTATCTTGACAATTTGTGGTTATCATCTTAAATTCACTGACTGTATGTACTTAAGAGCCATATATTTTCAGCAAGGAAGTGGGGTAAAATACAGAGTTTTTATCCAGAGAGTCTTATGGCCTCACTGATCCTTGTTTCCATAGTTGCTATAAAAAAAAAAAAAGAAAAACGATTTAATGTAGGTCCATCAAAGGGAGTTACAGCAGCTCACCTTCTTGTTTAATTTTCATCATAATCTAATTCTTTTATCTGACTTTTGTAAACAGAAGTCTGTGACCTCCTATTCAAAGTATTGAAAACTTCCTTCATCCATTTTCTAAGAACATACCAAAATGTGGTGCTGGCATAAAGACAGACATACACATCAAAAAATAGAATTGAGTGTCCAGAAATCAACCCATAAATCTATGGTGAAGTGATTTTCAACAAGGGTGACAAAATCACTCAATGGGTAGAGTAGTGTTTTCAATAAATAGTGAGGAAAAATGGATAATCATATTCAAAAGAATGAAATTGGGAGTTTGAAATTGACATGTACACACTGCTATATTTAAAATGGATAACCAACAAGGACCTACTGTATAGCACAGGGAACTCTGCTCAATATTATGTAACCACCTAAATGGGAAAATAATTTGAAAAAGAATAGATACATGTATATGTATAACTGAATCACTTTGCTGTACACCTGAAACTAATACAACATTGTTAATTAAATTTACTCCAATATAAAATAAAAAGTTAAAAAAAATAAAGAAATTGGACCCCTACCTCATATAACATTCAAAAATTAGCTCAAAATAAATCAACAACCTAAATAAAAATATAGCATGAACACTTGTGGGCTTGGATTAGGCAATAGTTTCTTAAAATAACACCAAAAGCACAAGCAATCAAAGGAAAAAATATGGATAAAGTTGACTTCATCAAACTTTAAATCTTTTGTGCTTCAAAAGATATTATCAAGAAAGTGAAGTATGGCACAGGGATATTAGCTCGGTGCTTTGTGACAGCCTGGAGGGGTGGGATAGGGAGAGTGGAAGGGAGGGAGACGCAAGAGGGAGGACATATGGGAACATATGTATATATATAACTGATTCACTTTGTTATAGAGCAGAAACTAACACACCATTGTAAAGCAATTGTACCCCAATAAAGATGTTAAAAAATAATAAAAAAAAAAGAAAGTGAAAAGACAGCCAATACAATGGGTGACATTTGTAACATCTGCAAATCATATATGTCATAAAGCACTTGAATCTAGAATATATAAAGAATACTTACAACTCAATAATAAAAAGACAAAAATCGAATTAAAAAGTGGACAAAGGGTATGAATAGGCATTTCTTCAAAGAAAATATACAAATGGCTAATACAGACAGAAAAAGATGCTTACCATCATTAGTCTTTAGGAAAATACAAACTACAATGAGATACCACCTCATACCCACTTTAATCAAATGACATACAGTAAGTGTTTGTGAGGATGTGGGGAAATCAGAACTTTTGTGCATTGCTGGTAGGAATATAAAATTGTGCACCTACTGTAGAAAAGAGTTTGGCAGTTCCTCAAAAAGTTAAACGTTAGGGTTACCATGTGACCCAGCAATTCTACTCCTAAGTATTGATACATATCCATGAGACTGGAAACATATATCCACACAAAAACTTGTACACATATGTTCATAGCAGAATTACTCTTAAGAGCAAAAAAGTAGAAACAACCCAAATGTCCATGTACAGATGAATAGAGAAACAAAATGTGGTATATCCATAAAATAGAATAGTATTTGGCAATAGAAAGAAATGAAGTATTGGTACATGTTACAGCATGGAAGAACCTTGAAAACTTTATGCCAGTGAAAGAAACCAGACACTAAAGGCCATATATTACATGATTCCTTTTATATGAAATATCCAAAATAAAGAAACCCATGGAAACAGAAAATAAATTCATGATTGCCAGGGACTTGGGGAAAAGGGAATGGGGTGTGACTGCTAATGGGCACAGAGGATATTTCTGGGGTGATAAAATGTTCTGGAATTGGAGAGTGGTGATGGTTGTACAACTTTGTGAATATCCTAAAAACCACTGAATTCTACATTACAAGTGCGTGAATTTTGAGGTATATGAACTATATCTCCATGAAGGAAAAACAAACAAACAAACTAGACTGGAGAAGTTTGAAGACAAGAGGATAAGAGGAACCAACACTGCTTGAACAGATTAAGATGACCCAATATCAGAGCTACCCACACAGCAGATGACTATGTAACAGCTCTGCTCTTTGGAAGCCCTGAGCTTTAGCATCATGGAAATGGAAACCCCTGGTCAATGGTAAGCATCCCTTTGGAACTGTCTGTTCTACGGAAACTGGGGCCCAAAGCAACTCTAGGTTCAGCACACTACAATTAGCACCAAATTTTGGCCATTTCGAAGCAAACCGCTAAGACCTTAAAAATATCTGAGCAGGAGAGATCTCTAACTAAATCCAGGCATGTTGTCATCAAGCCAGACAAGAGCTATAGCTCTTCATAACTTACGCAGTAAATGTTAAAATAATTACATTTTTTTTCCTGTGCACTAGTGACCTACTAACTATAATTGCAGACTTTACTTATTTCTTGATATTTCAATGGCCAAAATTATAGTAATTAGTTTGGTTAAGTTGTTAGAGATGTACATTTATGTCTATCTTCACTCAAATGTATTCATAGAAGAAAGTATTTCCACTAGCCAAGACCTTAAATAATTATTTTTAATCTATCTTCATGTAAATCTAGTTTATAGGCTTTTAATCAACCAGAATGTTTTACCCTTATCCTAAATCTGGAATCTTTTTTTTTTCTTTTGTCGTACGCGGGCCTCTCGCTGTTGTGGCCTCTCCCGTTGCAGAGCACAGGCTCCCGACGCGCAAGCTCAGCGGCCATGGCTCACGGGCCCAGACGCTCCACGGCATGTGGGATCTTCCCGGACCGGCGCACGAACCCGCGTCCCCTGCATCGGCAGGCGGACTCTCAACCACTGTGCCACCAGGGAAGCCCTGGAATCTTAACTTCAAACACCTACAAGGAATAGGCATGTACTAGTAAGGTTAAAAAAAAAATTAAGCAGGCAAATGTTGAAGGTCGGAAGAGATGAGAACTGTAATAAAAGAGACAGCCCATGTCCATCTAAAGGAAAGTACTTTACTCAGGTGCAGCTAAGTTAAAAAAAAAAAAATTGCTTAGTATAGACAGATTTCCATTTTTTTAAGGGGTGGAAAGAGTGGGGAATTGTAGAGTTTTATACAGGAAATATGCTCAATTTTTTAAACATTGGATATAGATTTTGAGCTAAGAACAGTACATATCATATCACATTTTTATTTCAAAAAAATAGATTTTATTTAAGGCCTTTATCCATTGTCAGAAAAACAAAATGGCACTTTGTCTCTAGTACTCCAGACTCTAAATTTCCATATTTCCATATTAGACTTCAGAGACCTTTGATGACACTGTATATTTTTCAAATCTATGCCATCTAATTCTCCGGATGATTGCTCAGTTGTTTACCAGATCCATATCAGGCTTTGTATATTCTGTGTAATTAAATTGAACTAAACCAGGTACTGTCAATTGGTTGTTATAATACTTTAAAGCTAATTCTTTTAATCGAAATGGCAAGAGGCTAGTATATTTTTAGAGACACAGTTGTTACTCTCTGAATTTCCAACTGGCTAGTATTATTTTCCACCTGAAGTCCATGAAGCATCTCAAAATCAAAATGTGTAAAGAATAATAAATGTTTTGATCATTATATTCCCTTTCTGTCTCACTCAATACCATCCACATAGCTCTGTCACCCTTGCCTTTCTCACTATGCAATCAGTTAAGACATTAATTTTCACTCTGAAATACCTCTCATGTCTGTATCCCCTTCTGCATTGTGAGTACCATAGCAATCAGAACCTTTTTACCTTACATGTGAACAATGAATAACTTCCACATACTTCTTTCCAGCTCCCCACCCAACTATCTACTCTAGGAACAGAAGTAATCCTGTATCATCTCACTGACTGGTTTACTCTCCTACTCTAAAAGTTTGAGGATTTTCATTGCTCATAAAACAAAGACTAAACTCTATAGGGAGGGAAAAAACTTGTATTTTGTGGTGCATAATAAAATAACCTCTGGAGTCTGATAGACCTGGGTTCAAATTCTGGGTTCACATTTATTAGAATACCTCCATCAAATTACATTACATAATATCAAACTCCTTAACTATAACTGGACTCAATGCTTATCTCCGAAGAGGTGGTATAAGGCTCAAATGAGGTAGCCTTTGTGAAGTAGTAACACATCTCAGGTTCTTGGAACTGTACTGCCAGTAATAAACTAGATCTAGAATCTTATCTCCTTCCCTGGCTTCGGAGGGCTCCTGGTTCACCTGCACAGAGATCAAATCATGAGCAAATGTCCTGAAGATAAACCAACAAGATTGTGGATAAGGTGGAATTCATCAGTATAACAATGTGCATGTCACACCCACCTCACCTGCTAAACCTCAAAGCCACAAAGCAGTGACCTCATGCCTGAGAACCTGCAATTCTTGCCCCGATGAACATATCTCTTTTGTGTAACCTGTTCACATGGGAAGCAAACATTTAGAAAGTAGAAGTAACTTCA
Source organism: Delphinapterus leucas (assembly GCF_059928025.1). NCBI lineage: Eukaryota > Metazoa > Chordata > Mammalia > Artiodactyla > Monodontidae > Delphinapterus > Delphinapterus leucas. The sequence goes on from NC_143136.1 coordinate 10,994,891, forward strand.
TAAGGGCAATAACAAGAACAACAAAAACAATAAATAGGTCAGTAAAAGATGGAGTCCTGGAATGCTAGCAAAGATTGTTGAATTTAGCCTCTTCCCAGTTTCTCAGTCTTTTATCTCTACTACACATTAAACTTACTACTTCACAACTTCTTCCTTAGTTTGCCCAACATATGGATTGAAATCTAAAATAGCAGTTTATTTTCTGCAGTTTCTATGTTGGAAATTTTCAGTAGGTGTTGGAATCTGCATTTGCATTTGCTGCACCAACAGTTTGGATTACTTTTCCACATTTCTTTGCTGGCAAACAATGCCACGTGGTAATAATCATTTAAAATACCCCTAGTTGTTAATGTCCCCTGTATTGTTTGGGTGCAAGTGGAAGTGATCTTCTGTTCTCCTCATCTGAGAAATATGCTGAATATCCTGCCTGACTTTGGAAGAATACGTTCATGGCAGAAGATGGGCTTGCATCTCTCCCAGCTTTCTCATGAAGAATAGCCAAGTTTTTACAGGTGTGGTTTGTGACCATGTCAATGATCATCAGGTCCTGTTACCTGCCTTACACTGTTTCCCAGAAACATACTCTGAGACAAGTACCCTGTGCAGATGGATTAGGGGTTATTCTTGGATGATACCTATAAGGAAGTGAGGAAGGGAGGACTGGGCAAAGGGCAAACCTACCTGCACTGCTGTCATAGTTGAAGGTTTAGCCAATTCTATGCAGAGCTCTGGAGCTGGGAAAGACCTTTGGTATTGCCCCAAATTAAGAAAATGTGGCTACATCTTTGTATCTTTCCATCAGCAGCAAGTCACCCCAGAAAGAGACTATAACCCTGATTGAGGAAGTTTCTTATGGATGCAGGCAACTCCCAGTGAGGGATGCAGCTATAATCAGGAGTTAATATTCCCAAAGGTTGACAGGGGAAAGAAATGGGTGTGTCATCCCTGAAGAAGAAATCTGGTACTCACTACAGATCCCCAGAGACATTAAACCCTATGTCATGAGCTCATTAGCTCTTGTCTACTCAGCTAACCAGTCACATGAGACTTGACTCACATGGTAGAGGAAATGAGACTAACCAGCTTATTTCAATGCTCAGAGGACCCCTTATTCTAGTTGAATTATGTAACTCAGGGATAGGAGAAAAACATGAAGAAAATGAAAGTGAAACTCAAATTTTTTCTGGACATAAGCTAGTAGAGAGTAACATCTATTTTGCTTTAGATACTGGAAAGAGAAGTTGGTTAGATAAAACGAACAATCAATATAAATTAAGAGTGCCTAGGTCTCACTTCAATACTGTGGAGGGAACTTCAATTTTCAGCTCTCCAGTATTGCAGCAACAGCACTAATTTAAAACAGGTAAATACCAAGGTTATTCTTGGTGCCGTATCGTTATTTCAGATATTGGCCACCAGTTTCACTTGCCCTTCTTGGTTTTTGCTCCAACCCGTCTTGTCTTTCTTGCCTTTGTCCCTTCCCAATTTCATACACCCTCTCTACAAGTGGTCCTGGAATCTCCTTATCATCTCACTCCTGCAACTCCCCCAGCTCTCGCATCTCACTACGACCCCACCCTCCCTTATTTTCACTCTGCAAAAGGTTGATCTTGGACCTGTCAGGAGGACCCTGTGTTATACAAGGAGAGGCATGAGATTAAGGGCAGGGCCATTCTTCCCGGACTGGCGAGGCAAACATTCACAATTTTTGCAACATAGAGAACTTGGCTAAGAGAGAAGGAACTAACCAAATGATCAATTTTCGTGACTCATCTTTCTTGAGTTTTCAGGAGCATTTGGCACCATTGATCACTCGTTTTGCTTCGACCATTTTGTTTAGGAAGAACTTTCCAGAAATAGGGTTCCTGAAATGTCCAATTAAATACACAAAATTGTGGGAAGTTCTTTGTTTGAAACCATCCATTCTCCTGGCTTTCCTTCTACATTTCTGGCAGTTTCTTCTCCATTTCTGTGCCTAGCTCCTCTTCTTCTACAGGGTGGAGATGATCAGAGTTCTGCTCTGTTTTAAACGTAAGCAAAAGAGTCAGAGTTGAGTTATTTAGGGCGGAGATTTTGCCGCTTTCATAACACAAAGAGAGAGAGGGGCAAAGGAGTTGCGAGTGATTTCACAACATTGGTAATAATGTTGAATAATGGAATCCAAGTTTTTTAAGGAATGAAATAAGGATATGCGGGGAGTTATGGACAATGGGAAAATTGAAGAGTCCGTGGATTAGAGACAGTGAAACAAAGATGGTTCAAATAGAGGTAATGGAGTGAGTGAAAGACCGGGTGTGGTAAAAAAGAGTAAGATGGTCAAAATAGAGGTTTTTGACGTGGCAATAAAGCGTCAAATATAAGATTGGAACTGGATCTAGGGTAGGGTGTTTTTCATTCACTTATATAAATGTAAAAGATTAGTAATGAAAAGAAGGATGGTGAGACCAGGTGTCCCAATCTTCAGTGATGCCAGAGAGATATTGTGGTATTGGTAGGCAATCACCATGAGCGAGAATAATGTGTAGATAGTATTATTCCATTTACTTCAATGGAATTATGTTTTTTGTAAATGTTTCTTTACCTTTGCATTTATTTATTTATTGTTAATGTAGGAAGAGGAAGAAGATATCTACCCAATCTCAAGAATCTCTGTAAATTGTATTATAGGGGACAGGGGAAGATAGGAACAGCCATTTCTTGAGAGACCTGCCCAGCAGTGTCCTCAAAAAATTCTCACATTTTAATTAAAGCCATAAGGTAAAGGGAATATTCAGAGAAACATTTAAAGATATAAATACATGTTACAAATGACAGTCTGTAAATTGCACAGGATTTTGAGAGGGTTAGAGATGTATAAAAAATGGGTCTAGTTAGGGTAAGTTTTAGGTCAGATTTTCCACAAAATGACTCAAAACAGAGATTTGCTTGAATGAAGTTTATAGATGAGAGTTCTCAGGAGTAGCACCCGTGAAGGAGTGAGGGAAACAGTATTGCACAGAAGTAGAAGTTATACTTCAATGCAGTTTTAGCACAGGCTTCAGCTGATCCCAAGGGGAATTTGGAAGCTAAGATGGCCCTTCAGAGATTCACTGAATTTAATCAAGGAGGTAGGCCTTTAAAAGGCCTCATCTCACTCATCTCACCTGCATTGAGTAGCCTTTGTGTTTGGACTGTCCTCAGGGAGAATATATTTGGATGAGGTTCCTTTAGACCATGTGCAAGTTCAGCTGATGGACTCAGCTATGAGCTATCAGCAGGCAGCACTTCTGACATCTAAGGGAATGAGTCACTCAGACTTGAAAGGGGAATCTGAATAGAATAGAACAGCATTCACTATTGTCCAACACTTGCACCACTCAGATCCACTGCTTCCTTCACCTCCTCCAGGAGGTGGCATAAACCAGGTGTCATCTATAGCTTACAACTGATAAAACCCTTGCTGTGTTTCCTAATGAAATCATTACTTTTTTTTTTTTACATCTTTATTGGAGTATAATTGCTTTACAATGGTGTGTTAGTTTCTGCTTTATAACAAAGTGAATCAGTTACACATATACATATGTTCCCATATCTCTTCCCTCTTGCGTCTCCCTCCCTCCCACCCTCCCTATCCCACCCCTCCAGGCGGTCACAAAGCACGGAGCTGATCTCCCTGTGCTATGTGGCTGCTTCCCACTAGCTATCTACCTTACGCTTGGTAGTGTATATATGTCCATGCCTCTCTCTTGCTTTGTCACAGCTTACCCTTCCCCCTCCCCATATCTTCAAGTTCGTTCTCTAGTAGGTCTGTGTCTTTATTCCCGTCTTACCCCTAGGTTCTTCATGACATTTTTCTGAGGACTAAGACTCCTAGACCTTCAGAGACTAGAATTGCAAGGATAGGAAGCACAAATTCCTCAAATGATTCTCTAAGAATCAATTCTAGTGCCTGGCAACCTTGGCTCTATCCTGAGGTCACAGAGCCTAAGGAATCTACAGGTTACTTAAATCCTCATATAAATTTAGCATATAATTAGTTACTATTTGCCCAATACTTTGGTTTAGTGATTGCTTTTCTACATCTATTTTCAACATCTACTAAAGATAAAAATAGTAACCCACTTCATGCTGCTGCTTTTAAATTAGGTTTCTTATATAAGTAGCCTTATGCAAAGCACTTGAATGTAGAGCCATTCAAATATTCCTTGGGGCTATAGGGAAAAATAAAAACCTAAAAAGTCTTTATGACTATTCCGGTTATGCATTACTGCATAATAAACCATCTTAAAACTTGGTGGGTTAAAATAACAATTTATTATCTGTCGTGTTTCTGTGGGTTGACTGGTCTCAGCCAGGTGGTTCTCATGAAATGAGAAGCTGACAATTGCAGTCATATAACAGATGGGGCTGCAGTCATCTGAAAGCTAGGTTAGGCTGAATGTCCAAGGAGGCTTACTCATGTGGCTGTCAACTTCTGCTGGATGGCTTTTGGGAGCTCAGCTGGAGCTGTTGACCAGAGCCCATACACACTGCCTCTTTATGTAACTTGAGCTTCTAAGAGCATGGCAGTTGGGTTCCAAGGGGGAGTGTTCCACAGAGGGAGTGTTCCAAGAGGCAGGAAGCCTTCCTAAGGGCTGCATAGAAACTACAGTGTCACTTTATTCAATTCTTTTGCTCAAAGGAATTGCTGGGTCTGCCTAGACATCAAGGGGGTGGAAAAGTAAACTCCATCTTTTGATAGTGAATAGCAAGGTTATATCACTGAAAATGTGAATGCAATCAGCAACAATGATTGAATTCAATAAAATCTGTGACAAATAGTACTTATTCTAAAGTAAACTAATTTCATGCAGGAAGCAAATTTTATGATACTTTTCCAGTATGGATTTTGACATATGTCACAATAATTTTCAAATTAATTTGCAGTTAAAAGGAAATGCTATGTAAGTATTCAATGAACTATAGTTTCCTTTAAAACTAGTTTATTGGTTTTCATTTCAATAAGAGCTCTTAGTTTAGATTTTCTTACTGTGCAATGTTCCCTGAAACAAGCTAAGCCCTGAAATGACTGTAAAAGGCAGGAGGTTACATGGGTTGAACAACTCACTCAGTGAGTAGAGAATGGAAAAGTCTTGCCATCTTAGAGAAAGCAGATAAATCACTAAAAAAAATTGGCACAGTGCTTAAGGATCAGGTTTTGCAGTCATTCAGAATTGGGTTTGAATTCCAACTCTGCCCCAAGACAGTTTTCCCTTTTGAAAAATGTGGGTATTACCTACCTAAATGTATCCTGGCAAGCAGTAAATGACATCATGTTTCTTGTTTACAACTTTTATTATAATATTTTTTGAAAATTATGTTTTCCACCATCTTTAGTGAGAAAGTAGTTATATGCACAGAACGCCATTTTATCTACTCTCAAAGTACATTGTTAAAGCAGTTTCCTTATGGAAACCGTTTTCATGGTTCTACAGAGAATAGACCTCTATTTTTAAAGAGTTTATTTAAAAATGTAGATAGTAACAATGTATTTCTCAAACTAATGCTAATATACTTATAAGATATCTTGATACATCCTCTTGCTTTCCAACATCATGATACTTTGTAGAGCAGTACTTGCAAGTAGTTTGTATATATTAGATATTACATTAATATTTATTAATTTAATAACTTTTAAATATTAATAATGTTCATCATCATCAAAATTGTATTCTTTAAGTGATCATTTACTTGATCCTAATGAGGGACAGAATTATGCTGCTAAAAGAAGTATTAAATCGAAATCATTCTAGTATTTTCTAGTAATTAACAGAGTTAATTTCATGTATGCCACTAAATTACTTTAATGGTTTTCATTCACTAATTGCTTTACCTCTGTTCTGCTGTCATTCCTTAGCATTATCAATCAGGTATTTGACCTTACATTTAGACAGAAATAGCACTTGCTAAAATTGTAGATGACATAGTCTTAGTGCTAAAAACAGTTTCATAGCCCTTTGGGGATAGCTAAATTTCAGTTCTCCTTACTGACTAAACTAATCACATGTTAGTTTGACAAACTGTATTTTGGTTTGAAATATGAATTAGTGGTCATATTTGTCAAGTATTGGTAAATTCCCTCTCAGCACATGGCAGACTAAGCTTTAAGAAAATCCTATTCTAGGAAAACTTGGTACAAAATTAATAAGGTGAAATTCAACAGTAGTATATATACAGCCCTAAAATAAGAAGATTCAAAGTGAATCATACGGGACTGAATGGGAAAGATCCTTTTTAAGAGCAACTCCTGTGAAAAATATACTCAAAACTTAGCTAAAGTCAAGAAGAAGATGAGGTAGATACATTAAAAATTGAAGTCTTAGGCTGCATACAAAGAAACATAGTATCTTTATTTACTGTAGTACAAGCCACTGTGCCATGCTTGTGTGGTTTTTAGAAAAGTTAAGACAGCTAGAGGGACTTCTCTGGTGGTCCAGTGGTTACGACTTTACCTTCCAATGCAGGGGGTGAGGGTTCAATCCTTGGTCAGGGAGCTAAGACCCCACATGCCTCCCGGCCGAAAAACCAAAACATAAAACAGAAGCAATATTGTAAAAAATTCAATAAAGACTTTAAAAGTGGTCCACATCAAAAAAAAAAACTTTAAGAAAAAAGACAGCTAGAATATAACATTATAATGATATCATGAACATGGGTACATAGACTTATGCAAATGAGAAAAAACTTTGTGGCCATGATAGAATAGCCAATATCTGACCTACCATGCTGCTGCAAATAACTAATACATTTGAATGAATGCTTTGTAATACTGTTTGAATATTTCCAAGTGTTGGACAGCAATCAACACTAAAGTCCTTGAGAGAACAGATGCACAACAGGTGACCCACATTCATCTGGCTTTCCCATTCAAGAATATTCTTCATAACTATGGTGCAAAGAAATAGAACACAGAAAGGGAACAGAAGTCTTTCTGGATGGGAAAAAAAACACAGAGATTAAAGTTTGGGTTGCTAAGGCGTTGGGAGCAGATTACTACAGAGGAGGGACCTGCAGAAAATGAGCCCTGAATATCTGCCAAAAAAAAAAATTATTTCAGTTCCTTGGATGAATCCCACCTGCGCATGTACAGGGAAAGGCTTTGGAAGACTTAGCAGGAAACAGTCACTGGGAGCTTGGAGAGATGAACATAGATTTCAGAGATCTCAGCATGAGGGAAGGTAAAGGAATTTCGATATAACTAGATGGAGAGACCTTGGTGAACATCCTGGTTTGCCAGTTGAGACTCCAAATGCTCTCCAAGTAAGAACCGTCATCTAGGGGAGTAAAGTCTGTTGTGGATGCATCAGGTGGAAAGTAAAAGCTGTAATATAGGACACTGAGCATTGAACACAGCAGCAAAATGTCCCCAACCATGGGGCTAAGCAGATTAAGCTAGCAGTCTTATATGGAAGTGCCTTATCATACCAAGTATGGTTTAGAATACATTGTTTCACTTGCCATAAGGGTGAAATGAGATCTAGTGCTGCCAGGCAGTTGGCAGGGAACTTAGGGTTTTGCAAGCATTTTGATAGAGGAAATGTTCACAGGATAAGCAGCTAGCAATTTCAGAAAACTAGTATTCTATGCGGTCCTCAGGGTGGATCAGTTGGGGGCATTGTCGCAAGCTGGCCTCCAGGTCCTTTCCCTCCTGGTGAGAAGGCAATCTAGGGAAGGCAGGAATTACAATGTCTAATAAGGTTGTGGCCTGTTGTCTCCCTTTGTTGTTCTCTTGGGCTGGAGTGACAATATCTGAAGCACTTGTGTACTTGAAGGTGTCAGAGGCCAGCCCAGGAGAGGGGATGGGGAGCTTGTCTTCCCACATAGGGGCTCATGAAAAGTGGGTAGGAGCAGGCCGGTGTTAAGTTCTGATTTGTGCTAGAAGCTTGGCTAGGGATGGAATTACAAGTAGGGGCTTTACTGCTGTTCGAGCCGAATTCATTAAGCTCCTTTGAATCATCAGGGACTCACCTTGCAAAGAAGCATTGGGCACCCTGACTGAGCTTTGTGGGGACCCTATCCATGATGCATACAAATTCTGGGCACATTGGTTAAGGACATTTTGTGGATGGCAGCTTTATAATCCTGAGATTGTCCTATTAAAATTAGAGTAAGATTATTTACACACAAATCTGCCAGCCAGATGGGTCTGATTTGGTTACATTGGGAGAGCCATTCCACCTGGGATATAATTTGAGGCATAGTGTAAGGAGAAAGAGACTCATTTAAGCATCATTTCCATTGGCATCATTTCATGTAAAGGGATGTGAGCTCTGGTTCAGAATCCAAGCCTGGTGGCACTCTAGCTGAAACCCTTGTGATAGAGCCTGCCAGCACCTGGTGCTCAGTTATCCTGGGTGCATTTGTGCACCTGGCTGAATTTGTTCCAGCACATCTCCTGGGACAGGGGTAAGCCTGAGAGGTCTACTAGCAACCTTATTATCCAGGCTGTACACGATAACAGCAATAGCCACACTAAAGGAGTACATTTGCATTTGCATTAGTTTTCAGGGGCCTCCTTTAGGGCAAGAAATCTGGATACTGACCCATGAAGGAGTGTGGTTGCTTTGGAGCTTGTTCACTTCCTTGTGTAAACTGGGGTAGGGACCTGGCTCAAATCTGCTGATAGGACCACTGGATTCTGGTGTTCCTTTGTGGTGTAGGGGAGGAAAAATCATTTTCTCTCCATCCTTCTGTGTTTTGACTGAGACCCCTGTAATAATAGACAAATCAACAGAAGAAAAATAAGCAAAAGTTTAATAACATGTATACCTCCTGTATACATGAGAGATGTTACCAAACCAAACTTGGGTCTGTTCACCTGACACACAGCAAAGGCAAACTACTGACACCGAGCTGTGCTGAAGGAAAGTACAGCATTTACTGCAGGGCACCAAGCAAGAAAAAGGGGTAGCTAATGCTAAAAACCAGAACTCCCTAATGGCTTTCAGGGAACGGTTTTTAAAAGTAACATTTAGAGTGAGGGTTCCAGGGTGTGTGATTTTCTCCTCACTGGTTGGTGATGAGGTAATAGGGTGATGTTTTGGGAATCTTAATCACCAGCTTTCTGCTTCCAACCACTCTGGGGTCTGTGTGCTTGTGGTCAGCATGTAGTCACCATCCTTCACCTGGGTGGCCGGGGGTGGGGTATCTTAGTTTCTACAGAAAAACTCAAAGATATGTGTCAGATTGTCATGTATATCACTTGAGGAGGAACTAAGACTCTGTCTTATTGTTAAACTATTGTTTAAGCTAGTATCACTTTTCTTACTTGACTGCTTTCCTTTGTTTCTGCATTCCCTCATTTCTCTAGTTAGTATCTGCTTGAGTTTGCTCTTTGGATCTCAGGGAGGGTGTAGGAGACTAAAGGCTTTTTCTATAAACATGAATCAGGGGCCACAGAGGGGCTTTTGTACCTGGGAGGACCCTGCAGGGTCCTGCTCAGTTTCAATCCCTCCTTTTCATTGATACTCCTCAATCCTGAGGGGAACAGGGGAAGGACAAGAAAAGGAATACAGTTTTGGATAGGGAGGTTATTCATAAACTTGGCAGGAGAACTCAGTTTTAGAAAGACTCAGTTTCATAGATACTCAGTTACTCCCAAGCTGGGTCAAGCCACCACCTGATAGCTGAGTAACTCCCAAGATGGGTCAAACCACCATCTTAAAGACTGTCTCCAGCTAAAAACACAAAATATGGGCATGGGAGAGGCCAGTTCGGGGAGGTAACCAGGAAAAGCACAATGAGCAAGTACATGGTTATTATGCAGATTTAAATCCTAGCTTTCTCCAGTAATAAGAGTTTCTAGAGATGTGGTCACCCTCCTCTTCCAGGTACAGAGAGTAAGACTCCCTTACAAACAGAGATTTCTCTTATAAATGTACATATCTCTTACAAAAGAGTAACTTCTCGGTTTCCAGAGCTTTCCCTGTGTTTGCCATTTCCAAAAAATAACCTTTTAAAATAATTCTTTTGCCAAAGGGGCATATTTTGGGATAGCAATTTCTGCTCCTTTTAGTGGATTTTATTTTCTAATGTGACTGGCATCCACTCGGCAAAAGGCCTCTTTTCCTCTCTCTCTGAGATCCACACAGTTTCACTAGTGGATCCTGGGGCTATAATTCCAATCGCTTGCAAAAGTTTTGATGAATATGGTTTAATTAACTGATGTTTATAACCCAACAGTGAGGCAAAGCTGGTTGCCTTAGCTTTGCAGCTGGTATTGAGCTATTGTCTGAGCCAATAAAATCTGTATAATCATGATCTCTCAGAAATTTAGTAGGCATTCATCTCCTTGGGCTATTATAAGAGGGTTGTATTGCACAAGGAAAAAAGTCATAAATACCTTGTGTATTAGTTTCCTGTTAATGCTATAAAAAATTACAACAAAATTTAGTGGCTTAACAAAATGCAATTTTACTGTCTTACAGTTCTGTAGGTTGGAAGTCCTAAAATCAAAGGGTCAACAGGACTGTTTGTTCTGGAGGTTGTAGAGGAGAATCCACTTTCTTGCCTTTTCCAGCTTCTGTATTCCTTGGCCTTACAGAGGCTATCTGCATTCCTTGGCTCACAAATGCTTCTACTCATCACACCAAGTTTGCTTTTACCTTGACATTTCCTACTCTGCCTCTAACACTACTGCCTTCCTCTTATAGAGATCCTTGTGATTATAATGGAGATAATCTGGATAAACCAGGAAAATCCTCCATCTCAACATCCTTAATTTATTCACATCTGCCAAGTCCCTTTCACTCATTCACACACTTACTGGTTCTGGAGATTTGGACATGGACATCTATTGTTTGGTGGGGAGGGAATTATTCAGCTTACTGCACCTGGTAAGTTGAACAAGAAACACAAATAATAGTTCAAAACAACAATCAACATGTGATAAAGCGTGGCAGCCTGGAATATACCATTAGGATTTCCCTTCAAGAAAGAACTTGCAAGATGCGCACTTTGCTGACAGCCTTTAGTTGCAGTACTTTCTGTAGCCACCACAGCTTTGGAGCAGATGTGAGGCTCTTCCTGGATGATCTCCAGCCAATGACTGAGCACAGCAAGGCTACTAGAGCTTCTAGAGACATTTCTGCCCAACACCAGACTCTTCTAATAGGCAATCTTTGCTCTCAATTCCCTTTTCCACTGAGTGTGACTGTCAGACCTGCATCAAAGCTGAGAGTTTCCTTGTCTACTTCAGCTTTCTTCCTTCTTTCCTTTCACAGATGTCAGATCTACATCACAATCTGAAGGCTTTTCCTGCACCATCTTGAGTCCTTCCTCATGATCTTTCCCAGGCACCCCCTCCCCAATAAACCTCTCTATTCCTAACCCCATCTCAGTGTCTTCGTGTTGAACTGGCACAAGACAGTATATTAGGAGTGCCTGAGCGACCACTGGACTTTATGTGGTTTAGAAGTAGAGAAAAGTGTAGAATAGAGAAATTAGGTAGAACTTCATGGAAGGAGAAAGAAGTTGGATGTGTATTCAGAAGCTGTGTAAGATTTACATAAGCAGCAGAAAAAAGACAGGGCAATCTTGGCAAGAGGAACACAAGAAAGGGTGGGGGCAAACATAAGGTATCCTTGAAGGACCGGAGATAGATCCCTCTTCCTTGGGGAGTTCCATTGCTGAAAGTTAGAAATGAAAATTCTTCATAATAAGTGATATGCGAACCCTGATGCCAGTGTCTGAGATGTCTATCAAGAAGACATCTTGGTCTAAGCGCATCATTATGGGCTCACCTTAAGTTCTAAATATATAAGATTTACTTCCTTTGTATTTATTGCAGATTTTTATTTTCTTTGTTAATTCAAAGGAGGAAGCACACCTGAGGGTTTTTGTCAGGCAAAAGTGAGGCAATGTTTGTTAGCTCTTACCTTGAGTGGAGCACAGAATATAGTGTTCTTTGAACCCCTTTTCTAAATAATCTTAGAATGAGTCTTCACTCATAGACTTACACATTTCACTGTTACAAGGAGCAGGCAAAACATTATTTTGTTCATCTCTTTTTACTGAAACAAAACCATGGCTGATCTAACTTCTAGGCTCCTCAGCTGTGAGGGAAAAAAAGGTCATTGGACCAAAAATTCACTCCTTGAATATTCTTTTTAAGATTCAGGAATTAGGTTCACAGTGACTTTATAAATACGGTGAAAACCTTTAGTTTTGAGTCTGGACTTTCCTATTCATGGATTATTCTCAGATTACATTTTCAAGTTAGTGTGTTCCTTGCAGAAGGCATGATATACTCAGTCCTCTTTTCAATTACTTTTATTTTGCATTAATGTCAAATTTTAATATCCTACCATCCCCTCCAAGCACACCCTTCCCCCCATGTATATTTATCTTCCCACCCCAATAATTCTTACTTCTAGTGAAAAAGAGAAGGAATCCAGTGGCTAAAAGGAAGGCTTGGTGAGTTACAGGTTTCATTTTAACCTTAAGAACAAGCCTGAAAATGATTCTCCCAGTGTATAAATTGAGTCCCAAAATAGTAACACACTTGTGCTGACAGATGGAGGTACGGATAGAGGAATGTGTGTGGCGATCGCTGCCTGAAGCACTTCCATCTGTCACCAGGTCTCTGCTGCGTCTGTACATTCAAAACTACTCTGTCCACTAACAGGCAATTATACCTGCTTTCTTTCTTCATTCATTTTGCTATGAAGTGGACTAAATGGCCCACAAGGATCTCTGAAGCAATAATAATTAAAAATATAACCAGAGTTCTATCTCTCTGGAACTAAAAGTTAACCATTTTAAAATAACCTCTCATGATTTTCTCCAGATAACAAATCTAGGGGAAAAAAAGGTGATGAGTGGAATGGGGAGGGGGAGGGGAAGGAGGACAAAGAGAGAACAATTTCCCACTCAAGTGTCAAGAAACTATGCTTTCTTTCCTTAAAAAATTCTTTTCTTTTTCTTCCCATCTATATAATAAAGAATAGCTATATGAATGTTAAAAATCTAATTTATTATTCTTATGTAACATAGCAAATATGAATACAGAGTCTGCAACCAGATTATCTGGGCTAAATCCAGGCAGCCACCACTACCGGCATCAGGACTTTGGGCAAATTTCTGAACTTTCTATGTGTCAATTTTCTCACTTGTGAGATGAAGCTTAAGAAAAAGAGCTATTCCATTGGTCTGATGAGGGTCAAATCAATAAATATATGTAAAAGCTCTCAGAGAAGTGCCTGGCACATGATCATCCCTGACAAACCTGGACCAGGGCCTCTAGCCTGTTGACACCAGTGCAGACCTGCCTGGGCCCCATAACACTTACTGAGACATGATATGAATGCAGCAGTGGCTTCTGGTCACCACAACCCCAGGGAGGCTCCCCTAGACTACAGCACAGCATCTCCAGCCAGCCACTGCCTATCTGACCACAGCCCAAAGATAGCCAGCTAATTGTCAGTGCCCAGAATTTCTGTTTTCCTAATATAAGAAGTTTGTGATATTTTGGCTTTAAAAGACCTCCCTTGGCGGGATGGAGACACAGTATAGTCAAGATCCACACTGTTGGGTAGGCAATCCACACATGGGAGGATAATCACAATTGCAGAGATTCTCACCAAGGAGTGAAGGGTCTGAGCCCCACATCAGACTCCCTAGCTCAGGGGTCCTGCGCTAAGAAGACAAGCCCAAGAATATCTGACTTTGAAGGTCAGCAGGGAGAACAGGAAGGTTGTAGGAAACAGTGACTCCACTCCTAGAGGGTGCATGCAAAATCTCACATGCTCTGAGACCCAGCACAGAAGCAGTAATTTGAAAGGAGCCTGGGTCACACCCACTTATTGACCTTGTAGAGTTTCCCAGGGAAGCAGGAGGCAATGGGGACTCCCCCTGGGGACATAGTAATTAGCGGCAGCTATGTTGAGGAGCTCATTTTACCATGAGGACGTTGGTGCTGGCAAGTGCCTGTTTGTACTCCTCCCTCTAGCCTTTTAGTGCTGGGGGTTTACCTGTCCACCAATGGGCTTGTAGCCACTGCATGAGGCAGGTCCTGACAGCCAAATGGGCCAGGAGCCAATCATACTTACCAGCATGTCCACAGTAGTTGACCCCACCACAAGAGAAGAGTCCAAGCAGTACACATAGAGACACACCTCCAGAGCATACAGCTTCGATGACCAAAGAGGAGAGTGCTGCTGGGTCCATAAGACATATCCTATATAGGTCACTTCTCAAAGATGGGGAAATGCAACTGAACTAACTAATGCATAGAAATAAATATAGAAAAGTATACAGAATGGCAAGACAAAGGAATATGTTTCAAAAGAAGGAACAAGAAAAAACCTCAGAAAAAGAACTAAACAGAGACAGGCAATCTACCCAGTAAAGAGCTCAAAGTAATGATCATAAAGTTGCCCAATGAACTATGGAGAAGAATGGATGGATACAGTAAGAAGTTTAACAAAGAAAAAATATAAATAAGAACTAAACAGAGTTGAAGAACATAAGACTGATAAATAAAATATGCTAGAAGGAATCAACAGTAAATTAGATGATACAGAGGAATGGATCGGTCACCTGGAAGATAGAGTAGTAGAAATCACCCAAGGTAAGCAGAAAAAAAGAAGAAAGAATGGTTAAAAATGAGGATAGTTTAAGAGACTTCTGTGACCACACCAAGTCTACTAATATTTGCATTACAGGGGTCCCAGAAGGAGAAGAGAGAAAGTTAAATGTGCAGAGAACTTACTTGAAAAAATAATAGCTGAACAACTCCTTAATCTGGGAAAGGAAACAGACATTCAGGTCCAGAAAGCACAGAGTCCCAAATAAGATGAACCCAAAAAGTTCACACCAGGACACATTCATTAAATTTGCAAAAATTTAAGATAGAGACTTAAAAGAAGCAAAAGGAAAAGCAACTAATTACACACAATACAACTCCCTTAAGGCAATCAGCTGAATTTTAGGCAGATATCTGCGGGCCAGAAGGGAATAGCATAAAATACACAAAGTAATGAAAGGAAAAAAAAAAAAACCTACAACCAAGAATATTCTACCTAGCAAGGATATCATTCAGGTTTGAAGGAGAGATAGAGTTTTACAGACAAGCAGAAGCTAAAAGAGTTCAACATCACTAAACCAGCTTTCTAAGAAATGTTACAAGGATTTTTCTAAGCAGAACAGAAAAGACAACAACTAGAAACAACAATTGCTAAAGGAAAACCTCATTGGTAAAGGCAAACATATGGAAAAGAGAAGGGAGTTCCTTCAAAAAATTAAAAATAGAACTGCCGTATGATACAGCAATTTCACTTTGGGTATTTAGTCTGAAAAAGGAATAAACACTAATTTGAGAAGATATATGTACCCCCTCGTTCATGGCAGCACTGTATACAATACCTAAGATATGGAAGCAACCTAAGTGTCCATCAGTAGATGAATGGATAAAGATATATATATCAATGTTAGTCAAAAAAAAAAAGAAATCTTGCCATTTGTGACAAAATAGATGGATGTATTATGCTAAGTGAAATAAGTGAGACAAAGAAAGACAAATATCCCATTATCTCACTAATATATGGAATCTAAAAGACAAAACAAACAAAAAATAATTAGAACAGATTCACAGAAACAGAGAACATATGGGGTGTTGCCAGAAGGGAGGAGGTTGGGGGTTGAGCAAAATAGGTGAGGGGATTAAGAGGTTCAGACCTCCAGTTATATAATAAGTCACAGGGATGTAATGTGCAGCCTAAGTAATATGTCCAATAAATTGTGATAATACTAAAGTATGGGAACTGATGGTTATTAGACTTACCATGCTGATCAGTTCATAATGGATGCAAATGTGAAATCATTATGTAGTTCACCTAAAACTAACATAATATAGTATGTCAACTATATTTCAAAGAGAAAAAAAAAGACCTCCCTCATTTCTCCTAACCTGAACTTTATCCCCAGAGTCTGGACTCTTGTTCCAGACTTGGAGGTAAAACCCCTCTACTCATTGAAGTCTTTGATCACTTGGTATGTGTGTATATATGTATGTATGTATGTATTTTAAAACTATGTAAAGTTTCAGCTTTTATTATTTGACAATCCATGATAAAAATTACTAGGATAAACAAAATTAAATATAATTGGAGTAGGTAAGTTTGAATTTCTCATCTGGAAAACAAAGTTAATGAGTTGGTGATGGAGAAAATACCCAGGTGTTTGTACAGTTCTACCACACAGCTTATTCATTTCCATACAATTCAGTAGGGGAGGCAGAATGGGAAGGTAAGCCTTGATTAGGGGACCCATTGTTCTTCTGCTTTTTACTTATAAAATTTAGTTGCTCAATAGGAATATCAGTGCCTTGCATAGTTCTTAATTCTATGGAACACCCAATATGTTAGGCTTATTTGGCATTCTGTATGGTAAGTACTATGTCCCTGAACAGTAAGAGTACATGGACAGGAACTTGATAAAAATAGATTTATGAGGACTTTACAAAAAGTGTGTTGGGCCCATTAGGGGGAAGGAGAATGATATGATAACTAATGTTGTCACTTTCTTTCTTTGTCTCTTCAAAGCTCTCAAGCTTTCTGGGTACAATTATTCATCTGGGGAATTTGTTCACCTGTCCCCATCCAGACTGAAACACCTAGATGGATTGAGGATGGTTGACAAATAACT
The DNA here is from genome assembly GCF_059928025.1 of Delphinapterus leucas. Taxonomy (NCBI): domain Eukaryota; kingdom Metazoa; phylum Chordata; class Mammalia; order Artiodactyla; family Monodontidae; genus Delphinapterus; species Delphinapterus leucas. The sequence goes on from NC_143136.1 coordinate 11,011,553, forward strand.
GCTACTCGCTGTGAGAAAGTAACCACTGTGAAATGATAAACAGTAACTCTCTTTCCTCTCTCACATATTCTATTTTCTCATTTTCCTTGAAGAGTTTTAAATCAATAGAACCCAAATGCCTTGGAATCACCCAAACAAGCAAGCAAACCAGAAACAGAAAATCCAGACAACCGTGGCTATAGCTATAAATTTACCTTTCTGTTTTTCGATTTCCAAAAACAAAAACAAAAATTTACCTGCAGAAGGCAGGAAATTTCTAGATGTTGTTTGAAGTCATGCAAGCAATTCATAATAGTTTTTCCTACTAAGAGTAGGATCAAGGCATAAAACTCTCTGGGTTGTGCAGAATGAGGAACAGTAAGGCTAAATGTACTCCTAATTCTAAAATTCAGTTATCTTATAAATGTACTCTCATTTGGCTTGTAGGTTGTGGGAGGCGGACCAAATCATTTAGCACAGGGTGGCCCTCCCTCCAGGCAGTGCTACTTCTCATCCTTCTAGCTTCTCCCCTTCATCCAAGGTCTTCTCCATAATTTCTGATCTGCCCAGTCCCAACCACAGCCCTGCTGCTGCATGGGTCTGAGGCCCCTTCTCGTACAGGTCAGCACTGCCAGGAAAGGGTCCTGTTTGAGCTCCCTTTGTGTATCAAGTACTTTTCCAGAAAAATTCAATTTCTTAATTCTATATACACCCATTACGGATCAATATATGAAAGATGACACATTTGAGAGGACACAACACACAGATTTCTAAATAAGCAACCTTCTCTTCTTATTCTAAAGACACAGGTAATATTTATGTCCCTAGAATTAGAATTACCTTTACAATTTTTCAGAAAAATAAATCCCCGAGTATAAATAGCCATTGACAACACTAGTGATGGAATAAGAGCTTCCTTTAAGAAGGTTAAAGACTCATATTTTAATATAAAACATATATAAAATATTTTTTCTTACAGTGTGTCAAACCATCTATATCTGAGTGTTCCCCTTGTATGTATATTAACTACTGAGACAAGTAAAAGCTAACCTTTGTTTTTGCAAAGGCTTATTGTGTAGCATAATGACCAACACATTCTAAGACTGCAATAAATACTGATAGAATAGATAAAGGGTTGGGATGAACAATTTTCCAGCATCTTGCAAATATTTGACTTCACATTTTGACATACACTTTCATATTTACTTCTGATGCTTATGAATGTATACATTCTAGTTTATGTTAAAGGACTTTAATAAATATACTTGTGTAGAGTATAAAACTAGTTTTAATTTTCACCAATTATTTAAGATGTCATAATCATTATATGTAAAATCTTCATATCACAGTCAGAAGTCTCTATTCAGTTCCATTGACTTGTTTCACTTTCTTCTTTCCAAATGTCTTAATTAATATACAATTTTAATACTCTAATGTCTAGTCAAAACAGAGTCCTGCTCCTATTACTTCTCATTTTCAGAACAACCCTGGATATTTCTGCATGATTATTTTTCCAAAAACTTTTAGCTACAATTTTTCTTTATGAAATCCCACAGAACAAATTCCTATAGACACTTTAACTGGAGGGCTTTGAATTTATAGACTAGCATAGGGAAAACTTCATCTTTACAAAAGTGAATTTTTCATTCTGTGATCAAATATGTTTTTCCAGTGACTTTCATAACTTAATAAAAATGCCATCAGACTGAAGCCAAAATAGGACCCACTCTAGTCCAATCTTGACTATGTTTGGGGATGGATTTAGGAATGAGAGTCTGAAAATCTACCTTAGACAATCCATTCTGTGAAAATTAGGTTGGTCAAAGACTTCTCAAATAATACTTTTGATAATAAAGGGTAAGCAAAATAATTTATAAAAATAGATTGTCATTTCATGCATCAGAGAAATATTTCAAAGATAAATTGTACCATAGAAAGATATTGCTTCTCTTCATGTATGAAGCAATTACTGATTTCCATCCCTAATGTGCAGGGGGCTCTTTTCTCCACAGTTGATTGAGATTTCACCGAACCATCCACATTTTGTCACTTGATTCCCATTAAGAACAACGACATGCCTTTGTCAAGAGGCTGTTTGGGGCTTATCTGGGCAGGCAGCTTGAGCCTTGGATCTGATCATAAGTAAAAGGCCACTAAGGGATTAAGCTGATCCCCTGGCCAGTAGTAACTCTGTTTTCTAACCAACTGAGCTAACCAGCCATGGGTATCTTCTACACAAGTCCCTCCTCACTCGTTTTGTGCCACCTAGAACTTTCTGAAATAAGAATGGATGCTGAACTCCTTTGATACATATTCATATTCGTTCAGAAATGTGAAATTCGATAGATTCAACAGGATGCAGTGAAACATTTTTTAAATGCCAGGTGTTGGAATTAGAAAACTAACACATGCTTATTTTAACAATTCAAACAATAATTGCTTGAATAATTTATATAGAAGCATTCAACTTAATGCCAACCTTCTGAAGTAAGCACTACTATCTACTTGGTTTAGAAGCAAAAGCACATACACATATAAAGACATGAATTTTCCATGGATTTCACTTCAGGAAGGCCAAGGAGGAGCCACAAAATATGTATTTAAAGGGAGAGCAATTGTGGTGCATCCTGCATTGCAATGGATGAAGCCAATTGCCTCAGCTTTGGAAGTATTGGAAGTATTTTATGGCATTTTCCAAGTTCTGAGAAAAGGTTTGCATTCTTTGTTTTAAAAGAAATGATATAGTCAACCAACAGGCTTTTTTAATTCTAGAATCATACCTCCAGAATGAGGAAATCCCTCTGTTATCCTCTCTGAGGAGCCAGAAGCCCTTAGCAAGTCTTTCTTCTCTTAGGTTGACTAGGTCCTCCCAAAACTCCCCTTAATCTTCCCACCCACAGGAACCCATGACATTTATTATCTCTCCAATTCATTTGACACTTGTTCTCAGTCTTTTGAAACTGCTTGTATTATCTATTGTCAATGTTATTTAACATCCTGTAGGTCTTGTCTCATTAACTAGGACGCAAATTTCCTGAGAAAAGGGACCTTGTATTTTACTTATTTATATTTGTCATAAAGTCCAAGACACCATTATGCTCATAACAAGCACTTGATAAGAAGTGATCTCAAAGTTTAGCACACACACACACACACACACACACACACACACACATATTTGGGTTTGAATCTCACTTGGGCCAATCAAGAGCTGTGGAATTTTGGAAAAGTCACCCAGTTTCCTTCCGTTTTCTTCTTGATAATATCGGGATAAGATACCCATTTACAGAATTGTTGTCAAGGCTAAACATTGCCTATAAATGCTTCACTATTTACTATAGAAAAGCCAGGTACAGATATAGTTGATAAATATTTATTGAAAAAAATATACCTAAGTCCCAGTTTATAATCACTAACATTATTAGGGTATAAGATTTGAAAATGATCTTAGAGATTACCTATCCTAATCTTGTTTGACAGATGAGAAAAAAACACAGAAATGACTTGTTCCAAAACTACACAGCTAGTGTACTGCCATACATGTTTAATAGATTTTTTGTTAAATAAAACCTCACAATTTCCAATGTATTTACTGTTAGAATAATCTGCTTCAAGTCAAAAAATATTTTATTGGTAACTAACCTAGAGTTGATTATAATCATTCTAGTAGTCCCCTTGGTTGAGAATAAAAGAAGTATGAATAGACCCTAAGTGATGAATTTGCTCAATATCCTTACCTGTTGAAGATGTCAGGTTGATGTTTTATCTTTGAGCTGTTTCATAAATATCTAGGGCTAGGAAAAGTGAATGTACCTGATGGTAAATTGAAAATTGTATTCACATAACATCTAATGTATGCAGATTTTAAACATACATATGGTGAAATCATATCTCCCTGATGCTGAAGAAAAAATACACTTAAAAATGAACAAAACCGTAGAGAGTGCCCATCTCCTTGTTATATAATATTTATATAACTAGCTATAATACTGAAATTTTTTAAAAAGGAAAAAAAATGTGTGTCCGGTTTCTTCTGAATTTGTGGTCGAGAGCCCTGGGCAAGGTATGTAGGGCAAGTGTGGAGATGCTGGGGCCCCCGAAAGGAGAGGTGACTGTCCACCCATTTTGACAATGATCTACTTTTGCTTGCTTAGTCTTTATTTAAATCTGCATGATTAAAATACAGGCCTGCCAATTGAAAAGGGTTGGCTGAGATTTCTGACAACTGCATATTTAACTAGCCAGCAGGGATGAGGAATATGCCACAATCTCTGTCAGCACTTTTGCATTTGCCAGGAGGAAGAGCAAGAAAACTGCACTTTAAATATCAGGCTCAGAGAATCATTAGGCCATTGGTTCATTTTAATAAAGAACAAACAAGCTTTTCCCGAGGGAAAAAAGAAGGCTTCATCTTAGGATTTGCCTTTTAAAACTCTTTAATAGAATCATTGTAGGGAATCTTCATTATATCACCTCATAAATGCTGGCCTCTGAAATCAGATGGAAGATAATTACTGAAAGACTTACTACCATTTCAATAATTTTACATAAACAATCTCTGTTTCCATGCCCAGTCTTCCTGGACAGGTAGACTCTATTCTTTTCATTAGGGGTTTGGACAGTTCAGACACAAGAGGCACAAATGAAAGTACATACCGTCAAAGGATGACCCCAGGAAGATTCTCCCAACAAAACTATTAATTCCTATCTTAGATTCCTGCCGCATGGCTGCTAAATATTTTTTTCATGTTCTTTTCTTTGTTTTTATAATTCAACATGAGTATAACATAAGTGATCTTTGGAGAAAAATATCAAAGTGTTGAATGAAATTGGATTGAAGGTATGGATGAATGATACCAAATCCATCTTTCCCTCCCTCCCTCCTTCCCCCCCTTTTTTGCAAGACAGTTGGGGCAGGAAAGAAACCATTTAGTGCTTGAAGGCTGGCATGCATGTAATGGCTTCTCAGAAGGGAGAAACAGCTACTATAAAAGAGCTGCTGACAACGCCAGCACCAAATTTTGCCTGCTTCACAATTTTTCTCAGACCTAACAGTTAATAATATTTCTTTCCCAATAGAACATTCTATTCTCTTTTGAACTGCAGCTTGAGATGGTCTGGAAAAAAATAGATTCATTTAAAAGGGATAAAGGCAGCTATGTTTTGTTTTAATGCTATAATTTTCTTTTCAAAAACAGGTGATAGTTACTAACTGCAGCAATCTCTATTTTCCTAGACAAAAATGAATCCTAAATTCAACAGCCAAATTTAATTGAAAAACATAAACTTCATTACATTATGAATTTGAGAGATTTATTACATAAACAGGTAATCTTTTCTCTATTTGCAGTTAAAGACATGACTATCCAGATGTTGTAGAATTCCAAGGCTGATATTGGGGGACTTTCAAACCAGGGGCTCATGGGGTTATTTCATATGGAAATAAGAACACACTCTTTTCTTTTTGCATTTTTTAACTGTATGTGAATTATTCATAAGTATTAAATACTGAGATTTATTTTTCAGCATGAATGCACAAAAAAAGAGGGAGAAGAATGTGTCATAATCTGCTGAATTTACATCTTTACAAATAGCTTGAATTCTCAAAGGATTCTTGACTAAGAAAAGCATGACAATTTTAACATGATTTTTTACTGAGTATTTCTGCAGAAACTCCTGGGCAGCTCATCAGCGTAAACAGACTCACAGAGGAAATTAGGTCTTTGTACCAAAAGTGAGATCTGACAAGTGTCAGAAACCACAGCACAGCTTTTCGTGTTTGTGTGGATGAAAGAAACAGAAAGAAATGCAGTATCTGACTCTTTCTGCTAATCGTTAAGCCAAACTCTTCTTTTTCCTGTTATTTCTCAGAGTTTTGGTGCCCGTGGAAATATATTTTAAATATCGGGGAGGTCACATAAAAAAACCCTGCTCACCTGTCTCACCCCTGGAGATCCTGCCTCAATAGATCTGTAGCTGTGCCTGGCAAACTGTTTCCCAAAGGCCACAAAAAATTTTGATGCAATGGATCCCTAGACCAAATTCTCAGCATCTCAAAAGCATAGTAAAAGCCTGAGATTTGAACATCATAGTCACAGGTGGAGAGGCGGGAGAAAAAAATACCCTTTGCTAATTTTAACAAAGGCCTTCCCTGGAGGTTAGCATAGATGGCACATCCTTGGATTGTAGGCAAAGAACCGGAATCAGCTCCAACCGAAGTGACGGGTGCTCAGCACCGAAAAGCTCTCTCTGCTGACTGCAGTGACAGAGCTGGCAAAGATGCTAAAGTGCTGGTTGGGTTGGGAAGGGGGGACGGGAAAGCGGTGTGTGTGTGTGTGTGTGTGTGTGTGTGTGTGTGTGTGGGTGCATCACTGAAGACAGCCACTGTGAATTGAAACTCCTCTCTTTCTCCCTCTCAGTACTCTGTAACTCTGGCCAGTGGCAAATGTTACCTTATTAGTAGTAATGCTTACATCGGTATAAAAATCTTTAAAAATGCAAAGTATTGTAAAGTCATTTCTAATACTTGGTGTCTCCAAAGTACAAAGGTCAAGGACTCAAGCCCTAAAAATTTCAATATTCTGTAATTCAGAAGTCAATCAGAAATGAATAGTTTGTGCATAGTAAACACTTGGAGATTTTTTAATGATGGCCATTCTGACTGGTGTGAGGTGATACCTCACTGTAGATTTGATTTGCATTTCTCTAATGATTAGTGATGCTGAGCATTCTTTCATGTGTTTGTTGGCAGTCTGTGTATCTTTGGAGAAATGTCTATTTAGGTCTTCTGCCCATTTTTGGATTGGGTTTTTTGTTGTTTTGATATTGAGCTGCATGAGCTGCTTGTAAATTTTGGAGATTACTCCTTTGTCAGTTGCTTCATTAGCAAATATTTTCTCCCACTCTGAGGACTTTTTGTCTTGTTTATGGTTTCTTTGCTGTGCAAATGCTTTTAAGTTTCATTGGGTCCCATTTGTTTATTTTTGTTTTTATTTCCATTGCTCTAGGAGGTGGGTCAAAAAAGATCTTGCTGTGATTTATGTCATAGCATGTTCTGCCTATGTTTTCCTCTGAGTTTTATTGTCTGGCCTTACATTTACACAAATAATTTAATAAAAATGAGTTGTTCCAACTAAAAAAAACAAAAAACACTTGGAGAGCTTGTCATGTAAGGTGGCAGGATTAACTTTCCTGGAGATTAAAAAGCCAGAGACACACTTAGTTATATGCCTTAAGGTACACTAAATAGACCTCTGTTCACTGTTAAGGCAGTGAATCTGCCTAGAAGGGGCTGATACTTTCCTAAAGTTTTCCTGCTCTCTAGCTTCCTTGGACCATTTCTGTCCAAGATGCCTCCATTCCTAACCCGCCCACAAGGATTACTCAACATCTGAAATAAGCAGGTGAACCTTAAGATTAGAATTTCTCTGCCTGAGTTGTTTCTTCTTAGAAAGAAATAAAGAACGTACTACGTGTGGTCCAGAAGATGGGTGGCACAGTCAATTGATCAGATTGTGGTATTTCTGTCTTTGGGTTTCTTACTCAGGGTACATGTGGAGTAGTTTTCCCATCAGGAAAATTATAGGGAACAAAACATGGTGTTTTATTATGAGGGCACTTGAAAAATTCAAAAAGTTTCTGTTTAGCAGAATAAAAAGAGAACAGTGGAGGTGACTCTTGTGTGAGGCTGTGTAGAAGGGAAGGAATAATTGATGCAGATTTTGTTTTACAGTGGTTAAATAGGAATTTCTCTCCTCTCCCCTACAGTCTAACTTCTTGGATAAAAGTTGATGTGTAAGGTGGTGAAATAACACCAACTGTATTAATTAATTAATTCAATAAATGTGCATTGAAGGCTGGGTATGAGCCAAGCCCTTTTCTAAGACCTAAGATTACATCAGTGAAGAAAGCAAGAAAATAAGAAACGCCTGCTTTTGTGAAACTTACGTGCTAGTATAAGGATACAGAAAATAAATATAGTAAGTAGGTAAATAATACACTATGTGAGAATGTGATAAGTACTATGGAAAAAATAAGACAGTTACAGAGGATACAATGAACAATGCCTTTTGACCACATCCTCAGTCAGGTGCTGTGTGAGATGTAAGGGATTCAGCAGCGTCCGAGAGAGAATCCTGACCCCTAAGGAGTGAGAGCCCTGGGCCGTGACCGTCATAATCCAGAGTTGGTCAAATGAGTACATGGGTTGCCGCTCAGCCTTACCTGGCCATGGACGGTATTCATCATGGATCATAGCACTGTGTCCCACTGGGCTGCCTAGCTCATCTCAGTACAGTGTTTCAGGCAACTTTGACCCGTGATTCAGAGCCGACACTTGAGAGTAACACGGTTTACAACCTACGTACAATCAGTATAAGGCTAGAAGTTGATCAGTGCATGAATATATCAAAACAGGAGGTCATACCTGACAGAGAGAATGGACTTTATCCTATTATCCCACGCACAAAAATTAACCCTTGTTAACCTGCATTAATATTTTATAACATTTATTCAATACAGCTTTCTTTTAGTTATGTTGTTAACGAGGTTTATTACATTTTCTCTTGGGTGATGAATACTATCCCAGGAATAAATTATTTTCCCAAATAATACATATCTCATTAAAAAATAATGCACCATGAATAAGTATAATCAAGTTTAGCAAAAATTCAAAGAAAGAAAAACTCTGTAAGTGTATACTATATGCCATAGAAGAAGGGCATCAGCAACGTATGATAAACTCTCTGACATCTTTTCCTCTGTTACTAAGAATACTGATGCCACTCCTTCAATTCAGATATTGTGTGATTCAGAGAAGGCATTGCATATATACATATACATAATAGGAAGGGGGAGAGAGTTAAAAGAATTAAGAGGCTATTATCACCAATCAATTAACAAGAGAATGGGACCTGGTTCCTCTTAGAGAAAAAAGAAAAAGAACAATAAACCATACTATCAAATAGTCAGTGGTCCATATCTGGGGCATACCCAGTTTTGTGAGGCTTAAAATTTTTACAGTTGTAGAGCCCTCTTTACAAAAAGAATACAAAATTATAAATACAAAGTTATGTTAGAAAGTGAGTTGTTATTAAGAATGAAAAAAGAAAATACAACAAAATTGCATATTTTATAAAGCTGACACATATCACAAATGTCCTAAAATTCATAAAAATAATATATTGTTATCAATTATGTAAAAGTGTAGTCACCAAAGGTCATCTCCTGGCAAGTAGAGCTGGACACAGAATTGTGAAATTAACAGCCACAAATATAGCATCATTGGCAGAGTTCTACCCCAAAATGTCTATCACCTTCCAATTAGTCATTGCCATGGTAATGTACAATGTTGAAGTTCATATTAAATGTTTAATATTTTGACCTAGAAGGGAAGCATTTTTAAATGACTCTTGCCCACTAACAAGTTTAAACAAAATTTGAGGCCACTCAAATTATGGTAATCAGACTGACTAAGCCCAAATCCCAAATTTCTAATTTATTTGGGTCACAGAATATTGAAATTCTGTGTGGCATTTTAAGTTAATCTTCCACGGTTACTTTAATTTGTCCAGTTTTCAAAGAGGATGTGACCTCTATGATTCTGATTTTAAAATAATCTTCACAGATATACAGATTTACTTTATTAGAGCTAGATTATGGAGTACATAATGAGTTAATTTTCAGAAGGTTTATGGATACAATCAAACTTATTTGGAAAATATAGTTTACAACTTTGAGTAAACAAATTTTAACAAATGCAGTTTTCTTTAAAAAGTATTTTCAGGGGCTTCCCTGGTGGCGCAGTGGTTGAGAGTCCACCTGCTGATGCAGGCGACACGGGTTCGTGCCCCGGTCTGGGAAGATCCGACATGCCGCAGAGCGGCTGGGCCCATGAGCCATGGCCGCTGCGCCTGCGCGTCTGGAGCCTGTGCTCCGTAACGAGAGAGGCCACAACAGTGACAGGCCCGCGTACCAAAAAAAAAGTATTTTCAATTTTACTAATAGAATAAACAGTCTTTTCAACTTTTAAAACTAACCTTTAATTATACAAAAAATTTCTTCTCTCTTCTTGGAAAAGAAAACTTAGGTAGCAACTGAAATTTGTGGTTAAACAAAATAAATATAGATTAAAATAATTGCTGTGGTAATTTTATGTAAATATTCACTGACATTTTCCTTATCTGTTTAAACAAGCTATGATGGCTGAATATTTGTCTCCTGGAAGCACCTGTATCAAAAATCTTCCTTTGTTTTGAATTATACAAAGGCTTATATTCAAGACTGAATTTTAAAATGCAGAGTTTATAATTTTCTATTTTTTGTTTTAATATTAGTATGTGACCCTCTACAAGTTACTTGAATTTTCTAATTCTCAATTTCCTTTCCTCTAAAATGTGATACTAGCAGTACTTATACTATACAAGTATTGAGAGAATTAAATGAGAAAGTAATTCATGTGAAGCATTTAACTCAGTGTTTTGAACATACAAAGTGCTCAGTAAAAGTTTGCTTTAAAAGTTAATTACTTAGGGCTTCCCTGGTGGCGCAATGGTTGAGAGTCCGCCTGCCGATGCAGGGGACACGGGTTCGTGCCCCAGTCCGGGAAGATCCCACATGCCGCGGAGCGGCTGGGCCCATGAGCCATGGCCGCTGGGCCTGCACGTCTGGAGCCTGTGCTCCACAACGGGAGAGGCCACAGCAGTGAGAGGCCCGCGTACCGCAAAAAAAAATAAATAAAAAGTTAATTACTTAAGGATATAGATGAAATGTGAGGAGGATGATGCTTGAAATTAAAGGATGTAAAAATTGAGAGATTAATACAAAAAAGTAACTGAACAAGGAAGATAGTATAATATAGTGAAAAGATACACTGAAAGTAAAAAACCTGATGTTCCATTGCAACTAAGAGCCCTGAATTGTGTGAAATTAGAAATGTTACCGAGCTACTCTGCAGCCCAGTTTGCTCCTCTTTAAAGGAAGGGACACTAGATATTTTCAAAATTCCTGCTAGTTCTGAAATTTAGCATCTCTCAGGAAGCATATAATATGTACCAAATGAATTTTTTGGACCCTCTTGTTCTAGTACCCCATCATCGAATATGGGCTGGTTGTATTTACTTATATTTTTGCATATTCTTTTTTCTTCCCTGAGGTATCAAGTTTCTTTGTTTTATAATTTCCTTTCTGTTTACAGAACTTCATTTAGCTATTCTTTTAGAATGAGTCTGCAGATGACAAATCCTCTTAGCTATTTTTCATCTGAGGATGTTTTAATTTCCTCCTCTGGAAGAATAATTTCATGAGGCATAAGGTTCTAGGGTGACAGTTCTTTCTTTCAGTTTTTGAAAAATATTGACCTCCATGGTTTCTGATGAGAAATCTGCTATCATTCAAATTATTTTCCACTACAGATAAGTAATTTTTCTATGGCCACTTTTACAATTTTATCATTGTCTTTTTTTGTTCTTGTTGTGGGGGGTTATTTTTTTTAACATCTTTATTGGAGTATAATTGCTTTACAATGGTGTGTTAGTTTTTGCTTTATGACAAAGTGAATCAGCTATACACAAACATATATCCCCATATCTCCTTCCTCTTGCATCTCCCTCTCACCCTCCCTATCCCACCCCTCTAGGTGGTCACAAAACACAGAGCTGATCTCCCTGTGCCATGCGGCTGCTTCCCACTAGCTATCTATTTTACATTTGGTAGTGTATATATGTCCATGCCACTCTCTCATTCATCCCAACTTAAAATTCCCCCTCCCCGTGTCCTCAAGTCCATTCTATACATCTGTGTCTTTATTCCTGTCCTGCCACTAGGTTCTTCAGAACCAGTTTATTTTTTTAGACTCCATATATATTTGTTAGTAAACAGTATTTGTTTTTCTTTTTCTGACTTACTTCACTCTGTATGACACACTCTAGGTCCAACCACCTCACTACAAATAACTCAATTTTGTTTCTTTTTATGGCTAATATTCCATTGTATATATATGCCACATCTTCTTTATCCATTCATCGGTTGATGGACACTTAGGTTGCTTCCATGTCCTGGCTATCGTAAATAGTGCAGCAATGAACATTGTGATACATGACTTTTCGAATTATGGTTTTCTCACAGTATATGCCCAGAAGTGGGATCACTGGGTTGTATGGTTAGTTCTATTTTTAGTTTTTTAAGGAACCTCCATACTGTTCTCCATAATGGCTGTATCAGTTTACATTCCCACCAACAGTGCAGGAGGGTTCCCTTTTCTCCACACCCTCTCCAGCGTTTATTCTTTCTTTCTTTCTTTCTTTCTTTTTTTTTTTTGCAGTACGTGGGCCTCTCACCACCATGGCCTCTCCCATTGCGGATCACAGGCTCCGGACGTGCAGGCCCAGCGGCCATGGCTCACGGGCCCAGCCACTCCATGGCGTGTGGGATCCTCCCAGACGAAGACACGAACCCATGTCCCCTGCACTGGCAGGCAGACTCTCAACCACTGCGCCACCAGGGAAGCCCTCCAGCATTTATTCTTTCTAGATTTTTTGATGATGGCCATTGTGACCAGTGTGAGATGATACCTCATTGTATTGTTGATTTGCATTTCTCTAATAATTAGTGATGTTGAGCATCGTTTCATGTGTTTGTTCGCAATATTATATCTTCTTTGGAGAAATGTCTATTTAGGTCTTCTGCCCATTTTTGGATTGGGTTGTTTGTTTTTTTGATATTGAGCTGCATGAGCTGCTTGTATATTTTGGAGATTAATCCTTTGTCCATTGCTTTATTAGCAAATATTTTCCCCTATTCTGAGTGTTGCCTTTTCATCTTGTTTATGCTTTCCTTTGCTGTGCAAAAGCTTTTAAGTTTCATTAGGTTCCATTTGTTTATTTTTGTTTTTATTTCCATTTCTCTAGGAGGTGGCTCAAAAAGAATCTTGCTGTGATTTATCTCATAGAGTGTTCTTCTTATGTTTTCCTCTAAGAGTTTTATAGTGTCTGGCCTTACATTTAGGTCTTTAATCCATTTTGAGTTTACTTTTGTGAATGGTGTTAGGGAGTGTTCTAATTTCATTCTTCTACATGTAGCTGTCTAGTTTTCCCAGCACCACTTATTGAAAAGGCTGTCTTTTCTCCATTGTATATTCTTGCCTCCTTTATCAAAGATAAGGTGACCATATGTGCGTGGGTTTATCTCTGGGCTTTCTATCCTGTTCCATTGATCTATATTTCTGTTTTTGTGCCAGTACCATACTGTCTTGATGACTGTAGTTTTGTAGTATAGTCTGAAGTCAGGAAGCCTGATTTCTTGAGCTCAGATTTTCTTTCTCAAGATTGCTTTGGCTATTCGGGGTGTTTTGTGTTTCCATACAAATTTTGAAATTTTTTGTTCTAGTTCTGTGAAAAATGGTATTGATGGTTTGATAGGGATTGCACTGAAACTGTAGATTGCTTTGGGTAGTAGAGTCATTTTAACAAGGTTGATTCTTCCAATCCAAGAACATGGTATATCCCTCCATCTGTTGGGATCATCTTTAATTTATTTCATCAGTATCTTATAGCTTTCTGCATACAGGTCTTTTTTCTCCTTAGGTAGGTTTATTCCTAGGTATCTTATTCTTTTTGTTGCAATGGTAAATGGGAGTATTTCCTGGCTGCACAGCCTCCCAGGATGGCAGGTGTGGATAGTGACCTGTGCTTGCCCACAGGATTCTTGGTGCCTGCAGCATCAGCCTTAGCGTTTCATGCCCATCTCTGGTGTCCGCGTGGATGGCCATGGTTCACGCCAGTCTCTGAAGCTCATTTAGGCGGTGCTCTGAATCTCCTCTCCTTGCGCACTCTGAAACAATGGTCTCTTGCCTCTTAGTCAGGTACAGAAGTTTTCCCAGACTCCCTCTTGGCTAGTTGTGGTGCACTAGCCCCCTCAGGCTGTGTTCACGCAGCCAACACCAGTCCTCTCCCTGGGATCTGACCTCCAAAGCCTGAACCTCAGCTCTCAGCCCCCTCCCACCCTGGAAGGTGAGCAGACAAACCTCTCAGGTTGGTAAGTGCTGGTCAGCAATGATCCTCTGTGCCAGAATCTCTCTGCTTTGCTCTTTGAACCCCTGTTGCTCCGCTCTCCTCCATGGCTCCAAAGCTTCCCCCCGGCCCACCCCCTGTTTCCACCAGTGAAAGGGTTTCCTAGTGTGTGGAAACCTTTCCTCCTTCATAGATTCCTCCCAGAGGTGCAGGTCTTGTCCCTATTCTTTTGTCTCTGTTTTTTCTTTTGCCTTACCCAGGTCCATGGGGAATTTCTTGCCTTTTGGGGAGTCTGAGGTCTACTGCCAGCATTCAGTATGTGTTCTGTAGCAGTTGTTCCACATGAAGATGTATTTTTGATGTATTTGTGGGGAGGAAGGTGATCTCCATGCCTTGCTCCTCTGCCATCTTAACGGTCTTCTCTATCATTGTGTTTAGCTTTAGAAATTTCATTTTTATTTGTCTTGCTGTAGATTTATTTGTTTGTTCATTTGTTTATTCTGTTTGAGGTTTGCCCTACTTCTTGAATATGAAGGTTTATATCTCTTGCCAAATTTTGAAAGCTTTCAGAAAACATGTCTTCAAGCACTTTTTCAGCTGAGACTTCATCTGGAGGCTTGACTAGGGAGAGGTCTGCTCTAAGGCACCCTCTGATTGAAATCTCTAGGCAACATCATACTTAACAGTGAAAGATTAAATCCTTCCTCCTAATATCAGGAACTAGCTAAGAATGACTGCTCTCTACACTTCTATTCAAAAGTGTATTGGGGGCTCTAGCCAGTGCAATAAGGTAAGAAAACAAAATAAAACAAATACACAAATTCGAAAAGGAGGAAATTAGGCTGTATTTATTTGTAGAAAGCATGATTCTCTATATAGAAAACTCTACAGAATTTACACACAAAAAATGCTAATACAATAAATGACTAGTAAATTAAGTTTAGGAAAATTTCAGGATACTAAGTAAATATACAAGAAGCAAATGTATTTCTATATAAAGCAACTAATATTTGGAAATTTAAATAAATGTTACTATTTACAATGGCATCAGACCATTTGAAATACTTGGGAATAAACTGGACAAAAGATTTGCAAGGACTGTACAATAAAAAGTACAAAATATTACTAATAGAAATTATACAGGACCTAAATTAATGGGGAGATATGTTCTTTTATGTGTCACAAAATTTATTATTATTAATACACTAATTTTACATTGACCCATAGATTCAATGGAATCCTAATCAGTATCCCAGCTAACATTTTTGAGGAAATTGATAAGCTGATTCTAATACTTGTATAGAAACTCAAAAGAGCAAGGATCATTAAAACAATATTTAAAAGGTAGAGAAAAATTGGAGAGCTATAATAACCTAATTTTAAGACTTCTTATAAAACTATAATAATCCATCATTTTGTCATTGATGTAAAAATAGAAAAATAGATCAATGGAATCTATTAGAGAATCCAGAGATAGACCCACATGAATATGGTCAATTTATTTTTAATAGAAATCTCAACATAATTCATTGAACATAATATAATCTTTTCACCAAATGATGTTGAACACTTGTGTAGCCATATGCAAAATGCCTTGGCCCTTATTTCACATCACATACAGATATTTAGTTGAAATGCATCATAAGAACTAAAACTATGCAAATTCTAGAATGCAATAAAGGAGAAAATATTAGTGATTTAAGTTTAGCAAAGATTTCATAATAGGATGCAAAAAGCACAAGTTATAGATTCATCAAAAGAAAAAATAACAAAAACTTTTGCCCTTCCAAAGACACTGTTATGAAAATGTAAAGACTAGCCAGAGACTGGGAGAAAATATTTGCAAAATATATCCAACAATAGACTTATATCTAGGCAATATAATAAACACAAATGATTAATAGAAAGGTAAAGAAACTAATAAAAATAAATCTTCAAAATATCTGAACACTTCACCAAAGAACAAACATTCCACCAAACACATGAAATGGTGTTTAATATTTTTAGTCATTAAAGAAATGTAAATTTAAACCATGATGAGATATCATTTCACCCTTAGTATGTTGGCTAAAGTTAAAAAAAAAAGACTAATTATACTAATTATTGGTGAGAATATGGAGGAGTTGAGGAGCTGGGACACTCATATATATAGTGAAAATATAGAATGATACAACTACTTTAGAAAACATTTTGGCAGTTTCTTACACCATATGACCCAATCATTCCACTTCTAGGTATTTACCCATGAGAAATGAAAGAATATATCCACACAAAAACTTTCATGCAAATATTCATTGCATTTTTTGTGTGTAGTAGCTAAAAGCAACTCAAATAGTCATCAATAGGTGAGTAACAAACATACTGTAGTATAATCCACACATTGGAATGCTACTCAACAATAATAAAAAATGAGCTACTAATCCATGCATCAATAAGAATGCATTTCAAAATAATTATACTGAGTGAAAGAACCCAGCCAAAAATAAAAGCACATACTGTATGATATCATTTATATAAAATTCTATAAAATGTAAGCTAATATCTGATGACTGAAAGTATATCAATGGGTGCCTGGGGACAGTGGCAGGGAGTGAAAGGAATTTAGGGGTGATGACTATGTTTATTAACGTGACTGTGATAATTATTTCATGGGTGTATGCATATGTAAAAGTTTATCAAAGTGTATACTTTCAATATGTGCAATTTATTGTATTTCAATTATACTTTAATAAATCTGTCTTAAAAAAGGTTAAAAAAATACTACTTTAGGAGGTATATATTAGGAGGTGTATATCAATTTGCCTGGTAGCTCTTCTTAGCCAGGTCTATCCCTCACAGAAAATTTTTGTAAATTTGGAGCTAACAAAATTCCAGGTAAAAACAAGCCTAATAAAATGCAGGTGTTCATCTCTAAATATTAACACCCTAGTTACTATACTTAAGAAAAAATACCATGTAAATAACACCTACAGATGAGAGGCTGATCATACTTCTTTTATTTGGCGTTGTAGTATTTACTTTGCTTTTTTTTTTTTTTTTAACTTGGCTAGTAGCAAGACGCAAATAGGAGGATGGAGGTCTTGAAGGAAACTTTTACGTAAGATTTTTTTTACAGTCTGGCATCAGATTTTGACACGTGTTGTCTGTTAGCAATTTTCAAAGTTTGTGACATTCTTGAAATACAATAAGGACCCTGTCAATCTGTGCTTCAAAGTATAGAGAAGCCTGAAATATTTCAGATAAAATAGATAAAAATGCAACTGAACTTGTGAAAGTAGAATTACCATATTTTGATTTCAAAGATAAGCCATGAAAAAAGCTACTCTTTATCCAAGGGGTTTCTATCAACCAGGACTCAAGATTATGTACATATATATTATTTATATGTATATATTTTGTATATATATATATATATATATATATATATATGCACACACACACATTTAATATCCTTTAAAATTACTACCTGAGTGACTATTTTAAGGGGACTCCATCTTACATTTCTACAGGGAATAATTTTCCTTTACAAAGAAAATTATTTTCATATTTATTAGATATCAAACAGTTAACTGAAAACATGAACTAATATTTTAATTTTGAGGACCCTTAAAATAAATAGGTGGAAGCCCTGTTAAAATTTTAAAATCATTATCCAAGCTCAATACCATAATCCATTTGAGGATAGAATTTAGACTAAAGTTCTACCAAATCTGTGTAGAGTAAACTGATTGCTTCTTTAGACTATCAGCTGACACCATATGCTCCCATCGTGCATTTCACTGGCCTGTATACTAAAGCTGCCTAATGAATGCCTTCCCTTCAGTCGTCAACAACTATGCTTTCTTCCACAAATAGTTTTGTAAGCCCCAGCATCATTGTCCTTACCTAGTGGCTCATCTTATCCCATATCTAGATGATCTCCTTACCAGGCAGGAGGACTGGGACACTAGCAAATTAAATAGATCTTGGTGCTTGTAGAAGTGATTTTGTACATATCAGGACATTTATGGAATCCCATAATCCCTTCTCAAAGTGTTCACCCTGCTCAAGCAACAATGATTTAGTAGAATTTTAAGTCTCTCTGTCTGGGTTAAACCTCTTCTCTAACTTTTGATAGCTCATTTCTCTAACACAATATTTCTCAAAGTATAGCCCAGCCATATACATTAGACTTGACCAATCATGTACATCAGGCTTGATCAGTGCTACTCAAAAAATGCAGATTTCTAGATCTACCACTAGTATCAATTTGAATATTCATTTTTAATTAGGATGTAGGTGATTATTTGGCGTGCTGAAGGACTGAAGTCCTGTCCTAGGGTGCTGGATTCAGCTCCTCACTGTCTCACTCATACCTCATTCTACCGACGGTCTCAGTTATTAAGAGCACTTTAATATCAGAGAGACCACTGACATTTTTCAGTTCTAAGGAAATTAATTTAATTTAAAATAAAAAATGAGAGCAGGGAGGGAAATTCATAATTCAGAACTTAGGGGTTTTTTGGAAAGGATATGTAATAGAAATCTAAGTCTTCTTAGTATAGGATTTGATTAATATTGCCAAATAAATAGCTTTTAAAAGTGTGAGAGAGAGAGAAAAACAGAAAAAGAAACTGAAGAGATCACCCTTTAGAGACAAGAACAGAATCAAAATTGGCTGTGTTGGTCTTTCAGTGAAAATTGAAATCCCAAATATGACCCCTTACATTAGGGTGCTACTAGTAGGCCTCTCAGAAGACGTCACTCTTATTTCTTGAGGCATTTCTTTTTTAACAGCAGAAGTACATTTTTAGCCTTTTTCTATATTTACATTTAAAAAAATATTTCTATGGACTCAAATATTGGTGTTGCACACTAGAATAGTATTCAGAGTTGAAATCTCACATGCGAACATTTGATATTTTTAGTTTTCAAAAGTCGAGAAAGTTCATCACATTCATTCCCCATTGGACCATCCTGCTATTGTGAGTAAGACAGTGCCATGAAAGATAATGACATCTTGGTTGGAAGATCAGGACAGAAAGGTCACTCCAAAGAAAATAGTGGAATCTCCAAAACTGTGTACCCTTTGTACACTCCTGAAAAATCTGGTTGCTGTCTTTTGTTTTATTTTTAATCAAGAAAACACATTTTCTTCTTAGTTTTGATTATACTGTTTATCTAGTACTTAGCTTTGAATGAAGTAAAACGAGAACATAATTCTCTTCTCTCCATAAAATTATTGAATGTGAAATGATAGTAAAACAGTGCTGGATTATTTGTTGTCTCATATATGAATATCAAGGGAATGATAGGATAGTAAAGGAAAGAAAAATGTGATAGAGTGTGGAAAAATAGCACAGAATACTTCAAGACTTAATGGCAAATTTTCTGAGATTTAAAATGTCTTTTATTTCTGTCTTATTCTGAAGAGTAATTTTAACCTTCATATTCATGTTTCATTGAATAAAAATTCTGTTTCGCTCATATAAATGCCAGGTCTCTGTACTCAGCCATTGTAGTAAACAAAAGCTTAAATTATGGACCAGGATAGATAATGACTCAGGTCCAGTTCTTCCACTTAAAGCCATATGAACTTGAGACAATTACTTCAACCACTTTAGATCTAATTTTTTCTGAATAATAAAATAAGACTGTGCAGTATTTCCTAGAGTCATGGTATGGACTAAAGTGGGTTAAATATAAAAATAACTACCACAGGCCCTGGCACATTGTAGGTACCACAGCTGTAGGTCTCTATCACTCTTAGTTCTTTGTAGGCTGCCCTCCTCTACTTATGCACAGCATTCTATAAAGATGGCAGAGAAAGCCATTTCATAACGATAGTTTTTACCTTTTATAAAAATATATGGTTTTAACTAGATTTCAAACGGTTAACTGAGGTAATGGCCTTTTTTCTCCCCATGATGGTGTTGAATATGCTGGAGGTAAATGTGAAGCTACAGCAAAACTGTGCTTGACTATTAGTTGCCATTTGAGTAGGCACAATGTGGACAATGGTGTGTCTGTTTAACTTGTGTTTATACATTCCAGGATCACAATTAGAACTTAGGCTGAATATTTTCATTGAAGGACTGAGAGCTTGTTCAGACTCTTTCCGTGATTCAATATGTAAAGATACATTAAAAAATATCATGGGTTTACGGCATGCTACTACATTGCCCAGTTCAACCAGGGAGTTAGAGTTTGTCTTTGTACCATAATCTCATACTTGGCACCTGACAGTAATAGCTTTTCCTTCCACTGAATACAGAGAAAAGCTATTTTTCTTTGAAGTGTCTGTGATCCAAAACCTGGGCCTTGGCTAGAAATTATAGAAAGGATGTAATAATTCAGAGAATGCCTATGTGACCAGCTTCCAATGGGCTTCCCTGGGTAGAAACGCCTCATACGTGTGGCTGCATTTTGCTGCCAGAGGGAGAAAGTGTTCTGTGTGACCACTTGCAGGAAGGAGAAAGCAGAGAAAGGTGAACGCATATTTATCCACACTCCTCCTGTATTGTTTTTTCCCTTACAGATCCAGCTGTGTATGTTTGCTGTGTTAATGTATAGAAGGATGTAATCTGGAAAGCAGATTACATTAATTTAATTTTGTAACCACTTAGTAAAATCTATTCTCTGCTTCTTAGATATATCTATTACTTCTCCAAATTGAGCAAACCCAAGGAACATAAAGAAAAGGAGACATAGTCCCCTTTCCAACTTAAAAGTGAGAAGTCCTTGCTCCACTTTATAGTATCCACATAACCAGCTTTGCTTTACAAAGTTCCAAATTTAAATGTACATTATTGCCTTCCATCCATATCGCCAGCTCCCTTCTTCTCTAGCACTTTCCTCAAGTCTGACAGTTAATTACGTCCACCTTTCATGTTAATTCTTTATTTTCCATCAACCTCTTCTTAAATACAATTTCCCACCTAAATGCCATGACCATTACCCATTGTGCTGATGTGGGCTAAAATCATGTTTTAAAAATAGCAAAACGAATGTCACTCAGTAAAGTTAAATATATTATTCTAATTTTATTGTGCTTTTCTAGTGTCTCATAGAAATGTTAAAATTTTGTCAATTTTTTTCTTGTTTACTATACAAGTCATACTTGGGTTACTAAACAAGTCATATACAACATCAAACTGAAATCATTACAAAATAAACTTGAAATATTTTGACCAACTAAATATGTAATGGATGAGAATGACCCTGCCTAATTTTATTATGTAAATGAAAATGCACTGTGCAGAAAACAGTTGACATAGCAGGTCTTAGGCTGCTATCTTTAGAAGATTCTGCTTTCAAGGTTGGCTCTAGGCTTCTGACACTTTCCCTAACTGACAGGGGTGTTTCATTGTGCCTAGACAGTTTGTACATACAATGTGACTTATGTTTAACATCTGCTGGGAGTCTGGAATTTTTCTAGTTGCTAGGCAGAGAATGCCTATGTGACCACCTTCCAATGGGCTTTCCTGGGCAGAAACATCAGAAACACGTGTGGCTGCATTTTGCTGCCAGAGGGAGAATGTGCTCTGTGTGACCACTTACAGGAAGGAGAGAGAAGAGAAAGGTGAACGCATATTTATCCAGATGCCTCCTATATTGTTCTTTCCCTTACAGACCCAGCTGTGTATGTTTGCTGTGTGGATGTAATAAATCTTAGGTAAAACGTGACTTGGTGCTGAGACCCTGAGTTCTTTTAGCAAATCGCTGAACATATGGAGGTCTTGGGGACCCCTGAAATAATGACCTCATTAAATAAAATACTCATTAGTATAAAATAAAACAATAAAATTTGCCCTTTTCAATCTCTTGAGACAGAGCCAATAATTTTTCCTCTCTTTTCCCATAATACATATGTTACTTCCCTGCTTAAAAACCTGCCTTTATTTGTAAATATTTTCTCCCATTCTGTGGGTTGTCTTTTCCTCTTGTTTATGGTTTCCTTTGCTGTGCAAAAGCTTTTAAGTTTCATTAAGTCCCATTTCTTTACTTCTGCTTTTAGTGCCATTTCTATAGGAGGTGGGTCAAAAAGGATCTGCTGTGATTTATGTCAAAGAGTGTTCTTCCTATGTTTTCCTCTAAGGGTTTAATAGTGTCTGGCCTTACATTTAGGTCTTTAACCCATTTTGAGTTTATTTTTGTGTATGGTGTTAGGAAGTGTTCTAATTTCATTCTTTTACATGTAGCTGTCCAGTTTTCCCAGCACCACTTATTGAAGAGGCTGTCTTTTCTCCATTGTATATTCTTGTCTCTTTTATTAAAGATAAGGTGACCATATGTGCGTGGGTTTATCTCTGGGCTTTCTAACTGAAAAAGGATTAACCTCCAAAATATACAAGCAATTCAAACAGCTCAGTATCAAAGAAACAAACAACCCAATCCAAAAGTGGGCAGAAGACCTAAATAGACATTTCTCCAAAGAAGACATATAGATTGCCAAATAACACATGAAAGGATGTTCAACATCACTAATCATTAGAGAAATGCAAATCAAAACTACAATGAGGTATCAGCTCACACCAGTCAGAATGGCCATCATCAAAAAATCTAGGGCTTCCCTGGTGGCGCAGCGGTTGAGAGTCTGCCTGCCGATGCAGGGGACACGGGTTCGTGCCCTGGTCCGGGAAGATCCCACATGCCATGGAGCGGCTGGGCCCGTGAGCTATGGCCTCTGAGCCTGTGCATCCGGAGCCTGTGCTCAGCAATGGGAGAGGCCATAACAGTGAGAGGCCCACGTACCACAAAAATAAATAAATAAAAATCTAGAAACAGTAAATGCTGGAGAGGGTGTGGAGAAAAGAGAACCCTCTTGCACTGTTGGTGGGAATGTAAATTGATATAGCCACTATGGAGAACAGTATGGAGGTTCCTTAAAAAACTAAAAATAGAACTACCATATGATCCAGGAATCCCACTACTGGGCATATACCCTGAGAAAACCATAGTTCAAAAAGAGTCATGTACCACAATGTTCATTGCAGCACTACTTACAATAGCCAGGACATGGAAGCAACCTAAGTGACCATCGACAGGTGAATGGATAAAGAAGATGTGGCACATATATACAATGGAGTATTACTCAGCCATAAAAAGAAACGAAGTTGAGTTATTTGTAGTGAGGTGGATGGACCTAGAGCCTGTCATGCAGAGTGAACTAAGTCAGAAAGAGAAAAACAAATGCCGTATGCTAACACATATATATGGAATCTAAAAAAAAAAAGTTTCTGAAGAACCTAGGGGCAGGACAGGAATAAAGACGCAGATGTAGAGAATGGACTTGAGGACACGGGGAAGGGGAAGGGGAAGTTGGGACGAAGTGAGAGAGTTACATTGACATATATACACTACCAAATGTAAAATAGCTAGTGGGAAGCAGCCACATAGCACAGGGAGATCAGCTCAATGCTTTGTGACCACCTAGAGGGGTGGGATAGGGAGGGGGGGAGGGAAGGAGATGCAAGATGGAGGAAATATGGGGATATATGTATATGTATCACTGATTCACTTTGTTATACAGCAGAAACTAACACACCATTGTAAAGCAATTATACTCCAATAAAGGTGTTTAAAAAAAAATAAAAACCTGCCTTTACAACCCACTGCACTTAAGATTCCACTGCCTCGTGAATACCTACCTAGTTCCTCCCCAACCTCATCTCAGTTCCCTTGTTCCCTTGCCCACTGGAATTCAGCCATATTCTCCATCCCAGAAGAGAGTCATGCATTACATCTCCTCACCAGATGGGCCTGCTTCTCTCCTCCATTCTCCTATTGCCTTCGCAAATGTACTGCTCTGCCACAGCCCTAAAATTTGTTTAATCTGAAGCACAGTTAGAAAAGGTGGGCATTGAATATTAAAATTAATCTCCAAATCTGGATGCTTTCTTCATAATTATTTATGAGCCATAGGAGATCTAAAACTAAATTCAGCTGGCAATCCCTTTATAAACTGCAGCCATTGGTATGATGTCTGCCAAAATGTCAGCATTCACAGTTTTTATCAGTTAAGATTTGTTGACTGAAAATGAAGGAACACCTGACTCTCCGTGGCTTAAGCCATAAGGAGAGTATATCTTACCTACCATGAACTCTGGGCCAGGTGGTTTCCAGGTTTCTTAGGAGCTCTACAGTATCAGGCCACTGAGTTGGTACTTCCGCATTTCTCTTAGCCTTCCCTTTTTAGCTGCAATTAGGCAGCTGCTATCCCAGACATGACTATATTCATGCAGAAAGCAGGGGGTAGGTGATGTGCTGGTGGTTAAAATAGCTTTTTCTTCACAGGGCTGACTCTCGCTTTTATCAGGGAGTAGAGTCTTTCACACGAGAGAACAGTCAGCTTATTTTATAATGCATTGGCTAAAAGTAGTTAGTCCCCTACGACAATCCTGCCAAAGATAAGTAGCATGCACAAGAGTGGCTTAGACCAGTCAGGACTTGTCTCAATGCCTGGAGGAAAGGCCTGAGCCTGTTGCTACTGAACAAAGTAGGAATTACATTAGCAGTAAATGTTGGGCAGGTCAGTTGTTCGGACACCATTTGCTTCATGATAGTCATCTGGATTACTGATTAAAATACAGATCTTGGGCCTTAATCCCCAGAGTTTCTGCTTCAGAAGGTCTGATGTGGAACCAGAGAACCTGCATTTCTAACTACTTCCCAGGTGATGCTGCTGTGGCTGCTCTGGGGACCACACTTTGAGAACTACCGAAGAAGACGAACATCAGCTTCTACCACAAAACTCCATACGTTCCAGGTGACGTCAAGTTTGACTGCTGGCTTATTTACAGTCATAGGTAAGCATTAATGCTGATCTCATTTGTAGATGTAGACAAGGTTTATCACTGGCCTCACCTACAGTTGTAGACAAGGGTTGATACTGGCCTCACATTCAGAGTAGAAACATGCATTGAATCAATGCCAATCTTCATAATTTTAAAATCAATTTTTTGATGTGTTTCATCATGTCAAATGTATAGGGAGACAAATTATAAAGTAACAAACACTTTATTTGTGTAAAACACATCAACTTTAACTCAAAATGCTGGCCAGCCCAGATCATTCAAAAAATCAAGAATTACTTTAAGAAATGTAAATGCAATAAAATATTGCATTTTCCCAAACTCCTGAATATGTAAAATGAGAAGGATAATAATGTTTTACATTTTCTAAAAATATTACATCCTGGAAAATAGAATCTTAGCATGGATTAACAATCTCAAAGCAATTACAGGAGTAGAAATATCAGTTTAGTGAATACACTTTTATGGGTAGAGTTTAGGGAAATTGAGAGAACATGTCTAAGAGACTATATAACATATGCAAATAATGATTTGGATAAGTTTTTTATTATAATAGGCAGATATGAAAGTGGTAGGTAACATTATTAACGAATGTCTATTAATACCATAGACTATCATCATGTATTTGTTGATTATGTATTATGTATTATCCAGTGTGGCAATAATGTCCTGTCATGTGTGTGTCTGGATAGTCTATAGAGGCAAGAAGGTTTACCCACATGAAGTGTCTAAGCAACAAGCAAAGTTACAACAAATAGATATTTCAATGGCCATAGGCCCAAGTACTATGATAAAGGGTATGCACATCCCTTGTAGTAGATGGAGAAGTCTTCACAGAGGAAAATTCTGCCTTAGATGGGATAGAATATTTAGAGTTAAGGGCAAGAGAGGAAATACCAAGTTAGGACAACAAAGAGGCGTAAAAATATGCCCAAAAAAATGCAAGAAGAAGAAACCACTTTCTCTGGATAATAAGGATGAAGTTTGGCTGATTCGAGGATGAGAAATATAGTTATTAAGAGCACATTGGTTTTTGAACGCAGTGCTTATCACGGTGAACTACATATGTGAGTAAACAAACCTATGGTGAAAATCTATTCAACTAAGCGTTGTCACAGAGTAAATTTCTAAGGTTAAAATTCACAATGAAGGAGCAATTAAATGTGAAAATAAGTTCTATATAAAATAGAGATATTCTTTTCCGTGCCATAAGGGATTATCTTATAAACACACATCACATTTTACATGGGTTATAGGAGCCAAGTAGTCCCATCTGTGTTCCAGATATTATTAACCATGTTAGAAAGAACTCAAGTTCTGCCTGAGCCCTATATTTGGATAAACACTTATGATCCCATGTAACTAATTGCTCTTTTGTCATGGATACTTTTATCTTCCTCTTTATAAGTCCCATATTTTTGTTAATTTTTACTAGCACTTCCTACACATTGCCTGTATTCTTTACTTAAGAAATCTAGGCTAATATTATAAAATTGGTTTACATCTTATCATTTCAAAAGTAAAGAATCGTTGGAGGAGTGAGAGCAAGGGAAGTAGTGCTCTCTCTTTTCACTTTATGCATCTCTGTATTGTTGGGAAATTTTAACAAGCATTTACTATTTTTGAAAATTTTTAAAATATTATCTTTTTAACTGGGGTAAAATGTACATAACATAAAATTTATTATTTAACCATTTTTCATAGTACGATTCATTGCCATTAAGTACATTCACATTGTTGTGCAGCCATGATTACTCTCCATATCCAGAACTTTTACTGAAACTCTATACCCATTAAACAACAACACTTCATCCCCTTTCCCCTCACCTGTTAGAAACCATTATTCTACTTTCTGTCTCTATGACTTTGACCACTCTAGGTACCACAAATAAGTGGAATTGTAGTGTATTTCTATTTTTGTGTCTGGTTTATTTCTCTTATCATAGTACTTTCAAGATTCATCTATGTTGTAGCATGTATCAGAATTTCACTCCTTTTTAAGGTTGAATATTCCATTTTATTCCTACACCACATTTTGTTTATCAATTCTTCCATCAATGGACACTTGGGCTGCTTCCACCTCTTTGGCTATTGTAAATAATGTTATTAACATGGGTATACAAATATATGTTTACATCCTTGCTTTCAATTCCTTTGAGTATATATATTTAGCAGTGGAATATCTGGATCATATGGTAATTCTATGTTTAATTTTTTTCAGGAACCACCATACTGTTTTCCATAACAGACACACCATTTTACATCCCCACCAGTAGTGCCAAGGGTTCCAATTTTTCCACATCCTTCCTCATCAACACTTGTTATTTTCTGTTTTTTTTTTTAAAATAGTAGCCTTTCTATTGGGTGTGAGGTGATTTTATTGTGGGTTTGATTTTCACTTTCCTAACCATTAGTGATGTTGAGCATCTTTTCAAGTGTGTATAGAGACATTTATACACCTTCTTTGGAAAAATGTCTATTTAAATTCTTTGTAAATTTTTTAATTGGATTGTTATTTTGTTGGTCTTCATTCTTTTGCGTGTGGATATCCAGTTTTCTCAACACTGTTTGTTGAAAAGATTGCCCTTTCCTCACTGATTGGTCTTGACAGCCTTGTCAAAAAACATTTGACCACGCATGCAAAGGTTTATTTCTGTTCTCTCTATTCTATTGTGCTATATATCTTTCCTCATGCCATTATCACACCATTGTGATTACTGTAGCTTTGTAGTAAATTTTGAAATCAGGAAGTTTGAGTCCTCTTACTTTATCCTTTTTCAAGATTGTTTTGGAAAGTAATTACTTCTGTATTTTGCTATTTGTTTTCTATATACCTTACAGATTTTTTTGGCCCTCATTTCTTGCATTACTGTCTTATTAGTGTTTATTCGCTTTTTTATCATGAAATTTTAGAATTCTCTTCTCATTTCCTTTTTCTGTATCTTCTCTAGCTATTTTCTTTGTGGTTACTATGGAAATGATACAACATCCTAAAGTTTTAACACTCTTATTTGAATTTATACCAGCTTGATGTCAATCACATAAAAAAGAACTACTCCTGTACAGCTCTATCTCAACTCCCTTTCAGCTGTCAAAGTCATAAGATTCCACCTTTATGCTTTGTGTGTCTAAAACATATACAGTAATTTTTTAATGTATTAAGTCTCTTTAATTATGTATAAAACAATAAGTAGTTAAACCAGAATTACAATAATTCTAGGGATGTACTAGTTGACCCTAATATTTATGCTGAGGATAAATATGTCAGCATTTATAAACTTTTTGACCTAGAAAATATGGTATGAGTATTTATGTTACAGTTAAATATGAAATGGCAGCTGAAATTTATAGTTATTTAAACATTGAATTATTCCCTCACTTGAAATCACATACTTAGTCAAACAATTTTTAAATGTATTTAGAGGGCTCCCCTGGTGGCACAGTGGTTAAGAATCTGCCTGCCAAGATAGGAGACACGGATTCGAGCCCTGGTTCGGGAAGATCTCACATGCCGCGGAGCAACTAAGCCCATGCACCACAACTACTGAGCCTGTGCTCTAGAGCACACGAGCCACAACTACTGAAGCCTGCACGCCTAGAGCCAGTGCTCTGAAACAAGAGAAGCCACCGCAATGAGAAGCCCATGCACCACAACAAAGAGTAGCCCTGGCTCGCCACAACTAGAGAAAGCCCGAGCACAGAAATGAAGACCCACAGCAGCCAAAAAAGAAAAAAATGTATTTAGAATATTTCCTTAGAAAAATTTACTTTTATTTCCTTACAAATAATGGTTGGGTCAAGTCACTCTAGCAAAGTAAATAGCTATACCTTAGTTTTAAATATCTTCTCATAAAATGATTAGATTTTATCTTTAAAATTCAATAGTAATTTAAGACTTGCAAAATGTTTTCAATTTTATGATAAATGTTTTCAATATGTCTTGTGGTCTTAAGATCAAATTATAGGAAAATATATTAAATAAAAGTCACACACTGAAATATATATCACATTTGGGCTAGAATTCAGAAGGACAGTTCTGCTTCAAATGAATATTTTTCCACCTAAGTGTTACAGTGAGCAGTTCTTTTTTCATCAGTCTCCAGTTTTAATTACTTGCACCTGTTAAAAAGCTAATTCATTTCACAGTTTCCTTCTTCACTGTATTTCAAAACATAGGACAATATCAATAACTTAAGATGTTTTTATGAGACTTCTGGTTTAAATATGTTCATTTACACAGTTTTTATTTCAGAAAATTGCATATTTTGGGGGCAAGTAGAGAATCGCGTCCTGATTTTTAATTTAAGCATTCCTTACATGAGTATAAATGGAAAGTAGACTAGGAAGAAAAATCCTAAACCAGGATTAAAGAGTATTGTGGCCTAAAGGGAAATGCATCACTAAATCGAAATACAAAAGTCAGAAAGCAGCTACCAAAGTCACATAATTTTCATAGATAGTATTGAAACATAATAAGATTAATTTCAAAAACTCTTGCATTCCAGAAAAATTTAGATCAGCAACACTTATGGCACATAAAAGAGATTGTTTTCAAGGCCCACCATTAAAGACAGTAATGGTATGCCAGCCATAGCCACAACTCCTTTTCTTCCGAAAGCTCAGTGTTATACATGGAGGGGGAGATGCACAAAGGTGGTATTGCATAGTGATGAAGAGCAAGCACCAGGAGCCAATGTCAGGTATGAGCCTTTCTTGCTCTATGACCTTGATCAAACTTCTTAACCTCTCTGTACCTTAGTTTTCTCCTTTGTCAACTGAGCATAACAATAGTGCCTACCTCAGTGGTGGTAACAGTTAATTGGTCACCATATGTAACACACTTACAAGAGTGCTTATTACATAATAGGTATTTTTAAAATGTAAGTTATTGTTATAGTTATTATTATGTCTGAGGCAGGGGAGAAACACTTAAGAAAGGAAGGATGTCGACTGTAATGGGTTGAATTGTGTTCCCTAAAAATTCATATTAAAGTCCTAACCCCCATAGCTCAGAATGTGACCTTATATAGAAATAACATTACTGAAGATATAATTAATGAAGCTGAGTTCATATTGGAGTGGAGTTGGCCCCTAATTCACTGTAACTAGAGTCATGAAAAGGAGAAATTTGGACACACATATGCATACAGGGAGAATGCCACGTGAAGGTGGAGGCAGAGATTCAGTGATGATCTACAAGCCAAGTCAGGCCAAAAATTGCCAGCAAAGCGTCAGAAGCCGGGAGAGAGACATGGAACACATTCTTCCCCACAGTCCTTAGGTGTCACCACCCTGCCAACATCTTGATCTTAGACTTTTGGCCTCCAAAACTGCGAGACAATAAATTTATGTAATTTAAGCCATCGAATTTGTAGCACTGTGTTATGACAGTTCTAGCAAACTAATATGCTGTTCTAAAACTAGTAATATATAAATCCATCCATATTCTTAATTTTCAAAAGTAGAGGTACAGGGGGAAAAGGAAGACGTTCCCTGCTGTACTCCTGCAGTTTTACTGTTTGGTAAGTGGTTGCACACGCCATTTTGCTTTGTGAACCTTACCCAAGCTAGTGAGAGGGCCTCCAAGTGAACACTTGAGAGAGACTGGGGTTACCACTGGGCATGGAAGAGGAGCCTTTGTCCACCAGGTGGAATCTTGAAGGGCTCCAGAAACTCATCTCCACCACTTGAGGCTACCATGGACAGAGCCCTGGGTGTGAGCTCTTCTGAAAAGCCCATACACACCTCCTGGGGTTTGAGGATGCTCATGAGCTCTACGCTGGCACCTCCCTCCCTGGAGAATCCCAAGATGTTTGACTACTTTGACTTGTTTCTTAGGAAATGTATAACAATGTTTTTAAAAAGCTGGCTCTGGAGTCACATTACCCAGGTTGAAACAATGGTTTCACTTCACCCCACTTACTAGAGATGTCCTTTGGGCAAGATATTTAATGTTACTGTGTATCATTTTCCACATTTTGTTAAAGTTGGAATGATAATAATTGCACTTCTTTTATAAGTTGGCTGGAGAAATTAACTATAATGAAATGTGTGTAGGATAGTGTCTGGCATACAGGAAGCATTCAATAAATTCTAATTATTATTATTATACTGTAATATAATTTTCTAAACAAACCTATATTCACTGAAATGTGGAAAAACCATCGAAGCTTGCTCAAATAATTCTCATGTAGATCTTTTGTGTTCAATAGTATGGCTGAATAGAGATATAGCCGTATGGCAGAAAATATATGTCTACATAGTTTCAAAAGAAGTAAGGAATTTCACCCCCAATCCTTCTCCTCATTTTATCACACAAGATTTATTTTTCTAATGTGATCTGGAATCAGATCAAGTAGCTGGGACTGAGCAGTGAACAGTGAGGGAAGAAGGGTTCTATTCAGGGCAGAGGCCAGCAGTGACTCAGTTAAGGAAGATGAAAACTGAGCCTTCAGAGGCAGGTTGTAAAAAATCTGAGCCTGAGAATCCCATAATGAGTCACAGTGGGGAGGGAGGTGGAAAAGGACCCATATTGGGGATGTTCCTTGGCTATTGACAAAGCTGGGGCAAACCCTCTTTAGAAAAAATTTATCCCAATTAAAGCATAATGATCTTCCACAAATGAGGTCCAAGCAATAAGTCTGCAAACGTCAACGAGCACCAAATAAACCATGAGGCCCAATACATGAGAGAGCCAACAGCAATATAAAATGATATTCTTATTTCTTCAAGGATCAAAGGTATTGGAATTGTCAGGTCCAGGATATCAAACAGCTATATGTGCAAGTATTACAGAAATAAAGGGTTCGAAGATGAGCATGTAATAAGAGATCATAAGAACAGATAGAATTACTTTAAAATAGAATATTTAGTGACATAAAAAATTTTTTTGAATTAAAAAATTCAGTAGATATCCTAAATATCAGTTTAGAAATAGTTGAACCATTTAGTGAAATAGAAGATATAGAACAGTAGATATATCAGAAATTACGGAGAGAAAGATAAACATTGTGTAATCTTTCTTATATATGAAATCTAAACAAACAAAAACTCATGGATACAGACAACAAATTGGTGGTTGCCAGAAGTGTGGGGTGGGAGTGAGAGAAATGGATTAAGAGGGTCAAAAGGTAAAAAGAAAAGAAAGACTGTAGTAGATGGAATAGAAACTTAACTACGGACAGCACACAGCAAACATGATATTTACTGATGTAAAAGTAGTATTTCCACAAAGACAGGGAAAACAGGGTGTTATCTTCTACCTCTGCTATCATTCTAAAGTATACTAAAAGTCTTACGAAATCAATAAAGTAGTATAGAGACTGAAAGGAAGGACTCAACTGTCATTATTTGTAAACAATATGATCATCTGAATAGAAAATACAAGAAAGTCAAATGAAAAATTGTCAGAAATTACTACTTATAAGAGAGATACAAAATCATTTCACCAGGATTCTATTCATTATTGCCACACATACAAAAATAATAGTATACTTAGACATAAATATTATCAGAAATATGTAAGATATAAATAAAATTGTAAAAGTTTATCGGAGGACACAAAAGAAGAACAAAAGAAGTGGAAAGACATTCCAGCTGTTGAGAAGGTTTGTTACTGTATAGATGTCAATTTTGCCTCAAATTAATCTATAAATTCAGCTAAATATTAATCAAATTTTTACTGAATTATTTGGTTATTAATTGAATTCTTAATAAACTTATTTTAAACTTCATATGTATGGACTATTTATAGAAGGGAAGAAAAGAAGCTGATAACATCAGTCACTTCTTGAGACAGAACTGAATGATAGGTTATAGGAGAGACTTATTTACTCATTGTTTACCTTCCTGTGTCTTTTGCATATAGCACCAGGTGTATTTGTTCCCTAGACAACAAACTAAATAAAATTAAAACATAGGTTTCATATGGGGAAGATCTACTTTAAAAAAAAAAAGATGTTTTTAAAAAAAAGTGTAATGATATCAAATAGAAAAATATACAATAAAAAAACTCATAACAAAGGCTTTGGTATTGAGGCAGAAATAGTTGACACATAAGTGGAGCAGAATAGAGAGTTAGAAACAAAACTGATGTATATGTGGAAATTCAGTTTATGTTAAAGGTGGCATTTTAAATCAATGGGTTAAAGAATGGACTATTGAATAAATACTGAGCAGGATTCTTGGGAGGATTAATTGAAACAATGTTAAAAAAAAACAGAAGTTATATAGAATGTATCACATACAGAGTGGGGAAAATGTGAACAAACTTTAAGAGATATGAAGGCTAGAATGAGAATGGGGTATGTATATCTAACTGAGGTTTCTTAAGAAGAGAAGAGAGAAAAAAGAGGCAGTATCTGAAAATATAAAAACTGCAAATATTCTAAACTGATGAAAAACATGACATATATATATATATATATATATATATATATATATGCTAAACACCCATCCATGAAGATAAATTAAATCCTCAAACTAAAAGCATAAACATTGGAAAAAAACAATTGGAAGCTAAGTAAACTTTTAATCTGTAGATGATATGATTATGTACATAAAACCCCACAAAAATCTACAAATTAGTAAAATAGTAAAGATAATTTAGAAACGTGGCTGGACATAGGATGGATATATAAAACTCAATTGCATTTCTAAATGCAGCAACAAACAGAAATTTTAAAAAATATATAGCCTTTATAATAAACAAATATTGAAATATATCAAAGAATTCATCTAATAAAAGATAAGCATCACCTATATCAAGAAAGTTATACGGGGGCTTCCCTGGTGGCACAGTGGTTGAGAGTCCGCCTGCCGATGCAGGGGTCAGGGGTTCATGCCCCGGTCCGGGAAGATCCCGCATGCCGCAGAGCGGCTGGGCCCGTGAGCCGTGGCTGCTGAGCCTGCACGTCCGGAGCCTGTGCTCCGCAACGGGAGAGGCCACAACAGTGAGAGGCCCGCGTACCGCAAAAAAAAACAAAGAAAGTTATACAGTACTGATGAACCTAGTGACAGGACAGGAATAAAGACACAGATGTAGAGAAAGGACTTGAGAACACAGCGGGAGAAGGGGAAGCTGGAATGAAGTGAGAAAGTAGCACTGATATATATACACACTACCAAATGTAAAATGAATGGCTAGTGAGAAACGGCTGCATAGCACAGGGAGATCAACTCAATGCTTTGTGATGACCTAGAGGGGTGGGATAGGGAGGGTGGGAGGGAGGCTCAAGAGGGAGGGATATGGGGATATATGTATACGTATAGCTGATTCACTTTGTTGTACAGCAGAAACGAACACAACATTGTAAAGCAATTATACTCCAATAAAGATGTGAAAAAAGTTATATAGTTTTATTTAAATATATTGAGAGACCTTAGCAAATAGAAATTTTATTTTATTAGAGAGGTAGAATCATTTTTCCATTCTCCATAATTTGATCTGAATATGCAATATAATTTCAGTAAAAATCCCAATAGCATTTTATGTGAAATTTGACAAAATTATTTGAAAATTTATTTGGAAAAGCAAAGGGCAAAAGTATACTCAAAACATTCCTAAATTTGAAAAAAAAAGAATAAAATGTGGCTCTGTCTATCAGAAATAAAAGCTTACAAAACTATAATAATTAATATAGTTAATTTTGGTATAGGAATCCCCAAATAGTTCAAACACAGAGTCCAGAAACAATAATTATGATATATGATAGAAATAGCATTGAAGATCATTAAGAAATGGAACAATTATTCAACACAGGAAAATTAGATAATAGGTTGCACAACAGAAAAATGCACAAAGGACATGAAAAAAGCTTTATACAGAAGAGTAAACAGATATGGCTGACATATGAAAAGACATTCAATCTCATTAGTACACTAAGAAATGTGAGTCAAGATCACAATGAGCTACGGTTTTATGTTCATTAGCTTGGCAAATACTTAGAAACTTGACAATGCTGATAAGGACAATGGAGCAGCAAAAACACAGGTACTCGTGGAGGTTGTAATCAGTACGACCACTTTGGAAAACACCTCATTTTCCATTTTGTAGCTGTGAAGACATGTATATACATGGCCCAGGAAATTCCTATCCTAAGGAAACTCCTGAATATGGGTACAAGAATGCTCCAAATGCTTAGGTGGCAAAAGCCCATCCACAGGAAAAAGAAGCAAATAAATTTTGTATAATCACCATGGAGTACCACACGGTGGTAAAAATGAATGGGTCTCATGTACAAATGACTTAGAGGAATTTTAGAAATATCATACTGAGTTAAAAATGCAAATCATGGGAGACTACATATGACTCATTAAAAAAAGAAAAATTAATTATTATATTGTTAGGCATAATTATATATATGATAAAATTATTTTTAAAAGCTGGGAACGGATAAACATAAAATTAAAGATATTGCTTACAGCTAAGAAAGAGGCAGGGGGCGAAGATGAGGAACCCATGCACAGGTGAAAGTTGTTGTTCAAGGAGCTAAATTATATAATTACAAGGAAAGAAACCCTCTCACTTAAGAAACCTACATATTGGATTCCCATCCCTAAACATAGAAAAATTGAGCTAGTGGTTGGTTTCCATTAGGCATACTGGTAAACTCAGCTAAATGCTATAAAAATAAGAAATTATCCCTGGAAGTAGACATATCTGACTAGCCTCATGTTCTACCACATGACATAACAGTATAAAAATGCCAGTAAAATTCAGGGAAAAAAGACTTGCCTTCCCAGAAAACCTACTTAAAACGATAGTATTTTCCTAGTGTTTTAGCTGGCTTTTTAATGGAAGGCCGCATGGTTTCAAAGGGCAGCTAGTCCACTAAAAGTATGCTGGCTCAAGGCTGCCATTATAAAGGCTTGCTTTAGAATATGCACACTGATGAAAGTCAAACACAAAAAAACATGTGATGACTCACTGGGTTAGCTAGAAACATCTGTCACTGAAATAATAGAATGTGGAAAGATGGAGTTCCTCCAAAGATAAAATAAAACTTTCTGTGGCCTTAAACAGGAATGTGTTCAGAATGCAATTGAAATGTCAGAATTTTTATGAGCAAATCTGCTAAAGCAACCTATAAATCATTTCCCAGGTTCAAGATTAACATTAAAAAACTTGGACTGCAGAAAGAGAAAGGGAACAAGGGAGTAAGTATTTACTTGCTAGGGGTCACTGGTTAAACTGTCTTCTTTGTTATTTCTCTCATATTTAGATCAATGTTTTTTCTCCTGTTTTTGCTCAGAAAATCATAGGAAATTATCCTTAATCTACCAGACCTGGGATCATGACTATTCTTTTCTCCAAAAATATTTATTTTAAATCACTTAGTGAAAATCCAGGCAGGTATTTTATTAGGCAAATAAGCATAATAAAAAAGTATTATTAGTCTCAAAAAAAGCACAAAATTCTGAACAAAAGTCAGAAGTCATTTTAATTTTTAACTGTATATATATATATATATATATATATATATATATAATTTAAATCTTTTATGTTATCAATTAGCTCCAGTGAGAGTTCCAGTGCGCTCAATGCTACTAAAAGACCATCCAGAATCTGTGATGGAAATCTCTGCAGAAAATACATCAATTTCCTTCCAGTTTTAAAAGTCAGCAGGTTATGGACATTTATTGACTTCATAGGTCAAAACATAACCATGAACATAGAGACCACATTTTGAGAAGTTATTTGTGTTAGGCAGTCTACATAGGCTGATTTTTTGTCTATAAAACCACCCTTAAGGATCATTGTTATTAAGCCCACTTACAGATTAGGAAGCCCAAGCTCAGAAAGCTAAACAATTTACAGGTACAGAATTTATGAGTATAAGCATGT
This sequence comes from Delphinapterus leucas, assembly GCF_059928025.1. Classification (NCBI taxonomy): domain Eukaryota; kingdom Metazoa; phylum Chordata; class Mammalia; order Artiodactyla; family Monodontidae; genus Delphinapterus; species Delphinapterus leucas. The sequence goes on from NC_143136.1 coordinate 11,048,176, forward strand.
AGGTTCAAACCAAGACTGGCCTTATCTCAAGGCCAATACCAACTGAAGGGGTAGGAGGTGGCTCTGGAGTTATAAAGGCTGGGTTTGGAATCAGAGCTCTGCCATTCACGAGCTGTGCAAACTTGAACAATTAGCTGAACCTTTGCATGTTTGTTTCCTCAACTCTAAAACAGGACAATAATAATAACACTCAATTTCTTGTAAAAATTGGAAGAAATCATATAAAGTGTCAGACATACAGGAGATACGCAAACAGTATGACTACTACTATTATTTTTACTCTCCCTAAACTTTCCAGTCATGTACCTAAAACTTCCTCTAACATAGCAGAACATCATTATCCTCTCAGGTAAAGGAAGAAAATCATAACACAACAAAGTAGTTTCAATACAGAATTTTCATCTGGGGAAATGTAGATCTAAAAGGAATTTAAATTATAAATAAACGTTTCCTGAACATTTTTCCTTTTACATGCTGAAAAACATGATAAGTACTTTTGAAGTCAGTTATTATCTTTTGAAAAATGTAAGAGATCAAGTTAAGTGGATTTTGTTCTTTTATTTGGTTAGTCATTAGTCTCCACTGGGTCACCTCCAAACTATGATGTGGAGCCTAGACCTCCCTCTTTGCTCTTGCCAGGAATCCTCACAATTGGATTCTCACTGAAATCACCCACAGAGCTTTAAAAACTACTGGTGTCTGGGTCCTCATTCCCAGAGATTCTGTTTAATTGTCTGAGATGAAACCCTAAAATCAGAATTTTTAAAGAGGTTCTATGTGCAGTCAGGGTTGAGATTCACCACCTTGCCCATCCCTAAATAGCTTCACGATACACTTGCCATTGACTAATTAAAATTCCATGTGTATGTTAGAGTAGAAAAGAAAATTAGTCAACTGTACACTATAACTGAGGAAACTGACAGAATGTAGCACAAAAAGAGAGAAGGAAAAAATGAATGCAAGACTAAGAAACACAAGGGATAGAATGACAGGTTCGACATGCTCTATATTTCAGAATAAAAAGAAAAAGATGTTAAGGCAGGCATCAATATGGTTAAGAATTGTTGATTCTTGAAAGAAAATTAAAAATCTGCAGTTTGAAGAAGTACATCAAGTTGGGAGGGAGAATATGCTCTAAAGGACAGGATTTGACAACCTAAGATACATGTATATCCCAAAGGGGTCAAGATTTAGATAATAGATGGAATTTAAAAATATATATAGTTAACTTACAATATTTAGTTTCAGGTGTACTACATATAAATGGAATATGTTTGCAGTTTAGTTACAAATAGATAAAATACCATTAAATGCAGTAATAAAATGGTAACATCTGTACCAACCACTACATTAGGTATTTATATTTTCACGTCTGTTAAAAACCCTACAATAATATCATTGTTATCCCCATTTACAGTTGAGGGCACTGAGATTAAGCAGCATTAAATGTAGGTGACAGAGGTTGAACATGGCCGAGGCGTAATTTGAACCTAGATATATATGGCTACTGCAGCAAATGAGCCAAAGAATTAACTTTACTCTGAGTCAATGAGTGAAGAATGTCCTCTGAGAGATCACTGGTTATATAAAACAAAGAGAAATTGGATTTCTCTTTAAGTCACCAGTGCAACTCTTTGTTAAACTAGTGGAAAAGCAAACTTCTGCTCTTCTTTTCACATGTGCTAATCTCACATATGATTGCTTAAAAGCTCTTTCATGGAAGAGCACACATCAGGCAAATAATTTTGGGAGAGAGTAAAGTTGAGATTATGTCATCCTACTCTGCTTATTTACTAGAAAGTTACATAACATTCAGGAAACACATGTGGGTTTTATTATGATTTTTTGGCAATATTTGTAAGGAAGGTGAGAGTCAATAAAATGGTTTCATTTTAATAGACCAAAAAGAGTTGAAAGTGAAGCATGAAAAAATATTCTCAACAAAAAATACAAAAAATAATTCAAAACATTACTGGGAGCCTTGCCATTAGTTTGTAGCAGTGCATGTAGAATGGTTTTATTTAGTTACTTTTGAGAATTCATTGCACCTGGACACTTGGCATCTTGTAGTCCTGAAAACTGGATGGCATACATAAATGCTTCTGTAGGTGTTAAAGTAAATTACATGTGTTGATGCTTCCTGGCAGTAGCAATTGCTGATTATGTGTGCATTCAGAATGGATAAATGGGTCAACCGCAAAGAATGATGGGTATGGAAAAGATGCCCTCAGTAGCCAGGAGATTTCCCTTGCAACAAAGATCTCTCTGCCTCATTTCCTTGGGTCTGGAAGTAACCTGGTGCTCTTCCCCCTTCTTCATCCCCTGTCCCAGGTAGGCTGCATTACACAGCCCAGAGGGCGCCATTCACAGTTGAGTTGTGCTCCAGGGGTGCCATTTATATAAACCATAATGTGGAAGGTCCTCCTTGCAATCATGCCACTTTGTGACCCTGACCGGGCTTCCTGCTTACCTTCCCAGCCTCTTCTGGCACCGCGCTGGCTCTTCACATTCTCACCATATTGGCCTCTTTTCAAGTCCCCAAACGTGCCATGCTTGCTCTGCCCTAGAAGCTCTGCATTTAAGCTCCTAACTTCATTCATTCAACAAACATTTAAAACAGGTGGTTGCTGGAGGGTAGGAGGGGTGGGGAGGATAAGAGAAACAGGTGAGGGAGATTAAGAGGTGCAAACTTCATTATAAAATAAATGAGTAGCGGGGATGAAATGAACAGTGTGGAGAATACAGTCAAGAATAATGTAATATCTTTGTATGTTGACAGACGGTAACTAGATTTATTGTGGTGAACATTCTGTAATGTTATAGAAACAGTGAATCCATACGTTGTGCACCAGGAACTAACATAATGTTGTAGGTCAACTATACTTCAAAATCAAGCAAACAAACTTGTAGAAAAAGAGATTAGATTTGTGGTTACCAGAGGCAGGGCATGGTGGGAGGGGAAATTGGATAAAGGTATTCAAGGGGTACAGACTTTCAGTTGTAAGATGAATAAGTACTGGGATGTAATGTACACCGCGATAATATATTTGACACTACTATATGTTATACATGAAAGTTGTTGAGAGTAAATCCTGAGTTCTCATCGCAAGAAAAAGAATTTTTTCTATTCCTTTAATTTTGTATTGTGTGTCCAGATGTCATCATCCACATCTGTGGTAGCTCAGCTGCTGAAGGTCCTGCTGGGGGCTTATCATCGACAGATGAATTGATAAAGAAGATGTGGTATGTATACACAGTGGAATATTACTCAGCCATAAAAAAGAATGAAATAATGCCATTTGCGGCAACATGGAAGGACCTAGAGATTATCATACTAAGTCAAGTAAATCAGTAAGAGAAAGACAAATACCATGTGATATCACTTATATGTGGAATCTAAAAAAATGATACAAATGAACTTATTTATAAAATGGAAATAGAATCACTGACATAGAAAACAAACTTATGGCTACCAAAGGGGAAAAAGGGGAGGGACAAATTAGGTGTTTCGGATTAACAGACACATACTACTATATGTAAAATAGATAAACAACAAGGACTTACTGTATAGTACAGGGAACTATACCATATATGCGTATATATAACTGAATCACTTTGCTGTACACCAGAAACTAACACAACATTGTAAATCAACTATACTCCAATAAAAAAAAATATATATATATATTTTTACCAAAAATAACATGAAGAAGCAACTATGGTGAGGAGACCCAGCATATTTTATATTTATTTATAATAGAAATATTATTTAAATTAGGCTATAAATAATTTTATTTATATATACAATAAATATACATCATTCTTTCCTATAAATACCCATAGTTGTTAGGACAATCTGAGAGTGGCCAATCTGGGCAAGGCCACCCTTTGCTGATCTAAACAGCTCTCTAAAAACCTTGCATTAGCTCCCGCCGCGGTAAAAGTGACTCTTTTACCAGCAGTGGTGAAAGCTGTGCAGCAGCCCCATGGACCATGAAGATCATCCTGCCAGTCAATGCCCATGTCATTGTTCCTTAGCAACTTTCTCTAGCGACAGAAGGCTCTTCACTTTCCTTTCCCGACAGCTGGATGTCAGCTTTTAGTTGGTTAAGCTGCCTCTCCCTAGTCTCAACTCATATAAAGATACACCTCGAGTTCAATTTGGGCTGTATTCCTTTCATCTTCCTTTGCCTGGAACAATAATAGCATAATTAATCTATTACTTGTTTGGAGTATGTTATTTCATTATGGCTTAAGAACCATCATTCTGTATGCTACTGGCTTGTGAAATTATTATAATTCCTTCAGTGAACCTGTGTTAAATAAATTATTGGCAAGAACAATCTCAGTCTCTGAGAATGTGTGTGTGTGTGTGTGTGTGTGTATGTGTGTGTGCGTGCGTGTTTAGGTTCAGAAGTTCAGCACCTGGTACGAACTATAGTCTGATCCTTGCCATTTTTTGACATGAAAATTAAACTATTTGACTTTATAAACATTAAATATATCATAATGAAATACAACTTTGTTTTTTCATTTAATTCTATTTCAAAGTTATCTCAGAACTCAGACCAGTAGCTAGATAAATTGAATCCTTGTTGAAAAGAATGCTTTGTCTTAGAAAAGGAAGCTCATAAACAAATGCTCTGCATCTATCTATGTATATAATATAATTGTTGATTCATCAAGTCTCAGGTAGATTAAAATAATCGCCTTCAACAAAATGAAAAAATACTGAAGTATTTGCATTAAAGAATTTTTTGTACATCTCAAACTTACAATTAGAAAAGCACATATGAATATAGGTTGAAGAAAGATAAGAACTAAAAAGGAAGTGAGGAGGAACAAGCAGTAAGGAAAATCTATTGGAAGATAGGTAATTATTTTCTGATTCTTCCAAAATATATTCAAGAATGTTCAGCTGCAGCATTAAAAAAATTTGCATTTCAAATTTGAAAATCTATGAAAGGAAATATATTTCTTCTTTCATACACAATTTTTGATTAGTTCAAATACAGGTGTTTTCATTAACCATGAGACAAGACTTAATGGGCATTTAATGGAACTGTGATGACCCAGAATTGGTGCTCAGTAGCATTAAGTGAGCTGAAATGAGAGCAATCTAATGGTCATAATACATAAAAATACTCAGAGGAAAATTCAAAAGAATATGACTGCATTTGGACAAATGTTTAAAAATCTTAAATATTTGCTTAATAATTAGACAAATGTTTATCATCGTTCACAAATAGGAGCAGTGATCACTATAGTTTCAACAAGCAGCTCTATTCTCAAATCAACATGTGTCTAAAACTATTATATTTGGATATTCAAACTACATTTTACAAGCTTTCTTACTGTGCAATGAAACTGTATTCAGATACCCCTAATTTTTGTCTTTAAAATAATGGTCATTGCTTAAATGTCAAGAACAACATTTTAAATCCCCTAGTAGAAATATAGATGAATATCTTTTAGATTTCAGGTAAAGGAAGATTTTTTTAAACATGACACAAAACCATTCACTGAGTGGGAATAGCAATCAATTGTTTGCGTTAAAGTTAATTTTGTGCATCAAAAATGCTTTAAAGAAAATAAAAAAACATGACTTACAAGCTTGTACACACAACCAAAAAAGGACTAACTCCAAGAACTTTAAGAACACTAAAACTCAATTTTAAAAGCATAAATAACACAATAAAAAGAAAAGTATTTCTAAAAAAATCAGTTCCAGGAAAAAATAATTCCATTAAGCTAAGAAACATCTCTAAGAAGAGATGTTTAACATCATTAGTGAAAAACTACATTATGAACACAATGACTTGTTATCATTTCATGAGATATAAGTACATACCATTCAGTTCGTAAATTTTAAGGCTGACAAAACCAAAGATTGAATGGGATTTTGAATCACAGAATCTTCTGTGCATTGCTACTAGAAGTGATAATTGGTGCAAGTACTTTGGAAAATATCATGTCAATATCTCCTAAAGTTGAATATTCATATACCTGAGGCCCAGTAATTTCACTGTTTGGAATATCCTAAGAGAAATTCTTGCACAAGAACCAGAGGAGTCAATAACAGCATATCAATAACACTACTGTTCACAACGATAAAAACTTCGAGACAACCCAAGTGTCCACCCAAAGAGAGTAAATGAGTTAACTGTTCATACTCCGGAATGCTGCATAATGGTCAACATTTATGAACTGTAATGACATGTGACAACATGGAAGAATCTTAGAAAAATAAAAGTGAGTGAAAAAAAGAATCTGAAAAGATCAAAAGATTACATACCACATACCATTTTTATAAATTAAAAACAACTAAAATAAAATATACTAACTTTTTCAGAAGTATATATAGATGTACTAAATCTAGACAAAAGTGGAAGCAAAGGAATGATGGATTTTAGACTCAAGATGATGTTCATATCAGGTGGGTGGAAGCAGGATGGACTGGAAGGTTAGATGTATCAACCGTTACATCAAGAACTTCACTTTTGAGTGATCAGCTTAAGGGTGCTTATTATACCATTAGAAGTAACTGATTAAATAAATACAAGGGGACCATACATTGGCCAAATGAAGACAGTGTGCCATGAGCGTGAAATTTATAATTACCCAATTCTTGTGCACCTCAATTCCAAAGAAGAAACACTATGATCCTTGTAGGGGCTGAGGGAACTAAGACTCAAAACAAAGAAATGGAGTAGGGCGTTTCAAATTGAGGACAACATAAGGTATTGAAGATGGTTCTTTGGGATTTTCTACAGTAACATTACCAGCTAGCTTTCCTCCATCCCCTGGACCTCTGAGGTACCAGACACACTGATAGATGTGTTTACATGCATTATCCGATTTAATCCTTGTTACTTGATACGTATCACTTTTTCCATTGGACAGACTAGAAAACTGACATTCAAAGAGTTTATTTTGCCTAAAGATCCAGCCCAGAATGTAGCAAAGATGACATCTAAGGGACCGACAGAATAGCTATAACTGAGAGACCTTTAGGCAGTCAGATCAGGGGTCTTATAAAGGGATTGCTGAAAGGGAACAAAAGGCATTGCATTAATCAGAGTCCCAGCAGGAGACAGCAGATGTTTTCAACTGAGATCGGGCTCAACCTGAAGGAATGGAGTATTAAAAGAGTTATGGGCAAGCTCAAATAAATCAACGTGGGATGCTGAGAAAGCTACCTAGGGTCAAAGCAGGGTCATGGGATCTGGATAAGTTGCTATGTTTGGGTCAGTCTCCTTGGGGCACTGACCAGGGCAGAGAAGGATGGAGAATAGATCTCAGGGAGGGGGGACAACAAATGGAGAGTAAACAGCACAGGCACCTTTAAAAGTTGCCGTAGACAACTTGGTTAGAGATTCCTTATCAGATAACTATTATACAGATACATATTGTTTACCCATAAATCAGTCATTGGTCAGTCAAGCTTGCTCCCTCTCTCCTTTTTTTCTCCCAGACACATACATAAATATTATGGTCCATTATTTGAAAATACATACTCAGTTTATGGCACATATTAAGCAATACTTTCCCCTTTTACTTTTGATCCTGACCCTAAAGATCTAGAAAGCTCTCTAAGTTCTGTACTTATATCTTATTATTAGGCAACCATACGATGATGATTTAATAGTATGGAATTAAGAATGGGAATACTAACATTCCAGTTAACATTATTGATGTGTTTTAATTTTGACATTTATTTTATGCTTCCTGTGGGTAGAATAATTGATATAGGATTAGAAAATACTTTGCAACTCTAGAAAATAGTACAGTTTTGTAATCCTTTTATTGAATAATAATAATTCACAGGAAAAGCCTTCATTTTTTTCCCTTTACGTGCATCGCTGCTCTATTGTAACTTTCTTCTCTATCTCTTGATGACATCTCAGGTAGATGTTATAGCTTTTTGATCACTCTAAGTTATAGTAGTCTCATTTTTGTGCTAATGCCAAATCTCAGATATAAAAGGTGCATTTATCTAAGTCAAAACTTCCTTTACACATCCAGTCCCAATCCTCCACCACCTGCATCTCAAGCTCAGTCCAGCATTGGGACCAGTGAAATACTTTGATCAAGGAGATGAGAACAGTATGCCCAGGATGCAGGCAATAATACAACCAATGAAAATTCAGATTTTTAATCACCATCAATAAGCAATTTTAAACAATACCAGTAATTAAATATTCCTGTCCCCAAAAATCTTCCAACATGTAAACACTTGCCAAGGTTACTGGCAAGTTTTAATAATACACATATAAGCTTCAAATGAGCACATGTGTCTTACTTTCCTTTAGTGAATATGGTATTAATAAATGTAGTATTCTACGTGGAAGCTAACTTGGGGAACTTCCAGTTATGGCGTCGACTCCTAACACACACAGCCTCAGAGACACACATTCGTTACAAGAGTAAGTTAGGGAAGTTTTGCCAGCCTGATTAGGCACCGTTCACGTCTCCAAACCCTACATATTCTTGGGTGTGAGCAGGAGATTCAGCATAGTGGTAGCTGTATACTACCATAAGTGGTAGCTTAGATTTTTTTTCTAAGTTATTTTTTCTTCCAATGTGAAGTTTTAGATGAGGCTATTCAGACACAAATTTGCAAACAGCCAGAATCAAACTTGAACAATGTACAGTGATACATTGGGCTTTAAAAATGTTCCTTGTGGAGAATGTCACTGACTATGTAACAATAAAATGTAAGGAAACAGAATTTATATACAGAAAATAATTTCCAAAAATGCCTGGAGAAATGACAAAAGGTGCTGGCCTTGCATTGCCAGAGATATCAAAAAGACAATGTTTAAATGCTTTGATCATTTTCACTAAAACTGGACACTTGTTCTCAATCAATGAACCAAGTAAAGTCATTTAGCCATTTATTCTGCCTTTTGCAGAAGAAAGAACAGGTGGAGGTTTCTTCCAAATATAACAGAAGTGTAAAATGAATTTTTGGCTAAGATATTTTAGTGGAAATGTTTCAACTATAGAGATATTCGATTGCTTCTAGAATTGACTCTGATGAAATAAAGATCTAAATAGTGTTGCGATTTCTGGAATTTTTATGAATTTCTGTCAAACATACTTATGTTTAAGACTTTTGTTAACTATTTTTAGATCTGTTGCTACGTGTGAAAGAAACATTTCATAATTAAAGTGATGAAATGCATTCATCAATCAGATATGAGCATATCTATGCAAAGAATAATTTTAACAGTCATTGAAAATTTGGAGAAAACTGAAATTATAATATTACTCATTACGGTGATAGACTAACATATTGGTGTAGGTTTTTTTCTTTTTAAAAATACAGTAATGTAATTTAAATGTATCAATCCTTTACTTTTTCCTCTTTTGTATCTTAACATTTATTTTATTTTTTAATTTCTTTAATTTTTTTAATTGGCATGATTATGTACATATATATGAAATTCAATTAAAGAATATTTTCACTTTCTGCATATCTTTTCTTGCCATATAATTTTTTTCAAAAGTATTATTACTGAAAACAACGTTTTCATATGGAGGATGGTGTTAAAAAACGGATCTGGTACAAGTGTCTCTATCAGTTATATCATAGACAAAAATGTGCCTCTTTTTTCTTGAATTATTCCTCCTTATTCTTTACTTCTTTTTCCAGCTCATTACTTCTAGTACCTCCAAGGGGCGAGAAACAAGGTTAAAGAAAAGGACCAAAATTCCCTGCTTCCTGTCTGCCTGTTGGAGTCCGTGCTTGATGTTTGATATCCTCTGGGAAACAATGATGTTTCATGGGCTCCAGGACTAAGTTCCCTTGAGAAGCTCTTCTGGAGCTCTGATCTGGACAATTTCCTGATGTGGCCGACGTGATCTGTGACCATTATTTTATCACTCTCCCACCTTGACTTGTATTTGGAAGTATATACCACAGCCTTCCAAGCTGGAGTCTCCTTATGCTGGCAGACAACCCTCTTGGGTAGGGAACCAGCTGTAATTTTTGTGTCCACTAAGACCAAGGAAAATCCATGAATTCTTGCCATCACAAATAGCAGGAATATGGGCTTCCTGAATGCTACTTGCTCTTCCTCTCCTGCTTACAGAATTCTCCAGAGTATCAGGTACCTGTCTTGGTGTTCATGTACGCCCCAACTCCAGGATGTGCCTATGAGGCTCTCCCCAAATTCCATGCACAGCACTTTGCCCCACAGCAGGCCCAAATATGCATGGGTGATTTTCTACAGCACGTTTCTATCCAGTAGTACAGGACTGGTCTCTTATTCTTGCTTGGAATCTCAGTCTTGCTCGGGGTTTTTTCGTTTTTTTAGGGGGGTTCATCGTTAGGCTGTTTGTTCTCTACTGGTTAAGTCTACTGGTTAGGCCAGTAGGGTGGCAAGTCTCAGAATTGATATGATCAACTTGTAGTATGCCGTGGGGTGAGCTCTTATATGGTCACATTAGCAGAGAGGAAAACTTCTCACCTTTTTTAGCGTTGGAAGGAGGAGAGAGGCTTGTCCCATAGGGACAAGAGTGGCAGTGACTGTCGGACAAGTATGAACTCAGGAAGACTTTTAGGATGTTTAGGCAAGAATGGAGAGAGCTCCAGTTTCATGATTTCTGTTCTCTCTGTGGAGTAAAAGATGAGACTTTTTATGAAGGGTACAAGTGGAGATGGGAATGGGTGGTAGATTTAAGAAGAATGAAGAAGTTTTGAAAAAGTTTTTTGTTTTTTTTTTTTGGTAAAATGTGTAAAGATTGGGTGAGCAAGTTTATATGGGAGAACACATCTAATTATACAACTTGCTGAGCATCTATGTACAAAATACTACCCCCAAAGAAGGAGGGTGCACAGGCTGAAGGGCTGACAAAGACGAACCTCAATTACCCAACAATGTCACTTTAGCTGGGCTGAGTGTTTATAGTTAGATACATGAAATTCCTGAGATTTTTCATTCAAATTATCCCAGGCACTTCATTTTTGAAATTAGAAGGGTAGAAAAGAACATGATATGGACAATAAAATGAAGATATAGTTGCTTGTATTTAATAATGCACGTGTTCTTTATAGTTTGATAATAATATGGCCTCTTAGACATCTTTATATATGTATGTGTATGTATATATATACACATATATTCATATATATTTGTGCATTAATATATGTGTATATATACATATATATTTATTTATATTTATATATGGTTTTCCTATACTGCTTTTAAAAACTAAAGCTATCAATTATGGTTTAAGGAGCCTAACAGGTCTCTTGAAAACATAGGTTAAGTATATCTCAGGTAGATAATTTGAAGGAAATGTTCTAATTTTTCAAGTCCAAGTAATCAATTTTCAGACAGACCTTCCTTTCTATTGTTTCTATTTACAGAACACATCATGATCTCTTCTTAAATGCAGAACATCACCTCTGCTATTTTTAATCTCCTAATTCTCGTTTCAATTGCTCAGTCCACAGCTTGACACATCTTTGGAAATGATCCCCTTGGTGGGCTTAGTATATTTTATAAAGGAGCAAAAAAAAAAGCCCTTTTATTTTCACACTTCATGTGTGTTTCCCACTCCTAGCTTCACAGTAAATAACAACCACTTCGTGTGCTATGAATGTAATTGATAGTCAAAGTTTTCCTCATTTGCTTTTCATCAACAAGCAGCAGTGCACGTTTGCAACAGCAGAAATATCTGATTTTCACGCATAGGGAGGACAGGCAGAACTTTCATGTTGCTTGCTTTAGTGACATGCTACTATTATAGAAAAGCTATTTGTTTCTGGTTGACTTCATTTGGTTTGCGGGGAGAATTTTCCTTTGTGAGTCATCTAATATGACTCGCACATTACTTTCATTTGACATCTCATGTAAAAGACTGTAATTCCCATTTTCATGGAGGAATAATTTGCAGAGCAGCTTCCTGATGGTAGGTCAGCAGTTACATTCTAACCCTCCTGTCTACAGGTATATTTTCGTTTATGTTTGGCAGAAATATCACCTCAATTACCTATCGCTGCCCTATCTAAACTTGTCTGTTATATGTGTCTCCAAACAAAAAAAGATAAAATGAGGGAGCTCATCTCGTTTTCTAATTTTTATTTATTTATTTATTTATTTTTTTGGTGCGCGGGCCTCTCACTGTTGTGGCCTCTCCCGTTGCGGAGCACAGGCTCCGGACGCGCAGGTTCAGCGGCCATGGTCACGGGCCCAGCCACTCCGCGGCATGTGGGATCTTCCCGGACCGGGTTATGAACCCGCGTCCCCTGCATCAGCAGGTGGACTCTCAACCACTGCGCCACCAGGGAAGCACGGGAGCTCACCTCCTTTTATGCAATAGGGTAACCAGGGTTATTACTCCATGTGGTTCTCAGAAACCTACATTCAAGCACTGAGTTCAAGTCCAAGAGAGGACAGTGGGAAAGCTCAAAGATTAAAATGTGTCCTATATTTTACACCGTGATTTGAGAGGTGGTTAGATGGGTGTGTATATATTTGCCAAAATCCATTGAATTTTACCCTTTAAAGGAGTGTTATATTATCTATGTGTTAGATCTCAATAAAGGTAAGTTTTAAAGTTAAGAAAATTATTAGCTATAAAGATGACAGATTCTATGAAATATGCTTGTGTTATTTTATGAAATTTATTGGGGTTTTTTTACCTTTAAAATAAAAAAGAGTGGCTGAAAGTAATTGTGCCTGAAAAAATACCACATTCCTGATGTAACCTAGAGTAATATAATTATCTTTTTGTAATTAAAAGAATTAATATTAAGAATTTTTTTAAAAAAAGAAAAACTAATGCTTGGCTCCAGTTCTGGTATCACCATTAAGGTTAATTTCTCTTTCTTTCCTCATCCATAAAATAGGAATTATATCTGTTTTACTAAGATCACAAAATGGTAGTGAACATCACAAGAAATCATACGTATGAAACAACTTTATAAAATGACTCATAAATGTTCAAATCTGTAACTCATTTAATGATCTAATTAGATTATAAACCCTTTCTTGTCTTGGACTGTATCTTATTCACATTGTAGTTTCCAGCAACTCTAATAACACAGTGAGTATATACTAGATGCTCAATAAATATCTGTTGACTGAATAAAGAAACTGACCCCCCCGTCTTTTTACCACAGAATGCAATTTGAAGGAACCCCTTAGTTACATCTGCCTTTAGAAATGTATAAAATTTTTTATTAAAGTTTGCATATCAATCAGAATTTTTTTCTGTAAACCAGTGGGAACGTTTGTTCATTTCTCTGACTTCTTTCTATATAAACTAAAATGCATCCTTATTACCAAGAAAATATCTAGCAGCAGTGCCCAAGCTTAGCTGTGATATGAGCAGACCTTTCAATGTGGAGCACAAATGTTTGTATGCTGGTCTTCCAACAAAGATGTGCAGGGTATGAAGTTTTATCATTGTTGACTCAACAGACTACCATCTGTGCTAAAAGCTATTTTATGTTGGTCAGCAGGTTGTGTTCCTGAGACATCCTATTCATGTCACCACAGATATTAGGAATATCTCAGACAGCTATCGAAAAATCTGAAACTGCATTCAAGATGAGGGTGGATCCACCTGCCTCATGGAAATCAGCCTCCTGTGTCATCTTGTTCTTTAGCCGTAGAAGACAGTTTGTTGCCCTGGTGAGTATTGCTTTGCCAAAAAAAAAAAAAAAATCTAAATCCAGGATTTTACAGGTTGTTCTTTGAAGCAAAACTAGGTTGTGAATTAGGGAATGAAAGTAGTTTACAAATATACTAGAGCTGGCATTGACCTTCAGGTTTCCAATCTGGGACACTGGTCTTTATGTTTCCCATGGGTGCATCTGCACATCGTCAGTAAACATAAATGGCTCAGTTAAAATGCTCCCCAGTCAGTGCTTAGACTAACAGGAGTTTCTGCTTGAGTGAAGTAGCGCAGCGTCTACAGACCTCTATTCCCATGTAACCCTGCTATTCATGGAGATTAATTCCTGCATTTTGTAAAGAAATCTGGCGTGATCAGTCAGAGGATGTTTTAAAGTGTCAAATGTGGTGATTTACAAGCACTATCCACTTAAAATCTCCTCTTCATCACCCCCAAATCCCCAACAAAAGACACGATGGCAAAAGTGAATGCTTATTGGCCATGTGACAATTTCCTGGGAGTAAATTTGGTTTGGTTAAAAGCTCATGAAGCTGAAAGTTGCACACAATGAAATATTTTTTCAAACTAGGCCAGAAATCTTTCAAGGACAGGTTTTTGGAAAGGTCTCCCACATTTCCAGATTTGAATGAATTGGGAAAATCTTGACAGGCGACCCTTAAGCTCAGCATCATATGTAAGAACAGTGCATTGTGCTCTTTCTTCCCCTGTGCAGTCCAGGTTGGTTTATAGACAAGTATATGAATTTCAGAGTGAGCAACACATCCTGCTACCTTCACTGTCTGAGAATAGTGCTTTCGCTCTGTTCCAGTCTGAAGACTTGAACTGCTTAATAGATAATATCTCATCAATTTCCTTTGAGGGGGAAACCATTTAAAGGAATTTGTGGGTAGTGCCCATCGTACTAATTTGAGGGGGAGAAAGAGTTGAAAAAGAGTATTGTGCTAAGTGTTCCCTGAGACTCTTGTTGTCTCCATGCCTCTTTCTAGTCTATTCCTGTGCTGGATAGTCTAACAATAATCCCAGCTCAAGCATTTATCTCACAGGAATGTCTCTAAACTCTTTCAGATCATCCTCACGTCACTGACCCCTTAGCTATACATTACAGTGTCATGGAAATAGCATTAGATTTAAGGTGAAAAGACTTATTTTCTTATCCCCACCCTTTGCCAGATGCCAGACCCTATGCTGTTCACCTAAATGCTCTGGTATTCAGTATTCTCATTTATTCACTTATTGAACAAATATTCTTTGAGTGTCTTCTCCAGGCTCTGTACAGTGCTGGGTACTAACAATACAATGCTTACCCTAAACAGATTATGGTAGCTGGTCTTCAAGATAGCCGTCATCAGTCTCTTCCCTCCCCACATGTTCATTTTCCCCATTGCAAGATGGAATCAATTTCCCCTCTCCTTGAAAATAGATAAGCTCTAAATAATTGCCCAACAGAATATATTAAAATTGATATGGTGACAGATTCTGGGCCCAGGCTTTAAGAGACTGAAGACTTCTACTTCCTGCCTGTTGGAGCACTGGCTTGTGGAACCTTGAGCCCATCATGTAAGAATTCAAACTATCCTGAGGTTCCCATTCTTGAGGAAGCCCAAAGCTAGCCATGTGTAGAAACCATGGGAAGAGAGAAACAGAGAAGGGCAGGGATGGGGGTGGCAGGGGCCCGCCTTGGTCAGTCTCTGGCTACCCTAGCACCAGCACCATACTGTGTGAAGGTGTCTTCAGATGAGTCTGTCTCACATGACATTTGACTTCAACTATATGAAGGGCCCAAAGCATGACTTTCCCAGTGGAGTCCATCAATTCCCCAGACTACAGGGAATAGTAGTCAATTGGTCTTCTAAGCAGCTAAGCTTTCAGAGGATATTTCCACAGCAATAGATGATGGAATACATACTTGCTGCCCTCCTGGAGCTTAAAGTTTAGTGAGGACAGTGGGAGACCAAGCAAATGATCGCAAAAATGAGTGTCATTGAGGGAAGGTATATGGGCCTGTAACATACAAGAGGGGATCGGGACCAAGTTTGGGGTAAAATGTGTTACAGAAAAAGTAAAGCAAAACTACAAGTAAAAACATTTTCTTTAATAATGTTTTCTATTTGGTATGGCATAGCCAAAAGCATAGGGAATTAGAGGTCAGAAATTGTGAGCTGTTGCATCGCTAATTAGCCCCGTAACCCTGGGCGGGTCTTTTGGACTCTATAGATGTCAGTTTCCCATCTGAAAATGAAGAGATTATACTAACTGGTCTCTTTCCAGTTCTATGATTTAAATTGTATCTATTGACTATAAAACTATTCCATGTATAAGGATATGTGAATATATGAAGGGAAAAGGCATGTATCATATTTTTTAAATTTCTGAAAAATCTTAAGCCAAAATTGTATATTCATGACATTCTTTGCACTAATTTATCACTCATGAACTATGTGTCTTTCAAAGACTAACAGACCATTCTTGGCAAAGTTACCAGGTATTTTGTTCTTTAATTTTCTAGGAAATACATAAGAACAACTGATCACTCTGAGTCTTATCAGAATAAACTGTTAATACATTCTATAAAATGTTGATTAGTTCCATTGAAACTAACTCACTGTCAGTTTCTGAGCTTCATTTCAAAAAAAGGGCCTTAAAGTAATTATTGTTTTACACCTACTTATATGCAACTTCTATCGATCCTATTTAGAGATCTTTTCCTGAAGGAAGATGAATGTTATCAAGCCACATTATGTAAGGTTTTGTAGCCTCAGTTTAGGTAAAATTTCAAGCTCACCTAGATCCATCCATTATTAGAATTTACACGGATACGTATGAATAAATAGAAATGGATTTCTGCAGCCCCATCTAATTTAAAGTCTTCTTGCTAGATGAAAGTGAGATACATATGAATAACACTTGGTGTCTATCTCAAGTAGTCTGCAGTTCACTGAAAATTCAAAACACTTATTCAAATAAGTATTTTGTAAATCTGGTAGTATTATATCATGAAAAGAATGAAGTGGGTTTCCCAGCAAGATGGCATAGTAATGGTAGAGTTCCAAACCCCATTTCCCAGGCATCAACTCTGAGACATAGCTTCAGGTTTAAACAAATGAAATCAGATTGAAGGAAATTATCAGAGGGGATAAAACAGCATATCAAGGTGGTAAAAAAAAAAGCACACAAGTTTTGTATTCATATACAATTAGGTTAGTGTTCACGTTTTATATCCGTGATAATAATAGCAAGTTATATAAATATTCTGTGTCTGGTCCACATCTGTAAAATGAGAATGATATATACCTTCTTCACTGAGTTATTTGCAAATAGTGTTGTTGAGAAAATACCTGCGTCATAGTTACCCTAATGCCTAGAATGTAGTACTGTATAGATATTACCTACCAGGAAGATAATGTTGGTAACATTTCTAAATGATGAAAACTAACCTATGGTGATGTCTGCAGCATTACACATAGGCAGCTATACATAAATAATCATGTCTTATGGACAAACCCACCGTCTCTATTCATTGGACAGAAGAGACCTCTTGAAGTAGAAATTCACCAGTAAATCATGAAATAGTGACGATTGCATTCTGGAGTCATCACCTGACTGATTTGGTAAAAACTTTTCTTCCAGTAGTCAGAGAACTGGTCCACCATGCTCTGATGTCCAGCATCTTCACACTAGTTCTCCTCGTCTCCAATTAAAGCTTACTCTCAGGTACAAAATAAAGAATGTTAGCACATATAGAGCTACCTTCCCACAGAGATTCCCATTTTAAATATCCCAAAATCCTAAAAGACATGAGCAAATCTCATGTAGGCACCGGTTACTGAGCGAATAAAGAATTGTCAATGCTGAGAGGAAGGGAGATTCTTCCCCACGCACCCTGAAAATTCCATCTAATCGTCTCTAACTAAAACCAAACTTACTTCGAGACTTGTGTTTACAATAACTAAAAAATAAACTGTCAATATAGTATGAAATATAAAGACCGCTTAAGTTAATGTGTAGTTAATGTATAATATTGTCTAGTTAATAAATTTTCATTGATAATGCTTCTGTTATTACAAGGTGAGTTCTTAGTTGAAGGGAAATAATTACGCAAGTAGTACAGGTTTCCTGATTCTAAAACTAATCTAAAGATAGAAATTCCACAACCTTCTGGAACTTTTGTCTTATAGTACATATTTTGCATCATTAAAGAGATGAAGTTCAAAAAGCTATACTTGGATTTCACATCTCTCCTCTTTTTAAAAGCCTAACTTTTATAGAAATGAGAAACGAGAACTGTGTCTTCAAATGCTGGAAAGAAGATGTAAATGCGTGTGTGTGCATGCTAAGTCATTGATCTCATGAAGAACAAAACCTGAGTGTTGATACGTGTGTGTGCATGCACACAGAGCTGGAGTAAATGTGCACAAGTGATTGCTAACCTGATGGTTATAACAATAGGAAACATGCCATTTATCCATTCCCTAATGGTTAGCTGCACTACGTTAGCTTTTTTGCACACATTCTTTCTCTACTTTACAAACCACCTGGAGAGGCAGGTATTATCTAGAAGGAAACTGAGAATAAGAGAAATTAATGAACTCCCCCCAGAATCACACAGTAATGAGCTGCATATCTATGACTTAAATCCAGTGTCTGAGTTAGGGCTGCTATAAGAAATACCGTAGACCAGGTGGCTTAAGCAACAAACACTTATTTCTCACAGTTGTAGAAGCTGGGAAGTCCAAGATCAAGGTGCTGGCAGATTCAGTTTCTGGTGAAGACTCTCTTCCTCATTTGCAAGGGGCCACCTTCTCACTATGTCCTCACATGGTCAGGGGTAGAGGGGCCCAATGTGGTGTCTCTTCTTATAAAGGCATTAGTCCCATTCATGAGGGCTCAACCCTCATGACGTACCTAGAGGCCTCACCTCCAAATAGTTCGCGTTGGGGACTAAGCCTTCAGCATATGAATTTTCAGGAGTGGGGGGAGACATAAACATTCAGTCCATAGCACAGACGTCCTTCTCACTCTGCCGTACCCTTTCTCATTATTCCCTTCTGTTAATTAGTTTGATTATAACAAAAACAATTATATATTTTTTCATTTAGAAAAATATACATTCCTCATAATTGTTTTTTGATATCTTAATGATAAGATTTCACCTTGCTGTATTTTTAAAAAGCCAAGTATGATTTCCATTTATCTAGAAACCATGCTAAGGCTGACATTAAGAACCTGCCTTATATTCCCAGTTAACTTTCAGTACTTTGTATTTTGTCATTAAAGATCAGTCTGAAAACCATTGCATGGAAAAAAAATGCAGAAGTAGACTTATTGACAATACAGTGAGAGAGGACACTCCAGGAGAACCTCAGTGTTACCCAAGACAAATGAGAGAAGGAGGTGTTTTTTGTAAAGTTTGAGTTCCCCTGAAAGAGTCAGAAGGAGAGCAGGATCCATCCTTGATTCATTGTTTTTTTCACTCATTAAGTCCGACATTGATTAAGTGCCCACTGCACGCTTTAATATTGGATGAGACTTAAATTTGTTAAAGGCAAAGTTAGAGCAGCAATTGCATAATGTCCCATCTCAAATATGATAGCAATTTCAATCACACCGTATAATTTTTAAATTTTTCTACTCTCTTTTGAGAATATAATTGCTATATATCACATTGGATTAGTTTTAGATGTACAACATAATGAATTGATACATGTATATATAGAGAAATTTCAATATATACAATATGGCAATAAGTCTAGTTACCATCCATCACCACACAGTTAGAAAATTTTTTCTTGTGATAAGAACTTTTAAGATCTGCTCTCTTAGCAACTTTCAAATATACAATAAAGCATGGCTAGCTATAGTCACCATGCTGCATGTCACAACTCCAGGGCTTATTTACCTTATAACTGGAAGTTTGTGATTTTTGCTGGTTACTATTTCTGAGGCAGCAATAGATGCGGTTCTAATTAGGAATTGGATACCGACATGTGAGAGAAGTTTAGCAACGGTATTCTAGTAATTATGGGAAAGCAAAGCAGGTCTGGGGGTATCATTGACAAGAAACTAGACCCCAAGAGGGGGTCATCATGGCATTTCACAGTTGATGCATGACCCGTGAGAAACCATGTTTCTTGTTAACTTTGCAGCTGGCTTTATCTACATCTGTCCTGGGGCCTGATTTATGAGCTGCTGTGTTTTCTTCCTCCATCCAGCCTGATTTTCACTCTTTTAATCTAGGATAGGTATTTGTTCTTTCTGATTGTTGAGGTTATAGATTGTTTCTATTATATTGCTCTATACCTTTTTTAGCATGTTCCATATTTTGTACAATTGCTTTTAGGATCGGGAGAAATCCAGAAAGTCTTTGGGAAGGAATAGTTAACCAGCAGTAATGAGCATAAAATGAATTTTCAATCAGCACTCCAGAAAAATAACTGTATTTACA
This sequence comes from Delphinapterus leucas, assembly GCF_059928025.1. Lineage (NCBI taxonomy): Eukaryota > Metazoa > Chordata > Mammalia > Artiodactyla > Monodontidae > Delphinapterus > Delphinapterus leucas. The sequence goes on from NC_143136.1 coordinate 11,068,271, forward strand.
TTTATTAGTTATTCAGGTCTGCACTATTGAGTTTGCACTATTGAGTAATAAATTTACATTTTAGATAATGTTTGATATGAACTGAATGGTTCATATATTTCAATCAGAACATTTTTCTAGGTTATTTTATTCAAAGAATCCAAATATTTTAAAAGGAAGATGAAAAAGAGGAAAGAATGTAAAATAATAAGGTATAATGCTTTGTTTATTAGCACAGAGATGGTGTGACTCAAGAGCCATCATGGTGTATTTTGTCAATAAGTCCAACGTAAAAGACTTCTGCATAGCACTGTCCACAATCCACCTCTTGTTACTCATGACAATCAGTAACCTTAAGTATTTAGCAGCACATTCCAAATCTCAGGTGACTGCAACTACATTTTGAGGAATTCCCAAAAGATGTATAATCCAACTTTCTTTCTGGATGTTAAAAAGAAAAATGGACAGAAGCAAATCTGTTTTCTGTATCAGTGACTAATAAATTGACTTAAAATTCGATTTGGTTTTTTTAGGTCCTGAACAGAGCACAGAAATGTCTGAGGTATCTGGTGTGCCCATGTGCGGAGTGGACCTGTGGGTTCTGGTGGGCAGTTCTTCTTATGCTATGTGTGGTGTCAGCAGGCAAAACTCTGCACCATCAACTGCTTGATGTCACCAACACCATCACTGATTTAATACCACCAGCTAAAAGACAGGACCCCGCTTGTTTTCCATGACAAGGGAAAGCTAAAATCGCCCTCTTTAGTGTGTTAAACCATCACTCTCTTTTCTTTCATCTATTTTCTCAAATGTTTGATGTATGAAGCAAATTCTGACTGCGGGGCTTTCAAGAGTTAAGAAAATGACACAAATCTTGTTATCAAGATATTTATCTAACTGGCAACTTGGCAGGAATACATAAAGTCCCAGTTCTTTAACTCCAAGATTTAGGACCAGGAAGCTTAAACTTAACTATTTTTTATTACAAACTTCAGTGATGGACTCAGGCTTATTTTTTTCATAATATAATATTATATTCCTCTTTATATTTATATGCCTGTCAATAATGAAGACTTCTTTCATACTAATCCATTTAACTTTGAATCTTTGTTTCAAGAGGTTATTTATCTTATGGGTTCCTGTGTTAGAAATGTCTTGCTCTCTTCATCTTCATAAATGCATTCTGTGTTTTCTAACACTATAGAATATATACAGAGGTCTTGCCATTCTGAAATCTTTTATTTACTTTGCATGTTTCAGAAACAACTCCTAATATCAGTCTTCCAAAAATAACAAAAAAGAATTATTCTCCCTTTCACGTCAATCTGCTGCATCTTCCTTAGAATCATATTTAAAGTTTGAATCCATTCTAGAAATTCTAGTTCACCGTTGAAAGTCACCTTCAAGTATTCCCTATTTCCACTATTGTTTTTGTTCTGTTTCATGTTCTATTCAGTTTTTATTCTTCCTAGAGACAGTCTTAGAATGCTATTTTTCTCTCACCATTTTCTGTACCTTAAGGAATTAGATTTGAATTAGAGAAATTTCCAAGCTTTATCAAACGAGCTGTTTTGGAAATAGATAAGAATTTTAAACATGAACTTCCTATTCCTTTCATGGCATCACCTTAGACTCCTTCAGTCATTAATAGCAGAAGGTTTATTTGTACTTAGCCGATCCACACACTAGTGCAAGCAAACTCAAGTCGTTCCAATGGTACCCTGTCTTCTTTCACTATCTAGCACACTCACTAATGGTTTCAGAGAAAAGAAAATTGAAATCCTAGATAAGGAAAAGCATTGAGTTTTTACCTAAGCTATCTCCTTCATTTAAAGCTATTTGTTAAAACCCCAAGTTTTTACTTCAAAGTTAAACTGGCATGGGCTCAATATTTTTAAATATATTGTCATAGTTGTTAATTCACTCTCTAACAGAACTTCAGCCTGTTCTCCATTGTCTTCACTTTAGAAGGAGCGATAGAGGCAGCTAAGAGTAGAGGTAAAAGAAATGCAGAATAGCTAGAAAGGTGGAGGAAATAATAAGAACAAGAGGTGAGAATGGGAAAACCAAACATGACTTATCCACAGTTTGCCCTAGACTGACTGGAAGGTGTTAACTGCAATAATATGACTTACTTTATACACTTTTATAAAGTAGTGAAACCATCAAAACATTTTCTTTGAGCAGAGAAACAACAACAAATCATTTCTCCTGAGCAACCCTGATTTTCCTGCTGTCATTTATTGATAAAAAATGATTTAATCCTACTCAAATCAGTTGTTCCTGGTCAAGCACCTCCTCCACTAGGAGCCTTGAGGAGAGGAAGAAACAACAAATAGGGGCTGCAAAATCCCACTTGCTCTGTGGGATTTTGAGGATTTAACTATCTCTAATGTCTCTTTTTCATACTTAATCTTTTACTGTCTGATTTGTTGGTTTTGACTAGCATGCTTTGACTCCCACCTATTAACAGTAAAACAGTCAATGATCTTATTCTACTTCTCCCTTCACTTTCCTTTTTCCTCCTATGTTTTACTTGCATTCATTCCATTTTTTCAGAACATGTATTTACCTGGCTGTCTCCCAAACATGTCACCAACCTCACTGTAGTCATAATTCTAGAACTATGTATATTAAATCCTTTCCATTTGTCTTTTAGCTGAAGTTTCTCCAGTTATTTCTTGGTAGGATGAAACTCATCATATAGTAGAATCCTTGGAAAAGGCTGATGTGTTTAGTATTCCTTGAGTTACTGAATATTTAAAGCTGCCTTTCTATAGCCTCAGTATTTCAAATACAGCTTTACTGGTATGACATTCTTGGCTCATGCTCTTTTTCTCTGTGTATCTTAAAAATGCTGCTCAGGGCTTGCCTGGTGGCGCAGTGGTTGGGAGTCCGCCTGCCGATGCAGGGGACACGGGTTCGTGCCCCGGTCAGGGAGGATCCCACATGCCGCGGAGCAGCTGGGCCCGTGAGCCATGGCTGCTGAGCCTGCGCGTCCAGAACCTGTGCTCCGCAACGGGAGAGGCCGCAACAGTGAGAGGCCCGTGTATCGCAAAAAAAAAAAAAAAAAAAATGCTGCTTTACTGTTCCTTTGTCTTGTATTCAGTTCTTGAGAAATCTAATGCCAGCCTAATTTTTTTTTTTTTTTACTTTATGAGTAGTTTGATCTTTCTTTCTTAGGCCCTGAGGATTCTTTATGCTTTGTTCTTAAAGACTATGAGCTTTACTAAGAAAAGTCTTAGAGTTTATTTTCTCCAAGTCAATTTTCTCAAATGAGCTCTTTCAATATCTTATTTCCAAAACAAGTTTTATTGGATTATAGTCTTGAATATTAGTTCTGGTTTTTTTTTTTATTTATTTGCTTGCTTTTTTTCCTCAAGGATTCCAATTTCATGTATGTTGGAACTTCTTTTCCTGGCTTCCATTTTAACCACTTTTTTTCTGAACTTTTTTGTTTCTCTCTTTACTTTTCATTCTTCTGGCTCTTCTTCTATCTTTCTTTGATATACCTTATTAAATTTTCCTTGGAACCTGTTTTTCTTTGAGCCTTATGTTTCTGATATAGTTTGCTTTCTTTTAATCTTTTTTCAAATTATTCCTTACAGGCACTCTAAGTGATAGGGACAGAGTAAAGGGACAAAGCTGGTGATTAAATAGTTAATCCCACTAAGGCATCATAAGTAAAGGAAAAAGTATGGGAGACCCCTGTAAGTTAATGATCACTCAAGAAAGCAGGTTTGCTTAACCACAACACCAAGCAGGCTTGCTTAGCAACAAAACCACGCAATAGAAGCGTGAAACATGCCCCAGAACTTATTGTTCCACGTGGTGGAATGAGACCCACATCCTGCCCAGTGAGCTCAGTAAGTTAGTTTCCCAGGACATGCTCCTCTGTGCACAATAAAAACAAACATATAAGGAAAAAGTGACATTGTACTGAAACCTGAAATGATTTACCATATTTTACTATATGTTGCCACCTTTTTGCTCATTTCCATCGTGCCATGACAGTCCCAGTTTGACCATGTAGGGACAGGAAAACTCCCAGGCCCGACTTGGAGGAGGAACTAATGATGTAAGCCTTGATGTCTACTCAAGAATGAGGACGAAGGCGGTCTTCCCCTCCCCACTTTTCCTTTGATCATAAAACTGTAGCCCTTGGGGCTTCCCTGGTGGTGCAGTGGTTGAGGGTCCGCCTGCCGATGCGGGGGACGGGGGCTCGTGCCCCGGTCCGGGAGGGTCCCACGTGCCGCAGAGCGGCTGGGCCCATGAGCCATGGCCGCTGAGCCTGCGCGTCCGGAGCCTGTGCTCCGCAACGGGAGAGGCCACAACAGTGAGAGGCCCGCGTACCGCAAAAAAAAAAAGAAAAAACTGTAGCCCACTAAGTTCTTGGGATGACACTTCCTCGTCCGCCCACTTGTAAGCCTCACAGCATCCTATTCTAATAAATCACTTCTTATCTATCACTTTACCTCTTGTTGGATTCTTTCTGCACAGAGATAAAATGAACCAGAGCTCCTTGGAGCACCCCCACCGTGAGACGCATTTCTGTGGCTTCATAAGGACCCCCTGAAACAAAGGGAAATGTAAAAGAAAGGTAGCTAGAGTGGAGAGAAATAGAAGGCAATACATTGCAGTTAAATATTTTACTTTTACTTATTTTATCCCAAATATGACGTCATAAATCTCTACAAGGATGTGAAAAGGACCACTAATTAGAGGAGACCTGAAGGCTAAGATTTACTAACACCACAGTAATTCCACCTCTGGTGACAACTGGTTGTCAACCACATGCAAAGTGCTTTGCATACATTCTCTCATCCGATAATTCTACATAAGAGAACAATCGTTTGGATACATAGGGTTATAATCCTCATTTTAGGATGAGAAAAATGAGGCAACTAGTGGTAAATCCCAAGTGCTAAACTTTGGCTTAGAATGCAATACCCCATTACTGGAAGGTACGTGTGTCTTCAGCCACTCTTCTCTGATGCCTCCCTGAAAGACACGAAGTCACCCCCACTATATCCATTTATACCTCATTCAGCTTTTTCTGCCCTATTTGTTTCCAACTTTCACAGATTCTCCATCAATACTTTTTTTAAAAAAATCCTTTCTAGATACGTGCATTGATTGGTCTGCCTCTGGTTCTAGTTCAATGTCTTGCTTACTCATTTTGTTGCAATACATTAGAACGGAAAACTCATAGGACTTTTTCCACCTTCACAGCCTTCATCGTCATATTAAATATTCCTAGAACACATAGCAGAGCTGTAAGAGATTATTAAAATAGCATAGGAACCAGCAACTCTTCAGCATCTCTCCCTGTCCTGAACCACCTTGCCAACTTACTGCCCCCTCTCCATGAATATAGAGGCTAAAAAAATAGAGGGAGAGGGAAAAGGAACAAGGATGATGATTAAATTGTTATTTCAAACTACTGGGTAACTTTAGTATTATTTTCTGAGAAGTGGAAGTTTGGAGAAGGTGACTGGGGTGTTGGAAATCTCTTAATGCCAGCACCTTCTCTTTAAAATGGAAACATCAAAAAGGAAGCTAAAAGTTAAGACAGGTATCTTGCAAGAATTAATACTTACAGCAAGATTTAATTTCATGCTTAATGGATGAAAGAAAAAGAATTAAGGGAATTTTAATGCCTTCAATAATCCTAGCAACTTAATATTTTTTAACCAGGGAGAACATGGCAAAGGAATTTTAATAATATGACTTTTATCAATATATTTATTTGTACATACAGACACTTATTTGATCATAATTGGTTTTGGTTTGTTTGTTTGTTTGTCTGCCTCCCAAACTAAGACATATGTTCCATAGAGAAATGAATCATGATTTCTTTGTTTACTGATGTATCCACAATACTAACTGCAATGCATTTGCATGTATTAGTCACTGTTAACTTATATTGAATGAGACTAAAACAATAACTTCAGCTATCAAATGTTATAATGAATATAAAATATTTGTCAAAAATACATTGGATTCTGGATTATTTTAATATTGAGATCAGTAAGCACTTTTTTAAATTAAATTTTATTTTTTTAACATCTTTTTTGGGGTATAATTGCTTTACAATGGTGTGTTAGTTTCTGCTTTATAACAAAGTGAATCAGTTATACATATACATATATCCCCATATCTCCTCCCTCTTGCGTCTCCCTCCCACCCTCACTATCCAACCCCTAGTAAGCACTTTTATTGCTGAAATTAACATTTAAATTAAAAAGTCCATTTTTCAGAAAAAAAGTTATTCTTTTCTATGTCTCCCTTTATACTTACATAAAATGCAAATTAAGAGAGGCTTCTGAACTGCTTGGTGACTAGAGTGAGCAAAGGTCTATTTACAGGTGAGGGTTGAAAAATTACTTTCTTAGCATTATAGAATATGTGTTTGTACCACTTATTTCTACCTCTTGAAAAATCTGTGAGCCATCCTGGGCTGGGAAGTGGATTTATTCAACCAATGGCTCTACAACAGTGAAAAGTTGCCAGCTTCTCAGTGGTATTTCAGGTGTTCACCATACTTCTCTCTTCTTCAAACACATATCCTATAATGCCAAGAAAGTAATTTTTCAACCCTCACCTGGTACTTTTTTCCTGAGAATGTCCTGTAAGTAGACCTTTGCTCACTTAGCCTACCATTAATTTCTAGCAGTATCTAATTTCCTTTCCTTACAGTATGTATTTCTTCTATAGTTGTATTATACATATATATATTATATATTACATTATATACACATATATATTATAGTTGTATTATACACATATATATATACCTATAAAATCTATAGCAACGTTGCTATGTTTTTATATGAAGTACTTATGTCTAGAGAAAATGTAGCCCTTTTAATACATTAATGCAACAGTTTACAAATTCGTTCAGATAGTGTATGGGCTATTTCCAGGCACCATAGTCCCCTTTTCTAGAACTTCTAAAAATACCTTAAATATTATATATATACATATACTCTTAACCTAAGTTTAGTTATATTTTTTAAGTTACAAAAAACTCTATATGAATAATCTCCTGTGGTAGGCTAAATAATGGCCCCCAAGAAGCTCTTGTCCTAATTCTCGAAACTTATATATATATGTTCCTTTATGTGGCAAAAGGGACTTTACAGATATGAGTAAGTTAAGGACTTGATATAGAAAGGTTACCTTAAATATCTGGGTGGGCTTAAAAAGTAACCACTGGGTTCTTATGAGAGAGGCAAGAAGGTCAAATAAAGGAGAAGGCAATGTCAAACAGAAGCAGAGATTAATCATGTGGCCGCAAGCCAAGGAAAGCTGGCAGCCTCTAGTATTTGGAAGAGGCAAGGAATGGATTCAGATTCTTCCCTGGAGCCTCCAGAAAGAACAAGCCCTGCTGACACCATGATTTTAGACTTATGAGATTCTTATCTGACTTTTGACTTTGAAAATTATAAAAGAATAAAACTGTATTGTTTTAAGCCACTAAATTTCTGGTCATATGTTACAGCAGCAATAGGAAGCTAATACACTTGCAATATAAATTGTAAACTTTTAATGAAAACTGACAGCTGCCTTCTCATCGTTGAAGCCAAACTACCTTCTCTCTTTGCTCTACTAGCCCACCTCCTGGGTTCTTGCACCACTTATTTCTACCTCTTGAAAAATCTGTGAGCCATCCTGGGCTGAGAAGTGGATTTATTCAACCAACGGCTCTACAACAGTGAAAAATTGCCAGCTTCTTAGTGGTATTTCAGGTGTTCACCATACTTCTCTCTTCTTCAAACACATATCCTATAATGCCAAGAAAGTAACTTTTCCACCCTCACCTGGTACTTTTTTCCTGAGAATGTCCTGTAAGTAGACCTTTGCTCACTCAGTCTACCACTAATTTCTAGCAGTATCTAATTTCTTTTTCTTACAGTATTTATTTCTTCGTCAGTTGTGTTATACACACAATTGGGATGAAAATTAAAACCTATCCTGACAGTTATATCTAAGAAAGAAGTACACCCAGCTTGCCAGATCACAATAACTTTTAAACATTAAAGTTCCTGAATCTGAAGTGTTTCAGGCAATATTGTGATTTATTGGTATATTATATTCCTACGACTACTGTAACAAACAGCATGAATTTATCTTACAGTCTGGGAGTCAGAAGTCCAAAATGGGTCTCACTGGGCTAAAATCAAGATCTTGAAGGGCTATGTTCCTTCTGGAGGCTTTAGGGGAGAATCCATTTGCTTGCCTTTTCCAGATTCTAGAGGGCACCTTCATTCCTTGGCTCAAGACCCCTTCCCCCACCTTCAAAACCAGCATTTTAGCATCTTCAAGTCTCTCTCTTTCCTTTCTGCCTCCCTCTTCCACTTGTAAGGATCCATGTGATTACACTGGACCCACTGGGATAATCCAGGGTAATTTATCCATCTCAAAGTTAGATTATTAGCAACCTTAATTCCATTGCAAACTTAATTCTCCTTTGCTGTATAACCTAACATATTCACTGTTTCAAGGGATTAAGACATGGGCATCTTCTCTGAGGAGGGGATCATTATTCTGCCTATCAGAATTGATAAGAATATTTACTGGAATTTTAGTCATATCCTGACACTACTTAGCTGTAGAAACTTTGAAAAGCTAGTCCTTTTTTGTCCCATATGGGAAATTAAGAGTTCTGAACTAGCAACTCATCTGGATGAAGCAGTGAAAGAACTATTTGTATTTGAAAGATGTAAAAAATCTAAAGTAGATTCCATGCTATAAGCAAAATCTGTTTGGGGGAAAAGTCAGATTACAAAATATTCTGAAGTCCTACAAGGGACATTTTACTTATAACTAAAAGTCTAGAAGAATTCTCTTCTGAATAAAGGCTTCTCTGAAAATGTGAAAAACACATCCGTTCATGCTAATAGCCAATATCTTTTAAACTATGTTATTTCAAGTAGTCAACAATAAAAACAATAACTAAATTATTCACAAGTTATAGTCATTGTTCGTTTGCCAGCATGCAAATTATTTTCCAAATCAGAGGAGGTTAAAAACATCACACAGTCTTTTTCAGAACTACTCCATAAAAGCAAACAGCAAGGCTATATAAATTTCTTTCTCTCTCTGTCTCTCTATAAAATCTCTCTGAATACCTACCTCAGAGTATTGTTACCACGGTTATATTTTCTACTATTTTTTTAGGTGAAGAATCAAGCTCAAAAACATTATGAGATTTGTCCAAGGTCACCCAGCTAGCAAGCAGTAAAGGAATGAAGCTTGAGCTTCTACCTTCAGAACAACACTGTTTTCTCCACAACAACGTCCCAAATATATTTCACTCTTTCATTAAAAAATGGAGAGAAAAAATCTAAAAGAATAAAAACAGGTGTCCATTGCCTTGATTGGTTAGGAGAGGGCCTCATCTGACCATTTCATTGATTATGAATCTTCATTTTGTTTATGGATTTCTGCCTCTGTTTTAAGCCTTAGTCACACATTTCTATCATCTGCACAACTTGTACAAAAAGGCTGGTAAGGGGCTTCCCTGGTGGCGCAGTGCTTGAGAGTCCACCTGCCGATGCAGGGGATGCGGGTTCGTGCCCCTGTCCGGGAAGATTCCACATGCCGCGGAGCGGCTGGGCGCGTGAGCCACGGCCGCTGAGCCTGTGCGTCCGGAGCCTGTGCTCCGCAATGGGAGAGGCCACAGCAGTGAGAGGCCCGAGTACCGCAAAAAAAAAAACCCCAAAAACCTCAGACCCTGCCCTTAAAGAACTCCGGGTCTTTTAAGAGGAACGGGTACACAGAAAAATGATACAAGACAATGTCAGTGCAGAGATGACTTTACCCCAACATGGGCTGGATATATAAATATAGATAAAAAGATGATAGATATAAATGAAAGCTTGACTATCCTATTTTCCTATTTAAAAAATGTTAGCATAGGGCTTCCCCGGTGGCACAGTGGTTGAGAGTCCGCCTGCCGATGCAGGGGACACGGGTTCGTACCCCGGTCCGGGAAGATCCCACATGCCGCGGAGCGGCTGGGCCCGTGAGCCATGGCCACTGAGCCTGCGCGCCCGGAGCCTGTGCTCCGCAACGGGAGAGGCCACAACAGTGAGAGGCCCGCGTGCCGCAAAAAAAAAAGGCTGGTAAGGAATGATGAGAATATACTTCACCAAGAGCTTTTTATGGGTTGAGAGGTTCTTTGATTCACATCCGCAAATGAGTTTGTGTTGATATGAGAACTCAATTTACTAGGCCAATATATAAAGTTGTATAAAAAGATAGTAAACAGGATGTAGTAGATGAGGAATGTAAGAACTCATATGAGATTTTAGCACCATGAAGCTTCTTTCTTTATAAATAGACTTGACCAAAAAAAAAAAAAAAAAAGGAAAGAAAGAAAATAAACTAGGGAATAACTTTTAAAGAAGTTATTTGCTTCCTGAAATTTATTTTATTGTAAATCAGTACATAAGAGTTGCTAGCCAAATTTTATAATAATGATATATTATGTTAAATAATCTTAAATTTTATCAATTAATAGTAAATAATAATTAAATTAAGCATACATTAAGTACATGAGGATCTCTGAGTAATGGCTTTATTTGTCTGAACATGGAGAAGGTATTCCAGAGATGTTGGGTCTTAGACCTGAATAATGACATATTATTCATGCCTGGTATAAACAAAAGGGGTAGAGGATGGGAGGGTCACAGAGGCATGGAAGTAAATGAAAAAATTGACAGACACGTATTATTTTCGGTCATCTTGGCCTGCTGTGCTTGTCGATCAAGCATCTCCCAATTTGCTGCCTCCCAAGTTGGCCTCCAGGACTTAACTCAACTTAACCAGGAGGAAATTGACCCAAGTACAACCCATGCTTCCAGGGCATGGCAATCACTAGCCTTGGGGTAGGGAGAAGACAGCTGCTCTGTTTTAAAACACCCAGACTGCATGGTTAGCTAACCAGTACATCTAGGAGTCAAAATTTGACTCATCCTATAAAATAAATTCACAATCTCTTATTTATTATTTTCTTTATTTTTGCATTAAAATAATGTTTCTTAGTCTTTTCTGATTAGAAAAAAATTTAGAATGTACAGATCAACACATAGTAAAATAAGTTGCCTATAATCCCACTACCCAGAAACAACCATTGTTAGCATTTGTATATAAATCATTCTAGTTTTCAGACATATTATTTCTTTAGAAAATAATAGTAGGTTTTGTTTTTTTTTTTCACCTTGGGATGTAGCAAGCTGAAAACGTCCTCATTCCCACTATAAAGGCAACAACAAAAGCAGTGAAATAGCAAGTTTATAACTTTCATTAAACCCATCAGAGATCTAGAGCACTGGGTAACCAACTAGCCTAAAATCTAGGAAGAGACAGGTGCCTCAGAAATATACAGGGAAAAAGTATTTGTATACCTGAGGCAGAAGCTGCCAGACACTAGTAGGAAAAATCCAGCTGGAATAGTTAAGGCATTGGTGGAGGCCAAGTGAGGTCTGGCAAGAGAGTGTATAGCCCCAAGAATTGTAGCTCTGTTGAGAGTTCTCACCCTCTTGCAGGCTATTCTTTATGGATCCCACAAAAATGTTTCGTAAGAGTCTGGAAAAATGTCCCTGTGGTACAGGCCTGGGGGAGAGGAACAACAGATGTCTGCAGAAAAGGCATGAAACCCACCACACCTGACTCAGAGAACAAAAATCTTAATATTGGGGGGAAGGAGGGAGGACAAACCCGCTATAACCTTATGCCCTATTGTAACCCATTGCAGCTGGAGAAATGAACAGAAAAAGTTTCCACCCCTGAGGAAGGAGCAGGCATACCATGATGGGTCTCAGAACTACAGCTGGGGGAGGGAGCAATGACAAAGTCACAGCCAGGAGACCAGGGCCACAATGCGTGCTTGAGTCTGAGGCTTAATCAGAAGTGAAAGAACACCCCCTGCCCCTCCCTTCACCACCAGAATAACAAGTGTAGAGTACCAAGGAATGTGAAATACTGCTGGGGTAATTGCAGTAGCAAAGAAGCAGATCAGTAGGAAGACAGAACAAAGGGAAGATGTAAAGGTGAAGGTGGAAGAGGCACCGAGTAAAGCCATCTGATAAACCAGCCCTCGCCCTAAACACAAGGCATCATCACAGGCATTTGAAGATGGATTCTCCAGCAAGCAGGGTGCAGAGGAAGGGGTAGGGTCTGCAGGACAGGGCCAGCTCTCTCTTCACCTGACAAGTTCCCTCATGGAACTTGGAGGCATATAAGAACCTGGCCTCCAAGGCATTATGAAAATACTTTAATCAAATATAGAGATAAAAACCTGTTTTATTTAAAACTTCTTAAGTTACTCACTATTGGAACACAGGGCCTGGGGGCCTCCATTGGTGCACTGTCACAGGTACAGCATATGTCAGCAGTGTGCCTGGGCGGAAGGTGGCCTTACATAGGCTCATTCATCATGTTAGACAGAGAAAGACAAGATCTCCCAGCTTTGATCTTTTGGGTTTTGTTCTGTACTTTTTCTACAACAACATTCACTCTCCCAAAATTCACCTCATCTATTTTCAATACAAGTAGAATGCATGGTTTTCTTTCAAGGGATCTTTCCAAAGGGAAGATTTGAAAGATCAACAAAGGCCGATATTTTTCACATGACATATGAAACTTCTGTAAAACAGTGTACTAAATCTAACAAAGAGACGATAAAAGACAAGTGTCCAATTGTTGAACTTTCACCAGAGCAGTTTTAATTATTTTGTATAAATAAAAAATAACGATTTCGTAAACACACGAGTATTTTTCACCATATTTTCTGTGTATATCAATATCAAGCCTGCACATTTTTTCTGAGTTGGTCCATAACATCATGTGGTAATTACTTCACAGATATGGGGGTTTTGTTACTCACTGCCAAAAGCCACCTTAGCTATTCCACATGTATATGTTTTTCTAATACTTGGAAGTTATAAAGAATTAAACATTCAAAGTACATTTAACTCTGGTATAAGAAATACAGCATTCTAGAAGGTAAGAAAACAACATCTTCCTTATGAGAATGAGTAATTCAAAACCACATTCCCCAAACTGATTTATAAATTCAGTGCAATCCTAATTATAATTCCAGCAAAATTTCTTGTAGATATCTGTTATGGACCGAGTGCATACGTCTTCTCAAAATTTATATGTTGAATCGCCAACCCCAATGTGACTATTTGGAGATATGGGTCTTTGTGCAGGTAATTAAGGTTACATGAGGTCATAAGAGTTGGACTTTGATTCAACAGGACTAGTGTCCTTACAAGAAGAGATAAGAGATATCGCTCTCCTTTTCTCTCTCGTGCCATATAAGAACACAAATGAGTCGGCACCTTGATCTGGACTTTCTTGTCTCCAGAACTGTGATAAATAAATTTCCATTGTTTAAACCATGCAGTTTTTGATACTTTGTTACGGCAGCCTGAGCTGACTAACATACGAGTAATAGCTGACTCTAAAAATTTGTATGGAAAGCAAAGAAACTAGAATAGAATAGCCAAAGTACTTTTGATGATGAAAAGCAGTGTTAAAGGGTACACAGTATACTTATTATTTTAAGACTTATTATGACTTACAGTAATCCAGACTGTATAGTACTGACAAAAGGATAGATACATAGATCAATGGAGCAGAACAGAAAGTACAAACATAGATGTACACAAATATGGTCAACTGTTGACAAAGGTACAAAGGCAACTCAATGGAGAAAGGACAATCTTTCAGACATATTGTGTTGGAACAATTAGATATCATTATTGAGAAACTTAACATTGACCAATAGCTTATTCTTTATACAAAAATTAACTCAAAATATGGTTATAGACCTAAATGTAAAACATTTAATTATGAAACTTTCAGGAAAAAAAATTTTTAAATTGGGTTAGGGAAACTGTTCTTAAATATGACTCCAAAATCATGGCTCATCAAATTTAAAAGATTGATAAATTATACTTTATGAAAATGAAAAACTCTGTAAAAGATTCTGTTAAAAGAACAAAATACAACCTATAAACTGGGATAAAATATTCATTAATCATACCTCTAACAAAGTATTACATCCAGAATGTGTGTATGTGTTTATATAAATGCAACAATATTCCAATAAAAAACAAACCAACAAACAAAAATGGGCCAAGATTTGAACAGACACTTCACTAAAGTGGTGTGGACGGCAGTGAAGCATAGGAAAGCTGTTTAACACCATTTCACTAGTTAAATGCAAATTAAAACCGTGTTGACATAACATTACACACTCATTAGAATGGCTAAAATAAAGCAAAACTGACCCCACCAAGTATTGATGAGAATGTGGAGAAATAGAACTCTCAAACATTTCTGGTAGGCATGCAAAATGGTGTGATGGGTCTGAAAAACAGTTTTCAGTTGCTTATAAGGTTAAACATAAGCATACCCATATGATCGAGAAATTCCCCTCCCAGGTATTTACTCTAGAGAGATGAAAACTTATATTCACAGAAAAAGTGGTGTGCCCATTTTATAACAGCACTGTTCTTATTCTTCAAAAAAAGGGAAACAGACTAAATGTTCCTAAGTGAGTAAATAAACTGTGGTACATTCATACAATGGAATATTACTCAGCAATAAAAAGGAGTGAATTAATGATACATGGATACAATCACATGGATGAACCTCAAGTACATAATGCTAAGAGAAGGAAGTCAGACAGGTGATTAACATACCACTTCCATTTATGTGACATTCTGGAAAAAGAAAAACTTGGGAGATGGAGAAGAGGTCAGTGGTTGCCAGGCATTCAGTTTGGGAGGAAGGTTTGACTACAAAGTTCTGAAGTAAAGGAAGTTTGGGGGTGGGGGTAGGAAAATGTTCTGTATCCTGATCGAGGTGGTTGTTACCTGACTTGATACATTTGTCAAAACTCATGGAACTGTACACCCTCAAAAGAAAGGGAATTTTACTGTATATACATTTAAAAAACAAATTTTAGAACTGTACCTAAAATCAAACCAACCAAAACACAAAATATAGTCAGAATCCCCCTATTTCTCACCATTGCATTGCTACCACCATAAATCAGGCAACTGCTTTCTTTCTTGCCCCTCTAGACTCTATTCCCACATCACAGACAGAATAAACTTTCAGAAACGTAAGTCAGATGTCACTCCTCTGCTCAAAACCCTCCAAATGCTCCCCATTTCATTCAGACTAAAACCAAAGTACTTAAAACGGCCTACAAGGGACTTTTTATGATTTGCTCTTCCACACTTCCTCTCCTAAGATGCTCCTGTGTCCTATCCTACTCGGGTTTCACTGACTTCCTTATTGACTCGTCTTCAACACACACACTCTCTGGCCATGGGGCCTTTGCCCTTTTTCCTCCAAATATTCACTCTCCAAATATTCACTCCCATTCCGGCTTTCTTCAATGATCACCATCTCAATAAGGCCAAATTTGAACACTTATTTAATGCTAGAAGATGCCCCTACCCAGTAATTGCAATTCCCCTGTTCAATGATTTTTCCCCTAGCACTTATCATCTTCCATTAAACTAATTTATTTCTAAACTAATTGATTGATTTCTGTTTATTTCTATGTGTCAATCGTCTGTATCCTAATACTAAAACGTAAGCACCAAGAGGCAAGAATTGGGGTACTTTTTATTTACTGACGTAACCTAAGTATCTAAAAAAGATTCTGCCATTTCATAGGAGCTTCGTAAATATTTGTGGAACAAATAAATAATTGAAAGCTATGGAAGTTTATAAGACTTACTGGGAACTCTTAAGAATGTATAAAAGAATATGACCCATTATACTATGTAATGACTTATATGGGAAAAGAATCTTAAAAAGAGTGGATATATGTACATGTATAACTGATGCACTTTGCTGTGCAGCAGAAACAAACACAACATTGTAAATCAACTATACTCGAATAAAAATTTAAAAAAAAAGAATATGACCCATTAAAAGCAAAATTATATTTGTTCTACATGACCTGGCACTTTCACTAGCACTATCATGGCTTTCTCAAATGACAAGCTTTAGAACAATTCTATTCTAAGCCTGGCTCTATATCTAACTCATTATGAAATCTTAAGCAAGTCATTTTCTCCCCAGACCTGTTTTCTGTTCTACAAAATAAGGTGTTTGGAAAAAAGCTTTTCAAGAGCTGCTGTAGAGTTAGTAAAAATTCTTATAGACTTAGCACATTAGAATCATATCAGAAACTTCTATAAAATGCAGATGCCTGGGAAGGCGTCATCTCCAAATGTTCTAATATAATTGATCTTTGTGGAGCTTAAGCATAGATGTACAGCCAGGATTGGAAGCCACTGACCCAAAGCTCATGGTTCAACCATGTTCAAGAACAGTCTTCCATGGATATGTTAGTGTGTTCAGGTTAAAGTTAAATGTGCATCACGTTAAGTTGATCATATTGAGACGTATCTTGCTGAGTTGATCAATATCACCAACGCTGCTGCAGACGTCAGGGAGGGATACTAAGAGGCTGCACAGACAAGAGTGACTGAAGCTGGGCTCTATGGGGGTGTCTTCCCATTTTACTGCTGCCTCTCAGTACATTGACTCTGTTGATCTCCAAACTCCTTAAGCTGCTAAATACAGCTCACATCTCGCTTGCTTCCCTTCTATACCTATATCCTTAAAGCTAAGTAGGTTGCTTGCTTATGCCAACACAGGTGGATATTCGTTATTTTCATGCACTCTTAGGACCTGTGCGGAACTTGAACAAAATCCTTTCAAGTTCTATGACTACCATTGATCGAATCTTGATTCTGAAACTTCAGAATCCTCACAATTAGCTGCTCAGACTTGTTCCAGAAATCTGAACCAAACCAACTGATCTCTGACTGTGTTTTGAGACCACGTTAAAAGAACAGCGCCTGGCGCCCTCCTACACCCTCAGGAGCTCAAATTCTGGTAGCCATCATCCAGTGTCATATGCCTAATTGCACCTCCTTTTTCTTGCTCTCAAAACTGGTAGAAGTCTACATTTTTGAGAGCAGTGCCTCAGGCACCAGAATTGAGAACACTGGCAAAGCTAAGAAACTGGAAATGAAAATTTCAGCCAAACTAATGTTTTTGAGGTTTCCATGATGCCATATCTTCCATTTACATTTTTTTTAATATAAACTTCCCAACTACTTATTTTAACAGGATGCACAAAAAGTTACAAATATCCCCCATTAATTCTTTTGGAACTTCATTGCTTAGTTGTTGTTGTTGTTTTTTAATTGCTTTACAATGGTGTGTTAGTTTCTGCTTTATAACAAAGTGAATCAGTTATACATATACATATGTTCCCATATCTCTTCCCTCTTGCGTCTCCCTCCCTCCCACCCTCCCTATCTCACCCCTCTAGGTGGTCACAAAGCACCGAGCTGATCTCCCTGTGCTATGCAGCTGCTTCCCACTAGCTATCTGTTTTACGTTTGATAGTGTATATATATCCATGCCACTCTCTCGCTTTGTCACAGCTTACCCTTCCCCCTCCCCATATCCTCAAGTCCATTCTCTAGTAGGTCTGTGTCTTTATTCCCATCTTACCCCTAGGTTCTTCATGACATTTTTTTTTCTTAAATTCCATATATACGTGTTAGCATACAGTATTTGTCTTTCCCTTTCTGACTTACTTCACTCTGTATAACAGACTCTAGGTCCATCTACCTCATTACAAATAGCTCAATTTCATTTCTTTTTATGACTGAGTAATATTCCATTGTATACATGTGCCACATCTTCTTTATCCATTCATCTGGTGATGGACACTTAGGTTGCTTCCATGTCCTGGCTATTGTAAATAGAGCTGCAATGAACATTTTGGTACAGGACTCTTTTTGAATTATGGTTTTCTCAGGGTATACGCCCAGTAGTGGGATTGCTGGGTCATATGGTAGTTCTATTTGTAGTTTTTTAAGGAACCTCCATACTGTTCTCCATAGTGGCTGTACCAATTCACATTCCCACCAGCAGTGCAAGAGTGTTCCCTTTTCTCCACACCCTCTCCAGCATTTATTGTTTGTAGATTTTTTGATGATGGCCATTCTGACTGGTGTGAGATGATATCTCATTGTAGTTTTGATTTGCATTTCTCTAATGATTAATGATGTTGAGCATTCTTTCATGTGTTTGTTGGCAGTCTGTATATCTCCTTTGGAGAAATGTCTATTTAGGTCTTCTGCCCATTTTTGGATGGGGTTGTCAGGTGCCATGATCACTTGCAATTGCAAAGCAGGAGAATGATGTTCTCCTTTGTTTTACAAATTAAGACTCTGAGTCTCAGTAATCAAGAAATTTTTAGGACTTTGAATGCACATAGATATTTTCTTTGTCTCTGAACAAGTTCTATACCCTAATGTGGGACATACAAATTACACACTGAACCACTTCCCTACAACGGTGATCTCTTTCCTGATACTTTAACTTTTTCTTTTCTCTTACTTTATTTTTAAATGGAGAAATGTATATCATGCCTGTCACGTATCTTGGAAGAAAAGCCTCAATGTTAGTCAGTCAGTAATCAGTACAATCATTACAGATATTCATGCAGACATGAGGAGACTCAGAGGAGAGTGGAGGGAAGAGGATGCTCACTTCTCAGATTTTGCCTTTGCCTTTGTACTCAACCTGGGAATGAATTGTGAAGTGCAAGATTTAGCAGGGCAAATCCTGCCTAGGGAAGAGGGAAAGTCATCACAATGAAGAAAATGTGCTCCAACTTTCTTTGTACTCCCAAGCCACTAAGTTCATTATCACATTGGGACTGGGTCAGGAACAATGTCAGTAACAGTTCCCTCTGCCTCTTGCCCAAGCTCTTCCTCCTAGATCTCTGTATGTCTGACTCCTTCTGGTCTTGTATGAGTTTAATTGTTCCCTTTTAAGAATTATGTTCTCCAACCATTCAATCCAAAATTACCTTGATTAATTTATACTGTGTATCATTATCTAAAAGTTTCTCATTTAGTCTGCTCCCTCCTTCAGAATATAACCTCCACAAGAGCAAGCAGTAACCTTGATATTCCTGTTACTCCTGAAGACATACATTACCTATAATAGTACCTGGGTCACAGGGTATGCATGGTGGGTTTTTACTGATTAATGGGAACATGAATAGTCAGAGGAAAGAGTGAAAGTGTGTCAATAAGTACAGTCCCTTAGAATCTCCATAATAGGGAGGGGCGGGGGCAGAGACAACATGGGGATCACTGTAAGAGTAAATCATGTCTCAGAAAGGAAGAACCTGGCAAGCCACTGCATTTGAGATGCATTTCCCTACCCACCACTCCAGCCCACCAAAATAGTTGTTCATGGTAGGCAGAATAACAGCCTTCCAAAGATGTTCATGCCCCAATCCCCAAAAACCTGTGAACGTGTTACCTTACAAGGTCAAAAGGACTTTAGAGATGTGATTATGTTAAGGGTTTTGAGTTGAGATTATCCTGGGTTATCCACATGGCCCAGTCTAATCGTGTGTGTCCTTAGAATTGGAAGAGCAGTGCAGAAGAGTGGGCCAGAGAGACGGCATGTAAGAAACACTTGACCCAGCATTACTGGCTTTTACCTTCCTTTTATGATGGAGGGACAGAGCCACAAGCCAAGAAATGTGGCAACCTCTAGAATTAGAAACACCCTTGAGTTTCCAGCAGAAAGAAAATGGGGACATTGGCCCTCTGACCATAAGGAACTGAGTAACTGAATTCTACAAATGAGCTGAATCACCAGGAAATAGATTCTCCCTTAGAATCTCCAGAAAGGAGCAAAGCCTGCCAACATTTTAACTTTAGCCTGATGAGATCAATATCTAGCCTCTAACCTCCAGAACTGTGAACAGGTTTTTTGTTGTTTTGTGATATTTTGTGATAATATTTTACAGCAGCAATAGAAAACTGATCACAACAGCCCTAAATCAGAAAAATATGGCAGAATGAAATGCAAGTAAAATAAGTGTACGCATGTGGTGGTGGAGTGCAGACACTTAACCCTTCATCCACTCCTCTGATGTGTCCTTTGATCTGTGTTTCAAGTTACATGGAGCTGATCTTTCAGAGACTTTCTTCAACAAAATATTCCAAAATTATTTTATTCAAGTTTTATTTTAAAGCATTGAAAGAATTTAAAGAGCAAAGCCATGATAGCACATCTCTTTATTCCACTGTGGTTAAGAGGCTCTCTCTCTCTCTCTCTCTCTCTCTCTCACCTCTATCTCTTTCTGTCTCTTACTCCTGCATTGCCATTGATTATGGACACTGAGAAGGCAATTTTTTTCTTTCTTTAATGGAGACGGTAAAATCTAGAGGAACAGTCTAAATTTCCCTATAGGATCTATACTAGTTACTCCATGTTATGTACCAGTTGATAATATTAAAACTATATTTTCTAGAATTACCATATGACCCAGCAGTCCCACTACTGGGCATATATCCTGAGAAAACCATAATTCAAAACAACACGTGCATCCCAGTGTTCATAGCAGCACTATTTACAATAGCCAGGTCATGGAAGGAACCTAAATGTCCATCAGCAGAGGAACGGATAAAGAAGATGTGGTACATATATACAATGTAATATTACTCAGCCATAAAAAGGAATGAAATTGGGTCATTTGTAGAGATGTGGATGGACCTAGAGAGTGTCATACAGAGTGACATAAATCAGAAAGAGAAAAACAAATATAGTATATTAATGCATATATGTGGAATCTAGACAAATGGTATAGATGACCTTTTTTGCAAAGCAGAAATAGAGACACAGATGTAGAGAACAAATATATGGATACCAAGGGGAAAAGGGGGGTGGGTGGGAGGAATTGGGAGCTTGGGATTGACATATATACACTACTGATACTATGTATAAAATAAACAACTGAGGGAAACATACTGTATAGCACAGGGAACTCTACTTAATGCACTGTGGTGTCCTAAATGGGAGGGAACTCCAAAATGGAGGGGATATATGTATATGTATGGCTGATTCATTTTGCTGTGCATTAGAAGCTAACACAACATTGTAAAGCAACTATATTCCAATAAAAATTAATTTTAAAAAAACAATATTTTCTTTTCTTAATTAAACTTTTATGTTTATATAACTGTAGCTTCACATAGAGTGGTAAGAAAGAAAAGAGAGTTATCCCATATACTCTTTATCCAATGTTTGGTTCACATCCTCCAGAGCTTCCCAGATGAAATCTGAAACTGGCCCCTACACACAGGGCAAGGAAAGACAGAGGAAGGAGGCAGACCATTATAGATTGGTAGGTGGCAGTGTTAATAAGCAAAGGAACTTACATATGAGAATTGTTTTGGGTGGGCTCAAGACTAGATCTCTGCACCTTACCTCCAGAATCTTAAAACTTTATACAGAAGCCTTAACTGGGTTCATTCACATATTCAGTCCAGATGGTCTCAACAATACCTTTCTCTCTCAAGGCCACGTCCTTCAAAGGCTCTCACTGTGGCATCAGTGGACAGAGTATACATTCCAAGGACAGGGGAGGGGGTGAGGAGGGTTTGATTGCCCAGGTCAAGCTCTCAGGTTAACCAGAGGTCAGGTCTTTTTGGTAACCTCCTCCAACACCAATTTACCCCAATGGTAACATCTTGTAAAAACTATTGTTGGATATCACAACTAGAATATTGACATATATACAGTAAAGATATACAATATTTCCATAACATCAAGGATCTCTCATGTTGCCTTTTTAAATCCACACGCACTTCCCTACTGCTCCCATCTCCTCCCTGGCAACCATTAACCCACTCTCCATTTCTATAGTTTTGTTATTTCAAGTATGTTATATAAATACAGTCATACAAAAATGTAACCATTGAGATCGCTTTATTCACTCAGCATAATTCTCTGGAGATTTATCCAGGTTACTGCCTATATTGATAGATTGTCCTTTTGTAATTTCTAAGTATTATTTCATGGTATGGATATACCAGTTTGTTTAGCCATTTACCCACTGAAGGACATCTGTGTTGTTTCTAGTTTTCAATTATTATGAACAAAGCTGCTACAAACATTCAGGTAAGGATGTTGTGTGAACCTAAGCCTTCATTTCTCTGAGCTGAATGCTCAGGACTGAAATTGCTGGGTCCTGTGACTCTAGCATGTTTAGCTTTTTTAAGAAGCTGTCAAACTTCTTCCAGAGTGATTTTTTACATTTTACATTCCTACCAGTAACGGATGAGTGATGAGTGACTCGTTTTGTCTGCATCCTCACCAACACTTTGTCTTGTCACTCTTTTTTATTTTAGTCATTCTGATAGGTATATAGTGAAATATCATTGTGGTTTTAAGTTGCATTTCTTTAATGGATAGTAAGATTGAACATCTTTTCATGAGCTTATTTGTTGTTATCTGCAAATTCTCTTCAGTGAAACGCCTGCTTCTGTTTTTGGCCCATGTTCTAGTTGAATTGTTTATTTTTTTTAAAGTTGAATTTTGAGTGATTTAAAAATGTATTCTAGACACTAGTCTTTTGTCTGATATCTGGTTTGAAAATATTTTCTTCCAATGTGTAGCTGATCTTTGCATCCTCTTAACAGGGTCATTCACATAACAAAAAGTTTTAAAAGTCTAAGAACTTTTGCCTAGCCCTAGATCCCAAAAATTTCCTCTGATGTTTTGTACTAAAAGTGTTATAGTTTTATATTTTACATGTCAGTCTGAGATTTGTTATGAGTTAATTTTTGCATGTTGTGTGAAACTTGGTCAAGGTCCATTTTTTTTTAACATACGAATGTCCAATTGCTCCAACATTATTTGTTGAAAAGTCAGTCTTTCCTCTATTGAATTGCTTTTGCAGCTTTGTTAAACATCATTTGGGCATATTTGTGTGGGTATATTTCTGGGTTCTCTATTCTATTCCATTGATTTATCTATCTATTTTTCCACCCATACTACAGTCTTAATTAATATAGTAACATGCTAATTCTTGAAATCAAGTAGACTGATTTCTACCACTTTATTCTTCTTTCTCTAAATTGTTATAGTTGTTTAATTCCTTTCCCTTTCTATATAAATTAGAAAAATTTTGTCTATATCTCCAACAAGAAACCTGCTGGGATTTTGATAGGAACTGTGTTAAGCCTACATATGAATTTGGGGAGAATTGACCTTTTTACTATATTGAGTCTTCTAATTCATGAGCAAAGTATGCCTCTCAATTTATTTAGAGTTCTTCTGATTTCTTTCATCTGTATTTTGACTTTTCAGCTACCATTCCTGTATATGTTTTGTTAGATTTATAGCTCAGTGTTCCATTTTTTTGAGTAAATTTAAATGGCATTGCATTTTTAATTTCAATGCCCATGTGCTCATTACCAGTAAATAGAAATATAATTTGTTTCTGCATGTATCCTGCAACCTTGCAAGTTTTTATCTCTAGGCTTTTCAAATTTTATTATCATAAATTCCTTGAGATTTTTTACATAGACAAATTAGGTATTCTGCAAGTAGGATCAGTTTTATTTCTTCCTTTCCAATCTATATGCCTTTTATCTCCTTTTCCTGTCTGTTGCACTGGCCAGAATTTTCAGTGCTATGTTGAATAAGTATGGCAAGAGTTGACATCTTTGCCTTGTTTTTTTATCTTAGGGAGAAAGAATTCAATCTCCCATCGTTAGACATAGGGTTTTGGCATTCATTTTTATTCAAGTTGAGGAAGTCCCTCTCTATTCCTATTTCTCTCCAATATTTTTTATCATAAATGGGTGCTCAATTTTGTCCAGTGCTTTTTCTGCATCAGTTGATATGATCATGTGTTTTTTCTTTTTACTGGTTAATATGGTGGATTACATTGATTGATTTTCCAATACTGAATCACCCTTGCATCCCTGAAATAATCCCCACTTGGTCATCAGTGTATAATTCTGTTTACTTGTTGCTGAATTCTGTTTACTAATATTTTGTTAAGGATTTCCACATCTATATTCATGTGCTACGTTAGTTCATAGTTTTATTTGTGTCCCTCTGATATGGGTATCAAGGCACACCAACCTCATAAAATAAATTGAGACATATTTACTCCTCTCCTATTTTCTGGGAGAGATTATGTTTAATTAGTGTTAAGTTTTCTTTAAGTGTTTGTAGAATTCTTCAGTGAAACCATCTGGGCCTGGAGATTTTTTAGGGAGGGATTTCTTTTATTATAAATTCAATTTCCTTAACATTTATAGGGCTATTCAAATTATTTGTTTCATATTGGGTCAGTTTAGGTAATGTATTAGTTTCCTATGCCCCCCATAAAAGAATACCATGAACTGGGTGGCTTAGAGTCACAGAATTATTGCCTTCAGGTTCTGGAAACTAGAAGTCCAAAATTAAGGTGTCGGGAAAGTCATGTTTCTTCTAAAACCTGTAGGAGAAGGATCCTTGACTTTCTCAGCCTCTGGTAGTCCCAGACATTCCTTGGCTTGTGACCATGTAATTCCAGTCTCTGTTCCCATGATCACATGGCATTCTTCCTGCGTCTGTTCATATCATCTTCGCTCTGTGTGTCTGTGTCCACATTTCTCATTGTTATAGGGACATCAGTTATATTGGATCAGGGTCCACCCCAATGACCTTATCTTAACTTGCTTAAACCCACTAAGACTCTATTCCCTAATAAATTCACATTGTGAAACACTGGGGTTAGCACTTCAACATATCTTTTTGGAGAGGACGCAATTCAAACATAATAAGTAGTTTCAGTTTGGGGAGGAATTAGTCAATTTCATCTAAGCTGTCAAATAAAATGTGTGCAGAGTTTTCCATAGTATTTCCTTATTAATCTTTTGATGATTGCAGGATCTGTGGTGATATTCCATATTGTGACTGGTATTGGTAATTTGTACTGTCTCCATTTTTCTGTCTATCTTGCTAAAAATTTGTCAATTTACTGATCTTTTCAAAGTAACTCTTCGTTTCACTGATTTTTTCTACATTTTGTTTCGATTTCGTCGATTTGTACTCTTACCTTTATTATTTCCTTCCTTTTTCTTACTCTAGGTTTATTCTGCCATTTTTTTCTAAGTGCTTGAAGTGGGAGCTTAGATTATTGACTTGAGAATTTTCTACTTTTCTAATATATACATTTATCATGATAAGTTTTCCCATCAGGACTGGTTAATTATCTCTCACAAATGCTGATATGTTGTATTTTCATCTTCATTGAATTCATTGTGTTTTTTAACTTTCCTTGAGACTTCCTCTTTGAGCCATGGATTATTTAAAAGTATCCTGTTTAGTTTCCAAAGGTTTGGATGTTTTCCTTTTATCTTTCTGTTCTTGATATCTTTGTTTCCATTTTGGTTGGGGAACGCTCTGTGTGTGATTTCAATTCTTTTACATTTGTTGAGGTTTGCTTTGTGCTTCAGATCTATCTTGGTATATGTTTAATGAACACTTGAAAAAATATATATTCTGCTGCTTTTAGGTGGAGTGTTCTATAAACGTTCATTAGATCCTGTTGGTTTATGGTGTTGTTAAGTCCTTCTATATCCTTTATGATTTTCTGTCTAGTTGTTTTATCAGTTGTTGAGAAAAAGTGGTTAAAGTCTGCAACTATAACTGTAGATTTGTCTATTTCTCCAGTCTGTTCTATGAGTTTGTTTCTTCACAGGTTTTGAAGCTGTTTTTTGTCATGTACACATTTAGAGTACCTATGTCATCTTGGTAGATTGACCTTTTTATCACTGTGTAACCTCCCTCTCTGTCTCTAGTAATTTTCTTTGCTCTGAGGTCTACTGTATCTGATATTAATATAGCCACTCATGATTTCTTTTGAATAATACTAGCATGATATATCCTTTTCTAACTTTCTTATATAGCTATATTTGAAATGAATTTCTTATATACAGCATATAATTGAGTCATGTTTTTAATCCACTCTGCCTATTTTTGTCTCTTAACTGTTGTATTTAGACCATTTAAATTTAATGTAATCATTGATATATTAGAGCTTAAAACTGACTTTTTTTTTTATTTGTTTTATCTTTTTTGTTTCTATTTCCTTTCTCCCTGCCCTACCGTGTGTTACTTAACATTATTTATTTCAATTTGATTTATCTATAATATTTTGAGCACATCTATTTGTATAGCTTTTCTTAGTGATTTCTCTATGTATTGCATTAAATACATGTAACTTATCAAAGTCTTCTGGTGGTATTAATTTACCAGTTTGAGCAAAGTGCAGAAACTTCATGTCTCTTATGCCCCTGTATCTTCTGTCCTTTATAATACAACTGTCTTAAATATTTCCTCTACATATATTTAGAAGTACATCAGACAATTTTATAATTTTTACTTTAACTGTCAAATATGATTTAGAAAACTCAAGAGGAGAAAGGAAACCTATTGTTTTATCATATTACTGCTCATAGTGTTTTGTTTTGTTTTGTTCCTGATATTCCAAGATTCCTTCCTTATAGTTTCTTTTCTGTTTGGAGAACCACCTTTAGCCATTCTTTTAGGGTAAGTCTACTGACGACAAATTTTCTTACTTTCCCTTCATCTGAGAATGTCTTGATTTCACCTCCATTTCTGAACAATATTCTCACTGGATACTTGATTCTGTGTTGATAGTTCTTTTCCTCAGCAATGTAAAAATGTTACATCACTTCTTGCCTCCATGGTTTCTGATGAGAAATCTGCTATTATTTGTACTGCTTTCCCTTATAGGTAAGGTGATGTTTCTCTACAATTGCTTTCAGCATTTTGTCTTTGTCTTTAATTTTTAGACGTTTGACTATGATATGTCTTTGTGTGGATTTCTTTGGGTTTATTATGTTGGGATTTTGCTCAGCTTCTTGAACCTATAGCTTTAAGTCTTTTGCCAAATTTGGAGATTTTTTTCAGCCATTTTTCTTCACATGTTCTTGGGACCGTGTTCTTTTCCTTTCCTTCTTTTTTTTTTTTCTAGCATATATTCTCTCCTTTGTTCATATTGGATTATCTATATTGCTTATATTCCAGTTCACTGATTTTTCTTCTCTGCTCACTTTATTATGCTATTGAAATCACCCAATTAGTGTTGTATTTTGATTACTGTATTTTCCAGTTCTAAAATTTCCATTTTTTTCTTTACGCATTCTATTTACTTGTTAAGACTTTTTTCTTCCTTTTTTCCTTCTTCCCTTTCTTTCTTTCTTTTTCTATTTCACATTTGTTTCAAGTGTGTTTTTAATTGCTCATTGAAGCATTTTTATTATGACTACTTTAAAATCTTTGTCAGAAATTTGTGACATCTTTGTCATCTTAGTTTATTGATTTTTTAAAAATTCCATTTGAAATCTTCCTTGTTCTTGGTAGGATAAGTAATTTTCTGTAAAGCCTGCACATTTAGGGTACTATGTTAGGAGACTGTGAATCTCATTTGTTTTTGTTGGCTTTGGTGACACCAAGGTAGGGAGGAAAGGCTGATACTTCCTGCTGGAGTTTTCACTGATACCACCTGGGCTGGGGGTTTGGGATACCTCCTAAGACCCTAGAAATTGTATTAACAGAATGAATCTAGGTGCCTCACTTGGCCTTTGATGGCATGGGTTGAGTGGGGCCACAGGACTTTTTTTTGTTTGATGTTCTGCCAGACTGAAGCTGTTATTTTCTGCAGAGTGTCTGTCTCTCTGGGCTGTCCCTTTCCTGGTCCTTTGGCTAAAGAGAAGAGGATTTTTTTGTCTGCATTCTCGGACATTTCTGGTTTTGTCAGCTCCAAGTTTGGGACATCTGAGGCCAAAAAAAAAACCCCAGGAACTCACCATCTTGTCACTCTTGGGTCCCAAGGTCTCTAGCTTGCTCACCTTCTTCTGTCCATCCTCTGTCTTCTTATGCTTGTTTTACAATCTCCAGAGCTTTTACTTGTGATTACCAGGAGGAATAGGGCCAAGTGCATGTCCTCCATCTTCCCATTTGTGGAAGTCCCATAGTTTTCTTTAAAATTTTTTTTATTTAATGAAAAAAGATCATAATCAACAGCACCCTCATCTTAACAGTCATTTGCTATTATCAATGTCTTCCTTCTTAAAACAATTGTCATTTTTGCTCAAGGAGACACTGAAGCAGAAAATACAGATTTTTTTGTGACAGCCCTTCCTTCCAGGGCCTGGTGCTGGCCTCTGATGGATGACCACTGTCATAGGTTCCGAAATCTCTGTGCACACAGGCTTCTAACAGATGAGGTATGAGTGAGTCATAATTAAGCAAAATGAGTTTGTTGCAGAATTGTGAAAATAGAATCTAGTCCAAGCAAGGGCAAAATAGTTGGCAGATCAAAGAGCATTGCTCTGAGTGATGAACAATTACATGGTAGAAGACAAATAAAAATAAAATTGAGAGAGGCAGCCAAAGGGGTGGTGCACGACCAGTGGGGAATGTAGGCATTGCCAGGAGTAGAGCCTGAATGTGGGAAAGTGGGTGAACAACTTCAGGGTTCAGACTGCTTTCCCAGAGAGAGAGACAGGGATAGAGAAAAGGGGACGAGACTTTGAGGCGGGGAGAAATTCTGTCGGAGTCACCTCTGCTGGGCACCGGGAGAAGCAAGGAAAACTCAGAAGGGGCCACTGGCAACGAAGACTGGAGTTGCCTTGGAGGAGGGCAGGAGCCGGGTAGAAGGGTTGGAGCTTTGGCCAAGCGCACTCGCCAAGATCAGAGCGGACGCCTGGGAGGAGACTATCTGGCGGTCGCAGGGTGCAACGCTTCCCCGCCCGGGAGGAGCGAGGCTCAGACAGCACCTTGCCGCGGTGGTCCCAGCCTGCGCGCCTCCGTGCCCGCGCGCGTCTGTCTCTGCGCTCTGGGAACCGGGTCCTAGCACCGAAGACTTCCCATCCCTCGCCCGCACTTTCAGTCTTTCTTCTCAACGCGCGCATAGACAATGGATGGCAACTCCCTGCTCTCCACACCCAGGTAAGACCTGCTTCCCCCTCTGCCCAACCCAATGCCCATCAATCTCCGTTCTCTGCTATGAGTCGCTCGCGAACTTGCCCTGCGGGCGCCGCGGTCTGCGCGGGGCTCGCGAGGAAACCGAGGACTCTGAACTTACAATTAAGTCCGGCCGCGGCTGTGCGAGGAGCTCTAGGGAGATCGAGGGCCCTGTCAACTGGCCCACAGGGAGCGGTGCTGGGTGAGCCTCCGAGCCAGAGCAGCACAGGGTGGGAGAGAGCTCGTGTCGGTCTCTAGGGCGGGGGCGCTGGGGAAGCCTGGAGCTTGGACTTTCTGTGGACCCAGCCTGGAGAGGTTTCGCGCCTTGTAGAGAGACAGGTTCCAAGGTAGGGATGAAAATAGGAGGGAGCAGGACCAGGGTAAAGTACCCCTACATCCCTTCCCTCTGGACCCGGGCGAGTGTCTGCGGTTGCTGGGCTGGGGAGACAGAGATGGGAGCGATTGCCCCTAACGCCCTACCGACCGGAGACCCTGGATAGAAAAGACCTCTGTCTGCCCCAGTCCCACCCGCCTCAGCTGCCCCCAACCTCCTGCCAGGCTGCGAGTTCCTCCTTAGCATCTCTGGCCTCCAGCGTTCCCTGACCACACCAGCCCTGGGGTCCGCACACGGGGGAGTCAGGCCCGCCACCTTAGACGCTGCCAGGGGGCAGCAACATGTTTTCCCTGATTTGCGTTTCGTCCTGTCTGCTCTCCCTTTGCCTCTACTCCGCGGTCCTTCCAACTCAGTCCTTTGCGAATTGAAGAAACAGGTTTTAATATTTCTACCCGCATAAACCTCAGGGGTGAATTGAGGCGATCACTGGTTGGGTTCCGCCAGCCGGGCAGGTGGCTTTTGCGCCCTTTGTGCTCCGCGCGGAGCGTGCGCACCGAGAGCACAGGATGCTGCTGCCCAGGGGTGAAGGTGTCTCACTGCCGCCTGCACAGCCCCACCTTTCCTAGGCAAAAGGGACTTCGTGTTGACCATTCTTTTCCCCAGGCAAACGTTTAGGCAGCTTCCAGCCGCGTATCAGGCACTGGGATAAACATATGAAGCTCGAATTCTTGGAGAGCACTTAAATCCAACATCCACAGGCTGAAGCACACACGGAGCTGATACTATTCTGCCGAGTAGTCGAGCTGGCGGTGGGACTGAAGTGGGGAGTGGTAGAGGAGGATGGACACCGCTTTTCAACCCTGTTAAAGACTGCCATCTAGAGGCTTGAAGTATTTATATTCCGCAAGGAAATGGAGCTTTCCCAACTCCACAGGCATTTCCTCTTTGAGCATCCCTTCCCTGGCGGGCTAGCAAAGGGCTCTAAAAAGATTTCTAAGCATGGCCTGAAGCTGCTCAAATCTCTGTGAAGCCAAACACGGTCAAACTACCACTAAGTCATTCCATTCCATCCTAATGTATGAAAAGGACAATAAGAACCACAGGAATACTTCTTAAAACTTCAGATAGATGAATAGATGATAGATAGATAGATAGATAGATAGATAGATAGATAGATAGATAGATAGTCATTATTTTTAGTTTAAAGTGTGAGGCATTTGAAAGTCAAGCAAACTGGGGGTTCACTTTCTGCACTGTCTGTTCTACAGCCTGAGGTCTTTAGTATTGAAATGGTGAGCTGTGTGGTTCCAGCATCCCAATAGAGACATTTTCGATAGGAGAGTGCTTGCTCTAAACCCAGTTTTGCTGATCAATACTGTCGTGCTCGAATCGGGATTATATATCTATTCAAATGCTGAGACATTTTCTAAAATATTAGAAACACATTATGCCAATAACTCCTTAAAATTATTTCTGTTGCAGTACTCTGAAATGACCTTCCAAGGAGAAAACGAACGGCAATGAAATTGCTCTGTATCTTGGAGTAGCTGTAAAAATGTTAATATAGAATTAACATCAGCTGCAGCAAATTAAACCTTTTGAATATTACTATTTATTCACAAGACACGTCGCATTTCTACAACTCAGTGTAATAATTCAGCTACTTTATTAGGGTCCTTATTCATATAAAACGATTCAGTTCATTTTATCGCCTATTTCACTGACTACAAGAAATCCAATTTTCTTTCTATAATATTTAATTGATATGCCAAAAATGAACTAGAATTTTAAAAAAGTAGAAATATTATATTCATTGTGCCTCTTGTCCACAAAACTTTGAAATTTAGATAATTGATGACCATACTTTATACAAACTTTTCAAGAAAATGGCAGTCAAGGGGAAAATCAAATTGTTATAAATCAATATCTGTGTTGTCTAAATCTGAAATGTTTTCAGTATCTAATAAAATTAAGCTGGTGATTATAAATCACTGTTTCTCTTAAGAATTATAAAATAATTTGACACTCTAACAATTGGACAGATATGACAAAATGATTTTGTAATATATCAAGTTAATTATGGAATATATTTTTGTGTTGGATTTTAGATTTTAAACTTTTTAATGAATCAAAGATATAAATTACTGAAATTTTAATCACAGTATTCTGTGGAGATTGATCTTATAATTTTATTTGATTCATATACTTTAGAAATTTTGAAGGATGGTTTTTTAAAAAGGAATTATTTATGTTTTTTTGAGTTATCCCACTATATTACCTTACCTCTGTAAAGCTCCAATGAGGTTTTACTTTGAATATTTTCATCTTTAAATGTGCAATGTTATGTGGATTACATTACAGATTTCTTAAAACCATTGTTTATCAAAGCTGGAAGGTGTCTCAAAGAAGGAAGCTGAGCTGTGGAAGGATGAAATTTTCCTGTGTTAGTTGCATTGTAGACCCAGAACCCAAATGTTTTCTGACTAGTAGCTAGTTCAAGGAAGAAAAAAAAAAAAAAAAAGAGGGATGTTTTTGTTTTGTTTTGTTTTTTTAGATCTAAAAGTTTGGGTAAAGATTCTTTAGTCATCTCTTTTACAAAAAGTTTATTTGATTTGCTAAGGTTACATAACTGGGAACTATGAAAATAAAACAGAATCCAGGATTCTCACCCAGTGTGTTCTATTGCTGTAGTACATTGTACTAAAATACATAGTTACCTCTCACAAAAGGAAAGTCGGTCTCACTTACACTGGTAACTAGTGTGTGGATAGTAAAGTTGGTATTTTATTAAGTGTTATACCGTATATTAAATTATTTGATCATCACATCCCTGTGAGTTAATTATGACAGACATAATTGTCTCCACTTCCTTGTTGAAAAAATTGAAGTAAAAGGAAATTAAATGAAGCAAATAATTAGATTTTAAATCTACACAGTAGTATGCAGCAGAGCTAGGTTGTCTACAAAGTTCTTCTGACTTCAAGTTCAGTTTTCTTTTTTGTATTGATTGAAAATCCACACTTTATTTTAAATGGGGGTAGAGGGGAAGAGATCCTGGTGCACAGTTTGGACAAACACTGATATCATTAGA
Source organism: Delphinapterus leucas (assembly GCF_059928025.1). NCBI lineage: Eukaryota > Metazoa > Chordata > Mammalia > Artiodactyla > Monodontidae > Delphinapterus > Delphinapterus leucas. Next base: position 11,100,601 of record NC_143136.1, read on the forward strand.
ACACATGGGGGCAGTCTAAAAGCCAGATCTTCGTTTAAAGCCAGCAAATGCTGAAAATACCATTTTTGCAAACAGAAATAATTTGTCACCTTGACCATATCTAAGCTTGAATTTGAAATTTAAGAAAGAAGTGATTTATTTTCTAAATCACTTGCATTTTTTATAATTTAGCTTTGTTCTTTTTATTCTGTTTGGCTTACTGGATTCTATTTCAGTAATAATGTCAGGTTTTTTATTGGAGTATAGGTGATTTACAATGTTGTGTTAGTTTCAGGTGTACAGCAAAGTGATTCAGTTATACATGTACATATATCCATTCTTTTTCAGATACTTTTCCCACTTAGGTTATTACAGAATATTGAGTAGAATTCCCTGTGCTATACAGTAGGTCCTTGTTGATTATCTATTTTATATATAGCAGTGTGTATATATGCTAATCCCAAACACCTAATTTCCCCCCTCCATGGCACTTTGAATGAAAAACACATTAAAGGCAGACTTTTGAGAAATGGCTATTTTGATTTAAATTTCCCATCAGTTGATTTTAACCAAGCCTAAATTTAACCTAGCAATAAAGCTAAAGCCCATCAGAATCAAAATTTTGTCTCTAAGAATGTTAGTTTTATGGGAAAAAAACAAACAATTTTTTCAATGGGGCAAGCAACCCAATGCTATAAACTAGACTAAAGTCCTCCATCAACAACTTTTTATTGAAAGATTATCTGTTTTCAAGTTTAAATAAACAGAGAAATTCAAGAGTACATTTACATTTCTATTTATCAGAAACTCTCAGAAAAAAATTAATCTATCACTCTTAGCAAGTTGGGGATCAGGGACAAATATCAGATTCTGTCTTAAATCTAAACTTGAGATTATTCTCTATCTTGGAATGCATGTTCTTTACAAACTCAGGGCAGATGTGGCCACATTCCCCAATTTCTAATTCTCAGGGCAACACTGCCCAGGAGGTGCTATTTATTATAGAGAAAGAAACTAGAAATTAGAAAGTCCTGGTGCTCAGGACTCTGAGATCCTACATTGCTGAAGGGTAATAAACATCTGAAGAAGAGATGGAAACTGTAAAGGCAGTTTCCCATAGAAACATTATAAGAAGTCTTGAAACCCACCATGTATGCTACTTTTCACACCCTGACACTTTTAGGGGCCCCTGATCTCCATCCCTGTGGTTCCTTTAGTAAAATGTGTATCTGCTGCCGGACAATCAATTTGCAAATGAACTACTAGAACTCAACTCATTCACAAAGGGCACCTCCATCTAGTATTATTCATTTGAATGGAGTTTTACTCTGTGATTGAAGGTTACCGCTATAAGGAATTGTAAAGAGGGGAAGAGGAAAAACTGATGTATTGGATATTCGGAGACCATTGGGAGATGTAGTGCTTAATTCTGTTCTGAACTTAACGGTTGTGACTGTGGAATTAATTGCTTGACTTGTTGATTCTCCACATTCTCCTGTTTACAATAACGTATGCCCTACATATACTGATCTTCTGGGTCCCTTTCACTTCTAACCGTCTATAATGCCATGACCTTTATTGTAGCAGTGACTCTCAACTGGGCATGATATGGATGAGCATCTCATTCTCTTGAAATATACAGGCAAAAATCAAGGCATAAAAAAAAAAAAAAAACGGGTCTTCCCTGGTGGCGCAGTGGTTGAGAGTCCGCCTGCCGATGCAGGGGACACGGGTTCGTGCCCCGGTCCGGGAAGACCCCACATGCCTCGGAGCGGCTGGGCCCGTGAGCCATGGCGGCTGAGCCTGCGCATTCGGAGCCTGTGCTCCGCAATTGGAGAGGCCACAACAGTGAGAGGCCCTCGTACCGCAAAAAAAAAAAAAAAAAAAAACCGAAGCAACACTCACCCATCCAAAAGAAAGCCCAGTTCAGAGAATGGGTTAGTTTGTTTTTAAATCCCCATCAAGCTGAGTTTCAGAATGAGCACAACGTGGAGCACAGCCCTCAGCCAATCCATGATGGACACATTGGATGAGAAAGAAATAGACCTTTGTCATTTTAATCCCCTGGGATTTTGGAGTTGTTTGATTCTGCTGCATCACCTAGCCCACTGTGCCTTACCCTGTCACCTTCAGGGTTGAAATGGTAGGTGGTCTGATGGGCTGCTGACTCACTTGTGAAGGTTTCCAAAGGATCTCACAGCTTCTCTTGCTCTGAACTTCAAAAATCCTCATCACTATCTAACAGTATGTTCCTGGTGTAGTGATATAAGGATGGGGTTGGAGAAAGGGAGGAATGGAATTCACCCTAATTGTTGAATCAGTCAGGAACCAGGCCTTATAGACCAGTTCTAGGCAATAACAACAAATACAGTGACCTGTAGGTCTCCCCTCCTAAGGACATGGAGTGTGAACCAGGAATCTCACTCATCCTGATATCAATTCACACACCGCCCATTTCACAGCCTCACACAACTGCTGCCATTCAAGGACATAGTAGGGCATCATCTACACATTTAGCTCGTGCAAATTCAATACTACACGTTCAATTTCCTTTTTTATTCTTCCATTTCTCTGCCTCTCTTTCATCATTAAAAATATGGGAAGCTTACGTTTAGCTTGTATTTCCATCACATATTGTATAGAAATCTATATAGTCTGCACACACCAAAAAACAAAACTTTATTAGACTTTTTTGCAAAATCCAACATGCCATGATTTCTAAGCTTCTTAAAGGATTTTCAAAGGTTATTTTGACTCCACACAATTTTCAAGATAGACTATGACATTAGACCTGAAATCCCACATTAGCTGCTTCTCTGTTTCACAGTGATTGTCAAAACACTGATTTTGGTAATATGTCTCCATGAGAAGAGGAGGACTGGAGAGTCAGCCAGGCAGCACTCTCTCCTGACACCTTCATGATTCTGGGATAGAGGAAGACCCAGTTCCTGCCCTCCTTGCATATCATCTTGGTGGCAGTTGGGCTTTGTGAGGAAGGAGACATACTAGGAAGTTGATACCCAGCACCCCACGACTAGATTCTCTTTTCATTTCCTGAGTGACCTCTCTCAGGCTAACCAAACTGATCAGTTCTCTTTCTGATTCTCAGCGCATTGACATGAAGGAGAGTTGACCCCTAACTTCTTAAAACAAGTTTTCCCTAATGAGAAATTTGCCTACAAGATACGCCTTCTGAAATATCACATCCCTTTCTCTCTGTGCTGAGGAAATGGGAACCCATCGAGCATGGGATGTTGGAGCTCCAGAGGACATTGGTAACAGCCACCTTGCTCAGCCCTTTTCCTTTACAGATTAAAAAACTGAAGTCAAAAAAAGTTCAATGAATTAATCAAATCATACACATATTTATAGATGGGGCCAAGAATGAAATCCTGATCTCCTGATTCCTATACTTACCACTGCATTAGGTTTATTTAAAATAATAATAATAGTTAGCTCCAAACAGTAGTTGGAAGCTCTTGGAATTTGGGGGTACAATAGAACTTGTCAATCACCTATGTCTAAATACCTTCCTTATTTTTCCTTAAGAAAAGTAATATTTTTATGATTGCTCATGTCTCCATGTCACTTCAGCTGCCAGAAATGCCAGAAACAAGTTAAAAGTTTAATTATTTCAACAGTGTAGGAGTTTACAACTTAAATATCTACGCTGTTTTTCACCATGATACTAACCTCTTGCCATAATGTCTATTTTCCTTAGCCTGCGTTTTAACTTACGTTCAACCATTTAATTGTATATATATTTTCTGTCAGCTGTCATAATTTTTTAGTGGAACAAGATGGATATCCATTATTAAACCCATCATGCAGTCAATCAATCAGTTTCTTTATAAGCAATGCAAAAGAATAATGTTCCTCTATATTAGAAGAATTAAATCGATTGTGACAAATTGGAACTCATATGGATCAATGGTCTATTCATATTTAATGAGACTTTCTTTGATGACAGACTGTATCTGAAAAGTCATAAGCAGTTTCTTCAAAGTGATTATTAAATTATTAACATTAAAGTAAAACCAGCTGTTTTAGAATAAATGTAAAATAAAATAAACTGTGAAAGTTTTGTGGGATGTAATTCTCAATTACTTATTAAACATGATGTTACACATTTATTTTAAATGTATGTGGATACGTCATGAATATCAATTTGTAACAAGGGTATTATTACCTAAAAGTGCCATTTTTAGTTTGTACATTTTACATTTCAGACTACTTTGCTCAGGTACTAAAATGCATTAAATAAAATAATAGGAATTTTAAAATATTTAGTTTTCCTTCCAAAGATACAAGAAGAATTGATCATTTTCTCCCATACTTCAGTATTAACATAAGTTAAACAACATACTTAGTTGTTTCTGTCCTAAAAATCTATACTTTTGAACATAATAAAAAGAACAGAATAAGAATTCAATAAATGACTTCTGATACATTGTGCCTATGGATAGATTTGTCTGTTCAATTACAGTTTGATCAGCCAGTTCTTCCACTTAATTTATGCAGACAAAAAAATTCAATCATTTATCTGGGTAATTCAGACCAAAAATCATATAAAAATAAAAAGTACTTGTTTACTTGAAAGGAAAGAATGAAACCTAGTGACTTGAAGGCCATTTCATCATGTGAGGATAATTGGAACCTGGAAAAGGGCACATAAATTTCCTACAAAGAAGACTAAATGTCATTAAATAGTGAATAAAATATGTTTGATTAGAAATTTATCTTTAAGAATAATAAAATTTATAAAAATCAGTTCAATTTATCAATATTTTAAAAATAGAAAGTGTGAATTATGTAGTAAACAAATAATGAATCTGGTGTTGATCAGATTGGAAGATCATAATTTTTCCTTTAAAGTTGTATGTTAACGGGGCACTTTCTGTCACAATATCATAAAGAATGTCAGTTCTGTAAATATATTCAGTAGTCTTATCAGTTGTGCCAATTGGTTTTTTTTTTGTTTTTTTTTGTTTTTTTGCGGTACGCGGGCCTCTCACTGTTGTGGCCTCTCCCGTTGCGGAGCAACAGGCTCCGGACGCGCAGGCTCAGTGGCCATGGCTCACGGGCCCAGCGGCTCTGGGCATGTGGGATCTTCCCGGACCGGGGCACGAACCCGTGTCCCCTGCATCGGCAGGCAGACTTTCAACCACCGCGCCACCAGGGAAGCCCCCAATTGTTCTTTTAAGTCTGATTCTCAAATCAGTCCCCTGTGAACTGTCATGTCACGAACCTCACTGATTTTCTCTTCTTCCGATTTTAACTGATCTCGCTCAGACAGACTCTCATCTACCAACAGTTTGATATGTGATAAAGAGTTCTCCCACATCATATTCTTCTCCTTTCTGAAATCCTGCATTTTATGCAAGATTTGCCATTTTGATTTATTAATGTTTTATTTAAATAAAACTCACAACATCTTAAATCACCAACAGACAACTACCAAAGGCGTTGATGCCATGGGCAGAGATAAACACTCATGTTAGGCGGGGAGGGATCCTCGCTGGAGAGTAATTGTGAGCTGTCAGTCCATTCGTTAATGAAACTTTTGCTTTCTCATACAACCTTTTAACTGAAAAGACTGGAAAATGAATAACAAGGACACCTGATCTTCGGGGGGACAATTTCCAATGACTTTAAATTTACCAGATTTTCTCCAGTGAAGGCACTGCTGAAAATCTTTTCCATTTTTCCAAACATTATCTTATAGATGAGTGAATTTTCTAATGAAGCAATGCAGGTACAATTGACTATTTCAAAAACCTCAAACAATCTGCTGGAAAATTCTCCACTGTAGTTAAGACTAAAGAGGTCTTTCTGTTTCCAAAATATCTCACAATTATTAGTCCATTTTTAATATACAGGAAGTAATTTAAGTTGAATGAATGAAAAACACCAAACAGTGTTCCAGGATAAATGTCAATCCTTTTCTTCTCCCTTTCTATAAGACTACCGTGTTGATTAAAGTCTAAAAGGCAACAAGTATATCAATTGGATTAAAACCGTGTGGTAGGTCTTCTGATGGTGTCTGTGGTGACCAAGACCTGGATGAAACAGATCCACATCTAATCCCTCACAGTCACCGAATCACTAATCCCTATAATGGGTCCCTTTATGCCTCTGAGGAGGGCAAAAAAATGCTACCACAGAAACAAGGTTTTTTTGTGGAGGATTAGAGTAAAATGTAAGACAGATATAAGCCTTTAAAAACAAAATACATTCATTAATGTATTTATTTAGTACAGACAGTCCACTGTCTGCATCTGTGGCTACTGCACCCTCAAATTCAATCAACTGCACATCCTGTACTATGTTTATGATCCAAAGCTTGTTGAATCTGTAGATGCAGAGCCCAAAGATAAGGAAGACCAACCTTGGGACCTGAGCATCTGTGGATTTTGGTATCTGAAGTGGGTCTTGTAACCATTCCCCCCTCGAATAACGAGAGACAACTGTATTGTATATTTGAAAATTGCTGAAAGAGTAGATTTTAAAAGTTCTCGCCACACACACACACACACACACACAATGGTAATTATGTAAACTGACGGATGTGTTAACTAACCTTATGGTGGTAACTATTTGGCAACATGTGCATATATCAAACCATATTACATTGTACATCTTAAATTTACACATTGTTATATATCAATTATATTTCAGAAAAGCTGGAAAAAAATACTGTCCACATTTGAAAACACTCATGTTGACCGATTATACTCATTATAATTAGGTACAGTTGTTTGTTCAGTATCTCTTATTCAATAAAGGAAGGAGAGGGGTATAAACTGAGAGAGAGAGAAGAAACAAATGTAAAAAATGGGGAAGGGCAGTGAGAATATGTCACTTAGGTACTTTAAACTGCATCTTACGTGGTGGGCACAAAAGCTGATGGAATTCAATCAAAAATATTTTGCCCCTAACATGTGCTAAGTGTACAATAAATATAATTTTCTTTGTTTTTTAAAAAATTCAATCCCTATCTATGTAGTCTCCATATGACTCAATCGGCTTAATAATCAATCTCAGTCATTAAAGGGGCTCTCTCCCCCTCTCTATGATCTCACAAGAATCCAAACCTACCAGAAAAAAATTGGGTAGTGTCTGTAATCCCCAATCTATCATTGTTTCTGATGATATCTTGTTTTCCACTGACATGCAATCACTTTCTGTGCACTTTAAAAGTGGGACAACAGGATCTTTGCTTTATCTCAGAGCCCTAATACTTAATGACTCAGCTTCTGTCAGCTCAACATAGCCATTCCTTCCAGAGTTCTACCACCTTCTCATGGCACTTACTCTAAGAAAGGCTGGGTTCCCTCTCTCTGTGGTTTCTACCAACCTCTATACCCTTCCTAACTCCTGTTGCTTCTCAAAGTCAAGTTAGTATAGAAATACGTGATATATGTGTGCAACACAATCCCCGTTATCAATATTAACAGTAAACAACTATTTTATTGAATTCTTTCCACTAAATATTGACAACTTTTGAGTGGATGCATGAATATAATTTATTAAAAATGGCCCATTTAGTGGTCTTGTTCAAGCTTAAACTAAGGTAAAACTTACCAATAGATAATCAAGGGGAAGAATCTGACTGATTTGGTCAATTAGTATAATTCAAATCTAAGAGACTTTTCCATAAAGTAGTATCTATGTCATAATTAATTACTGAAATTCACCTAAATTCTCCAACTGAACTCTTCTGATTCTCAAATGCAATTTTTAAAAGGCAACAAGCATGAAAAGAGTTTCTCATTCTGGGGACCTATTTTTTTTCCCCTAACCTCATCTGTTTGGAATTAAAGTGCATAGAAACAGCCAGTTCCAGGCTCTGAAGAGTCTGATGCCTGACCCTATATGGCTCAAGAGTAATTTCTTAAAGAAAGGATATGAATGGTTTACAACCAAAGTCTATCAAAAATAAAAACAGAGTGAATTCTGAGTAATTTTTAAACATCTTTCATCTTCTACTGACTCCTTCCCCTGGCTCACCATTTTTGTTCACGAATTGTACTTCTGAAGGAATATGAGTTTGAACCATGCTCTGATTTAATACAACATAGTAAATAGCAAACCCAGAACCATTTCTGCCTATGGTACTGGCTACCCTACAAACAAGACATTGCAACCGATTAACACATACTTAATAGAAGGGCACAAAAGCTTGGAGGTAAAGGTGGCAAGAACAGAGAATCAAAGGTTCTCATCAGGTGTCATGAGGACTTGTGCTTCTGAGCAAATATCTCATAAACCTTTTTTTTTTCTCGCTGATGGCTGAAATTCATGTAGCAGGTGACAATTCAATCACTACCATTCTGAAGCAAAATAGCATTGCTTCTAGATTGGACCAATTCCGTAGCCTCTCACCTGCATCTGTTGAGAACGCCGACAGTGTCTCACATAGACTCACCCTTACCTTCCTATCCTGTCTTTCCTTGGCTTACATTCTCCCTCACGGTCTAAGCACCAGCTGCGTGGATCTACTTCTGGTCATTCCTACACACCAGGTCTCTTTGCCTGGATGCCTTCCTCTTCTTTACCTGATTAATTCCTATTCATTCTTTAGGAGCCAGATTCTCAGTGAAGCTTTCCCTGGACTCCCTTTACTAACTCAAACCTTCCTCTAAAGATCACAGTTTACACTATAGTCTATTAAGTGTGCAGTAGCATTATGTCTAAAAAAACAATGTACACACCTTGATTTAAAAACACTATTGCTAAACATGTTAACCATCGTCTGCGGCTTCATTGAGTCATCATCGTTTTGCAAGAGTAAAATCAAAGATCACTGATCATAGATCGCCATAACAAATATATTAATGATTTAAAGGTTTGGAAGATTGCGAGAATTACCGAAATTTTACAGAGACAAGAAGCGAGCAAGTGCTGTTAGAAAAATGACACCAATAGACTTGCTTGACATAGGACTGTCACAAACCTTCAGTTTGTAAAAAAAATAAATAAAATAAAATAAAAAGCAACATCTGCAAAGTGCAATAACATGAGTGTGCCCGTATATTACAATATTTCATTTAGAAGGTTCACGCAGATCCAGCTAAAGACCATTTGAATGTCATGATCGTGGAGAGGACTAACACGATTAATACAATATTCCACCTCCCCTACTTCCAAGCCCACAGATTCCACTGACAGTATCAACTCTCAGATTCATTCAAAACATCACACCAAGCTGAATTTCCTCCTCTCCAATCTATATTTTGGCTCATTTCTGTCTTCTCTAAAATGATGTTTTTATATTAAAAGCCTTATCTTGCAGCTGAAGGTAGCGAATGCCACTTCCCTTTGCTTCCTTTCCTAATGAACAGGACTCTAATGGCTTCAGGCTCCTAGCACCAGAACACATTCCCAGCAGCAGTCTGGAGAGAGATTTTAAACGCACACTTATATGGAAATTATTTCCTCAGATATAGCGAGGATGGTATAGAAGTGAGGTGCGTGGTCTTCCGTGATGAGAAATAAGGATGGAGAAGAAGCCAAGAGCTCGATGATGAAAGACCTACAGTCCATTGACCACGATGGACTTAACATTTCCTTCATCTTGACTAAATTTTAGTCATCATCTTCCTGACTCCAAGACAAGACTTATCTTTTCTTAGAGGTTTTTTTTTTCTAGATAACTTATACTTTTAAATTATTTCTCTGCCCCTCTGAGATATAAATCTTTTCAAAAGCCTCTTGCCAGTTTTACAACCCAGGAATGTCTTTCTTAAGGACCTGGAAGACTTCTGTTTGAAATATAAACATCATGGGACATAACATGTCTATCTTCCAATTTCTTTGGGAGGGTAGGAGCCTGAATTCTGTGGGTACCTTGCTCCAAGTTATAAAACTATCCCATGTCATGGAGATATGAGAGTTTCTTTTTCCTTTGGGTAAGGGCAATTAGCACAAATGATGGCCTATGCTCCCCCCCACCAACCACAACCACCCCTGTTCTTAAAAAATCTCCACGCTTTGTTTCAATGGAATTGAGTTCACACTGAATTCTGGTCTCTCTCCCCTATTGTAATCACCTTGAATAAAGTCTTTCTTACCTGTTTAACTTTGGTACAAATTTGCTTTGAGACTATGCTTAGGAATCTTGATTATGTCTAAGTTGTTAGTAGGACAGTGGTGGAGAGCTCAGACTTGGCGTTCCTACAACCTAGACTAGAATTCTGACTCTTCCACTGCTCATTTGTAAATTACTTCACCCCTCAGTCTATTTCTTCATCTATGACACACAAGAAGGCATTGAATTCTTTCAGAGATAATAAGAATGGAAAGAAGGGGATAGGATGCAAGATGTATCTAGAGAGTAAAATTGAAAGGATTTGATAATTGATTAGATATTAGGGGTGAGAGGAAAAGGATTCAAAGATAAATTCCAAGTTGTTTTAGTTTGGAAATTTGGGGTTGATTGTAACAGAAAAGGCTGAGCTGAAAATTCATGGGGAAAGGCAGATCAGGTAGAAATAAGTTGACCTTGAGATAGATGCAGAACGTATCGATGGAGATATCCCGCAGGCTGCTGAGTATTCAAATCTGAAGCTCGAGAAGTCTGGAGTGAGAGAATGAATCTAGACCAATGTATCAGAGGCATGAGATCTCTTGGGTGAATTGGTTAGGTAAGAATAGCTCTCCTTTTCTCACTCCCAATTCTCATCCTCCTGAATTTTTAATATCTTGTTAAATATATATACTTTAATTTTCCTGGTGGGCCCCAGTTTCACTCTATAGAAACGGCAATAGAATTCAGTCTCTTGGACTTTGACTTTTCATGTTACTTAGGACATACCTTAAATTGGCCTCTGATTCTTCCCACTCCTGGCTACTTTAACCACCTCCAGACCGGGACTGACTGTGGTTGGTCTCTTGGCCCTATTTTAAGAGGTAAAAGAATACAGACTATGCTGGAAAAGAAGGAAGTACAATACAATCACAATGATCTTACTTGTGCATATTTTATTTCCACATAGCCTTCTGAAGTCTGAAAAAGAAGAAAGTAGGTGAAGAATGTAGTTAGTGGACAATTTGGACAATAAATAGGAAGTTGCTTGGCTGATCAACACTGAACATTAGCATTGATTAACAGTCGCCCTGTTGCTTTGCCTTTGTGCAGTCACAGACAAATCCGTGAGTGTGTTGTCCATCCTATCGCATAACTCCTGACCTTTCGCAAGCACGTCAGTCATAAGTAGTTTCAGTAAGCTTGGCATTTTGTTGTGCCCTTGGCATTTCCACATCAGTCTTGTGCATTTTGCAGTAGATTAATAACTATGGCTTAATAAAAAGCAGCTCTATTTAAAATTTGGTTTCTCGTTTTTCTTGGCAATTTTACTTTCCTTTCAAGAATCATAACTATTCAACCTAGACAAAACAACTACTGCCTATCTGTGACCATCTAAATAGTCTGTGAAAATGTTTCAGCCTATGTGTTTATTTCCAAGTCTACCCAATGAAGCTGTCCTAGCAATTGTAAAACAACCAAACTCACCCAAATTCCAGGGGTCTCTGTTGGCTATCCCTGTATATATGTATGTATATATACATACATATACTCCTCCTGAGCTTTCTTCCACTGCCTTCCCCCCAAATAATACCTTCTTATCCCCCATATTAATAGGCCTATGTAATAGAAGCACATGCAATGAGGCAAATAAACTCAGAAATCCTCTGAAAGCAATTTCCATCAAAAAAATGTAAAAAGAGGATAACAGGTGTTTTATTGCAAGTTATCCAGCTGCTTTATTCTTTTCTCATTGTCCAGCTTTCTTTGAGACAGTGAGTGGAGAGCCCTGAAATATTCAGATATATATTCAATTGTTCAGTTCATTTGGCTATTCTCTTTCCATGATATTCAGTACACAACTCTTGTGAACATTTAATTTACTTTTTTGTTGTTGTTGCTGTGTAGACAATGCTTTATAATGGAAAAATCCCAAGGTGTGGAATTGGAAGGCTTGGAGTTAAGAGCATGTTCTTTGATATACTGTGTGACTTTGGCAAAATTGTTTAACTATCCTGAACTTGTGTATTAATGTTTCCCGAATCACTTCTCATTATTTGTGTGCAGAAAAAAAAAAGCAAAAAACTAGGCAACCTGTGCGAAAATATTCACTATATAAAAGTAATATTCAAGTGTGATTTTTTCAGTCTCTTACATATTTTTACTTCTATATATTGCTTTTTTTTTTTTTGTCTTTCTCCTCCAATACAGCATAAACCCCAAGGTGGTGAGGAGTCTTGTATGTTTTATTCGCTGCTGTATCTTGAGCACTTCACACATTCTTGGTGCTCAGTAGCTATTTGTTGAAAGAATAAAAACAAGCAAATGCAGATTTCTACTTAGTTTTATAATTGCTCAGAATGAATATGTTCCTTCTGCTTTTTCTGCTTACAAAGTGGCTAATGGAACTGTTAACATATCATTAGAAAGAAATCTCATTTTGATTGAATTTCAGAAGAAATTAGATGTTTGTGTGTTTCTAGAAGATCTTACCTTAGAAAATGAGAACTTCCAAAGTAAATCTGAGTCGATGACCAGAAGGTCTGGAATAGATAACTATAAGTATTTATTGATGTTAATTAGCTCTTGCACTTGTAATTTTGGTTGGTGGGATAAGCTTAAGTCCATCTGCAGTGGAGAAGAATATATCAGGAATACCAATATAAGTAAAGCTTCTTCACAATTCCCATTTGTAGTTCTCTCACAATCGACATGTAGCTACATTTGAGACATGCATGTCAGATTCTTTGGGAACTCATACTGTAGACTCTATGACAGTACAGATAAAAGAGAGTAATCTTATTTCAAAGTAGGTCTTGAGGGGGAAAAAGAAGTCTTATTCTCTTAGTTGGCATATCTTAGCTTAATTCTTTCACAAGGGAAGACATTCCTCGCCGTGGTGATCTTCTATATAGGACACGCTCAGTTCTGCTCTGCCAGGAAACCGACTGAGGAACTGGATGGCTTGCTGAGTTCCCTCCCTGAGCTACAATGAACAAGTGCTCCTAAACTTTGAGTCTTTGCTTTGCCCTCTTTGCGTGTACCACGTAGAAGTCCTATTTCCTGTCTGCAACTAGAATTTGCTATGAATATTAAATTTATAGGATTTCTCTCAGAAATATGTTTATAGCACTCTTGAACACTTTAGAAATAGGGACTAATTGTTTTAAGCCCCTAAGCAGCCTGGACGTCTCTTTACATAACCTCTCTGGCTGGATTTGCTCACTGCCTGCTCTCAGCTCACTTTTCTCCGTGGCATCTAATGAAGCAATAGTATAAATCTACTGTGCCAATGGCTATATTGTCCTAATAATGAGGAAACCTGTCCATCTGCTCAGCTTCGCTAGAATTCTGCGCTCCGCTTCCCCTAGAAAGCATGAAATGTGATTTCTGAGAACAAGCCACACTTTCTTGAATCCTGGCTATTTGAGCATCTACAGAGTTATAAAATCTGAAATGCATATTTGTATATATATCATATTTTATGGTCTTTTTAGTGAACAACCTTTTTATGCTGCTATAATTCGTATGTGGCCTAATATTTGAGGTTCTCATTAATAATAGCTGCATATAGATTATAGCTATTTAAGAATTTGTGTTCCAACTGCTTTATTCTCATCATCTACTTTTAGAAAGCAAAACATTTTTACTCTTATCAAGTTTTATCTCAGAAATAGCTACCGCTGAATGAGTGAGAAGAGTATTCACTGCTAACCTTCAAAACAGAGATGCTGGTATAATTGGCTTCAAATTTTATCTATAAATTGCACAAAGATATAATTTAGCCAGTAATATCTGTTATTACAATTTCTGAAGTGTTGCTCAAATTAAAACTTTAACTAAAAATTTCCTCTTAAATATAAAAGCTTAGAGGTATACTATAAAAATCTCCCTAATATTCTTTGCACATTGAGAATGGTTTACATGTCGCTTGGCTCATATACTATTTTTCATGAAGTGGAAAATGTAGGCATATTTTTTTCTCTTGAAAGCTCAATGTATTTAAGCATTATAGCTTGGAACCTAATATAATGAGCTTCATTTATCTGTTTTTATTAATTCATTCACTATTATTTTAGTTGAATGAACCCATGAGAAAAGAGAAAAGAGATGTTTGATTATTTCCTCCATTTTTACATCTCATTCTAAAACCTGATCATTTTAAAGTTGCTTTTTTAAACTGAACTAGAGTAAAGAGCCACCTCTAATATGCTGGCCTGTGCTACTCAACTTCCATTAGGGTAAAGATGTTTTTGTGGGGAAAGCAATTCAGATCTGGCAGGGAGGCATCATGCATGCTACTTGAATTTTGTATGTGAGTCACTTTATTTAAGGTTTTTCTGCAAAAATAAATCTACAAACACAATGACAAAGTATTGTTATAATGAATTTATAATACAAAAAAATAAGATTTAATAAGATTATTAATAAATTCACATATTGTGTTTTCTCTGCCTGAGCAGTTTGATATATCGTGTAGAAGTAAACTTCTAAAGTATGCTTGCTTTCCAAGAAAGAGATTGTGTGCTATTCATAACTATATATAAGTACCATGTTTTTCAAACTAAGAATCAAGACACCTACTCTACCAAGTATGTGGTTTTGAAGTACAGTTCAGCAAATGATTTGAAATCAGGTCCATCTTGAAAAACGGAAGTCATTTTAGCTATACACAGCTTTATTTTAAAATGAAGATGGTTTTATTTAACTTCTGAGGGGAACATATAATTATTATTACCTAATTATAGTATTATATAATAATTATCCGTGGTAATAATTATTACCATTGTTGTTATTGTTTTTGCTACAGCTTGTTTCTATTGCGTGAAATGTTTAACTGAATAAGTAGGTACATTTGGGTCACTTAATTATCTACTTCCTTCTCCATCCAACTGCTTCTTAATTCTTTATGAAAAGCTTTTCAGGAGATAGGTCAGTTTTTCCTAATTTGATCTTCTCGTCTGCTCACAAACATTATTAGATCTCTCATGTTTCTCAACCTTGAAACCTGTTGGTAATATTTTTCTTTCTCTGTGTCTTTCCCAACACCATGAGATAATTTTCAAGTCCTATCAGTTTTAACTCCAGTGATATTTTTTAAATTATTCATCATTGCTCTTGCTTAAAATGACTAAAATTGCTTTAAAATTTACTAAAAGAATTGAAGAGTAGATAACTTAATAAATTATTAGCTAAATATCAACAGGCCATCAAAGATAGACAGAAAATCTTAAAAGCAGGCAGAAAAAAAGATACAATGCCTTTAAATGAAATTGACAATTAGATTGACAGCTGACTTCACAAAAGCATAACTGGGATTCCCAAGATAATGAAGTGATATCTTTGATATATAGAGGAAAATAATGGCCAGTTTAGACTTCTATATTCAGTGAAAAATATCCTGCAAGAATAAGTACAAATATTTTCTTACAGACAAAAACTGGTAATGCTATTTCTCACTAAAAGGAAAATTGTATTGCATTTTAAATATATCAAGCAGTTACATTAAAAGTGGGATGGGGGCGTCCAAGAGGGAGGGCGTAACTCATTCACGCCTTTTACCCCATGCCCCCAAATCAGGTGTCTCCTGCTGTGATATCTTTGATGTTTTACTGCCTTTGTTCTCTGGCATCCTCATCCACACAGTAAAATTCCCTTGAATTCTAATTATGTACCAGTAACTACCAGCAATGGAGATGTGATGATAATTTCACCGACTCCTGGTTTTTTTTGTGCTCCAACATATAGTGATACTATTGGTTTTTTCATAGTTATAATGGCTTTATAGCCTTTGAGATTTGAGGTAATATACTATTCATTTTGACTGAAAAACAAAGAGCTAGAGCATGTCTACAGGTAAGCATTGTACCTAAAATTAATTACAAGGCTTTCAATGAAGCTGTAACAAATATCCATAAAAATCTGTTGCCCCACTATTCTCTTAATATTAATCTTAATATTAAAATAATAAGTTTGAGTAGCACAAACTGAGCTCCTCACCTATAGATACCCATAAACCAGGTTGGAAGTCTCTGAAAGTCTTATCTACAAGATTAATTTACCGTTTGATTCATCCAAGATGTGGAGCCCAATCTCAGACACACATCCAGGGTATTACCCAGGACAGACACTACCTGAAAATATGCATGCAATCTTTGAACCCTTTTCTGAGTTTCTAAAAATTATTACAACTTCATCATCTAGCTATTTTTGTTCTTTTTAAAGACAGCCTGCTCTGCTGTGTCTTTCCCCTTGAATGATACTAAAACTTGCTTCTTTTTTCCCCCCCACCCTTCTCCTCTCCTGCTTCCTCTCCAAAACTGCTCCTGTTTGTAACTCCTTTATTGTGGGTGTGGTCCTCTCCATCAGCCATGTGGGTAGTTGAACCAAACTCACCCACCTACCTCTCTGCTGCCTTGTCTGCCAGGAGACACTCCCAGGAATCCAGGTTGGTTGTGGGGGGTGGTGTCCAGGAGGACATACAGCCAAGTCATGACCAGGGCCTCTTCTTTCATGCCAGCATTCCATCCGCCCCCTGGGCTCCCAGCCCTCGGATTTTGACCGGGACTTTGCAGGCTTCCTGGTTCATGGTGCCAAACTGCAAATTGTGCTGTGCACCTGACCTCTTTTTTAACATCAAATTTTACCCTTTCTGTGCCCCATCCCTTTGGGTTCCTGCTACGCTCTTCTAGTTTAAATGACTGACTCCAAGTCATTAGTAGGGATTCCATCATCAAGATTAGACAGGCGGTGGATATTTTCAGTTGGACAGTTTTCCTCATCCCTCCACTCACAAAAGGAGGATGCTTTTCTATTTCATTTTCAAGGAGGTCTAGGCCTGGTAGTGTGTTTGGTGATGCTTCTCTATGATTCAAGTCCCCCTCTTCCCTCAAGAGGACCATCCATCCAGTCTGGTGCAGCAGCACATCTCCTCCTGCAAACCCTCACCCTTGTCCGCATTGCTCTTCTCTGGACCCCAGGGTCCCCATGAAATGAGAGCACCCTGAAAAAACACAGTTCTTAAGAAAGTTAGCATGTGGCAAAAGCAAGTGACACCATGTGAAGACATCAGGCCTCGGGGAAAGAGCACAGACTGGGGTCAGGTTCATCTAGGCTTGGATCCCAAATTATGCCACTTAACTGTGTAACTCTGAGCAAACTCCGAACCTCTTTGTCTCAGTCTTCTTATGAATACAATAGAGTAATAACACTTCCCCTACTCTGAAGATATGAAGTGACAAATGTAAAGGTCCTGTCACAACAACTGGGATAGAGTGGGTGCTCAGCCAAGTGTACCTATTAAGATTGACTGAGATTTTCTCCTTTCATTAATAGCAAACCTTGTACACTAAAGTAAATAATATTAGTCCCATTTAACAGATGGGAAAACTGAGGCTCAGAGAGAGTAAGTAACTTTCCCAAGACAAAGCTAGTAAAGTGACAGTTGAGACCCAAATTCAAGTCTTCCAACTTCCAGCACATAGTAGTATTTTCACTACATCACATGTCATAAGGATATTTTTTTAATTTTGACATATATATTTATATTGATCACAAATCTTCTCATATGGCATATTGTTTAGTGTGTGGATGTTCTTATATGTTTCTTCATTCTATTGGTTTCAAATATTGCAATTATAATTTACATGAATTTTTTCTTGATAAAAAATGACAGTTCCACTTATGGTTTATATACATTATTTCTAGCTAAATGTTAGTTTTACAAACATTTGTATTTCAGGACTATAGACTCTCACAGACAAAAGCATAGAGATAGAATTAAAAGGTCATGTTCACCTTTATCTGACAATTGGAGATAAATCACTAAAATTTTTGTGGTGCCATTTATTGATCCTATCATATTATTGAGTGCTGATTAATTGGCAGACATGGTGCTAAGTATTTTGTAGGGTTCCATAGTGACTTAGATGTATAAATCCTACTGTGCTTACCACATGTCTGAGAGCAGGAATGATCTGGGAAATGTTATCTCCCCTGCCCCTTTTAAAGGAACATTATTCAACCTCATTCTAACACATGAGATGCTTCCTACAGGCTTTGGATATTTTAAAAGATAATCTAATATACCCAAAAAAGACCTCAATAAAAATTCTTTAAACTATTAAGATAGTTTCAGAAAAATGAAGCCATTAGCATTGGCTGTCCTTACCCATTAGGAGAGCAGGAGCTACTCCTTTTGAGGTGATCGGTATTTTGGCGTGATGATGCTATTTTAAACTGTGCAGGTAATGCCATCCAGCAGCTTCCAGGATCTTCTGCTCCTGATCTAAGTAAAATCTCATTATCCAGAATCAGAACTTGCTCCATAGGACTGTTGAAGTTTAATTTCATTTGGCCAGTTACTTATACAGACAACTGTGAAGCCGTTCAACAGCCTTATCCCCCAGAGATATAAGGAAAACCAGATGTGCTCATATACAGCAGACCATGACAAAGGACTCTTCAGCATAAAAGCTTTGCCATGGAGGTTACCTTTGGTTAAAGGCAACATTTGCTCGTTTTGTTGCTTTATTACTTCTAACAGTCACATTAATCCATTTTCACTGTAGTAGCTTTGGTGGGTCCCATGAGAACTCATCACTAAAATGGTAACCTATATGTTAAGATGGCAAATTTCATTTGATTTTGAAGGAAAAAAATTATTTAATAATCGGGGAAATTCCTTATGACTGTCAGTATAATAGATTTTGCATTTCCAATTTTTTTCATAAGCACTAGATTTTCAGAGTTTACAGAGATCACACATTTTAAAATAAAGAATTCTTTTGAGTCACACACACACACACGTGTAAAGAATATAAAGAATTTAGAAAATGTAGAAAAGAACAAGAAAGAAAATGTCACAAGTAATCCCTTTACCCAAAGATAAGTTCTGTTAACATTTTCATATGTTTCTATGCGTATGAAACTATGTATACATTTGTTTTAATTAGCTCATTGATTTAACAAACATTTACTGAGCTCCTACTATATGCCAGGTATTATGTTTGGCCTGAGAATGCCTCATGAAAAACCGAAAAAGATCCCCACATTTTTGGAGTTTATACCTAGCAGGTAATAAACCTGCGGGGGAGCGCAGGGAGGAGACACCCACAATAAATAATAAACATAGTAAATAAATACATCCTATAGAATTTTAGAAGATGATATTGATACTGAGAAAAATAAGGCAGGGTAGGAGAGATGGAAACTCCGGGGATGGGGTGCCTGGGTGACAACAGGATGATCAGTAAAAGCCGCAGTGAGAAGGGGCATTTGGGAAAGACCTGAAGGAGGTAATACGAAGGGATTTTGCAGACAAAGAGCAGAGGGGCAGCAGTGTGCCTGTCCTGTTCTAGGACCAGCAAGAAGGCCAGTGTAGCCAGAGTGGAGAGAGGCAGGAAGAGTATGAAGGGCACAAAGTCTCAGAGGTCATGGGATTTCAAGCATATAGAGCCTTGTAGTCCGTGGC
This sequence comes from Delphinapterus leucas, assembly GCF_059928025.1. Taxonomy (NCBI): domain Eukaryota; kingdom Metazoa; phylum Chordata; class Mammalia; order Artiodactyla; family Monodontidae; genus Delphinapterus; species Delphinapterus leucas. The sequence continues at coordinate 11,120,079 of NC_143136.1, forward strand.
AACGACTTACAATTTTACTCGAAGTGAAATGCAAACCTATGGCAAGGTTTTAAGCATAGAAATGACCGGATTAATCTTACATTTTAAAAGGATGCCACCTATGTCAGGAGTCATATTGTATAACATTTTGTGTTCAACTGTATTCGTTCAACAGGGGAGCATTTTCCCAAGTCATTTTGTATTTATGGGGAAGAGGCATCATCTTAATATTTGCATATTAATTCCACCAATGTACCTATTAGTGAATGTATTATTTATTTTCAGTTTTTCTCTACTCATGATATTGAGTTGAACATCCGGTACGTGAGTCTTTATCTCAGTGTCTGTTCTTTAGAATACATTCTTGTAAGGGGCGGTACTGAGTAACATGTATGAATAAGAGTTGTGAAACGTATGTCCAGATTGTTTTTCAAAAAAGCCACGTACATTTATACCCTCAGAAGCAACATGTAAAATACGACATATTGTCTTGATTGACAGAATAGTATGCGAGTTTTCCTAACTTAGGAGACCAAAAAAACTCATTCGCTCACTTTTTATCAACAAAGACTTCTTAAAATCTATACTGTACAACAATCACTAGACACATCAGAATGACACAGGCCCATATTTTTCACACACAGCTACATTTCTTATCTTTCTTCTTTCACTCCTTTTTCTTCATTAACCCACTTTCATATAACTGACTTTGAATGTAAATGACCAACAAGCATGGCTCAAGCCAGGATACATCCCTTTTCCTCCCTCTCCTAACATTTCTTATATCAGTTCCACAACGTGATTTTTGATGATACCTGAAGCAGAGGCTTCACAGAAGCCTAACTCCCAGCATCTCAGAAGAAAGGGTTTGCCAAGCAAATGAAGGGGGCAAACAGAAACACAGAGGAAAATATATATTAAATGCTTTAAAAAATCATTCTTATGTATTTATTAGTCTTATTAAATTTTTTCAATTAAAGTAGCATTTAAGCAATACAACTTCTTTCCTCAAGAAACACTTTCAATTCAAATTTTCACTGAAGTCAGACTAGTCCTCTGTAAGCTTTGGGGCTTTGCTTCAATGATCTGAATATTTCCCCATGTTGACAAACATAAGACTGTGTGTCTGAACAGGCCATATATTTGTACAGCTTTACACTAATTGAATGAATTTTATGTTCTCTTGGATTTAAAAAAGTTTCATCATTCTTTATTTTATAACCTCATGGTAATAGTCAAGAGTCAGCATAAGTATATATATATTTTTGAAACTCAGAACTGAGAACAGAAAAATGTCACTATAACAAGTATTTATGCATTTATTCAAAAGGCCTGCATGTATTATGTTTAATTTACTATCAAAATGTACTTAAAATCTAATAAGGAGACTCTTAAGAGTAAGTACATTTACAGGGCTTAACACGGTATCATTTCCCAATTTAATATTGAGTGCTTTCCCTATGCCAACACTATGCTACTGCTTTACAAGCATAACCCCATTTAACTACCGGAACAGTTCCATGACACAGCTTTATAATCTGCATCTTACAGATGAGGAAATGAATGCTCAGAGAGGTTTAAGTCACACGTCTAATTTCATCCAGCTAACAAGTGGTAAAAATAGAAACTTGAACCTAGGTTTCTCAAATACCAAAGCACTAGGATTTGGCTACATTGGGACTCATTTAGAGGTCATGGTCATACAAGCAAAGGATTAGAAGGAAAATTAGAAGTTACAATGGAAAATAACATGGTGTAGAGATAAAAGAAGAAGGGCAAGTCTCAGATCACTTATTTACCAGTGATATAAAGTTGGGTTACATTTACCTCTAGTCCTTGATTTCCCATCTATAAAACAGATATAATTAAAAGACTGTGTAAAACACTCCATAGATGCTAAGCACCTGCTATGCATTAAATGATGGTAATATGTTCAGAAGTAATTTAAAGAAGATTGTATAACAGAATGAGGCACTTGCCCAGGTGGTTTGGTGGAAGAACAGAAATTAGCTGGGAGTGGAGGTGGTTACTGTAACATATATTATTAAGTGTCTGAACTAAAATCTAGATGCAGCAAAATGCAGTGACATATATGATGTGTTTTGACCCTCCAATCAAATATCACCTAAATCATTTTTTTAGAAATAAAGCACTTTGGGATAAATATATCAATAGTAAGCATCTAATGGTCTTCATGTATAAATGCATGTTCATGCAACACTAACTTAGCAACACTTTTTGTCTGACATTAAAATAATATTTTTGCACACACCATTTGTAGGGCATATGTTTTCAAAAGTCTCCCCCTAGCCCTCATTAACAGAAGGGGGGGGGAAAAGCTAAGCTATCTTGTTCTTTCGCTTGGCTTGATCCTCTTTTCTGAACAAGGAGTTATATTTCAAAATTATTTCTTGGGCGTCTTGGTGAAGGCTGAGATTGTGAAACTACCTTTTAAGGTACAAAAATAAACTCCTAAGGTAGTGATTAAATTCTTGAGGCCATTATTTGTTGTCACCTATTTACTCAGAGATAATACATGAATTTGCAAAGCACAGTATTCTGACCCACAGAATATTGTTCAGTTGAGCCACTTGTTTTATGATTAATAATAAATGATCTGTTTATACTCTTTTTATTGTCATTTTTTAATAGTACCTCACAAAAAGTACACAAACTCAGGTCTGCAACATTTTCACTGATCTGAGGACAAAAAAATTATAGCAAAGTTGGTCAACCATCTTTTCTTAAAAAGAAATATTCTTCATTCTTAGATAAGGTATCATAGTGTCATTACATTGTTTAAATGTCCCTTCTTTGAAGAATGAATGTGAGAGAGAGGTAGTAAAGGATTTCCTTTAAAGGTCCTTATTTGGGAAAATAAAAGCTTGGTTGCTTTATAATATTATTGTTGTTGTTATTGTTATTTTACTGGTCCAGGAGATCAAAAAAGTCTGGAATTCACCATTCTACAGTTCTTTGGTCACCTTTAAAAATTAAAACAGGGCATAACGGTGGTTTTTAAATATTTTCAGGGTTGAGTAGTCATTTCCTGTAATACTTTTAGTAAAATCCTACAAAATTAATGAGGAGTTTGTAGGTCTGCTAGTCACTGATAAGCTGGTGACATATTTAATTCTCATGGATGACATGATGAGAAAGCCATGCTCTGATGTCTCCAACCCAGAAAATAAAAACATGAGTACAGAAGGAAAAACATGTGAATTTCTTACCAGAGATGGAACAGAAGGTTACACAGTGTAGAAGAAAAACCTTGCACCAGACCCTTGTTAGAAATGCAAGACATTTTATTTGAGCTACTGCAGTAGGGGAGAGAGATAACTCTTTATAGAACTGAGCTCAGCTCCAAATACAATGGGGACAATTGGGGATTTATAACCATTGGGCAGGGTGAGGGTTCAGTGGATAGAAAATTACTAAGAGGAGATATCAAGTGGAGGGGGATCCTTGCTAAAATGGCCTGACAGGATTCTTGCTAGAGTCTGACCAAGGACTTAGATATTAAGGGTGAAGCATGAGGAACTTAAGTAGATATCAAGGGTGGAGAATTTCACTAAACTGACTTAGCAGGATTCTTTGCTAAAACTGGGCTCAGCAGACTAAGGTCAAAATCTAGTTGAAAAGATGGTTCAGAGGAACTTGACTAAAGTTTGGTCAAGGAGGGAGTGTTTGTCAACAGACTGGTCAGAAGATGAAGGTAAAAGAAACTAACATATCATGTGATTTTTAATACAAATCATTTTTTGATTAAATTTATTTAAAATTTAAAAAACAAAACAAAAACAGTTCACCTATTTCTCCCACCTACCTCTCCCTCTTGTTTCATAGATAAAGATATAAATAGATACAGATATATAGATATACACGCACATATGTATATGTTTTTAGATTCCACATATAAGAGAGATTGTACAGTATTTGTCTTTCTTTGTCTCACTTATTTCACTTAGCATAATGCCCTCAAGGTCCAGCCATGTTGTTGCAAATGGCAAGATTTCATTCATTTCTATGGCTGAATAATATTCCAGTGTGTGTGTGTGTGTGTGTGTGTGTGTGTGTGTGTGTGTGTGTGTGAGTGTGTGTATCCACCCATCCATTGATGGACATTTAGGATGTTTCTCTATCTTAGCTATTGTAAATAATGCTGCAATGAACATGGGGTGCATATATCTTTTCAAATGAGTGGTTTTGGTTTCTTTGGAGAAATACCCAGAAATGGAATTGCTGGATTGTATGATAGTTGTATTTTTAATTTTTGAGGAGCCACCAAACTGTTTTCCATAGTGACTGCACCAATTTACATCCCACCAACAGTGCACAAGTGTTCCCTGTTTCCACATCCTCTCCAACACTTGTTATTTTGTCTTTTTACTAATAGTCATTCTAACAGGCATGCGGTTATAGCTCATCATTGTTTTGATTTGCATTTCCCTGATGATTAATGATGTAGCGCATCTTTTCATGTACCGTCTTTTCATTGGCCATCAGTATTCAGATCTTCTGCCCACTTTTTAATTGGGTTGTTCAGTTTCTTACTATTGAGTTGTATGGGTTCTTTGCATATTTAGGATATTAGCCCCTTATCAGATACATGATTTGAAAATATTTTCTTGCATTCAGTAGTTTGTCTTTCCATTCTGTTGATGGTTTCCTTTGCTATGCAGAATCATTTTAGTTTGACGCAGTCCCATTTGTTTGTTTTTGCTTTCTTTCTTTTGTTTTCAGTGTCAGATTTTAGAAATTATCTGTGAGCTTACTGCCTATATTTTCTTCTAGGAGTTTTATGGTTTCAGGTCTTATGTTCAAGCCTTTAATCTATTTTGTGTTAATTTTTGTGTGTGGTGTAAGGTTGTGGTCCAGTTTCATTCTTTGTCATGTGGCTGCTCAATTTTCCCAACACCATTTACTGAAGAGACTGTCTTTTCCCCATTGTATGTTCTTGGCTCCTTTGTCATAAATTTATTGACCCTATATGTGTGCATTTATTTCTGACTCTATTCTATTCCAATGATCTATGTGTCTGTTTTTATGCCAGTATCACACGATTTTGTAGGTTTGTAATATAGTTTGAAATCAGGGAGTGTGATGTCTCCAGCTTTGTTCTTCTTTCTCAAGATTCTTGTGGGTTTTCAGAGTTTTTTTATGTTTCCAAAAACAAATCAGTTTTTGAAAGAGTAACCTAAACCCCTGAGCTTTATCTAACAAGTTAATCCCTTTAGCTGAGCATAAAAGAAGGACATTCACTTTAGCAAATTTTCATTTTGAACCACACATATGTGTATTTTAAAATCCTCTAAATTCTAGGTTGTGGCACATTGTTAAACTGGCTTTAACAAGAGCAACTTGATTCTTTGCTCAAAATACCTTCTGATAGATGTGAGCTTTTATTTTTTTTCCGAATGTCGCGATTAGAGGATTTAGTATTAAAGCTCAAGAGTGGATATCGTTAACAGAACTGAGACAATCAAACCAATTACTATATTTCACTGAAAGCATTCTTTAAATGGGGAAGAAGATAAGAAATCTTACCTTTTAGAATCTTAAAATTGTCTAACTTTCACTGTGTTTACTAGACTCTTGCAACAATAGCAGCAGGATCCCTTTTCATTAGAATTATCCTGGGAAATACTTTAGATTCTCTTCTCAGATGTGGCTTATCTCACCATATGTCACCACTGCAGAAAAGTAAGCATTGAATTCAAACACTCTTTTGTGCATAGTCTTTTGAGGTCAAACAGGATGCTCAGAAAGATAAGAAAAAACAACATTAATAAATACTAATTGAGCATCCATCACTGCCTAGCACCGTCCTAGGTTGTAAGGGGTCCCTAATCTTTCAGTATTTACAGCCTAAAGGGGGATACAGACAAACATTACATAATTATATATCATTTTGACAAAGGCTATAACAGGATAAGGTTCAGGGTGCTGTTGGAACATACAAGAAGAGTGTCGATCTCATTTCTTGGGTTGGGTTGAGTGTTGGGAAGAGGGTGGGAAGAGGTGAGAGTGTATGTTTGTGTTTGTGCATTGGACAATGGAGGTTGGAGAGGAGTAGTGGCCTCCTTGGCAGAAAGAGGGAAGGGAGAAAGTGCAAGAAGTGATTTATAGACTGAGACCCAAAGGATAGAGAAGGAATTATCCAGGAAGAAGAAAGGGGACTGAGAAGAGTGTTTCTAAAAGAAGTAACATCATGTGCAACGGCTCAAGGGCAAAAAGAATGTATATTTAACTTAATACTTTAGATAAATGCTTCTCAAGCTTTAATGAGAATACGAATCACCTGAGTTTAATGTCAAAATACAGATCTTATTCAGTAGTTCTAGGGCAGGACCTGAGCTCCTGGGTATCTAACAAGCTTCCAAGAGATATCAATGCTGCTGGTTCATAGACCAAACTTTGAGTAGCAGCATATAAACAACTCAGTTTCCAGTAACTGGACACTTCACTCTGGTGAAATAACTGAATATTCCTTAAGCTATTTTCTGATGGTGACCTACTTATTCACACTGCATGAATCATTAATGATTGCAGTGTGGTGACAGCTCAGGACTCGGACAATTCTTATATAACATTGCTCTACAAAGGAGTCTGCTTCTCTTCCTATAATATTTTTAAAGTCACTACTTTAAATTCTGCTTTTGTACCTTCTTTCCTACCTTCATCTTCCTCCTCACTGAAATGTATTTAGCAGTCTCAGCACCAAACCAGTCTGAAAGGATGTGCTTAATAAATACTGTCAACACTTGTCAAAATCAAACAAAAATGTCCCAGGAAAGTATTTGCAGCCATACCCATTAGGAGCAAGTTATAAGGCTGTACTGGATCTTGACAGCAGTTCTTTTAATGTCAGTTTGAACTCATTTTAATAAATGCATGAGTTTCATGTTCTTGCCATCTCTGTCTCATCCTGTAGCAGCAAATGTTCTGCTTCTCTAGAGACAATATTTTTGCAAATACTCTAAAAATTCCATTTCCATTCCAAAGACATGGGAACAGATTGGGCTGTGTTGTAGCCACCTACTGGAAATTTACATCCATGTCACATGATTTAAAAGATATGCCTCTCTAGATATATTTTGGATATAGGTGTCAATAAATTGATTCATAATGTGTTTCAGGAGACTGAAAGATGCATTGGCTTTGGTGCAAGGAGTTGCCTCACAGTTATTGTGAAGTAATGCACAGATTTTAGTCCCACTATGTGACTCTATTGCCTCATTTAATTCTTATAACAATAAACAAATATATATATATATATATATATATATATATATATATATATATATACTTTTTAATGCTATACATGCTTAGCCTTAGAACAAATGGAGTGAGCCCTACAGGCAAGCAACAGTTTCAAATTCCCTTCTTCACCTTCATCTCAGACCAGGATCTCACAATCATCTTAAAGGCAGAAGGGCTTTCAGGATACATGTGGGTAGGCTTGTCATTTCTTCTTCCCATTAGACTAGCTCAGCAGTTAAACTTTTATGTACATAGTAATTACTATAGCACCCGTGGCTACTTGCAGTCATATACAGTGTGCTTCATGGGAAAACAAGGAACTTCCATGGGTGATCTTTCACTTTTCCCGATGTTCCCGTTACTCCCTGATTTTAGACCTACTCTCCCTAAGTTAGATGTGATCCCCCTTTAGAACGATCACAGATTGTTGAAGCTCTGTTTCTACTCTGTTTTATATCAGGTTTGTCTCCACCTTACTTCTCAGTCTGCCTACTTCCCACTCTCAGGACCAATAACCCTGCAAAGAGACATGGGAGGTGTCCTAACAGTGAACCTAAGTCCTTTGGTGGCCTGGATGGAAGTGATCCACCAGCTCACCAGAGCTGCCTAAGAGACACAGTAGCAAACAGGACATGTAGCTTTGTAGACTCTTCAGCCTGAACTCCTGCACATGGAGCTTTGGCTCCTAGAAGAAATAACATACAATTTCTCTGACTTATGGGCCAAGTTATTACAGCCCAAAGTTAGCTTGGTCTGTGGTCCTGTCTTCCACGTGAAAATGATTTGGAACCTCACCTGTTTGGTGTTTGTGTAAAAGCCAAACTTTCCTGTGGCCAAGAAAGCATTCAGAGGGACATCTGCAGTTGCATTTGAGGGAGAATCACACTTAATAGCATAAAAAGCTATAACCTCACGTGTGGGAAGCCTGTAAAAATACGGCTGAAAACTCAGACTCTCTATGATATTTTGAAAGTGATGTCCATAGCTAGCAGGGACCACAGACTTTACTCCAAACATGTCATCTATAAAAGAAGAGACAGACCCTGAAAAGCTAGGCAGTATCCTGGCTAAGAAGTTATAGCCAGTATCTGGAGCCAGTTAGCTTTTGCATCCTTTCCCCCTCCCTCCCTCCCTCCCCTCGCCTTCCTTTCCTTCCTTCCTTCCTTCCTTCCTTTTGCAACCTTTCACTGGTTCAACAAAAATAACATGGGTGCTATCTTTTCATTTAAATTATACTCATTCTATTCCTCAAGGTGGCAATTTCTCAGAAAATAATACATAAAGTTTAAAATAAAGCGGATCTTACTTGAATTATTCTTTGAATTTTTTACCCAAATTTCTGATCTGTTACATAGCACCATCAGCAGTCATGTAAAAATGTTATTCATATAATTAATAATAGAAATACAAACAGACTACATACATGCAATATTTGACTTATGGTTAATTGCAATGCAGTGAAAGTTGACTAATTCAGAACTTAAAGCATGAGGGTTATATGTTATTCAGAAATACATTGTTTATTTAACTGATTTTCTATTGTGCTTCTCTTAAGAAAAAAATTCTATATTTTGGGTTGATAATTGCATAAAGAATCATTAGACAGTATTCCAAAAAATGTATTTCAATGAATTGTATATGTTCTATGTGGCAAACAACCATGAAAATAAAATGTGTAGACTTGAGATAACAGTACATTTTTTTTAAAACCCAAATTTGCATATTTTCAGAAGAAAAATATTTAGCCTGATTTAAATACAAAAAAACCCTCTGAATCTTAATTTTTCTAAATATTCTAAAACTATTTTCTAAAAATAATTTCAATTTATATCACATCTTGAGGCTGCAGAAATAATTTCAAATCTTTTAAAATATTTATACAGCCCCGTATATAGTCAAGCCCACCAAGATTTGACAGAAATAGGGGAAAAGGATATAAGTCTAGAATTATGGAGACAGAGAAGTTAAGATACCATCCCCAGCCACAGAGATGATAAAGAGATGACCTGTGTTTTCTAAAGCTCATGTTCGTTTCATAGTACCACCCTTCCTCCCTGTTAAAATTATGTTTTTCCCTCACTTTAAAAAATAAAATGAGTTGGGGTTTTTTTGTTTTGTTTTGTTTGTTTGTTTAGGTTTTGGTTTTTTTGGCGGTGCGCGGACCTCTCACTGTTGTGGCCTCTTCCGTTGCGGAGCACAGGTTCCGGACGCACAGGCTCAGCGGCCATGGCTCACGGGCCCAGCCGCTCCACGGCATGTGGGATCTTCCCGGGCCGGGGCACGAACCCGTGTCCCCTGCATCGGCAGGTGGACTCTCAACCACTGCGCCACCAGGGAAGCCCAAAATAAGTAATTTTTATGTGTCCATTTTGGCCGAGCAGAATTAATGTGAAAATTGAAAGGATATTACTTGGGTTTTAAAGCTGCTTGCTTAAGAAAAGATGTCAACCCTGCTAGAAGTCATGCAGATGCACTGTGTCCATCCACCTACACTGGAAGGTGATGGGTCGCAATTTTATATTCACAATGGAATAGGTCATAGTGCTTCCACCAATTACAAAAAGTGAAACCAACAAAGAGGCAAACATCAATGTCAGCAGGAGGGTTTGCAGTGTTCAGCACAATCTGAAAAGATGATTTTCCATAAAACCACATCATGCTTCTTTCTTTCTGAATATGGAGATGATTCACCAGAATGTGTTCTCTTTTGTGTTTTGGGGCACAAACAGCGAGTTGGAGTCACCCCTGATGTATGAGGTTCCGGAACTGCAGCAGGGCAGCGCCAGCGGCAGCTCGGGAAGTAGCTTGGGTAGCTCCATCACTGCGTGTAAGAAGGTAATACTGCCTAACACCACTCTCCTCTCACCGATTGAACTTGAACACTACTTTAGTTTGACTTTTCAAGCACTTCTTCTAAAGCAGGAACAGCAACAAAAACACACCACAAAATCACCCACAATTTGCTCCCCAGGACAACCCCCTGATGACATTCAAAAATCTAATTCATGGAAATGATCGGAAAACTCAAGCATTTCAGAAACGTCTGATTTAAAAATTCTAAGCCTCCAGTGCTTCACCACACCTCCAACTTTTTCTAGTAACTCTTTCCAAACATAGCCATGATTGACAGCTTCTTGGATCTCCTTGTAGAAAAATCTTCACAGATTTTGAATGGCCCAACTTATTATACTAAGCTCCTAAGTCTATATCTAAGAAAAATTCATGACTCTTCTCTTTTTGCTATTTTCTTAAAGGGAAGGGTATGCCTGGTTATTTTATTAGGAACAGAATTGCATTTCCTGGAGTATAGATTTTAGAACTGATAAACAAGTCTTGCTTTAAGACACTTGCAGAAAGTTGTCATTTGAACAACATAAAATCATCTAATTTAATTGTCTGATTTTTCCAGCCAATCCAACTTCAGGCCCAGAAATTTAAAGCCAAATGCCCAATTCCTCATCTAATGCGTTTATCACTATTTGATGCTGAATTCCAGAGAAAAGTGTGTTCCTTTTCGTGAAAACTTAGAGGAAATCACACTGGATTAGTTCATTTATTGTTAAAACAAAGTTCAATTATAGAAAGTACTTATAGCTATAAATTAAGATAAATTCTTTTACTAATCATATTGTATAAGTATATATAATTATGTATACATAATGTGCATTATATATGTATATATATTTCAATTTATTGATTACTGTACCCAGTTAAGCAGCCTTATGTATTCTCTGCTTGTGTGATTTTGTATAGTTTTTAAGTACCAAAGAAAACAAATATCTTCATTAGCAAACATATGTTGATTATAAAAAAGTAGCATTAAACATAATTTTACAAAATATTTTTATGCATATATTCATAACCAAATATAAATATATACCTGCCTGATCAATTAAGGATTCTTATTATCATGTGTTATATGATCCTCATAAAATTCTTATAGAGGATTCCGTACTATGAATTCCAGTTTTTAATGTAGAAAACTGAGGCACTGCAATTCAAAATGATTTTCAATTACTTATGAAAGAACTAAAGCAGCAGGTTTTCAAGCCCTAGGTATGGTCTATTCAACTCTGTAACTCTAAATTATAAAGTCTTCACTGGATGCTATGTCTTTCATAAGGCTAAATGATTTTTAATTTATTCTAATTTTTAAATAACTCTCTTTCTATTGATTAGAATTCCAGCGGCATTTAAAAGAAAGATTGAAGCCAGACTGCCTGAATTTGACACCCAGTTCTACAATTACTAGTTGTGTGATTTCAAGCAAATTACCTCTTCCTGCCTCAATTTGCTCATCTGAAAGAAGATACTGTTACCCATTTCACAGGGTTGAGGCGCAGATTCAATGAGTTTATGGACGTGAAATGTTTAGAACAGTGCCTGGCATATAGTAAGCACTCAAAATAATGATTACCGACAACTAATAGTATTCTAAAGAATGATTTTATCAACAAGTAAACAGTGCCAGAAAAAAAATTCAATATTGGCATTACCGTGCTGAGAGAGTTAGTACTTTATGATCTGTTTTCTCAATTATGCTTATTTCCCTAGAAAATAGGTAGTCATATTCATTTTTTAAAAATCTTGTCTGGAAGCTAATGAACTAACAGAGCTGTTTGGGACTGGGCAGCTACTAGAAAAAGTAAAATAAAAATTCAGTCATCTATTCTAAATGACTTCATGTATATATATATATATATATATATATATATATGAATTTAAAGTTTTAAATATAATGCTACTCATTTCACAATTATTTCTAGAACAACTAGTATTAGGTTGAACCATATGAAACTGACTTTTTTATGGATCAAAAATGATCAAATAGGGGCTTCCCTGGTGGCACAGTGGTTGGGAGTCTGCCTGCCGGTGCAGGGGACACGGGTTCGTGCCCCGGTCCGGGAAGATCCCACATGCCGCGGAGAGGCTGGACCCGTGAGCCATGGCCGCTGAGCCTGTGCGTCCGGAGCCTGTGCTCTGCAACGGAAGAGGCCACAACAGTGAGAGGCCCGCGTACCACAAAGAAAAAAAAGAAAATCAAATATGGGTAATTCCATACAGTCCAACCCAAATACTTTTAAAACTTTGTTACATCCTGAGGAAAGATACAAGGATAGATCACAAATGGCCCCTGGTCTGGAAGAATTTACAGTCTAGTGTGGGAGATAATACTGGTTTCTCATGTGAAAAGTCAAACAATAATTAATAAGTTAAATAATCATGTGAGGTAACTACACAGGCATATCTCAAGATAGACAAGTGCATCTTAATTTGGACTTCGAGGTATGATTAAGATTTGAATGAGTAAAGACATTATCCAACTAAATTTAGGAAGGATTGTTACAAATTAATGCAGGAGAAGTCAATACCTTTGAGTACTGGCAATATTTTTCTAATATTCATAGCACATTCCTTTCATTTTAAATATTCTCTTAAGCTTACATACTAATTGCAGTTTAAGACAATTTAGTAGCCATATATGCCACGTGTCATACACCATGTGGGCTATAGCGGTTTTCCTTGCCTTCAAAAAAGTAGCTCACCTGTGTTTCTTCTTTTCTTTGTATCAGGAACATGGGCCCTCAGTGAAAGGCATGAATATTGAGACTTTATTCCTTTATTTTATTATTATTACTTATTATATTATTATTTATTATTATTACTGCAAGCTGATTTAAGTGATCATGATTATATTTTTAATTGCATTAATCACAGATTAATTGGGGAAGTGAGGATCTATATGTTCACAAATGCACTATAATGTATATTCTGTACAAAAGTGACAAAAAGAATAAGGACAGCTCTGTCTTAGAAATAGCAAGGCTGTCCAGCTGCATCACCACTCTTCACAGTCAGTCAACCTTCTATAAGAGTAACATGGATAATTGAAGTCTATTGGTAATTCCCCAAACTCATTTCATGTAATAGCTTCATCTTCTTCCCCATCAAACCTTCTTATCAGAACTGATATCTTGTTAAATTAATCAGTGGAAGAAATGAAACAAGGTTCCAGAAGATAATGCATTAGTTGAATAATCAGCCTCTGAAAAATTGCAAATTGACCGAATGTATTTCATGTGCCGTGTGCTTCACAGTGAATCTCTAAGCTTTTTGGGAACCCTACCCAGGTGCAATTTTCTTGTTAGGGAAAAATGGTCACTGGACACCATAGCTGTGAAAAAGCCATATCATCAGGAAAAAGACTTTGGTGGTCTTATTTGAAGGACTTATGGACTCCTTAATATATGTTTTTATCAGTAAGTCTTTCCCCAGAGCTAAGATTACCATATCATCTAGTCACAGCCTATATATACACTCTCCTGGAATTTTGTGGATAGACTCCCCTTTTGCTCTCAAAAGTTCCCTGGTATGCACAATGTTATACCATTATCCCAGCTCTAGCTTCAGAATTATTCTTTCTCTTCCTTCTCCCCTTCCTCTAAGTGCTAAGAAAGATATCAGACAAATTCACACTGAGGTGTTAGTGATTGCTTAAAATAAAGCAATAAAATTGCAATCACAATAAAATAGTGACTGCAAAAATAAAATCTGTTTTTACTTAACTACTACTACTGCTAAACTAGTTCGATTGCCCCCTCCCTTAACTGACATTGACAACTGAGCTCATTGAGCCCGGACATGATTTCAGAATTCCATTCATCACAAAGCATCAATCCATCCAAGTTGGGATGTAAGCTAACCCCTATGTCACCCTAATTTAATGAGCACCAAGACCCAGGGGAAGTTTTAGTGTATGTAAAATAATGCATTTAAATGATAGAATTCCAAATATTGCCAGAAAAAAATTGAGAGAAAGAAAGAGAGCTGCTGGTGGAGAGGGAATACTGGAGCTCTCCGTGGTATCTCTTAAAATTGTATCTCACACGGACATTCCCTGATGTTTCCTCCTCTCATAGGACAATTCTTCCTTACAAGACAAATGCAATCACCTTTGTGAAACTGAATCATAGAGACTTTCCTTTAAATGAGCTAAATTATTATAAATGTTATCCTTTTATGTCTGTTAAACACTAAGTGAAAGGTCCTTATATTTTCTCTATAATAAATCAAAATCTGTTATCTAAAGGGAGGTAGTGAAATGTTGTGTAACAAAGCTGGACTTGGAATCCAAAGTCCTGAGTTAAATTCCACGTTTCTCTTTATACTGTGTGATTTTAGGCCAGTGATGTAACTTCTCTGAGTCAGATGTCTTAGGGTTGGTGTGACATTTATATACAGAAAGTTTTGTGTAAGTCCTTGGCACATAGTTGGTGCTCAATAATTACTAGTTCCAAGTAAATAATCTTTATACAAGGGCAAAATTTATGTAAGTAAAATTTAAAAACTAATCTGGACGTAGCATGCATTGTGCCTTCATTGTGTTGAGTATCTGTTAGACTTTCCTCTAGTTTGAAAGCATTATAGTCAATGCCATATTTCCACAATAGCTGGACATTTTCAGTGCATGCTTTACTTGATGGACTGAAGACTTGTAACTTGGGATATAGTGGAACCAAGTCTCTGAATAGGATTCATGTGAGGAAAGAATTGTTGGAGAAGAATCAATACCTCAAAAGCCTTCTCTTTTTATGTCATGTTAATTAAATCCACCTTAAACTTTGACTTATCAAAGGCAGCAGGCTGATAACATTTCAGTTTCCCAGAGGCAAAGTTTGATCTTAATATGACATCTGATCAGCTCTCTGAAGTTTCAAGAGCATTCTTTGGTGTGACTGACCTCCTTTAAACTGACTTAAATTTGCTGTCAACAGTGGCACAGATACATCTGAAGAACAGAATGGAAGCCCCTTGATGTTTCATCCTACTCTGTAATATACATTTTCATCTAAGCCCATATCATTTTGATGACATGTAATTAACAAAAGCAATTCAATTAATGTGTGCAGGCATGGGCATACAAACTGAGAAGCTTTTTCAGAATCTGATCCATATCTCTAAAGACATTTTTATTAGTCAGAATTATACTGCTCTTGGCCAAAAGGCTCAGTATTAATTCTAGGAAGTACATGATGGAAAATAGCTATAATATTCTGTATTTGTAGAAAGTGTTTCTTTTTTTTTTTTTTGCGGTACGCGGGCCTCACTGTTGTGGCCTCTCCCGTTGCAGAGCACAGGCTCCGGACGCGCAGGGTCAGCGGCCATGGCTTACGGGCCCAGCCGCCCGCGGCATGTGGGATCTTCCCGGACCGGGGCACGAACCCATGTCCCCTGCATCGGCAGGCGGACTCTCAACCACTGCGCCACCAGGGAAGCCCTAGAAAGTGTTTCTTTAAAGGAAGAAAGGGCTTTTAAAAATATATAACTAAATAAATAAAATTTAATACAAAGTCAGCATAATTGAGCCATAGCCACCTTTCTATAGAAGGAAGACACAAGGCTTTTCCCTCTGAAGTGTAAACTACTCAGAGCTCTATAAATACTCTCTTCTGATCAAGCAACCTGGTAATGATTTTCAGGCTCAGATTTTGATACCAGAGAATGGCCTATCCAAATTTTGTTAAACTGCTAGGTGTCTTGTTGTATTGCCCTCCTGCAGGAGTAATCAGGGGCATTGAAGAAACAGGGAGATTTTTACGAAAAGAATTAGACAGTATGGACTCCCCTGGCGGTCCAGTGGTTAAGACTCTGCACTTCCAATGCAGGGGTCACGGGTTCGATCCCTGGTCACGGAACTAGGATCCCACATGCTGCGTGGTGCTGGGGAAAAAAAATATGTATCTATTATATAATATGTATATATAATACATATATATAAATTTTTTTAAAAGAAAAGTGTGCATTGTCCAGCAATAAAACGACATTTAAAAAAAAAAGAAATAGTTGTCTTACTAAAAGTGGTATTTGAAGATGGTTAATATAGTAGTTCTAAAGATAATTCCTTAGAGCAAAGGGAGAGTGGAGTCTGGGATGCCAGGGGAAGCATAGCTGAAGTGGATAGGGAAGCAGGGAACAGAGAGGCAGAATCTGTATACAGGCAGTGGGAGGAGGGAAAAATGAACTCTGTTGAGACACATTTGGAAGTCAAGGTCAATAGGTCTCCATGACATTGAGAGTTGAACAGAACCACGAACTCTGACTGTTTGAACCAAGACATCCATGAGTGGTGGTGTCACTGAGGTCATTAGGGAGAAGAGCTAGGAGACAAGGTAGCAAGTTCACAGGTTCAGATTCAGCCAAGCTGCATCTAAAGAGCCAGCCACAGAATTCCCTCTGGGGGCCATTTTGCTGACTGCCTAAGGAAACTTCCTCATGTGCTGAGCCACACTGACATCCCGGAGGCTTCAAGGTTGCACTGAGGCCAGAACAAAGATGATGCGGGCTCTGGTGGGGACTAATTTCCTCTGCCTTCACCAAAAGCAGGTTGAAATGATGAATGTCTTCTCTTGCCTTTAAAGCAGGCTGGTCCACAATGAACTTTAGAGAGGTGGGGCTATATGTGCTACATGGTGAGTTTATTCTTTGGAAAATGTCAATTCAGTAATCTTACGTGGGAAACTTTGTTGAAAACCAGCAATTATGGCTCACTTTGCAGTTTGAATATGATTCAGCTTCTTACTTCAAAAGTCAAGACTTCTATTCAGGACTCCACACCACCTCTCTTTCCTGCCAACAATTGCTATATAGAGTACTTGAGACTCCAATATGCTAGTCTTATTCTGTTCTCTACAGCTCCGTCCCTTGAGCGTCCTTTTTGCTGTGTGTGAAGAACTCCTGGAATGATTTTGCAGTGCCTTTCCTTTTCTTTCTTTTTTTTTTTTAACCAAAAAGTAGGACTCTGAAAACCCAGAATAGCTTAAAACATTTTGTGGAATTGAGGGTGATGTTGCACTATTGAAACTAGGCAAGTGATCTTTTTTCCTGAATTATTGCAATTACACCAAACCTTTATATTAGGTATTCAATAGCTCTATCCAAAACTGGGAGGGGGTCTAAATTTTTTTAAATATCTAATCTGGCATTCAAAACTCTCCTTTCTCTCTGTGGGCCTTTAAAATATCTTACCATCCCAGGGTTCCCCATCACTAGCCTTAAGGTTCTCCTCTCTTTCCCTTCAGTCCTCCATGTAAACAACACTCTCAGCTTTGTAGCCTGCAGTAAACACCATGTTCCCCACCAGTCCTAACAGCATCCACCTTCCCTGTATCTGGCCAGGCTCACCCTTCTGATAAAAGCGCCCACTTTTCAATTCTGCCAGAATGGGACGGAAGATTTGGCTCAGATAAACTTGAAGAGTCCTCCATAGGGGCCTTCTGGCTCATGAATCTCTGAAAATGAGCCCTGTCATGTGCATGCTCACATTTACCAGGCTTATCTCTACATGTTGAGAAGGAGACCTGCCCTAAAAGATCCAGATGAGGGCTCACACTCTCCAGAATGAGGAATACCCAAGAGGCAGGTGTGAACCTTAGCAAATTATGTGTCCACATGCTGACATCTTAGAAGGTAGTTGCTCCCAGCAGCTTCTTCCAAAGAAGAGTCAAGAAATGAGAAATGCCACCTTCTTATAATTGCCAAAAGCCAAAGGCACACATCAGTACTCAAGGGATATGTAGCCAAATCCACTGTCCCTTTGATGAACAGCAAAATATGCACTACTTACACTTCGCAGAAAAATCATACAAAGTCAATGGTAGGTCTAGATACACATCATGTGTTTTCCTACAAGTGCGTTTTTCCCTATCTTTTGCATCTCCTAACATTAAAAATCACATTTCCATCACTGGTCATATCAACATGACAGCATTATACTGCATCTAAATAGGAATTAAATGGCGATTAAACAGCTGTCCTCCATGTGTGTCTAACTTGACTCTCTTTAAATCAGACCATTCATAAATTATACTATAATAGCATTTCCTGAGTATATCTGTGTTTGAAACTCTTGTATCTTATACTTGAGACTCAAACTTGGTTTTCATTTTCATGTGGAGAAAGCTCTGATCCACTTTCAAAGCATTCTTCAGCCAGCTGACTGGCTGAAGTGTGATGTGGCAGAAGTAAACAAGCGTGGCTTGATACTGCTGAATTCCCTCTGTGCTCTTATGCCTTTCTTGTGATTGCATTGATATACAATGTAACTTCCAGGACAGAGTAATTGTGTGGCACAAGAAAAGCAGGGAGAGATCTGAAACTGTCTACCTAGTTCATTTCTTGCCACATTAGGATAAACTCTGTGCCTGGTTAATATACAAAGTCTCCAGATTACATACATGGGGACATTAATTTCAAAGAAGAGAGCCCTTTTGTTCGTGAAAATTTCCATTTTATACTCAGTTACTTGCATGTGTGACATTTGTCAGAAATATTTATAAATCAGTATATTTCATATTTATTTCCCAGAAGCAAGCTTAGTTCGACCAGGATTGCTAAAAGCACCCAATAGATAAGGACTCTCTCGCTATAAGAGTACAGTTTATCTTGAGGTTAGTACGTTTATAACGAGATATGAGAATGTCACCTTCTTTCTTCTCTGGGGGTATTCCCTCCCACCATTCTCCACAGTAAAGAGAGAAAGAATTGCAGATCCGCTGCTAAGCATTTCCTTCCCAAACTTCCAAACCATCTATGCCTTTGATCTGCTCCTTGACAGTGGAGAATTGCTAGTTCCAAGGCCTTAAAAGAACTCCATTGTTTTCCAATACTTTTGTAATAATCAGTTACAAGATTTCCAAACTCTACTAGGTGTCAGTCGTGTAATGCAAGAATGTTTCACATCCAACCAGATGATCATTGCAGGATATGTCCTATGAGTAATCAAACATGGTTATTCATACTTTGGAAACAGTTTCCCCCTTTTGTCAAAGGAGGCTAAATACATAAAACGTCAGGCAGTCAGCCAGAAGAACCATTAAAAGGAAAATGTTATCTTAACATTTAATTCAACCTTCTGAGAAACTGAGACGAAACCACTGAGTTTTCTATGCCACTTTTTTCCCTCCACACAATAATTTAATTTCCAGTTTGTTTCCTTGTCTCTTTTTAGGAGTTCAGTGTGCTTTAAATAAGCAATAGAGTTTCGCTGTGAGGTAATGAAAAGTATCATATCCCAGAGTGGAAAACAAAAGATTACAGAGTTCTCCAAAAAGTTCGCTAAGGCACAGATTAACTCAACATAAAATAAGTGTGTAAAATTACACAAAATGATCCTTTGTATTTCTGCAGTGTCAGTTGTTACTTTTGAAAACGAAATGAAAAATGTTACTTTTTCATTTCTAATTCTATTGATTTGAGTCTTCTCCCCTTTTTTCTTGATGAGTCTGGCTAATGGTTTGTCAATTTTGTTTATCTTCTCAAAGAACCAGCTTTTAGTTTTATTGATCTTTGCTATTGTTTCTTTCATTTTTTTCATTTATTTCTGATCTGATTTTTATGATTTCTTTCCTTCTGCTAACTTTGGGGGTTTTTTTGTTCTTCTTTCTCTGATTGCTTTACGTGTAAGGTTAGGTTGTTTATTTGAGATATTTCTTGGTTTTTGCGGTAGGATTGTATTGCTATAAACTTCCTTCTCAGAACTGCTTTTGCTGCATCCCATAGATTTTGGGTCATCGTATTTTCATTGTCATTTGTGTCTAGGTATTTTCTGATTTCCTCTTTGATTTCTTCAGTGATCCCTTGGTTATTTAGCAGCGTATTATTTAGCATCCATGTGTTTGTATTTTTTACAGATTTTTTCCTGTAATTGATAAAACGGTGAATTTTATAGGGATGTGATATCTCTATGAAGAAAATGTTACCAGCAGTAGAGATGCCACTGTTTATTGCAGAGCAAATAGGTAATAATATCTGATGAGTAGCTGTCTTCGTTCTTCCCTAACATCATTCTTATCAACTCTCGGCCACCTTTACCACTGACTATGCAAATCTAATTGCCCTGCTCACACTACAGTCTCTTTGTGTAAGAAAAATTTAATTGAGTTTCCTAGAAAATGGCTAGAACAGCAATAGGGGCCTGGAGATTCTTCTCTGAGGGATGCTCAGGACTCTATTAATGCATTTATCTGGCTTCCTTCATTTTATCGCTCCTCTTGCTTTTTCTTTCCTCATCTCCAACACACATTCATGAAAATGAAGTGCAACATTTGAAAGGATGATTTCTTTAGACGGTGTTTCCAAATCTTTTCCACATTATTATAAATATTTTTAAAAATAATATTCGTTTGGAACTCTTGAATAAGCAGATGGCCAGAGGCGCTTGCCATGGAATGGCCAACCCAGGTTCTCTCCAGCCTCCAGACAGCTGAGAGAGTCAATGTCTCAAAATCCCAACACATCTTAACTTCTCTGAGTCTACCTGTTTGGGGTTGGGGGAACGATAAATCTCTGCTTTTGAAGAATGAGTTCATTGTTCTGATGACATTATTCAATTAATTTTAAGCACCATTCCATCATTAATCATGATACATACATTAGGCAAATGCAGCATTTTGTGTTTGAAATTTTTCTCTTTAAGGGCTTTGATGCTTCTTAACATCATTATACTTACAATTATCAGAAAATAAAATTTGACAATATTTGATAGTACAGAAGTAGAAAATGGGAATTTGCTCAACATAAAAATTCTTTGTAACCTTTCCATAAAATCTCTGAGGAAAACAATAGCCTTGCAGAAATAATACTCATATCATCTAATGGGAAGGACAAGACATGCATGCACATTCCAAAATTCTGAGATAAAAAATTGTTTTCATCATGAAGAAGAAACATTTGATAGGGAAAAGGGGTTGGTTTCAATTATATCTTGATAGCTGGGAAGGAACTTCTGGGAAAAAGTTCAGGGAGCTGGTGGAAAGATATGAGGAAAAGCATGTGCATTATAAAGTCTAGAAGCTGGAGCTCTTTTAGTAAGTGGGAGATTCTAGCCGAGGGTGTGTGCAGAGAAAGTATTGGAGACAAAGCCAGGAAAACACTTAAACTGGGCATAGTTCAGTATCCTGAACATTGGAGCTTAATACATATTCATGAGGCCATAGTTTGACAATAAGCCCATAAAATTTGGGGCTTACTGAGCAAATATGTCCTTCCTTGTTCCCCAGGGCCTGGTCTGGTTTCCAGTAGGAATAGATGGTACAATGCTAATGTTTATTGGGTCAATTAATCAACTGAGGTTAAGGGCTTGGGAGAGAATTACATAACAGCAGTAATCATATTTGTGATAATAATAGCTATTTATTGTTCACTGTTCACTGTTTGTGAACACCTAAAGTAGTCAGATGCTGTGTGTGTTTCGTATTTTTAATGTCTACTAAAAAAATTCCTCACTGTGAGTGCAACACCGGCCTCATTTTGTAGGTGGAAAAACTGAGTCTCAAAGAGGTTAAGTGACCGCCTTAAGTTGCACAGTTAATTAATGGAAAAACCGGAATTTGAAACCAGGTTTGTCTTCAAAGGCTAGTACTTATCTCTGATTCTGGTTTCAGTAAGCTAGATGGATTTGAGAGGCAAGGGGTGAAGGAGATAGAAGAGACAGGCCATTACAATGTTAACAATTATAATTGTTAAGGACCCTGTGGGTGTCCAGCCTTCCCTAATTGCCCTTCCCAAGTATCATCCCATCTCTTTTATTCTCTATCACTGCACCATGTTGAATTTCTTTATACTACCTACCACGATTTATAATTAAAAGTGTATGAAGTGTATTTCAGTGCTCCTTTATTTACTGCTGGGTTTCCATGCCAGATTTTAAGTTCCATAAATGTGGAGATCGGGTCTGCATTATTCACTATTGTATTACCCAGAGACTAGTCTATAGCATGTACTTAAATGTTAAGTGAATTAAAGAAAAAATTAGAGCAAAATATAAGACTAGAAACAGATAAAGAGGCATTCCAGATGGCACAGGCGTTTTAAGCCAGGGTAGGAGAGAATTGTTCTTCCATTAACTGCAAATACAGAAGTCAGGGAGTCAGGTTTCTTTTAAGGGCCAGAATTGGGGAGGGAAGGGTTTGGTTTTAGACACAAAGAGTCCAAGGTGACAGCAGGAGATCCAAGAAAAATAACTAACAGCTAGAACTGTGAAAAGCCAAGCTCTAGAGAAAGGTCAAAGATGAAGCCGTAGACCAATGAGTCATCCCCCCAGGCGGGAATTAGTACCCTGAGAGTCAGTAAGATCTCCGAGGAAAAGGGTTGTGAGGGGTAGAAAGAGCAACACGCTGAGGCCCTATGCAGAGAGGATACTCCCTTTTAGGGCATCAGAGAGGAAAGCTAGTTAGAAAAAGAGACATGTTCTCCCAACCTTCTCCAACATCCCCAGACAACTCAGATGCATCTTTCAACTTGACATGAGGGTCAAGTGCACAGTCTCAACCTTCCGCAGGTTGAACTGGCTACTCCATCCTGGGTGATCTCTGACACGGATCGTGCTGATCAAAGCACCTGCTTTCTCTATCAAGGGCCTGTCAGCGCTTGTTCTCCCCTCTTAGAGTTTAATTCCCAAGGCACAGCAGTCATTTCGTTCATCTTAATATTCCCAGTGTCAAACATCCAAAGAGTTCAATGAACCTCTGTTGACCGAATATTGAGTGAAGGAGGAGATGAGAGAAGCGAGAGGGGTAAAATACGAATGGAGCCCCACAAATACAAATAAAGAGAAACTGCCAGGTGCTGTGCGGAGATCAAGAAAATGTTAAGATGGAAAATGTGTTTTCTCAGCTTTACTGCATTCTCATAATAAAAGCCATCCCCTATCAATTGCCTACTCGGTTAAGAGGGTAGTCCTTCATGAACCTTCTCTTATTTGAGCCTTGGAATAACTTTTTGAAGTGCCTGTAATCATCCTCCTGTAATAAATGCAAAAACTAAGTCCTGCAGAAGCTTAATGACTTGCCCAAGATCACTCAGTAAGTGATGAGATGGAAGAGAATATCAGCTCTGCCTCCAAACCTCTGTGACTAACCTTAAATTACTGTCTTCTCCAATCTAATTACTATTATTTTTTTCTGTCCAGCAATGTTTAGAGCTGTGTCCAGGTTACCAGGAGTCCACTTTCCCCTCCCCATGCCATATCAATACTAAATTCCTACAACTTGTTTCTCTAGATAAAAAAGGAAAGTCACTGTACAAGAGAGCAGAACACTCTTTCTCCATTGCTTAGGACACTCATGAAATTTTAAGAGAAAATGTGCCCTTGTTATTTCAAAGTACTGAATGCACAGCATGTTTGTTATTAGCTCTTCATCTGAAATAATTGAACCTGCAGCTAAAAATAGCAGATAAATGAATGAGCCATTGAGAGCCTGGTGAGTTTTTCTCTTTCCCTCCCCGTCATCAGAAAGTGACTGTCTCAGCAGGGAGATTATATTCATAAAGCTTCAAAATCATTAAATTCTCAAGCACATATTCTTCTTTCAAGCATTCCTCTTTTCCTAATGGCTTGGCTAAGCCATTACACCAAAAGCTTTTCACGGGTTAAAATTGCTTAACGTATGATTCTAAGTGGTTTATTGAAACCTGCATTTTTATTTTCTTTGCTTATTTGGCTCTTAATGTATTTGGGAATTGGAACAGCAGAAGGAATGAAAGGAGGAGGAAGGCAGAGAATTACTGATGTTCCATGTAGAATATGACCCTTCAGATCACAGGATTTAATTGTATACAAAGGACAAACGGAGGCTGGGAGCTGCTGGGTAGCCTGACCACACAGACAGTAGGGTCAGGACTGGAGCTCAAAGCTCCTGACCACCCAGATCAGGCCCGTGAGGGAGAGATGAATAAATACATAGACATATGTTTGGTAGAATCCAAGGATGAGAAATTATGTGATTTTACCAGCTTGCAATGGAGCCATGCCTAATGGGGGCTTTGGGACCAGAGAGCCTGGCTCAAATGCTAGCTCTCCACTAACAAGAAAATTATTGACCCCTCTAAGTCTGGGCAAACAGAATAATAATTTTTATAATAGCAAATGTTTATTGAACACTTGCTATATGCCAAGCACTGTTTTAAGTGCATTTCACGTATTAGCCCTCAAATTCTACCTCGTAAGCCTAGAAGTTTAATTCAGATAACATCTATTAGGGCCTTAGCCCAGAGAGTTCTCAATTAAATGTATTATTTTTTGGTCAATAATGAACGAATATAAGTATTAAATAATTAATAATCTCTAAATATCAATGAAATGTATTTTAATTATTGATAAGATCAAATAAACTATTCTTTAAATTATGATGAATAAAATTCACATTTTAAAATTACACCGTGAATGAATATTCTCATGAAAGATGTTCTCCTCAAAACATTTGTTCTTAAGCAATTGAAAGATTTAGGTGGCACTTTAAATTTCACTTCCTCACTCTGACATTTCTGTTTCCTCTAAAGCAAAGACGGACCTTTGAGAAGACACTCAGGATCCAAAGGATATGGAATAGCCAAGCGGGAAGTCTTTCTAGCATTTTCCACGGAGTAAGCAGGTCCATAAAGCTGTCGACTTTTTCCCCCCTCTTAGGATAGGGCAGAACAAGATCTTTGTATATGTTTAGTTATGATTTATGCTTAAAATAGGTGCAAAAAATGCCCTTATAGTAGAAGACTCAACATATTAATCTTTCTGTGCTATTTCCCTATATCAGAGAAGTCCAACACAGGAGAAATCTGTTAGGTAGCTGACAATTCTCTCAGTCAGCCTCATCATGAGACAGTCTTTTTCATGGCCTTGGGAATCTTGCAGTGTGGAAGTGTCAGGGTGATGCCTTTCGGCATTTGCATCTCTGACTCTCTGTGTTTCACCTGGAAAATATGCCAGTCCAGCCCACCACTTTTCTGGAAGACCTAAGTGAATTGTGTCTGAACTCTGCTCCCCTCTTAGGGCTGACTTAAGACAGGAATAATTCATAAGCTCCGATAAGTGGCAGTTGTTTTCTCCTGTTGACACACAGTTTGTTGCAACCATGATACATGTGCCTTGAATATGTTAGAATACAGAAAAGGTCCAGGGCCTAATTTCTGTGGAGTGAGCTTTGAAATGGCTAAGAAGGGATTTTTAGTCAGAGGAGTTATTAAACTGCATTGCAAAGTATTCTTAACTGGTATGTTCATTTGATGCTTCCATTTACAATCTCTAACATTATTATGATGCAGAGTAAACGTAGTTATGTTTACAAAAATTAGAGGCACATAACGCTTCAGAAACATACCCCAAATCACACCCATCTGTAGGGGTTATGCAAGGCAACATTGTTAAATCATTTCACTCACAGACTTGGTATCTTCAAAACCGAATTCAAAGTCCAGCTCTGAGCAGCTTGGGGCAGGAACTCAAATCTCTCTGAACCTCAAGGTCTTCATCTGCAAAATGACAATTGCCATGAAGATCCTTCTCTTTAATTCCTACCTTATAGGACTGCACTAAGGACTAAATTTAAAAGTAATAAATAAATATATGAAAATTTTAACACATTTCCCAGCACATTCTAAGCACGCAAAAAATAGTAGCTGCAACTATTAATACTACAAAATGTTGAACTGAAGTTACACCTTAGGTCAGAATATTTGCTGAAGAAAATTTGTCTTCATCCATCTGAAATGCTTTCAATCCACTAATTTCAGGCAAAGGCTTCCAATTTTCTATTTTCCTTTGAAGTTCGTATCAAATAGTAACAATGAGAACCATGTATTGAGAGGATGACTTGTCATCTTGCATGCTGAAGTGTTTGACACTTGTCATCTCACTGAATACTCCAATGATCCCACCACCAGGTGGGTGTTACTCTCTCCATTCACGGGTGTAGAAACCTAGACTCAGGTTTTTAGGCAACCACCTAAGGTCTTCCTGCTACTAATGACCAGGTTTAGATTTCAACGCAGTTAGATCACTAATGTCCAGTCTCTTAAATTCTATTCTAAATATGCTGAAAGTAAAAGTGAATGGCAGTGGAGGAGGGGGACTGAGAAGCTTTTTCTTCTTTAAATAAAGTTAGTCTAGATCAATGGTTCTCAATTTTATTTTTTTGGAATCAAAATTCCTTTGCACTCTAAAAATGTTGGGGGACCTCATGAAGCTTCTGATTGTAGGGTTTATACTTATTGATATTTTCCATATTATAAATTAAAGCTAAGAAAATTTCCACACATAAGCGATATCATATGATATTTGTCTTTGTCTGACTTACTTGCAGAATCAAAAAAAAAAATATTACAAATAAACTTATTTGCAAAACAGAAACAGACTCACAGACTTAGAGAACAAACTTATGGTTACCAAAGGGGAAAGGTGGCGGGCAAGGATAAATTGGGAGTTTGGGGTTGACATATCAATACTCTGTAATAACATAAATGGGAAAATAAGTTGAAAAAGAATAGATACATGTAAACTGAATCACTTTGCTGTACACCTGAAACTAACACAACATTGTTAATCAACTATACGTCAATATAAAACAAAAATTATAAAAAACAGCTTTTGCTATATACTAAATTGTATTTTCAGCATATTTTGATGAAGTCTGATGCCACATAGAAAGAAATAAAAATACTGAAACTTAAAGAAGCTATATAAAGTTATAATTCATAGAAAAAAGCTAAGAAAACTCTAAATATGTGTAATTTTAAAATAACAGTAACAATTTAAATAAGCATAATTTATTATTTTAAAATTATTTTAAAATAATAACAAACACATTACATGTTAACATACATATTTTTATGGAAAATATCTATGTTTTCCAAAACAAAACACTTTAATGAGAAAAGTAATTTCATCTTACATTTTTAGCAAATCTTCTTAATATCTGACTTAAAAGAAGACAGCTAGACTCTTCTATTTGCTTCTGCAGTCAGCCTGTTACACCCTCACACCTCGTGTGGACCCTGGAGAACTCCACTGAGTACTCGTGAGATAATTCGAATGAAAAGGGTGAATAAAATCTTAGTATTATAATAAGCATAGTTTGACTTCTGGACTCTCTGAAAGATCTCAGTGACCCCTAGGGGGTCCCAGCTCACACTTTAAGAACCACAGTTTAGATAAAATCTTGGCATTGCCAACTTGAGTCTGCAGTGATAACTGAAGTTCGTCATTCAATTACCTTCTCATCAAAGTGTCTCTTTGTACTGTTCTGGAAAAGAATGATGAAAATTTGTCATCTCCAGGAATAATAAACATTGAGTGGGAAAAATATTTTAAAAGTAATAATATCACTTAGCTGAAAGAAAAATGTTATAGAAAAATGTGTCAGACATATTTGGTTAACTCAACATGCAGAGACAAAAATTAATGTACTTTTATCTTTATAGAACAAAAGAAGACAATCCTTCACTGTGCAAATGAAATGTAATTGAAGTGTCATTCTATTTTTGTGGCATTAACCAAACTGATTAAATGTGTTATATTAATTAAGTGAAGGTAGTTGTCAAATAGTAGCAGACATGTACCCTGATAAAGCAGAGGGTACCAGGAGAGCATTGGAAATCTTATATAAGATGAGAAAATTCCTATACAATATTTGAATAGAGTTAAGGCACATCAGAAGTTGAGTCATTTGTTTGTTTATGAGATTGAATCTTCAGAATGTTTTGGCTCAGAAATGCAATTTTTCTTCATTGCTTTAAAATCAAAGCCCAGAAACAAGGCATTTGTAAATCACAGTCGGTGTTGCTCATTTATGTATTGAAATTGATTTTGCTTTACCATACTGCTTCTACAAGGGAAAGGGTTGTTGTAAGACACTTACTTATTCCTAATAATTTTAAAATTTAATATAGTATCCTAAGTGTTCTAGAAGAACTGTGCCCTATTTCACAGATATATTATCAAAGCTGAAGAACTAAAGAATCATAATTTCAGTAACAGTATTGCACCAAATGGAGAAACTACATTTTTTAATCGAAAATTTTCATATTGTAGAATGTAAAAGAGTTCCAACACTTAAATGAAGTTTGATTCCCCATTGCCAATTGAACCATATCCCAAAAAAATCACTTGACTGCAAATTATGCAAAAGTCACAGGTACACTGAAGTTTCCAGACATTGAATTAGATAAGAGAAGAAACAACAGTATTCACTTCAATGTATCCCTCTAAAGTGGATTCCTGGTTGAATATTTTACACATTCTAGAGGTGCTGTTATCCTGGAAGTTTTTTCTAATATCCAGATGCTCTGAGGCAAACAAAACACTTACGGACTCTTCAGAAAAGAGTTCCTTGTTTAAATAGAAAATCTTGCCAATAACACTGAGAAGTTTGTTTGGTTCCCTCAGGTTCTCCGCAGCAACAGCCTGCTGGAATCTACAGACTACTGGCTGCAGAATCAGAGGACGCCCTGCCAAATTGGTTTTGTGGAAGACAGGTCTGAAAACTGCGCTTCTGTAAGTAAACACAACTCTGGGGATGCAGGCTGTGAAAGTGGGGAGTCGGGCATATGTACTCCTACCAAGGACATAATCATTAAGTACAAGATTTGGAAAGCATCCTTTTGAAAATACATAACTGCTTTATACATCGTTAACAAAATAACAGGCAGAAGCTCATGATTCTTCTGCTTTGCTCATTTCAACAGGTAAATTAATCTTATCATTTCTCTGAAAAGGAAAAACGATGTTTTCATTTTCAAAACTGACTGTGTAAAAGATTCAGAAATAGCATCGTATGATGAGAAATAAAAGCCTATTCAAGAGTGCTCTTGGATTCTTTTCAATATATTTTATAACTCCTACTAGTAGGTATTTTTCAACATGAAAACTGTGTAAAAATGTTCTACCATTCTTATAAGTTATAGTCATTATTTGAAAGCATTTTCAACATAAGAAATATACAGGTATGCTTTTTAATATTATATACTGGATCTGAGCTTTACGTATAAAACCCTCCTTTGCAAGGGAAGAGACGTCCTTATAAATATTTCTTGTGGCTTAGAATGTAAGGGCGTATTGTTGATACGAGAAATCAACAACGTGATTTCTCCTTCCTATATGAAGTAGTCTGCTTCCTATATGTTTTACAAAACTATATGTTTCATTTTAACTGCAATCGCCTAGCTCTTATGGGGTCATGATTACAGAGACTGGGGGAGAATATTTCCAAAGCGGAGAGAAATGTAATTCTCATGACTTAAGTTGAGAGCATCAGCTCTGAGCTATTCCTGGAGGTAAGTTGCATGCCAACATTTCTGTTAAAAGAAAAAAAAAGGGGGCTTCCCTGGTGGCGCAGTGGTTGAGAGTCCGCCTGCCGATGCAGGGGACACGGGTTCAATCCCTGGTCTGGGAAGATCCCACATGCCGCGGAGCAGCTGGGCCCGTGAGCCATGGCCGCTGAGCCTGCGCGTCCGGAGCCTGTGCTCCGCAACGGGAGAGGCCACAACAGTGAGAGGCCCGCGTACTGCAAAAACAAAAAAAAAAAAAAAGAAAGAAAAAGAAAGAAAAGGAAGCTGAAAATGCGATGGAGGAGCTTTTTATATATAATGAGCAGAACCAGAACTGGCAGATAGAGGATGTATAACATTTCACACTGCAGTCTCATAGCACAAGGAAAGCAGAGTCCATTCAACAGACTTAATTCAATCTCTTTGTTTAGGCAAAATGATTTTGATCCTGCTATTTTGGGGACTTTTTAATCCCTTGTCCAGAAAAACAGTTGATGGTTAAAAATCTTCGGCGAAAACGCAAAAGGGTTTAGGTGGCAAGTAATTTAACAGCGATACCTTCTTTGCAAATTCAATTCTGAGATGAGGTGGAAAATTCAGGCATTTGCTGATATGGATCTCTAATTACACAGCTTTGAATTGTAAAAGGAAGAGAAATGGAGAGTAAAAGCTATCAGCATCTACACTCCAGTCAAAGTTGTCATCAAAGCAGCTCCTGTATTAAGGAGTCTGCCATTTGGAGAAGGCACCAAAGTTGGGGCACTAAAAATTGTGTAATAAAGGGCAAAGAGGTCTTTTCTAAACTTTATATTTTTGGAATCTCTATTGCAGATCTACAATTAGAAATGGTAAATTTATAGCCAAATTTAAGATTATCATTGGATCTTCACAAGTATAAGAAAACTCTAGCCACAACCCCCCCAATCCCAATGAACTCAAATTTGGACTTAAAACTGTATGACTTTCTTCCTTAATTCTTTGTCCCTTTATAGTGTCAGATGACATCAGTGAGCTTGAGCTAGCTGATTCATACTGCCATTATGGTTCTTTCTGTACTTCCCCAAAGGGGAAAAATCTGAACACAAGTAAAAGGCATACTGGAAGGTTAGTTTTCCTGCAAAAGTTGATAATAAATGAAACTGACACAAATGTGAAAAATTCTCCATGACTCTAAACTGTAAAAAATTTTCAGAATCCCTATGAAAAATGAACCCTAATCTCTCAAAAAGTATCTTGTAGTTACTTTTTCTTAGTTTCTGAGTCCTTTCTCTCTTTCTTACTTGGCACAGATTTCTAGGGTGAGGAGAAGAAACAGAATCCAGAGCTGGACATTGCTGAGGGGAAGCTATTATCTAGAGGAAAATAGAGTTGATCAACAGCAATGCTTGACAGGACAAGGATCTCTTGATCAAAATAGCCATACACAAGGAAGGAGTCACTAAATGGTCAGGGAAAAAGTACTTAATTCCTTTTCAAAACAAATTATCCACAAAAGGATAACAATGAAGTTGTAATTTAAATTAAAAAATAGAACTGTATTTTAAAATAATATCTTCATTAAAGTTTAATTTAAAAAATTAGTCTTATGAAATAATCCCAAATCTAAATCTATTAACAAATAATCACAACAGGTTCTGAGGAACCTGTAGCAAAGCTTTCCCATATTTTATTGCTTTATACTCTATTCATAACTCTGGGGTACCCCCAATCTATGTTCATTGTTGCTTCTCTAACTCATTTCTTCCTGATCAAACTTAGTAGCCAACTTTTTTATATCCAATTTTGATTGGCTTGGTATCCATCATACTGAACTCCAAGTATCTGGATTTGCAGTTTCTTAGAACTAAGTGCCTCCGAGGAACAATGTTTTCTGAATTCAAGATGTTCATTTAGAATTTTTATTGAGGGACAATCTCAGGCATAGAAACCCTTCAGTGTGTTATGGGCATGGGTCAGTACAGCTGTTTGTTCTCAAGCATCAAACAAGCTTCAAAAATAACTTTTGTTCATTATCTCAATAAAGAACTGCTTTCATTTCACAGGTAAAATGAGGTGTCTTAGTGAAGAGCAGTTTGAAGCTGTCAGAAATGGGCACTCTGTAATGGCCTATATGGGAAAGAATCTAAAAAAGCGTGGATATATGTATATGTATAACTGATTCACTTTGCTGTACAGCAGAAACTAACACAACATTTTTACGCGGGCCCCTCACCGCTGTGGCCTCTCCCGCTGCGGAGCACAGGCTCCAGACGCGCAGGCTCAGCGGCCATGGCTCACGGGCCCAGCCACTCCACGGCATGTAGGATCCTCCCGGACAGGGGCACAAACCCGTGTCCCTTGCATCGGCAGGCGGACTCTCAACCACTGCATCACCAGGGAAGCCCTAACACAACATTTTTAATCAAGTATACTCCTATAAAAATTTTTTTAAAATAATAAAATTTTTAAAAAAGAAATACTATAGGTCAGCGAAACATGAAGCCTGACTCAGAAGGCCCCTGAAATTTACCCTTAAATTTTTTTCAAAAGATATCAAATATGAAAACTGTGGTTTTGTTTTTGTAAATAGAGTTCTCCAATCAAACTATACAATTTTATTTCTGATTTGCCATTCTGAGAAAAAAATCATATACCAACCTTCACCGTGTTCTTTTTTTAACCTAATTATTTAAAAGGGAAATGTGAAGGAGGATAATGAAATTGGAAGCCAATGTTCAAACCCAACAGCAGAAGCATTATCTTAGTAGAGGTCCTTAACACGAATGGTAGGGTTTGGACTTTTCAGAACCCTTGACTTTTTTAAATTAAAAACTAATTTAGGGCTTCCCTGGTGGTGCAGCGGTTGAGAGTCCGCCTGCCGATGCAGGGGACACGGGTTCGTGCCCCGGCCCGGGAAGATCTCACATGCTGTGGAGCGGCTGGGCCTGTGAGCTATGGACGCTGAGCCTGCACGTCCGGAGCCTGTGCTCCGCAACGGGAGAGGCCACAACAGAGAGAGGCCCGCGTACCACAGAAAAAAAAATTAATAATAATAATTTAATTACTTTTAAAGCCCCTATTTCTCTTTACTAGAATTTAATTTTTTATATTTCAAGAACCATCTTTTGGTTTAATGCTTCATTAAAATTACCTTGACAATTCACATTCTTTTTTTTTCTTAATTTGAACAGACATATTTACAAAAGAAATTGAACATATAGTTTTCTCTTTTTTTAAATTGGGGTATAGTTGCTATTCATAGTTACAGTCAGACTCTTTCCTTACTGATCATTTTAAGACTTTTGGCTATCATCACCCCGCAAGTAAATTATAGCCTATAGACTGCATTTTAATCGATGAACCATGGTATTTGAAAATGTGTTACATTTGCCATAAATTTATAAATAAATGAATCAGATTCTCAAGCAGCCTTCAACATTCCATACATGATATTGTAAAACTACGAAGATATTTGACAGCTGTTCAGTGGGACCTAGTCTATTCTGAAACTTAATAGAAAAGTTAAAGAAGAGACAAACACCCCACTTGATAAGCTGGTCTATGGAAAAATTTAGATTTACATGATTAAGGAAATACATAATTATAGAACTGTGAAAAGACATTTACATTATCTAGTCCAGATATTTACCAAGTTTTCAAACAACTTTTAATGTTTTTTTCCTAAAAAAATCAACTTTTCTACTTATTTTTTAATTCTTTAGACTTACAGAAAAATTGCATGAAGAGGGCAAAGAATTCCCAGATTCCCTAAATGCTCAAATATTACTGCATTAGCTTTACCCTCTCCTTTGTGCATGCATTCATTGATACATCTGTGTGTAAACACACATATATGATTCCTCTCTAAAACTTTTAAGAATGACATGATGCCCCTTTATCTCTACATACTTCAGTGTGAAATGTAAATATTTTAAACTCAGGTTGAGCCCAGAGTTGCAGAAACCCTTGTTTAGGCTACTAATTCAGTTCATTGACTTTGTTTACTGCCTCAAGGAATTACAATGTAGATCTAAGCAATATTCTTTAAATATTTATTCAACGATTTTCAAAGAGAAGCTAAATGCTGCCTGCATAAACGTGAAAAATCAAACAATGGTGGCAGAGTCAGCCAGACTGAACAAAACAGAAGCTCTAGATAAAACAGACAAAGCAAGTCTGCACTGGGGCAGTAGAGCTGGTCCATGTGACCTCATCTCACCCTGGGCAGTAGCTCCGGACACATTTTAAAAATCCAAGAGTCCCAGAGAAAACTTTTGAGTCTCAGTCAAATGAGAGTTCCACTGAACCTTCCCAAGCTTCTAGAAGCCAATAAATTAGAAAGGACACTTTATTGGGAAGCATGACACAGAGGGATGGTAGAGAAAAGAGTCTGCCACCAAAGAAACTAGGTGGCTCTATATCCACTAAAGCCATATGGAAGAAACCAAAACCTAGAAAAGTGATCAATAAAACTGAGAAGGAGATTTTGATAAATAATTTGAGGGCTGAACCTAAAGCGTGTGGCCAAATAATACAGTAGTAATTTGGAGGTAGGTCTTAGACCTAGTCCATAACATTTATCAATGTCTTAGATCCTGAAACTATTAAAGAGAAACATTTTATAGTTTATTTTGATTGAAAATTGAGTCTAAATTCTATCTTATAAGTTGTAGGTAAAATGTCACATAATAAAAATTAAGATCATTGACTTTGTTTACTGCATCAAGGAATTACAATGTATATCTAAACAGGACATGTTCTTAGAGGAAAACATAGGCAGAACACTCTATGACATAAATCACAGCAAGATCCTTTTTGACCCACCTCCTAGAAAAATGGAAATAAAAGCAAAAGTAAACAAATGAGACCTAATGAAATTTAAAAGCTTTTGCACAGCAAAGGAAACCATAAACAAGACGAAGACAACCCTCAGAATGGGAGAAAATATTTGCAAACAAAGCAACTGACAAAGGATTAATCTCCAAAATATACAAGTGGCTCATGTAGCTCAATATCAAAAAACAAAAACCTAATCCAAAAATGGGCAGTAGACCTAAACAGACATTTCTCCAAAGAAGATATACAGATTGCCAAGAGGCATATGAAAGATGCTCAACATCACTAATCATTAGAGAAATGCAAATCAAAACTACAATGAGGTATCACCTCACACCAGTCAGAATGGCCGTCATCAAAAAATCTAGAAGCAATAAATGCTGGAGAGGGTGCGGAGAAAAGGGAACACTCTTGCACTGTTGGTGGGAATGTAAATTGATACAGCTACTATGGAGAGCAGTATGAAGGTTCCTTAAAAAACTAAAAATAGCACTACCATATGACCCAGCAATCCCACTACTGGGTATATACCCAGAGAAAACCATAACTCACAAAGAGTCATGTACCGCAATGTTCATTGCAGCTCTATTTACAACAGCCAGGACATGGAAGCAAGCAACCTAAGTGTCCGTCGACAGATGAATGGATAAAGAAGATGTGGCACATATATACAATGAAATATTACTCAGCCATAAAAAGAAACAAAATTGAGTTATTTGTAGTGAGGTGGATGGACCTAGAGTCTGTCATACAGAGTGAAGTAACTCAGAAAGAGAAAAACAAATACCGTATGCTAACACATATATACGGAATCTAAAAAAAAAAAAAAAAAAAAAAGCGGTTCTAATGAACCTAGGGGCAGGACAAGAATAAAGACACAGACATAGAGAATGGACTTGAGGACATGGGGAGGGGGAAGGGTAAGCTGGGACGAAGTGAGAGAGTGGCATGGACATATATACACTACCAAATGTAAAATAGAGAGCTAGTGGGAAGCAGCTGCACAGCACAGGGAGATCAGCTCGGTGTTTTGTGACAACCTAGAGGGGTTAGGGATGGGGGGGTGGGATAGGGAGGGTGGGAGGAAGATGCAAGAGGGAGGGGATATAGGGATATATGTATATGTATAGCTGATTCACTTTGCTGTACAGCAGAAACTAACACAAAATTGGAAAGCAACTATACTCCAATAAAGATGTTTAAAAAAACAAAACAAAACAGGACATGTTAATGGATTGAATGAAGGAAAGATAAGTCAAGGATAAGTCCTACTATTTTGGCATAAGCTCCTAGGTGGATGGAAGTTTCATTTACTGTGATGGGGAAGACTGGTGGGGGGGAACTGGTTGGAGGTAGGAGGAGGGGGTGATGCTGGGTGTCTCTTACTCATTCAAGTGGAAATCCAGCCTGGTAGCTGGATTACAAGTGAGAGTTTTTGACAAGATCAGGAGGAGAGAGAAGAGATTTGAGGGTCTTCAGGGTGACCCTCAGAAAGTAGAGAAGATCAGTCACACCAGGAAGAATATGTGGATGAAGAAAGGAGCTTCGGTGCTTTGTAACCGCCTGGTGGGGTGCGATAGGGAGGGTGGGGGGGAGGGAGACGCAAGAGGGAAGAGATATGGGAACATATGTATATATATAACTGATTCATTTTGTTGTAAAGCAGAAGCTAACACACCATTGTAAAGCAATTATACTCCAATAAAGATGTTAAAAATATATATATTATTAGAAAAAAAATTATACCTCAATTTTTTTAAATTTAAGTAAATAAATAAATATTTAGTAAATATATGTATACCTTTGCACATTTTCAAGTTAACATAAATATTTTATCAAATGTTTGATTATTTTTGCAAGAGGTAGGATTTCTAGTATATTGCAAAAATTGGCATTAAAACAATCTCCTATTTCAAATGTTAAAAAAAAAAAGAAAGGAGCTTATAACTGAGAGCTGGGGTTCTGATAAGCGCACATACAGGGATCTCTATCTTTCAGGGTCCCCTCAAAAGCAAGAGATTATTTGTTAAGCGTGTGAGCCGAGTTTCAAGTACATAATGAAGTATTTTAGTGGTATTTTTGCCACTAAAAATACAGACAGATGAATAGACCTGAGTGTAATTTCAAACCTGGGTGTTCAAGCCATTTCTCAAATTTTTAAAAATTCCTTTTGACAGAAGAACGCATTATTATAATAGCTCAGATTTGGTTTGAGTTTCCATTTTCATACAATTTCTGCAATTACAGCAAATTTCCTTTGAGTTGAAAGCCAATCAGTCAAGAAAAACCAATAGCAATAAACAGTGTTTCTCATTAAAATAACTTTAAGCTTCAAGGATGTTGACTACATAATTTAGATATCTTTTTAGCAGAATTGTTTGGTTTAACTTGTCTTTCTTAATCAATTTTTCCAATGTCCCAGGAAAACTAGTTAGAAGTAATAGCGTTAATTTTTTTTCACAACTTAGAGACTGAAGTTTAAAAACAAATAAATAAATAAATAAGAGGAAGAAATACAAAAGTGGGCCTGGCTAATGACCACCATAGGATGTCTGTTTTCAGTTCCAAGCCTCTGGAGTACTATTTCCTCTCTTTTATAACAATGAGACAAGCTCACCCTAGGCCTTTGTTAGGAAATGAGAAAGTGCTACAAGCAGAATTCCTGCCCTTCCATCCTTGGATATTACACTCTTTTTAAGGCCAGAGACAGCCCTCACTGTATATTCCAGACAGTACCTGGCATGTCAGCTGGTCCATAGCATCTGGGATGTTGGTGGAATTTAATTAGATTGTCTGGAGTCATTCAATGTACTTGCCAGAAGCATCTGAATTGGCTGAAACGAGTGAAGGAAACTTTGCCCATTGCTAAGTTATGCCTCAGGCTTGCTTTAATAGTATACAATGAGTTTAGCAGACAGTCTGTCAGCAGTGAGTAGGGTAGTTTTGCTAAGTACCCAGGGATGAATTCTTCTAGGGAGGGTCTCTCAACCTTCAGCACCATTGCCCTATTAAGCTGGATAATTCTTTGTCGCAGGGGCTTTCCTGTTCATCATAGGCTATTTAGCAACATCCCTGGCCTCTACCCACTAGATGCGAGTAGCACCTACTCTCCAGTTGTAACAACCAAAAATGTCTCCAGGTATCACCAACTTCCCCTGGCTGGGGAAGGCGGGCAAGGGGTAGCATCACACCCAGTTGCAACTGCTGCTCTCAAGTTTCTGAAATTTTAATCTCTAGTGTCCCCTAAGGTACCTCGTATTCATGTGTTTCAAACTGAGCTGTCACCTCACTCTTGCACAGACCTGGAAAGGAAACAGCCTCTGCTTCCCCCAAAAGATCCCAGTCCTCTTGTAGCTCTCATCAAAGGCCATGTGCACTAGGAGGAAGGACTGAAAGTGAAAGGCTCACAAGACAGTCAAAGCCGCTTCAGGACACCTGCCTGTAGGTCAAGATCAATTAATTTATGGCCCTTGCTTCTACCACCAAACAGAATTCAGTACCGCTTGGACATCCCAGGCAACCAATTTTTAGACTGAGATGTATCATTTTTACTTATAACTTATTTTCTTTCTTTTATCAAATATAATGCAATTTCATAACAGAACATTTGAAAGCAGTAAGAAAGAAAAGCTCCCTAACTCTACTAGTTAAAGGATCTACTCTTGACACTGGTTATTTCCTTCCACACTTTTCCCCACAAGCTAAAAAGATCAGGCATGTCAACTCACCTTGATTTCAAATGCTAATACAGGTCTTGGGTTGAAGATCTTCTAATATTTCAAAATAAGTCAGAAATCTAGTTTTCTACATGAAATCTGATTTCTAAATGTTGGCCAGCAATAAAATTTTCTTTCAAAACAGACCACCCGTATCAGATGGAATCAGCTGGTGGGACTCGTTTCCGACATCTGTCATTTCATCTTGTGTCCACCTGGCCTCATTCTTGTTACCTGCTAACTTCTATTTGCATTTGAATTTAGGATCCCTGTCACTAAACAATCTCTCAAGTGTTTTCCAGCTCAAAAATTGTATGAGTCCAGGACCAAGTACATTACTAGAACTTCCTTTCTCATTACCTGAATTAGCTTGTCCAAAATGTTACCACTCTCCACAAGCAGACAATACCACCCTCTGTGGCCTTATTCTCAGAGGATGATTTAGAAAATACAGTCTTACCTAACCTGGAATATAAAGGACAGTGGACATGAGTTATACCAATTTATTTATATGTGTATATAAATATATAATGTGTATTCTATTGAAATATATATAAATACACATTACGTATATACACTATATACACATTATATATATATTATATATATATTATATATTATATATATATATATATATATTTCTGTTGAAATGTTGTTCTGGTAAGTAAGCAATTGACTTCATGAAGACCTAACAAAGAAAAAATGATCCAAAAGATAAAAATCAATCCTGTAAGTACATTTGCACCCAAACATCCAATTCAAGATCCTCCACCGTCTGCCCTTTCCAAATTTGCCTCTCAGTCAGCCCTCACTTTCCCTCACCACCCATTCCCTGGGTTCATTAGAATACTTGCCATTCTTCAAACACCTATGTCCCTTTGCCCATTCTGTTTCTGTACCCCAGGCTGCCCTGGAACCAGCCTGCTGCCTCAAAAATTCTTACAGACTTGTCAGTCAATCTGTGTTTATACAAAACAGTCATTTCAACTTTTTTGTCAACTTTTAATCATTACTTATTCAGGACAATTTGGGGA
This sequence comes from Delphinapterus leucas, assembly GCF_059928025.1. Classification (NCBI taxonomy): domain Eukaryota; kingdom Metazoa; phylum Chordata; class Mammalia; order Artiodactyla; family Monodontidae; genus Delphinapterus; species Delphinapterus leucas. The sequence goes on from NC_143136.1 coordinate 11,158,981, forward strand.
AAAATATTGCATTATGTCTTTCAGATTAATTCCTGGGGGACTTAACTGTAATTTCCTGCATTACTGACTTCACTGGGAACTGACAGCTAGTTTATCAATTACTTCAATATTGTATTCCTTCAAAATTGCTTTGTCTTAAAAGAGAGCAAATGTCATCATTCTTAATGAAAGTACTCTTCACCACAGCATTCTTACATGTACACATATATTTACATATATACTTCTCCTCCTTCCTTAAAAATACTTATGTTACTCCGAATCCTCTTTAAAAAGCAAATATTAAAACAAGCGAAACACTTCCTTTGACCCTAGCTCCCTGTGAAACCACTCACCCTATGTTCCTTCTTCTCTTGACCACCAGACTTAAAAACTAACAAAAAGTGTATTGTCTCTGGCTACTATCTGGCTACTATCTGGCTATCTTACCTTTCTGCTGAAATTGTTCTTATTTGTGACAGCAAATCCACTAACATGTTGCCACTGCTTATGTTCCTAAGCTTTGAGCAGAACACTAACTAAACATATACCTCCCCCGACCCCAGCTTCTGAAGACTGGCTATTTTTTCCATGGCTTCAGGAACATCATTCTCTCTTTTAATTATTTCCTTACCTCTAGGATCATTTCTTCTTTGCCCTATTCCTGGACTTCTGCTCCCCACAACCTTGCACTTAAATGTGGCTTTTCCTAAAGGTCTTTGCAAAAGCCTCTCACTGGATCATTCATCCTTACCTCATGGCTTCAGCCACATCTTTATACCAATGACCACCGTCTGAGGACTACAGACTTATTTCTAAGTGCCTGTTAGATACACCCACCTGAAAATCTAAAAAATAACCCATAGTCAACATAACTTGGGTATTATCCAAAAATATATTCCTCCTCCCAAAATTTCTATTGATGGTTTTGTAATCTACACATTTTCCCAAGCTATAATCCTCCGAATCACACTCATCTTATTTTTCTCCCTCACGCTTCATCTCTAACTGGTTATCAAAAGTTGCTTTTGGGCTTCCCTGGTGGCACAGTGGTTGAGAGTCCGCCTGCCGATGCAGGGGACACGGGTTCGTGCCCTGGTCCGGGAAGATCCCACATGCCGCGGAGTGGCTGGGCCCGTGAGCCATGGCCGCTGAGCCTGCACATCCGGAGCCTGTGCTCCACAACGGGAGAGGCCACAACAAGTGAGAGGCCCGCGTACCACAAAAAAAAAAAGTTGCTTTTATTTCTCAGTTCTGGCTGTGCCTTTTCAGCCCCACTGTCACTATTTTATTGTTTAATGCCCCACATATTTCTTCTAAATATTTAATGTGCAAAAATCTAAAGCAAACACAGAAAGCAAAAATCAAAACAACAAAGAAGTCCTTAGCAACCTTAAAAGTCCACTGATATCTTGGTATCTTTTTCTCCTGAATTCCTTTGTAGCATCAAATGTCTAGACTTACTTTAAGGTTCCAGTGGTACAAATAATTACTTTACCAGTCCCCTACTACCACCCTCAGCGTCATATAATTCCTCCAGGGACTGCTGAGTCAATTCAGTAGCTAATTCAAGACCATGACTCTAATTTTTAATTGAATTAAAGATGAATTCCAAGGGAATATGAATATGATTCACCACTGTTATCCTAGTTTTTAAAGTACTATGCTAAATGACAGGCCAATGAAGAAGCACTTTGACATTGGTACTATTTGACACTGGGAACACAATCACAGTATGGATTTGACAGAGCCTAGTGGTAGCACCAAAATAAAATAGCTCTTGGTGAGTGCATTTACATCACATGTTAAACAAACAAAATGTACTAGAGTTCTCCTATTCTGCCAAACTAAATGACTAAAGTACCATTGGTGAAATTGCAGAGCCCAAGAGCTGGAATAAACCTGAGAGGATATATTGTTCACTCCATTCACTTTTCAGGTGAGAAAACAAAATAGCAATGAGGAGGAAGATTGCTTAAAGCCACAGATTAAATTAACAGCAAAGCCAGGCCTTCCCTGGTCGTGCAGTGGTTGAGAGTCCGCCTGCCGATGCAGGGGACGCGGGTTCGTGCCCCGGTCCGGGGAGATCCCCCATGCCGCGGAGCGGCTGGGCCCGTGAGCCACGGCCGCTGAGCCTGCGCGTCCGGAGCCTGTGCTCCGCAACGGGAGAGGCCACAGCAGTGAGAGGCCCGCGTACAGCAAAAAAACAAAAACAAAACAAAACAAAACAAAAAAAAGCTTGTTAAATAGCATTGATTTTTCAACTTTAAGGAATATAATTTCATCATCAGCCCACCAAATAGACCGTAAAATGTTCCCCTTGACACTGCATGAATTGGTTCACAATATAGCTGCTGGCTGGAAGCTACTTAGACATTAAATGAGGTCTGGCAAAGGATGATAAATGTCAAATAGCTAAAACTGAGTCGTTCTCTCTAGTACTGACTGCATAGCAAACCCAGTTGTCTAGTTATGTCACTCATTTGTTCCAATAAATTATATTATCAACCTACAAGAGAATTTAGTCATGTATCCTTGAAATCACCAGAATTTTGTATATTTTCAACCAGAAATTCATGGATAGATATATCTGTATCAAAGAAAATTCTCTGGTCACTGCAATTTTCATCTAATAACATTAATAATTTTGAGGCTGGTGCAGGCTACAAAAACTGATATTAAAATTAAGGGCCATACTTTACTTATCACAACAAATTCTCAAGTGACTTGGCCTATGTGACCTCAAAGGTTCCTTCCAATTTTGAAGCCTCTTTTCAAATGCTTATTCATTGTTCTTGACAGTCCAGTATTGGAAGAAAGTGATATTTTGCTTGATTAGTGAAAGCAGCGTAATTTTCCTACCTTTACTTTTTTGCACTGACCTTCAGTGTGGTGTTCTATTATCTCAGCAGAGTGTTGTTGTTCTCATGTTGTAGTCTGGGAAAGCACATTCCGGCTGAATTTCTTAAGAGGCAAAGAACTAGGGATGTATATTTGGTTTACGTTAGTAACTGCAAAGGGAATTCATCAATCAGTGTCACAGGCTTTGAGCTATTCTTATGACAACTCAATTTTACTATTTTTTTTTCCTTCAGTAACTTTGTCTTAAAGATGCCCTCTTCCCTCTATCCATCACAACCCTTTCTCACTCTTCATATGGGCAGAGATCTCTTTGATCTAAAGAGAAGTTATTCGAAAGTGGGAAAGCAAAGAATTGGACTTGAGCCCTGTTCATGTGCCTGGAAACTGAAGGGAGAATTGATTTGCTTGGGCAAAGTCCACTTGGGTTTTTAGTTTATGAAAGCACTTTTCACAACTAATCAATGGTGAACATTTTAGAAACTCCCTAAAATGAAGCCCCACAAGACATTTCAGATGACACAAAAATATGAATTCCTGTGGTGCATGAAAATTTACATCACATCATTTGTTTGAAAACAAAACCAAAACTATGAGTAGCTTATAATTAATAATATTTATGTATGAATACTTTTAAAATGTGATACTAACAGACTGATGTTTTCATTTTTTATTTTATTTTATTTATTTTTTAATTTTTTTAATAGATCTTTACTGGAGTATAATTGCTTCACTATACTGTGTTAGTTTCTGTTACACAACAAAGCGAATCAGCCATATGCATACACATGTCCCCATATCCCCTCCCTCTTGAGCCTCCCTCCCAGCCTCCCTATCCCAACTCCGTAGGTCAAAGACTGACATTTTCTTAGTGTGTTGATGGTTACGAGAAAAATTCATGCAGGCTTTAAGCCCCTTTCAAATCAGCTGTGCAGACATTTACTTGCCTTCTTATTTGTAGTCCTACTATTATTAACGTCATCTCTTGTTTAAATTTTTTTTATTTTTAATACTAATTATCCATGCCAGGAAGCCATTAATAATACACGCTGCCCATGCAAGATGAAAAGGGCAAATAATAATATTTCACTGAGCTTTTACAGAAACCCTATGATATAGCCAGAGTAGGTATCATAAGTAAAGAGATGTACATGAGTGTTGAAAGGTTAAATGTTTGTCCAGGAACATAGAGTGATGGAGTTATTGCCTGAAATCAGGTCTTCCAATTACATTTGCCAAGCAACAATTAACTGGGAAAGTAAAGTCTTATGATTTCATATCCTTAATTTTCTAGAGAAGCAATTGACAAAATACAGTCCTCGAGCCAAATCTGGCCCACTGTCTGTTTTTGTAAATAATTTTATTGAGACACAGTCACGTCCATTCTTTTATGTATTGTCTATGGCTGCTTCCCCACCATCACAGAAGAGGTGAGCAAATGCAGCAAAGACTTTTGCAAGATAAATACTGCTGCTTTGCATTATTGGTTTAGTACGGATAAAAACAAGACTATTTCTGTTCTATCTGAGGAATCTCTCAGGTCTGTTATACATCAAGTATTTGAAGGATATTACTTTTCACCATCAAGACTTTAATTCATTGATCTCTGCTTCCCATTACTTAAAACCATGAAATGTTCTGAAATTTTTATCAAAATGACATTTCCATGACTGTTTCCTACAAACTTGCTTATTTTTGTTTCACTTTAGTGTAGACTTTTTGTGCCTTACCTCTTAGTGGCTTCCAATTTAACTACTCAAAGTGTCCTAAGAAATTACATGTTTCATAGCATTTTCTCCTGACTTACATTTGAGAATTAGACAGAAATATTGCCTTTTCTTTTCCCTCTGAAGAGCAATCTGGCATCTTTTAGGAGAACAATATTGCTTCCTGCATAAATCTAGCTTTTGTTTTTCTCAAAGCTGTAGTTACTAATCGTATTTTTAGTTCTGTAAATATTAATTTGCCATGCCATTTTACTGTAGCCTGTTAATCACAACCTACCAGCAGTCACAAAAGCCATGGTCATGGTCTTTGAGAAATATTTGATGTGTGCTGGGCAATTCAGAAAAAAGAACAAACACTTGTCAGCTCTTTAGAAAAGGAAAGCAAGTCCTTCAAAGAGGGTGTGATCAGAGGATACATTTCCCTATTTCTGGGCCTCAGATTTCATGAAGTAAGTTAGCAGGGGCATACGCCTACACACCTGAGCCCTACCTAAGTCATTATTAATTTGAAAACCAGACATATCTGTGTATACCAAAAGACAATGTACTAAAAGGTTACTACATCCATGGCATAAGAGAAAAAATGCAGGTGTTATAGAAACCTTTTCATCTTTGAGGTCCATTTTATTGATGATACTCTGTAATTTGAATTTACTTCCATAATTATGTGCTTCCTACCTTAATGAGCATTGTGCTACTCCCTGGAACCACAGTGGTGACTGAGATAGACATAGTCTCTGCCCTCCTGGATCCAAAATTTTCTTAGCTTTGGAACAGAATGGTCTCATTTTTTATGATAACATTTGTTATAACATGCTGAACAGAAACTGACTGGCAGGAATACTTGTTGAAAGAAAGAGAAAGAGAAGGAAGGAAAGAAGGAGGGCTGGAAAGAAGGAAGGAAGGGAGGGAGGGAGGGAGGGAGGGAGAAGAAATAAAGCAGGCAGGCAGGCTCAAATAAAATGAAGGCAAAGTCATATACTATAGGGGGTACTTCTGAAGACGTCAATAACTCAAGATTAACTTCTCGTGGACATTAACATAGAATATAGATAATGGATGTGAGATTATATCAATTACCCCATTATAGAACATTTTTTACATTTAAATACACTTTTTAATCACAGCATGTATTTACAGTAATTTTTGCATTGCTAACACCTCTTTTCAAATGGTCAAAAAATACCACCTACCTCAGTGCAGACAGTTGCTTGGCTTAAGGTCATAGGGGCACATTATAGAAATTTCAGCCTTAAGGTTAATCTCCAGAAGTTTATCTTTGTCCAACTGTAGCGTCATTTTTGCAAACTGAACAAGATGTCTGCCTTGATTTTTTTCCCTAGTTTTCTTAACATTGTCTCTACTATTTCATAGAGCTGTTCTCTCCTAAGTTAACTATAGGTCACTGGAAATGGTCCTCTGGTCTTTCCCATGACACCACATCACTGTTAACTTCAGATTCAAAGGTATTAATTTTATGCAAAAAAAAGAAAAAGAAAAAGATTTTAAATGATGGTAGGAGTACCTGCTAAAGTAACATATCAAATTCACTCCCAGAGTGGCTGAGGATTATCTTCTCTGGTCGGTTTGTGTTATCATGAGAATTCATCATAGCAGAATGGATCATTCTGTCACTCCAGACAGCTCTACTAGCCGAGAAACATGCTCTCTTTTGCAAGGGTGCAGAAATGAGTGTGATTTGTCTCTGTCAGAGCAATGTGCAGCCTAGAAACTAGAAATGATGTGCTCATCACAGCCCTGGGATCTGAGTCTACTGCCCGCGCACAATGTGGGGCTCAGGGTGGCACCAGCTGGCCTGGAAGGCATTTTCTCTGGAAGGTGAAGGGGAATTTTGCATGGACAGATTCAAACAGGTTGACTGTGGTTTTAAGGGGACAGAGGGTCCCCTTGTATAGCCTTTTTAAAAAAGGATAAACTTCCAAGAGACACAAATGATCATTTTCTAGAAAATGAATTACCTTGTGTCAAGGTGAGACCCACGGGAGAGAGACAAGAATGGAAGGTGCAAAAAGGATGCAACCTCTGGATGATGACGAGGTCAGCTGTGAGCATTGGGATCACAGTCTTTGAAGCTTCTGGACACAGGCATATTTCAGCTGGAGGTTAAACCATATTTCATTGGAAAATCAGTTGGGGACAAAATGCAAGGGAAAACATGAGATAAATGAAAAAGAACCACTTGGAGCTTCTCTGGATTTTATTTAATTGCCTAATTACTAGAAAAAAAAAGTTAAGCATACTTCTTTCCTTCTTTCTGGTACTACTACAGGTTTTTGTTTTGTTCTTAGCCTCTAAAGGCATATTTAAGTTCTGCTGTGAATTATGCCCTTCCAACCTAAGCAGCAGGGGCGTCCTGGGATAAAGGATGCTATCTGAAGCTTCACGCCTCTGCTCCTGAGCCCCTCCAGCGTGTATCATTCTGACTCAAAAGTCTTTACACAAACTATTCACTTCTCCAAACCCTCTCTCCCCTACTTTGGTGGCTAATAAGCTCTTCATTATTCATGTCTCAGCTTAGTCAGCGTCTATCTATCTCTCCCTGAAAGGCTTCTGGAACTTTGAGGTCTGCAACTGTACCTTCTACACCCATGTATCGTCACCCAGTACTATTCCTGGTACTTAGTTGACTCACAGTGAGTATTTTGAGTGCAAGTAAGGAAGTCATCTCTATAATCTGGGGTTGGTTTACTCAGGGACAGATTCCTCCTGAGGGTCCCCTGAGGCAGCTTTGCCACAGATCCAAAGAGCATTCCTTCCTCAAATCAATATACTGCCTCTCTCCAGAGAACTATTATAATAACCCTACTGGGCTTCCCTGGTGGCGCAGTGGTTGAGAGTCCGCCTGCCGATGCAGGGGACATGGGTTCATGCCCCGGTCCGGGACGATCCCACATGCCGTGGAGCGGCTGGGCCCGTGAGCTATGGCCGCTGAGCCTGCACGTCCAGAGCCTGTGCTCCGCAACGGAAGAGGCCACAACAGTGAGAGGCCCGCGTACCGCAAAAAAAAATAATAATAATAATAACCCTACAATTACGCTATAACTAGAAAGTAAATGGTACCCCTTGGAATTATACTACAGGACACACTTGCACAACCATATCAACAGTCTTAACAGGAATCACAAACAAAATTAGGGGAGGGGGGCAAAATGAAATAACTGAAAAATCACTGCCAGAAATTAGAATTCTCCTTTGGTCATATTTCTTCTTTTGGCAGTTACCCTCTGTACTCCCATTTATAGCCAAACTTTTGAAATAGTTTAGACTCATCTCTTCAGCCCTCAGCACTCCATGGATACTGTTCTTTGCCAAGTTTATCAAGGATCAATAGACCATTTTCAGTATTTACCTTTCTTGAACTCTTGACGATGCTGGTACCTCCTTTCTTGAATGAGTGACTGTAAGGACTGTGAAAGAGCTGAGATTTTGTCCTACTTTCAAGCTGACTGTTACTGTTAAGTGAATGCTTAGAAAAGACATGAGATTTCTGGGTCAGAGAAAAAGTACTTTATTACTCACAGCACAGCAGTAGCCAGAGTCAGTATGTTTGTGTCAGTTTTTCTTTATCTTTTTTTTTTTTTTTTTTGCGGTACGCGAGCTTCTCACTGTTGTGGCTTCTCCTATCGCGGAGCACAGGCTCCGGACGCACAGGCTCAGCGGCCATGGCTCACGGGCCCAGCCGCTCCGCGGCATGTGGGATCTTCCCAGACCGGGGCACGAACCCGTGTCCCCTGAATCAGCAGGCGGACTCTCAACCACTGCGCCACCAGGGAAGCCCTGTGTCAGTTTTTCTTGCCTCCCAAGAACCACAGGGACGACACAGGTGGGTCCCAGGTATATGCCATGCACACAGTGAGTTTGCATCACAACCAAGGTATGCTGAGTGTGGAGAATCTGTTGATTTTATAGTGAGCTGCAAGCAAGCTTGCTCTTTGTCGGTGGGGAAGGGAGACATTACTTCATCTTTTGAGATCGCTTTCTACAAACACAAGGCTGTGAAATGGCCCTGGGAAAGAGCATTCGGGGCCTTGCATTTTTGGCGTAGCCAGCAGGAGCATACAAGGATGCTCAGGGCTCATGGCGGATCACCTCTGCCAACACTGTCTTCTGTCAAGCTCTGTAGCCCCACATTTTCATGGTTCTCGGGCGACCCGGTTCTCTTACTCTGCCCCTATGTGAGCTTTTAATGAGTTCTCTGTTGGTCCCTCCTTTTTCTTGTTCTGCATACTCTTCCTCTTCATGATTTCGTGCTTTAATTAACATCTGTATCAGGCAACACAAACTCAAATGCCTACAGGGGTGAGGCAGGTAATGTAAATGAGTGACACACACCAGGAGGAAAGCCAGCATCTGCCAGAAATAGAATCACCTGCCATTCATTTTTACTGAACAGAGAGAAAGATACTTAATACAAACAGGATTGATACTGAAAATAAAAGTCAAAATTTTTTAACTATATACTCTAAAAATAGAAACATCGCATTATTACATTTTTATATCGTAAGTTGCTAGAACTTGATCTGAAACTAAAAATCTGAAACTTTTTCTTCTACACAAGATGTCAATGGCAGGCTTTACATTTCAGTTTACAATGTGCAAGACCAAGCTCAGTCATGGTTCCTCTAGCTGGGTGTGATATTTACTTTTACTGCTTTCCGTAATGGAAAACAACTGTTCCCAAACACAGGTACTGCCAAGGCTGGATACACCTGTGCTTCTTATACTTTAGGTAATTCCATCTTGGAAAGACAGAATTACTGTGTCCCAAAGTCATCATTTTTAGATTCCAGTACTTATGATTTTATGATTCTGTATTTCAGTAATATCCAATTCTTCCTTCACAATTGGAAATATTAAGAAAGAGAAATTGAGCAAAATTAATTAAATGTACTTGCAGTTTAACATCAACCAGAGAAATCTTTTTAAACATCAGCCTTCAAAACCATGGTGTGAAGAATGTGGTTCCATTTCATTTGGGAAACTGACTTTACCGTATAAAAGTGGGCCAGGTTATTCCTTCCCAAATGGCATCTCCAAATACCTACTTTCAGGATTACTGGAGCAGTGAAATCGTGCATTTTGATAGCTATCCAGTGATTGGAAGAGTTGTACTGGCAACTTAAATAGCCAAATCTTTAACACAGTCATGAACCCATGAATAAGTCGATGTTTTGAACAGTTAAACTTCTCAGCACTTTGTCATATGAAGCCATCAAAACCGTGTAGTACTGCATGTCCAGTTCATTCAGAAATCTCACCTTGACTCAAGCAATGGGAGCTTATTGAGTTGATGGAGCTAATTGCAATGTTCATAATGTCGTCTAGTGTTAACTTTTTAACCAAAACAGACAAACAGAAACTATTTCATAATGGACTACATGAACTAAAATTCTACATTCTTGAAAAAGGTTACCACCCGGTATGTTAGTTTTCTAATGTCTCACCAGTTTTGACTAGTCTACAATAAGCTGTTCAACTTCTCTCAGTAAAGTAGCTCATTTCCTGGTATTATGCCATCAGGAGAGCTATATCCAAAAGTTCTCCGTAAAATCAAAATTATCAATACCGAGAACAAATAGAATTAACTGGTTGGTACTACATAGACAGATAGATAGATACATAGACAGATAGATAGATAGATAGAAATCAATCTGTGCTTTGAGCAGATGCCACAAATAACTTTTTCCATGTAAATTATATAGTAAAATAGCTGTCCTTCAGCATGCCAAGCAACATTATTTCCAGCTAGACTTCTGTTTGTAAAACTTGTTTCTGTTCAGAACACATGATTTCTGCTACACTCATTAGACTATTTAATAAACCTGTCATCTGTAAAAAGCAATTGCCCAGACAAGTTATTTCCCCTAATGCGTAACTAATTCCACAGAAGCATCAGTTATTTTACTCACATCCAAAGCAAATGCCTTTAAAATTTCAGTCCGTTTTAACAGATCACCAGTTGTTTCCTCATGCATCTTTTTTTATACCCGTGTAGTTCTTTATGATGGATGTTTCATAATATTATTTTGTTTTGTTTCTTTTAAACACAGATATACTCTGCATATCAAACATGGATCTAGCACTAACTTTCACAAAGAAATGGGCTCTCTACCATTTTTCTTAAAACTCACAGTCTTGGCATTTTTATTTCCCCTCTTTTAATAAAGACATGGGTACAGAGATAATTTTCTCTACTCTTAAAAAAATTACCATGCAAAAACCAATGACATGGCGTTTACCGTGCTACCTCACTGTTCAGGATACAATAGGAAGTGATGGAAGACTCGCCACACTTAAAAGGATCTGGGGGAGACTGTCATATGGAAATGAAAGCTTTTGTCCCAGAGATTCTCTAGAGGTTGGAAATCCAGAGTTTTTATGAGAAATCACTCAATTGTTTCATGTTACCTTGATTTCACTTAAAATACTACCAATGTACACTAAACACATTTCCAGGCTATATTGTCTAATTCTGGAGTGAAAGTGCCAGTTTGCAACGTGTGAACAGAATTGGGTGACATTCATTATACAAGGGCTAATAAGGCCAGAGTCTAGACTTGGTCACTATGAGATCCATTAGTTTTTCAAGGAAAATATTTTTTTTCTTTTCTTTTTCTTTTTTATAGAAGCCACAGCTAATACTCTTTTCCAAAAAATTCATGTCTTGGATATTCAGACTGTAAATACCTTGACCCAAATATCACAGCTATCACCAAGCAAAATCCTTGTTTGAATCACATATTGTAAACTTCTGTTTACCAGGTCAAGGGTAAAATTGAGACTCCAACTAGAAACAATAATATTAATAAATAATAATAACATAATAATAAAGCTAATTGACTTAAGCTCTTATCCATGGTCTTGCTATCCCTAGGTGCACATCCCTGGAAGCAGTAGAGTCTGTCATGCATGCTGCTATTATCGCCTATTATTATGTTGTTATGGAGAAAGTTTAACACTAAGAAAAGAATATCCACATATATCATATTTGAAGCACACCCATGAAAATGGAGAACTTCAAGATGCCCCAAAGGTTGTCCAAGGTTGGTCTCAAACCCAGCGTGGTTTATGGAGCCTCTGTCACAAGCTTTAACCTGTGCTCCAGTCTTAGAGATGAGGCCACTGCTTTCCCCTCTCATGGGCTGATCTTGGTAATGTCTCTTCTTCTCCTGGCCCTTTCTCAGTCACCCATCAAACTCAGAGCACTTCCTGAGAACTGTCACCCTCTCCCTGAGGAACACCTTTCCCAAGTGCTGCCATCCATCTTGGTTCCTACTTCAAGCTCTTTGTGGATTTAACCAAATCACAACTGAGGTTGACATGAGACGCCTCTTGAAGAGAAAAATTCTCAACAACCATCATGGCTTCAATCACAAATATATTAAAGACCTGGAAGTAAATATCACATTCCAATCGCTAAGCCATGGTTTAAAAAAAAAAAAAGACCACCTTAGACTACTAGAATGAAGTGCTGAAAATGTATCCAATTCTTAATCAAATTAGAACTACTGACAGTCTATACAATTCATCTTTTAAAAACAGCATAGTAAAATACATATTATATATATAATATAGTATGTAACACAACATATGTAACATAGTATATTATATAATATATAACATAGCATATAGTAAATATTATGCTAAAAAGCATAGCAGGGCACAGACCTCTAAGACAGACGGCTTGGGAATGAATCTTGACTATCACTCAGCAGCTCTGTGACTCTGTACAAGTTACTTTTCTGGGTCTCAGATTCCTCACGTGGGAGTCATAATAGCCTCTTCTTTGTAGGATTTTTATGAGGACCAAATGTCTGCGTGAGAAGCTGCATAATGAAAGTGTCTGCTACCGCATTAGCTCTGAAGGTCCCAGCTGGACACCTGTATAAATTGCTTAAAAAACTCTTTTTCTAATTAAGTTATGTCTAAGTATCAATGTTTGAAGCTCTGTAGAAATTTAATTAACCTTCTTCCTAAGGACTATTTTTATCATCAAAAAGGAAAACAGAAACCTTGGATGGGAGCAGTTTATCCCAGTGTCTCATACTATGTTGAATTAAAGTGGTGAGAGTGGGCATCCTTGTCTCATTCCTGATCCTAAACGAAGTGTTTTCAGCTTTTTTCATCATGGAGTATAATGTTGGCTGTGTGTTTGCCATATATGGTCTTTATTATGTTGAGGTATGTTCCCTCTATATCCACTTTGTTGAGAGTTTTTACCATAAGTAGATATTAAATAATGTCAAAAGCTTTTTCCACATCTTTTGAGATGGTCATATGATTTTTATTCTTCAGTGTGTTAATGTGGTGTAGAGCATTGACGTCAGTAGGCTTGTGGTCAGCATGCATTTAACTTCTTCTACCTGGTGGGGTTTCAGTATCTGCAAAACAACTCAAGGATATGCTCAGAAAATTACCTATAGACCTTGAGGAGGAACTAAAGGTCCTTGACTTTGTTTTATGACTAAACTATTAATATTTTGTCTTGCTTGACTGTTTTCCTTTGTTTCTGCATTTTCTCACTTTTCTGATTAAATTTGCTCTTTGGAACTCTGGGAAGTTGTAAAAGGCTAAAGGTTTTCTACACACAGGATGCAGGGGACAGGGGGGTGGGTGGTTCCTGCTCAGTTTCTATAAGATAAAATTTACCATCCAGTCCATATAGTAGCACCTGAATGAATGTTCTTTGCTGTATTTTAAGTTTCATCTCATCTAACAACAAGAATTGGAGGATAAAGTAGCTAATAATGAACCCATGTTTCAGATTCTGCTTTTCACAAGCAAAAAATTTTCTTTTCTCTCCCAGCCTTTGCACTCACTGGCTGGAATATGTAGCCAGCACATGCAGTTCCTTTTGCAACACCATGATGGCAGTTCAGTCTTGCCACTTGTATAAATCAGTTTAGAAAACGCTTGGAGAAGATCATTTTTTCAGTCACATTAAAAAATTGCAGAAGTGAATAAGCAAGGAATAAAATATGTTATAGTCACTGTGGAAAACAGTTTGGCCTCTTCTTAGAAGTTAAACATACACTTACCAGACAACCAAGTAATCCCAGACCTAGAGTCTGTCATACAGAGTGAAGTAAGTCAGAAAGAGAAAGACAAATACCGTAGGCTAACACATACATATGGAATTTAAGAAAAAAAAATGTCATGAAGAACCTAGGGGTAAGACAGGAATAAAGACACAGACCCACTAGAGAATGGACTTGAGAATATGGGGAGGGGGAAGGGTGAGCTGTGACAAAGTGAGAGAGTGGCATGGACATATATACTAAATGTAAAATAGATAGCTAGTGGGAAGCAGCCACATAGCACAGGGAGATCAGCTTGGTGCTTTGTGACCACCTAGAGGGGTGAGATAGGGAGGGTGGGAGTGAGGGAGGCGCAAGAGGGAAGAGATATGGGAACATATGTATATGTATAACTGATTCACTTTATTATAAAACAGAAACTAACACACCATTGTAAAGCAATTATACTCCAATAAAGATGTAAAAAAAAAAAAAAGTATCCCTGAAGTATCTTGGAGAGGTAAAGTTTGGAGTTATTTATTAGTTTGGTTTAAGTATTTGCATTTTAAAATTAGGTTCACTATCATTTATTCCCAGTGACTTTAAGTGTTTAAATTGCCTTTCATCTACTCTAAAATAATTGAGCTACTAAGACTACAAACATCAATTTCTACACTTTTTACATTTTCTTTGTGCAAATATGTATGACTTTAAGAAGAGGAAAAAGGTAACTTTATTACTTTAAAGGTGAAAGATGAGAAATAATTTTATGGAAGTTTAGTTGGAGAGTTAAAACATAAAATTCTACAAAATTTAAAACCATGCAATATTTCAATATGCAATTCATGTTCAGTTTATCAAATCTATAGCATTTCATTCTAATGCCATAGTCAAAGTTGAACTGTCTCATCATGCCTGGAGGAAGATTTTTGTCAATTAACTGATTAACGTTTCAATACTGATGAAAAGCACATTCTCAACTGACTTTTTAAATGTTTTAAAATAAAGCTAAGCCATGTATCCTTTTATACGCTGTACTGAGAAATTGAAATCATGCATTGGCTTCAAATGGTTGATCTGTATGTGTAAAAGTTTGCGTTTACTCATTCTCATTAAAGATCTTTATTTCTAAGAATAGAGGCTGTTTTCTCTCCAGATCTATAAGTTCTCTCAAACAGCACTATTCTTATTAAGGAACTAAATAAGCGATGATGATTAAGCAGTGGTTAATGTTTTTAACGTGTCTACATTTCTGCTGTAAATTATAATTTTTTTTACTTTCATTTTCATGAAATGGTTCCCTATTTCATGTCTGTTGCAGTCATCTACTGGTTCTATGACACATGATAACAACATCACCATAACAGTTGCAGGTATTCAGATGAATTAAGTCATAAACACCTCTGGGAACAAGAATGAAGGCATTTCTTAATTAAATGTTTTATAGCCCTGAAAAATAAGGTAACACACTGTACTTGTATATATTTGGTCCCAAACACAAGAAATAAAGGTTTAGAAAAAATAATTTAATGTTTTTCATCAATAAATAATGTTTACATAATCGAACTAAAACAAATATTTATATCAAGTAAATAAGATTTGGGTAGCAGAGGAAGTAGCTACATGCAAGGAACCAAATTTTAATTGCTTTACACTCATAAATAGCTGTTTTTTATACGTATTCTACCTCAAATTATTTAGGTTATTTAGGTTAGACCTTATGAAATTTTTTTTGTATGAAAAAAATTAAAGAGCAACAATTTCAAATAGTTCACCCTTACAGACTATAACACAGAAAGCAATAAAGTGTCATCCAGTTTGCTCCGATATTGTTTATTTTGTATTTCATCTAATCTTCACAGAAATTCTGCAAATCAGATATATTTTATTACCCCCATTTTTTCTATGGCTTATTAAGACTACAAACTGTTAAGGGGTGAAGCCAGGATTTGAAGCTAAGCTTGTCTGTAGGCAGAGCACATCCTCCTGTCATTTCTGCACTACTGTACCTCAAAGATGAGGGAACGGTCCAGCCAGATATGGGGAGCACATTGTCCCATGTACTGTGTCTGGAATTTCCTCCATCGCTATTTGGTGAAACCTATAAAATTTTAATATTCTGAACAATGACTGTGTCCTCTACATGAAAACAGGATTGTTTTGAAAGCTTTGAAAATTAGGTGGCTTTCTGCTGCATAGCTTACTTATTTCTTCAGTTCTTTGTTGTTAGTTCTTTTATTATGGCCGTTCATAGACTTTGAGGAACTGGGTTATTCCTGGCTTCCATGATTCAGGAACTGTCCTGCTCCCTCAATCATTCTTTTGCTTAGAGGATGCTGATCCAGATTAAGTAGAGTTAACCTTTTGAACTGAAGGCATCCAAGAGAGTGGTAAGAACTTATTAAAAAAAAAAAAAAAAACAGCAGTTTGAGCACAATGAATTTCAAAGAGTGAGATGTGTAGAACCATCATATTTAACTTGATTACAGGTAAGAATTTCATGTTCTAGTCATGTTTTAGGATCAGCAAACAGATCTCATCTCCCACCTCCTGAGGTGCTGTTCATCTATCAGAAGACATAAATCCTCTGACTACTCCCCTCCCCTACACATGCTCCATGTACCTCAGAAAAAAAGATTTTCCCTATTAAACATGCTAGTGATTGCTGTGTGACTCTCTGAAACTTGGCTTAATTACAGTAGGCAAAGTGAAGACTTGAGAAATCATCTTGATCAGAAAGAAAACAGAAGTGTGCCGATGAGTAGAAGATACACCACCATCAACCAAGATGTCTATAATAATTCATCTACTTGATAGTTGATCAGCATTTGACTCTTCTTTGCCTGCATTATCCCAGGGCATGACTCCTGAGACTTCAGGAATGTATCTCAGCTCTTTGTGTATTAATAATCTAAATAACATCTGTGAGAGAAGTAAGCAAGATGGAACCAATGTATTCTTTGTCCTTTCAATATGACATACAAAAAAGATAAAACTTCCAGATAAACCCTGTTCTAAGGGAAATTTGACTCATTCCTGCCCCCACCATCTTTGGGCATCATTTTTCCTTAAGATCACTCCTTTTTATTTGGAAGACGTGACAAGAGAAAGTTCTCATCGCCAAGATGAGAGATGAAAAAATTACAGTCAAAAATCATCTTACCTTATGATTCCCAAGTCCTCAGTTACCAGGGGAGATTGTGAAAAATTCATATTTCCTTGGAAACAACCCAAATATCCATAAACTGATAAATTAATAAATAAAATGCAATATATATATGTGTATATATGTATATATACACACAATGGAATACTATCCAACAATAAAAAACAAACTATTTTTACATACTATGACATGAATGGACTTTAAAAACATTATGTTGATCAGTCACCAACAAATATATATTTTGTTTCTAAAACACACGATTCTTGTTACACTAAATGTCCAAAACAGGCAAATATATAGAAATAGAAAGTAGATGACTGGTTGTCTAGGGCTAGAGAGAGGGTATTTGGGGAGAAATAGAGATTGACTGCTAATAATACATTTTCTTTTGTGGATGATAAAAATATTCTAAAATTTATTGTGGTGGTGGTTGCACAACTCTGTTGATATATTAAAAACTATAGAAGTGGGGCTTCCCTGGTGGCACAGTGCTTAAGAATCCGCCTGCCAATGCAGGGGACACGGGTTCAATCCCTGGTCTGGGAAGATCCCACATGCCGCGGAGCAACTAAGCCTGTGCACCACAACTACTGAGCCTGCTCTCTAGAGTCCAAAAGCCACAACTACTGGAGCCCCCCATGCCACAACTACTGAAGCCCGTGGGTCTAGAGCACATGCTCCACAATAAAGAGAAGCCACTGCAATGAGAAGCCTGTTCACTGCAACGAAGAGTAGCCCCCTCTCGCCACAACTAGAGAAAGCCCGTGTGCAGCAACGAAGGCCCAACACAGCCAAAAATAAACTAATTAATTAAAAAAAAAACATAGAAGCATACACTTTAAATGGGTAAGTCATATGGTATATGAATTATATCTCAATAAAGAGTATCTTTAAAATGGAAGTTTAAAACAAATACCATGTGTTCTTTATCTGGTAAATGTATATCAGATATTGCACATAAGTTTATCCTCTTGCTCCAAAAGAAATGTCTTTTAAAACAACAAAAATTGTGGGAAAATAAACAATTAATCTTGAGTAGCATCCTTATCTTTAATTTTTTAGGTTAGCAATAAAATTGGCTTGATGTATGACTAGTTAAAATATCTGTCACTGTTCAGAAATCTCTATGCCTTTTCCTGTGTCTCTTGTCACAAACTGCTTGAATAGCTACCCCCAAACAGCATTACGAAGTTATTTTTAAAAAATATTGACAATGAAAAAAGCAGAAAGGTTTGACTGTCTCAAGTGTAAACAAAACTTCATATTTCATTTTGTGTGATTACTTCAATCGTTTCAAAGCAATAATAACTGGATACCAATGCAGTATCATTCCAAATAGTCAAGTCTGTCCCAAAATGTCTGACAGCTCTGCGACATAACAACATTGATGCATGAATTGCCATTTTAGTTATCATCAGCCTAAAGTACTAATAGGGAAAAAGCCATATTCTTGAAAAGATGCTTTTGGTCCTGGATCTAGCTGAAGACTTCTGGTTGGGGGAAGAAAGGAAGCAATTTTTACTTTGAAAGATTTGTGGATCAGCATTTTAATACCACCAAATTAAGAGATCTTATCATTGCCACATGGCCAGATGGTTGCATTGTTAGAAGCTGCAGAAATAAGGAATTGGGTTTCTTCTAAGATAATACATATGTATATATTTGGTCATAGTAAACATTCAAATGCCTTGATGCCAAAGGCAATTTGACATCATGTTTTTTAATATTTTCTAAGCAGGATCTCCGTAAGAATGATTTCCTTAATAGATTTTAGCTGAATTCAGGAGAGATGAAAACATACCCGGGAAAGAAAATCCAAGGTCCCACATCCTGGGCTAAAACTCCATTGTCATATATCCTTTTGCACAGGATTTGCCTTTAGTGAGTGCATCGTGCAATGGCATTTCTCGACTGTTGCATTTGACTCTCTGAACAATCCAAAATGTTGACTGAAATGAATACATGATAAAATAAAACTGTCCACATACAATATAAGTTTCAGTCTGACAATCACCACCAGTTCTTTTTCTGTGGGTCAATTCAAAGAGTCAAACATGAATTTTTTACGTTACGTATAGTATTGTTTTTGTTTGACTTAATTTGTATTGAAATAAAACCATTAAATACAGTTAACTTAGAAAAGTTATGAATTACAATCCACTTAAAATTATTGTTTCTTATTTTAATAAGGTTTAAGGTTAACCTCTTTCTCATAGTAGTTTTTTACCAAAATATATCTTATATCACTAATAAACCGTCATAGTAAAATTTTATTTTTAAACAGGTCTACGTGGTCCTCCATTTATGAAACTAGACTTATAGGTAAAATAAACAATTGAGATTCCTTGACTAAATAATCTATAAAAACTAAACAGAGAAAACAATGTATTGCCTACAAACATTAAAATGTTAACTATTTATGAATACCTTTGAAGAATATTTTATTAGATTACTTAAAAGTCAAAATTATAAAGTGGCATCATTTTCTCAGTGATTCTTATTACTATAACATTTCTTTTTAAAACCATAATAATGACAGAAGAGAGGCTTTGAATTTAAAAGTTATGGACAACCACAAAATTAGCCTTTAGGCAAGAAGAGAGATGTTTGTGTTCTCTCGGTGATGATGTTGTGGTTTTATCATCTTCTATGGCTGAATATGTTTGCAGATGCTCTAAACAAGGGCGTGTGCAGACACAGAGTGGAATGTACTTTATATGAGGAGAAAGGAGCTCTCAGTCCAAGAAAAACGTTAATATCTTTTATGTGTATTTATTACCAATTATGGTTCTCAACTTTTTGCCTATTTCTATTTTTTTAGCAAATCCTTATTCATGGGATAAAGAAGCCAATCTAAGCACTTTAAATAATATCAATAGCTGGACTAATATTAGCCCAGTTAATTATCCGATAACTTCTCTATTTAATCCCTTGCATATTTGTTGGAAGAAAACTATGTAATAAATAAGGAAAATATTTATTTAAAATAACTTATTACTTATGTAATAAAATTATTACACCTATCACCTGTGACAGCGCTTTCACTTCATTCATGCATGTACATTTATCAGCAAGGGTTTATTGAGCATCTTTCAAGTGCCAAGCTATGCTAAGCACTAAGAATATAGTAATGACCAGGACCTGCCCTCATGAGCTAATAATCCAGTCAAGGCTGAAGGAAATGAACTGTGTTTAAAAGCAAAGGTAATTAAACATGCCTATTTTTTAAAAAAATCTTTCCCTGTATCATTTGACATATTTGGGTTTGCGCATTCAGGCATTTTACAGTTAACTCAATAACATCGCTCCAGACTGAGACAAAGAGTCAACACAGAGTAGCTACATCTTGTTCCTAATTGGCTGATGTCTCAGACATACAGCCTCAGCCTCCCTGCCCACAGTGCTCTTTCCAGGCCCTGAGGGGCCCCTTTCAATACTCAGCCCATTAAACCGTAATGAATAATGTCCCAGGCTTTAATATTTTAATCACACATAACACTCACCCTAAGCCTCTAGAAATTTTAACTTCCCGTTACCAAGTTTCCTTATATCCTCCTGTAATAACATGGAAGCGGCCTCGTTTGTAAGAAAGGAAATACCTAACTCTAACCCACAGGTCTCCCTCAATTCTTACTGCACAGGAACTGTATCACAAAATTATGACTTCCTCTTTCATTTGACTCTTTTAAAAAAGTCTGCTATTATTACCAGAGTCTTTCATTGTGCAGAAAGAAAGGTATTTTGTCCACCCACTTTGATCTCACTCTGGGGTTTCTCAAGGAAGCTTCTCTTGCCTTGGAC
The DNA here is from genome assembly GCF_059928025.1 of Delphinapterus leucas. Taxonomy (NCBI): domain Eukaryota; kingdom Metazoa; phylum Chordata; class Mammalia; order Artiodactyla; family Monodontidae; genus Delphinapterus; species Delphinapterus leucas. Next base: position 11,179,548 of record NC_143136.1, read on the forward strand.
TTCACAGCCTCTGTCTTCTCCCTCTACTCAGCCTGTGCTTAAAACAGAGCCTCTTAGCATTACTCAACAGGTGCTGATCAGGGGAAAACCATCCATGCACTGTTTGTGTCATTTTCCCTCTTCTGCTTTTAAATGTGTCCTGCCTGCCTTCCAAGCTTACTTCAAATCCAGTTTCTCCGAGATGCCATTTGTGATGGGTCCCCTTTTCCCAACTTCCTTTACCAGCACACAGGCCTGTCACTTCTGTAACACTTCATGTTCATCGTGTTAGGGATGTGTTCTGCTTTCAGCAGACCATAACTCCCTGAGAGAAAGAAAAATACTTGTTTGTCTTCTCAGCACCTGACACCAAGCCATAAATCTCGGAGATGTAGAGCACGTAGTCCCCTCATCAACCTACACAACCGCTACCCCATACCCACCATTCCCCAGCCCTTCTGGACAGAGTCTTGTCTTATACTCTCCACTTGGAGTTCAGCAACGGAAGATGGCTAAATCTCAAGTAAACAGCCCACGGTCATAGAGGGTGAGCATGAGCTAAGAGCGTTCTCATCACAGAGAACATTTCACCATGAAGTGCGCTTACTGTAAAACTATCAAAGCTTAAAATTTAGGACCTTGGTTGCATAGAACCCACTCCCAGGTACTCACATGGTTGTATGTTTGTGTGATTTTCAAAGTGAAGACATTTTAACTGCACTTGTCTCCTTCCATTCAGACCCTCACTACATCTTATCTCTTCTCGTGTGGAGGGTCATCAGAGTGACCACAGACATGTGTGTGGTCTAGCTTAAGGGAAATTGAGTAGACTAGTGTTTACATGAGATATATTTATGTTGCTTGAGATCACTTTCATGTATAGTTAAGTGACTGCTAGCCATCCACATGTAGGAATGGCTTCCTGAATGCCCCCATCATGGACTCAGCCCGACATTGCTGCTTGAAGATTTTAGATCAGAGACAGTTTCACAATATGAGGTGTCCTACCATCCCCAATACCAGAAACATAAAATAGTGAAAAGAAAACAAGGTTTATGTGCCAGAAGCTAGTCTGTGGAGAACTCTTCCAGTCACCAAACATGTAAAATTATAAATACGAGACGGGGTTCTCTTTGGTGCCTAGAAAACACAGAAGCCCTTTCCTGGTGGGAAATTGGATAATACTGCATTGAAAATTATAAATGAACCATGAACTGTTTTTTTCTTTTTTAACAGGAATCAAACAAAAGAGAATTTATCCAAATTTTTATGTTTGTAGAGCACAAACTTGTAATGGTATTAAAATGAATGAATATATAACAAGCCATATAGGAAAGAAATTATGTAGTGGTTTCTCACTAAATTTGACAACACCTGGAAAATGTATAAGATATTATCCATAAAAGTTTGCGAAGCTGAAAAAACTTAAATCAACAGTATTAAAGACTGAATTATCTTTTGATTCTCTTTAGAGAAAATGATGTCGTAAAACTGCTTTTATATGAAGAGATGATCAGAGTATGGGGCCAAAAATGTAGAGAAAAAGGATCATGGAGGTGCACTGGGCAGTTTACTAATTAAAATATCATTTTTCTGAAAGCTCTCATGTTTGTGGTATTTGTCAGTCTTTTTTTATTTTTATTTTTTAATTAAATTTTTATTGGAGTATAGTTGCTTTACAGTTTTTTTAACGTTTTTATTGGAGTATAATTGCTTTACAATGGTGTGTTAGTTTCTGCTTTATACTGAAGTGAATCTGTTATACATATACATATATCCGCATATCTCTTCCCTCTTGCGTCTCCCTCCCACCCTCCCGATCCTACCCCTCTAGCTGGTCACAAAGCACCGAGCTGATCTCCCTGTGCTATGCGACTGCTTCCCACTAGCTGTTTTACATCTGGTAGTGTATATACGTCCATGCCACTCTCTCACTTCATCCCAGCTTACCCTTCCCCCTCCCTGCGTCCTCAAGTCCATTTTCTAGTAGGTCTGCGTGTTTATTCCCGTCTTGCCCCTAGGTTCTTCGTGACTTTTTTTTTTTTTTTTACATTCCATATATATGTGTTAGCATATGGTATTTGTTTTTCTCCTTCTGACTTACTTCAATCTTTTTGACAGACTCTAGGTCCATCCACCTCACTACAAATAACTCAATTTCGTTCCGTTTTATGGCTGAGTAATATTCCATTGTATATATGTGCCGCATCTTCTTTATCCATTCATCTGTCGATGGACACTTAGGTTGCTTCCATGTCCTGGCTATTGTAAATAGAGCTGCAATGAACATTTTGGTACATGACTCTTTTTGAATTATGGTTTTCTCAGGGTATATGCCCAGTTAGTGGGATTGCTGGGTCATATGGTAGTTCTATTTTTAGTTTTTTAAGGAACCTCCAAACTGTTCTCCACAGTGGCTGTATCGATTTACATTCCCACCAACAGTGTATGAGGGTTCCCTTTTCTCCACACCCTCTCCAGCATTTATTGTTTGTAGATTTTTTGATGATGGCCATTCTGACTGGTGTGAGATGATATCTCATTGTAGTTTTGATTTGCATTTCTCTAATGATTAATGACGTTGAGCATTCTTTCATGTGTTTGTTGGCAATCTGTATATCTTCTTTGGAGAAATGTCTATTTAGGTCTTCTGCCCATTTTTGGATTGGGTTGTTTGTTTTTTTGTTATTGAGCTGCATGAGCTGCTTGTAAATTTTGGAGATTAAGCCTTTGTCAGTTGCTTCATTGGCAAATATTTTCTCCCATTTTGAGGTTTGTCTTTTGGTCTTGTTTATGGTTTCCTTTGCTGCGCAAAACTTTTAAGTTTCATTAGGTCCCATTTGTTTATTTTTGTTTTTATTTCCATTTCTCTAGGAGGTGGATCAAAAAGGATCTTGCTGTGGTTTATGTCATAGAGTGTTCTGCCTGTGTTTTCCTCTAAGAGTTTGATAGTGTCTGACCTTACATTTAGGTCTTTAATCCATTTTGAGTTTATTTTTGTGTATGATGTTAGGGAGTGTGCTAATTTCATTCTTTTACATGTAACTGTCCAGTTTTCCCAGCACCACTTACTGAAGAGGCTATCTTTTCTCCATTGTATATTCTTGCCTCCTTTATCAAAGATAAGGTGACCATATGTGTGTGGGTTTATCTCTGGGCTTTCTATTGTCAGTCTTTTTAAATTTGAGATTCTTTTGTGATTTCTCCTTCTAAATAAATAAATATTCACTTTCACATCTAATTTAGAATTTTGAATTTCATCATTCTTTTTCTAAAAGAAGGTCTCCTAAAATTGGATGTACATCAGGCCCTAAAAACCTCCCCTACCACCGAGCTGCAGAAATATATACAGACTAAATATAAGCAAGTGGTTGGTTTATGTCTTGCTTTGTTTTGGTCTTGGCCCAGCTAGCAAGTATGGACGGTTTCCTCCGAATATAGGTAGAGTTTCACATTGTAGCAGAAAATTAATGAAAAAATTGTTCATCTTCAGAAACTAAAGACAATATTGGAGGGCAGATAAATGGTTATTATAGATGCTTTTCTTTGGTCTCTCTGCTTTGCCCTCTCCCACTGGGAAATAAGATAATAGAGCTTTGTGATGCCCAGGGGCCAGGTAATGCAACTTTCTTTAAGGTGAATGGAAAATTGTCTAATCAATTCAATAACTGTCATCCCAGCTGCATGTGAAGAAAAGTCCCTGAGTACTAATGGATATTGAACCAATTTTCCAAGGGCAAAGTAACTATCATTATATGAATATTCTCAGACTCCTCTAGATCATGAACCCCTTCCAAGCATCACCTACTATTTATGCTTCCATTTGCATTGTCTGCAAAAGGACTCAGGCCTGAATCTTCCCTGTTTACCCATCTTATTAACCCAAAAGAAGAGAACCTCTGAATGAGACTGAGGGTGGCATTTCATGCCCTTCCTTGTCCCAAATGCCCATCGAGTTATTCTTAAGAAGAAATACTGTAGGATGCACTGCAATGATATTTTGAGCCCAGGAAACTTGAAGAAATCTCCCAATACTTGGGATAAGGACAGTAGAGATCTTTACACTTCAGCAGTATATAACCATTTTAGTTTTTAAGGCCTTTCCCAAAATCTTTCAATTATAGTTCTTTTTCCCTCAAAAAGAAAAAGAATGGACTCTAAGAAACCATGACCTCAAACGACTAACTGAAATCAGAAACCCCCATATGCTTGCAGGCATCTACTTAAGTCCAAACGTCTGACTAAATACCCAGATAATTAATGTTCTCATCCAGTTTTGTATGATCAAATCGACACGTTAGGAATAAAAACCTTTGAATGATTTTTAGTAAAATATTGTAAAACTTCATTTGCATGACCTCACATAACATGAACCTTCCAAGACCTTATTTCTAACACTTTTCTTTCTCCAGGACTTTGCTGCAACCAGACTCTCTCCCTGCTTCTTTACAGGGCATTGCTCTTTCCTACCTCCAAATATTACTCATACTATCTGACCTCCCAGGGACGTCAGCCTCTTTCCTTACCCACCAAAATCCTATTCATCTCTCAATAACGTATCTCGTCTCTTTGCAAATTTTCTTAAAATTTTCTTCTCACCGTTCCCATCTGAACGCCCATGGTGGTTTGTTCAATCTATGTGATGTGTTTAAATTGTACAATTCTTTTACTGTTGCTCTGAATTATTATTTAATCTTGTAGGTGTTGTTTTCGTACTCTTACTTATTCAAACACTTATTTAAGATAGCTACAGAAGAGGTAAACTCTACAACAAGATGAAATACATTAAAATTAACTAAAACGATGAGACAGAGAAATCCATTGATCGTACATGATATGAAAAGTGGTGGAGAAAGGGAGCAGGAAATAAGAGGAAAGAGGGAAACAGCAAGAAGTGTTTGTTGCAATTATAAACAGAGGTTGAGAGTATTACAAATCTTTTTCCTATTTCATGAGATTTGACAACACTTTATAAACCTGAAGATTTTCTTGGGACTGTTACACTGGTTCCATACAAAGGGGCTTTGTTTTGTTTGTCGGGCCATGAAAGACGGAGGGCATTTGGTGGGATCAGCTGGAACTATGAGTAGGAATTGGGTGCAGACGCCCAAAGGTAAGATGGCTGTTTCTAGGCCAGATCAACTACACAAGATATGTACGACTCTCTAATCATTTGCCCCAAACTAATTCCTGCTTTCTTCAAAAATGACTGTCATGGGGCTTCCCTGGTGGCGCAGTGGTTGAGAATCTGCCTGCTAATGCAGGGGACACGGGTTCGAGCTCTGGTCTGGGAGGATCCCACATGCTGCGGAGCAACTAGGCTCGTGAGCCACAACTACTGAGCCTGCGCGTCTGGAGCCTGTGCTCCGCAACAAGAGAGGCCGCCATAGTGAGAGGCCCGCACACCGCGATGAAGAGTGGCCTCCGCTTGCCACAACTAGAGAGAGCTCTCGCACAGAAACGAAGATGCAGCACAGCAAAAATAATTAATTAATAAACTCCTACCCCCAACATCTTTAAAAAAAAAAATGACTGTCATGTTTTTCACTTAATTGACAATATTTGCCCTCTTTCCCAGGTCTGCTTTGTGAACCTGGATGTGAACAAGGATGCATGCAGTACAGAGCACCTGCAGCAGGTAGCACTGGGAACTGGGCTCTCTGGGAACTCACTTCAAGGACTGGCTCTACTGATGAGAGAACTAACATGACTCCACTTAAATGATGCTCACTTTGTAGGAGACTCTTTAATTAGGCGGTTTCATCACAGCCCATCTCCCTGACCCCTTTCCTGCCACTTTCCTACACAGCTTGCCCTCCTTATATTTGTGAAACTTGCTTTCCCCAGTAGACAGATGCTTTCTCCTGCCTGCCAGTGCCTAGGAGTGACTTTTCTACTGTCCCCTTCTCCACTCTCAAACACTCTGTCTGTGATGACTTTTCCAAGGTTTTTGCAAAACCCGCTTGATACCAGCTAGCTCTTCCCTCTGCTTTGTCCTTCCTGCTGCTTTCATCAAATGTTTTATATCTAACCTCAGTTTCCTAGCCCTACACTCATCTAGGACTCAAACTTTTTGCACTCTGCAGCAGCTAAATGTTCCAAGCTCATCCGAGGTTTTAAGATCCTGATGTAAATCCTTGACAACATGCGACAACTTGAAGGCCCACTCAATCCTTCGGAACTAGAGCCTGTGGTTACAGTGGGAAGGATTCATTCCCAAAGCTGAAGGTGGTTTGATTTCACTATTTGGTGTGAATAATGAATAAAAGCACACCATTTGCCACCTGATTATCACACTATGGTAGACCTGCAGTTACTCAGTTACTCCCGCAATGTTCTCTTCTTGACGATGCTGCACCTGAAGTTCTCCAGCTCAATTGCCCATACAGATTATTTATTATTTGACTTCCACTGAGCTCCAAAATACCACTCATCAGTGTAGTACTGGAGAGATCTTCAAAAGAAATTGTACATATAATTTCATTTGATGGAATTATGGTGCAGGGTACATCAAAGAGAGAGCAGGAAGGACCAAAGCAATTGACATCTTAGGAACTGTGTTTCCATCAAACTTTATGACATAGAAAAGACGCATTATAACTGAACAGCATTTTTTCCTACTCATTTCTCTGATTAATGTGATCTTCATGAAAACAAAACTGTTTCAGCAGTGATCTTTGGGACAGCTATTACAGTATTTAAATATGCAAATAGATTACAGATATTAATTTTTAAATATATGTGAAATGGAAATTTGGTAATATTATGGAAATCACATTTTTAGAATCTATAAAATGCATATGTAGATGTGTATTTCTAATTAATCTGTGCTGTGTATGAATCTCTTAGTATTCCCTGCTTGTGTTCTCAGGTTTTGATATTCTTTTGTTTGATATGTAAAAGAAAATTAAGTATATATGTCTACCACAATAAAAGACTAAAGCAAAAAGAAAAAAAAAGAACATTGTATTTAACGAACTTAGGTGTGATTTGAGACCACCTTCTGCTATGCCTAAGGGTATACATAAACTGAATAAGCTACATGAAGGTGTTCAAGGAACTCATCTCATCTTCTCTGGATCTGAGGCTACTTATGAGTGAAAGGAAAGTAATAGTGGTACAATCCACATAGGGGTGTTGCAGTGATTGAAGACAGTAATGTAACATATGTACAGTCCTTAACGGTGCCTTGTAATCAATACATACAGAAAAATCAATGTTAGTAATTATTTTATTATTAATATTATTGTTGACTTTATTAGAACACATCATTATTAGTTAACGGGTTTCTTATTCAAGGATTTAAAGGAAAAAGTTCCCAAACTATCATGTATAACTGTGGTGTCACAATAATCATTAAGTGTTTACTTCGGAAAACTTAGAAGTAAAAATGTTTAAATCTTTATGTTTAGGAAATTTTCTATTCCCATCTAAACCTTATGCTTCAATTTTATACAATCTCTTCTAGTAATAATCTTAATAGATTAAGTAATCTATATTATGAATTGTTACTGAGTATATTATTTTTGCAAGTAAAATAATTTTGGGGTAGTATTTTGGAAGTGAAAATAAAACATCTAAGCTAATAAAGATTCTTGTTCTACAGAAATTGGTCAATGTCTCACCAGATCTTCCAAAACTTATAAGCTCCATGAACGTCCAAAAGCCAAAAGAAAATGAAATTGTCCTCCTAAGTGGGTTAACATCTGGAAATCTCCAGGCAGATTTTGAAGTTTCGCAGGTAAGAAATATAAGCTCTTGATAACCTATTCACTAGTAATAAGTTATCTGTGGTCAGCTCTTGACACAAATCAGTACAAGGCCCAAATAGATGCTATACATAGACTCCCATAGCATAAGAATCAAAAATGTCCTTGTATTCAAGAATAGGCTTTACTTGTATTTCTCTTAAATATTGCCCCTCATAGCTTGACAGTTTCCCTTACATCAACTCCTGACATGTGTTATCTTCTCAAGTTTATGGTGCTGAGTTGCACTTAAACTAAAGCAGACACACTAGGCATTGGTTGGTTAGCTTGGTTTTCTACAAATCTACCGGATAATCAAAAACAGAATTGTCATCTGTTTCAGGAACAATAGCCAAATTCTAATTCATACCTTGTGGTCCTAGAATCGCACAATTTCTTCTTTCCGGATACTATTTATTTCTTAGGATATATCAAACCAGCCAAGCTAATAAATATAGGATAGGGCTTCCCTGGTGGTGCAGTGGTTGAGAGTCCGCCTGCCGATGCAGGGGATGCGGGTTCGTGCCCCTGGTCCGGGAGGATCCCACATGCCGCGGAGCGGCTGGGCCCGTGAGCCATGGCCGCTGAGCCTGCACGTCCGGAGCCTGTGCTCCGCAACGGGAGAGGCCACAACAGTGAGACGCCAGCGTACCGCAAAAAAAAAAAAAAAAAGGATAGCAGCCCCAAAGATGGAAATGGAGTTTCCTAGGCCCAAAAATGAAGTTCCCAGAATAAAAGAAGATTACTGAAAATAAAGTAGAATTTAAAATACTATTATTATCATTCAATCTACTAATGTTCATTATTATTAGATATATCATTATAACACTGAAGAAAACTTTAAAATTTTAAATTGTTTAACCAATTTACAGAAAAACACATAAAAGATTTCTAAAGACATACTGTGTAAAAGATCGCAAATTTTCTCAAATAAGATATGTTGATAGTGATAGCTCCAGTTTAAAATAATGAGCATGTGTTTTCTTCTAACAAATTTCTCTTCCTTGTGTTTTAGTTTTGCTGGAACGTTTTTAAATCTTCTTTTATTCTTTAATCCTTCAAAATATCAAAAAATTCAGAGGTCCACCCACTATTTCTTGCCGTACTCCAGATACTTAATGAAAATCTACACACAGCCTGTTACAATTTGCTCATCAAGCCTAGAACAAAATTCTTCCTCGTCAATCTAATGACACATTTCCTTCGTGAGAAAATGAATTGTTGGAAAAGAGAATAAACAGCTCTAAGTATCCTCTCTTTGTACTAGGCAAAACCACGATAACCAAAAGCAATTTTCAAAGCTTAGTTTTAAGAGTGGTTTCGGCACCAGGCCTGTCAGTAACGATTTCTAATTAAACTCTCCATGAGGAGAGTTGGAAAGAACACAGGAATTGGAGTCCAGCAGACCTGGATTGCATTGCTGGCTCTTCCACGTTATATTTCTGTGACTTTGAAAGGATCCGTCAGCCTTTCTGTGCTTCTGATTTCTCATCTGTAACAGAGCAGTAGCAACAGACACCTCATAGAAAATTGTTTGCATTAAAGGTCATAAGGTATGCAGACACCTAGTAGACTATCATAAAAATTATATAATAATATCCCCCATTATTTTACAGGCTCCATTGTTTGCCATCATTTACCTAAGACTCTCAGGATGGTTATTTACTTTCAAGAAGATTGTAAAGAAAATACATTTTCTTCCTAAGGGTACCACAGCGGTGTAACATTGAATGTTTAATAACAACCTCCTTTCCCTAAGCCTGTCTTGAAGTATTATTTAACTGCTCATATTGCTTTCTTAACATTTCTTTTGATTCCTACCCCATTTCACTTTGTTATTTATATTTAGGCTAAATGATAGGAAATGACAATATGCAATAATCTTGACCTGCAAATCTGACAACTTCTTACGGTTCAACTTTATTTTTATTCATGTCTGATCTACTGGGAGTATGTTATGCTCCAACCCCTAGAGTAATTATTTGATTCATGTTTGTACCTCCCAGCATACCTTGCATATAATAGGCACTCAGAAAGTATCTATCTATCAAATTTCACTTTAGTATATTATGTCTGAATTCAGTGGAAAGAAAATTAATCAAGCCAGCTCTCATTACTCTATAGCAGTGGGTCCTCACCATTTAGGGGAGCACAGATCCTTCGTGAATTTCATAAAAGATATAGACCAATACTTCTCAAATGTTAATGCATGTTAGAATCACCAAAAGATTCCTTGAAAATGCAGATTCTGATTTAGTAGGTCTGGGGTGGAGTCTGAGATTATACATTTGTAACAAGCTCCCACGTGATGATGAGGCTGCTAGTACACAACCCACACTTTGAAAAGCAAGATTATGGACCACCTTCCTTGAGAACAGACCTAATCACATAAGCACAGAGATAAATCCTATTTCTGAGCCCCCTAGGGATCCCTGGACCCTTAGAGAACTACTGAATTTTTCATTTTATAATCAACTGTCCTAGAATTACTCTAATTATAATATGCAATCAAAGAGATTGATAAATGATATTTATGTCAGAAAAAGATAAACTCCAGAAATACAGCATAAATGTCTATGTGTATGTGTTCCTCTGCATATACACATCCTCACCACTCACCCACACACATACATTCAGACTCAAGGATTCTAAAATGTCAGGTTAACTAGGATGAGACCTAAGTAACTCCAACCACAGTCAGCATGTTTTAAATAATCCCGTTTAGGACATAAAATATTTCCAAACATTTTGAATTCCATTTGAGATAAGTTTATTTCGCTTCCCTTTGTCCACTATCTGTTGTTTCCATTCAAATAATTTTCTCTTAAAAATTACTATAAATAAGCATATTGTTCCTCTTACAAGAATGTTTTCATTTTTGTAATGCACAAGACATGTCTGTGATTTACTAGTAATCTGTGCGTGGGCAATCAAAACTTTTTTTTACTGCTATTCTAATGAATAACACTATGAAGAGTGAAAATGTGTAGCAGAGAATAGGGAGATGGTCTGTAACCCTGGAACTGAACAGAATTAACAGGTCTCGGTGGGACACCAGCCAATGATTTGACCTCCTTCACTGCTGTCCCCATATGCCCATCCTTTAGACAGAATTCGTTCACTTCCAGGGGATTTCTTTAAATCTCATTTTGGCTACTTCTTCAAATGAACAATACAAATTATAAAGTTTAACTGTAATTGAGAAAATACTCCTTATCCGTCTGAAATACTGGCAGAGGTTGTATTGAATATCACCAAGGTTAAACTTTAGACAGCCTTCCTCCTGACTCCAGGCCCTAAACCTCCCTTTTCTCAGAACATTTACTTTAGAAAACATCGTTATAAATTGTTTCTCTGCCCCATTGAGATGTAAATTGTTTTAAAAGCCTTTTGCCAGTTTTACAACCCAAGAATGTCTTTCTGAAGGACCTAGGACCCATCTCTTTGAAATGTAACCATCAGCGAAGCTAGTGTCCCCGTCTCTGTGGAAGGGTGGGAGCCTGACTTCCGCGGGCACTATGCTCCAATTTGCAAGACTACCTCCAGCCATGAAGATACAAGAAAGTTTACTTTTCCTTACCAAACGCAGATGGATGTCAATCCTCCTATGCTAGCTCTTAAAAACCCAATTGCCTTTTGTTTCAGTGGAGTTGTGGTCCAGCTCTGTTCTGGCCTCTCTCTCCTATTTTAATAACTTTGAGTAAGGTCTTCAGTGCCTGGTAAATGTGGCCCAGGGCAATTTTTGCTTTGACAGGAGAGAACAAAAATATGTGATATAATTAGTCTATTTTCCACTAAGTCAAACTTTCTCCTGGGTACCCTGTGTTCCCCAAGCACCACTTGAATTTTTTTCAAGCAGTTCATCAATAAAAGCCCAGAAAATATTCCAAATATTTTAAAGGTCCCCATTCCTTCTAACAGGAGAGATTGATAGAAGAAGAAAGGTCAGAGGGAATGGTTTTATATTTTCTCTTTTAACAAATGCCTTTTTCTCTCTCTGCTTTTAGTGTCCTTGGTCGTCAGATATCTGCTTGGTCCAGTGTGCAAGACGGAACAGACCAAACAGTACCAATTGCATCATCTTTGAAATCAACAAATTTTTGATTGGTCTGGAACTGGTGCAGGAGCGGCAGCTCCACCTGGAAACAAACATCTTAAAAGTGGAGGATGACACAAACTGTTCCTTGTCTTCAATTGAAGAAGACTTTCTTACCGCATCCGAGCACTTGGAGGAGGAAAGCGATGTGGAAGAATATAGGAACGGTGAGAACTTTCCAATAAAACGAATGTGCATCCTGAAATTAGTCACCCTATAAAAATGTCTGGGTTACATTTCAGAAAAATTTCAGGCCACATCAGTTTGGCTGACACATCACAACCTTCACTTAAGGAGTTTAAAGAGGGAGAGAGAGTAAGAAAACACTAGTGGGGATGCTGACGGAGGCACTTTAACAGATTTAATGGTTAGATGGCCCCATTCTCCCTAAAGATGCCTTAGGGATGCTGAAGGAAATCTATGTGTTTTAAAACAAAATCCTCCTGCCTGCCAAGAGATGGAGACTATCACTTGGAGGAAAGTTAACGTCCCTAAATTTTCCATTAAAGCCATGTATTAGTTGAAACTGAGTTAGATTGACCTGAATCCTAGCACTGCCTCTTTGAGGCTGTGAAACCTCGGGCCAGTTATCCAGTCTTTTTGAGCCCCAGTTTCCTTGTCCACAATTTGGGAGTATAGCAGTGCTCTTAGCACTATTATATTTAACCATATGTTTGTTATATATATATCATTTAACCATACATATTTATTATATTTAACTATTATTGTTGTCAGTACAGAAGGAAATAACCCAGGAAAGTGCTTAGCTTTCATTTATTCATTCTTTTTTTTTAATTGGAGTATAATTGCTTTACAGTGTTGTGTTAGTTTCTGCCGTACAATGAAATGAATCAGCTACATGTATACACGTGTACCCTCCCTTTTGGACCTCCCTCCCAGCCCCCCATCCCACTCATCTAGGTGGTCACAGAGCACCGAGCTGAGCTCCCTGTGCTTCATAGCAGGTTCCCACTAGCTATTTTACACAGGGTAGTGTAATATGTCAATCCTAATCTCTCAATTCGTCCTACCCTCCCCTTCCCCTCCGTGTCCACAGGTCCGTTCTCTACGTCTACGTCTGTAGCTCAGTGAACAATGGGTTACTCTTCCCCACAGAGGAAGGGATACCCCATATGCTGTTGCCACTGTCCTTGGGGCAAATCCTGTGCCAACTTCAGAATAACTCTTTCAACAAGGCCATGATTTAGGTGACCTGAACGTCCTCCCTTCTCCTCCTGTACCCACTGGGAAGCTTCAAGACACAATTGTCTGTGTTACTTTCTCCGTGAAACATGGTGACCAGCCCTCAGCTCCCAAATGCCCTCCCACACTCTAGCTAGCACTTGCATTTGTACCCCGCATTGAAGGCCACTTCGTTGAGTGGCAGTCCGCAATGAAACTCAAAAGACTTTTCGGATTCATTTTTCTTAAAGAAACATTCAAAATGCTATTTAAAAAAAAATAAAGATACCTGATTCTGTAAAGCATCTTTAGGAATTAAATGTTATTTTAGACTCATGGAATCCTGCTATCTAAAATGTAATCGCAGGTATATTATACAGCACTTAAAAGAAACAAGCTATTCGTGAAAAGATAGGAAGGAAAATTAAATGCATATTAGTAAATGAAATAAGCCAATCTGAAAAGCCTGTATTCTAGAAAAAGCAAAACCATGGATACAGTAAAAAAAGATCAGTGGTTGCCAGGAGTTTGGCAAGGGTGCACATGGTAGTCAAAGGGATGAATCGGTGGAGCACAGAGGATTTTTTGGCCAGTGAAACCAGTACAACGCCGTAATGATGGATATATGCCATTATACATGTCTAAACCCATAGAATGTACAGCAGCAAGAATGAACCCTAAGGTAACTGTGGACCCTGGGTGATTCTGATGTGTTATTATGGGTTTTTCAATTGTAACAAATGTACCACTCTTGCGGGAGGAGCTCATAAGAGAGAAATCTACACACGTGTGGAGGCAGGGGATATATGAGAAATCTCTCTATATTGTCTCAATTTTAACCTAAAACTGCTCTTTAAAAAATGAAGTCTTAAAAAAGAAAATAAATAAAAAGTAATAGTGGCCCTCATTTTCTCTTCACTAGGTTATGAAAATATAAATGTCTCAGACAATGCTTTGGAAAATAAAAAGCCAAAGGAAGCCACTCGGGAGGAATGGAATTACAAAAAGGAAAAGTTACTTTACGCTTTGGAAGATAAATATGTTAGCAAATATCATACACCATTGACTAAAACAGAAGGATCTCTGGGAAAAGTGGCAGAAGATACAAGTTTGCAGAGTCTAGATCCCTCAACCAAGCCATCAGAGTGGAAAGGTGAAGTTGTGGGGAATGATAAGCCAACCACAAATGATTATTATTCAGAAAATTTTAAAGGTCAAGAGGGAGAATCACAGGCACTATGTATTCCAGGCAATGCTTATTTCTCAAGGATGGTTAAGAGAGATGGACCTTCTGCATGTGGTACTTTCTCTGAGCATGACAGCAGTTTAGACCCAGGAGACCATGAAGACGGCACAAACTCTATTCTTCCCATAAAAGATGGAGAAGCCACAACCGGCGAGTATGCTACGAATTTAGCAGAATCTGTGCTGCAAGACGCATTTATTCGATTATCTCAGTCTCAGCCTACGCTACCCCAGGACTCTGCAGTCAGTGTTTCTCTAGGAAGTGCACTGCTCCCCAGTGGTTGCTCCACAGAAGATACTGTGGTCCCTCGGTCATGGAATGAACTCCCCAAAATTGTCATCGTTCAGAGTTCAGAAGGCAGCGTTGCTGGCCCTGAGCCAGGTATCTCCTCACGGCCCAAGACACAAGTCTCACTTGAAACCTCAGGCATCCTCTCTGGAGAGAACTCCAGCAAACACCCTCAGAGTGCTCTAGAAGTAGCCTTAGCTTGTGCAGCCACTGTGATTGGAACCATCTCCAGTCCACAGGCCACAGAAAGATTCAAAACGGAGCAAGAATCCCTGGTTTCAAACCATCCACTGGGAGGAAATGAACCGGTGCAAACTCAGTCATCTCGAGTATTCAAGGAACACTCCATCAGCAAATATTCCTTTCCATCTGCTCTGTGTGGCATGACTCAGGTGGCAAGTGCTGTTGCTGTCTGTGGCCTGGGTGAAGCAGGAGAGGTGAAGTGCCCTGTGGCTTCAAGTGGCTTCTTGTCTGCCGCTGAGGTTTCTGCAGCAGCGCCCCCACTTTGTGGTTCAGTGACCGGGAAGAGCATGGAGCTGGGGAATGAAGCCATCGCAGAGGCATTGCTCAAGGAGGCCACTCTGGTCTTAACAAGACCTAATGCCTACAGCAGCATTGGAGACCTCATGGACTCAATGAATAGGAGAATCACAGAAACTGTTTCAAAGCCTCAGACCTTGTGCTCAGAAAATGTCCTTGGGAATGAACTGGCACAGACCCTGTCTAATGTTATCCTGAAGCATTCCATTGATGAAGTTCACCAGAAAAATAAAATAATCGACCCCAGCGATGGCAGGCACTCATCTGAAACCCTGGACACCTTAATGGAAAGTACAAATCAGTTGCTCTTCAATGTGATATGCTTCACTTTCAAGAAGATGAGCCACCTTGTACAGCTTGGTGAATGTCCTACCATCGTTTCTAAGGAGACCATCAGAGGGAGAGAAACCGAACTAGACTCTCAGCCAACTGATCAGGCCACTTGTCGAGCATGGACAAAAGCCACTGACTACTCCAGCAGCCATCCACTTAGCAACCTGCAGAGCACCAGTCTTGTTATCAATGATCTTGTAGATGATATGCATCCCGGGCAAAATAGCAAGAGCCCAGAGAAGCCAGTCCTCTTCCAGAACCCCACACTGCAACCTGAATTGTCCTGTATTCCCAGAGAGTCTGTTAAAACACCCCCCAAGGAGACATATCTGAAGGGAATGGTGGAAGAGGATACAAAAAACCCTCATCAACAATCCAGTCACAATGAGAATGAATGCAGAGCCCCTTCAGAGGGAGAAATGACACCGACCGTCGGCAAGTACATCAGTTCCCAGGACGTTGAGGACAGCATCAATCCAAATGCTCCAGAAAAGTACAATTGTGCCTCACCTCTAAACAATGAAGTTCAAGGTAACCTGTCTTTGCTAGGGAACGATTTGCTGCTTCCTGCTCAATCCCTGCTACCGGCAAAACACCCAGACATATACTGCATTGCAGACTTTGCAGAAGAATTAGCAGAGACCATTGTTTCCATGGCAACTGAAATAGCAGCGATTTGCCTTGACAACTCCAATGGAAAACAACCCTGGTTCTGTGCATGGAAAAGAGGGAATGAGTTTCTGGTTACCCCCAACGTATCCTGCCGATCCTTGAAGAGGAAGAAAGAGAGCCAGGCCGGCGGGGCCACTGTGAGGAAACACAAGCCACCACGACTCAGCGAGATCAAGAGGAAAACAGATGAGTTCCCGGAACTTAAAGAGAAGCTGATGAACAGGGTTGTGGACGAGTCGATGAACCTTGAGGACGTCCCAGATTCTGTAAACACTTTTGCAGACGAAGTGGCAGCCAAGATCGTGAACCTCACAGAGTTCTGTATGGTGGATGGTGTCTGGCAAGCCCAGAGCTATCCTCGGAGTCGGTTACTCAGTGGAGACAGGTGGAACCGGCTGAAGGCCTCCAGCTGTGAGAGCATTCCAGAGGAGGACTCTAACGCCGGGGCGTATGTGAATAGCCTGGGTTTAATGAGTACCCTAAGCCAGCCAGTTAGCAGGGCCAGCTCCGTCTCTAAGCAGTCGAGCTGTGAGAGCATCACCGATGAGTTTTCCAGGTTCATGGTGAACCAGATGGAAAATGAAGGAAGAGGGTTTGAGTTACTGCTGGATTACTACGCAGGCAAGAATGCCAGCAGTATTCTGAACTCAGCTATGCAACAGGCCTGCCGGAAAAATGACCACCTCAGTGTGAGGCCAAGCTGTCCCTCAAAGCAGTCCAGCACCGAGAGCATCACCGAGGAGTTCTATAGATACATGTTGAGGGACATTGAACGAGAGAACAAAGACGGCGCCTCCTCCGGACGAAGCAGCCAGGACTGGACGACTGGCTTGCTGTCGCCTTCTCTGCGATCCCCGGTGTGTTACAGACAGTCATCCATGCCCAACAGCAGATCCCTGGGCGCCAGGCTGACGGTGAACGTGCCCATCAAAGCCAATTCCTTAGATGGCTTTGCTCAAAACAGCCAGCAAGATTTCCTCAGCATACAGCAGGTCAGTAGCGCTTCCTCATCGGGTCTCTGCAAATCTGACTCTTGCTTGTATCGGAGAGGTGGGGCCGACCAGATCACAGACATGTTAATTCACGAGACGTGGGCAAACTCAATCGAAGCCCTCATGCGGAAGAACAGAATTATAGTGGATGACGCCCGGGCAGCTGATGCCGAGCCTGCTTCCGGTGGCTCTTCCTTGCAGGTGGAGAAGTGTGCAAGCAGATGGGCTTCGAGTAGAGTGCAGAGTGGGCCAGCTCTGCTTGTTCAGGAGCCTGTTCATTACCCGAGGAAAAACTCCATTACTGAAAGCAAACATCCCCCAATGTCGTCTCCAAGCAAAGCTGCGCCTCTTGCAAATCACAACAGTTTAGATTCTAGAAAGGAAACTTCCTCGTGCCAGGATGCTGTCCTTCTAAGCCACACCAGGCGATCACTTTGCTCAAGGGAAGTGCCTTTAATTCAGATTGAAATAGATCAGAGAGAAGAATGTGTTGGAGAACCTGAACACGTCCTTTCCAAACGCAGCCCCCTAGAGGAAGCAGAAGAGTGTTTGAAAGAAGAAAAGGTCCCACACGTGGCGAGGGGTGGAGACACTACTGTGAATTCCTGCCAAAACCCTAGGTGAGTCAATGACCTCTTAGACGAGATAGGGTGCATGGGACTGGAGTTTGCATCTTAATTAGTATTTATTCTAAATCTTAGGGGCTTACTGACACAAGAACTGAATTTCTGAGATAGTAATTGACATCCCTGGGTTACTATGCACTTATAATAGAAAGATGGAAGGTTTTTTAAATAATCT
Source organism: Delphinapterus leucas (assembly GCF_059928025.1). Lineage (NCBI taxonomy): Eukaryota > Metazoa > Chordata > Mammalia > Artiodactyla > Monodontidae > Delphinapterus > Delphinapterus leucas. Next base: position 11,197,425 of record NC_143136.1, read on the forward strand.
CTAAAACAAATTTGATTTATGTGTATAACAGAAGAAATGAGATATCATTCTCCCCATTACAATTAATCTCCCATAGAATGCTACCTTCTGAAATTAATTCATGGCAGTTTTCAAGCAAAATAAGAAAATTACATCAACTTGTCCTTTGAAAACAGTTAAATGTAAATAAATTTTAATATTGGAATCTGACATTAAATATTTTGGTATCATTTTTCTCCAGGGTCTCTCAAGTTTTTCTTTTTTGTCTTATTCTAAAGGTCTTTGCAAGGACACCATGTCTCACAGTGCTGGCCCTTTAGATGCATGGGATACCATGGTAGCATAAGTGCAAAACAACATCATCAGTCTTAGAAATTTGAGAGCTGAATCTTTTTCCTAAACATAAGGACTAAGTATTGAATATATTTTTCTTTGTGGAGCAATGTAAAGAATTGTTATGAAACATGATCTCCACTAAATACCCTTGAACCCATCACCCTAAGCAATTTTGCTGATCTCTGCCTCAGTTTACTCACCTGTTGGGGGGGAATAATAGTAATAATTACATCATAAGAAGATTCTTAAGGTTTAAATAAAGAAATGTACACAAGGCCTTACCTCAGTGCCTAGGCCATTATAAACACTCAATAAATGTTTACTTTATCGTTGTTGTTGTTTGGGGTTAAGGTATATGGTTGCCTTTATTCCAGGAGATCTTTTTCCCAAGAGAAACCTGTTATGAACAGTGTAAGAATTTTATTAAAACTACAGAATTCTCAGGATTTGCAAAAGGGGAAATTAGTTATATTTAGATCACATTTTCTAAGCTCAGAGTTGTTATCAGGGGATTTGACACGTCAAAATAGCTAAACATGGAACTCAGTTCCCTGTGAAAGACTTCCTACCCTCTTATACACAAGAGGGAGGGAAATGATACAGGCACTATTGATTGTTTGGAAGTGGGGAGGTGTCATGTCCTGAAGATATTTTTAGGCTATTCTCTGAGGGACATTTTCATAATTCTTACTAAAAACTTCTTAAAATCTCAACATGATGAAATAAAAATCACATTCTTACTTTTTTGTTATTTGAAACAGAATTCAGAATTCACCATGGCAGGCCCAAATAGAAATACCTATTGTATTTTAGGCTAGCACATTTGTCCAGGTACCAAATTATATCAATTATAAAGAGCTTAAGGGTGATTTAGGATAACCCAGTTCTTGATTTGGGGGAAAATATTATCCTACTGGTGAGCAGCGATGTGTTCTTAACTCAGCCACCTTCTCTGAGATTTTTGAAAAGCAATTACCTAACTTTTTGATAATTTGAGACCACAAGGTATAAACACCAAACTGAGAATTTTGAGCATTCACATGTTGCACTCACAGACCTAACATAATTTTTTTAGAAATATATTTTATGTTGTGTATTCATTTATATTTGCTTCAAGAAAAATAATTATTCATCCAACAAATATTTGCATGCTCACCTGTGATACACACTGCCTTTGGGGCTGCAAGCACAGAAGAAAATAGAGATTTAGTGTCTGTTTCCATGGCTCCTACACACCAGTGCGAGAGACAGACAAGATGCATGGAAAAACCCTTTGGAAAAAGTGTGTGATGTAGAGTGTGATGAGAGGAGAATAAAAAGAGTAATGTGGTAGAGAGTTACCTTTTGGGGGAAGTGGCCACTTAAGACAGGATGTTGATATTTGAGACGAGACCTAAAGGAAGAGACAAAGGGTGCCGACAAAATGAAGAATTGAATTGAAGGACTTGTATCTCTAGCATTATGGTGTTCTAGCTAGAAACTAGTCCACCCACCAGAAAAAGGACATGATAAGAAAACATATCTTTCTGAGTAGAGCTCAGAGTAGAAGAGAACTTCCCCTGAGCATTTATAAACACAGCTTGCCTTAATGCATGTTTGGGGTTCTAATTTGCACCATCTTCATGATGTAGGAAACCACAAACTGGTAAATTACCTTAAAGCAATCTTAGGTTAACAACACTGTGAGACCTTGGCAGAGGCAAAAATAAATCTCTTGATATTTAATCCCAAGTCTCAAAGGATTTCGATAGATAATGCCTATCAAATATAGGCTCAAAACTTCAAATTCCAAGATACACAGGAATCAAGGCACTATAAGAAAGACTCACAAATATCAAAGTAGAATTATCGTTAGCAAAGATTGCAGATGTGGGGATGCTCAGATACAGAATATAACATATTTTAAATATTTGAAAAATTAAGGTATACAAAACGGGAGTGGGAAAAACTGCAATCAAAATAGAATGAGGTAGATTTGGGCTTCCCTGGTGGCGCAGTGGTTGAGAGTCCACCTGCCGATGCAGGGGACGCGGGTTCGTGCCCCGGTCTGGGAAGATCCCACATGCCGCGGAGCGGCTGGGCCTGTGAGCCATGGCTGCTGAGCCTGCACTTCCGGAGCCTGTGCTCCGCAATGGGAGAGGCCGCAACAGTGAGAGGCCCGCGTACCGCAAAAAAAAATAGAATGAGGTAGAGTTAAAAGTCAGTTAATTACTACAAGAGATAAGTATAATCATTGAAATTAAACATTGCTAGATATAAACATAATTATTTAAAATTAGATTATTGGAATCAAAACTTTAATGGCATATCTGCAGAGAAAACTATAACAAAAGATAAATGTGAAAGGACTACTGTTTCCACCCATGATGGAGTAATTGAAGCTGAACTTGTTCTCCCTCTATAAATAACTAGAAAAGTGGACAAAATATATGAAACAACTGTTGTCAGACATTTCACAAAAAGCAGCATTCTGAGATAAGGAAAACAAACATGGTGAGCTTTATATAGTCTAACTTTCTGCCTGGATTCCCTTTTCCTTTTTTTTTTTTTTTTTTTTTTTGCGGTACGCGGGCCTCTCACTGTTGTGGCCTCTCCCGTTGCGGAGCACAGGCTCCAGACGCGCAGGCTTAGCGGCCATGGCTCACGGGCCCAGCCGCTCTGCGGCATGTGGGATCTTCCCGGACCCCGGCACGAACCCGCGTACCCTGCGTTGGCAGGCGGACTCTCAACCACTGCGCCACCAGGGAAGCCCCTGGATTTCCTTTGCAGACAGAAGTACAAAGAGGACAAATCTGAGCAGAACTCAGTGGTCACTCAGCTGAAGATTCAGAGATTGGAGGGCGCTATCAGAGAAAGAACTCCAGAAGTCTGCAGAGGGCTCCCCTCGAGTCTGTTACTGAACCCTAAGCAATGCATGTATAGGTGAAACCCCATGAAGCTAGAAATCTGTAAGCTAACAACGCCACAAGCTCACACAGGACTAGGAAACGTTTAGTTCCAACCAGCCACAGTGGAGAAACCATGTTAAACATATGCAGGATTTAGCAGAGACCCTGAAAGAAATCATACCGTAGAATTAGGGCTAAACTATCCCTGAAAAATAAAAACTGATCTAAACTTGCCCTGACAAAACTTGAAGAGAAGCATTGAAAAATCAGGCTGAACTGAAGCTAATTTAACCTAGAATGAGCCCAATAGTCTTTAAAGAAAGACAACAAAATTCAGCACTCAACAATATAAATTTTCAGCTTAACGTCCAGTTAAGCTGAAAGATTTTACACATTCAAAGAAGCAGAAAAATGTCACCCATAACTGAGACAATAATTATTCAATATAAATATACCTAGAAATTACAGAGATGATGAAATTAACCAACAAAGACTTTAAATAACTATTATAAATATGCTTCAAAATTTAAAGTACACATGATTATGAAAGTTGATGAAAATGATAAACTTATAAATCAGGAAGTACAATGAAGTCTAAGCAGAACAGACAAAAAACCACATCAGTGTACATCACAATCAAATTATTAAAAACCAGTGATAAAGGAATAGTCTTAAAAGCAACCTAAGGAAGAAGAAACCTTACATACTGGAGAACAAAACTAAAAGTTACAGCTTTCTACCGCAAAAAAATATAAACTAAAAGACAAACAATGACATCTTTACTGTGCTGAAGGAAAAAAAAAACTCCCAACCTAGTGCTTTTTACCTAGTAAAAAATAAAGGCTATTCATGAATAGGAAGACTCAATATTGGCAAGATGCCAATTCTTTTTAATCTGAACCACAGATTCAATGCAGTCCCTTTCAAAATCCCAGCAACTTATTTTGTGGATGTTGATAAAATGATTCTAAAGTTTATGCAGAGAGGCAGAAGACCCAGCATAACCAGAATATTAAAGGAGAAAAACCAAATCAGGCTGACACTACCTGACATCAAGACTTACTACAAAGCTTACAGTAATCAAGACTGTGATACTGGTAAAAGGGTAAATAAATAGGTCAGTGGAACAGAATACAGAGCTCAGAGATAGACCCACACAAATATAGCCAACTGATCTTTGGTAAAAGATCAAAGACAATACAACAGAAAATAGTTTTTTCAACAAACAGTGCTGGAACAACTGGACATCCACACGCAAAGAATGAATCTAGACACAACTCTAACACCATTAGCAAAAATTAACTCAAAATAGATCATAGACCTACATGTAAAAGGCAAAACTATACAACTCTTAGAAAGGAACGTAAGAGAAAATTTAGGTTACCTTGCTTTTGGCAATGACTTTTTAGATACAACACCAAAGATATGACCTATAGAAATAATTGATAAACTGGACTTCATTAAAATTAGAAACTTCTTGTCAGTGAAAGACACTGTCAAGGAGACCAGAAGACAAGCTATGGACTGGGAGAAAATGTTCCCCAAGACCATCTCTGACAAAGGACTGTGGCAAAAGACTTGAACAGAATCCCCATCAAAGAAGATATACAGATGGCAAATAAGCATATGAAAAGATGCTCAATATCATATGTCATTAGGCAATTGCAAATTAAAACAAAAATAAGATACGATTACACATCTATGAGAATGGCCAAAATCCAAAACGCTGACAGCACAAAATGCTGGTGAGTATGTGAAGTAACAGGGACTCACAGTCATTGCTGGTGGGCATGCAAAAATGGTACCGCTACTGTGGATTACAGTCTGGCTGTTTCTTACAAAAATAAACATACTCTTACTATATGATCCAGCTTACTTACTATATATCCAGCTTACTTACTATACTATATGATCCAGCTTACTTACTATATGATCTTGGTATTTACCCAAATGAGTTGAAAATGTATGTCCACACAAAACACCTGCACACAAGATTTCATAGCAGGTTTATTCACAATTGCCAAAACTTGGGAACAACCAAGACCTCCTTGAGTAGTTCAATAGACGAATAAGCTCTGGAACATCCAGACAATGGAATGTTATCCAGCACTAAAAATAAATAAGCTATTAAGCCATGAAAAGACATAGGGGAAACTTAAATACACATTATTAAGTGAAAGAATCCAATCTGAAAAAGCTACATACTATATGATTCCAACTATATGACGTTCTGGGAAAAGGCAAAACTGTGGAGCCAGTGAAAAGATCAGTGGCTGCGAGGGGTTTAGGAGGGAGGAAAGGATGAATAGGTAGAGCACAGAGGATTTTTAAGGCAGTGAATCTATTCTGTATGATACTATAATGGTGGATACATGTCATTATACATTTGTCCAAATCCATAAAATGTACAACACCAAAGTGAACCCTAATGTAAATGGTGGACTTTGGGTGAAAATGGTGCATTGATTTCGGTTTATTAGTTGTGACAAATGCACCTGGTACAGGATGTTGATAGTGGGGGAGGCTATTATGTACGTGTGTGGGCAGGGGACATGGAAACTCTCTGTTCTTTCTGCTTAACTTTACTGTTAACCTAAAACTGCTTGAAAAAAAATAAAGCCTATTTTAAAAGCTAACTAGTAATTTTTATACAACAGAATTTTAGAGAATATGCCAATAGGAGATTTGCACAATAAGAAATGTTAGCGGAAGTTCTTAGGCTGAAGGAAAATAATGCTGATTGGAACTTGGATGTACACAAAGAAACAAAGAATCCCACAAATAGTAAATACAAAATATTTTGTTAATTTTAAAATTTCTTTAAGATATAATTATTTAAAACAAAAAATATTGCTTTATGACATGAGGGACTGAAATACATGTCAATTATGGCACAAAGGATAGGAAGAGGAAATGGAAGTGTAAAAGTCTTCCTTTCTAAGTGAATTTGTGTAATGTAATCTGAAAATTGACTATAACAAATTGACGATGCATACTGTAAACCCTGAGATAACTACTAAAAAGGTAAAACAAAAAGCCAATAAGTCAATACTGGAGATAAAATGGAATGGTAGAAATTACTTAGTTAATCCAGAGAAATGCAGGAAAAGAGGGAAAAAGTAACAAAGAATAAATGGGACCAATAGATAATAATTTAAACCCAGGCATATTGATAATTACATTAATTTTTTAATGATCAAAACACTCCAATAAGAAGCAGAGATTGTCAGGCTGAATAAAAAGGCAAAACCCTACCATAAACCATCTATAAGAAATGTGTTTCCAATATAAAATAACCGATAGGTTAAAAATAAAAGAATGGAAAAAGAAATATCATAAGAATGATGGAGTAGCTATATTAATATCAGATAGAATCAACTTCAGGATAAGGAATTTTGTCAGGGGAATTTTATCAGGAGTAAAGAGGGATATTTTATAATGATAGAGGGGCCAATTCATCACGAAGACATGGAAAATGTATATATGTAATCACCTAAATAATAGAACTCCAAACTACATGAAACAAAATCTGATCGAGCTGGAAGGAGAAATAGACAAATCCACAGTTACAGCTGGAAATTTCACACTCTTCTCTCAGTAACTGATAGAATAGCAGAGAGAAAGTCAATAAGGATATACTACAAGACTTGAGTAACATTCTCAGTCAACTTGACCTAATTAACATGTATTAAGGATGCCACCAAACGGCAAAATATACATTTTTTTTCAAGTACACTTGAAACATTCACCAAGATGGACCATTAGGCCATAAAACAAGTCTTAATAAATTTAAAAAGAATTAAACTCATATAGAATATGTTGTCCGACCACATGGAATTAAAATAAAAATCAATAACAAAAAGATGCCTGGGAAATCCACACCCCAAAAAATTTGAAAAATTTCTAAATTATAAGTTGGTCAAAGAATGTCACAAGGGAAATTTAAGTAAATTTTTAATTGAATGAAAAGGAAAACATACCATATAAAAATTTGCGTATACAGCTAAAGTGCTTAGGAAAGAAATTTACCTTTATTTTTTATTATTTTTTTATTTGTTTAACATCTTTATTGGTGTATCATTGCTTTACAATGGGTGTGTTAGTTTCTGCTGTACAACAAAGTGAATCAGCTATATGTATACATATATCCCCATATCCCCTTCCTCTTGCATCTCCCTCCCACCCTCCTTCTAGGTGGCCACAAAGCACTGAGCTGATCTCCCTGTGCTATGTGGTTGCTTCCCACTAGCTATCTATTTGGTAGTATACATAAGCCTATGCCACTCTCTCACTTCGTCCCAGCTTATCCTTCCCCCTCCCCATGTCCTCAAGTCTATTTTCTATGTCTGTATCTTTATTCCTGTCCTGTCTCTACATTCTTCAGAACATTTTTTTTTTAGATTCCATATATATGTGTTAACGTACGGTATTTGTTTTTCTCTTCTGACTTACTTCACTCTGTATGACAGACTCTAGGTCCGTCCACCTCACTACAAATAAGTCAATTTCGTTGATTTTTATGGCTGAGTAATATTCCACTCTATATATGTGCCACATCTTCTTTATCCATTCATCTGTTGATGGGCAGATGCTTCCATGTCCTGGCTATTGTAAATAGTGCTGCAATGAACATTGTGGTACGTGACTCTCTTTGAATTATGGTTTTCTCAAGGTATATGCCCAGTAGTGGGATTGCTGGGTCATATGGTAGTTCTATTTGTAGTTTTTTAAGAAACCTCCAAACTGTTCTCCATATGGCTGTATCGATTTACATTCCCACCAACAGTGCAAGAGGGTTCCCTTTTCTCCACACCCTCTCCAGCATTTATTGTTTGTCGATTTTTTGATGATGGCCATTCTGACTGGTGTGAGGTGACACCTCACTGTAGTTTTGGTTTGCATTTCTCTAATGATTAGTGATGTTGAGCATTCCTTCATGTGTTTGTTGGCAATCTTATATCTTCTTTGGAGAAATGTCTATTTAGTTCTTCTGCCCATTTTTGGATTGGGTTGTTTGTATTTTTTATATTGAGCTGCATGAGCTGCTTGTAAATTCTGATTACTCCTTTGTCAGTTGCTTCATTTGCAAATATTTTCTCCCATTCTCAGGGTTGTCTTTTTGTCTTGTTTATGGTTTGCTTTGCTGTGCAAAAGCTTTGAAGTTTCATTAGGTCCCATTTGTTTATTTTTGTTTTTATTTCCATTTCTCTAGGAGGTGGGTCAAAAAGGATGTTGCTGTGATTTATGTCATAGAGTGTCCTGCCTATGTTTTCCTCTAAGAGTTTGATAGTGTCTGGCCTTACATTAAGTCTTTAATCCATTTTGAGTTTATCTTTGTGCATGGTGTTAGGGAGTGTTCTGATTTCATTCTTTTACAGTTTTCCCATCACCACTTATTGAAGAGGTTATCTTTTCTCCATTGTATATTCTTGCCTCCTTTATCAAAGATAAGGTGACCATATGTGTGTGGGTTTATCTCTGGGCATTCTATCCTGTTCCATTGACCTATACTTCTGTTTTTGTGCCAGCACTCTACTGTCTTGATTACTGCAGCTTTGTAGTATTGTTGAAGTCAGGGAGCCTGAGTCCTCCACTCCATTTTTCTTTCTCAAGATTGCTTTGGCTATTTGGGGTCTTTTGTGTTTCCATACAAATTGTGAATTTTTTTGTTCTAGTTCTGTGAAAAATGCCATTGGTAGTTTGATAGGGATTGCATTGAATCTGTTGATTGCTTTGGGTAGTAGAGTCATTTTCACAATGTTGATTCTTCCAATCCAAGAACATGGTATATCTCTCCATCTGTTGGTACCATCTTTAATTTCTTTCATCAGTGTCTATAGTTTTCTGCATACAGGTCTTCTGTCTCCTTAGGTAGGTTTTTTCCTAGGTATTTTATTCTTTTTGTTAAAATGGTAAATGGGAGTGTTTCCTTAATTCGTCTTTCAGATTTTTCATCATTAGTGTATAGGAATGCAAGAGATTTCTGTGCATTAAGTTTGTATCCTGCTACTTTAACAAGTTCATTGATTAGCTCTACTAGTTTTCTGGTAGCATCTTTAGGATTCTCTATGTATAGCATCATGTCATCTGCAAATAGGGACAGCTTTACTTCTTCTTTTCTGATTTGGATTCCTTTTATTTCTTTTTCTTCTCTGATTGCTGTGGCTAAAACTTCCAAAACTATGTTGAATAATAGTGGTGAGAGTGGACAACCTTGTCTTGTTCCTGATCTTAGTGGAAATGTTTTCAGTTTTTCACCATTGAGAACAATGTTGGCTGTGGGTTTTTCATATATGGCCTTTATTTTGTTGAGGTAGGTTCCCTCTATGCCTGCTTTCTGGAGGGTTTTTATCATAAATGGGTGTTGAATTTTGTGGAAAGCTTTTTCCGCATCTATTGAGATGATCATATGGTTTTTCTCCTTCAATTTGTTAATATGGTTTATCACATTGATTGATTTTCGTATATTGAAGAATCCTTGCATTCCTGTGATAAAACCCACTTGATCATGGTGTATGATCCTTTTAATGTGCTGTTGGATTCTGTTTGCTAGGATTTTGGTGAGGATTTTTGCGTCTATGTTCATCAGTGATATTGGCCTGTAGTTTTCTTTGTGACATCTTTGTCTGGCTTTGGATTCAGGGTGATGGTGGCCTCATAGAATGAGTTTGGGAGTGTTCCTCCCTCTGCTATATTTTGGAAGAATTTGAGAAGGATAGGTGTTAGCTCTTCTCTAAATGTTTGATAGAATTCGCCTGTGAAGCCACCTGGTCCTGGGCTTTTGTTTGTTGGAAGATTTTTAATCACCGTCTCAAATTCAGTGCTTGTGAGTGGTCTGTTTTTATTTTCTGTTTCCTCCTGGTTCAGTCTGGGAAAAATGAACAAACCTATAAATTTCTCTCAAAAGAAAATGGAAACTAGTGTTTTAGATATAATCACTATTCATTCTGAATCCCTAGTTATGTGACATGGGGTATGAGATTTACTGTAAATAGAGTGGGAAATTGAGATAAAATAAAATATACTGACAGATTCATTTTTAAGCTGGATGTTTAATGTCAATCATTGAGATTTAACTTCTGATTTAGTAAGGAATATCCTATAATGAATTTTTTTAATAACATAAGGTCCTAATTCAGTAAGGAATTAGTCCAGGAAATTATTTTTTAACCAAGTAAACAAATGGTTTAGGAGCCCTCCCCTTTGTGCTGAGTGTTTGCCTCATTTCCACTTTGGGGAATATGTATATTGTTTCTATTTGTCATCAGTGAATTAACTTATCTTTCATTTGAATTTAGTTAAATTCAGTGAATACTCCTTTGGCTACATCCATTCTTCCCCTTTCTATCTGCTCAATTTAGAAAAATCTCAACATTTTTGAAAGAAAAATCAAGCTTATTAAGGATCTCTTTTCACCAAATGTTAGCAACAGATCACACTAGAAACAGCCACACCTCAAAACCGCACCTGTACAGATACTTTGAGAAGGAATCTTAGGGACAAGATTTGGTGTGCTATTACCTATGTAATTCATTCACATATCAAGGGGATATTTAATCACACCAAAAAAATTCTACATTTGAAACTCTACACTCTATACTAGAACTCATTTTAGCAAATATTGTAAAAAGTACAACCATTTTTGGAGAAAGGAAAACAGTACTAATTCTAAGATTGAGGAAAATTATGTAGATCTTTCTGTAACCGATCAAGTGTTTTGCATAAAAGTGATCAAGTGTCTTAAGTTGTATTTCCTGGGAACAGACCTTGAGAAGGAGAGTTCAGGCAAATATATATAATTTGTCAAGGAGTGCTCTCCAGAGAAAAGTGTACATACATGGGTAAGAAGGAAGGAAAGACAAGAGTGGACAGAGGGAGATGGTCCCCCCCCCAAATATGTTTGTACCTGAGGGCACAGTGCATCCTATAGGAAACCCTGAAGCTGGGATGGTCTGTCATGTTTAGTGCAAATTGAGGCAAGGGTGGACTTTTATATCTCTGTGTCAGCTGGTCATTGGGGTGCTCACTGGGATAGGGTATAACCCTGGCAAGGCAATTCCCAATCTGAGGACAGCTCTCAGTGTGGACTGGCAGCTGCCATTACTCTCTACAGCCAGTGCACAAGGGCCAAGAAAAGCATTCCAGTCTCCACTCACCGAGTTACCATATTTTTCATTGTCAACTGAGAAATACACTCTTGCTTTTTGTTTGCAAACTTTAATGTCCTTCTCTTTGTGCTATTAGTTTTTGATGAGCCTATGGAGAAAAGTCTCCATGAATCTGTTCACATTTCTGTACATTTGGCTTTCTGAGCAAAGAGCACTGGCACCTGGAATGAAGGTTGATCAAATACTAACCCTGAAGATAGAGACTTCTAAAGAGATACAGTGATTCATTTCCCTGGAGCTGTTTAATTACATTCCAGGGTAGTGACATCTCCTCCTCTCCACAGAAAAGATTTGAATGTGTTTCTAATCTAGAGCAAAGGGCTCTCTCCTCCATCATGTCTCTCTCTCTCCCTTCTCTCCCTGGAGAAAAAGAGAGGCAGATGTGTCCAGGCGTGATAATTTTGAGGTTCCTCTCCTCTGGTGCAAACCTCACTAAAGGTGCAGTGTGCAGTAGGGAATTGGGGCACAGAGAATGAATGCAAGCTGCTCTGTGAGAAAAGAAGTGGTCTGATCTCTAATCCAGAGCACTTGTGTGTGTGTGTGTGTGTGTGTGTGTGTGTGTCACTGTGCCAGGCAAACAAATGGGAAGTCAAGCTTATTAAAAACCTGCTTCCACCAAGTGTTAGCAGTAGAGTGTGATAGAAACTGCCACACCTCAATACCGTAGTTATTCAGAATGCCATTAGCTTGTAAGAAAGATCTTTCTCATATCTTTCCACATAAGACTTAACAGGTAGGGCTATCTAAATTTGAATATGGTTCTATTTATGAAGCGAGGTAATTTTAACAATAACATATTCATCTAAAAAACATTTAATGTGTTCACAGCTCTACTCCAAATACATAAAAAAGTATAAAAGCTCTTAATAATGTATGGTATATACACTAGACTGCAAACTAGGAAGCATTAAGTGCTACCGAAAAGAAAGAAAGACAGACTAATTGCTTTGATCATTCAAGAGAGAGATGGCCCTAGTGAGAGAGATTAAGGACGACTTCAGGGAGGTGAGAGCATCTTGGCTAAGGAATAGTAAGAAACAAGGATCAGGAAAGAATGTTATTAGACATATGATTCTTAATGAATTATATAATTTACTAATAAAGAATAATATATACTTACATACAAGCACTAAGATAAATGCATTAAATGATTTTATTTTCTAGCTTATTTCTTCCAAAAACCATTATGAGGTTAGTATTCTTATTTTTCTTGGAAAGTTTTAACAACTTGTCCAAGCTGAATAGACGACACGTGGTAGAAGTGGAAGCTACAGCACTGGACTGCAGGAACAGTGCTCAAAGCACCCTGGTCTCCAGCATTTGGTCAGAGGAAGCAACGGGGCAAAGGTCAAGAGGCAGGAAATGTATGGCACATTTGAGGAGCAGCAGAGAGTCTGGTTTTACTCAGTAATGAACTAGCGTCATACAGATAAAACTGGATAGGCAAGGGAAGACCGAGAAGGAAAGAGTTTAGCTTTAGGAAGTTCTTGAAGGTTTTTGACAAGAAAGGCCAAAGATATATGCCTTGAGAACGTTAATTAACATTAACCTGGCATATGTGTGAAGAAGGTTTTGAAAGAGGAAGAATAGTCACGGCTGAACTGTTAGGAGGCTGACACAATATAGTCCAGGCAAGAAGTCAAGGTTCAGTGCCCAGGAGTCTCAAAACTTGAGATCCGATGTCTGGTACCAACTCTTATTGTAACTTCAGGTAAATCATTCCACCTCACTGGGCTTTGGCATCCTAATGTACAGGAAATCTGTGAGGTTCCTTCCAAATCTAAATTCTAGAAATTTAGAAAGATCTCAATTAACATAACTACCTGAGCACAGAGACAGAGATAAGTATGTGAGAGAAACTTTAGAGATGGAACTGAAAAACATAGCAAATGATTGAATGTAAAGGTCAAGGAGAAATCAGAAGTTTTCTGCAAGATTTTAAGCCCGGACACTCAGAAAGGTCAATGAAATAAGAAATACAGGAAGAGGACGGGAGGGCAATTAGAATTTGTTTTATATAGGTCGATTCTGAGATGTTAGTGAGACAGATTGGAGATGTTCCGAAGACCAACTGAGGAAAAGAGCCCCAGAATCAGGAAGAGGGGCCCTGCCTGGAGCTCAGATTTGGAAGCTATTTTCACAGGCAGAATAGATGAGACTGCGTAGGGACAGACTGAAAAGGAGGGCAGTGAATCAATCAGAGCTGGCTATACTATGTTTAAAGGACAAAGAGAGAACCAGGTTCCAGGCATGGAGTGTCCAGAAAGGCAGAAATTCGTGGGAAGCCAACGAGGAAAGGTTTCAAAGAAAAAACCTTGTCAGATCAAAGGTTAAATGCCTGATATAAAAAGGTGCTCATCCAGAAAAGTGATGCTGATACAAATCAGAGGTTTCAGAGGGAGAGGATGGGGTAAAAAAAAAAAAAAAAAAAAAAAAAAAAAAAAATGTGGCTGCAAGTGCAAAATACATATAGAGGCATTTATAGGCAAAATGGTTTGGTAAACCACTAGAAATGGGCTGGGTGTTCTCCCAACATGGTCCATATACAACTTGCATTAGAATCACCCGGGGTGGTTGTTTAAAATGCAGGTTTCTGGGCCTTCCTGCAGAACCCCTGAATCGTAATCTCAGGGGAAGGATGCTCTGGGTATCTTTATTTTAAACACCACTGCCCTTCAATAATTCTTATGTATGCAGGCCAGGTTGCTTCAACATGTTTTTTAAATGAACGGAGGGAATCCGTAGAAAGAGATCAAATGAAGAAATAAGAAAGCTGGTAGAGAGTAATCCTGAAAAGGCAAAAGGTAGAGAGTAATCCTGAAAAGAAAGATTCCATCTATGTCCTAGGACATCCTGCTGACTATGGCAGAGATCCATGCTCAGCAGAGCATGCAGTGAGGTTCCCCTGAAAAGGTCAGTCTTGTGCCTGCACTCTTAGTAATATCTTACCGTCTACAGTGACAGCCCTGATGCCAGAGAGGTACCAGAGGCTGAAGTCTCAACAGAAGGCAGAGCCCCCGACGAGTTCTCCAACCCTCCCGGCAGCAGTGGAGAGAGCACGGACAGCTGGTCCCAGCTCGCCAATGAGGAAGAAAACCCAGATGACACCAGCAGCTTCCTGCAGCTCAGTGAGCGATCCATGAGGTACCTGCTCTTTAAATGACTTGCCAGGGAAACAGGTCTCAACACAGATTCCAGAAATGCATTTTAATCATTCTCTGCAAAGGGTCCCTAATAGCGCAAAAAAGAAAGACTGCCCGTCACAATTTGTGCTGAGAGCTGTCTAATACCCAGTTATGGTTTCAACTAGCTTGGCCAAGGTTGAGAGTCATCTGTGTTCCCTTCTCCGCAAGCTCCAGCTAGTGCATTCAATGATGACAACTGTGAGTTTTTAAAGAAGAGCTGCTATTACACCTGGTGTGTTTGACACTTTCTTTCTGGTTCATTTGTATTTCAGATGCAAGACAGGCTGGGTTTACATGAGGCGTTTCCATACTGTGTTGTGTTGTTTGGCCTGACTGTTCCTCCCCTTTCTCTGCCTGCCCTCTGTATTGTTGCTCTAGAAAAGCTAGAGAGGTGCTAAAGAGAGATCAGATTTGGGAGGACCTGAGCCAATCAGGAGACATAAACTAAAAACTAGTCCTTTGTGAGGTGAGAATGAAAAGAATCTTCATGTTTCTACCCAAAATCTTATTTGATACTGGGCCAACAAGTCCACAGACTTTCCAGAAAGGCCAATTGGAAAATGGGCTTCCGATGCATCTGGCTGTATGGCTCCTTGAAAATTTTACTTCTGACAGTTCAGTCTGTTTAGACTTAGGAAAATTTCACAGTGTTAAGTGATTTATCTAAAATTTCAAAAACTGGTGGGAAATGTTATCTATAGAGATAGAAAGCAAAGAGAATTTGAATCTCTGGACTTAGCATAAATTTATACAGTTAATTACCTCCAGAGCAATGTTTGAGTCATCAGATTTCAATCAGTGAAAACATTCAGTACCCCACACGAAAACCAAGACAGGAATTTGAAATGAGGGGATTTAGTTGCTTATTCATGGAACTCCTGAAGGAAGACTGTCCCATTACACGATATCCCAGCACTCACTCTTTGAAAACCTTACTTGAAGAGACGTCATTGGAAAATAGAGAAGGTATGAGGAAATACAGTGAGTTTGGTGAAATTGGATGCATTCCATTTTGCAAGAACCTAAAAATGGGCTCAACTCTTCTGTGTTTCAGTAAACAAATTCCAGGCTAGTAACTAGACCATATGTTGATTGTGCATCCTACAAAAATGTTGCAATATGTGATCCCTCCTTCTCTACAACACACAAAGCATCAGGTGTTGCTACTTCTCAAAGATTTTAAGATAGAGTTATAAAACTCTGGCATTGCCCAACTCTGTACTTGTAAATTCTGTAGTCCCTCAGAAAAAAAATGAGACAAATGCATGTCCTATGGAATATCCCTGACAAAAATCCCCTGAATGGCAAAGGGAAAAGAGAACATGCATCGCTGGTTTCTGTCAAAAGCCAAGAAGCAGGCAGATAAGCATTCCCGTATCTTCCCCCTCAGCCAGCGTTCTCAGAAGTATCTTAGTCTCTGGAGGTATACTCAAGGAGTCTCTTGCTGATGGATAAACATGCTTACTGTCACTAGGATGGGGAAGAAGGGAGTCATGCTGATTGTCACCCACTAGGTGTGGTCCACCAGGTACGACCACTGCAGAAATTACAAAACATTGATGACGACGATGATGACGATGATGGTTGGCTTGAGCCAAAAATGTCTTCTGTTGTGTTTTCCCCTGATTTGGTCAGAAATAAAGATCAATTTAGGAGTCCTAGACACTAAGCAGTATTCTTCTGGGGACCAAAGGAAGAACCTCTTAGAATGGTGGAGCATCGGTGTCAGCAGTGTGGCCAGGTGGTGGACACTGGCATTAATATGTAAACTTTTGCTTTGTCAGCAATGGCAACAGTAGTGCCACTAGCAGTCTTGGCATTATGGACCTGGACATTTATCAGGAAAGCATGCCATCTTCTCCCATGATTAAGTAAGTAGCCACTGAGATGCAGTGATTGTGGGACCGCTACTCCGATTCCATCTGGCCATCCATTTTGATCATTCAAGTTGTTCCCGACCACTGGTTACATCATGTCTGTCCTGCTGAGGTTCCCAGACATGTATGATTTCATGTCACTGGAGTAAGAACTCAGGCCTGCAGTAGCCCCCTTCCCACCACCTGCCTTCTGGATTTCAATTCTGCCCCCTATAATATAATCGTTTATATATATATATATATATATAAACGGATATATAATATAATATAATCGTTTTGGATAAAGCTTATCCATATAATCAGACATATATGTCATTTTACCTAGTTGGTCACAGAGAAACAAAAATCCATTTAAATTGTACTATGCCAACCAGCAAAAACTATTGTTCAATAGAATATAGTGTGAATGGCTTTTCCTTTACTTGTAGATGCCTGGGATTATTGCCACTAATGAGTCTAATACCAAATGGCACCGTGGTGGAACGTGTCATTTTTATATATGCTCCCCACAATATGAGGACCTTCTAAAAGACCAAGGGAAAAAAGTACAATATGTGTGTCATAAAATATGGTGCATAAAGGGAGGGCAGCATGAGGTCAGGACTATATCTAGAGTTTGTGATTGTCCTGGAAAATCAAATGAATTGAAACCTATTTTTGACCATTATGACTTATTATTTGGAGATTTCTGAAATTTCAGAAAAATGAAAATGAAGTATAGGACTAAAGTTGCTCCCTGATCTATTTTTTCTATTATTATCTATAGCTAAATCATTTTTATTTCACTGTTTAGTCAGGTATCCTGCCTGCGGGAATATTTCTCAGTGATTAAAGGTTACAGTGCATTCTTTATTGTTCCACACAGCCATCATTCACAGGTAGAGATGAACATAAACATTATCTTGGGTTTGTTTTGTTTTTTAAAGGAGGCAAAAGAAACAAAAACACTTTGGGGTAAATTTATTTTTCTCCTACAGGAAACATTTGTTTAGGTATTTTGTCCATCTTTCTCCCCAGTATGAGCCTAGGACCCCACAGACTACAGATAGAGAAAACCAAGACCACCTCTACCCATATCAGCATCCTGCAGCTCCATAGTAGTAGAAATCGTATCTACCATATGTCATTTCACTTATGTCACTTGGATAGAGATCTAGCAGAAAATCTAGACCCTTGGGAAATTGGCCATCCTTCTACAAATAATTAGGTGTTCATGAAAGAACAATTACACTTTCTCTCGACATCAGGAATACAATGGGATTAGCCAGATCTTAGCAGTAACAGAGAATATAAGGGAGAATCCTCTCGCATAGAGACACATTTTTAAGAGCACCTGCAGTTTAATTTCTAGACAAGACAAAAATACAGAACAACCATGGGCTTCCCAAGATGGTCGCTTCCTTTCAGCTGTTGGGTCATATACTCTTATTTTAAAAGCATTAACTGAGTCCTCCCACTATTTACAAATCTCCCTAATAAGTACTCACTATGTGAAAGCACTTCAGATGTTGAACATGACTATATTTAATGAAATCCTCACTTCCATTATGAGTATCTAGTTCTAAACCACCCCCAGCCTACTACATCTTCCCAGTAAAAAGAAAGAAAAAGAAAATTTTCAACTAATTGAGATATTTTGTCACCCTTCTTAAGTTCTAAAGTTTGTGATTGTCTTTTCCCTTATTTCAGGTCAAAGAACCAAGTATAGGTAGAAAAATATTTCCCTAAATGAAAATGCAAGTTTATGTTGCTGTCATAGTATAGAAAAATATCATCGTCTCAAGATGGAAATATATGGTTCTGTAAATGACAAGCAAATACAGAAGAAGGATAAGTCCTCAAATCTGATCTAGTTACCTACAAAATCCTTCCTTGACTGTTCAAACCTGTGAATGTTTATGGAAAGAAGGTCAAGAAGAAGAAAAGTTTGCATCTCTCAGAGTCTCCCACACCAATTATCCCAACTAAAACCATGCAGTTTATCTAGCCTTTATTTTAGGGGTAGTGTTATTCATTGCAGACCCAGTAGTCCTACGTAATAGCCACGTTGGTATTTCCCTAGTAGTTGTTTAGTTTATTCCACAAAAACAATAAATATATGAAACTTCAGAAGCTTTTAGATCAATAAGACCCATCACCTCATCTAGCACTTACACCTTGCTCTTCCTAAACATTACCAACCATATATTGTTGTTTTCTCCCAAAGTGAATTAGTAGAAGAAAATGAGATTCTTAAAGGACAGTCAGAAAACATAGAGGGTAAGCCACGTTCCCATAATTTTGAGACAAAATTTGCCTGTGATCTTTGTATGGAAAGTGTAGTAAGGCAGTTGTGTCTGTATTCAGAACGTGCCTCTGGAATGCCAGTGGGAAAGGCCAGCCGCCCGGGGAGCCTGCTGGTGATCAACTTTGACGTGGAGCCAGAATGTCCTGACACTGAGCTTCGAGCCACTCTGCAGTGGATAGCTGCCTCTGAACTCGGGATCCCCACTATCTACTTTAAGAAATCTCAAGAAAACAGAATCGAAAAGGTACCGTGTTCCCTGTTTGTATATCATTAAGGCTTTGTGTTTTATCCCTGCCTAAAACTCAGTAAATGCCCAGTTAACCCATTTAAATTTTTTCCTTGACTTTTCACCTTAAAATTGTGATTAGAACTTTGAAACCTTCCACCTGCATAAATATAATCATGATAATTCTTTGACCGTCAGTTTGTCTTAGCTAGTTGGTGATGATGGAAAAGTAAATTGAGGAGACAGGATAGTTTTCTAAGAGTCTTATTTTTGTGTGTGTTTCCTCACTCTGGAACCAACCTCTTCATAACATTCATTTAAATAAAAAATAGAGAAGGAAAGGCAAAAAGGATTCTTCAGTTAATTTTAAGTCAATCAAAAGGGAGGCTATCTGGTGAACCTAATCTAATCCAATGAACCCATTAAAAGCAGAGAGTTTTCTCTGGCTAGTGGCAGAAGTAAGAGAGACTGACAGCATGAGAGCATGAAGGGACCGCATGACAAGAAATTGGGCAGCTTCTAGAAGCTTAGAATGGACCTCAGCCAATAATCAGCAATGTGAGGCCATCCTGATAATTAAACTATGGCATGGCGTCAAAGAGAAGGCATTTTTAATTCCCTATGGGACAGATTTGCATTGGATGGGCTTTCTCATTATTTTCTCCACCTAGAAATATAAAGCTAAGAAATAGATCCCTAGCCAACATCTAAATTAATAGCAACTCTAACTCCCTTTCTCTAAGACCAGACACTTACTCTTGTAGAATCTCAGTTATTAAGATTAAAGCAAGAATCCATCTACCAATGTCTTCAAGCTCAATTTTCCATAATTTAAAAGTATGTTTTTAAAAGATTCTAATTAATAATAATGTTGCTATGTTGGTTTTCTATTTCTGTGTAACAAACTGTCACAAATTTACTAACTTAAAACAACAATACCCAGCTCTGTTGTCAGAAGTTTGGGCGACTTCCATGCTCTCTACTGAGGGACTTACAAGGCAGAAATCAACATGTCAGCCCGTCTGGGCACTTATCTGGAAACTGTAGAGAGAAATGAGCTTCCGAGCTTGTTAGGGTTGTTGTCCTAACTGAGTTCCTGTGGTTGTAGGACTTAAGTCCCCATTTCCTTGCTGACTATTGGCTGAGGTCCACTCTCAGCTTCTAGAAGCTGCCCAATTTCTTGTCACACAGTCCCTTCATGCTCTCATGCTGTCAGTCTCTCTTACTTCTTCTGCCACTAGCCAGAGAAAACTCTCTGCTTTTAATGGGTTCATTGGATTAGATTAGGTTCACCAGATAGCCTCCCTTTTGATTGACTCAAAATTAACTGAAGAGTCCCTTTTGCCATTTAAGATAACATAATAAGGGCATAATTATCTCATTCTATTCATGGTACTGAGGATTAGGGCAGAAAATCTTGGAAGCTGCTTCAGGATCCTGCCTATCTCTGCCACTGTGCCTTTTTTAATGTCTTATAGTCACTTCCACGTACTCATTATACTTGCTTCTCAACAACGCTGTGAAAAGAGCAGAATGGATATTATTGTCCCTTTTTTACTGATGAGCAACTCAATACTCAAAAGCTAGTCCATGAGAGAGTCCTCAGATAGTGATATTTGAGCTTAGTGGTAGAACCCCACTTTCTCCACAGATACCTGTCAGCAGTGCGTCTCTCTCAAGTTAGATTGCCTTTGAGTTACAATCTAGACTTTTTAAAATGTGTAACTGCATTTTAACCCTCACTGCCAGAATCCTACAGCCTGAAATTAAAGGTCCTCTACCCTTTTGCTCAGGCACATGGTAATTAGAACAGCGTATCTACGTCTGCATCCCCAGCCAATGGGATTGGCTACTGAAAAAAATCGAGAAGGAGGCCTAGTTTATTTTCCATGCCCTCTTCCACTTCAGCCTCTCTCTCTAGCCAGTAATTCATATTTCTCTTCAGGCCTAGAACTGCCTACAGCTCTACGCTCTCTGAATCTAGATACGTTCCTATGCTTGGCATACCTTTATTTGCAAGGTGATGAGTGGTTTGCTATTTAATAAATTCTCCTTCCACCTTACCATCCAGCCTGCCTAGTGCAAAGGATGCAGTGAAAGAGCACTTCACTTTTGACCCCTCCCTCCTGCCATACACAATCCCAAGACCCCCTGCCATGGGGAGGAGAACAAGAACATTCTCAGCCAGAGTACGTTCTCAGTTTCCTGGAAAAATGAAAGGCAGTTTGGTTTCCAAATATATCTCAAGCCTCTCCCTGAATAAAAGCATTACCTGGTGCATTTTCAGATGGTCTCTTAATGGAGTAGATTTTTATACAATCCACCATTTTGAAGAAACAACGTAACACTCCGTGTGAATATATGTCTCATAAATTCCCCTTAGATGAAAGGACAAGGAATATGTCATTAACACCTTAATTATGTACATGATGCTTTGACACAATATTTATTTATCCCCACTGATTTTCAGTTCTCAAAGAGGATGCCTGTCTTTGCTCATAACTATTTTTTCTGAGAATATAAATGCTCCACTAGTGTTATCAAGATAAACATTAATGATGTTTCACTCCTGTTCAAGGAGGTTATTTCCAAGTAATGTAATTTTATGGACTGAATCTTCTAACAGTTTTTTTCTGAGTCAGTTAGGGTTCTCTACACATAGTGGCTTCTCCATAAAAGGGCACTTGCCTGTGCCCAGTTCTATGACAGAACTGGTGAAATAAAGCAAACTGTTATGTAAAATTTTGACATCCTTTCTTTTACCGATAACACATTTGAAGACCTCACTCTGATTGTTTTGAAATTAGCCAGGAAGTTAAGTGGCCATTTTCAAGTGGTGTGGAAGAGAGATTGTGGCTTCCTACCAAGGAGGCTGTGTCACCTGAGAGCAGCAGTGTCTCATTAGCTCCTCATTGGCTTGGAGAAGATTAAAGAAATGTCTCTGTTAAGCTCAGCAATGACATTCCCCCACTGTCACTAGATTATGAAACACCATTCACAGATACATACCCTGAGTCCCTATCTGTGTAAATTCTGAATTTTTTGGATAAACTAATTTAACCAACACACCTCCCTTGATGGTGGTCTCAAGCATGAACTAAAATGACAGAGGATATCATGAATGAATACTGAAGCAGCTCATCCTTCCCACCGCTGCCGGTGAACTTGGCCCTGGAGTTGAAGGGCACCTAATGTCAGCTTGTAACTACTTCCAGCCTTATTTCTATTCAAAAGGCAAATTCCAAACATTCTGGGTGCCCACTGTACTGTCACTCCTCTCCGATAAATGACACCTTTTCAAGCTTTCTCTTTTAGTGTTCTGTCTAATCATTAAAATTCCAAGTCCACTTGAATGTCGTACATTCGGAACATTCATGAAAAGTTTATCGAATATGTACAACATGCCAGCCACTGTTCTAGGCTCTGGGGACACAGGGAACAAAAGAGACAAAATATCCTACCCTTTTGGAGTTCACATTCCAGTCTAGGAAGGACCCAAGGTAGGGAGAACATAAACCAAGAGGCTCAGGTTGTAAAGACCAAATGTGAAAGTGATGGGAGCTTATTCTGGACAAGGAAAATGAGAAGCACACTGAAACAGTACTTCTCACCCTGTGACCATGAGCCAAATGCACAGAATCACCTGGGACCCTTATTTACAATTCATATTCCTAGACTCCTTCTTGGAACTCACTTTCTAAGAGTGGGGCCCAGAGATATGCATTTTTAACAACTTTGCTCAAGTACAGTGATGCTAATGAACACCAAAATTTGAGACTCCCGTCCATAAGAAATATGTTGAAGGAGTGGCAGAATTTGAGGTGGCTTTAAAGTGCTAAATTCCAGAGGAAAGCCGGCTGAGAGTTCCAGCACCTGAAAATCTAAAACAGTTTGTGAATTTAATTCACCATGACCTTGACATCAATTAAATGTAATCTACTTAATTCAAAGCAGGGATGGGGGGAATCTTGAGAGCAATTGTTTTTAAAAATAGATATCAACTAGCTAATTGTTCTGCTTTTTTTTTTTTTTTTTTTTTTTTTTTTGCGGTATGCGGGCCTCTCACTGTTGTGGCCTCTGCCATTGCGGAGCACAAGCTCCGGACGCGCAGGCTCAGCGGCCATGGCTCACGGGCCCAGCCGCTCCGCGGCATGTGGGATCTCCCCGGACCGGGGCACGAACCCGCGTCCCCTGCATCGGCAGGGGGACTCCCAACCACTGTGCCACCAGGGCAGCCCTGTTCTGCTTTTTTGAAGCCAAAGCATTATTTTCTCTAGCTCTTTTACTTCTGTTTAAATTCAATGAGCTTCAGTGAGCTAGAATGGCCTGATGACTGGCCTTGCAATAAATCAGGTGCCTTTCTCATCTTTAAGCTCATTTTGAGAATTATTTCCTTTTCTTGAAGGCAGTGCATAGAACAGAATGTGCAAAGAGGAAACAGATGTAAACTTACCTTCCTAACAAAGTGGGAGTCAGAAGAGGAGTGGCCTCGCCTTTAATTTCTTATTCTTTTCCATATGCAAAGCAGTGGGAAGAGAATGAGAGAGAAAATGTTGATGGCATTTACTGTTAACCTAACTTTCCCCAAAATACTACACTTTAAGTCTCAGTTTTGAAAAAAATACATGACAAAGGAAAGGAAAATAAGGAAGAATTAGATACTGTCTTAGCTCAGGCTGCTCTAACAAAACGCCATAGAGAGTGGCTTGAACGGCAGACATTTTATTTCTCACAGTTCTGAAGGCTAGGAAGTCTGAGATCAAGGTGCCAGCAGATGCATCTCCTGGTGATGGGCTTCCTCCTCTCTGTGCCCTCATGTGGCAGAGAGAGAGCTCTGGCATCTCTTCCTCTTCTTATAACGGCATAAATCCCACCATGGGAGCCCCATCCTCATGACCTTATCTAAATCTAATTATCTCCCAAAGGCCCCCACCTCTTTTTTTTTTTGGCCCCCACCTCTTAATGCCATCATATTTGTGTCTTAGGGTTTCAATATATGAATGGGAGTGGGGAAGGGGGGGGACACAAACATTCAGTCCATAACAGATATTGTCTCTTCATTTGTGAACGTAAGAAACTGTCTGCCTTGAACTGAATATTTTGTCGTTGTTCTCAAATTCAGGGTGTGCTAGAATCACCCGGGGAGCTTTTATAGACCCCAGTGGGTGAGCCAATTAAATCAGACTCTCCTCTTGGGATGAAACTCAGGCTTTGGGGTTTTCTCGAAGTCCCTGGGGGTTCTAGGGTACAACCAAGGCTGAGAATCACGACTCTACAGGCCATAATTGCAGGAGCAATATAAAGACCAGCTCACTTGTGCTTAATCAAGTGGAATTCACCTTGGAGCAAAAGAAGGTGTCTGCTTTCAGAAATCTAAGTTTTCAAAAACCCATACGACTTGCAACAACTCCCATAGATTCCACCATATGATGTGGTAAACAATTAATCTAATTTAGTAAATGCGCCTGAGAATATACAAGGCATCTACCATGTGATACTTTTCTTCAAGTGAGCCCACCAGTGATATACCATCACAGGATAGAAATTCTCCTAGTTACCTAAGACGAAACATGTGTTCATGGAGATGCCAACTATGATACATAGGAAGGGAACCTAATTATTATTGATTGTGAAATAACAGGAAATGAAAATTTTTTATTTTTATGTGTCAGTGCATTGGAAAGGAAAACTCAGATCTCTGACACACTAAAGCTGATTATGAAATTCCCAAGTCAAAAACATGGGCAGATACAGTGAAAGGTCTAGAACCAGCTGCTAAATAGAATGCAGCTTTTCAAGGCTGTAGTAATGAGCTGGAAATGTCCTTTTCTGGTTTCTTCACAATCTTAGCTTCATTTTTATCTAGAATTTTTTTTAAATGAAGGAAGAAAAGAAAGTGTAAGACCTTCCCTGCTCATCAGCCCCACAGGTGGTTCAAGGTCTCGATGTCTGAGATGAAGTCATCACGGCCTAAAAGCATGCTATATTTAGTGGAGCCAGATCATTTTTAAAAATTGCTTTATTGGGATATTGGCCTGGACTTAGAAATCATGAGACAGAGTCTAGCGTGTGACCATTCGACAAACTACTGACAGAGTGGCCTAGGTGATGGGGCACTTTGACAACTTTGGCCAGTCAACAACATGTTATGGTCATCACCACAGTGGGAGACCCTGCTTCAGCAAGCCCCAAATAGATGGAAAGTAGCTAATCTTGGGCTTCCAGAAAGGTCTGAAGCAGACAGCCTTCTGGGAAAGATTTAGCCAATATTGGCATCGGCTCTAGAATTTTGATTCTTTCTCAGAGCAATATCTGAGAGATAAAAGTTGGGAATAAGATAAAAGTTGGGAATAAGTGGCCCAGTGAACCAGTGTGTATAGAAAGAAAA
The DNA here is from genome assembly GCF_059928025.1 of Delphinapterus leucas. Taxonomy (NCBI): domain Eukaryota; kingdom Metazoa; phylum Chordata; class Mammalia; order Artiodactyla; family Monodontidae; genus Delphinapterus; species Delphinapterus leucas. Next base: position 11,222,759 of record NC_143136.1, read on the forward strand.
AAGAAAAGTGCTAAGGCTAATTTTCTATTTCTGTTTACTTTATATTGACTGCTTCTTTATAAGACATGTTAAGGAAGAGCAAATACCCTCAAGGGATGAGTCTAGCCTAAGACCACTGATGACCCTGGAGGGAAATCTTGAAGCCAATGAATTATGAGCCTCTCTCAGTGAGACCTCAGAAACTTGATGTTCAAGTCCTCTCCACTAGGAGCATCTAATTTCTAGACTTCCAGTAAGAGCTGGGAAAGTCTGATTAACCAAATCATGCAAAGACATCCTAGCCTTTCTCCCCCTTTCCCTGAGGCCTTATGTTTTTACCACTTTGTCCAATAGAAAACATGCCTGGGATCTTTCACACACACCAAGAAACAAGTAACAGCTCACAAAATTATTTTTACGCCTCTCCGTAAATTACTAGTAATCACCTGTAATGTTCCCCTTTCTGAGGGTATTTGTGTTTTGAGCAAAGCCTTCACCTAAAGGATTAAGCTGTCTAAAATTTCAGATCTAACAGACAGAAAGCTAGGCAGAATTTTGAGGGAAACCAGACAACTAATAGTCTCTGAAATTCTATCACTGAGACTGACGGAGCTGATTGGCACTAACCTTCCATGGCTGTTACAGTGACCAGTGAAGAGAGGTCCTAGGCACTTTTACCCCCACGATATACATGCCCACTCCCAGGTACAGTGTGATGAGACACATGTCCCATGACCAGCTTTGACTCTCCTCCTTGCCTACTACCATTGCACCAGACTAGGCTCTGCCCAGCCTTTGCCTAGATCCATGGCCCCCCAGTCATTTTTTTGGAGCATCCTATCAGTAGAAAATTATTGAGTAAGAAGCCCCAAGATGTGCATGCTAATTTTTAACTATATATGTGCAAATACATTATATAAAACTCAAGAATGAATAGTTAGACAAGGTTCGTCTTCAATGATTCTGGATGTCACTCCTTATTTCAAATAGCCTTCTTGATCATTTTGAATGCATTTGACTCACATTTCGTTGTTCATTCCTTTTGTCATTCTGCAAATATTTATTGAGCCCCTATTAGGTGCAGGCACTAGATATAAAAAGGTGGCTAAGATGATGTCCTTTCCTGGGAGATTTACTCTCTGTAGTACAGTTGCCATCGGCTTCCCATTGGTCCCCTTTTTTACATCATCTTTTAGATGATGTTTATGTTTCCATGTATTAAAAGTTAAGCATTTTATTTTCCAGCCTAGAGAATTGCTTTATTCTGATTAAGCCAACACAAGGCGAGTGAGTACAATGAAGCACTGATTTCTGTAACTGTGCAGCAGTTGGTGCCATCACAGCTGGGAGAAGAAACATAATTTAATAGTAGCTCTCTAAAAGACAATTTCTCAGCAATTGAAATGAATTAGCAAATGCAAACTGAAGAGCGGGGAGGAAAAGACCAGAAAAAAATTAGCATTCCACTTTCTGGCTGATCTTGAGAGTCTGAACAAATGCGAAATGAGCAGAGGAAAGACATTCTAGAAGGAAACATTGAAGAAATAGTAACTAAACTACAGCCCTCATCTTTTTTAACAAATAGGTTTTTCTTCCTTATTAAACGATACCAGATTCCCAGCTTATCATTTCTCCCAGTGTTCCAAATAAATATCAATGGCTTATTCTCCTACGACCAAAATGCATGGGGTGCAATAGTAGAAAGAGCTTTGGCTGGAGTGTTAGAAGACCATGCATCCTACTGCCAACTTTTCATCTCACAAACCCACAATTGTTCATCATTAAATGCCTGCTTTACAGGGCTGTTGACCGAATTAAATGAGATAACATGCATGAAAGTAGATACTTCCTGCAGGTTTTGGCTCTTATAATCATTAGTTTGCTTTATACGTATCTGACTAAGGAGTTTGAGAAGCCTTCATTCTGGGCTTCATCCCACGGTTTCACGAAGGGAACCATCTATAATGCTTTTCCCACCTTCCCACCCCCAACTCACAATGCACCTGTAGTCATAAACTTTCTACGTTGTGGCCAACTGAAGCTGGTACCATTAACCAGGTGATGAATCTAAGATGTTTCCTCAATCTTTGCTTTTCCTGTTCCAATGGAAAGCCAGTATCTCTGGAAACTTGATGAAGGGGGAGGGAAATTTTCAAGATGGACTGAGGAACTGGTAAATAACCCTACCCAAAAGTGTAACACAGTTTATTTGGCCTAAATGTATACATCCAATGAGAACTTATCTGTGACACCGACAGAAGGGACTGGGAACCATGCTCTACAGTCCTGTTAGAGAGAGTCCAACCCAGAGGAAAGCAGATCCGAGGAAACTCTTCAAATATCTAAAAGATAGACCGTGGCAAGAAGAATTCCATGTAGTCTCCCAAAATCGAAGGATGGCAACTGCTGTGAGGAACATTTCAGTTCAGTTGAAAGAACTCGCTAATTATCTGAACTGTCTAAAAAGAAAATAGACTGTCCTAGAATATAGTGTGCTGTCACTAGAGATATTAAAAAATAACCTGGAGAGCCACTGGCTTTGGAAGAGCGTTTGAACGATATAACTTTGAGGACCCTCTGTGATATGTGACCCTAACCCTGTGCTTTACTTTAGTTTCTAGATGTCGTGCAGCTGGTTCATCAGAAGGCCTGGAAAGTGGGAGATATCTTTCATGCAGTTGTTCAGTACTACAAAATGCGTGAGGAGCAGAAGGATGGGACCCCGAGTCTCTTTGACTGGCTCTTGGAACTGGGATAAGGCGGCTCTGCCTTTAGGGTACCCCTTCCTTCATTCCAGCTTAGATCACAGTGGTTTGCTCTAAATTTTCTCAAAACATCACATCACATTAACAGAGCTATGAAAAAATCTGATGTTCAAGTCTGCTGCACATCGAATAAATCTGAGGAAAAGCAAAATACCAGTCTGTGCAAATCAATACAACCAGTGGGTGAGTTCAAAGGAGCTTGTATTAGAATGGCTGGAAAAAAACAGAATTTTAATGGGCCCAAATGAAAAACTTATAACTAGGCCCAAACTCCAGGAAAGTTGCACTTACATATTTTTAATAATATAAAATGTTATGTAATGTCTCCAATTATGTGAATCGACTGGAAACAAAGTCACTGGTCAAAATCATTTTATAAACTCTGCTGTAATGTTTATTTTACTCTTTTGAGCAGATTAAGGGGTCTGTCAGCCCAGGTAAATACTTAAGATATGGGCAAGACATTTCCAAAACTTTGATATAAAAGCTTTCCAGCTTCAGACCATTATCAGTGCTTATTAACAGAAATGCAAGAGTATTATCAGTGTCCTCTACCAAGGTGATTTCATTTATCCACTACAGCCCACTGATAAATATTCCACATCTCCCAATAATATCTGGGTTCCTAGCTAATCAGAAAACGATTGGTGTTCAGCTGAGAGAGAGAAAGATCAAAGATTGTCTTGTTTCCTTCTATATATTACATGAGTAAAATGATTACAGAACTCTTACCCAAAGGGAAGAAGCTTTCTCACAAAAGAGCATCTTTTGAGATAAAATCTGCTTGTATATTAAATTATATAAAATCTAAACTTTCATTTTATTTTTATTGTAAATTATGAAGAGATTGTTATCTTAAATAATATATTGAGTTAACCTTAGAAGTTCATAAAATATGAAGAGACTATTGTCTTAAGTCATATATTGACTCTTGAGCTCTGTGGTTTCATTATAAAAGTACCCGTATGGCAGACTTGCTAGTCTTATGACATTTATAATGATGGATGCAGGATTCGACATAACCAGTTAGGATCATAGACTTCCTGATTTAAGGATACTAGCATTTAATTTGAGAGAAAGAAAATATTATCACATTTAAGTATTTTAGAAACAGGGATTTACTCTTTTGAAAAATAAAGGTATCTAACCTCTCCCCAGTAAGTCTTCTTTCCCTTCAACTAAATGAGCTAGACTGGCTTTTATCTTCTTGATCAAAGAAAGTGTTTATTAAAGATTTCCTGAGATACTATGCCCTTACACTATTTTTAAGATTGTGAAGTAATTTTAAATGTGAACAAGAACCCACCCCATCAATGCTGGCCTTGTGTGTCATCCACATTGACAAGAAATTGACATTTTTTGAAATGTCAAGAAAGCTTCATTGGAAGCTCTATTTCCTCCCTACCACCCACGCCAGGAATCCTTTCCAGGACTCTTTAGGCATTTATTATTAAAAATAGTCCAAATTTAGATTGTATGTTTAATTTGACACATTAAACAAATGTCAAATTTTAACATTTATCCACCATCTCAAACTGAAAGTTCTTCATGGTATTAAATGGAAAAGGATATGCTTATTTTTTACACAACTCCAGAATATTCTGTGTGGATTTTTGTTGTGCTCAAATGAATGTTTACTTATCCTACAAAGCACAAATACTGAATTGTAATCATGTGATGAAATTATATTTGTTGTACCTAAAGTTGCAAACTAATCAATAAATTTTTGTTGCCAAATGGTTGATCATTTTTTCTCCAAGAGCTTAAGCGCCTCAGAGAAAAAAATAGTCACAGTGTAATTGGGTGAAGGTAGATTTATCCCTTAGACAAGTGTTACAGTTCCACTTTCAATTTTTGAATAAGAAAATATTCTTTGAATGGCCATCATCAAAAAATCTACAAACAATAATGCTGGAGAGGGTGTGGAGAAACGGGAACCCTCTTGCACTGTTGGTGGGAATGTAAATTGATACAGCCACTATGGAGAACAGTATGGAGGTTCCTTAAAAAACTAAAAATAGAACTACCATAGACCCAGCAATCCCACTACTGGGCATATACCCTGAGAAAACCATAATTCAAAAAGAGTCATGTACCACAATGTTCATTGCAGCTCTATTTACAATAGCCAGGACATGGAAGCAACCTAAGTGTCCATTGACAGATGAATGGATAAAGAAGATGTGGCACATATATACAATGGGATATTACTCAGCCATAAAAAGAAATGAAATTGAGCCATTTGTAGTGAGGTGGATGGACCTAGAGTCTGTCATACAGAGTGAAGTAAGTCAGAAGGAGAAAAACAAATACCGTATGCTAACACCTATATATGGAATCTAAAACAAACAAAAAAATGGTTCTGAAGAACCTAGGGGCGGGACAAGAATAAAGACGCAGAAGCAGAGAATGGACTTGAGGACACGGGGAGGGGGAAGGGTAAGCTGGGACAAAGTGAGAGAGTGGCATGGACATATATACACTACCAAATGTAAAATAGATAGCTAGTGGGTAGCAGCTGCATAGCACAGGAAGATCAGCTCCATGCTTTGTGACCACCTAGAGGGGTGGGATAGGGAGGGTGGGAGGGAGATGCAAGAGGGAGGGGATATGGGGATATATGTATATGTATAGCTGATTCACTTTGTTATAAAGCAGAAAGTAACACACCATTGTAAAGCAATTATACTCCAATAAAGATGTTAGAAAAAAAAAGAGTAAGGCTAAGAGCTAAGAAGGGCCAAATTATTGGGACCTTTGTAGATGGCTAAGTTACAGTTGAAGGTAGCAAAGGACTAATATTTTTTAAATTTGACTTTTAAAACTTACTTTTTCTGTTCTGTGGACATTGGGTTATCTTGTGCAAAACTGAGAGCAGGAACACCACTTAGCAGGCTATTTCACCCCACTGTACTGAGGCATGCTGCCACCTAGACACAGTGGGTGAAGAAATTTAATTTTGTCCATTGTGTAAATAATGTGTATCCCAAGCACTTGGAAGAGCATTTGGCACATAGTACTCAATAAATATTTGTTGAATGAATAATAAAGTGAACTAACAAATGAAAAAAGAAAATATTCTTTGACTAAGTTAGTTAGGATCAGTAATATTTATGTAAATCAGCATTTCTCAATCTTACCACTCCTGGCATGTGGGGCTGGATAATTCTTTGTTGTGGGGATCTGTCCTGAGCATTGTAGGATGTTTAGTAACTCCCCCTCACGGGCCTCTAAAATTCTCCTAATATAGCATTTCCTGTGGGGCAAAATCACCACAGGTTGAGGACCTTTAGTGTAAATAATGCCTTGAAGAGGCAGAGCCTGAGGCTCTAGGAGGAGTTAGGGTAAAGGACGAGGTCTCTGTAGCCCCTAGTGTGGAGAACCCCAGTAGGAACATGAGAACCAGGCATTCTCCCCCTACCCTCCCAAGACTGATGGTCTGTGGCCTTTACAGTAAGTCTTAACAACAGGAGAACGAGTCACAAGACAAAAAGGAGTCTACAGACCTGGGGTAAACCAACCTAGATGCAAGTAAACTAGAGGTAAATTTTCAGTCTTAGAAGTAAATGGACCAGTGCTCTTTGAACTCAATAGAATTTATTACGACAAGGATATATTGTATAGCAAAAAAAGAAAAAAAGGAATATTATTCAGGTAATTAACAGTAAGGATAATAACACATCTACTATTCTCAACAGTTTTATTAATTGCAATTTTTATGGTGATTTTCCAAAAGGGAGAACTAAAATACAGAGAACCTAAATCATCCATACAACGCTTAAAACAATGAGTGGCAAAAGTGGAGTCTGCTTTCCTAATATCTATATGAAAACTGGAAGATATAGTAGAAATAGCTGAACAATTGTGTCAATATTTTAATTACAATCTGATGTTTTCCAAGTACAAAGTCATATCCGGTAAAAATCACAATGCATCTCTTAAAATCAAAATTATTTTATTGAGATTAATTTATGTATGAGACTATAAGCGTGTGCGTGTACTGATATTCAGAAACTTAGACAATAAAACAAATATATTTTCTTTTTTCTATAGGATAATTATGCTTGCAAACAAAAACACTCATTATAAACACCAGCCCACATAAATAAAAACATATTCAATCTCAAAAAGTATTAGATTTTATAGAAAGAAAGTATTGAGATTCCTGAGCACTTTATTTTATTCACTAATAAGAAGGCTTGGATATGCTTAGGTAAAGGATTCTCCAGTCAGCCAGAGGACAATGTCAAATAAAAATAAGACTCTGGGAATTCCCTGGTGGTTCAGTGGTTTGATCCCTTGTCGGGGAAGCCGCATTGGCGCAGTCAAAAATAATAATAAATAAAAAGAAATAAACAAACTCTGGACATTAATAAGGAGAGACTTTATTGGAAAGGATTATTACAAGAAGGGGAAAGGGACTGTTGCAGCAGGAAGGAAGGAGGACTGGTGTCTATTGTAAAGATAAGAAAGCTCCAGCTGTGAGATCTAAGAGTGTCTCTCGGGGGTTGGCAAAAAAGCGGTTTTCTTTCACAGAGCAGAGTAAAGGACTAGAGAGAACCAGGTGTGGAAAGTGAGATGAACAAGGTGAACCAGTGCAGGTGGCCGGCATGATGGGACAGTAGATCAGAGAACATGTTATCCTGGACTCAGCCTATTCCCAAAGGGGCTCTTTAAGGAGAGGCTGTATGCTGGACTGAGCTGAGGATGGGTTAAATTTCAGCAGCCTGGAGAAAGGGGAGAAACTTAACTAAAGTTTGGTTAACAAGCGTTTTGCTCTAGTTGATCAGTGGGTGCAAATATTTCAGCTAATCATTTATGAGACAAAGAATGGAAATTTGGAGGGTCTTTGTGAACAAAGGGGGCGTCCATGAGTCCGAGGCTCAGAGCTCAACTCCTAGGAGCCAGTCAAAGGCAAGACCTGAAAACAGACCTCTTTTAGGAAGAGGTGTGCAGGGTGTGAGCACCCAGGCCTCCCAGGTTAACCATTTCCTGTACTAGCACATCGCCATCTGCCTTCTAGCATGATAAGTTGAATACTTGTGTCTCCATAGATGATTGTATGCTCTTTGAGGATGGAGCCATCTTTAACTCACCTATGGATTTGGTCAGAGTCTCTATCACAATGCCTTGTCCAAGGTAGATGTCTAATTGAACTGATAAAGCTAATGGGCCTTGGGTAACTGAGGCTTTGGTTTACATCTAGTGATGTTCAACCATTAGTTCAAGAAACACAATTTTACTTTAATATTCTCCTTAGTTTTCCAGAGACCTGGTTTATTAAGAGTCTCAAGACTTTTTATAAAATTACTTTTGGACTTATGCAAGTGAAACTTTCTAAAAATACTTGCCTTTTATTTTAGTTGCATTAGAACATTTGATCACAGAAAGGAGAATGTTTTCCTTCTGTGGTTTGGGGATGAATTTAAGTGATATCCAGGACATTATCAGCAAGACTTGAAGGCCAATTGAGTGCAGACAGATCTGAACAAAATGCACAGGAGGAAGAATCTTTGGACCTCCCTTCCTATCAAGAAATACTGTCTGTTCTCAAACAAAAAAAATGCTAATCCACTGTTATTGTTGCAAGAATCCTTTGACCACTTAAATTTTTCATTTCCTGAAATAATCCCCTCAGAAATGCCCCTTCAAATCCTCATATCCAGTTTCACTTCTTTTCAGTTTTCATATCTCCTTCCTATTTCTTCCCCTTCTGTCCTTCAGAATGGCTTTTCATTTAATATGTATCAACAATTATTTGTTCGCCTTTGGAAGGTTCCCACTGCTTTGTTGAACTCTGTCCCATTTTCTACTTTACTCCCTGCTCTGCCTGTTTCTGGTACAGAATGTTGCAGGAACTCCAGATTCTACCATGATGCTCTGAGCGCCACAAAACCCAGGTGCAAAGATTGTTTCACGGCAGATTGCGTTGTGTCTGAGCTGAACCCCTGGCCCAAATCCTTATACACACACAACCCTTCCTTCTCCGTCACATCACAAACAGTAGCATGTAGCACAGAAAACGTAGGAGCATACATTCTGTTTTCCTTCTTACAGAGGAAAGCAGAATGAATCAAATCACCATTTGTTGAGATAGAATAAAGATGGATGATACCAGGAGGGCCTCTAGTTTTCAGTGCACTGGATTCTTCTCCATGGTCACGTATGCCATTTGTGAAGGTTACTCTCGCCTACTCTTTCAAACAACGGGACAGTTAATTTAAACCTAGCAACATTTTTAGTGAAAAAGGCAGTAGACCACATATTGACCTTTCGTGACACCCACAGAGATGTCTAATAAAGCTTCACCAAATTAGTTCACTTATTTCCTTCTTTCTTAATTTTTGACATCAGCATCTCCTTTTAAAATTTTTTTTTTTTTTTTTGCGGTACACAGGCCTCTCACTGTTGTGGCCTCTCCCGTTGCAGAGCACAGGCTCCGGACATGCAGGCTCAGCGGCCATGGCTCACGGGCCCAGCCGCGCCGCGGGCATGTGGGATCCTCCCGGACCGGGGCATGAACCCGTGTCCCCTAAATCTGCAGGCAGACTCTCAACCACTGCGCCACCAGGGAAGCCCTCCTTTTAAAATTTAAGTGCAAAAAGTAGAAAAAGCAGCAACTTAAGTCCCATCTGCCATGTGCCCTCCAGCATATGACTAAATGTTCCTGAAACATTTTGTCTTTTTTTTAATGTAACAAATAAAGCATGCAGATAAGGCTATATATGAGAACCCTTCCAAATGTAATAGTCTACAAATTGCTATTTGTCAGAGAGAAAGGTAAAGGTGATACGAATGTAAGGAGCAAAGCCGTTGTTGTGTGGAATTCAGTGTGTCAGGAAAAGAATGGTTAGGAGAGGCCTCCTAGCAAACATCAAGCAGCAGTTTGTTTCTTTGATTCCCAAATTCTCGGGGCAATACGTAGAGAAATCAATTTTGAACAATTCTGGATAAAGAGGTAAGGAAAAGTTTGAGAGTATTCAGAGAGACAAAGAAGAAATGTAGTTGTTATTTTTAACTTTTTTTTTTTTTTTTTTTTGCGGTACGTGGGCCTCTCACTGTTGTGGCCTCTCCCGTTGCGGAGCACAGGCTCCGGACGCGCAGGCTCAGCGGCCATGGCTCACGGGCCCAGCCGCTCCGCGGCATGTGGGATCTTCCCGGACCGGGGCACGAACCCGTGTCCCCTGCATCGGCAGGCAGACTCCCAACCAGTGCACCACCAGGGAAGCCCTATTCTTAACATTTTTGTGGTACAGGCTTCTCTGAAAATCTGAGGAAAAGTGCACATACACAATGCATGAACGACCTGTACAGTTTGGGCGGATGCAGTTTTCATAATCCTGCTGTAGGCTCTACATGTCTAGAAAGTAGAGCTCATGTCTTCTCCATTTGCTATCAGCTTCTAGACCCTCCCTCTGGTGCCTAATCTATCGTGGTGTCTAAGCAATCCTTAATACATGTTCATTTAAAGAAACCCCATCCTCTAGGAACTCATGTATTTTGAGAAAAAACCCATAAAAGACTCAGATTCTAACCTCAGAAAATCTTATTTAAAGACACTTTTGTGTGGAATATGTGCACGTTAAGGAAAGAAAGAAAGAAAAAGAGGAAGGGAGGGAAGGAAGGAAGGGAGGAAGGAAGAAGGAAGGGGAAAAGAAGGGGAAGGAAAGGAGAGAAAATGAATAAAAAAATCTATATAACTCTTTAAGAAATCTACTACTTTTAAAGTACAAAAATTCTAAATCCAGCAGAAGTACAGAGTTGAGTTCACATAACATATGTCATGGCTAATACACAACAAGATAAATGTTCACACTGGCTGTTTAACGCTTCAGCGAAAACCCTGGGCCCCATTCATGGCTCCTAAAGAGGTGTCCATTCAACTCCAAGAGCTTCTAGTTTCTCCTCGGCTCCTACGGGATGATTGCCTGATGTTAATCCCCCAATCAAATCATGTGAATTTGTTCTTCCTTCATGTAGATTTGCTGAAAACAGTGATCACAGTTTTAACCACCTGCCACTCAAAGCAGATGTAATGTATTACTTTTCATTAAAAATGCACCAATTACAATTGTTAAGATAGTAAATTTAATATTTTTTACCATAATAAAAAAACCATTCAAAAATGCATCAGTTACAACAGAACTCCTATTCATAGCTCTGAAAAAATAATAAGCTGTAACTTCTTATGCCCGTAACAGCCTCTTAGTATCGAACTAAGCATTTCTTGACATTCCATCATAGGCCTTTCTAGGCCCAGTATCCAACTCACAGAAAAGAAAGCCAAGAAAAGAAATCCAGCAGAATGTTTGACATTCTGATAGGTGTTCATTCCACAAACATTTATTTGGGACTAGACATGACACAAGGAAATGCAACAAAGACTAGTTCCTTGGCATTTTAGAATTTCCATTCCAGCAAGGATTACAGATGACAAGCCATAATAAAAATACAGTATATATTGGGACTTCCCTGGTGGCGCAGTGGTTAAGGATCCCCCTGCCAATGCAGGGGACACGGGTTCGATCCCTGGTACGGGAAGATCCCACGTGCTGCGGAGCAACTAAGCCTGTGCGCAACAACTACTGAGCCTGTGCTCTAGAGCCTGTGCGCCACAACTACTAAGCCCTCACGCACCACAGCTACTGAAGCCCGTGCGCCCTAGAGCCCGTGCCCTGCAACAAGAGAAGCCACCGCAATGAGAAGCCCACACACCGCAACAAAGAGTAGCTCCCGCTCGCCACAACTAGAGAAAGCCGGCACACAGCAACAAAGACCCAAAGCAGCCAAAAATTTTCTTAAAAAGAGGGTTTGCCTGGGGGCGCAGTGGTTGAGAGTCCGCCTGCCGATGCAGGGGACGTGGGTTCGTGCCCCGGTCCAGGAAGATCCCACATGCCGAGGAGCGGCTGGGCCCGGGAGCCATGGCCACTGAGCCTGCGCGTCCGGAGCCTGTGCTCCACAACGGGAGAGGCCACAACAGTGAGAGGCCCGCGTACCGCAAAAAAAAAAAAAGAAAAATATTTTTTAAAAAAGTATATAAAATAAATTTAATTGAGCATATAACATCAGTGAAAAGTGCCAGAAAAACATAATTAAAAAGCAGAGTGAGAGTTAAAGAGTGATGGAAAGTATCCGTTTAGAGCGTGCCTAACCCCAGAGGTTCCAAGTTCCTCTTTAGGTAAATTTGCAAGTTTTTAAAGAAGTTGAATATTATCACTTGAAATGTTCCCTCACCATTTATTTACTCCCTGGTCAATATAAACACATAATTTTTGTACTAAGTAAGGAAGTTGTGACAAAGTCAGCTGTTGTCTACACTTCAGCAACTGAGAGATACTGAGCTAACCTGTCACCATCACAACGTTGACAAATGCCTCTACTGGGTGACGGTGAGAACAGGGTTGAAGAGTTAACTTTACTCCAAAGAGCAGAATTATTTACAAAACAGAAGCAGACTCGCAGACACAGAAAACAAATTTATGGTTACCAAAGGGGATAGCATGGTGGTGAGAGGGGAGGAGAGATAAATTAGGAGTTTGGGATTAACATATACCACTACCATATACAAAATAGATGACCAATAAGGATCTACTGTATAGTACAGGGAACTATCCTCAATATCTTGCAATAACCTATAATGGAAAAGAATCTGAAAAAGAATATATAGGGAATTCCCTGGAGGTCCAGTGGTTAGGACTCTGCGTTCTCACTGCTGAGTGCTGAGGGCCCGGGTTCGATCCCTGGTTGAGGAACTAAAATCCCACAAGCCAGGTGGCACAGCCAAAAAAAAATTTTTTTAATAAAATTAAATAAAAAAAAATAAAAAGAATTAAAAAGAATATATATATGTATAACTGAATCACTTTGCGGTATGCCTGAATCTAACACAACATGGTAATTTAACTCTATTTCAACAAAAATTTTAAAAATAAATTTTTTTTTTAAAAAAGAGAAGTCTGACGGGAGCCAATATATCCCTATTCTTTGGGGAGTTTTTCCTCTCACCCCCATGTTTCTCAGACTACGTATTTTTCCACTTTCAACTAAGATCTCAGTACATTCCACCCTGGCGTTTTCTGACCTGTCTCCAGCTCTTGCTGCGTCCACCCCCATCCTGGCATGTTGTATTTACTTGCCCTTCAGGAGCCCATGGGTGGATGACTCATGAGCACACTGTTGCCTGAGGCATGGAGCCTCCTCTTTTAGAATGTCAAGGGCAATACCGTCATCCTCAGAACTCCCTGACTAATGAATATATAACATTTAAAAATAAATGAATTTATCCTTGGGAGAAAATAAATTTTCCAGACTCAACATTGGAGGTCTGGGTAAGCCCTTAAGTTGGAGGATAGACATCCACTAGCATCTGACTGAAGTCTGAGCCTCAACTTATGATTCTCGAAACAGAGGGCAGCCTTGGCATTAAGCTCCCCGGTGTTAATTCACCAACATTTTACTAAAGCCTACTCCCTCTCTCTTTCTTGTTCAGGTCCATGTAAATCATTTGAGCATGGAAAAAAATTATGGCCCTAATTTTGCAGGGGAGAAAATTGAGATTCAGAGGTGTGAGGGGACCTAATCAAGGTATCAAAGGATAATAAGAAAAGTAGCAACAGCAACTAAAATTTACTGAGCATTTGCTCCATGTGCCAGACACACATTAAGTGCTCTACATATATTAACTTTTTAAGCTCCTCAACAGCCGTATGAAGTAGGTATTGTTATTATCATTTCGTTATTGAAGAATCTGGAACATGGAAAGAAGAATTAGCTTGTTTAACGTCACAGAACTAGAAACAGGATTCATCCCAGTCAGATTAACTCCAGAGCCTGCACTCAACTTCTGCGGCAAGGTTTTAAATTGGCATAAATTGGAGGCATGAGAAGTGAGAAAGGTCAAAAGACGGACAAGGCAGAGGGAAAAAGAAGCAGTCACAAACCACTAGTCATCCTTCATTGGTTCAATCATATATTTTCTCAGCTACCATCATGCCCCTCAAATAAAGAGAGAACAAATGAATAAAACTCCGTGTTACTTACTTGACATTGACAGAAATCAAGGCTGGGAAAGTGGAGTTGATGACTATTCAAGAATCTGGGTTAACTATTTAGAGTACCCCATGCAAGGAGACTGTACTTCTAGATCATTCACACAAGCTTCCTCCAGGTAAAGACGTCATGTAACTGCAAAATGTAAAGATGTCCTCAATCTGGATAAACACCAGGTTATAAGATGTTTTCCAAAAGTTTAAAATGGCAATAAAATTTTCTCTTCAACCACCAAAAAGAAAAAAAAAAAGTATTTGGCTTCTCTCACAATGCTTTCAGAAGCATTTTTAAAATGTTATGTTATAGTTAACTTTTTAAAATGTTATATTAAACATTCTCAACCAATAATGCCATACCATTCGTCTGTTCAAAATAAAAGTTAGTGAGCTAAAGAGCAGAATTGTTCAATGGAGCCCAGAGGAATTGCGTTCCAGCCAAATTTTCAGCACGGGTAGAATGAACATCACAGAGACACGCTGGGAGATGAATTTTTAATTCTGTTTTTAGAGCTTGACTCCGGAAGATGGCAAGAAAAAAGAAAAAAATAAATAAGAGTGTTTTCAAAGAAACAGATGCCAAGCCTGACTCATGATGGGTCTGGGGGTTAGAGGAATCTCTCTTAAGGCAGGCCATGAGGAGAAGGGTAGGGATGATTGAGTGACCACAGCATACAGTCCTACTGGTCACCAATTACATGCTGGAAGTGACACCTGTCCTTTCCTTATCTGGGCATGAGCAACTTCCACTGACTGTGAGGAATGGAGGAGATCCTTGGCATGCAGCAGCCCAAAGAAAACTGGTCCACACTGCCCAGGGCAACCTGGGTCATCGCCAAATGGAAGCAGACGATTATCACATATGGTGGCCCCAATGTAGTGGAGAGTTTTGGCGACCTAGTCAGCAGCCCTCCTCTCCTTCTTACCTGACTATATGCAGGAATTCATGTTCCTCCACATTCCACCCCAGGGCTTGGATGAATGCAAGCTGGACTAAGCCCATTGGAGCCAGTCTTCCCTTACTAGAATCCTTATCGGTTCAAGGGTAGATTTGGGACCTAAATTGCCTAAACCGAAGGGAAGCAATTGTATAGAGGGTTCTCTTTCTCTCTCTCTCTGTCTCTCTCTACCTTTCTCCAGCTCCCAAGAAAAATTGGACAGGAAAGCCTTTCCCTGGTTGCGTCTGACAGCCAACTTGCCGATGTAAATGGTTTATTAAACAACCTGAATTACATGAGACAAACAAAAACATGATGCATTTTTAAGTTTCTTCAACTACTAGGCCAACTGCGTTTTGTCAAATATCTTTTTGCCATCCTATTACAAATCTAGGGCAGATCCCACAGTTTCTGTTCTCTTTCATTACTAAAATCTCCAGCCAGTCTAATCCAATTTGTAGCCTGGCTCTTGTGTGTGATTTAAAGCTCTTATTCCCTTCTGCTAAGCCCCAGCTAGGCTTTGGCCTGAGGAGCTTGAATTTAGAAAATGGACAGTGTCTGCTATTTTTTTGTTCTTCCTCCCCTAATTTTCCTGGTTCTATCTTTGCCAATGCTGGGCACTGGGGGATGGAAAGGAAGCAGGGCAAATGTTTCTCTCTTTATCTGAAAGTTCAACTGTAAGTCTCTGTTGACTATGATTGTTTCTCTAGTTAATAACACCCTATTGATAATACCCTTTTGGGGGCAGGAACACCAACATCTCCTCTCCGCATGGGATACATGTGTGAGTGTTTTGGAGAGCCCTGTGGGGTCACTGTGAATATGCCTCTATAATTTCAGCTTTACCTTTTCTCCCTGCAGCCAGTGGCCTTCCCCCATGTGGTCTCTCTCTCTCTCTCTCTCTCTCTCTCTCTCTCTCTCTCCCTCTCTCTTCCCGGCCCCCATCCAAGCCTCTTGCTCTTGGTTCCCAATACCTCTTACCCAATAGACAACCCCATGGGTAGGGTACCATCAAAACAGCTCAAGCACAGTCACCTACCACTATGTCTGCAATAAACTTAGGCGAACTCATCATGCCGAACAGTAAGAATCGTATCTGCACCGAAGCTGTTCCTCTTCCTCTCTCATCTAAGCTGAGTCTTTTCTGGAATTTTCTTTTTCACTCAGATGTGCTTAGGGTAAAATCATCTGATCAGCTTTCCAAACAGGCAGCCATTCAAAAGTAAGTAAATCAGAATCCCTTCCTTACAGGGTGATCTTGGTTAGTCTTGCTGCCCCCTCCTGTGATTTCAAGGAAAGGGAAGGAAAAATACCCCCTCCCACAAGTGGGCCATGGGAAAAAGCACAGGCTGATGACCCATTAGTCATGCAGCCAAGAACAAAGGGGGGTAGCTGAAGTGGCTTGAGGAATACAGCTCTGAAGCCATGTTCTTCTCATTTCTAGAGATCAATTTTTCTCATTTCTAGAGACAGGATTTCAAAATTGGCCAGTTAAGTAGGAGATGACTCTTCCTTTCCTTCTCCCTCCCTTCCACCAACTTGTTGGAATAATTAAAACCAAAGAAGCAGGACGAGCTACATAATTTGCAAGCCTCAGTGCAAACTGAAAATGCAGGGCACCTTGTTCAAAAATCGTTAAAAATTTCAAGATTGCAACAGCAGAGCCTTAAACCAAGTGCAAGTCCTTTCTAAGTGTGAGGCCTGTGTGACTGCCCAGGTTACATGATCCAGTGCGTCCAGAGCCAGAGCATTAGGCCAAAGAGGACCATTCTTGAGCCTTAGTATCTCATGGAGTTTGCCTTGTTAGGTGTTGACCTTGCTTGGGACCCATCACGCCTTCCTTCTTTTTTATTTCCCCCTTTTGGAACAGAAATGTCTATACTATACAGGTCCCAACATTGTGTTTTAGAACCATACAATTTGTCTGGTCTCACAGGTTCACAGCTGGAGAGGAATTTTGCCTCAGGATGAATCTTACCTCAAGTCTCATTCATATCTGATTTAGATGATATTTAGATGAGATATTAGTCTTTTGACTTTAAAGTTGATGCTGCAATGAGTTAAGACTTCTAGGTCTATTGGGATGGAATGGATATCTTTTTCATGAGAAAAGGACATAAATTTGGGGACGCTACAGGCAAAATGCTACAGATTGAATATTTGTCCTCCCAAAATTCATATGTTGAAGCCTAAATCCCCAATGTGATGCTACTTGGAAGCAGGGCCTTTGGTAGCTAATTGGATCATGAGGATGAATCCTTCATGAATGGGATTAGTGTCTCTATAACGGAGACATGAGAGAAATAATCTCTCTCTCTGCACTCAACCATGTGAAGATATAACAAGAAGATGGCCATCTGCCAACCAGGGAGCATCCCCTCACCAGACATCAGACCTGCTGGTGCCTTGATATCAGACTTTCAGCCTCCAGAATTGTGAGAAACAAATATTTGTTGTTTAAGCCCCACAGGCTATGGTATTCTGGTACAACAGCCCAAGCTGACTAATACAACTCCAGAGAACTTTGATGCTCCCATCTGCCTTTCTATCATCACACTCACACACACATTTTGAGAAAGAGAGATAGCATTGGATAGGTATAGAGTTACAGTGAGATAGCTTGAGGGTTCAGCTGGAGAATAATGACTTTGAGGTTCCATGTGGCCTGGGCCTTAAATCCCAGATCAGATCTGGAAAAGCAGAAATGGAAGTGGTGTTGGGAAAATAATTTTAAGCAAAAGGAAGAGAGTAGGCAATGGGATGGGGTCTCAAAGTCAAGACAATATAGAACACAGAGATGGGTGAATGGAGTACTTATGATTTGGAAGTGGTTGGAGCCAAAATTTGGAAGGTCTTGAATGTACAACTAAGATGTAGGATCCATCGAAGCAAGGTGGTGTTATATGTGCCTTTGTCCTGAAAGTAGGTTACTTGTATTTTCTATTATCCTAGTATTCTTATTATAGGCAAATTATTGCTGAAATTCCAGTTGCTTAAAGCAAGATATGGATTCTGTGATTCAAGTCATACTTTAATAGATGACAAGCTTCTGGTAATGCCTGCTTTACTCATGATAGGAAAGGGCAACAGCCAAAGGACTGCTGGATTTGGAATAAGGGAGTCTAGCCTTGAGACTCATTTGTCACTGATCATCTGTGTATCTTTGGGAAAATCACTAACCTTTCTGAGCCTCAGTTTATTTGTCTATAAAATGAGCATCAATATACATTCACCACAGGGTTGTTGTAAATATTCAATCTGACAACACTCGCAAACACGCTTTGTAAGCAGCAAGGCTCTATCCAAGGTACAGTGTCAATGTAATTCCTGAATCCTTGATTCTATTTCGCAAAGGTCACACCAATTGATGCCTACTTGAAAATGACATAGAAGTCTGCTGAGACAGAGTTAAAACAGGCTAAAGTATTTATAAATCTAGTTTTCAGCTGGGCAAAGTATACTTTGACAGGTGATTCTCAGAGGAAGCTTTCAACAGTCAAGTCCATGGGCCCATGAATAGAACCCGTAATTGAGGGTAGTCAACTTTAGCTTGAAGTACGGTTGCTAAGATCTTGGAGAGCATAAGTCTCCAAGTTTTTTTTAATAAAACTTTTACGTAACATTTCTGCATTTATACTCTCCTATTCCCTATATTTTCCAAGTCTCATATCTCAGCTCCATGAAAATACAGGTTTCTGTTTTATTTTGAAAGAAAGTTGATAATGAAGCAGCTATGTAATCATCCTTCCGTGTGACACAGCTGTGGTCTGGTTCCTGTGCTTTTGTGGGCACGGATTTTTAGACACTATTTACTCCAGCCATAACAGTTCCTTTCCCTTACCCCACAAGTGATCCATGATCTTAGAGAACCTTACACCAGCTGTTTTCTCTGTTTGGAACATACATTCTCCCATCATGGATTCTTGATAGTGGATCTTCTAGCATCTATTTTTCCCATGCCATTGACTCCCAATTTCCATCCTTGTATCTGCTTGTTTAAAGGGAAACTAATACCTGCCCAGCCTCCAGGGGTTGGCATATGACCTAGGCTAAACCAATCACTGCTTTCTATTTCATTGGCACCAGTGGTTGACTTAGGGGTTGAAATACACCTGAGCCTAGAGAGTTAATCAAGGGTTGATTGACTATTAAGGTCTAACTACTCTAGATGTATCAGGATAAATGGGCTTATTTGCTTTTATTTTTCCATTTTTCTAGCTTGTTCACTAAGCATTTGTTTCTTGCTCTGTCAGACTTCTAAGTCTTTCAGTCCAGACTGCCTTAACTTCACTTTGTATCTTATCCATTTCTTTTTATTTATTTCAGTGGTGGTTTGG
The DNA here is from genome assembly GCF_059928025.1 of Delphinapterus leucas. Classification (NCBI taxonomy): domain Eukaryota; kingdom Metazoa; phylum Chordata; class Mammalia; order Artiodactyla; family Monodontidae; genus Delphinapterus; species Delphinapterus leucas. The sequence goes on from NC_143136.1 coordinate 11,241,823, forward strand.
TTCAAACTACCCAGCTCACCATTACCTAAATCATAAATTCAGGGGACGGTAGACTAAGAGACGTCAGAATTCTCAAGCTTTAAGACACATACAACTCATCTGGTACCTTGTTAAGTGGTGGGATTTTCAACAGGAATGCAGATTCTGGTTCAGTAGGCCTAGGGTGAGGACCAGAATTCTACATTTTAACAAGTTTCCAGATGAAGGAGATGCGAAAGTTTGAACAGAAAAAAGTTACATAACGTGCGTAAAGCTGGATAGGAATATTGAGTGGGAGTTGGGAAGATTAAAACTCATAACTGAACATTCCAAATGTATTCTTTAAACAAGAAGTTGCCAAAATCAAACATGTTTGAACCTTTCCTTTATAATATATTAGATATACAGGTACTGGAGAAATTGGGGCATGTTCGACAGTACCTGATGCGGTAGTCCTCTCAGCAGTACTCTGATTTCAGTAAAAATGATCTGCAAGAAGTAAGAGGTTTATGAGTTGGTCTGAGAAAGAGAACAGAGAGGAGTATGATATCTGTCCGCACACCAAGCCCCACGATCAGATGTCGAAGCCTGTGGAGGGTGAGTCTGCCGATTAAAGTTGAAGGAACTGTTTTCACAGGGAACTACGTGAGGCGTGGGGATATAAGCAGAAGGCCATTTGTCATCATCAGGCCTCGCAGCTTTGGAAGCTCTGGGAAACCAACCTGTGACCTGTCCTCACTAATTGGTACCAAGTAGGCAGATTTGCAGAGTGGATGGCTCCCCTCAAGTTCAAGGACATATTCAAGGCAGTCCAGAACAAAACACCATGAGTAAATTCAGCTGGCAAGAAACACTTCCAGGGACTCCTAGAAATAATTAGGATAACTTTTAAATGGAGGTCACTCAAGATTCAAATGAAGAGTAAAACTGCAGTGGAGGGACTTCCCGGGCGGTCCAGCCGTTAAGACTTCGCGCTTCCACTGCAGGGAGTGCGGGTTCGATCCCTGGTTGGGGAGATAAGATCCCACATGCTGCACAGTGTGGCCAATAAATAAATAAATAATAAGTGCAAGCTCTATATAAGATTTTTTAAAATGCAGTGGAATTCGAGCAATTACTATTAACACTGAGGTTTTTGAGATATTTCTATATCTATATCTATCTATCTGAAACCTTTTTTAGCATCTAGAGGCCATAAATATAAAATTTCAAAATGAGGGGTAATTCTTAACTAATGGAGGTAGTATGGTGTAATGGAAAGTGTACAAGATTGTTAAGCAAGCCTTTTTTTTTTTTTTTTTTTTTTTGCGGTACGCGGGCCTCCGCGGCATGCGGGATCTTCCCAGACCGGGGCACGAACCCGTGTCCCCTGAATCGGCAGGCGGACTCTCAACCACTGTGCCACCAGGGAAGCCCAAGCCGGCCTTTTTGTGTTCAAATCCCTGTTCTGTCATTACTAGCAGGGTCATTTTGGGCCAGTTATTTAGCTTCATAAATTCCAGGGAGTCTGTGAAGACTAAAAGCAACAACCTTTACAAATTACTTGCCACATATTAGATATTTAATAACAATTTTAAATATCTATTTTTTTCCTTCCCTTATTACCAATAACTTAAAAATATATCTGAATCCCAATCACAGCTTTATCCAGTTAGGATTGTGATGATAGACGATCTGGAATATTTGGGCAAGAGTTGCTCAGAAAATCAACAACACTATTGCATGAGAATTCAAAGCAATTGGAAATGTAAGTTCTCTTTCTTCTCTTCACTCCATTTTTAGAAAACTGATGCACCAGGCTGGGAGCAGTGACTTACTTGGTCACACCATTCCAAAGTTGACATAAACAGACTTGGGATAATTAACTAATAAATTTTTTCTTATTTAATAACCAACGGAAAAGATAATCCTTCCATATCCTCAAAGTAGGTAATTCTCTGATTCTTTTTGATCAATTCATAATTGATCAAAAAGTGTTATTGTTTAGAGATGACACAAATGCCAAAATATGAATATAATTTTCTCCTATATTCCCACTCTAACCAGTTCAGACATATTTATTAATAATCAATGGTGAAAACATAATTCACAAAACAAATCTTCCTAGAACAATAGTGCTTTAATTTACGTCTGCAATACCACATGTGGTGCTTGTCCGGCATCCCTGGAAATAATAATTCAACATCAGTGTGCTACGTTTAGAATTAGAATACACTTTAAATACTGAAAAATATATTTTTCAAGTTACCCTCTCAAAATGTCCTCAATTAATGAAATTCTGAACTCAAAGAAGAATGCTTTTTTATAATGGGAATTATTAATGTAGGCTTAGGAAAAATGTGTTTGATAACAGATACTCGGTTGAGTATACAAACATCTACAGCACCAGCATTTCCATATAGGATGGGTAGTTTCAAAGGAAAAAGAGTTTATCTTGAAGAGAAAACATACTATTAAATGACACCTCACACAGCTGGGTTTGAGACCTGCAGAAGCTTGCAGGTCACTGGTAAGATTCTAGAGAGACCCTGACCTCAGGGCTATCTTCCCTTCCCCAGGTAAGCCTCCATTCTTCAGAGCTATGCAGATCTGGGACCTGCTCGGGAGAGTGCTGGCCAGTGGTATTTATCTGACTAGGGAACTGCATTGGTGATTCTCCACAGAACTTGGCCAGGTTATTTGCAAACTGACTTTTTAACTGGGTAATCTCTGAAAGGTCCTTTTGCTTTTTTCTTGGGTCTGAAGAGGTGAGGGTCAGTGGTACTATGTGGTATCAAAGGAGTTTTCTTTATTGATGCTATCATTGTGGTTGGAATTACAAAGCTCTCATGGCTGCACATGTGGGTGTTCCAGCTCTGCTCCTACAACCCAGAAGTCACAAGTCCATGGAGCTATAGACCTGCAGAGCTAATGAGCTGAGAAACACCTGCCCAGATAGAAGGATTCGACCCACTACACACACACACACACACACACACACACACACACACACACACACACATCGAAAAACAAAGAAAACGTGGTATGTGAGTTCTCCAAACCACTTTTAAAGTCTTTGTTGAATTTGTTACAATATTGCTTCTGTTTTTCATGTTGTGCTGTTTTGGCCACAAGGCATGTGGGATCTTGCCTCCCCGATCAGGGATCGAACCTGCACCCCCTGCATTGGAAGGCAAAGTCCTAACCACTGGACTGTCAGGGAAGTACCTCTCTGAATATTTAGTATGTCCTTACTATATGCCAGTTATTGGGCTCAAGGCAGAGATAGGAAACCAAATCGACTAGATCTTATTAATGAGCCATCCAAAGGGAACAGCTGCCCTGGAGAGTCACCTAGACCCATAGCAGACTTTGCATAAGTGAGAAATAAATCTCTGTTTTATTAACTTCCTGAGAAGTGAGGGGTTTTATTTTATTGTAGCACAACGGTATCAATTCTAATTAATGATTAACGCATAATACTTGCCCTCAGTAGGCTTGCAGTCCAGGAAGGTGATGTCAAGTATTTCAGTGGCTTTAATAAGAACCCATTTTTTTAACTAAAATAATTATTTCTTTCTAATTTATTATTTGTACTTCCAAAAGTGATGAAAAGATCACTTCAATATCAAAACACATATAAAACAGGACAGCTAAAAAAGTCAAATCTATTTAGAGCAGTTTTTCTCAACTCTGGCTACATAGTAGAACCGCCTGGCGGGACATTTTCAAAACGTCAGTTCCAGGGCCCTAATCTCCAGAAATTCTGATTTAATTGGTCCATAGGAGGGCCCGGTCATTGGTATTTTTTAAAGAGCCTGAGTGTGACACTCAAGAATTTGATAGTTGATTAAGCTCCTGGGATTGGTTGTCTTTTAAGTTCAGCCTTAAAATTAAATATTAAATTGAAATCTAAGCTTCCAGCTAGACAAAGGAATATAGAATTTTCTTCTTCTCCTTCCTGAATCTTATCATGATACTTTTCAGTGATTTGTTTCCTGTTCTTTCCTATGATGGTCAGTCAGTTTTATGTGTCATCTTGGCTTGGCAACAGTCCCCAGCTATTTAATCAAACACTATGTAGCAGTTGCTGTGAAGGTACTTTGTAGAAGCGATTAAAGACACAATCAGCTGACTTTGAGTATGGAATATTATCCTAAATAATCTGAATGGGCCTGATTCAATCAGTTAGGAGACCCTAAGGCAGAACTGATGCTTTTCAGAAGAAGCAGAAATTCTGCCTGTGAACAGCAGCTTCAGTTTGTGCCTGAGAGTTTCACTCTGATCATTCTGTGCTCTGCCCTGAGGATGTCAGACTTCCCACAATCATATAAGCCAATTCCTTGTAATAATTCTCTTCATATATATCTCCTACTGGTTGAACTTTGACTAATACTCTCCCCAAGTCCCATTAAATTGTATATTCTACACACAGAGGTATCTGTGCTATTCATTATGAATCCCAGCACCTAGCATCATGCTTGGTGCATGACAGGCACCAATGAACACCTGTTGAATGAATGAACAATATGGTTGGAGAAATAAAGCAGGCAACATAAAGAGTGGACCATGAAGCATAATAAAGGCTGTGGAATTCTGCCCAAGGAGCAGGAACATCCCGCCATGGAGATCAGGGAAGATGTGCAATGAGCTGATTTTGAAGGTTGGAGATCGGGGCAGCAAAAGTATAAAGACTGGAAATGGCATACTCAGACACATTAGATGAGCTGGACTAGACAAAGAATTCACGTAAGCAACAGATGAACATGAGCTTTGAAAAATAGATCATGACCAGATTTCCATGATTAAATGCAGAACTTTATTCTTTCAGCTGATGATCTCTCTCTCTCCCTTAAAGATTAGAAAACCCTTCTCCAAATGCACTTTACTTGTAGGCTAAAATCAGGAAGAAAAACAGTGGTTTTTAAAATTATTTTCCATTATGGTTTATTACAGGATATTAAATATAGTTCCCTGTGCTATACAGTAGGACCTCGTTGTTTAGCCATCCTATATATAATAGTTTGCATCTGCTAATCCCAAACTCCACGTCCATCCCTCCCCCACCCACCTCTCCCTTGGCAACCACAAGTCTGTTCTCTACGTGAGTTTGTTTTTTAATGAAAACACAGACTGGTTACAGAAAGATGTGGAAGACAGGGTTTTGTGTGCCCAGCTCCTTGCTCACTGGCATGGATGCCTTTAAGGAGCCTCTAAAGAACAACTAATGTTCCACAAACATCACTTGAAAATCAGTGTTAAAGTAATTGGCCATATCAGTCTTCATTCACTCTGTCAATCAGCCAACGGCCAATCAGTCCCTAACTGTTTAGAGCGCTCTATGGCACCACGTTCTGGAGAAGCTCAGAGTTGAACAGAGACCTGTCTTCTGGTGGTGGAACCAGCTTGACATCTTTCCAGGCATGACTAAGGTCCTAAGAGGCAGCCTTCCAAGGACTTTGAGGTTTATTCCAAAGACAATTTGTCTCTGATAGAGGAGACAGAGTTTTGTAAAAACTGTGGCTCTGTGCTTACTAGATTTTTCTCCTCCTTGAACTTGTACCAGAGCCCTGGGGAGAGGAGGCAAAAATAAAGTGCTCCGTCACAGAAATATCTAAAACATTGGGGCAGCGGCAAAGCTGCTTCATAGCCCACGCTGCAAACTGCAACACAGAGGCAGTGCCAAAAGTTAGCAACTTCACGTGAAGTGGAACAGATTCTAAAAGTGGGATATAAGAGAATGTCATCTATCAGATGAGAGAAAGGTGAGGGTCATGGTGGCAGGAGTACTTGTCACCTTGCCTGCATCCTGTCTTGAAAGAGGCAGAAAGTCTGACAAATCCAAAATGGCCCAAGGAGACTTTAAAGTCTATTTGCTTGGTCTATTTTGAAGTGCAGGCTTTCTGCTTTTTTCCCAAGCCCCTTCATTTCCAACACCCTGGACTCTTTCCAGCCAAAGATCTTCTCACTACCCAGAAGGTCTTCTACTAAGAAAGTCCTCTAAAAGACTTTCAGTTTTCTCTTCTCTTGGTGGTTAATTTCTTCATCGTCTGTCTTTATTCACTGCATTGCCCATACCTCACAGCAAACCAACACAATTATTTTCGCTTGCATTCTTGAGTTTGAACTCCTGTTCTTGTGTCCTGGTCTCTCTGCAAACCCCAGGCCAGGACCAGTTTAGGATGTGCCTTCTGCATACCTGTGCTGTGTGGCCAAGCACCAAGGGTGAGAATCACACGATCACAATGCAAATGGTTACAACAAATCCACCGTCTCCGACTTCGGCTTTCAGTGTTGCCCACCAGCACTTTGTGAGTCTCTTCATTGATTATCAAAAAAAAAAAAAAAAATTGTCAACATCCATCTAAGTCTCTAAGCACCTCATTTTCAGCAGATGCCCTACAGGAACCAAGGTCGTTAGGCATTAATCAGCTAGGTCTTTGTGTTGCTACTGCCTGACACTCACAGCCAGGACTTGTTGTTCTCATAAACAACTTCACAGAACATCGACATCGGAAAACGCCACTCTGTGTTCAGGGTGGATCATGAAAAAAAACAAAACTACTCTATTTTGTCTGAACACAGACAAAATATGAGCATTGTTCAAGCCACAAAAATGTGGTAAAAACCAAATGTCCCCTTCTCCTAGGTTATATGAATGACAGCTGCTCCTTTACCAATTACAACTTTAGCCTTGCATAAAATTTATGAAGATATCCAATCATAGAATTACCCCACTTCCTGACAGCATCCAATCTAGAGAAAAGTCCCTCAACACTTCCCAAAAGAACCTAACACGGGCCAAATTTTATAATAAATCCTTTCTAACATTCTTTTTCTGAAACATTCCATGTTTCCCCATGGGAGTGCCTTCTCTCTCCAAGGGACAATCACCCCAAATTGTTCAAATACAGGCATATCCTTGCTGATCTTTGTCATTGACAACAGTAATAAGATTTATTGTTATTATCACTTTTGTTAGTTTCTGTGCTAACGTGTGCTTTACATGTGTGATCCCTTTAATTCTTTGATGACAGTGATGATTTTACCCACTGTAGACATGAAAACACTAAGACTGAATGAAATTTAAAAGCCATCCAGGTCATAGATCCAGCATAATGGGTGAAGGAATTCAGGAGTCCGGCTCAGGAGCTCATACTCTCAAGGATTTTAGAAATGACAAACTACAAAGTTAGCAAAACCATTCTCTTTCCCACATCCTCTCCTCCAGTCTCAGAACAGGAGCTGGTTCTCCTTTCAGTGTCAACACTTCCCTCCCTCTGTTCTTTGACCACCTCTTCTGTCTCCTTTGATACCTGGTTCCAGCAAATTTTCTTCTAATTTTTCAACCTTTCTTTCTCCACTAGAATCATTTCCCCAGTCTAAAATCAGGCATGAGCCTCCTTCATCCTAAAAGCAAGCCACAGTTATCTCCAATGATCCCATGGCTCCTTCATCTTTTTCATCTCCAGCACATGTTCTGGAAACTCTGGTCTTTATTTTCAAGAACAATATGACTTAAAATTATAAAATAAACATGCATGAATCGAATTGGGAGGAAGATCTTTTCTACCTTGGAGGAGTGAAGGTGGGTAGGAAGAATAATTCAAGAAAAAAGAAAATATCTGAGGTATATACGAAGCATTGGAGGGAGGATTTCCAAGCTAGAGATACAGGAAGACGAAGTTTAGGGTAGGTAGGTTCTGTAAGCTGAATGTTTTTGTCTCCCCAAAATTCGTGTATTGAAAACTAACCCCCAACGTGATTGGCATTAGGAAGTAAGGCCTTCAAGAGGTAATTAGATCATGAAGGTAGAACCCTTATTAATGAGATTAGTGCCCCTATAAAAGCGAACCCAAAGAGGTCCCTTGCCCCTTCTGCCCTGTGAGGACACAGCAAGAAAACAGCCATCTGTGAACCAGGAAGCGGGTTCTCACCAGATACCTTATCTGCTGAGCCTTGAACTTGGACTTCCCAGACTCTAAAACTGTTAAAAAGATAAATTTCTGTTGTTTATAAGCCATCTAATCTATGGCATTCTCTTACAGCAGACCAAATGGGCTAAGACAGTAGGTGAAAGTAAAATCACAGGGAATGGAAGGTCTGGCACGTCTGTGAGACCTGATGGGTAGTCTGGTTATCCGCTGTACCAGTCTGCTCAGGCTACCACAACAAAACATCACAGACTGGGTGTTTTAAACAACAGAGAATTACTTCCCACAGTTCTGGAGGCTGGAAGTCCAAGATTAGCATGCAGATAACCATCTTCTTGCTGTGTCCTCACATGGTCTTTTCTCTGTGCACGAGCTGCGCTGGTATCTCTTTGTGTGTCCAAATTTCCTCTTTGGACACCAGTCAGATTGGATTAGGGACAATCCTAAAAACCTTAACTTCATCACCTCTTTAAAGGCTTTATCTCCAAATACAATTACATTCTGAAGTGGATTAGGACTTCAACATACAAATTTTGGGAGGACACAGTTCAGCCCATAACACCTGGGGAATAGGGGAGCAGGGAAGATTAAGGCCAGAAATGTAGGTTAAGGCCAACTCACAGATGCCTTGGAACATAAGAACAAGAAATCGGAACTTCCAATTTTTACTCAGTGAACTATATGAATGCCTGACCTGATATCCTTACCTCACTGGACTGTTCAAAGTTGAAGGCGAAACCCGCCAATATGACTCATTTACTAATAATTATTTCTATATATTATAAGGTATATTTTGTAGCAACTGACTTCCCTATAAAGAGGCTTGCTTTCAGATATATAGATTCATATACTTCTATTTATATCCTCCTCCTTCAAACCAAATGTAAAAAGACCCTAGAGATATTTAAAAGATTGTTTGAAACAAAATGTGGACTTATAGGCAATGCTTAAAAATGTTTTTGATTAATACTCATAAGTAAGCATTAGCTCAAATGCTTAAGAAAGCAGCTGAGGCTATTCTAAATATAGGCCAACCGCCTTTCCCAAGGGAGTCAGTAAAACCTGAGTGAGTGGCTGAGAGAAGCACATTTAGAAGGGAAATCTCTGTGCTGCAATGTGGGCAAAGGGCCTTCACAAAGGCAGAGAGGCTGCCCTTGCTCTCACCAAGGACAACTCACGCAAGATCACTTTTTCCATCACACAAGGCAGCACTGATTCCATCTCTCAAAGGAGAAGTGGAAGGTCAAGGACACTTATTAACTGCCAGCTATACCACAAGCCCTGGGCTAGTTTTTCTCCATGTGCATTATCTCATTTCATTCTATTATTTTCTTTCCATTTTATAGATGAGGAAACAAACTCAGAAAGGTAAAATGACTTGCTCATAAGAAGAGAATAACAAGTTGAACACTGTCTTATTCCAAAGTCCACTCTCTTTGCCACATACCATGTTAAGTGGGTTTTCTCTACCACGACCATGTAGGTTAAGGTATCATCAGCCTTTGTTTGAATCCCACCATCTGCCCTCTGCAGGACCCCAGGATGCAGTAATGGTTGTGCGCCACTCTCAAGGATCTGTCTGAGGACACACCTGGACAAAAAAAAATCTCTCAACCTGCACATATACAGGAATTTATTAGGTTGAACCATATGGAATTACTTTTTGTAAATCAAAAGTTGTCAAAATTTCATATGGTTCAAACTAATTGTTTATTCATGGTAATAACCCAAGAGGTAATAACTATAACCCCTACTCTACTTAATGTTGGAGATTTTCTAGCCTAGAGAAGAATTGTTCTTTTCTTCTTTTACATGTTCTTTTGCTCCAGGCACACCTAGAAAACAAGTCTCCTCTTGCCTGGGGGAAAACACCCAGTGTCTTCCTCCACTCCAGGAATACGCACTTCTCTGGGAAAACAGGGAAAAAACCGCATCTTCACTGAACAGAACTTCAGGCATTCCCCCTTGAATTGCTATTTCCATAATTAAGGATGAGAGTGTGTCCTAGAAATATTTGCAAATAACAAGGTGTATAAGATGAAGAAAAGTACTAGAGCAGGAACCACACCACAAAAGATTCCAAGGGAATCATTGCACGTGCAGCATAAACCCACACCCAAAATATTACAGGTCAACGCACTGGAGGTGCCAGTGGGAAGTGTGTCTGTGATCACCTTTAATGAAGGGGCGCTGGCTTCTTTGATCGATACTATGAGTAATTAAAATTCAAATTTAGGGGCATTTGTCAACTCCTCCAATATGTATGAATCACTGAAATTTTAATAAGCACATCCGAACACCCTGGGGGAATATTTCCACTTTTAAGATATTTTTAAGAAAGAAGTATTTAATAAATTTCCTCTAATTTTTCTAATACAAATATCTTATCTTCCCAAATACTGAGAGGAGAGTTTCAAGAAGAATTTAGAAATTCCACTTAATGTCATTTGCTTCTTCTTCCTCCTCAACAGTGACTCCTATGGCTGTGAATGCTGGATGAAACTTCACTTAGAAGTTTACAGCTTTGCAAAGAGGGAAAAATACTGAAAAACTGGGCTAGTTCAGAGCCATGACCAATACATGTTTATCAAGCTGAACAGAAACTTTATTCTCATTCCTGAATCCATAAGAATTTATGAGATGGGGCTTCCCTGGTGGCGCAGTGGTTGAGAGTCCGCCCGCCGATGCAGGGGACACGGGTTCGTGCCCCGGTCTGGGAAGATCCCACGTGCCGCGGAGCGGCTGGGCCCGTGAGCCATGGTCGCTGAGCCTGTGCGTCCGGAGCCTGTGCTCCGCAACGGGAGAGGCCACACAGTGAGAGGCCCGCGTATCGCAAAAAAAAAAAAAAAGAATTTATGAGAGATGAACACTCAAAATATTTGCTGCATTTATTTTATTCCCCATCGGTTTCCTAGGAGAAGGTAATTTGGAAGATTTTTATATCTATTGCAGAGATGCCCCAAACCATAATAAATTCATGAGAAAATTTGCCTTGAATGTGCAAATTCTTTCTCAACTCTTAAGTCCTTTAAATCCAAGTCACTGAAGCAGTGTCTACAGATAATATTGGCTACCCATTAATTACATGTTCATGATGTATCAGGTTCTTTATGTGTCTATTAACTTATTTAATCCTCACAAACTCCCCACACACTATTATTAGTCCCATTTTCCAGATGAGAAAACTGAATCAAGGAGTGTTTGAATTCTCAAGGTCCCACATCCAAGAAGTGGTTGAGCAGGATATTAAAACAGGCATTTTGATTGCAGTCTATGTTTTTAATCACCAAAATACTGTCACTCATGAGAAACTGGCTCTAATGGCAGCCACTCACCCCACCAAGTAAGAACCTTTATGACAGTGTAATGGCAACAAAGCACCTGCTCCCCCAACATCTTCCAGGAGGTGGCCACCACAGAAAACCCTCCACCCGCAACACTGAGTAATCCTTCTTTCTTTGGACACGTCCCCAGACCGCTTTCTTGTCCCCTTTGCAGCTAACCAAGGGCTGCCAGATATACCTGAAGGCCAATTAGACAGTCACCCCATTTCCAAAGCTGCCACCTTAATGGAGCACTTGTCAACCAGAGACTATCTCAGTATTTCATCTTTCTACTCTGTGAAACTGACTCTCCTTTGAAACTTGGAACTCCTTCTGAAATGAAAGTGACAGCAGATGGTTTCCCGTCATTAATAATTAGCCTCTGTTAATTGAGTCTCAGACTTTTTTGTCTTTGATAACCAAATACCAAACCAGTTTGACCCTTTTGATTTACAATTACATTAAAATAATAAAATTCAAAGTATTCACAATCCTTAGCCTCTTAACCCACTGAAATTACAATCAACTTTATTAAAACCTAAAACAATAGATCAAGTATTACTATCAAAAGACATAATTGAATGTTGGATTCCTTGATAGATTGTGTCATTATAAAATAAATAATTATAACTTGGTTTCCAATAGAGGGATCTATAGAGAAAAATAGAGCTATCTTTTATTTATTATTACTGGTTGGTGTTCTCATAAATATATGGAAAAATGTCCCTACACTGCATCGGGATCGATGAGCTATGTCACTTGCCTCAGATATGCCAACATGGTCCTAAGCTTTAAGCCACACCACACTCTGAGCATTGTTATATAGCCCCAAGTAACCTGATCTGTAAAGAACAAAGAATAAAAAGTTTACTTTTTACACTCTTCATTTGCAGCTAAAAGAACTTATTTGCCAAAAGATAAACACTGCCACCTGCTGAGATAAGAGAATACAAGTGTGTAAGCTTATACACTTTTAAAACTCAGCATTTCCTACTTTTCACTAGTGAGAGCAGTAGAAAGTGTGCTCTTCATTTCTCAGTAAAATACAAGGTCATCTGACTTGTTGTGGTGATTACTTGATTAGATGTCACAGTCCCAAGAAAATAGTAGTAAAGGCAACTTTTGTTCAAAGAGATTCATCCAACATTTCCCAAAAGGTAGAATAGATAAGTCTGTCCTCATTGTATTTACAGCTTCCATATAACTTTTCTAGGATTTCCACTCTTGCATACTGCAGATAAACTCATTTTTCAGTTCTAGGTAATACAGCCTAAAACTCCAAACTCAAGAGGAAATTTAGGAATAGAGAGAAACTGATGGTTTTGCCTTGCCTTGCAGAATTTAAGGAGCCCCCGACATGCATACGCACACACAAACACACACAACTTTATCATTTCCCCTCCATGTTCTAAGCCAGTATCCATCCTGGGGATTTCTTATAAATACCAGGGTGTTTAAGAGGGAAGGAGAAGAAGGTGTGGGAGGGGAATAAAAAGGGGTAAAAGACTCAAAGTTATACCAGCTCCCTGGTGGAGCCTTCCAGATGTTATGATGACTTGACCTCAGAGGCCTGTGAAATTCCACTGGATTTACCCTAAAAGAGTAGGGAAATCCTAAAAGTGGCATTCCCAAACATAGACTACCCTCGTGTAACCAAACCAAAATCATAAAACATCAAGCCATAAATTTTTATGAGAAAAATTTTGAGAGCTTTTCTAATTTCAAGAGCATCGAATACAACTCCCTTTCTAGCTCAGATTTTATGTTATAGTAAGAGAGTGTTTTCCTATCATCATTCAATTATTATCATATGATCTTGGGGCAAGCCACCTTCACCCTCTCCTAAACATGTGTTATCAGCTCTAAATTTAGGTTCTAATTATTCCTACTTTGTTCCTCATCAAGAAATGAACTGATTTTTGCAAAAGTCTTGTAAACTGTAAAACATATAAACATTTGGAATTTTTTCTGTCTATTTTAGAAAGGAATAATCTGATAGAGCAAAAGGAAGCCAATATCATTTAGAAGACTGTTTGTTTCTAGTGCAGGGGTAACGAGATTATAGATTACAGATTAAAATGGCAGTAAGACTGGAGAGCTAGGATTTGTTTTTTAATTGAGGAAAGTGTTTATGATTGGGTGGGTGGATAGAGAAAATAAAGGAGAAAAAGCGAGAGATGATTCCATCGGTAGCAGAAACAGAACTGCTAAGATGGTATCTAGTATGGAAATAACAGGGAGAGAAGTAAGACGTTCTCTTCTGGATTTGATGAAATTAAAAGAGATAGCAAGATACTTAAACTAAGAAAATAGTGTCAGCCATCTGGCAACTAGGAAGAATACATAGGACAGACGCCAACCAGGATGGCAGAGGGGAAAGCCCCAAATGCCGGGTCCTCGTGTCATCATGTCACTGCATAGCCAACTAGGGGACTAACTAACCTTGTTTTACCATGTGTTTTGTTACTTACAGACCAAACCGAGATAACAGTGAAGTTAAACAAAACATAAAATAATCTTGGTAAGATAACTAAAATTATTGTAGGAATTCTGAGTCAGTTTACAAACCTGTTTTTGAAAAGGACTATGTCTTTTAACATCGTAATAGCTTTTTTTTTTTACTTCAAATCTCATCCCTTTCGAGACCCAAGAAAGGTAAATTAAGAGTAACAGAAGCAGTGGAAAAACATAGGATAATAAATTCACTTGTAACTTAAAGATTATAGATGTGTTTTTAAGTGGCAATGTAAGACTTTCACGTATAAAGAGCATTGCTTAGTTCTAAAAGCATTTATTTTGCCTTTAAATAAGACATTATGCTAAATCATGAGCTATTGCAGTTTTAGATATGAGTTGTTAGAAAAGATATTCCATTTTTATGAGCACAATTCACTCATAAAGTTCTATATGAAATCTAAATATATGAGGATAGATTAAGCCATAATCATCTATATTAATGATCTCACGTCTCAGCTCCTCTGTTTGAAAGGAAACCTCTACAAGTGTTAGCGCAACTTGTGTGCCCAAGGCACAGTGAGACCAAACAAACCAAAACGTCGGAGTTTGGAGCCACGCAAGGAGACGGGTGGCTCATGCCCTACGAAGCCCTGAGCTCCCCGAAGGGTTTCAGCAAAGCACTTTTAAAAGCCAGGTTGGGGCAGGGGCGGGTGTCGAAGCGTATGTGACCAGCTGGTGCACAGTTCTCTGATTGGCTGACGGTGAGGTAACAGGGTGGTGTCATAGGGGTTCACATGTTCTGTCCTTAGCCTCCAGGAGGCCTGGGGCTCTGTGCTCAAGTTCATCAAGTAGTTAATGTCTTCCATTTGGTGGAGGCGGGGAGAGGGAGGTGGGTCACATCTGTAAAACAACTCAGGAAATGTGCATCAAATACTGCTACCTAGGTACCGCAGAGAGGAGCTAAAGCAGAGGATGCGGGAGAAGGCCTGTCCTGGGAAGGCCCCATAGGGTCCTGCTTGGTTACAAAGGGACAATTATTCCAAGACTCTTAAGTGTTCATTGATAAAAATTTGATTTACAATCCTCCCTAAGATATCTCTAATACATTAAACAAGTTATATTTCAACTATGATTTCTGAGTGAACAACACTGTTCTTTCCTGAAAGACGTGTTTATATATGAAGCACAGTTTTTTTAAAGATAACTGCTAAGTTATTGATCGTAATAACAGGAAACATTATCCTCATGCTTGCTATGTGCCAGATATTCCTAATCCTCAAGACAACTATTATTGTTACCACTTTCCAGATGAGAAACCTCAGAGTGGTGAGGTAACTTGTCCAAGAATGAAGAGTTGGAATGAGAATATATACATAGACAATCTGACTCCAGACCCTACACACACTTCACTGTACCTTACAATACCCAGATGAAAGTAAAGCCGGTATAGGTAGTGAAAAGTGCCAGAAAAGAAGCGTTTGATTGCCAAGGCATCCATTTCAAAGACATCCATCTCGAATAAATGTATTGCCAGCTGTACGGCACATACACTAGCTAAAAAACCCAGATCAGGAGCCAGGCCACCTCACCCATGGACTTCCTCTTTCAGAAAGCCCTGGGTGACCTAGAGAACGAAACACCTGAGTGACCCCGATTCTTCCCTTCCCGTGTCCTAATTCCCACCCTTATGTTTTAAATTCACCGATGAAGTGTGAACCCGTGAACCCCCATGCTTCCCTCCCTCCACCTGACCTCCTGTGTGGCCCTTGGGTGTGACTTGTACCCTACAGGACTTGTGTGTAATAAACCTTGTTTTTTTTTCAAAGTTCCCTAATTATTGTTGCTGAGGTGCTCTTGCAATCATGTTACCAAGTGCAAGCTCGTTCAACAGGCCAGTAAATCGGGGGAGGAGGTGCTGGGGCAAGGAGCAATGGCTTAATTCAGAAAGCTGGAATCCAAGAAGATGGCTGCAGGAAAGAAAAAATTAACATATCACCTCCCCCAGTCTGGCAAAACCAGGAGATATTTGCAAAACTTATGGCCCTTTTTACTTTACCTCCTCACCTCCCCCTCTCCCTGTTCTGTAAAAGAAACTAGCATCCAGACCCTGGGATGATGCTTCTCTAGGACCCTAGTCTGCCACACACAAAATGGAATACTACTCAGCCATAAAAAAGAAAAAAATCTTGTCATTTGCCACCACATGGATGAGGCTTGAGGGCATTAGACTAAAATTAAATGTCAGACAGAGGAAGATAAGTGCCATGTGATCTCACTTATATATGGGATCTAAAACAAACTAACAAACGAAAAACACTGAACTCATATGGAGAACAGAGGCACAATGGGTGAAGGGGGTCAAAAGGTATAAAATTCCAGTTATAAAATAATTAAGTTGTTGGTATGTAATGCACAGCATGGTGACTATAGTTAATAAAACTGTACTGCATATTTGAAAGCCACTGAAAGAGCAGATGTTAAAAGTTCTCGTCACAAGGAAGAAAACATACATTGTAAACATAGATATGCACAAAAAATTTTTCACAAAAATTCACAAAACATTTTCTCCAAAAACTTTATTCAACAGAAATTATAATAATAGGCTTCGAAGTAGAATCTAGGAGACACGTTGTTACATTACTCGTTTTATTTATCAGTATTGTGATGCTATCCAGAAAGAAAACTGAAATAACCAGTGACATTTGCCACACAGTATGCTTGTTCCTGTCATCTCTACCAAATAATATCAAGGAACGATATAAGTCCATCAGCTTTAATGGTCTTATCTGTGAAGCTAACGACAGTGTATGAAACGTTGACTTGTGGACAAAGAGAAAACATGAACTATCACGATAGCTTGCTGTCTGGCTGCGATGCCAAGCGGCAAGTTTCCTCATGGACTGGCTTTCTTCAATCAGCGCCATATCCTACAGGTATTATCCTTGCTACCTAATAAAGCAAATTTCACAAAGTTAGTTTTCTTTATTTTACTCACTTAACTCTCTCTGTTTTTACAGGTTGACATTTTCTGGGTCATTGTCGATGATCAGTATGTTTCATGTGCTAGAGCCTCAGTGCCCAGCTGCAGAGCCCCTCAGCAGCTCAGGCGTTTGGGGGGGGTGGGAATCTTTTTTTTTTTGCATTTTTCCATGTCAGTCATAAATTGGGCAAGTTCACATTCTACTTACACACCCCCGCGAGATTCATGGCATCTCCCCACCCCACCTTCACACATGGCCACCAGGTGGAAATATGGTGACTTTGAACATCTCCAGGTTTGAGTGACTAGCTTATGAGGGGGCAGCCCATCCCACTTTGGAACGTCTCAAAACGTCAACAGATTTTTCTCATCGTAGGTCAGAATGTGAAATTTGCATCCTCCTGCCCGCCCCACGACTATGATCGACACTCTTCCAAAGCAGCCTTGATACAACTCCTCCCCCAGGGACGCCATTCACATTCTGTCTGTGGGAATGACGGCCCTGGGCCCTGGTACGGAGCAGTGCTGGGCGCTGCTGCTTCTCTCAACCTCAGGGGCCAGGCAGGTACCATCGACAGAGGAAGTGTGAGGGCTGCACGGATCGGGAAAGCCTGTGAAAACCGCACATTCCCCGCAAAGGCACCTCGTATTTTTAAAAGTGTCATGATCACACCGGACAGTTTCTTTCCATTTAGTGACTCTAAACCCTCAGGCAGTCCACTAATAAATGCATGCAGTTAATCACACTGGGGTCTGACAAGAAATAGGGCAGATCAGTTCAAACCCAGTGCTCTGCTGAAGGCCAGGCAGACGTGTCACCCCCATTCTCATAAGCGCTGGCATCTAGTAGGTCAGTATTTAGCATGTTGGTGCTTTGGGAAATACTAAATAAATCGATAATATCTTAAAAGAGCTCAGGCATTTGAAGGCCACCACTAAAACAAGGCACAATCAACACATATTCCTTCCCTAACTCTTAGGGTCTTCTGTGGTTGAGGGGAAGAGGTACTGCATAGCTGACCCGGCTTAACATGAACGGTGTAGACTAGGAAAGCCTGGCCCTCAGCTCCTGTGCTTCCTGTCACAATCTCCCACCTCCTTCCTCATTGTGAGAAAGGATCCAACATTCTTTATTATGGCGTCGTCTTAGGAGTACCTATGTTTTAGTAACACTCGCTAACCGTAAGCCCAAAGGAAGTAATCTGCAATTTTAGAAATTATCCATAGTCAGGTGGAAAGGGGTGGTATTTCAGGGCAAAGGGGAGATTATTCTCAGCACCTCTGAAGTTATATGATTAGGAAGCTACCAAATCAGCCAATATATAAAGCCAACTTCGTATATGCGACATTTCACTTACTAGACGAGTTAAGCAATGTGAAAATCTTCTGGACACGATGAGAATCACTGAGAGTTAGGCAGATTCGCTCCTCTGTGCCCTCTGAGGGCATCCCTACCCAACACCACTGTAGCATCCCGCTCCCTGCCAAGGTTTCCTCCAGAGGCAGTGCACTAACGTAGTGCCATATTCTTGTCATTTTTTTTCCCCTTTCCACAATCTAAATTAACCTGATCTCAATCCACTTCTTATAAAATATCGCTAATATAAGTTATTCACAATAAATCGTTAATCACTGAAAAATTGCTCAATATGTGTTCTTTTCCCCCAATATTAATGTGTCACGAGGGGACATCCAAGGAGAAAACAATTTCACTCAAAGAACAAATCTCTAATGGGCTATAAATTCCACTGTGAAGAACTCAGGTCCTGACTTGTTTTAGTTACTAACATTTACTGCCGTCAACTGAGTATTGACCATCTGATGGACTGTACCTGGGGAAATGTAGGAAACAGGAAGAAGGCAGGCTACTGAATTCTTACTTCGCCTGGAGCAACTGAAACTGAGAATTCATAAAGCCTTACAGTCAGTGGCAGAGCTCACTCCTGTGGTTCTGCAATGCAGCTAAAATGAAATAAAGGACATAAAAGGCACCAAGATGAGCTAGGGACCCTGGTGGGGATGGGGGTGTCTCCTTTTGGTATCCAGCTTCGTAACTCTAACAGCCAATTTGAAAGGAAAACTAAGTCGATGGTGTTTATTTCCCCCCTACCTGTAATGATTATGTCACCTTTATAGTTGAAAGCACATGAAAAGATTTCATCTGTGTGTCCCTCAAGAACCTGGAAGCACTGACCCGTCTGAGCATCCCAGATTCTAGCTGTTTTGTCAGAGCTGCCAGTGAGAAGACGGTTCCCTTGGGGGTTGAAAGAAATCTATAAGCAAGAAAGAAGAAAAGTGACCACAGGTTTGTGTAATTTGATTCCCACTATATTTTTAATCAGCAGAAAGGGGACATTACTAAGTACCTGTCACCTTCTCAGCCTGGTATTTATTCTTACATAGAACAGTTCCTTCAGGATGGGAAAAATATTGCAGGGACTAATACATGAAAATTAAAATCTAGACAGTAAAGTTTGATTGCCCAACCGTCACACACGGTTCTAAGGATAAAAACCAAAGCTCCGTCATACTTTGAGTGTTCCCCACCCAGCTTCTTTCCAAAGGCTCCTGATGCCAATCTCCCCACGCAAACCAAGAGGCAGAGCCCTGGTGCGGATGAGAACCCAAGCCAGGCATCTTCATACCCAAACCTCGATGTCACCGCTGCAAACCAACTTTCTGTCATCACAAGCATAGGGATCGTCCTTCAATCTGTGGCACAGAATGTCAGGGCCACTAAGGGAGGACTTTCTGTCTGCTGCTACTTAAAGCACAGAACTTTCCATCAATGTGTCCTGAGAGCCCCTACATGCCAGGTATCGTCACATGGTATCTGAGCAGCAGAGAAAAGTGTTAGTCCTCGGTTCCTCTGGACATCACGCTTACAACCTTTTCTAAAGCATCAGAAGATGACCATTTGGGCCACTTCCTCTGTAACTGAAGGTTTGATGAGGGCAAGTCCCAAGGCCATGGCTTTTTTCATCACAGTGTCACTAGGGCCTAGCATAATGCCTAGCACAGTGGGAGCTTTCAAAAAGTATTTGCTGGGCTTCCCTGGTGGCACAGTGGTTGAGAGTCCGCCTGCCGATGCAGGGGACACGGGTTCGTGCCCCGGTCCGGGAAGATCCCATGTGCCGCGGAGCAGCTGGGCCCGTGAGCCATGGCCGCTGAGCCTGCGCGTCCGGAGCCTGTGCTCCGCAACGGGAGAGGCCACAACAGTGAGAGGCCCGCATACCGCAAAAAAAAAAAGTATTTGCTAAGTGAATGAACGAATGAATGAATGAATACCTTAGCTTGGCACCCCATAGAAATGCCATTACTGGATGGCAATTCAATAGGTAATATATACTTAACAAGCATAAAATGCAGTAATATAGTTTGAGAACTCTTTCTATTCACACACACACACACGCGCTTATTGAGTGTGACACACCAGACTCTCAGCAACATGGCCTGGGCTCCCTCTGTGGCCTGTCTCCCCCGGTCACACATCCCATCCCTCTTCCTGCCAGTCCCCAAGGCCTCCCAGCCTGTGAAGAGGATGTGTCCTGCACAGTCTCAGAGACCAACCCTGATGGGCAAGGGGGCAGTGGCCACCAGCAGCAGGTGCAAAGGCAGGAGATGGGGAGAGAGCACAGCAGCGGGCGGCCCCGGGCTCCAGCAGGAGCCTGCAGAGACCTGAAACCATCAAGCTGACAGTTTACAAGGAACGAGAAATCTATCTCAGGTATGAGACCAAAGAATTGGGCCAAACTAGGGGCTGAGAGTCACCAGTCCCAGCCTTCAATACAATATTCTGAGGACACATCTAAACCTCAGACCCCTGATTGGATGGCCCTGCTCTGTGCATAAGCTTTTGGGAGGAGTTCATATAAAATCCTAAACTACAGCTTTCAAGTTTCAAAATAGGTCATTTTTAACTTCGTTAAGTGTTAAATATTTCCAGGAAATACTTCCTCAATTGCATCTAATCTACAGGACACTTGATATTTGCTGTGCAGCGTGTCTTTTGCGTAATATAAACTTGTGTGTTTACTAGAACCAGGAAAAATACTTTATTAGCTTCTTAATAGCTTTAATAAGTACTTTTAGCTAACAGAATCTTTTGCTCATGGCTGAGGAGAATGCTGTTTTATACTTTGTAAAAGGTTTTAGAAATCATTTATTATGCTGAGTTTCAGGACACTTGTAAAAATAAAGTCTTTAGGTAACTGATTTCCAGAAAATGTGAGATAACTGGCCAAACCTTGGTACCATCAGTGCCAATAGACCTATTTATACTAAGCCAGCTGCCTATTTTTTTGAAAATAAATAAACTGCTCCAAATGAGAAAGCAACTCACCTTTGAAATTTCACCTTCATGGCCTTCCAATTTGGTAATGCATTTTCTCGTGGCTGCACTGAAAACTCTTGCTGTTCCTTTTTGAGAGGAGTTGAGATATATATAAATTCATCTGAAACACAGAACTTTGACCACATGCCTTGAATTATCTAAATATCTATCCCTCTGACACACACACTCTGTGCTAAGTTTGTCTTCTTGCCTGCGGTGAGAACCAGCCACTTAAAACTTAAAATGCAAGCTGGTTCCACTGCAGGAGAAGAGTGAAAAGGAGAGTCTCTCTAGCCCCAAGCTTATTAGAAGAGATACTGGGTTCCAAGGTAGATGGGAGTGGGGAGACAGGAATCCAAAAAGAATAAAGTTTTTAAGAGAAAAAAAGGGGAATTAAAACAAGTTCTGAGAGGCTGAGGATGAAATAAACAGCAAGACTAACATCATACACCAAATATGAGTCTAGGGTTACAGAAGATCGAGAGGCCTTCCTGAGAAGGAACAGCGTTCACTACTCAATGAATGAAGAACAGGCACTAAGAAACCCCTTTCAACAGAAAAGGCTAAGAGAATGGTTTGTTCCCTATCGGGTCCCCAGTGCCCGGAAGTGCCAAACTCATAGTAAACACAATAAATAGATATAGGATGGATGGATGGATGGAGCGTAGACGGATGGATGGATGGATGGATGTACAGATGAAGTACAATAGTAGATACATTTCCTTAGAATTAAGGAAGAGAGGAGTTGGGGCTTTGCCCTGATGGCACAGTGGTTGAGAATCTGCCTGCCAATGCAGGGGACACAGGTTCAATCCCTGGTCCGGGAAGATCCCACATGCTGCAGAGCAACTAAGCCCATGAGCACAACTACTGAGCCTGCGCTCTACAGCCTGTGAGCCACAGCTACTGAGCCCGCGTGCCACAACTACTAAAGCCTGTGCGCCTAGAGCCCGTGCTCCACAATAAGAGAAGCCACCACAATGAGAAGCCTGTGCACTGCAACGAAGAGTGGCCCCCTGCTCGCCGCAACTAGAGAAAGCCCGTGCAGCAACGAAGACCCAACACAGCCAAAAATAAATAAATAAATAAATTTTTTTAAAAACAAAAAAAAAAAGGAATAGAGGAGTTAAATAAGCATAGAAGGAGAAAAACAGAAGTAGTAAAATTGTTGTCAGAAAAAAAATTGAAATTTATCTGCCCAGGTGAAGGATGCTGTCTCACCACAAATTATAGATTACATCAAGGTAAAATTAGCAAGGATAGGGAATTTTGGTTACTTAACTTTAATATGGAGAAAAGCAAAATATCTTAATAAATTTTCTTTTTACTTATCTTTCTGACAATATCAACTTCAGGAAGAAGTAGACAAAAACTGCTATGTTAGAAATTAATATGATTAAAATATAAAACTTGCAACTTGGTTGGACATTTCAAAAGCCTTAAAGAAAAGTGATCCAACTGTTTTAAGAATTTGTTAATAAGAGAGATTGGTTCAAGATAGCGGAGTAGAAGGACGTGTGCTCACTTCCTCTTGCAAGGGCACCGGAATCACAACTAACTGCTGAACTATCATCAAGAGGAAGACACTAGAACTCACCAAAAAAGATACCCCACATCCAAAGACAAAGGAGAAGCTGCAATGAGATGGTAGGAGGGGCACAATCACAATAAAATCAAATCCCATAACTGCTGGGTGGGTGACTCACAAACTGGACAACACTTATACCACAGAAGTCCACCCACTGGAGTGATGATTCTGAGCCCCACATCAGGCTTCCCAAGCTGAGGGTCTGACAACAGGAGGAGGAATTCCCAGAGAATCAGACTTTGAAGGTTAGCGGGATTTGATTACAGAACTTCGACAGGACTGGGGGAAACAGAGACTTCACTCTTGGAGGGCACACACAAAGTAGTGTGTGCATGAGGACCTGGGAGAAGGAGCTGTGACCCCAGAGGAGACTGAACCAGACCTAGCTGCTAGTGTTGGAGGGTCTCCTGCAGAAGCGGGGGGTGGCTGTGGCTCACTGCAGGGACAAGGACACTGGCAGAAGAAGTTCTGGGAAGTACTCCTTGAGGTGAGCTCTCCCAGAGTCCGCCATTAGCCCCAACCAAGAGCCTGGTAGTCTCCAGCACCAGGTCGCCTCATGCCGAACAACCAAGAGGGAGGGAACCCAGCCCCACCCATCAGCAGACAAGTGGATTAAAGTTTTACTGAGCTCTGCCCATTAGAGCAACACCCAGCTCTACCCACCACCAGTCCCTCCCATCAGGAAGCTTGCACAAGCCTCTTAGATAGCCTCATCCGCCAGAAGGCAGACAGCAGAAGGAAGAAGAACTACAATCCGGCAGCCTGTGGAACAAAAACCACATTCACAGAAAGACAGACAAGATGAAAAGGCAGAGGGCTATATACCAGGTGAAGGAACAAGATAAAACCCCAGAAAAACAACTAAATGAAGTGGAGATAGGCAACCTTCTGAAAAAGAATTGAGAAGAATGACAGTGAAGATGATCCAAGACCTCAGAAAAAGAAAGGAGGCAAAGATTGAGAAGATGCAGGAAATGTTTAACAAAGACCTAGAAGAATTAAAGAACAAACAAGCAAAGATGAACAATACAATAACTGAAATGAAAAATATACTAGAAGGAATATATAACAGAATAACGGAGGCAGAAGAACAGATAAGTGACCTGGAAGACAGAATGCAGGAATTCATAGCCACGGAACAGAATAATAAAGAAAAAAGAATGAAAAGAAATGAAGACAGCCTAAATGACCTCTGGGACAACATTAAATGCAACAACATTCACATTACAGGGGTCCCAGAAGGAGAAGAGAGAGAGAAAGGACCCAAGAAAATATCTGAAGAGATTATAATTGAAAACTTCCCTAACATGGGAAAGGAAAGAGCCACCCAAGCCCAAGAAGCACAGAGAGTCCCAGGCAGGATAAACCCAAGGAGAAACATGCCGAGACACAGTAATCAAACTGACAAAAATTAAAGGCAAAGAAAAATTATTAAAAGCAACAAGGGAAAAATGACAAATAACATACATAGGAAAACATAGGAAGAACCCTCTTTGACAGAAATCACAGCAAGATTTTTGGCCCGCCTTCTAGAGTAATGGAAATAAAAACAAAAATAAACAAATGGGACCTAATGAAACTTCAAAGCTTTTGCACAGCAAAGGAAACTATAAACAAGATGAAAAGAAAACCCTCAGAATGCGAGAAAATATTTGCAAATGAATCAAGGGACAAAGGATTAATCTCCAAAACATATAAACAGCACATACAGCTCAATATTACAAAAAAACAAACAATCCAATCAAAACATGGGCAAAAGACCTAAATAGACATTTCTCCAAAGAAGATATACAGATTGCCAACAAACACATGAAAGGATGCTCAACATCAGTAATTATTAGAGAAATGCAAATCAAAACTACAATGAGGCATCACCTCACACCATTTAAAATGGGCATCATCCGAAATCTACAAACAACAAATGCTGGAGAGGGTGTGGAGAAAAAGGAACCCTCTTGCACTGTTGGTGGGAATGTAAATTGATACAGCCACTATGGAGGACAGTATGGAGGTTCCTTAAAAAACTAAAAATAGGACTACCATATGACCCAGCAATCCCACTACTGGGCATATACCCTGAGAAAACCATAATTCAAAGAGAGTCATGTACCCCAATGTTCATTGCAGCACTATTTACAATAGCCAGGACATGGAAACAACCTAAATATCCAACAATAGATGAATGGATAAAGAAGATGTGGCACATATATACAATGGAATATTACTCGGCCGTAAAAAGGAACGAAATTGGGTCATTTGTAGAGACATGGATGGACCTAGAGACTGTCATACAGAGTGAAGTAAGTCAGAAAAAGAAAAACAAACACCGTATGCTAACACATATATATGGAATCTAAAAAAAAGAAAGAAAAGGTTCTGAAGAGCCTAGGGGCAGGACAGGAATAAAGACACAGATGCAGAGAATGGACTTGAGGAAACGGGGAGGGGGAAGGGTAAGCTGGGACAAAGTGACAGAGTGGCATGGATATATATACACTATCAAACGTAAAATAGATAGCTAGTGGGAAGCAGCTGCATAGCACAGGGAGATCAGCTCGGTGCTTTGTGACCTCCTAGAGGGATGGGATAGGGAGGGTGGGAGGGAGATGCAAGAGGGAAGAGATTTGGGGATATATGTATATGTATAGCTGATTCACTTTGTTATAAAGCAGAAACTAACACACCATTGTAAAGAAATTATACTCCAATAAAGATGTTAAAAAAAAAAGAGATAATGCAGTCATAATATAGCATCACATGTGCCTGCCAAACAGACTTTGCAGATATAGCACTGCATCATATGTGGGTGTAAAGGTGACAACACAGGCATACTATGGCATCATATAGTGTCGTCAGTGCGATAAACAATAGCATAACAACATACATATTTACTTTAAAGGGATGTAGATATAGCATAACTTCATTTGTTATTGTCAAGAAAATGATGCAAAGTATACAACTATACAGTGCTGTCAAGTAGATGATTAGACACAGTGTAGCATCAGACCGTGGTTACCAATAAGATCAGACAGACATGGTGTAGAATCATAAGTGACATTCAAGAAAGTGATGTATAGCTCATTATACACGTTCATCACGATGATT